>NC_042616.1:446242657-447727657 GCF_901001135.1 Rhinatrema bivittatum | reverse complement strand
GATCAGAAATGATCCCTATTTGTTTTAAAACAGTGCTAGATGTATTTATTTTATTTATTTATTTATTTAATAGTCTTGTATTCCACAGCATCAAAATACAAAATAACAGATTATAAACACACACAATTATAAATACATAACAAAAAAATAAATTTAAAACTTTATAAATTCACATACTATTCAAGTAGCAGAAACTTTCTTAAAACAAAAAGCTTTATGATATACTTTTAAACATAGCTTACTCTGATTAGAATATTACTGCATTATGGTGATCTTGCTGACTTAGGGGCGGATTTTAAAAGGCCCGCGCGCGCCGGCGCGCCTATTTTGCGTGCGTAAAGCCCCGGGACGCACGTAAGTCCCGGGGCTTTCGAAAGGGCGGGAGGGGGCGTGTCTGGGGGCGTTCCCGAAACGACGTGGCGTTTCGGGGGCGGGCCCGAGGGCGTGGCACCGGACCGGGGGCGTGGTCGAGGCCTCCGGACCAGCCCCCGGGACCGGAGGATGGAGCGGGGCTGCCGGCGACGCTTTCAGCAGGCGTAACTTTCCGACAAAGGTAGGGGGGGGTTTAGATAGGGCCGGGGGGGGTGGGTTAGGTAGGGGAAGGGAGAGGAAGGTGGGGGGAGGGCGAAGGAAAGTTCCCTCCGAGGCCGCTCCGAAATCAGAGCTGCCTCGGAGGGAACAGGCTGGACTCGGCGCGCGCAGGTTGCACAAATGTGCAACCCCTTGCGCCCGCCGACCCCGGATTTTATAAGATACACGTGGCTATGCGCGTATCTTATAAAATCCAGCGTACTTTTGTTCGCGCCTGGTGCACGAACAAATGTATGCGATCGCGCAAGTATTTAAAATCTACCCCTAAATATTTTGAGTGGATATTTCATGAATATAGTTATTTTTTTGGTTTTCATTTGTCTTGAATGCTGAGATATTACTGTTTTGCGATCTATTTCAAGTTTCCCACTTTGAAGTTCATTGGATTAATCTTATTTTGATGTTCATTGATATGATTTGTTTAGCGGTTTGCTATATTTTTGTGGTGATAGGTCAAATTTTTTTTTAAACTTTTTGTGCCTTGGTATGTTAAGATTATGCTTCTCTGTGTAGCATGCTGTGGGAAAACTTATGCAGTATGAAGCTCTATGAATATTTGTTTACCCCGATGGAGATTCATTTTTAACACAGCACTCGTGTTGGGCATGCTCTGGATGAGTTCCACAGCTTTATGAATGAAACTCTAGGTGCACTTTAGAGTACTTTTCAGCTAATTTTTCTGCTGAACTGAAATTTTCACTAATGTGTGCCTTATTGGTGGACCATCTACTACTGCAGGCTCCAGCGGAATATTTGATTTTTATTTTGCTTTGGTTAAGCTTAATGACTTTTTATTATAAGAGATTTAAGATTCTTTTGCCTGAATTTCTGAACTTTGCTATAGATGAAATATCTATGAAGGTATCAACTCACTGATTTATTGGCTTCAATGAGGGAAGGGTTGGTTTGGTTGGGGATGGAGGTTAGGGGGGAGGAGATGTCATAACGCTTCTTTCTAAATTTGTTGATGGTGTCCATTGTATGGAAGAATGTGATGGTTCGTTTTATTTAGCTGTGGACTTTGTTACAATATTAATAACAACATTTCTACTAAAAATACATATTTTCAATTTTGAAGTATTTAATGTGGAAATCTTATTGATGCACTTTTTGAGGGTAATTTTCAAATGGTTTGCATAAGAAAATCGACAAAAACATGCCTAAGGTATACGAAGTTTCATAGCAGACTAACGCTCATATGTCTGCCTTGAAAATGTTTGCACCAAATCTACCCTGTACAGGTTACAACTGCTATTACATGCATAAGAATGTTTGGTGAGCTTTATATCTGTACTTTTTAAAATCCAAAAATATGTGTGTGAGTCTAAATCCGGCCCCCAAGAACCTTTCCACTCAGTGCAGGTAAACTTGCACACAAGGATGATGTACATGCATATCAAGCAGACAATTTTGTAAAAGGCCATTTGTATATAGCACTTTTTTCTCATATAACATCTTTTGAGAATTACTTCCTTAAAAGTCAATATAATAAATATATGCTATAAATGTATACATTAGTCATTAGTGATTAAAGCTTTGGATGTAAGCTTGGGTTGTTTGTCCACTACCTATCTTATATATTATGAGAGCTCTTTGAACATTTTTGTGATTTTGAATTCTTTGATCATTGGATATACCATTTTGTTTCCGTATGCATTGTTTATATGTTAGCTTATAGTTTCTTTGGACTGTTTTTCCTTCTTTCATTTCCACTGTGAGGCTATCCTTGCATCCACTATCTTTTTCTCTAGAAATATTTGTTAATGTTACTCTCTGATACTTTGGAGCTTCATATCATGAGCTCTTGTTCTAGATGAACTTATTTTCCAGTGAAACATGTTTAATTCTTTGAATTAGTTATACTTTAAAGTATTTGAATTTCTCTTATTTATCCACCCTTTCCTCTTCTCTAGGGTATACATATTTAGAAAAATACAGTGCAGTGATTTTTTGTTTTTTAATCTTTCTGAGCTAGCTTATAGTAAACTATTCTGACATGAAATTACTTAATAGAGAAGATACAGAATACCTGCCATCAAATAACAGGAATTTAATAGAAAAGGTTAGCATTTCTTTAAATAGGATTTCTGTTCTTTTTAGGGATGTGTATTTGTTGCTTTATTTGTTTCATTTTGTTTCAGCAGTAGGCACGTATCTCACAAATGGATAGTAGGCATGCCAAAACAGATGGTGTTTGCATATGTTCTTGGCGCGTACATATGCGCACACCATTCATTTTGGCATGCTTATCCATTCATGAAATACGCATGTACTGCTGAAACGAATGGAGCAATGAATGTACATCCCTAGTCTTTTTTGGCCTCCCCCCTCCCCCCACTGCTTGGCTATTCCATCTGCTCTCTTTCTGATTGGGACTGGACAAAAAGATAAGCAGACACACTACATACAGTAAAGGTACAAAAAAAGAAAATGGGCAGTTATTCAAAATGCCAAGATCTTGATTTATTTAACCTTAAACTGAAATAATATTTTTGAGTATCTGTTTTTATTTACATGTCCATATGTATTGGGGCTTTCTAGGTCATGTCAATGGGCAGGAAATGTGTGATGTGCCTACTTGTCATTTTTTTTTGCCCTTTTTAATCTTTTTTGCTCTGAGTGCCCATTTCATAAAACACATGTTATGGTGATAATCAGCAATTTTCATGGCTTTGGGTCATTCTTTACACTAGTTAGAAATTTTGGGGGTAATTTTCAAAAGGAGTTACATGCGTAAATGTAGCTACTATTGTAGCAATTTTCAAAAGCCATTTACTCAAGTAAAGTGCACTTATGTGAGTAAATCCTATAGACAAGTCAATGGCATATATTGTAGCAATTTTCAAAAACCAACTTACTCAAGTAAAGTGAATTTACTCCAGTAAACCTGGTTTTTACTCGAGTAAATGCTTTTTAAAATCAGGCCCTTTGAGTAAAAGAGCTAAGTACAGAAGAGAGTGCCTAAAATAGTGATAACAGCATCTGAGCAGATAAGATGCCCATGATATTGAGAATATAATTTTCACTTTTGCAACTTAAATTTGGGAAAGATTAATCTGTTTTTGTACAACAAAAAATTCTCTGTGCGTGTTCAAGTTTGCAGGTCTTCAGAAAGTTTTTCTGGATCGGTTAAGCTTTGGAATTATAAACATTTGAGCAAAAGATTAGCAGATATGCTATATATGTATATGAAATGTGCTGGAACCTTCATTCTTGTTTATGGTTGTTTCTAGAAGAGAGAACTCTTGAGACAGTGCAAGAATTTCTGATACTTTATAAGAGGCTTTTGGGGCATTTTCTTTGTCTATTCTTCTCTGAGAGCAAAGAGAATGATGAAATACTTAAATGCAGCACTTCTAGTGATTTTCCTAAATATATGAGAAATCAAAGTGTATAGGAAAAAACGCACAATGACCTTTATTATGGCTGTGAGTGGTTTTGAATCTGACAGGTAGCAATAACCAGCAAATGGAATAATTTAGTTATAGGTGGATGATAGGAAATGCTATATCTTGTTTTGATAAATTTCTTTCTGGTTTTAAGAAGCAACGATAAATTATATTTGTTACTATCTCAAATTTCAGTTAACAATTAGGCTTGTAGCAAGCCTGTACATGTCTACTTGTGCTTTAGACATGATAAATAGTACTAGTATTAGCAGACAGTTAAAATATCTTGTATGTAAGTAGATATAATAATGAATCCTTTTCTGAATTCTCCAAGTATACATATTTTGGAAATTGCCAGTAAGTACCTTATAATACATTATTTTTGTGAAGTCTTTTAAAGCCTGTTAAAATGTTTTCAGATGTGAAACATTATGGGCCATACACAATGCTGCCAATTTACTGGCTCCAGGAGGGAGATTTTAGGGCAGTTCTGGGTTTGACAAATCTGATACATTATGACATGCAGCACTGGTAGAAGAATAGAATCAGGGCCTATAAATATCAAACTATATTGGGATGTAAATTCAAACTCAGTTATTCTGTCACCACAATGTATGTATGTGTTTCTTTATTATGTTTCCACGCAGTGTTATCTTGCAATATTGCTTAGCTTAGAGTTTCTACAGAGTGTAGAGCTTTTTTTCTTGTTTGGTTATCAGTTGCTGTTTCACTGTTATGCACAGCAAAGAATTGAGAATTTAGAAGAAACTGCATATCACAACGCCAACCTTTCCAAACGCTTCACAATATCTTCAAAGTCACTGAAATCTGTCCGCATAGAAGCTGCACAGGTGCACGCTTCCTTTAGTAAAAACAACTGACATAAAGTTAGCCAGAGCCAGAATCGAAGAAGAAGAATGTACAGCAGTTGCTGAGGCTGGAATTTGTTGCCAGAGGATGTGGTTAGTGCAGTTAGTATAGCTGTGTTTAAAAAAGGATTGGATAAGTTCTTGGAGGAGAAGTCCATTACCTGCTATTAAGTTCACTTAGAGAATAGCCACTGCCATTAGCAATGGTAACATGGAATAGACTTTTGGGTACTTGCCAGGTTCTTGTGGCCTGGATTGGCCACTGTTGGAAACAGGATGCTGGGCTTGATGGACCCCTGGTCTGACCCAGTATGGCATTTTCTTATGTTCTTATGCCTGAAGCTGCCTCACGTAAGAAAGCAAAGTTGGAGACAGAGGAACAGAAAACCACCACTGCAGCTGCACATGAGAAAGTTGGAGGCAGAAGAGCACATTGCTACTACAACAGCAACCACATGCAAGAAAGCTGTTAGGTGCTCAGTTAGAAATGTGTCAAGAGAGGAATTCAGCTGCTTTAAAAGTCCAAGTTTAAGCCATGAAGCAGCTGTGGGACAGCAAAGTGTGAAGATCCTATTCAAAATACCAGAGACTGTCCTAGCACTCACTTCTTGAGCATGACATTTCACTCACACCTACAGCCAGGAGAGATAAAAAAGTACCTCGACAGCACACCTGTCCTTGAAGTAAACTCTACACCTACCAGAAATCAATGCAATGCATGTAGTACCATGAATGTTAATCGCCACCATAGTGATCCACAGTCTAGTACGCTTATGTATGCACTACAACCAGCTCACGATCCAGGTGCATATGTGCAAAGAAATACTCTGCTTCAGGCCTATATGCTAGCACCCTATATAGATTGGGTTATTTATTTTAAAACATTTGACTGCTTAAAGTAAACAATTTGAGCTAAGCAGGGCTGAGTGCATCATCAGCAAGAATATATGCCACATGTCCTCCACAGGAACCAAATGCACATGATCAACCTTGCACTATCTCAATGCTTCGGTGAGAAAGAAAGCTAGTGATATATTATACAACAGCATCCTGCAAGCACCTCATCACCTGAAAACTGAAGCATCAGATCCTATCTGAGCAGGTACATGGCTCATCGTGAGCGTGTAAATTCATGCTCACTAAGTTTGATCATCCTGAGAGTTATAGAACATGGGGAACTACATTCAAAAGCATAGTCAGACCTGAATTTCAGTGCAAGCGAAGAAATGGACCTGTTGGTGAAATGGCTGGGGAGAGAGTCCTCAGAATGTGTGAAGAGGTTGAAGTCAGTGCACATACACAATCCCAAAGCAGGCCTGATGATTTACAGAAGAATTGAGCAGTACTATGCTGGTCCTTATGTAATTGAAGATGCTCACCTCTGAAGAACTGTACTTTCCAAAAATATCAAACGGAGATTATCATAAGCTACAAGAACCTATAGTCTTGTTTTTAGAACCGGAAGTGACCATAGTTGATCTATACTTTATGGACATTTCTCCTGCTGATTTGAAGCGGAAAGCTTGTTTGTTCCAGTGATTGCTTCAATCCCTTCCGGGTCTGACGTCAGAGGGAGGAGCTTTGTCAGACGCCCATAAGACCGGCGTCTGACTGGAATTATTTGCTGCTGACTTTTCTCAAGGTACGCTTACCTGCAACCAAGGCTCCGACCGAGTTGAATTCTTATTGGACGTTTCTCCTGCTGATTTGAAGCGGGAAGCTTGTTTGTTCCAGCGATTGCTTCGATCCCTTCCGGGTCTGACGTCAGAGGGAGGAGCCTTGTCAGACGCCCATAAGACCGGCGTCTGACTGGAATTATTTGCTGCTGACTTTTCTCAAGGTACGCTTACCTGCAGCCAAGGCTCCGACCGAGTTGAATTCTTATTGGATGTTTCTCCTGCTGATTTGAAGCGGGAAGCTTGTTTGTTCCAGCGATTGCTTTGATCCCTTCCGGGTCTGACGTCAGAGGGAGGAGCTTTGTCAGACGCCCATAAGACCGGCGTCTGAATGGCGCGTCGCCAAAGCCGTGCGCCTAAGGGGCGCGCGGCTTTGCCAGGCTTCGCCGGAGTTCACCGGAGATCGCTGGAGTATAAGTGGAAGACTCTAGAGGCTTGGAGGTATAGTTGAAAAAACCCCTTTCTTTCTTGTTAATCAGCAGCCAGTGGAACCCGTCTGAAATATATACTGTGTCTCCAATGATCCTAACTCTGATGTGTGTGTGTTTTTTTCCTCTCATTCATGTACTGTGTTGCCCTTTCCCCTTAGTGATGCCACATACTAAGAGGAAGGGAAAAATAACAACGTCGACACCAGGGGTTGATAGCAATCAACCTCAAATTCAGGATATCTTTGGCAGAACTATATCAATACCAGGAGTAGAAGTTGCTGGAGTTGTAGTTCAGGAGCAGGGACTCAACTCCTTGACTTGTGAAACATCGTTAAGCCCTGGAGCTCCTTTAACACCTGATCCACCAACGGGAAGAGGAGGAGGTGAATTTACATTTGAGGATTCCATCCAGACTTTGGATTCTTTGTCATCTCCAGAGAAGGGGGGAGTAGTGGGAATAAATTCCCCACAACAGACCCATGAGTCTCAGGTAGTGGCAAACCAAAATCAGGAAATTAGTACCGTATTGGTTCCTAAGGTGAAAAAGATGGAAGGAGGGCATGGAGGTATGCTAGCTGATATACCTATTAATGTTCCCACAAAATTTACTATTGAAGAAATTGGTACTATGATTCTCTCAATTCAAAAGTCTATTAATGATCTGGCTAAGACTGTACAACAAAGTTTAGTTAATAAAATGCTGCAGATAAAAACTGAGAAGATAGAGAAGTCAGTGATAAATCTAGAACATAAAATTGACTAGGTAAAAAAGTGCAAGTAAATTTAATTAAATCAGAGAAATTTCAATCAAATAAAATTGAGCAATTAGAAAATCAAATTAGAAGATCTAATTTAAGAATCCTCAATTTCCCTAGGACTCATTTATTGTCTCCTAGAGAATTATTCAAAAGTTATCTTATAAAGGTAATGAAGTATTCAGAAAAAACATTACCTATAATATCTAGGATATATTATATTACTCAAATAGCAGAGGGTGTAGACAGGTTAGATCACAGTCAAAGAGATTTAAATGATGATACGAATTTGTCTGAGCTTCTTGAAAAATCCTCTGATATGGAAATAAAAACTCGTGCCACTCTAATTGTTCAGTTCGCAGATATCTCTCAAAGAGATCTTATGCTTAGACTTTATTTTAAATATCAAAATTCTCAGTTTCATGGGTTTCCAGTTAGAATTTTCCCAGATGTATCTTTAAGTACACAAATGAGGAGAAAAGAGTTTTTGACTGAGAGAAAGGGTTATACAAAGAGGAGCAAAATTCGTATTGCGTTTTCCTTGTAAATGTGTTTTGACATATCAAAATACAAGATATGTATTTAGTTATCCAGATCAACTACGTGCGTACCTTGACTCCTAAATCCATTCTTAAACCTTAGTAGTAAGGAGGAAAAGTAATTATATATGGTTCAGACACAGTTTTCTTAAATTTCATATGATAATTTCTGGTAATATACTGCTCCTTTTCAGACTGGTTCTGTTATTTCTTCTTGTTTTATTCTCAGGATTCACAGATACATATGTAATCCGTTTTGTGAGCTTAATTCTTGTATTGGTGTATTTTGTGTACTTATCTGTGTATATCTTCAGGAATATCATAAACGTAAAATAAAATTAAAAAAAATAAAATAAAAGAAACAGTCTAAATTTCTTGTAGTACTAAGACAACATTGGCACCAAGATTGTGGAGTACAGGATGCATGTGCATATCTTTGGCAACAGTCCATCTTCTGAAGTGGCTACCTGTGGTCTCAGAAGAACAGCACAAGGAGAGAAGTATGGCATAAATACCAAACAATTGACTTCTACATGAATGATGAATTGAAGTCCGTACCTACAGAAGACGTAACTATCAACTTAAGCCAATCGGAGGCTCCATAAAATAGCCTCCAACAGTGTCAAGGTTATGAAAACATTCCCTGCAAAAGACCTCAAGAACATGTTTGGGAGTTGACACTCCATCACTCCAGTGCAGTCTTGGACTAAATTGGGACCCAAAAAACGACACACTCATGTTCTAAGTTTATGGCTTCAGGCACCATACAAGAGATGTCCTCTTTAAGAGAAGTTTCATCAGAGACAAAAAGTGGTACACTCTACTGCCTCCACCTGTCTCCAGAAAAGAAATGAGAATGGGAAATGTAGAAAGGTTCCCTGCAAGATCTTGAGCAGCTCCAGATTCCACATGTGAATATCTGTCTCTCACTGCAGCTCATTTCCACAAACTTTCTTTTTTCATATGGTTCTTTAAAAGCTGTAGCTGTGGTGGCCTATGTGAAGATAGATGAAGGCAGATTTTAGAATTTATCCTAGGCAAGGGTAAGGGTAAATTGGCACCTAAGCCTGACCAACCATATCATTGCTTGAATTAGGTGGAGCAGTATTAGCAGTAGAGAAAGCAGAGTTAATACTACGTGAAATAGACATTTGGCCAGACACAGACAACAAGGTAGTGCTGGGATACATTACAATTAAACTAGAAGGTTCTGTGTATATGTAAGAACAGTTGAGTGCATCAGGAAGTCAACATGACCAGAGCAGTGGTATTATCTGCCCACTGATCAGAACCCAGCAGACCATGCTACAAAATCTATCTCTACACAAATTGATGAATCCCCGAGTACCAGGAAATAAATGATATCAACAATTAATAAATCATTCCTGAAATAAATAAGAGGTGGGAAGCTCATAAAGACCTCATACATTATATGCCCAGTAGCTGGGCTAATGAAAGCTTATAATAGCACAAGCTTTTCTTTGTTTATAATCATAGGTCTTAATGAGCTGTGTTATGAAGGGCGCTATATGGTGTATAGCTGTCCTGATGCATCTGAAATCTCAGATTGTACTGAAAGTTGTACTTAACTTGTAACTTTTTTTTCAATGTCCGGCATCAAGATCGGAGTGCTGATGGTATAGGTGGTAAAATGGTGAAGTCCGACTCTGTTCCCGGGGTGCTGATGGTATAGGTGGTAAAATGGTGAAGTCCGACTCTGTTCAGACACGTCGTGTTTCAGAGGAAACCTCCTTCCTCAGGGGATCGGGTACCGCTATTACCTTCTTCTATCATTGCCTGGGGATGCTTGACTTCATGTATGTTACTTGCTGACTTAAATTGCTGCGCTAAAAAGCGTCTCTGTATAATTCTTGTTGGAGCGTAGTCAATCGCTGACCGTGAGTGAACTATCGGCAGCTCACCCTATGCAGACAACCGTGAGTGAATCTATCTCAGCAGCTCACCCTATGCAGACAACATGGGTAATTGGACCTGAGTTCTTTATAAAGAACAATGATGGATTCCCAGCTGAAAATCATTTTGAACTCTTGAATCCTGGATCAGATGAAGAGATCGGTCCACAGGTAGGCATGCTTGTCACAAACATTGTTCCTGAAGGTAAATTTGGAGCACACTGGTTTAACCATGTGTTGAAGTGATCAGTGTTTAGACAAGGGATGGCATATCTCATCTGTACTGTACTCTTCTTTCATCAGACCCCAAACAGTACATCAAATGCTTGTTACCAGTGCTATCTCTTTATGAAGCCATGCACAGTTTATGAACTCTCTCATTAAGAGAATGCCATCCTGCATTGTGTTCAGCAAGAGGCTTGAGCTAAAGAAATCAAGTGTATCACTAAGAGAGATAACATTCTCAAATATAGCTCTCTTTGGAATTTGAACCCTTTCATTGATGAAAATGGCCTAGTCAGTGATCAGCTGAATCAGACCAAACTGGACATCAGGGAAAGAAATCCCTTGATTGTTCCTGGCTGACATCACTTTGCTATCCTACTTCTATGCTACTATCATGAGCAGGTCAAACGCCAAGGCTAACACTTCACAGGAGGAGCAGTCAGAACTGCTGGCATCTCGATAATTGGTGCTAAATGATGCATCACTGCAGTCATTCAGGAGTGTACCAAATGCTGCAAATTACGAAGTCAATAGCAAGAACAGAAGATGACAGACCTGCCATCTGACCAGCTCAGCCTAGAGTCACTTTTCACTTATGTAGGATTAAATGTTTAGATCATGATCTGTCAGCTCCCAAAGAACAAGAGGAGGATTCACAAACAGCAAGCAATGGGCTGTGATGTTCATATGTAAGAACATTCATGCTGTTCATGTTGAAGTCATCAAATCCATGGATACCTCCAGCTTTATAAATGCCCCATGAAGGTGGTTCTTCATCAGAAGACCTGCCAAACAGCTCCGTTCTAACTGTGGAACCAACTTCTTTGGATCCTGCAGAGAATAGAGCATAAGCTTAGAAAATTTTAACTGTTCTGCTGTTAATAGGTACCTATCAGAACAAAAATATATTTGGATAATCAATTCTCCTTATTCTTCACACATGGATGGAGTCTGGAAACTTATGATTGGGGTCATGCTGAGCATCCTGGACTTTATGCTCTCCAAGACTTTTTTATAATGTGAGCTGTAAAAAAAAAAAAGCCTTGGCTTGCTATAAGAGCAGAACTCAGTCTCATTGTCAGACTTCTCAACTATTCCTCTCTTATGATCCCAACAGAGGGGGGGCATAGCAGTCGCCAAACCTACATTGTTCAACTGTCTAGCAAACTACATTTCGAATTGCTATAGACTAGTATGCCTACAAAGTACAGATGCTGTCGAGGCTTATCAAGTTAGCCATGGCTGCATCAGTGGCTTATCTACAAATTGTACCACTTGAAGACATCTACAAATCTGGAACATGGCTGTTAGTACACACCTTAGCATTACTGTCTGGACAATCTCTTACACAATGACAGTAAACTCAGCCAAGTAGTTTTGCATAGCCCATTCTCCATGGTGGAGTCCAGATTGCTTATTGAGTAAACTCTCTGCTGCAACCCTTATCTTGTGACTGCCCACTTGAAATGGCTAATGCAGCCTTGCTTATCAATGGAAAAAGCAAGTTTGCTTACCATAAATGGTGTTTTCTATAGATAGTAGGATGAATTAGCTATGTTCTATACCCGCCTGCCTCTGTAGAAAGCTGACTACCTAGGTAGAATTTAATTCTAAAATTGACTGTGGAGACTCTTGAGGGAATGCCTGAATGGGAGTTCCTGCACATGCTCAGTAGATCAAAAGTGCTACTATTTTTATTTATTTTATTTTATATTCTGCTTTTCACACTTTTTCAGTGCTTCAAAGTGGATTACATTCAGGTACTGTAGATATTTCCCTATCCCCAGAGGGCTTATAGTTTGAGAGGTTCATTCGGTGTTCTTATCCCACCAGATAACATCACCCACATCTAATGGCTAATTCATCCTGCTATCTATGGAATACACTGTTTATGCTAAGCAAACTTTCTTCGCTTGAAAATATGTCATTGTTGTTTCCTTTGGTTGCTCCCATTTTTGTTCTTGTAAAAATAACAGGAAAAATAAAATGCAAACTGAAAATGACGGTTCCTAGTGATACTATAGCTGCACCGTAACTAGCAACAAGAAATCAGCAGCAATAGTAGTCATTCCAACTTTATTCTGGAGGGGTAGTTTTTGATGCTATATTTTGGGAAGGACATTATCAAACAGAAAAGCACAACAAAGGATCACATAAAATAGTGAAAAGTCTGAGAAATTGTTAGTTTAACAGAACTGTTAAGTAGTCAAAGAAATCTAAAATAGGTTTTATTAGGGGATTTTATCAGAGTTCATGAAATCATAAAGGACTGATCTTAATATATACTTTGCAAGCACAGTGAATTAAAATAATAGCAATGATAAAACAAACATATTGCAGATCATATAATTATGTATTTATTTACAGGGATTTATAGCTCGCCATATTACCAAACCTTGCTCACTTGTTTACTGAAATTAAGGTAAAATATTGCTAATTTAATAAGATTATATTGAAGTGAACTTTAAGGATGACGTCCTTAAGACTAAATAACATCTCTCATTTCATGTCTAAAGGAAGAAAATTTAGTGAATCAGGCCTTTAATGAATGGATGACTTCACTATTAAAATGTTTTACTTCTAACAATTAGACTGAATAATAAAACCATAGAGATGAATTTTCAAAGACTTATGCATGTAAAAATTAGCCTGCTCAAAAGTAGCATCTGTTCGCCTACATGCTATTTCATAAATGTCAAACATAATTGCAGACTTTTACTTTCATGCATACATATACATTTGTAAAAAGGGGGAGCCTAGGGCTGTTCCAGGGCAGTGCCAACATTTATGCATGCAAGTTGCTATTTTAAAAACACTTGCACGTAGATTTGCCAACTTGCTTGCATAATTTTACAACTGATAATTCTTATGGAAGTGATATTAAATGTTTATGGTGTACATTTAGCTAGGTGAGAGGTGTGGGTGTACTGGTGGAAGTTCAGGCTAAAGAATTGGGAGAGCCATGATAACCTAAAGAGAAGTAATGGGCAAACGTGGAGTAATTTGTGAACTTGGTAATTTTACATATGCTCTCATGTTTTAAAATATACTGACTTACGTGCATAAATCCTAATTTACGCGAATAAGTCCCACTTTATTTTTGCAGGTAAAATATGATTGTGTATCTTTAAAATAGATAGTTTGTGCTTTCAACACATAGCATGTATTCATACATAAGCATTCATATGTGTTATGTTGCAAAAGGGAAATTTGGTGTAGCGGCCATTGTATACATTTATTGCAAAGTACTTTTTCCCGCAGATAAGCAGGCTGAATTAGCCATGCTGAATGGGGTGGCCGAGGCAGAGCTTCTTAAAGATGACATAGCTTTGCTCTCTGTACGGCTGCACGTCCTTTCCCACATGAGTTCATCTTTCTCCTCAGTCTCTTTTTTTTCCGCATTGCAGGCTGCTCATGGAGCTTTGTTTCTCCTCACAGATTTTTTTTGGAGCGACTGTTCTTTCTACAAACACTTCAAAATGCCTCCCAGGCTGCTGGTTTTAAGTTCTGCCAGGGTGGGGAAAATTATGTCCATCACGGACAGACAGACATAATTATTGTTACGTATGCCTGGGCACGGAGCATGATGAGGCTTCCTGCAGGGACTGTGTCTGCATGTCCCCCTGGGCCCAGCGCCAAAGTGCCGCCGAAATAACCTGATTAACAGAGGAGGAACTGGGGTCCTATGCCCCCTCATCAGAGTACCGGTCTGCCCATTCTTCGCCTGGGCTGCAATCAGATTGGCCTAAAAACTGAGGGCCTCCTCCTTTGGACCACCGGACAAGCGGCCTGGACGGATGGGTCAGCCCACCCCCCGCCCCCCACCGTGGCTCCATACCCCAATGCTCGCAAACGCGGAGCGTGTCGGGCGATGTGCAGCCAAGAAATCCTGCGGCGTCCAGTGTAGAGGCCTTGATGCAGCCGGCAAAGATGCTGCTTCCATCCAACGCAACGTACTAACCGAGGCACCGTGCATGAGATACGCTGTCAATGCATGCATCAAAACCTAAGCCCCCACGCAAATAGGTGTTGCAGCAGGGTGCACCAACGTACCATCGCCTTGCATTATCCGGCTTGATGCGGGACAACACCTCGACGCAAGTGCTGATGCAGGAATGAGTAGCGTCGAAGACCACGAAGCAAAAAGCAGCAAAATTGCACCAGGAACGTCTGGACTTGAGTTCCTCGACTGGGCAAGAAGCCTCGTTAGGCCACGGACCCCCAGATGTTCTATGCCCTGGAAGAGTCGGTCAAGCTGGGGTTTTCCGATGTGGCGCATATCTCTGAGTACATGTCCACCGGCTCCTCGAAGTCTTCGGGCCGGGTCTATTCAGATCTGTCCTCTGTATCCAAGAGGGAAGAGGTCTTCGCCACAGCTGCAGGAGCCCCTTTGGAAAAGACATAGGGAGTTTTCCAAGATGGAGCGGTCGCAGCTCCGACCTAGAGGTCCAGACTTGGGCACCCTGTTGGCAGCCTTGCCTCCAAGGGATTCATCTGGGGGGAGGGGAACAGCTCCCCGCAAAGGCCGAGAAAACCTAGTCTCACAGGCAGTGTCGCAGATTTCCAGGATTCCGTCAGTTCTTGTCATCAGATCCATCTAACTTTAGACCTATTTCCAACCTGCCATTTTTATCTAAAATCAATAAAAAATTAGCCAACCTACAAGTTCCAGAACATCTGGACATAAGAACATAAGAACATAAGAAATTGCCATGCTGGGTCAGACCAAGGGTCCATCAAGCCCAGCATCCTGTTTCCAACAGAGGCCAAACCAGGCCACAAGAACCTGGCAATTACCCAAACACCTAGAAGATCCCATGCTACTGATGCAATTAATAGCAGTGACTATTCCCTAAGTAAACTTGATTAATAGCAGTTAATGGACTTCTCTTCCAAGAACTTATCCAAACCTTTTTTGAACCCAGCTACACTAACTGCACTAACCACATCCTCTGGCAACAAATTCCAGAGATTTATTGTGCGTTGAGTGAAAAAGAATTTTCTCCGATTAGTCTTAAATGTGCTACTTGCTAACTTCATGGAATGCCCCCTAGTCCTTCTATTATTCGAAAGTGTAAATAACCGAGTCACATCTACTCGTTCAAGACCTCTCATGATCTTAAAGACCTCTATGATATCCCCCCTCAGCCGTCTCTTCTCCAAGCTGAACAGCCCTAACCTCTTCAGCCTTTCCTCATAGGGGAGCTGTTCCATCCCCTTTATCATTTTGGTTGCCCTTCTCTGTACCTTCTCCATTGCAACTATATCTTTTTTGAGATACGGCGACCAGAATTGTACACAGTATTCAAGGTGTGGTCTCACCATGGAGCGATATAGAGGCATTATGACATTTTCCGTTTTATTAACCATTCCCTTCCTAATAATTCCTAACATTTTATTTGCTTTTTTGACTGCTGCAGCACACTGAGCTGACGATTTCAATGTATTATCTACTATGACGCCTAGATCTCTTTCTTGGGTGGTAGCTCCTAATATGGAACCTAACATCGTGTAACTACAGCTAGGGTTATTTTTCCCTATATGCATCACCTTGCACTTGTCCACATTAAATTTCATCTGCCATTTGGATGCCCAATCTTCCAGTCTTGCAAGGTCCTCCTGTAATGTATCACAGTCTGCTTGTGATTTAACTACTCTGAATAATTTTGTATCATCTGCAAATTTGATAACGTCACTCATTGTATTCCTTTCCAGATCATTGATATATATATTGAAAAGCACCGGTCCAAGTACAGATCCCTGAGGCACTCCACTGTTTACCCTTTTCCACTGAGAAAATTGACCATTTAGTCCTACTCTCTGTTTCCTGTCTTTTAACCAGTTTGTAATCCACGAAAGGACATCGCCTCCTATCCCATGACTTTTTAGTTTTCGTAGAAGCCTCTCATGAGGGACTTTGTCAAACGCCTTCTGAAAATCCAAATACACTACATCTACCGGTTCACCTTTATCCACATGTTTATTAACCCCTTCAAAAAAATGAAGCAGGTTTGTTAGGCAAGACTTCCCTTGGGTAAATCCATGTTGACTGTGTCCCATTAAATCATGTCTTTCTATATGCTCTACAATTTTGATCTTGAGGATAGTTTCCACTATTTTTCCCAGCACTGAAGTTAGGCTCACTGGTCTATAGTTACCCGGATCACCCCTGGAGCCTTTTTTAAATATTGGGGTTACATTGGCCACCCTCCAGTCTTCAGGTACAATGGATGATTTTAATGATAGGTTACAAATTTTAACTAATAGGTCAGAAATTTCATTTTTGAGTTCCTTTAGTACCCTGGGATGCATTCCATCCGGTCCAGGTGACTTGCTACTCTTTAGTTTGTCAATCTGGCCTACTACATCTTCCAGGTTGACAGTGATTTCGTTCAGTTCGTCTGACTCATCACCCCTGAAAACCAACTCCGGAACTGGTATCTCCCCAACATCCTCACTAGTAAACACGGAAGCAAAGAATTCATTTAGTCTTTCTGCAATGGCCTTATCTTCCCTAAGAGCCCCTTTAACCCCTCGGTCATCTAATGGTCCAACCGACTCCCTCACAGGTTTCTTGCTTTGGATATATTTAAAAAAGTTTTTATTATGAGTTTTTGCCTCTATGGCCAACTTCATTTCAAATTCTCTCTTCGCTTGTTTTATCAATGTTTTACACTTAACTTGACAATGCTTATGTTTTATCCTATTTTCTTCAGATGGATCTTTCTTCCAATTTTTGAAGGATGATTTTTTGGCTAAAATAGCCTCTTTCACCTCACCTTTTAACCATGACGGTAATCGTTTTGCCTTCCTTCCACCTTTCTTAATGCGTGGAATACATATGGACTGCGCCTCTAGGATTGTATTTTTAAACAATGTCCAAGCCTGTTGAACACTTTTAACCTTTGCAGCTGCACCTTTCAGTTTTTTTCTGACTATTTTCCTCATTTTATCAAAGTTTCCCTTTTGAAAGTTTAGTGTTAGAGCTGCAGATTTACTTATTGTCCCCCTACCAGTTATTAGTTTAAATTTGATCATGTTATGATCACTGTTGCCAAGTGGCCCCACCACCGTTACCTCTCTCACCAAATCCTGTGTTCCACTAAGAATTAAATCTAAAATAGCTCCCTCTCTTGTTGGTTCCTGAACCAATTGCTCCATGAAACAATCATTTATTACATCCAGGAACTTTATATCTCTAGCAAGTCCTGATGTTACATTTACCCAGTCAATATTGGGGTAATTGAAATCTCCCATTATTATTGCACTGCCAAATTGGTTTGCTTCCCTGATTTCTCTTAGCATTTCATCATCTGTCTGACCATTTTGTCCAGGTGGACGGTAGTATACTCCTATCACTATACTCTTACCCAACACACATGGGATTTCTACCCATATAGATTCTACTGAGCATTTAGTCTCTTGTATGATCTTTAGCCTGTTGGACTCTATACCCTCCCGGACATAAAGTGCCACACCCCCACCAAGTTGATCCTCCCTATCATTGCGATATAATTTGTACCCTGATATAGCACTGTCCCATTGGTTATCCTCCTTCCACCAAGTTTCTGTGATGCCAATTATGTCAATCTCATCATTTGCTGCTATACACTCTAACTCTCCCATCTTACTTCTTAGACTTCTGGCATTGGCATATAGACATTTCAAAGTGTGTTTTTTGTTTGTTTTAACAACCTGCTTTTCAGTTGTTTGGGATAATTCGGAAATCATTAGTTTTGGTGATTTTTTACATATAGGCATATGGACTATATTTGCTTTTAATGGAACCTCTCTGTTGGGATGCCCTAACTCTCCTGTTTCATTAGTATCCTTCAAGGATACATTTCTCCGAACCATGCACTGCTGAGTGACTGTCGGCTTTCCCCTTTGTTCTAGTTTAAAAGCTGCTCTATCTCCTTTTTGAAAGTTAGTGCCAGCAGCTTGGTTCCACTCTGGTTAAGGTGGAGCCCATCCTTTCGGAAAAGTCTCCCCTTTCCCCAAAAGTTTCCCCAGTTCCTTACAAAGCTGAATCCCTCTTCCCTACACCATCGTCTCATCCACGCATTGAAACTCTGGAGCTCTGCCTGCCTCTGGGGTCCTGCACGTGGAACAGGAAGCATTTCAGAGAATGCCACCCTGGAGGTTCTGGATTTTAGCTTCCGACCTAATATCCTAAATTTGGCTTCCAGAACCTCTCTCCCACACTTTCCTATGTCGTTGGTGCCCACATGTACCACGACAGCCGGCTCCTCCCCAGCACTGTCTATAATCCTATCTAGGTGGCGCGTGAGGTCTGCCACATCATCCTCTATCCCTCCCAATTCAGTTTCTGAAAATGTTTTAGTACAGAGACCCTCCTTGTTTCCCTCATGGACACTGTCCTGAGGGACCTAGATAATGGACAATCATATCTTCTTGTAATGTTAGATATATCTGCAGCTTTCGATACAATAACCACAAGATTTTATTGGATAGATTAAGGGAAATAGTTTTGATGGGCACCACCTATCAATGGTTCGAATCGTATTTAAATCTTTGGGAAATTTATCTTTCCTCTAAAGCGCCTTTTAGCCCAAATGAGCTTATCCTTAAACTCAGCCAAAACAGAGCTTCTTATGCACTGTGCTAAACTAAATAACCCAATTGTATTGCACATAACATCGGCAAGGAAATACTCTATCGCTCATGAAGTCAACGACCTGGGTGTCACACTTGATAGTGAACTAAACTGCAAAAACTGGATAAATAATCTAATTAAAGACGGTTATTTTAAGTTACATGTTTTAAAAAAAATTAAAATCGCTCCTTCACATTCATGATTTTAGAACAGTTCTGCAAGCACTCCTTTTCTCAAAAATAGACTACTGCAATGCTTTACTCTTAGGCCTTCCTGCTTCCACCATTAGAACCCTTCAACTCTTGCAAAACTCGGCTGCTAGAATTCTAACAAATTCTAAAAAAATGGAACACATAACCCCAATCTTAAAGGATCTACACTGGCTCCTAATCATATATCGTTCCCAGTTCAAATTACTATCATTAATTCATAAAACCCTATACAACGATAAAATGGAATGGCACACTGCAACACTTCACTTTCACACTCCACAGAGAACTACAAGATCTGCAAGCAATGGGACTCTACCTATACCTTCCCCTAAATCAGCACACCTAAACGCTGTAAGACAAAGAGCCATATCAATTGCAGGTCCACATTTATGAAACTCACTTCCGCAAGAGCTAAGAATGGAGCCAAATATCAGAACATTCAAGAAGGGCATTAAAACCTGGCTCTTTCAATAAGCTTTCACTTAACATCTGGCGATACACTTAATTCTTCAATTGTCATGTCCATAACTCACTTAACCATTTTACAGGACCATTAAGAATTTTAGATAGTTTTTAATTGTATTTTATGATATTGAATTGTATTTTATGATATGTTGAATTTTTTAATTATATTTAATGTTTATTGTGATTAGTTTTACTGAATTGTATATCTTATTTATTGTAAACCGATGTGATGTATCCTATGAACGTCGGTGTATAAAAACAAACAAATAAATAAATAACCCTGCCCCACGCAAGGCTTCTCCCCAAAGGGAGTAACCTTTCCCACAGCGAGGAGACAGGAGCCTCTGCCTCACAGCCCGGCCCCTCAGCCCTCTCCACAGCTGGACATCTCTCTGCAAATTTCAGCACCTACTTCGCTGGGTTCCTTGACAGGGTTACCCGTCTGACCCGTCAGAGGAGCAGCCTGAGCCTTCTTCCCCTCAGGAGAACCTTTCCTATTCTAAGTTTGTGGAAAAGGTGGGCGCTCAGCTGAACATCAAAACAAGGAAGGTGCCGGACCCGCAGACTAAAGTGCTGGGGATTCTGAAGATTTTTGAAGCTCAAGCTGAGCCTACCACTTTGCCATCCCACGTAGTTCTGGACTCAGTAATGATGAAGGCTTGGGAGTCTCTCTTTTCCGGGCAAGCAGCCTCACGGAAAACAGACCTAAAGTTTAGAATGCGTCAGTCACTGTACTCTACAGCATGGTCGAACTCCCGCATGCCTTGGTGGTGGTCGAATTGGCCATGAAATGAGCCAAGAAGTCCTACCTTCATTCGATACCCCTCCGTGCCGCGACTGCAAATATCTAGATGACTGGCAAGAGAGCATTCCAAGCAGGCATGCTGAATGCAATTATACAACAGCATTAGTTCTACATTATACAATACCTATATGAATGCCTGCAGTCTTTGAAGTCCCACTTTGCTACTGCTTCACCTGATGCTGCTCCACCACAGCAACTTCATGACCTGGAAGAGGGGCTGAGACAACTTTTGAGAACCATATCTGAAGCATTTGAGACATCTGCCCAGACTACAGTAGGGGCCATAGCGGCCCGAAAGATGGCGTGGCTGCGAGCCAGCGCCATTCGGGAGGATGTTCACGAAAAATTGGCTGATCTCCCAGGTCTCACAGACAATCTGTTTGACATGTTACGGGAAACTGGCTCAGCTGTAAAAGCAAAACACAGCGGTCTTGTTGCTAGCATCTCCTACTGATCATTCCTTGAGCAGGAAGTACTATCCGAGCTTCAGGATGGCTTACTACCGGTGACAGCCTTACAGGCCATACCCAGCCTATCGTCTGTCTGCTTTTCCGCAAACCCAACTGTAGTCGCAGCAGCAATAGCAAAGTCGCAGCAGGCCATGGAGCAAGCACCCGCAGCGTCAGCCACAAAACAACAAAGCAAACCCCAAACAGGGATTTCAGTGGTACCCGGTCAACTCCCACCACTGAGGGTAGGGGCAGAGTGTCCTTCTTTTACCATTCTTGGGTGGCAATCGCCTCCGATCATTTGGTGCTGAACATCATCAGAGAGGGGATACCCTTTGAACTTCAAGAACATCCCAGGTCTTCCGCACCTGGTGCAACTTCATCAGCCCAATTTACAGAACCAACACCTGTTGTGGGAGGAAGACATGAATTGCTTCACCAACAATCTATTCAGCATATTTCTCACAGCCAGCTGAACCAGGGATTCTATTCCCAATACTTCCTCATCCCCAAAAAGGAAAGGGGGCTTTTCCTGATCCTGGACTTGTGGGCTTTCAACAAATTCCTATTGCGGGAAAAGTTCAAGATGTCATCTCTCAAATCCACACTACCTTTTCTGCAACCTAACAATTGGATGTGTTTGCTGGACCTCAAGGATGCATATTCATACATCCTGATGCACTGCACATCCTGGCACTAACTTTGTTTCCAAATCGTCAGGTGCCATTATCAGTTCAAGGTTCTACCATTTGGTCTATCATCTGCCCCAAGAGTCTTCACAAAGTGTTTAGCGGTAGTAGTGGTCCACCTCAGAAAGAAGGGAATACATCTATTTCCCTACCTAGATGACTGGTTGTTAGTGGCACCGCAACCAGCTGCTCTGCAGAGCGGCTTGGAAGCAACGATCCATTTCCTGGAGGGCCTCTGTTTCATTATTAACTACGAGAAATCCAGTCTACAACCCACACAGAATCTGTAGTTTATTGGAGCCCGAATAAGTGTACTGCTGGCAGACAGAGCCCCATACACTGCGCACCCTAGCCATCCAACTAAAGGACTATTCTCACACCTCGGCCCGTCTGATCCTCACCCTGCTGGCAATATGGCAGGAGCATTCATGTAGTGCCGCGCACCAGCTTGCACATACAACGCCTGCAGTGGACTCCATTCTCCCAACCACTGTCCAAACGAGTGAGTCTGACCCCGATTTATGAGAAGAGAATTGGAATGGTGGTTGTGCACTGCAGTTCTAGACAAAGGAGCATTGTTTCTCCCCCCAGCTCATCAAGTGGCTCTTACCTCTGGTACCTCAAACAAGGGGTGGAGTGCCCACCTAGAACAGGTAGAGATGCAGGGGCTCTAGTCAAGCTGGGAGAGAGGCCATTAAATCTCTTAGAGCTCTGGGCAATAAGGAATGTCATTCGCACATTCGAGAAGTTCCTGCGGGAGCAGACGCTCATGACCCACATGGACAATCAGGTTGCCATGTTCTATATAAAAGAGGAAGGGGGTCTGGTTCCTGGAAGTTGCGCAGGGAAGCGGTCTGCATCCTGGAAGGGGCAGATGAGCACTCCATCACTTAAGCGACCTATCTGCCAGGGGTGGAAACATCACTGCTGGCAGACTAAGCAGGATCTTCCATCTACACGAATGGGAACTTCACCAGGATGTGGCAGATAAGCTCTTTCTGAAGTGCGGCCTTCCATGCATGGACCTCTTCACCATGGAGCACAACAGGAAGATGGAGAAATTCTGCTCCATCTATCCCAACAGGAAGCAACTTGCTCAGGATGCGTTCCTCGTGCCATGGGCAGAGGGGCTCCTCTACACATAGGCCCCAGTCCCACTCATATCGAGAATGGTGCAGAAGTGTAATGCAGACGTTGCAGCCCTCATTCTGATAGCTTCAGCTTGACCCAGGCAATCGTGATTTGCCTATCTAGTGTGACTCTCCATCACTCCACCTATTCCCCTGGGCCACAGTCCAGATCTCCTGACTCAGGACAACAGCACACTGCTTCACCCCATGTACTCCTCACTTCATCTCACTGCATGGAGGTTGAAAGGACAGTATTAAGCCATTTACACTTGCTGACGGAGATCCAGGAAGTCTTAGTGTCGTTGAGGAAATCTTCAACCAGGAAAAATTATCAAGGCAAGTGGCACTGATATTTTGCCTGGTGTTAGCAGCAGGGTCATAGACCCCTTCTCCTGCATCCCAGAGTTGCTGGAATATCTCCATTCCCTGTATCTAGCAGGACTGGCGATGGCTTCGTTGAGGGTCCATGTAAGTGCCATCATGGCCTATCATCATCCTTGCAATGGCCTACTAGTATCCAGCCACCCATTAGTCTCCCGGTTCATGAAGGCATGAAGGGGATATTGCACTTAAGACCACCAGTGTTTTGGGACCTTAACCTAGTACTGGAGCAGCTTATGCTTCCCCCCTTTGAACCATTGGAGAGCAGCCATATGAGATATCTCACATGGAAAGGTGCTGTTCTTGGTAGCCCTAACCTCGGCAAGAAGAGTCATTGAGTTACAGGCATTGGTGCATTACTCCCTTACCTGCAATTTCTTCACGACAAAGTGACCTTACGAACCCACTCCTTATTCTTACCTGAGGTTTCGGCTTTCCACATTAATCAAACCATTACACTGCCAACCTTCCCGATGACGCACAAGAATGCCAGTGACTGCAAGCGAGCCTTAGCATACTATAAGCATAGAATGCATTCAGAAAACAGAACTGCTTAGCGATTTGTTTCCTTCAACATGAATGTCCCAGGCCTCCCGGTTTCTAAACAGACTCTTATCGAATTGGATTTCACAGTGCATTTGCTTCTGCTACCATAAGAGATCAGCGACCCTAGCTACTTTGCCAAAGGCACATCAGGTGAGATTGATGGCAGGTTTGGTGGCTCATCTGCACAAGGTTCCTTTACTGGACATATGTAAGGCTGCCACGAGGTTGTCACTGCATACTTTCATCTCTCATTGCTGTCTTGACCAGCAGGCCACACTGGACACAGCGCTGGACAAGACGATACTCCATCAGTGACCACTTGAAGAGACTGTCCGGGAAGCAAATAGAATAGATTGGGCACAGACTGGCATAGTTGGACATCGGAATGCCATGGTGTTCCCGACAGGAGTCTTCAGACTGCTCTCTCAATATTCAGCTGGGGACTCCCAGACAGTATGGCTAATTCAGCCTGCTTATCTGTGGGGGAATAAAGCAAGTTTGCTTACCGTAAATGGTGTTTTCTGTAGATAGCAGAATGAATTAGCCATGCTGACCCGCCCACCTCCCCAGACAGTCTCTGGATTCATGCTTTGCAAAGACGCTTTGACATAGGCTGAGGAGAAAGATGGAGCCATGCGGAAAAGGACATGCAGCCGCATACGGAGCAAAGCTCTGTCATCTTTGAGAAGCTCCGCCTTGGCCACCCCAGAGGGAAGTCCCAGACAGCATAGCTAATTCATCCTGCTATCTATGGAAAACACCTTTTATGGTAAGCAGACTTGCTTTTATACTTTTCTTAACACTTGAACAAGTTGCTTGCCAGTTTAGGCACTGAACAGTGTGTTTTGCTTTCCTTACTCACAGCTCTTGAAAGTGGGACTCTTAAAAATTTCCATTTGAGAAAACTTCGGTCTCTTGTGGCTCTTGCCTGTTTGGACAAATGCCTCTCTTTCTTATGTCTTAGTCCTTGTTCCATGGCATTCCTTGTCATATTTTTCTAGTCCTAATTTTCAACCATTTCTCTGGTGGGTTGCATTTGTACTCTGTAAGCTCTTGCTGTTAAATAGATGATTTGCTCAGTTGGAATGAACTTTTTGTTGTTATCCTTCTTAGTATTTCTCTGGTGGAAAATAATTTTCTTTATGTTGAATGTGGCCTTCTTGTTAATGAAGGTCCCATCTTGGTGGTGCTAGGCATTTTTTATATAATGCGTCTTTCCTTACAAAATGGAATGAAACAAATTTGTGAAAACAATAGTTTGTTATACAAAAATTCAGTTTCTGTAAGTAATGGTATTTGGAGGCTTAAAAACGTAAGATGATTATAAACAAGATTTATTATAAATGAATATTTTTCATAGTGGTATCAGAATGTTATTCCTTTTTTGTTCTAGATTTTAAGTGCAAAATAAATTGCATCCTTATTTTTAATATCCATTTTGAGGTGTACTTAAGAAAAAGAAAAACTGCAAAACTGATCTTGTAATGGTGATGAACTATCTGTGAATCAGTGTGCCTGATGTTAGGAAATTAGATGGATTCTGGAAGGCATTTTTAGAGTTTTTTTTTGTTTTGTTTTTGAGTATTTGAAAAGGTAAATGGTTTTACTTTTTTTTTTTTTTTGTATAGTATCTCCTTTGTAGTTACAGTGCTCTGTTTGTAGGTGAAATTTCCCGAAGGAAACGTTCCAAGTCAGAGGACATGGATAGTGTACAGTCTAAGCGCCGTCGGTATGAGGGAGAAGAGTTTGAAGCAGAACTTAAAGTGAAGATCACATCCCGAGGAGATATTAACCAGAAGTTGGAGAAGGTAATCAGTAGTCTCAAGATAATTATATCAATAATGTAGAATTCCAGATATTAGCATAATAAATCTTCAGTCCACTTGCCTGTGAATACTTATCATAGTCTAATGTAATATTGTTTCTTCAGGTTATACAGAAGCTTTTGGAGGAGAAACTTAGTGCCTTGCAGTGTGCTGTCTTTGATAAAACTCTGGCAGATCTTAAAACAAGAGTTGAGAAGATTGAGTGTAAAAAACATGAAAATGTTTTGAATGGAATACAGGTAAATGTTCTGTGTGGATTTTTTCATAACTATAATAAGAAAAGTTACTAGGTTGATATGTTTTGCACTGCTTTTGACAGCCTAAATCTTTTTTGTGAGTTTAGGGTGAAGAATTAATTGAAAATTCCAAAACCCAAGTATTCGCTATTGAAACTTCCCTGATGACTGTCTAGCTATCTGATTTGGATGTGTCCATCTAGTGCTTTGTAATAAATAATGTTAAGACTAATTATCACTAATATCGGGCACTCTGACAGTAACATTTGAAAGTAATATAGTGTTTGTTCCTCTTCATGTTAAAAATATAGAAAACTGAACATACCTGATAACCAGTGAATTCTGATTCAGTACTGACCCTGTCCAACAAAATAAATTAGATAAAACTTGCAGCTGAGTATTGTTTAAAAGAAAATGGGGAAAAACTACTAAAATTTTATTCAAATATGGTTTAGTTTTTTGTCATATTGCATTTTTAAAAGAAATTTTAGTGGGCAATACCCAGTTAAAATTGTCTCTACTTTGAGACTTCTGCTTTGGTCACAAGCAATGTTCCCTCAGCGTTTTGAAAGACTGCTTGTGCAAAAATTCTTTGTACAACTTCTTATAAACCAAGTTCAAACTTCTGCCCAATGAACAAGTAAATTGCAAATAATATCAGGATTTATTGTATGCACTATGTTTTGCTGTGTGTGCAGGGTTTGACTTGTGTGCAACATTCACAGCTTAGAGGGAACAGTGGTCACAGGTGATTCTCTCGAGGAGAGCTTGCTACAAAGGAGATTGCTTAAGACATTAATCTTCATTATGAATTGTAGTTTCAGAAATCAGTCTCTGAAGAGCAGTAATATTTGTAATAGTGTAATAGACGGATATTGTCATGTCTTTGAGTATTGGTACTGGTTGATTTATATTGGTGACAGAGTTTGGTTATCAGGTTTTGTTTGATCTGCTTTGCTTCTCTGTGGGATCTCTTATTTTATCATTTTGTTTTTCTAATTGCCTCTGCCAATCACAGTCAAATGTTTCCGAGGAGTTGAATTAAATATGGGTCTTGTAAGAAAAGAGGATGACGAGGCCTGGGCTAGCTTACTGGTGGAGGTAGTAGAGTCCAGCCCTGCAATAGATTTTAAACATACTTGGTACCTTGGGCCTGATTTTCAAAAGAATTTACACTGGGTTTTACACACATAAATGCACTGTACCCACATAAGTGGGCTAATTTGCTACAATATATGCCATTGAAAAACTTTATGCATGTAAATGACTTTTGAAAAATGCTACGATAGTCACATTTATGTGTGTAACTCCTTTGAAAATTCACCTGATAGAGAGCAGTGATAGGGCAGAGATGGGACATTGAGTAAAATATCTGGGGTGGGTGGAGGTGAGAGATGATGTTCAAGAATTGGAATTTATATTCTCATCTAACCAAAGTGGTAAAAAAAAACAACCTGAAGAAAACTGGACATACTACTGCCATTTACTATACTACTGTTATCCTTCCATTCATTCGGTAGCCAAGAGACAGAAAAGTTTTATGATCTTCACAGTGCCATACTCTGCAGGAAAGGTATGGCTATATCTTATACTGGAGATGTCCAATATTGAACCTATGTCCCCCACACCTAATAACCCAATATAAGTTTCTAGGACTCACAACTTTGTTGAGAAGGCAATAAATGGTAGCTTTGTCTGAAATTATTCAAGATTTTAGGAAACAGCCTACCAAAAACCCATATGGTTCGAATGGGAGGAAATGTGCCATTAGATGTGAAGCAGAATTCCTAGATCCTTTGTCTTGTTTCAAACAAAATGTGCTAGCATATCTTCTATATTCTCAGCATCTGATCAGATTTCTCTGAATTCTGCTGTAGACTTTGTCACTGATTTGTGACAAAGGAGTGGTAACTTTCAAATATGTGTGCAGGTGCACATTTGCACGTAAACGTCAGCCCATGCCCAGGGACGCGACCATTTTCTAGCATATACGCATCTTATAAATAATCTTCCCACCCACACAAGTGTGCCAAATTTTAAGTGGGTGCACCAAATCTCGTTTCTATTGCGTAACTTGGATTTTAAAAGGATTATGCACAGATGCCATTCCCAGTTTTACCAGTTTGTTCCCAGTTCCCAGTCCTCCAAATCCCCCATAGTTTAATAGCTTTCACTCCCCCCGGTTAGCCCTGACCCTTAAAACCCTGCATATCTGTCTAATTTTCTTTAATTTTTAACTTGCGGAAGTAAAGTTTCGCGGCAAGGGACCTCGGTGCGCACCAGGCCTCAAGTATTTATACACACATCTCTGGTTCATACCCCGAAACACCCATTCTTTGCCCAGACCATGTTTACACACTGCTTCTTTTTGAAATCTTTGGGGATGTGCATGCTGTGGGAGATACACGCATATCAGGTGGCTTATAAAATCTGCTCAGCACGCACAACTCCGACTTTATTCTCGCATTCCCTAATTAATGCACAGGCTGGGCTTTTAAATTTCACTTCTTAGTGTGTGCACGCTTGCCTGATTTGAAGACCTCAGCTGGGTCTGCCTTATTGCAGTTGATGTTGATCACTATTTTGTAAAAGGAAATCTGATTATTTATTGAAAGTTTAAATGTAAATTCAAATACAAACTTGAAACTAGGGAACAAGATAATGGCATGTGGTGCTGTACATTTGAAAAAAAACAAGTTAATTTCAAAAAGAAAAAAAAAAAAATAGAAACTGTACAGATGTCCAACAAGCTCTCCAAGAAGTGGAGCAAAGCCCAACTATAAATACTCAAATAACACAAACATAGTCTAATAGAAATAAGGCGATAAATAGCCATTATCAGAAAAACAGCTCATAAACAGTAGGAGAAACAAATAGTATTATTAGCCACATAATTTAAGACACTCATGGGGTTTAAAGGAAGAAGACTCAATCTCCAATATAAGCCTGTCCTTTACAAGAACCCTAATTGATTCGGGTTAATCAAGGTTTCTCCCAGGACAAGCAGGATGGTAGTCCTCATGTGGGTGACGTCATCAGACGGAGCTCTGGTACAGAAAACTTCTGTCAAAGTTTCTAGAACTTTTGACTGGCACACTGAGCATGCCCAGCATAACATAATCCCTTCCACCCCAGGGGTCTCCCTTCAGTCTCTTTTTTTTTCCACACTGCAGTTGCCTCGCGGTTTCCTAAACCGCGAGGCAACTGCAGTGTGGAAAAGAAAACTTTGAAGTTTACTTCATACAAATTGCCTATCAGGGGTCTCCCATCGTGCCCCGTGTACCTCGGTCGCTCAGTGAGTACAACTTTGCGTCTCTGGCCGGTTCCCGCAGGCCACCAACTGTTTTCACGCCCTTTCCACCGACATGGTGACCGGTTTTCGAAAATGCCAAGACTGTCCACGAACAATGTCCATCACAGACCCCCACACTGTATGTGTGCTATGCCTGGGCTCGCCTCACAATGTCTGTCGGTGTCCTGAATGTGCCCAAATGACTCCCAAGGGCAGAAGAGCACATCTGGACAAAATGGACTCTCTTCCAACTAAAATCTGTTCCATCAACTTCTGCCCAGTCATCACCGGCGTCAAAAACCCCATCCACCGACAAACCTCGCCGGGACCAACACTGAGCCGGTGACTGTCCATCACCAGCGCCATCAAGGGCATCTATTGCATCATCCTCTGTGTCTGGGAAAGACCGCACCAAGCACCGGGACAAAGCATCGACACCGGCATCGACCTGATCCCATTCCCGGTGCCAGCACTGATGTCACATTGGCATTGAAGGCCACCGAGCCGCCATCGAATTAGGGCCCGGTCAGAGGAGCCTCCATCCTCCTCTGTACCTGATGCCCCGAGGCATTCCCCACCGATACCGGTACCGGGTACTGAGTTTTCACAAATTATTTTGGAGAGGCCAGTAACGCCTAGCCTGCCTCCCCCTGTAGCTTCTCTGTCTACACCAGCTTTCAGGGAGGAACTGAATGTCCTCATTTGCCAGGCAGTGCTCGATGCCGTCCAGAACCTCCAGCCTCCATCGCTGCCGGTCCCCATACCGGCACAGTCTACTGAACCATTGATGTTTGCACCACTATTACATCGACTCGATGCCCTCATCGGTGCTTTTCCAACTCAGTCTGTTCCATCGGTGCCAAGTCAGCCTTCAAGACCTCCGCAGTTCCCGATACCTATCCCGGGACCCTCCGAGGATGTCGACACTATGTCCAGTCCGGTTCCAGGTCCATCACAGCCGGAACCGCTTCCAGGATCATTGGGACTCCCTGGATCCAAGCATCCATCGATTCCATCGATGCCAATACACCCGCCATTGAAACCACCAACATTTTTGTCAATGCCTATTCAACCTCCTTCTGGATCTCGACAAAACACTCCTTGTGATCCATGGGAAGATGTGGACACCGATTCCTCTACATCAGAGGACTTACTTTCTGAACCTTCTCCTCCAGAGGACCTCTCTTTTGCCAATTTCATTAAAGAAATGTCAAAGACCATCCCTTTCAACTTAATAACAGAGGAGGACACGCGTCACAAGACATTGGAAGGTCTATAATTTGTTGACGCACCTAAAGAAATCATGTCCATTTCTGTGCATGAAGTCTTGTTAGATCTTCAACACTGTCTATGGGAGCATCCTGGCACTGTTCCACCTGTCAACAGAAAAACAGATGCCACTTATCTCGTCCAACATGCTCCAGGCTTCCAAAAACCACAGCTGCCTCATCATTCAGTTGTGGTTGAATTGGCACAGAAAAAGGCAATGCGCTTGCAGCCTCATTCCTCAGCCCCTCCAGGAAAAGAGCAGAAATTCTTAGATGGTCTAGGGAGGAAAATATTCCAAGGCTCTATGTTGGTGTCTCGTATTGCCGCTTACCAGCTCTCCATGACACAATACCAGAGAACCCTGTGGAAGTAGGTTCAGGACCTTGCAGACTCATTGCCTCAACAATATCAAGAGAGCCTAACTGCTATTCTCCACAAGGGCCTTGAGGCAGGAAAGCATGAAGTTTGGGCAGCATATGACTCCTTTGAGACTGCGTCCCACTTATCAGCAACGGGAATCAGTTCCCGACGATGGGCTTGGCTGAAGGCTTCAGATTTACGACCTGAGGTCCAGGACAAACTCGCTGACCTCCTGTGCACTGGGGATAAAATTCAAGACGCAGTGACTCAGTTAAGACCACCACGAAACACTGCGCCAATTGTCTACAATAACCACTGATGCTCCCTCCACATTTCGCAGAACCATGAGAAAGGACCCCAAGAAATCGTTCTACCGCTCTCGCAAGTACTTTCCTCCTGCATCTAGAGCGAAGACTACTAAAACCCCTCACAGAGGATATTAATGCCAGCCCAAAGCACCCAGAGCTCAACCAGCCCCCACAGTCTGGTCCAGCATCTGGATTTTTATATGTTTCCAGAGAACAGTTGCCAATCGTCAAATCCAAATCCAGAGATACCCGTCGGAGGCCGATTGCTCCCAGTTCCTACATCAGTGGTGCCTTATTACAGACCAATGGATAATTTCAATTATAACCAAGGGGGATACCATCTTAACTTCCTCATGGTACCCTCAGACTCTCCACAAAATCCACTGTGGGCCTGGAATGACCACACACTGATGCTGGAATCAGAACTCTCCACCCTGCTCCAAAACAGGACTGTAGAACCCGTTCCCTCAACACAAACCGGAAGGGGGTTCTACTCCCGCTATTTTCTAATTCCGAAAAAATCAGGAGGGCTCCGCCCCATCTTAGACCTTCGCAATCTCAACAGATTTCTCCAAAAGGAAAAGTTCAGAATGGTTTCTCTTGGAACCTTATTTCCCCTTCTACAACAAGTAGATCGGCTGTGTTCTCTGGATCTTCAGGATGCGTATGCACATATAGCCATAAACCCCCATCATCGCAAATACTTGCTTTTCATAGTGGGCCACAGACATTTTCAATACCGAATTCTACCATTTGGCCTTGCCTCAGCACCTCGGGTGTTTACAAAATGCTTAGTGGTGGTGGCTGCCCACCTCCTCAGTAACAGCATACATGTGTTTCCTTACCTGGACGATTGGCTAATCAAGAGCCAATCCATGCAAGGAGCTCTCAACGCCCTCGATCACTATCAATCTACTACACTCATTGGGATTTCTCATCAACTACCAAAAATCCCACCTGACTCCATCTCACCTCCTTACTTTCATCAGAACAGATTTAGACACCACAGTCGCAAAGGCCTTCCTGCCCAATGACCACACAGAAACACTCTCCAAACTAGATACGTCTCTGTGTATAAGGAACACAGCTTCAACCCGTCAATTCCTAAAGTTGCTGGGCCACATGACTTCCACTGTACACGTCACTCCTATGGCCAGGCTGGCCATGAAAATAACTCAATGGACTTTGAAATCTCAGTGGCTCCAAGCCACTCAGCCTCTTTCTTCCAACATTCATGTAACCCACCATCTACGTCTGTCTCTTTTCTGGTGGACAAACAAAGCCAACTTGCTGACAGGTCTTCACTTCCAGCAACCAGTTCCACAAATAACCTTGACTACAGACGTATCCAACTTAGGTTGGGGAGCTCATGTGAACAGCCTTCAAACTCAAGGTACTGGGACACAACTCGAAGCAAAGTATCAAATCAACTTCCTAGAGCTTCGAGCCATACGTTATGCTCTCAATGCATTCAAGGACTGCCTCTCACACAAGACTATGCTCATACAGACAGACAACACAGTTGCAATGTGGTACTTGAACAAACAAGGCGGCACAGGTTCTTATCTCCTCTGTCGAGAAGCCGTGCAGATCTGGGACTGGGCCCTTGCACACTCCATGCATCTCCGGGCCACTTATCTGGCAGGCATACAGAATGTCGTAGCAGATCACCTCAGTCAACAGTTCCATCCCCATGAATGGTCACTGGACCCTGTCATAACAACCAGAATCTTCCAACGCTGGGGTCAACCGACCATCGACCTCTTTTCATACGAACTAAATCACAAAGTGAATAGATTCTGCTTCCTGCACAAGCACAAAGATATGTTAGCCATGGACGCCTTCGCTCATCCCTGGAACAAAGGCCTCCTATATGCGTATCCTCCGATACTGCTTATAGCCAAAACTTTCGTGAAACTACAGCAGGACAAAGGATCAATGATACTCATAGCCCCGTACTGGCCTCGACAAGTATGGTTTCCCATACTTTTCGACCTCTCGATCAGACAACCCATTCGCCTGGGCACAGCACCCGCTCTCATAACTTGGAACCAAGGCATGTACGCCATCCGAACCTTCAAACCCTATCCCTCACAGCCTGGATGTTGAAAGCTTGATCCTGCAACCATTCAATCTTCACCTAATCCTTCTCAACTGCTTGTACCATCACGAAAGCCTTCCACACATAAATCCTATCATTCTAAGTGGAATAGATTTACCATCTGATGCACACAAAAAGGTACAGACCCTTTTTCTTGCCCCACTCCATCTCTGTTAGACTATCTCTGGCACCTTTCAGAGTCTGGTCTCCAGACTTCCTCGGTAAGGGTACACCTCAGTGCCATCTCAGCGCACCACAAGGGAGTAGGGGATGCCCCTGTAACAGCGCAACCCCTTGTGAATCGCTTCATGAGGGGCCTTCTACAACTTAAGCCCCCTCTGCGGCCATCAGTCACTGAATGGGACCTAAATATAGTACTTACAAGGCTCATGCGCTCCCCGTTTGAGCCTTTGCACTCCTGCGATGTTAAACTTCTTACATGGAAAGTTCTCTTCCTAGTAGCCATTACATCTGCTCGAAGAGTTAGTGAGTTACAAGCAGTTGTCACATATTCACCCTATACAAGGTTCCTACATGACAGAGTGGTCCTGCTTACTCACCCTAAATTCCTTCCCAAGGTGGTTACTGACTTTCACCTGAATCGGTCCATAGTCTTGCCCACCTTTTTCCCAAGGCCTCACTCTCACCAGGGCGAGAGAGTTCTACATTCCTTGGACTATAAACACGCACTTGCATTTTACCTAGACCGCACCTCAGTCCATAGGAAATCCACCCAACTCTTTTTGTTTCTTTTGATAAAAACAAACCGGGAGTTGCAGTGGGCAAACAAACTCTCCAACTGGCTTGCAGACAGTATCGAATTCTGCTATGAAAAAGCAGGCCTTCCTCTCCAGGGACGAGTGAAAGCACACTCAGTAAGAGCCATGGCAACCTCAGTAGCACACTATCGTTCAGTACCCATTGCTGAGATCTGTAAAGCGACATGGAGCTCTCTTCACACACTTGCAGCTCATTACTGCCTGGACAAGGAAGGATGTCAAGACTCTGCCTTTGGCCAATCCATCTTGAAGAACTTATTTCCAGTATAATCCCACCTCCTTCCACATCAATCTGCTGTGATTTTTAGGCTGCCTTATTTCTACCAATAGTACACCAGTTGTTGTGCCTGTTGCACAAGTTGTAAGCTGTTTGGTCCAAATAAATATGAGTCAGCCTGTAGCTTGCTAATCACCCACATGTGAGGAGGACTACCATCCTGCTTGTCCTGGGAGAAAGCAGAGTTGCTTACCTGTAACAGGTGTTCTCCCAGGACAGCAGGATGTAGTCCTCACGAAACCCACCTGCCACCCCGCAGAGTTGGGTCTGAAACATTTTATTTTATTTTTCACTCACACCTTTTGCTACAAACAAGACTGAAGGGAAAGCCCTGTGGCTGCAGGGATTATGGCATGCTGGGCATGCTCAGTGTGCCAGTCAAAAGTTCTAGAAACTTTGACAGACGTTTTCCGAACCAGAGCTCCGTCTGATGATGTCACCCACATGTGAGGACTACATCCTGCTGTCCTGGGAGAACACCTGTTACAGGTAAGCAACTCTGCTATACTGCTCCCCTAAGTGGGATTTTGGGCACTTATAAGGGAATTTCAACTGAAATTCCACTCCAGTTAAAGAAATCACCTGGTGTAGACCAAGAAATCTCTTCCTTTTTTGCATGAATTAATTTTATTCACATCGAAAAAGAACTTAAACTTTTGCTTCCAAAACAAGAGATCCCTTTTGGATAGAAACAGTTTTAAAGTTAATTTCTTATATATCTTAAGAATAAGCAGAAGACAACTGGACATACCGGATGAACCAATTGTTCGTTATCTTCCACCATTTACTACTGTTATCCTCCCGTTCCTTTGATAGTGTAATAGGGGTATAGGTACCCTAATAGATAGGTATTTAAATAATTAATAAATATGTGTTCCGGAGCTGGACTGAGGATTAAAAAAAATAAAAAAGGACTGAGGGAAGATGGCTGGGCAGTACCACAATGAAAGGCAGCAAAGAGAGAGTTGGTGACTGCGACAACTTCTAAGCAAACGTGCTAAAGGCCTCGGGAGAGTGAAGACAAAGTCATTCGCAACAAGGCCAGGTCTGGAAGTTGTGTACTGCTATGAGTGAGGCCGATGAAGAAAGAAGAGTGCCGAGAGAAAAAAAAAGAAAAAAATAATGGGAAAGAGGGCCTGAGGGAAGCCCCATTGTTGTGCCGGACTTCCACAATTTTAAAAAAAGAGGAGGGGCTGAGAAGAGATGAGCAGCGGTGTGGCCTAGGCTTGCTACTGACGCTGCTGTTGCTGCCACCAAAGGGAGATCCGGGGCTGGAAGAAAGAGGCTGCCGCGATTGCTCTCAATGCCCGTATCTGCCACAAATATGATTGGGGCCGCCATGAATGTCATGCAGGAGAAAGAGCCAGATGAAAAGGGCTATGAAGGAAAAGGAAAAAGACGGCAGGCAAAAGAGGAGCTGATTCTCGCAAAAAGAAGGGACCAAAAAGAGTGGTGTCGGAGTGCCACCAAGGCCCGGGGCCTGCAGCTCACTCCCTGCCACTGCCGCTGGAGCCACCAATGGGAAGACAGAGTGAGGAAGGAATCAGTCACCCGGCGGCAGTAGATGGTATAAACGATTGCCACCACTGCTGGCAGTGTCCTTCCACGCCAAGCTGTTTTTCTGGACCCGATGTGCTGGCTATTGCCTCCTGCCTATGTATCCGACCGGCCAAGATGAAGCCACTCCTGCCCTCGATCAGTCCAGTGTGAGTGCTGCAGCAGACTCCAGCTGAAACCCAGGATTTGGTGAGTACCGAATCTGACTCCACCACCATGATTTAAAAAAAAAAAATTGGAGAGATTAGTGTCGGGGCCTTGCCCCAGCACAGTATCTAGGATGCCGGGCCTGCTCACTGATGTCAGAGGGATACCTGATTGAAAGGAAAGTATTCCTCTTAGCTGCCCCCTTTGCGATAACATCTAGTGATGCCACATTAGAAACAACTGAAAACCTATTTATTACACCTCAGCCACCGACAGCAGGAGGGTAGTCATGCCACAAAGGGGGGGGGGGGGGGGGGGGGAGTTAAACAGTTGGCAGTCACAAACAGGATTTACCTGTTAAATTTTGTTTTAATCAGTTAAATATCTTTGGCAAGTACCCCTATGTTTCTTTTTTTTGCCATTAACAGTTTTATTGGAAATTATAACAGCTTACAATAAATGCATGTACATACAGATGTAATCAGTTAGCAAAGGTCTAATGCAATAAGGTCCCCTATGTTTCTTAACATATTGTTTCCCCAGGTATCAGTTTTCTTTTATCCTCCTCTAGGTTCTATTTTGTGAGTAGTCTTTACTCCTAGAAGAAAATAGAAAAAGAATGAGTTAAGATTGGAGGGCCATGATGACAGAGATGCAGGAGCGTCTTGATGAGCAAAAAGAGAGGATATGGCATCAAGACGAAATAATAAGGCAAACACGGGAACAGTGTGAAACTAGGACACATGGAAGGAGCAAGGTTCAGTGCTTTTGTGTATATGCTCAAAGAAAAGATTCTGGATTTTTTTAGATCTTCCAAAGAAGCCAGTTGACATAATTGTAGAAGATTGGATAGAGCAGACTTGGGCAGCTAAATTTACCAGAATCGGACCACCTTGAATTTGTAAAGGATCATCTGCTGGGATAAGCCAGAAATACTATTAAGTACGCTAAACCTAGACCAAAGAATGTAGAACTATTTTGCCTACTACAGGAAATCTACGGAGACCAAGTACCAGCTAGTGTAAAAGTTAAAGAATTCCACGACAGAAGACGGGCTTCAGGAGAAGACCTTCATACATATGCATATAGCTTACAAGAGAGGTTAAATAGGGCATTAGCCAGAGACCCATTTTGTATACCAGATTACACACAAAATGTTGAAAGAGATTTGCTCTTGGCTTGAGGGATAGTAGTCTCAGTTAGGAAAGCCGGAAAAATTTGTTCAGACACCCAGAAAAAAATATTCCCAGACGTAATGAGACTAGCGATTTTGTGGTCAGCGCAGAAAAAAGGTTATACTGCAGAGGAAACAACCCCTAAATTATTGGTTTGGGAAAGGAACGAAGTTACAGTAAGAGCTACTGCAGGTGAGCCATCTTCAGACGTTGAAAACTTAAGCCATATGGTGATAAGCCTATGTAGGAGACAAGGCAAAATGCTGCAGAGATGAGAAGTGGGAGCAACAGCAATAACAATCATTCAGTAGTTTTATGATACTATATAACCTTTACACCTATAAAGAAAAATATCCTCCCAGGAGTCCTAATGAAAGGTACAACGAGTGATACCCAGGGAGAAGATTTTCATCATCCCAGAATGATAGGGGCGAGATAATATGCTACAGATACCAGGAGCCTGGTCATTTTTCCAGGGATTGTGAAAGCGAAAGGTAACTCAGTTACCAGAAAAGAAACCCATTATGCATGAGGGTTACAGAAACACATTGCCACAGCAGTCACAGCTGCAAACTAAAATGACCACAGAGGAGGTTCCAACAACTTCAATGGTAAGGTTACAATCAGAAAAAAACACTTTAACAGAATTGGAACAGAAAAAGAAGCGAGCGTTTGGGAAGAGTCCTGTTTTAGACATAATCGGATTAGTGAAAACAAAATGCTATGTAAACATGGGGTCAGACTACAGTTACAGATGCACATTTCTGAAATAATTTTGAAAAGTGTTATCTAGAAGATGCGAGCTGGGTAAAATTGACAACAGCAAATGGATTGACCGTACCTATGTTGGGATGTATGGATGTGGACATGCATTATCTAGGTCAAATAATAAAACAGAGATGCATATTTGTGGTCCCCCATAATGCATTAGTGCATTCATCGGGAATAGACAGTCCCTGGCATACTGGGATGAACATCTTGCAAGACTTGAATTTAACTAAGAATGTGGCAGACTCAAACACAGATACCAAATTTACTAAAAATATGGAAAAAGTTTCAGCAGCAGAACATGTAGGGAATCGGCTTTGTAAAAAGGACCAAAGAGAATTAAATTACCACCATTAGCAGAAGTTTTCCGAATAGGAACATGTGTACAGCTGCAACAAACTATGATGGAGAAAGTAATGATCACCAAAACTCATCTGGAAAGCCTTCCCATGAATGTATTGGTGGCAAATACGTTAATAGCACCCAAGAGAGAGAGTGTTGGTTCATCTGATTAATGCTGGGAGAAAAGCCCTGCAATTCTGGATCTGGGCATTAATTGTACAAGTAATCAGGCCTACAGAAATACACAATGGAACCAATTAAATTTCACATAGAGGGAAATGTAATGAAGGTACAACCAATGAAAGCCGATGTCATATCAGTAGAAATGTCAGTAATGCTTGTAAAGGTACAGTGGTCTAATATCTTCAAAGAACTATTTACAAAATAGAACATCTTTTCTACATTCGACATTGATATAGGCTATATAGATCTAATTAAACATGGAACACATACCAGAGATATTGCACCAATCAAACAACGGAATTGCCGTTTATGAGGAAATCATGATCTAGTTTCTCAAGGGACTCTGAAGGAAAGTAAGAGTCCTTGAGCTTCGCCGCCAGTAATAATCCAAAAGAAAAATGGGTCAATAAGGTTTTGCTGTGATTTCTGAAAGCTAAACCAAGTCACTACCAAAGACGCATATCCAGTCCCATGCATAGACAAGTCGCTGGATGTGCTTTGCGAAGCTATGCTATTCTCCTCACTTGATTTGACGGCTGGATATTTATTAGGTGGCAATGGAGATACAAGACCAAGGAAAGACCACATGACCAAGACCTCTATGAATGTACGAGAATGCGATTTGGCTTATGTAATGCTCCCGCAACATTCCAAAGGCTGATGGAACTTGCCTTGAACAATTACCTCTTTGTCATCATGCTCTTATACTTGTACGATATCTTAGTTTTCTCCAAAGATTTTTCAAGCCATCTCAAAAGGCTAGACAAAGTGTTTCAGAGACTTTCGGAGTGTGGTCTAAAGTTAAAACCCACAAAATATAAATTACTATTCAAAGACGTGAATTATCTTGAACACATCGTATCGGAGAAGGGAGTTGTGATAGATTCCAATAAAAATCAAGGCATTAAAGAGTTGGCAACCTCTCAAAACTGTAACTGAACTTCATGGATTTATGGGGTTTTCAAGTTATCGACACTTTGTTCTGGGCTTCGCACAGATTACGTCAGCCCTACACCAACTAAAGGGGAAAACTAAGAAAAATATGAAACCTAAGCCTTTTGAATGGACACCAGATTGACAACAAGCTTTTGAGACCTTAATAGAAAAATTAAAATTAACTACTGCTCCAGGATTGATGTTTTCTAGATTTGAGCTTCTGTTCATTCTAATATCAGGTGCAAGCTTTAAAGGGCTAGGTGTTGTGCTTAGTCACCTACAAGATAGTCATGAAAGGGCTGTTGTATATGCGACTACAGGCCTGAGAAAATCAAAGTGTAATGATAAAAAAAAAAAAGTATAGCGCATTTAAATTAGAGCTTCTCACACTCAAATGGGTGGCCACTGAAAAATACAAAGATTACCTCATGTATAAACTGTGCACATGGACCACAACCCTATAAAGTACCTCGAAACGGCTAATGTACAGGCCGTGGAACAGTAGTGGATAGCCCAATTGGCCAAACTAACTTTTTTGATATGCTATAAACCGGGAAGGCAAAATAGCGTAGCAGACGGCCTCCCAAAATTGCCTGAACAAGATGAATCCAAGAGGCCAGATGAGGAAAAATTTTCTAATTAATCCAACTCAGGTGCAAAAATATTTATGGGAAAAAGAAAACCCATCAGATGCTATGGTTAAAACAATACAGAGTGCAATTCAATCAGTGTTCACAGAACATTCAAAATACACATTACATCAACTACAGAAACAAGACTAGTTCTAGCTCTGATACTGACTGCTAAAGATAAAAATGATTTCTGGTCCAGACATAACAAACTGGACCAGAAATCAGAAAACGTTGTGGAGCCAAAGAAACAATTACTGAACAAAAATGGCTTATGGTATCACCATTTACAGGAACCTAGAGACAACCGAGACATCTATTAGTTTATTGTACCAGCAACTCTACAAAATAGTTATGCAATCTAAACATGATTATTCAGGTCATCTGGGGAAGGAAGCGACATTAAAAAAAACCCTTTACATGCTATACTACTGGCAGAGTATGAATATTGATGTCCAACAGTGGATCCATAAATGTGAGCGTTGCATATTTGTCACAGATTTGTTTCCCAGGGAGAAGGCAGAAATTAGCCATTGACAGGTGACGTATCCCCTAGAAGTCTTAGCCATTGACTTTACTGTTTTAGAACCCAGTTTCAATGGGATGAAAAATGTACTAGTTATGACTGATCATTAGGTTCACGATTACAGTGCTAACTAGAAATAAGACAGCAGTGACCACCGCTAAGGAAATCGTACTGAAATGGATAAACTATTATGGATGTCCCACATTCTGATCAGGGACACAATTTTGAGTCTACCGTGATGAAAGAATTATGCTAACTCTACAATATGCCTAAGAGCTGGACAGTACCTTAGCATCTGGCGGGAAATGCACAGTGTGAAAGATTCAACCACACAATGCATGACCTGTTTCTGACCTTGACTGAACTTAAAAAAAAAAAGGGGGGGGGGCAGATTTCCTTCCTGAATTAGTGATGGCATATAATGGATGAATGCATAGTTCCACCAGTTACTCTCTGTACTATTTACTTTTTGGCAGAGATGCCCGGTTAACTTATGAGTTGCCAACTACAATGGAAGAAACACCACCTGGTCTAGATCCGTGGATTGAGCAGCAGCAACAGAAATTCTCACAAAGGACAACTTCTCATCATTTTCAAAACAAAAAAAAACATTTTGACAGGACGTCGAGAGGATCAATAATAATTATAGGGGACAGAGTACTCTTGTAGAAATTTGAACGAAAAGGAGGTGGAAAGATAGCTGAAACATGAGAAATATACCCTTATGAAGTAGTTCTCGTATATTAGCCCACCCAAACCAGTTTTAAAAATTAAATCTATAGACAGATAAGTTTTCCATTAAAAACAACCTAAAATTGTTTTTATATCCCAAATTGTCCATAGAACATTACCAGGCAAAAACAGAATCTGAAAATTTTGATGATCAAAAGAACCATTGATTACTTCAGAGGAAACTGAGAATGAAACACCTAATAAAAATTGGTATTTGAGAGAAATATCTCAGGAAAATTTAGATTTATCTGTGGAAGTAGAAAATTCAGGAATTGTGGAGTATAATATTGAAGATGTATAATATTGAAGATGGAGTCACTGGATGAAAGTATACAAAGGCCCATTCAGATGAATAGAGGAAGACTACCTTCTTATGATTTTATATTATATCTCTATCACAGCAAAGAGGGAGAGCTAAGTTGATAGATGAGAGAGATGATTGTGAAGTTTTCTTAATGAATTATTGTGATGGGAAAGCAGTTTCCATCTAGATGTGTTCTTTAATTAGGGAGACCACTGGTTATAAAAAAAAAAAATCTGCCTTTCCCCTTTACCTCCGAGGGACTGCTCAAGTAGGTAATTCCCTTTAGTCCTGGTAAGGTGTCCTGATTGAAAAAGTATTCCTCTTAGCTGGCCCCTTTGTGATAACATCTAGTGTTTTATTATTACACCTTAGCCACCGACAGCAGGAGGGTAGTCTTGCCACAAAGGGGGTGGTGGTGTGGGGGGGGGGGGGGGGGAGGGGGTTAAAGGATTGGCATCACAAACAGGAATCTAGAGAAGTCCGCAAAAGCTAAAGGCAGATTAGAATTTAATCAGACCAGGGGCTGCAGTTGAACAAGGTAATAGTACTGTCTCAGTTCTCTCTCCCATATGCCCCAGAAAATAACAATATTCTAATCTAAGGAGAAAGAACAATAAAAACATAAACATGAGTGCATAAGTGGAATGTGTGAGTGGATTTAAGCACTGTAATCTGGCAAGATAAGGCAAAGGCTAATAAAAAAAAAAAAAAAAAAAGATTGAAGCTCTTATGCAGAGATTATACAGCTTAATCAAGGGGGTGTCTGTGAGAATGAGCTTGAATGATAAAAATTGGTTAAAATACCGAGAACACAGAATTACGACTTGTCATTGACTCTGATCCACTATAAAGAGAGGAGTGAATCATATCTTTGTATTCAGAAATACCTGTAAAATGTTGCTGAGATGAGATATATAGTAACAACCTTGCCAGACTCCAGACCACTTGATGTGCTGCAAAAGGTAGCTAATTTATTTAAAAAAAAAAAAAAAAAGTGCACATTTAAGAGTGAATAAGGGTAGGATTAGCCATAGCACCCTACTTTTCTTTCTTCATAAATAGGACTACATTAATTTTTATTTTTAAATTAGTAAAACAGTTCCCAGCAAGTCGGACGAAGACATGCACTGAAGGAACCTTTCATACATTAGTCTGTGGAAGATTGGACGATGAAGGGAGTCAGATTGTTTTCATTTTTTTGCTTTGGTAGAGAGAGAGGTAGTAGGAAAAAGAGTCTGAGAAGAAGAAAGACCGAGGAAGAAGAGATCATTACGACAAAGATAAGGACCGGACTTTAAAAGGGTTACGCGCATAACTTATGCGCGTAACCCTTTTAAACACGCCCCCCCCCCCTGCGTGCGCCGAGCCTAAGTCCCGGGGTATTTTGGGTGAAAGCTTGTTCATTGCAAGACAGGAGACTTTTATATCAGGGTTTGGGTGAATTCAGTAGAAAAGTGGTATTGTGCCTGTCAGAGACGATACTTGTATAACAAGCAGTGAAAATGTCTGCTTTCATGTAGAACTGGTGATTTCAGATTGGGGATATGCAGTAACAGGTGAATTTTAAAAGCCCGGCATGCGCCAAAACTGGGAGAGACACGCACATGTCAGGCCAGCGTTCACCTAGTGGATTTTAAAAGGCACCTGAGAATACGCGTATCTCCCGCTACATTTCCAAGATTTTTTTTTTTTTTTTTTAAAAAGGGGCAGGGGCATGGGCATTTCTGGATTTTTCAACAAAACCAGCGCGTAAACGTTTGTGAACATGTGCACACTGGGGTCTCCTGCTGCGTAACTTTACTTCTGCTATGGATGGTGTGTAAGTCATAAAATTAAAAATTCTAGGCACATTAGCAGGGTTTTAAGGGTTGGGGCTAACGAGGAAAATAAGGTATTGAAGCCTAGGGGTTTGGAAGTTGAATCCCTTGCCTGGGCGAACTGGGAAAACTGGTAATTGTGTTGGCGCACGTGTCTACTAATATTCCCCCATGTACGCAGTAGAAGCGGAATTTGCACGCACATGCATGTGTCCACTTGAAATTTCATGCACTTGTGTGCATGTTCAGCCTATTTTATTCTATGTGCGCATATACGCATGAATGTTATAAAATGGACATGTCTCTAGACACGAGCTGGCAAACACGACTACATGTGCATGCTATCAACTATTTCAAAGTTACCGTCTAATTTTTTACTCAAGGAAGTTGCAAATGACGGTTTATGATGCTGTAACCTAACAAGGGCCAGTTTTCATTGAACTGTCAGCCCAACGAAAGAGGAAACTGCTAGGTCAAAATAAAAAGGAATCTTGGTAAAACATTGTGAATGTCATAAGGCAGCATTTAAGATGGAGCTTATTGGAATGTTTTTAAATGCTAAATTATGATTAGTTGATTTATTATTTAGCCTTCCTAATATCAGGGACTATTAAAAGATTGGATTTTCCTGTCATAGGTTTGCCATGAATTAATGTTTGGTTGAGAGTTCATGTAATGTTTTCCTTTTATTTTACATTAATGACATTTTTATTTTTGCTTCAGGCTAAAATTGCCCGGTTATCAAAACGTTTTGGAGCAGCCAAGGAAGATCTGAAGAAAAGACAGGAGGTATATACTAGGGCTTGCACTGTTTTCGTATTCCTCCTTCAGAGCAGATTGTAACAGTGCAAGAAGCTGTGAAACTTGGGAAGTTCATGGTAGAATATTCCCCTTCAGAATTAAAGCCCTATTCCAGGGTTGGAAAACTTCTGGTCCTCCAGGGTTTTCAGGACATCCTTAATGAAGAAGCTTGAATGTAATGGCAAAACCTTAGACCAATGAGGTTGGGAACATTAATAAGGTATATACATTTATCAATTTATGGCTGTCATGATTAAACATTGACAATTTTATTGCTGAATCATAGACCTCTTGTATATGTAGTAGAAATTTTAAGGATTTGATGTAACCTTACCTTTTTCAGGTTGGTATTTTGCAGACAAATGAGGACTCTCAAAACTTGTCATACCTTGTAATGTACACCACAGACCCACACTTCCATTTTTCAAATGTCATTCTAAAATTTATTTTCTGAATTTTTACAGATATTTTCATATTTTTCTTTTAAAGTTAAGGTGTTACAACAGAAGCCTTGGTTCCCAGGTTACCCATGACACTTTGGCTCCCAGACACAATAAATGATCACTGGGGAAGTTGTGATTGTATACACAGTGTAAACAAGATTTCTGAAAGTGCTATTATCTCATTTTTGTGTGCAGACGCCAGCAAATCCACCTGCATCTCCTGGGAAACCTGTCAGCGATGCTAATGCTAACAGCAACTTGACATATCGGTAAGAAATAAATGTAAAACTTACTTTTTTGACTTTCTAGTGCAGGAGCTCTCCTGGCTTTTAGCCTTGGATTTTGTTAGGGGTGGCCAACTCTGGTCTTCAAGAGCCACAAACAGACCTGGTTTTCAGGCTGTTAATAATGAATTTGCATATGAGAGATTTACATGCACTGCCTCCATTGTATGCAAATCTATTTCATACATATTCATTATGGATATCCTGAAAAATAGACCTGTTTTGTGTCTCTTAAGGACAGAATTGGCCACCCAACCTCATCATTTGTATTTATTACCCACCTTACCATAAATTATTCCCAAAGTGCTTTACAACATTGAAATACTTTCAAAGCATATGGCTTATGCCATTAAACAGGAATGATACTATAAAAACTGCCCAACCCTAAAATATGCTTAAAATATCTTTTACATTAATGCAAACTTTAGATCATATCAGTACCCTCAGATTAAAGTCGTGACAGCAAGGCAAAAACATAAAATTGCCTTGTTTTCAGATAACACTTTTCTATCCCTGACGAGACCGGTGGCATCTGTTACAAGCCAAAAAAATAGAAATACACTTCAATAGTGCATTTTTTTCCAAAAATGGAGGAAAAGACCTCAGATACTTATTTTTGCCTATTTGCTATACAAAAAAACAGCTGGTCACAAAATCTTACAATCATAGGACTAAAAAACCTCCATCATTTATATTTTATTAGATAATTTTTTAAAATTTATTTTCCTGTTTGAAATAGAATTCTTACTATTGGTGTTAGACTCGATGCCTTTTTCCAATATGTGAGTACAAAGTAAAGGGTAGATTTTAAAAAGGTCGCATATGCGCCTGTAAACATGCATATTTCGCCGCGCTATTTTATAATCTAAGCGCATAAGTTATAAAATACTCTTCACGAGCACGTGTCTGTAGCTGTATGCACATATCTTATGGATGCCACTTTGCTACAACTCCTCATTAGGTGCAGGAGTCTGGTGAATATCAGGAGAGAGAGACTGTTTATAGGGCTCAGTCTGATACTCTATATATATGGACTATTGTAAGGGAGCACTTTGATTTGGGTTGAGTTTTCGGGAGGTGGATTGGGTTAGAGGGGTGGTGTTACAGACACTTTGAGGTATCCATTGAAAAATTGACATCTTAGAGAATTTTTGACCTTACAATAATTGATGAAAATTCTAAAAGAGGAGTCTATTTGTACACTGCAGTCTTTACTAGATGCATTGTACAAATCAATTCCTTTTCATCATAAATGTATAAGTTCAAAAATTCTTTAATGATGTCAATTTTACAATGGATACATCTGAATGTGTCTGTAACACCACCCCCCCTAACCCCAACCCACCTCCCGAAAACTTACCCCAAATCAAAGTGCCCCCTTACTACCCGGTGCACACACATGATGCACGATTTTATAACATGCGTGTTCTGGCGCACACATTATAAAATCCAGGTCGGTGCGCGCGCGGGGGGGGGGGGGGGATAGATTTCACAAGTTTACTCATGGCGACAAAATTGGGTGTCCGCCAATTCCCTCCCAGTCCGCTCCTGGCTAAGAGAGGTAGCTAAGGATCCAGAAGAAGAGTCTAACGAGGAAGCAAGATGAAGAACAAGAGTCCATAGAACCCCTTACCGAAGTCAACACCATTGGGGGAGTCATAATACACCCCTTTCTTTTCCTCCTTATAACTTCAAAGAGAATCGGGATGAAGGAGTGTGCCCCTTAGGCATATGGCTGTGGCGTGCCACTAGACCATTACTTTTGAAGGCTCTCTCGTTGTGCTCAATGAAGTCAGCACTAGTGCTGCACTGCCAACAAAGGCTGCCTTGCCCTCCTTCGGACTGCAGCAGGGAAGCACGGATTGCACTGGCAAGCCAATGTCCCCCCAAAGCACAGTTTTAAAGCTCAACTAATTACATTGCCCCAGACTGAGAAGCAGTTGCCAAAAGAACTCTGTCAAAAATGGCTAGCTGACTGCATTACGCACTATTACACACTTAAGGCCTGATTTTCAAAAACATTTACAAGCAGAAAACTGTTTTACATGTGTAAATTCACTTTACCCATGTAAGTGGATTTTGAAAATCTCTTCAATATATGCCATGGAATTGTTGATAGAATTTACTTGCATAAGTGCTCTTTATACATGTAAATGGCTTTTGGAAATTCTTGTGATAGTATGTTACTTTACGCACAAAACTCCTTTGAAAATTTACCTGTAGCTGGTCTGCAGATCAGACTCTATCAAAGCTTATCAAGTGAGAGGCATGGCAATCTGAAGTGGCTCACGTGAAGGCCACTCCAATTTGAAGATATCTGCAAAGTTGCTGCTTGGTCCTCTGTGTTCATCATCACATCCCACTACTGTTTGTATGACTGTAGTTTTGGACAAGCAGTCTTGTGAAACCTTTTCACCCAGTAGTCTCTTCTCCATTGGTGGGGCTGGGTTGCTCATTCTAAATGCACCACTGTGGCCTCTCTGTTTGGGATTCCCCACATTTCATGGATAATTCTGCCCTGCTTGTCAACAAGGAAAGCAAGTTTCCTTACCTTTTAAACTGGGTTCACCGTAGATAGCAGTGTGAATTAGCCATGCTTACTTCCCACCCACCTCCCTGGAGAATGTTTTATTTCACTAAAGATTGCTGAGATCTGAAATTCACTGAGGGGCTCATGAGGCAGTGTGTGCATGGGAAACACTGCACATGTTCAGTAAACCTTGACTGAGGTTGAAGAGATGGGTCAGTTTGCACTGTTAGATGTCACCCACATATCCTGACTAATTCATACAGCTGTCTATGGAGAACCTTGTTTACAGGTGAGAAAACTTGTTTTACTTGACCCTGCTTTTTTTTTTAATCCTTTATATTTGTTGCATGTTATGTATTCATCCACAGCCCTCATTGAAAGGGCAGTTTTTTAAAATGTTTGTTTGAGCTATTAGATTCTTGGGAGCTGAAGAACTTGACATAGAATATCATATTTTTGGTTGTGGTCGCTTAAGCACAGTCCGTGAGTTCCAGGCCCTAGTGACTTAGCTTTATTATACAAAGTTTTTTTTTGGTTCATGTTTGTTTTCTTTGTTTTTTGTTTTTTTTTAACAGGGTAGTTCTGCAGTTTCTCAGAGGACAAGCATGGTGATCCTCACACATGGGTGACATCATCAGATGGAGCCTGGCTCAAAACTTTGATCTCAAACGGGCCAATTCTGTAAGAAACGCGGGAGAATGGGCGCTCTGTGTTGAGCGCCTGCTCTCCTGAAGCACACCCAGCCATCTCTCCTGGATGCACGATCCTATATTTAAATGAGGGGTCGCACTAAAAGGAGGTGCTAGGGACGACTACGTGCCCCTAGCGCCTCCTTGGCCCAGAAGTAGCTCTGTCAGTGGGTTCAGGAAACCGACGCTCAATTTTAGAAGCGTCTGTTTTTGAACCTGCTGACAGCAATCGATTAGGAAAACAGACATAAGTAAAATTGAGCATCCCTTCTCCTAACTGGACCGGCCTGCACACTTTTTTATTTTTATTTTTTTCACTTTTTTGGTTCCTCAGACTTAATATTGCTAGGATATTAAGTCGGAGGGTGTACAGAAAAGCAGTATTTTCTGCTTTTCTATACACTTTCATGGGTTGCTCATAAATTGGGCAGGCGTTAATTTATGAGCGTAAAATGTGCGGATTGGATGCACATTTTACTTTCAGTATCCCGGGTGACTAATAGCCTCATCAACATGCATTTGCATGTGATGAGCGTTATTATTTATTTTATTTATTTATTTAGGTTTTTTATATACCGGCATTCGAGACAACAGTCACATCATGCTGGTTCACATAAAACAGGAGTGCGAAATAAACTTAAACTTGAACTATGGTGCGGAAAAGGTAGTTACATGTAACAGGGAGAATAGAACTTGGCGAAGAAGGAAAAGAAAGGACAAGATTAGTTAAATATGGCTAACGAATGTTGTTAGAGGTAAATAACAATGATGTTGATGGTGATGTGTGTTGATTGTGATGAGTTAAATCACATTGGAGTCCGGAAATGCCTGATTGATAGTTTTCACGGGGTTTGGCTGCATGTTTTTGAGGCTCTAAAGCCCTTACAGTATAAGGGGTAATAGACGCCCTTCGAAAACATGCAGCCAAACCTGTGTTAAAAAGTGCACAAGGCCGAGCACACTTTACAGAATCGGCCTGAAAGAATTCTAGAGCTTTCATGTATGCCATAAGAACATAAGAACATGCCATAGTGGGTCAGACCAAGGGTCCATCAAGCCCAGCATCCTGTTTCCAACAGTGGCCAATCCAGGCCATAAGAACCTGGCAAGTACCCAAAAACTAGTAATAGCAGTGGCTGATCTCTAAGTCAACTTAATTAATAGCAGGTAATGGACTTCTCCAAGAACTTATCCAATTCTTTTTTAAACACAGCTATACTAACTGCACTAACCACATCCTCTGGCAACAAATTCCAGGGTTTAATTGTGCGTTGAGTAAAAAAGAACTTTCTCCGATTAGTTTTAAATGTGCCCCATGCTAACTTCATGGAATGCCTCCTAGTCTTTCTACTATCCGGAAGAGTAAATAACCGATTCACATCTACCCGTTCTAGACCTCTCATGATTTTAAACACCTCTATCATATCCCCCCTCAGTCGTCTCTTCTCCAAGCTGAAAAGTCCTAACCCCTTTAGTCTTTCCTCATAGGGGAGTTGTTCCATTCCCCTTATCATTTTGGTTGCCCTTCTTGTACCTTCTCCATCGCAATTATAGCTTTTTCGAGATGCGGTGACCAGAATTGTACACAGTATTCAAGGTGCGGTCTCACCATGGAGTGATACAGAGGCATTATGACATTTTCCGTTTTATTCACCATTCCCTTTCTAATAGTTCCCAACATTCTGTTTGCTTTTTTGACTGCCGCAGCACACTGAACCGACGATTACTTGGATTTTCAGAAGGCGCTTGACAAAGTTCCTCATGAGAGGCTTCTAGGAAAAGAAAAACATGGGATAGGTGGCGATGTCCTTTCGTGAATTACAAACTGGCTAAAAGACAGGAAAACAGAGAGTAGGATTAATTGGACAATTTTCTCAGTGGAAGGGAGTGGGCAGTGGAGTGCCTCAGGGATCTGTATTGGGACCCTTACTGTTCAATATATTTATAAATGAGCTGGAAAGAAATATGACGAGTGAGGTAATCAAATTTGCAGATGATACAAAATTGTTCAGAGTAGTTAAATCACAAGCAGATTGTGATAAATTGCAGGAAGACCTTGTGAGACTGGAAAATTGGGCATCAAAATGGCAAATAAATTTAATGTGGATAGATCTCTTTCTTGGGTAGTAGCACTTAATATGGAACCTAACATTGTGTAACTAATCATGGGTTATTTTCCCTATATGCATCACCTTTCACTTATCCACATTAAATTTATTTGCCATTTTGATGCCCAATTTTCCAGTCTCACAAGGTCTTCCTGCAATTTATCACAATCTGCCTGTGATTTAACTACTCTGAACAATTTTGTATCATCTGCAAATTTGATTACCTCACTCGTCATATTTCTTTCCAGATCATTTATAAATATATTGAAAAGTAAGGGTCCCAATACAGATCACTGAGGCACTCCACTGACCACTCCCTTCCACTGAGAAAATTGTCCAGTTAATCCTACTCTCTGTTTTCCTGTCTTTTAGCCAGTTTGTAATTCACGAAAGGACATCGCCACCTATCCCATGTTTTTACTTTTCCTAGAAGCCTCTCATGAGGAACTTTGTCAAGCGCCTTCTGAAAATCCAAGTACACTATATCTACCGGTTCACCTTTATCCACTTGTTTATTAACTCCTTCAAAAAAGTGAAGCAGATTTGTGAGGCAAGACTTGCCTTGGGTAAAGCCATGCTGACTTTGTGCAGTTGTATTTATCTCCCTGCCCCCTAGACAGTCCTTCAGTCTCTTTTTTTTTTTTCACGGAGCTGTGTGGTCATTGATGTTCAGCTTTGCTCTCTTCTCACAGTTTAGTTGTGATTTTTTTTTCTGGAATTGCAGCTGTTTTTCCTTTCTTTTCCTTACTGTAATTTTTGTTTCTTATTTTACTTTTTCTCTACCTTTAAACTTTCTGCCAGCTGCATGGCGGGCTTTAGTTGCTGTACAGCTTGGCATAGTCTACTTCTAATTCTTAATAAATAAATGTTGCAACTGCAGTTTAGTTTGTTTCCTCTCCTTGCACTGTCTGTTTTTGGTGCCTTCGTCTGGTGCTGATAGAACTGACTGAATGCAGTCCACCACTGTTCCTTGATGGCCACTGAGCTTGGGGACTTGCCTGAGTTCTACCTAGGCAGGAGTTCCTTGTCGTCTCACTGATCGATTGGCATCGATGAAGGCGCAAACTGAATATATCAGAGGCCACACAGTTCCTGTAGGGAGTAGAGCTCATGCTCCGCACATTCTAAGGAACTAGTCTCCATGGGCAAGAGCCCTGGACGCCGTAGTCTCTCCTGCTTGCCAATGGTGGCAGTGCAGTCTCCTTGAGAGAGGATTAGCAGGAGCCTGGGCAAGCAGCATTGCTGCTGCACCTTCAGTGCCATGCCCAGTATCTGTTGCCTGTGCACATCTGTGACCAATGCATTGATGATCTAACACGTCAATGTAAGGACTGTATCGGGGACAGAGGCCACCATTGGGCACCATGGGTCACCATTAACGTCATCGAGGTCCTGATGTGCCCTTGATACCATTGACGCCATAAGGGCCATTGACCATGGGCACTGTCGAATGCCGTGCACATTGTCTATTCACTGTTCCGGTCGTAGGCACCATGGGCTCTCAATGAACTGGGTTTTTCTGCCCATTGTGCCTATTTGCTTCTGCAAAGGCATCCTTTAGATGTTAGTGGCCCGCAGTTTCTTTCTGGAGGGCTTTCTGACCCCAGTGGAGGTTCTTCGGGTGTCTTTTGACACCGAAGGAAACTGTGGTTTTCGGCCAAGAGTTCTCATCTTGGTTGATTCCGTAGGCATTTTCCTGTATCTAGAAGGAACTAGACCTACCTTGCTGTCAGGTTTGCTGATCCAAACCCTGGCTGTAATAGTGTCGTGAGGCAAAGTGTGCTTCTTGCTGAGCTTGACATCATACCCCTGCCTTAGGTGCCCCTGCTACACATCGGAGTATTTGTGTATGAATCTGTTCTATGGTTTTCTTTTGTAGAATCCAACTCCTTTCCTACCTAGACCTACCTGTTCCTGGGTCGGCTGCCTCACAGGCAAATGGGAGAAAGGTGATGCTTTCAGCACTACATGGTTCCCCACTTTGTCCTGCTCAGATAGCCTTTAGCTGGGGATTCACCCAATTGCGAGGACTACCATCCTGCTTGTCCTCTGAGAAAGCAGAGTTGCTTACTTTTAATAAGTGTTCTCTGAGGACAGCAGAATGTTAATCATCACGAAACCCACCCATCACCCCTGGGAGTTGGTTTCTCCATTTATTTATATATATATATATATATATATATATATATATATATATATATATATATTGGCTGAGGGACTCTGTCTAGGGGGCAGGTTGAAAGCTACAGCTGCACATGCTCAGTAGGGCATGTTTGAAAGCTTTAAAATTCTTTGAGGTCAAAGTTCCGGATGGGGCTCCATCAGATGAGTTCACCCATGTGTGAGGATTAACATCCTGCTGTCCTCAGAGAACACTTGTACAGGTAACCAATTCTGCTATCCCCAGCCCCGACTGACCCAGAGACTGGAAGAACCAGAGATCTTCCACATGGCAGTGCTTTGCATTTTCTAACTGAGCCACCAGGCTTGCTCTCCTGTGCTTTTTTTTTTTATGTCACATAAGGGTCTGGGGTTTCCTGCTGTCTAGAGAAAAGCAGGAATAATTTATCAGGATCTTATAAATGCTATCAGGTTTAAAAAATAGTTCATAACAAAAAGAAGTAATAATAATAGACAATTTTAAATTGTTTTGTGTCTTTGTGTATCGATCACTGACACATTTCCTTCTAATGGGGGGGGGAGGAGTAACCTAGTTGTTAGAGCAGCAGGCTATGACGCAGGGAAACCAGGGTTCAAATCCCACTGTTGCTCCTTGTGAGCTTGGGCAAGTCACTTTACCCTCCATTGCCTCAGGTACAAAATTAGATTATAAGCCCAAAGGAGGATAAGGAAATACCTACAGTACTTGAATGTAATCCACTTTGCTGTACACTTTGAAGTGCCAAAAAACATAATATAAAAATGTAAATCTAATTCTGCACCTCAAATCCTCTGTGGAATGCTTCTAACCTCAATTTTCTTTCTTAGAAATGCCAGCACAGTGAGACAGATGCTGGAATCCAAGCGAAATGTTGGAGAAGCCACAACATCTTTCCAAGCCCCTACAAGCACAGGTAGATTATTAAGTGATGTCCTGCTACAAATGCACAGTTTGAATCAAACATTATACCAAAAAGATTGATTTTGTCTTTGTGAAAATGTAATTGTCTATATTATCTGGGGTCTGTGCACAACTAGAGATCCACTGAGGCTAGAGGAACAATTCAAGTACCAATAGCTTAGAAATTTAGAACCAGACATGGATTGCAATCTAGAAATAAGACAGCTATTTGATATGGGGTGGAACTCAGATGCATTTTTACAGACCACTGGAGCTAGGGCACACAGTTCAAACATCAGTAACTTATACATTTGAAAAACAAGCATGGGTTTTATGCTCAGCTCGTGGCAGCTTCTAAAAGAACATTTGCAGTGGAGGAAGGAGTTCCCACGGTAATCCGTTACCGCTTGGGCAAACATCATATAGCCTTGGAAAGGCATGAAAAGCTTGGAGTCTTCGAACAACAAACTTTAAGATAAGTAATTCTGACCATTTAATAACACTTATTGACATCCCCTGAAGAAAGACCTATCAGGGTCAGAAACAAGGCCTTGTCGGGTGGACTTTAAATTCCCAATAGAAGTCGGTGTTATCATCAGCAAGCGGCACTCTAACTTACCACTGCTATCAATAATTTATATAAAAAGTTTTTAGCGCACTTTGAAATTCACACAAAATTCAAGAAAAAGGGTTGGAGGTGGAAAGTTCATGATTAAAACTGATATATAGCATTGCAAGTTAGTAATGCATTGAAGTTCTATGAAACATTCCACTTTCTTCCTTAAAAAATTTCTTTTCAAAAAAAATTATCGCTATGAACATAGTTTTATTAATAGAGGAAGAAGTATTTCCCTTACACATTTGAAATATATTTTTGGAAGATACAATACAGGACACTTCAATGCGAGTTGGAATTAACTATTTGATATATAAGTGTCTTTTATAAAGTTCCTATTCGGGTGCATAGTTCATTCCAGCATGCTTCTTGGCATTCTGCACTAAAAAGTTACACTTTCTGCTGATACACTGGTGTTTCTCTTATCCATTAATTCACTGCTCAGAACTGAGTGAATAAAATAAAATCTATTGTGTTGGCATAGGATGTCCTTCTCACTAAACATTCCAAAGTTTCGTTTCCATCTTGCAGCCTTAATTTATTGGAAATAATAATTTTTAAGCTTAAACTTTTCAGCCATCTTTTGGAATAAAGACTGTACCTGCTTTGTTACATCTTGCTGGCAATTTGGATTTTTAGTTTGGTATACTACTTGCTCCTATTATCTTAGCACAAAAAGATGTTAAACATGCAATTCAGAAATTTAACAAGGCACACAAGCATGTGAGAGAAAATCTGACTCCTTGCATGCTTCACTTTTCTCGCTGCTTTATGAGCAGCAGGGCATGTCAAGCACCCTTCCCTTCACATATTCATTTCTCATTTCATACATAAGGGGTAGATTCAGGAGGAACAGAATGAAGGCAGAAACAGAAAGCATGGGATAAGAGAGGACTCTTTGTTGTGGGGAAGTATAAGTAAAGCTGGAGACTAAGTAGTGTCCGATATTACAACAGGAAGGGAAAATGGGCAAAGTAGATGGGCCTTGTGGTCTTTATCTGTTATCTTTTGAGCTTGTCAGCATCATTCTGTACTTGCCCATTCTACTTAAAATTATATAATGTAGGGTGAGAGAGAGGTGGTAAAACAGAAAAAAAGCTTTCTACTAAATAGGGACCGTTGCTTTCAATTCACTATGAACGTCGGTATATAAAAACAAACAAACAAACTGATTTTCACCCATAAATTCATGGATTTTTCCAAAGGTGACAGCTGATTTAAATTGATATTCACCCTATTTTTAGGTTAATTAAAAAGCTGTTCCAGAGCTGCATATGCAGTAGTGTTTCAAGGCCTCCAGCCAATGCTAGAAGCAATTGTGGGCAAAGTGCATGCTGGGTTTCAAATCCCACCCTCAAACAGTGAAAGTGCTCGCCCTCTAGTGCCACCCATGTCGTGTTTTAAGTCCCATCGCATCGCCTCCCAAGCAGCCAATGTGTCTGGTGCTGTGAATGCATTTCAAGCAAGCCCTGTCCACTAGAAGTAATTCCTAGCAGGTTCCCTGGTCTTATATTAAAGCAGAAGTGTAGTGTTGCAGAGCGCAAAAGCTTTAGTAAGTGTGCTGCTGAAGGAGAGAGGAGAAGCCTTGAGCCACCATTGGTGAGGATGAATTTTGTTGCAATATGTGTGTGTGGAGGGGAGGAATAGGGAGGGAGGGATATCCAGTGGAGTGGGAGAAGAGAGAGGGGCATGCTAGGCAGGGGATAGGGGTAGAAATGGGGATGCTGCTGAATGGGTGGTTGGGAGAATCTGTTAATGTTTTATTTTCACTTCTGTCCGCCAAAATAACTTATTTACCTGAAAAAAATAGTCTTTTTTTTTTTTCCCAACTGATTTTTTCCTGTGTTCTTATAATAAACCTTGATAGATTCACATGAAAAATAAAGAAAAAATGAAAATGAAGGTCCCTATAAATAAAAGAATAATGACCATAGAAACTGGAATCTTGGTGAAATCCCTGATTTTCAAATTGATTTTTGAAAGAGCAAACTTTTCTATCTTGAAGAACTTACTTCATAATTTTTAATATTTTTTTTATGTACTCTCTATATAGAGACCTTTTATTTTCAGTTTTTATTTTATTTTTGCTGGGAATTTCAATGTTAAAACAAAAACAAATCAATGGAAATATGACTGTTATAACAAACAGGAGAAAAATCAGTGGAAAAGTCATTTTTCCACTGATTTTATTTTATTTTTTTTGTTATAACATTGAAAGTTCTAGGAAAATAAAATAACTGAAAATGAAAGTGTTATCTATACATTAAGGGGTGAATTTTAAAAGTTGCTCATATTAAAAGGTCCATATGTGAGTATATGGACCAAGTGCAAGCAACTCATATTTTAAAATCAGCAAATTATGCGCAAACAACAAAAAAGCGGATGGAGTTGGGGGCAGATCTGGAGCATTCTGGGGTGGGGCCAACATTTACGCTTGTAAGTCCCAATTTTAAACCGGCAAACACAATATGTATTGTGCTGTTACCAGTGCTAATTTTCTTCTGGTCTTTATCATGTGTAAGTCTAAAAATAGCTTGTTATAGCCAAAAACTGACTGGGTAGGCAGTCCGGGTAAACTGGGGAGAGTGCAGGCTGAAGAACCAGAGAGGTCTTGATGATCTAGAGAGAGACTGGGAAAACTGGTGGACTAAGTGGTCAGATTGGTTATATCATTCACATGTGTATGTTTTAAAATTTGCTCACTTGTGCATGAAAAAGCCATCAAGTCCAATGGAAAGATATGCTATTAATATTTCCTGGTGTAACTGCTTAAAATTAGGAGCACACATACATGCAGTAGGTATATTTTATATTATACGTGCGAACTTGCATGGGCATTTTAAAATTCAAGTGCCTGGGCGCTCGTGCCCACATAAGAATATATGTGGTTACACGTGCACTCATTTTAATGTTAGGGTAGAACTGAGAATTTCTGTCTATTATGTTTATATAACCTCTGACTGAATACCCAAAATATTTCTCTCAACTGATATTTAAACAGTCATCAAATATTGACACTAAATGCTAATATATTATTTGAAATCAAAATATTGCCAAATGGATGAGGGTATTTTTTCTCACTATTATTCTCTTCAGTGATTAAATACATGTTGATTTTATAAAAATGGATGATCTGGGTTGCATTTGAATGCCTACTTTTAATTTATGTATGAGTTGTGTTCTAACAATTAAAGCAGCAATTTCTTCAGCATATAGCATACTGCAAGTGGGAGGTTATCCCTTGCTTTCTTTATAGTTTGTTTATATGCAGCCAACGCGCAAGGTCCTAGGTGGCTAACAATGAAACATGTACAATTAAATTGAAATAAGGCAACAAAAAAATGAAAAATAAATCATTAAAATATATAGAAATAGGAGGGGATCTCAAAGTAAGCCTAAAGGATGAAACATTGAAGCCATTGAAAACAATGAAATGCAGCTAGGCAATAAAAATATAAAATCATAAAAATGCCTTGAAATATGTTTGTTGTATTTTCGTGTGTCAATGTTTGATTTTTAACTAGTATAGTTATCTGTATGTTGCTGATTATATTAACTGTTTCATTTATTGTACATGCTTGGAGCCTCTGATTGGTTAGGTAGGCAGTTTCAGAAACAAATTATAAAATAAAGAAATAAAAACTATTGGGAGCCATATCAAAAGCACACATTTGGTGAACTAGAGTATGATGAGATGAAGAGTGAGATTATTTGCTTTTCATGGTTAACATAAATAGCATTTTTATATTTTTAAGACTATAGTTTTAGGAGGAAAAATAATCTAAAACTTTCTTTACTCCTACTATAAAAGGATTAGACTACTGAAGGAAAATTTGAAATATGCCATGAGTAGGAGGGACATTCTGTATAGTAAAACAAATGTGAAGATTCTGTTGGTTGATATCTGCTCAGAAAAGTGCATATTCTTTGTATTCATGCAATAATTAAATAAACTTAGATCAAAGAACAGATGGATAGCTCTCAGTGGACACAAGTAGGTATTGACAGTCTTTTTTTTTTTTTTTTTTTTTTTTTGCAAAGTGGCTTTTTTAGCTAAAAAGTGGTAAGTGTTTCCACCATGGTACAAGTGGCAATAGATCAAAGATATTGATCAAGTTCCTTGTTTTTTACTGTTGGTGCTTTAGTTTAAGTGACATTACTTCTATTACTAGATTTTACAAAAGAAGTGCTTCCCTAAAACGTTTTCAGATAGACTGAGACATTGGTCTTAACAAATGCAACTTCAAGGTAATCTTAATTCAATCCTTGTCCTTCCAAAGAATGAGCAATATTCCCTTTCATGATCTTAGTGTGAATATGTACATTTTTACTATGGCAACTTCAGAAGTGTTCCATTTTTGCCACCCAGATTATCTGGAGAATCTGATTTAATTTTGCCCTTGTTCTGAAGTAAAAGCTTTATATACATCTTGTATATATAATTATTTAATGTCCTTTCAGGGTTGCCACCTCCTAATCAGCCGATTCAGCGCCTTCCAAGTACTTCGCAGCCATCAGCTGTACAAACTCCCACAAGAGCTGCACCAGATTGGAAGCTGATCAGACAGAGAAGTAAGCATTGGGGGTTAGTGGAGACTCTAGGTGATTAAAGAGTGGGACGAGTGGAAGTTTTATGGTCTGTTGGTGCTTTGCTCATGGATCTGCTTTTGCTTTTATTGCCTCATTGGTAGGATTAACAGCTTCCTACCTGTGACTGTATACCATTACTAAGTGCTCTTGAGTGGTGTTGATTCTTTGATAGTCAAAGTATCACTTGCATGGTGCTCCTAGCTTCAGCTGCTCAAGATTTGGACAATCCAAAATTGCATAGACATTGCATTTCCCATTAGAAACAGGCTATTAGACCAGCTTTTTAAATTTTTACTTGGTGGTGTAAATTCTTAAAAAGGAAGATGTGAAACCTGACATAATAGGTATTGTCTCCTATTCAAGCTTCACCCAGTTCAGTACGTCACATAGAATCACGCATGGACTTGAGAAGTGGCATGATCAAATAATTGTCTTAACTTTTTTTACCTTTACCCTTTTCATGGAAAGTTACTTGCTCTTTAGCTGCTACAGTTAGTGTAACACCCTAAATACCACCACCACAGTGTTAGCTCTGCTTTCAGTTATACTAAAGTCTATCAGAATTTCAAAAGGATACCTTCTCTTCAAAAAGAGGTTCTGGCTTTACCTAAACATAAAGATATTGAGAGAGACTGGGGTGGTCTCTTTCCACTAGGGTGGCCTGATGATCCCATTAAAAATTTGGGTATATATATTCCTGTAGACCAGCAACAAGTTGAATATTTTCACCTCTTGTCTGTAAAATTCACAATCAGTTGATTGTGTGGAGATTTACCATTCCCCTTATTGGGGAGAAAGGAAAATTGGTTCTTACCTGCTAATTTTCATTCCTGTAGTACCACAGATTAGTTCAGATTCCTGGGGTTTGCCTCCCTGCCAGCAGATGGAGACAGAGAAAGTTTTACTGACACTGTACACAACCCAGTGCACCACCTGCAATCCCTCGGTATTGACCTGTACCCAGGCCACAAAGATGAGCCCAATAACAAAACACCCTCAAACAGGAGGGTGGTGACTTGTCAACACACTAGAAACTTAGACCAAAAGAAAAGGTAACTCCTAGAGCAGAATAACCTCCTGCCAACTCTGTAGTATTTTTTATTTTATTTATTTAGACATTTTATATATCATCGTTCCATGTGAAGATCATAGCGGTTTATAAAATTCCATCCATAGCTAGGATATACACATAATGGGTTTCAGAGGTAGTTTTCTTCAAAAGGTATCAAATGGATGTTCCAATACATATTAACTAAATATCTAGGGCATAGGGAGAGGAGAACAGAACATTAAATGATATTACAAGTTTCACATTTTAGACAGTATGTAGTGTTGAGGTTCTTACATTCCCTCATTAAATTTATTCCTCAAGCTTCAATTGATTTCTCTTGTCTATCCTATTGTAGTTCTCTGCATTCTGATTTTTTTGTTAGGTTATAAGCATTTTTGAATAGCCATGTTTTTAGCTCACATTTAAATCTTTTTCTGTCTTATCAAACGTAACATCTCGGGTAGAGAATTCCAAAGGTTTGGACCCACAATTGAAAACACATGATCTCTTACTTGTGATAGATGTATGCTCCTTATTGTGGGAACAGTCAGTAGTCCTTTATTTTGAGATATTAGTGTTCACTGGGGTGTATATGGTTGAAGTGAAGGCCGATCATACCGGTGTTTCTTGAATGATTTTTGAATATTAACATTACTACTTTAAAATAGATTCAGGATTGTACTGGCAGCCAGTGCAGAGAAATCAGTGAGGGTGTAATGTGATCAAATTTCCTTGTTACTAATAGAAGTCTTGCTGATGCATTTTGCAGTAATTGTAATGGTTTTAGGATATTTGTGAGAAGACTGAGTAATAAGGAGTTATAGTATATAGGTTTCAGAAGATTTGAGTTTGCAATATAGTACGTGTTGTGATTCCCGGTTGCGGCCGCCCGCAACTGGAGCCCCTATCTCGCCTCCCGACGTCGGGGCCACTGTCGCACCGCGGCCGGGGAACGCACTGGGGTCGGCCTCCAGCATGCCCTTTCCTTCTAAACCCTGGGCGTGATGTTCCGTGGGGCTCCCGGCGGGGGAAACGCTCCCTGGGCCTCCTCCCGCGGCGTCTGGCCGCTCTACAAGGCCCTTCCGGGTGCAGCCTGCTGGCTTTCCACTTAGGCGCAAGGCCGCACCTCCCGGTGAGATTTAAAGGGGCCTCATCCCCTAAATTGCTATCACCTGCCCCTAATGGGCTAGGCACTGAATCCTACTTAAGGAGACTGCCCACAGTCATTCCTCGACTTGGCACCGAGTCTGCTCACTCCGGTGAGTCTTCTGGTGCCTCGGGTTCCTGGTTCCTGCTTCTTCTCGGGCGTATCTTCGGTGTGTGACTTCGGATTGGCAAGCAGTGATCCCCCAGTACTTGACCTCGGACTCCTCCAGACCATCCATCTTCAAGGGCCCACCTAAGTCCCAGCGGTCCGGGTCCCTACGGGCTCCTCCCGGGGGGGGGGGGGGGCGCGGACTTCCAGTGGCGAAGATCCAGTTGGTCCTTGCTCCGCCTTCACGCCGCTTCGCCCTCTCAGGGGGCCCATCTAAGTCTCCAACAGCGAAGATCCAGCCAGCCCCAACTTCTCTTCCGCCTCGCCACCCGACAGGGGAACCTTAGGAGCCATCTCCTAAAGGTCATACCAACCTTCTGTTGTCCAAGGGTTCACGACCCTCCATAACAGTACGGAAGTCCTTACAGGTTAATAGAGGTTTTAACCGATGTAATATACGCAACGTGGCGTAGCCTGTATTAATTTATTGTTGTGTTTTTTCATAGTAAGGTTCTTGTCTAGCTATATTCCTAAATGCTGTACTTGATTTGAGGGAGTAATTTGAAATTTACCAAAGACTAGAGCCATTGGTTTAACTAGCAAAGAGTTTCTACTTAACCAAGTGACCAGTCTTTTTAGGGTTTAATGTTTGAGTTTAGATAGCACCTGTTGAATTGCTTTCATATAAGTTGAAAGTGTGGATCCTCTTTTCTCCCAGGACAAGCAGGATGGTAGTCCTCACATATGGGTGACATCATCAGATGGAGTCCTGTCACGGAACACTTTTGTCTAAGTTTCTAGAACTTTGACCTTCACACTGAGCATGCCCTGCATGCTACTAACCCTGCAGCCACCAGGGGTCCCCCTTCAGTCTCTATTTTTCCGCACAGCAGTTGCCTTGCAGTTTAGGAGCTCTGTGAGAAATTTGTCACAACTTTCCTATCGGAACTATCTAAAGTTTATCTTCTTAAAAAATCCCTCACCGGAGTCCCCCCATCGTGCTCCGTTCCCTCCGATGCTCGGTAAGTGTTTTTTCCGGTACTTGCAGTTGGTTCCCGGCGACTTACTGCTTTGGTACCCGATGGTCACCGACTGCGCGCCCGCCAAATTTTAACATGGCGACCGAGTTTAGGAAATGCCCCGAGTGTCTGAAGACCATGTCCATAACGGATCCGTGTGAAGTCTGTGTTTTGTGCTTAGGTACCTTGCATGTCGTTCGTCGATGCCCTAGTTGTGCAAAAATGACCCCCAAAGGCCGTCTCACTTGCCTGGACAAAATAGAGTAGTTGTTTGCTTCAAAACATACTGCTCCGTCGACACTAGTTCAAGCGCCACCGACCGTGGAGGGTCCGTTGACCTTGGAGACGATTCGCCAGGACCATCATGGACGGAGTGACTGTCTGTCACTGACTCCATCGAGGACATCTGCGTCGTCGTCTTCGGTGCTGGGGGAAAAACTGGACCGAGCACTGAGGGAAACATACACACCGGCACTGACGGGTGTCCCCAACCGGTGCCGGCATCAATACCGCAGCGGCATCGACTTCCATAGAGCCGCTTGCAAAGAGGGCCCGGGGAGAGGAGCCCCCATACTCCTCTGGACCCGGGACCCCTAGGCGTTCCCCACCGATACCGGTGCCAGGCCCCCGTGGAGGCTCCGACGCCTAGCCTGCCTCCTACCTCGATTGCTCTGCCACCCATGCCGGCTACTGGGAGGAATTGGACCGAATGGTCCAAGAGGCAGTGCTGAAAGCCTTACGAGGCTTCCAGTCACCGCCGGCACCCGCCCCCATATCGGCTCCAGAACCGGCTTCCTCAATGATGGCACCACTCCTCGGTGCCTTATCGACTCCTCTGCCACCAGACACCTGCCATCGAGTCATCCATCGAGGCCTCTGCAGGTTCCAATTCCAGTACTGAGTTCCTTGGAGGAGGAAGGATCGATTCCCGGCCACATCCTCCATGGGAACCGTCGATGCTGGAGCCCATACCGGGGCTACCGGTACCCAAGCGCACCTCATCGGCCTCGATGCCTTTCCTGCCCACTTGGTTTTGGCATGCTTCCTCCATCGGGAGCTCCACCAGGAGAAAGTCCCTATAATCCATGGGATGATGCATCCTCAGATGATTCATCACAGACATCCGAGGACTTGTTCTCACAGCCTTCACCGCCGGAGGAAAGGAGAAGATCTCCTCCAGAAGACCTCTCCTTTGCCAGTTGTCTGAGACTATACCTTTTACGCTGGTCACGGAGGAAGATGCTCGTCATAAAGTGTTGAAGGTCTTACAATTTGTAGTTGTTCCAAAAGAAATAATGGCAATACCGGTACATGAAGTTCTTTTGGACCTCATGCACTGCCTGTGGGAGCATCCAGGTACGGTATCCCCAGTCAATAAAAAGACAGATGCTACCTACCTGGTTCAACAAGCCCCAGGTTTTCAAGAGTCAGCTGCCCCACCACTCTGTAGTTGTGGAATTAGCTTAGAAAAAAGCTAAACGATCGCATCCATATTCCTCTGCTCCTCCTGGTAAGGAACAGAAGGCATTGGATGCATTGGGACGAAGAATTTTCCAAGGGTCCATGTTGATATCATGAATTGCAGCATAGCAACTATACATGACCCAATATAATAGAAATCTCTGGAAACAAGTGCAGGAGATTGGGACACATTACCACAGCAGCAACAAGAAGCCTTGTCCTCCATCCTACAAAATGGAATGGAAGCAGGTAAACATGAAGTCAGAGCTGCCTACGATTCTTTTGAAACTGCATCCAGAGTCTCGGCAGTGGGTATCAGTGCTAGACGCTGGTCCTGGCTTAAGACCTACACCCGGAAGTGCAGGACAAACTGGCAGATCTACCCTGTACCGGAGACAACCTGTTCGGGATAAGATCCAGGACACAGTGGCCCAGTTAAAGGATCATCATACAGAAACTGACAGTATTAGATAAGCAATTATCAACCTTTACATCTGTTTTCGTTTACCTCATTATTATGCTATTTAGCTGCGCTCCTGCGATTTGTTATCACCCTGTGATATTTATATTCTAGTCTTTAACATTAGAATACTCTAACTGCCATTACTATTGTCTGTCTTTGCTATATATAACTGTTATCATCCTTCTACTATTTTATTATTGTACTTTCCTTGTTAAATGATTGTAAACTGTTGTGAAGGTTCCCACTAATACGATGGTATAGAAAAACAAATAAACCATAAACCATGAGACCCTGCGCCAGTTGTCAACTGTCTCCCCAGATGTTCCCTCCGAAGCCCGCAAGGCCACGCATAGAGAACCCAAAAAACAATTCTACAGACCACGCAGATATTACCCTCCTGTGTTCCGTGCACGACCGGCTCGGGCACCTCAGAGGGGACATGCACGCCAAACTAGAACATCTAGACCACAGCCAGCTCCACAAGCTGGCCCTGCGTCTGGATTTTGACTTTTTTCCAGAGAGCAGCAGCCATATTCCAGTGGGGGGCCGCATGTGCTACTTTGCAACAAATTGGCATCCAATCACCACGGACTAGTCTGTTCTATCCATCGTAACCCACAGTTACCGTCTAAATTTTTCAAAAATACCCCTGGCTTTCCCACCTATTCCATCCTGGAGCTGTGACAACCACACAGGGAAACTCGAGTCAGAGCTCTCAACCCTTCTGTCAGTCAGAATTGGTTCCACCGAATCAGCAGGGAAAAGGAGAAAAAGGGAAAAGGATTCTACTCCAGATATTTCCTAATTCCAAAAAAGACCGGCGGCCTCCGACCTATTCTAGACCTCCGTGCCTTGAATACATTTCTTCACAAGGAACGGTTCAGGATGGTATCCCTGGGCACCATGCTTCCTCTACTTCAACAAGGGGATTGGTTCTGCTCTCTGGACCTGCAAGACGCATACGCCCATATTGCGATATTCCCGCCTCATCACAAATATCTGCGATATGTGATGGGCCGCAGTCACTATCAATACAAAGTACTACCATTCAGCCTAGCCTCGGCGTGCTGCCTGGCAGTCGTGGCTGCGCAGTTACACAGCAGAGACGTATGCGTTTTTCCATACCTAGACGACTGTTTTATAAAAAGCCAGTCAAAACAAGGAGCCCTCGACTCTCTCTCGGCCTCACCATAAGGCTTCTAAACTCATTGGGATTTCTAATAAATTACCCCAAATTCCAATTGACACCATCTCATCTTCTCTCCTTTATAGGAGCAGACCTAGACATGACACTGACCAGAGCATTCTTACCCAACGACTGTGCGATTATGCTGTCCAACCTTGCCAGCTTTATCCGCTGTCGAAAAAGAGCCTCAGCTGGCCAGCTACTCGGGTTGCTCGGCCACATGGCATCAACAATCCTTGTCACCTCTATGGCATGCCTGGCCATGAGAGTGACCCAATGGACTCTGAAATCCCAGTGGCGACAAGCTGCTGTCGTCCCTGGTACACATAACCAGCCAGCTTTGTCTGTCCCTTGCCTGGTGGACACACAAAGCTAACTTACAAGTGGTTCTTCCTTTCCAGCAACCGGCTCCTCAGATGACCTTAACTACGGATGCCTCCAACCTAGGTTGGGGAACCCATGTCCAAGGTCTTCAAACTCAAGGGACTTGGACAACAGCCAAAGCGACCCATCAAATCAAGTTCTGGAGCTTCGAGCAATGTGCTACGCCCTTTATGCATTTCAGGATTGCCTCTCCAAAAAGTTGTCCTGATTCAAACAGACAACCAAGTTGCAATGTGGTACCTGAACAAATTGGGGCATGGGCTCTTATCTGCCTTGCCAGGAGGCGGCGCAGATTTGGGCCTGGGCCCTGTTGCATTCCATTCTTCTGCGAGCCACTTATCTAGCGAGCACACAGAATGCACTGGCGGACCGCCTCAGCTGATGTTTTCAGCCCCACGAATGGTCTCTGGATCCCTCGGTTGCGAGCAGAATCTTCCACCAGTGGAGTCATCTGACCATCGACCTCTTTGCGTCCACTCAGAACCACAAAGTGGAACACTTCTGCTCTCTGCACAGGGACCGGCAATCGCAAGCCAGGGATGCCTTCGCCCGTTCCTGGAACAAAGGCCTGCTTTATGCGTATCCTCCGATTCCGCTAATAAGCAAGCCTCTCGTGAAGCTACAACAGGACCAGAGCTTAATGATTCTCATAGCCCCGTATTGGCTGCATCAAATGGGTTCTCCATACTTCTCGACCTTTCTGTCCAGGACCCCATTTGCCTGGGCATGTCGCCCAACCTTATAACACAGAATCACGGCAAGTTACGCCACCCGAACCTCCAGATCTTCTCTCTGACGGCCTGGATGTTGAAAGGCTGATAATACAACCACTCAACCTTTCAAGTGACGTATTTCAAGTCCTAGTAGATTCATGGAAGCCTTCCACGCGGAAATCCTATCGCTGTAAATGGAAGAGATTTACCTTGTGGTGCACACAAAATGGCTGGGATCCCTTTTCTTGCCCCACATCGAGTCTGTTAGATTATCTCTGGCACCTCTCGGAATCTGGTCTCCAGACATCTATCCGAGTGCACATTAGTGCCCTCTCTGCTTACCATCAAGGAATAGGGGATGCCTCGATAATGGCTCAACCCCCTGGTGAGTCAATTCATGAGAGGCTTAGTACAGCTTAAGCCTCCTCTACAGCCACCAGTCTTGGCATGGGACCTCAATGTGGTACTTGCACGGCTCATGCACACTTCTTTTGAGCCCTTGCACTCCTGTGAACTCAGATACCTTACATGGAAAGTTCTTTTCCTAGTAGCCATCAGGTCTGCTCGCATAGTGAGTGAGTTACAGGCCCTTGTGACCTACTCACCCTACACAAGGTTCCTCCATGACCTGGTGGTTCTCCGCACTCACCCTAAATTCCTTCCTAAGTTGGTAACTGATTTCCATTTAAATCAGTCTATAGTCTTGCCCACTTTCTTTCCAAGACCTCACGCTCACCCAGGTGAGTGAGCACCCTACACCTTGGACTGTAAACATGCTCTTGCGTTTTACTTAGACTGCACTACAGCCCACAGGAAGTCCACCCAACTCTTTGTATCTTTTGATAAGAACAAACTTGGGAATGCGGTTGGCAAGCAAACACTGTCAAATTGGTTGGCAGACTGCATCACATTCTGTTACCAGCAAGCAGGCCTTCCACTACAGGAACAAGTGAAGGTTCACTCAGTCAGAGCATCGGCAACATCAGTAGCACACTACCGTTCAGTACCGATTGCTGACATCTGCAGGGCTGCGACATGGAGCTCTCTCCACATCTTCGCAGCTCACTACTGCCTGGACAAGGCTGGGCGACAGGATTCCATCTTTGACTAGTCTGTCCTAAGACATTTGTTTCCAGTGTAGGAACCCAACTTGTCCTACCTCGACCCGTAGTGAATTTCAGGCTGCCTCATTCTTGCCAACAGCACTCCAGTTGTTGTGCCTGTTGCACATGTTCGGTGCTCTTGGCCTCATACGTACGACTCAGCCTGTAGCTTACTATTCACCCATATGTGAGGACTACCATCCTGCTTGTCCTGGGAGAAAGCAGAGTTGCTTACCTGTAACAGGTGTTCTCCCAGAACAGCAGGATGTTAGTCCTCACGAAACCCGCCTGCCACCCTGCAGAGTTGGGTTAGCTTACGTTTTATTTTATTTTTCGCTCGTACTTTTGCTCAAACAAGACTGAATGGGGACCCCTGGTGGCTGCAGGGTTAGTTGCATGCTGGGCATGCTCAGTGTGCCAGTCAAAGTTTTAGAAACTTTGACAAAAGTATTCCGTGACAGGGCTCCATCTGATGATGTCACCCATATGTGAGGACTAACATCCTTCTGTCCTGGGAGAACACCTGTTACAGGTAAGCAACTCTGCTTTTTCCAGTGATTTGGAGAATGGAATGTAGATCTGTATGTCGTCAGCATACAGGAAGAAAGCAATTCCTAGGTCCACCAGTAATTTAAACAGTGGGAGCATATAAATTAGAACATGTTTTTTGTAGGAAATATCTTTAAAAAATGTTCTTATAGAGGGAACATAGTTGTCAAAAATAAACCCCACAGAAATCATTTTATAAAAAACAGCTTGTGCAAAACTATGATACACAAGGAATAATTAAGGAATACTTTTCCTCAGAGAATTAGAGAATTTTATTGAAGAAAAAAAACTCTGTGCTCTTAATGCACAGACTTCAACAACTCTTAGGAGCCTTAATAATTTCTTCCAGACACACAATCTTGCACCCTACTGTTTTCATGTAGATGTTTCCCAGTGCAGTAATGCCTCAGGAAATCCAATTCAAAATCAGAAAAGTTCCTTATTTGATATAGCTCATATCTAAATAGCATAATATCGCTATTGTCCTTTTCACATAGCTTAATCCCCTGTTTCCTTTTCATATGACTTGATCCTGCTGTTTCCTGACATAGGCCTAAGTTTCGCCCCACACGAGAGACTACATCAGAGGAAATTATAACATAAAAAATGCAGTACATACACAATAAACACACTGCCCAACCACAAAAAACAAAATAAATAATAAAACCTACACTTAACCAAAGAAAAATCACCAGTTATAAATCACTTTACAACAAAAAAAGAAACTATTTTCTAACCTATACCAAAAAATACCAACAGAGATTACCAATAATAGATTAAACTCAAAAAAATCTTTTTCTAAACTCCAAACTCAAACTTACCTTCCAAACCGTACAGAAATTCAAAAGCCAACAAATGTAACCACACATTTAGAGTAAACCAATGCAATTACCGGCCAGAATCCTAGTGTCGTTTTAAACCGACAGCTAGAGACTCTGCAACCAATTAACATCCAGAGAAACTCTAACCAATCCATCAATCTAAGAAAAAAGAACCGTAAGCACCTCCCTTCCAAAAAAAAAGCTGCCAAAGCAAGGAAATGCTGAGAATAACCTTTAGACACTGCCCAAGAAAAATTGGATCCACAGAAAAACAAAATACACAAAACATTTACAAATGCACACCCCCCCCCCCCCCAATCTGATTATTTAAATGCTTTGGAGATAGTGTCCAGGCGATAAATCCATTTTTGTTCAACCTGTAGCAACCAGCTTGATAAATTACCACTGAGAGGATGTACATGAACCTGTTGTAATGCCAAAAAACGTAAATCTTGTACCTTATGTCCAGCAGTCAACCAATGCTGAACCAATGGGGTGTTTAAACGTGCACTGTTTATGTTGCTCCGGGTTCAATCACCTGAGTTTTTAAAGGACGACTAATTTGACCCACATACCACAATACGCAAGGACAAAATATAAGATAAATAACATTTTCTAGATTGACATGTGGTAGAAGATCACAGTAGTGTTTTCTGGGTAACTGGATGAGTCAATTCACATACCAAAAGAGATAATGAGCATACGGAGCAACTTCCACACGGCTATTGACCATTTTTAGAGGTCTCTAAAGATCTTATTTTCAGATGGTAAAAAAGAGACCAAATGCTTCTGTAAATTCCTGGCCTACTTATACACAAAGGGGGTTTATCAAACTCCCACAGTCTTGTAGCATCGGCCAATGCCGTCTAATGATTTGAACAACGTGTTGAGTGGCTGGTGTGTATGGAAGTACACACACCACTCTATCCATGGGTGCTGCCGGCTTCTTTTTCACAATAATTCTCGGTTACAGTATTATGCTCTCCTGTAGACTCTTAATCACGACATCTGGATACCCACGTTCACTAAATGAATGCTACATGTCCTTGGCTTGCTGTTTGAATTCTTCACAAGTAGAACAAATACATCAAAGATGAAAAAATCGAGAAACCAAAATGTTCTCTTTCATCCTACAATGATGACAACTCTCAAAACACAATCGGGTGAATTTTAAATTGCCTATGTGTATAAAATACGGGGGTTACATGCATAACCAGTCCTTGCACATGCCGTGCGCATTTTAGAAGGGGCCTGGCCGCGCGCGTAACCCCTGTTACGCGCACAAGCCATCTCAGGAGCTGGAGTAAGTTCGTAAACAAAGAAAACAAAAATAGGTAGGAGCTTTTAAGTGGTCGGGGAGGACAGGGGAAGAGGGAGGGAGAATGGGCAGGGGAGTAAGGAAGTTCCCTGCCAGTCCTTTTAAGGAGCAGACTGGGAGGGAACTGGGGAAGGCCGCAATGCGTCACTGTGTGAAAATTGCAATATTCCACACCCCCCTTGCGCGTGCTGCCCCGGATTTTATAACATGCGCAAGCCGGTGTGCATGTTATAAAATTGCGCATCCATGTGCGCGCGCCTGTATTTGTATGTTTAAAAATCTACCCCAATGAGTGGCAGTCTGTGGCCTTCCAATGTATCGTAGAGGTAACATTTGGTAAGAATTCCCCAGAAATCAACAAGTAATTCTAGAATAAGAGGAGTGAGGAAAAGAGAAGAAAGTATAGTTATCTGTAGGGTGTAATATTTTCCAGGGATCAGATAACCCATGGGTGTTTATAAGGCCAGAGATAGCCTTCTGTAATTTAGACTAAGTTGCTATCCAATAATGGGTCTAGGGGTTGGTTGAAGTCACCACCAGCTATCAATTTGGCAGGTTCATCCCCCATCATAAGGGAAGAAATCTGTTGAGAAAAGATTGGATCATCTACATTAGGAGCATACAAGTTGAAAAAAGAAAATCTTTCTCCTACAATGAGAACTAAGGCAGAAACCCATCTTCATCCATAGCTTGATTTAAAATCTGAGCTTCCAAACGCCTATGGAAGAGAATTGCTACCTCCCGCTTATTTCTTAAGCGGGAGGTAGCAATTCTCCCGCAGTGCATATGCCACCTATTATACCTACTCTTGCTTAAGTTTAAGAGACTCTGGGGAAGAAAGATATCTTCTGTAACATTGCCACATCTGATTTCAATGATTTCAAAATATGTTAACACTTTCTTTAAGTTGGGTGTGAGAGACCATTAAAGTTCAATGACACCAAAAGTATATCTGAGATTGAAGCCATAGTAACAAAAAAAGAAATTCCCAACCTTAGTAGCAGAAGAGAATAAAGAAAATACAAAGAACATTAAAAAAAAAATATCTATCCCACATGTGAGAAAAAGAAAAGAATGTCCTCCTGAGAGAAAGTAAAAAAAGCAAGACCCAAGCCCTGACAACTTGGGGCTTGTGGCAGAAAGCATAACCATCTAAGAACTAGCTCCATATGTGATTATAAACATCACCCAAACAAGCAAGTCAATCTGGGTAGCATCATATTGCAGGTAACCACAGTCAGCAGTAAAGTATGAAAGTAACATTGTCCAAGGAGATGGCGCTATGATATGAGAAAATGGACTCCAAAAATCAAATCCAAACAGCGATCAAAAAAGAACACTATCAGAACCAGTGCAACTCAGGTGATCATCTTGTGAGGATTCTCCATAGCAGAGAGAGACTTTGAACTTCTGGAGAGTCAAAGGAGGGAGTCTTACTGTAGCAAGTGACCCACATTCTTTGACATTGTCTTCCAGTTTACCATAGGTGACACTACCTTTTCTCATTATTATGTATATACTGCTGTTAGTGTATATACAGTTGAGTCAGAGCTCACATAGGGGGTAATTTTCAAAAGGATTTACATGCTTAAAACTGGGATTACACTTGTAAATGCCATTTACGTGTGTAAGTGGACTTTTGAAAATTACTGCAATATATGCCATTGAGTTGTCAATAGGTTTTACACACGTAAGTGCACTTTAAGTGGTAGATTTTAAAATGCACACCAAAGCCGGGAGATATGCGTGTCTCCAGCCAGCATGCGCCACTCGGATTTTATAAAGCGGCCGTGCATGCGTGTATCTCCCAGTACGCGCACAAATGCAAAAGACCAAAAAATGGGCGGGCGTGGGCAGAGTCTGGGTGGGAACATGGGCGGTTCAAATCTGTATGTAAAAATGTTGCACAAATGCGCGCAGGTATCCCCTACCGTGTAACTTTACTTCTGCTATGGAGGAAGTAGAAAAATAAAATAGGCTACTCAGGAGGGTTTCAAGGGTCGGGGCAGGTAGGGTAAAAGGCTAGTTAGCTGGGGGGGGGGGGGGGGAGTAAGGAAGTCTTTTCATTTAATTGGGTGAACTGGGAATGGACTAGGGAAATGGGTATTGCCGTTGGCGCGCATATATTTCAAAATCCCCCCACATACATGGTAGATGTGGCATTTGTGCACATCCATATAAAATTATGCGCACATGTATGAGCGCCATGCTGATTTTATAATGTGTGTGCATAAACGTGCATATGTTATAAAATGGACACATCCATGTGCTTGTGCTGCACGCCAGAATGAAAGGTGCCGTCATAGTGCACAAATGGGCTTTTGAAAATTCCTAGGATACTATGTTACACTTACACACCTAACTCCTTAGAAAATTGCCTCTATAGTGAGGAGATTCCTTTTCTCAAAAAACTTCTAGTTTGAGTTTTAATAAGAGATTAATTGGCTTGCTAAAAGTCATTGAGTAAGTTAAAGGTCAGATGATGTAGCATAGTTCTGTATTATTGTCACTAGGCTGCACTTGCATGTGTACTTCTGTGAACTTGCTTTCTCTAGAAACCAAAAGGGGACCCATTTTTCATACTTACTAATCTATAGTTTGTTTCAAAGAAGATTAACCCAGGGTGTTTTGTAGATAGCTAAGAATATAAATCATCTTATCCAGAGTTAGAATGGATGGTAATGCATCTCAGTTGACACTTTGTGACTTTTTCAAAACTAAAAAGCAAAGGAAACAATTATTCCCACAAAGTAATTGTTCTAGCTGAGATGCTTTATAATCTTTGACTGTTATTTTAATGTGTGATACAGCATTCTGTTTCTCCTTTACTTGTTCTTTGGATCTCACGAAGGTCATTTTCCCTGAGATTAACGAATTAATAAAATTATATTAAAGCATTCATTTTTTCTCCTTTTGTTTTGTAGTACCAGCAGCTAGTATTGCAGCTCCTCAAACCATTCTCAGCGGACAACCCAAACCTCCAACACCTGTGACTTCTGCATCTGTGATGACCTCTGTTCTTCCAGCACCTACCACAGCTACAGTGGTAGGCACTAGCCAAGTGCCCAGTGGTAGTGCCCAACCAATGTCCGTCTCTCTGCAATCTCTGCCTGTGATTTTACATGTCCCTGTTGCTGTCTCTTCCCAGTCTCAACTCCTGCAAGGCACTACGGGTACTTTAGTCACAAATCAGCAATCGGGTAGTGTTGAATTCATTCCTGTGCAAAGCCAACCTGCAGTAGGGAACCTTACCAAAACTCCAGTGTCTTTGGCATCAGCCAATACAGTAAAACCAAATAACAGTCCCGCTGTATCTAGCCCAGGGATGCAACGCAACTCTCCAGCTAGCTCATCATTGAGCACAACACTGGCAGTACAGGCTGTTACCACCGCACATTCTGTAGCTCAAGCTGCAAGGACTTCTTTACCCACAGTGACGACATCAGGACCATATAATCCTCCTCCCAGTCGGGGGCCTATACAGATGAAAATCCCTATTTCAGCATTCAACAACCCATCACCCACTGAGCCTCCTGCAGCACCAAGAATTGGTGAGTGTTTTGTTATCAGAACTCGCATAACAATAGCTATTTGCAGGGGAAGGAAAACATTCTAATTTTTTTCTGTATTATAATTGCATTAAATATTGTGACTGAATTGGATAAATGTTTCTGGACTTATGAGTAATCTATTATATCTGATATTGTCCTGCATCATATTTAGTTACTACAGACTGTTCTGAGAAGAGTGAAGCTGAGTGCACTTAGCCCTCAAACTCCACATATGCAATATGTTTGGGATATGGGCTTTATTCTTACAAAACAGATTGATATTAAATGTGCAAGATCTAGGTTCTGGAATTGTCTATAAGATGCACAGCTGAAGAAAAATTGAAAATCTACAAGCTGCTCTGTGAGGTTTACAAGGAAACCATACATTTCTTGCTTTGGGTAATGCCTGAAGCTGACAGATAGCTGCTGATAGTGAAAAACATTTCTTTTTTTTTTTTTTTGTATTAAAGCTTTTATTAGCAAACAAAAGAAAGAACATAAACATAGTGTACCCTCCACATGAGTACGAGCAATCCCAGTAAACATAGTAGTACACAAGTATGCTAATACACAGTGATGCTGCACCCCTCCCACCCCCCCACTACCATATGTGATACAATCCCATCTAGGTGATCTGGTACTCTAAAAGTAATAGAGATGACTCCTTGGACTCACAGCAAGAGTTGGAGATACATACATAATGATAGACAAATATCCCACAAATCATAGTGAATGCGATTGTCAAAGAGAAAATGTCAGAGGAATGTCATAGGGACCTACAGAACTCGAGGTCAGTTTGCATTATAGGTGGCACTCCACGATATGAAGGGTCCCCACACTGCTTGATATGAAGGGAGTCGATGGCGCCGGACAGCTGTAATATGTTCCAATGTTTGGATTTTGGTCAGATGATTAATGATTAATTTTAAAGAGGGAACGGTAGGGCTTTTCCAATTGCGGGCCAGAGCAAGTCGGGAAACTATGCAAATCTGGTGGCATAACCGCTGCTGGTGGAAGGACCAGCCCTCCACAGGCGTATCAAGAATGGTATGGATAGGGTTTGATGGTAGCGCCCGCCCAACCAGTTTTGATATCCAGGTAAGAATCTCTTGCCAAAATGGGGTAATGATTGGGCAGCTCCACCATATATGTAGATATGACCCGATATGCCCGCACTGGCGCCAACATACCGCCGATGATGTAGGGTACATCTTTGACAGCCGCAAGGGGACATAGTGCCAGCGGTATAGCATTTTAAAACAATGTTCTTGAAGAAGAGCGGACAGTGAACACCGCCGTGCACTCAAAAATCGATCCTCCCAATCCTCCAACGACCAGTTCAAATTAAGCTCAGCTTCCCAAGCTAAGGAGCAGTTCAGCTTCAATGACTGCCCACTTTGAAGTAGCATGTATATCTTAGAAATAGTTTTTTTGAGACCATGAAGGGAAGAGCAATAGCATTCAAACATGGTCTTAGCGAGTTCCAAGTGCCCGGATTGCATAAGAGTACGAATGAAATGCACCAATTGCGCATATTCCAAAAAGGGCAGGCGCACCTCCTTGAATTGTTCTTGCAGGTTCGTATAGGAGATAATGCTGCGTTCCTGGATCAACATTCCTATGGTAAAGATGCCCGAAGATTTCCAAAGTGCAAAGGCGGTGAGAGGCAATCCTGGCACGAAATGGATATTATGAAAGAGGGCTGAGGAAAGATGATAGGGTCTCGTCCCCACCAACTTCGGTTTCCATTGCCTCCAAACCTTGAGTGTGGTAAGGAGGGAGGGAGGTAGCAATAACATGGGTCGCCACGTGTGACGAGGTTGCCAAAATAATGCCCGAAGCCTCATATGTCCCACCACATGCTGTTCTATGTCTTGCCAGGGGACTGTGCCCGGCTCACCCAGTTGTAAATGGATTACTGTCCGCAGCTGCGCCGCCGCAAAGTACCATATTAAATTCGGGACTCCCAGCCCTCCGTTAGCTTTAGGCCGATATAGTACCGCCCTAGCCACCCTTGGCGGCCGTTTCCGCCAGATGAAGTCAAAGATTTTTCGCTGTAGAGAACGGAGAATGCTATTTGTCAAAAAGATGGGTAGAGTATTGAAAAGATATAGCAATCTAGGAAGGACATTCATCTTAATAATGGCTATGCGTCCAAGCCAAGAATGAGGATCCCTATACCATCGGAGAAGATCACCGTCTATTGCCTTAATAAGAGGTAAGTAATTGATATGATATAGCTGGTTGATATCTGCGCCCAAGTAGACTCCCAGATATTTTAAGGGCTTCACTGTCCACCGAAATGGCAATCTATCCTGGAGCTCACCAACTGTGGAGGGCGGCAAATTAAGATTCATAATTTCCGTTTTTTCAAGGTTGACCGTGAAACCCGAGACCGCACTGAATTTCTGGATAGCAGTCAGCATAGCAGGCAGAGACAGCTGAGGGTATGTCAAGGTAAAAAGGATGTCATCTGCGAAAAGTGTCAACTTGTAGTGAGCCTTACCCATTTGTATCCCCGTAATAGCTGGTGATGCGCGGATAGTAGCGGTGAACGGCTCCAAAAAGAGCGCAAAGAGCAAGGGCGACAACGGGCATCCTTGGCGTGTGCCACGTTCAATAGAAAAGCTCGTCCCATATCCACCATTGACCTTCACCTGCGCCGTGGGATTATGATACAGTTGATGAATCCACTGCATAAAGTGCTCTCCAAAGCCCAATTTGACAAGAATCTGAAACAGAAATGGCCAGTGGACCATGTCGAACGCTTTCTCCGCGTCTACTGCTACCAACACACTCGGGATATCTTCTCTTCGAACCCACCAGATGAGATCGATCGCTCGCCTAACGTTGTCAGAGGCAGAACGGCCTGGGATAAAACCCGCCTGATCTGGGTGGACCAAAGAAGGGAGTAATGAGTTAAGCCGTTCCGCTAGGATCCTAGCCAGTATTTTAAGGTCAAGATTTATAAGCGATATGGGCCTGTAAGAGCCGCACAAGGTGGGGTCCTTTCCAGGCTTGGCAATGACTGAGATCCCGGCTACATTAGATTGTGGGCCCAACTGCTCTCCATTACGTAGACAATTAAACATGGTTGTCAGATGAGGGGTCAGTACGTCCGAGAATGTCTTATAATATTTGCAAGTCAATCCATCTAGTCCCGGCGCCTTGCCCGGTTTCAATAGTTTGATCGCGTGACGCACCTCCAGCATGGTAATCGGTTTATCCAGAAGCTCCCGCTGCTGCATCGTTAGGGTGGGTAAGGACGCGTCCTCCAGATAGTCTTCTATAGCCTGCTGATGGATATCCTTTCGTGATGTGTAGAGATTCGCATAAAAGTCGGCGAAGCTCTGCTGTATGTCCGGTATGTTGGTCTGCAATAAGCCCTTAGCATTCTTGATTTTGGCAATGCTGTTGTGCAGCAAAACCCCTTTAAGTCGCCGAGCTAGCAACCGGCCCGCCTTGTTCCCTCCTTCAAAGTACATTTGCTTCGTGACATTCAGAGCATGAGCTATTTGTGCAGAATCCAGCAAGTTCAAGGCTTGTCTGGCCTGTGTCAGTCTCTTATATAATGAAGTAGAAGGTTGCGTCATATGTTGGCGTGAAAGGTCTTTTATTTCCTGCAGTAAATGGGTACGTTTCTCTTCCCTAATACGTTTACAATATGAGGATCTAGAAATAAACTCTCCTCGGATATGTGCTTTGGAACTTTCCCAAATAATCGTAGAAGGGGATTCCTCCGCATTCTGATTGAGGAAAAAATCCTGCAAGGACCTCTCCACCCTCTTGACATATTGGTTATCCTCTAGTAGGCTCTCGTTGAGGCGCCAATATTTAGTTCCCCGGGATGAATCTACAAGGCTGATATCCAGCCATACTGGTGCGTGGTCGCTCCAAGTAATCGGTTCAATTTCCACCCTGCTCACCTTGTTTTGTAAACATTTATCCACAAATAGATAGTCTATCCGGGTATATGTAGCATGTACCTGAGAATAAAATGTATATTGTCTGGACCTCGGGTAGCGCTGTCTCCATACATCAACGATGTTCCATGTCTCCAATAGTTGGAGGAGGCGATGTCTCGGCGATCCCTGATGCACGGACAGTACGTTGGAATTGTCTAGTTGAGGCTTCAAGGACAAATTAAAATCGCCGCCCACCAGCAGCTGGTGATCTATATTGAGGGCTAGACAATCCTCGAGGCGTTTTAGGAATTGCACTTGAGACGTGTTGGGTGCATATACATTAACAAGCGTAAGAAGTTCCAGACCCAGCTTAAGGGTCACTATCACTATGTGTCCGTCGGGGTCCGCATAGGAGTGCATAACCTCATGCATGACGTCTGTGGAGATTAAAATGGCTACTCCAGCATATTTAGAGCCCACTGAGCTGGCTGCGTGGAATTGCGTGGGATAATGTTTATGATATAAATATTTCGTATGTCGGGCCCGCAGATGCGTCTCTTGCACCAGCGCTATATCAATGTGCAATGTTTTTAAATCTTGGAAAAACAGCTGCCTCTTCCTATGAGTTTGTAGTCCCTTGACATTCATAGTTAACACTCTAAGCATAGTATAGTAAATAAAACAGTAATATGAGCATTCCCCCCAACTTATATATAGCCATCCCCTGCCCAATGAGCTTATGATTTGCAGTCACCCTAGTAGGATAAAACTTAGCATGGTAGTATTCCCCAACTTTCCCCCCCTTAACACCAACTTCTGCCCAACCATTCTGGCAGATTACCCTCCCTTTGGGGGCCTCGGCACACACAGAGACCGACATGCAAGCAGCACATTCCCCCCGGGGATCTCCCCGCCCTGTAGCAATAACAACATACATCAGAAATGCTATAAACTGACATCTTACAGAGGCAAAAACCAACCAGTGCTTCTGCCCATGGCTGCCAATCACAACCCTAAACATACTAAGCACTCTCTCAACAAGTAAGTATGAATGTCCTGATAGGAAAACCTCAAGCAGGAAATCTGGTCCTCACAGTCCAGTCAGCCCTGGTCGTCCATAGATGGCTCTGGGTCCCCATTCTGACGACGGAGACGCCTGCGCCCATTAGTGGCCCTTTGCCATCGAGGAAACTTCTCCCCAGCGGCAGGCCCAGCTTGAGCTCTTGGTATGGAAAAATTGACCGTGAGTCCCGCTGACTTCAGGGCCTCGGCCGCTTCTGAAAGGGACTTCACTCGATAAGTCGTACCATGATGCGAGAAAAATAGTCCGAACGGGAAAGTCCATCTGTAGCGGATCTGGGCTTCCCTCAGAACTCTGGTAGCTTCACGGAGTTCAAACCGCTTGCGCAGAGTTACGGGAGCCAGGTCTTGAAACACCGTAATAGTTTGTCCGTCCCATTGCCACGAGGATTGTGCTCGCGCTGCTTCATAGATGTGAGTCTTTTGGACAAAGTCTCGTAGGCATAGGACGATGTCCCTCGCCTGATTATCAGTGCGGCGGCCGAGTGCCCGGTGCGCTCTTTCAATAGAGATGTCGGCCTGGTCCGAGGCAGAGTCCGTCATCTGCCGCCCCCGATCCACAGAGAGAAAAAAGGCGCAAACCTTGCGTGCAACAGCCAGAGCGTCCTTGTAATCTTCCGTCTCGGGAATACCTCGTATGCGGAGATTATTCCTTCTCGAGCGGTTCTCGAGATCTTCTAGTTTTTCATGAATAGCCTGGTTGTCATTTTGGAGCTGTAAATACTGCGTGGTGTGCGACGCCATCTTGTCCGCGTGACCCTCCACTCGGAGCTCCAACTCCCCCACTCTATTACCAAGCGCCGCCATATCCTCCCGTAGCTCAGTCATGGTTGCTAAAAGCTCTGCTTTGTGGTTCTTCATGTCCACTCTTATGTCCATGAACCACCCTCGTAACTCATCACGGCTCAGAACATCGGCGATCTGCAGGGCAGCATGTTGAACAGGGGTAGGATCCCCGATGCCATCGCCATCTTGGGACCCAGTCAGCAGCGAGTCACCATCGGCTTGCTGGTCCATTTGCAATTTTTGATAGCTGAATTGCTTTAAATCTGTCGGTTTGCGTTTCGATGCCATAATAATCGAACCGTCGCGGTTATGTTCTCGATTTAGTGTCCAAAATGCAAATGTGTGCGCTCTTAATCAGGGTTTAGAGATCCCTCGGCCGGGAGCCCGACTCTCACACGTCCATCTCCGGCGCGCGCTCGACAGCGCGCCCCCAAAACATTTCATTTTTAATACAGTTTTAAAAATTCATTTAAACACTTTTCCTGCTATCCCACAAAACTTAACTTTATCTTGCTAAACCAGTCTACAGGGCCGGTGCAAGGGTATTGGGCACCCTAGGCAAACTTTACAGCCTGGCGCCCCCTCCCCCCACCTCCCCATACATAATTTTATGCATTTATAACAGATTTTACATAAAAAATGACATTCTGAGGTAAGAATAATTTTCCTAGTGTGTAGCCAGATGGATTATGTGCTCCTCTGCTAGCAGATGGGAGACGGAGTCAGATTTCAAGCTGATGTCATCCTGGGTACATATACCCCTGCACTGACCTCACTTCCTCAGTATCACTCCATCTCGTAGCAGATGCGGACACTATCCCACACACTAGCACAGTGTTAGGAAAACTACAACAAGAAGATAACGTTACCTTAAGAAGATCGAGCCCTGCTCTCCTGCAGTGATACCTAAGGGTCCCTCCCCCAGTTGAGAATTCATGAGGTGATCTCAGATATCTCTCAGAGGTTTGCCTTGGTCCCAGAGTGGACTTAGCCCCAAGAGCGGCTGAAAGGCAGCGGGTGCACATCCGAGCACGGTAGTGAAGGTAAAACCCTCTCTCCCCGCAGCTGGAAACCGTCCGATGCACAAGCGGTAAGCGCCGAGACCAGGTAAGAAGGAAACTTTAAATTCAGGTCTCCTGTCTCCAGAGCTCAGATTGCCGTACCGACTCTGCTTCCAGCGAGTTAAAAAGGGAGCACCGATCGGGTTGAGCAGCTTTGGTTAGGCTAGGCCCCGATCCGGTGCAGGGGTCCACACACGTGGAGACCCTTAGGGGGGCCGCCATCTTACATGCGGGGGTCATCGGCGCCATCTTCCCTTACCCTCGGCGGTACGCGCAGGACAATCTGGCAGCCGATGTTCACAACTTGTGCGCATCCCATACAGTCGCACGTATAGTTGCGCGCACAACTGGGCCACACACACAAGTTAGCCGCGCACACACCGGAGCGCACTCCGTGCGCATAACTACAGCCACACACAAATCCTCACCGCACGCATAACTACAGCTGCATGCAGTGAAGCAAATTACTTGTGTGCCCAAACATAGATTCAATGGCACCGGCGTCCAAGAAGGCCAGAAGGCACTCTTTGCACAGCCTGCCACATAAGAGCCGCGCAACCTGAACTGGAGTCCTGCCTGTGTCAGCTTTGCGAAGAAGCTCAGGGGGGGGGGACCAAAGCCTGGTCCTTCACTGTCTGAGGATGGGTCTGGAACCACTACATACAATAGCTTCCCGGACCTATGCAACTCCGAGATGACTTCTCCACAGGAGGGCACCTCAGGGGCCCCCTACTCTGACTCCCCCTGGGATTAACATGGACCCAGGGACCTTCTCCTGCTTGGAATTTTTCCAGGGGCTTGCAAGCCTTTGTACAGGCACAATCAGCCCCGGCTGCAACACAGGCCCAACCCCTGCCAGAAACACAAAATCCTCCTGACCTTACTCGAATGCCTCGCCTAACCCTGACAGGGACCCGGATACCTCAGATGATGACGGGACCTCACCCCGACGGGGGTCCCACCCTTGGCGCCTTTCATCGTGCCCCACCTTTATGGCGCCTCCCCTGGCACTGACGGCTCCCACTCCGTCCGGTGATGCCGCCGGCACCCCTTACTCTATATATTCAACCGGCCCGGGTAACCACCCTCCACCAAGCTGCGACATCAACCTTGACGATGTAACTTTTTTTTTTTTTTTTTTTACAACTCACACAACTCCCTAAATTCACCTTAAATAACCCATATGTAACCCCATTTTCTTCCACTATCCTTTTGACAATGTTCCTGCAGGGTGGGTGGGTGGGATTTCGCCTTGCTGGCTTGCACGCAAAGGGGCGGCTGCTGCTCGTCCTCGGCCCTTTAAGAGGGCCGTTGCGTCATCGAACGGCGCCGCTGGCACCTTCCGATGACGCCCTATTGGGCACCTTTCCTCCCCCCTTTTTCTTTTTCGTGCGGACCGCCACACTGGGGTGGCGCGTCCGTTATTGGGGTGGGCTCTGGCCAGTAAGCCCGGGCCTACCTATTAACGTAAGCAGCCACCACTTACTCTCCGTGTATTGGCGTCCTCTTTCCCGGCCTCCTTTTCCCCGCTTGCTTACCCTTGTAATAGCTATTAGTAACAAAAAACACGCTACAACTGTTATTTGGCGTAAAAAGGCCGCAGCTTTTATTTGTTTAACATATGCATCAACTTCCTGGTGTACCCGAGCTGATGAGCTGCTTCTGACCGCCCGCCGTAACCGAGCCAGGCGTCTTTTAGCCAGGCGGGGGTCTCGCCGGGGGTCACGCCTCACCCCGGCGAGACCCCCGCCGGGGTGAGGCGTGACCTCACCCCGGCGGGGGTCTCGCCCTTGGCGCTTTTCATCGCGCCCCGCCTTTACGGCACCTCCCCTGGCACTGACGGCTCCCACTCCGTCCGGTGATGCTGCCAGCACCCCTTACTCTATATTCAACCGGCCCGGGTAACCGCCAAAACGCAAGGTAGGTGGATCCTTGCCTCGCGTTCCCCCCACTGACCTAACTAGCTGCGGCCTTTTGCTTCCTTATGTATCCTGCTTCTATTGCGTCTTGCAACGTATTGTTAAATATATCATATCCTATGTCGGACAAGTGTATCCCGTCCTCTCTGAACAATCCCGGACACTTGTCTTCTGCCCACTGGTGTCTGGTCTGATGCGTCCCTCTCTTATTTGCCCACATCTCCAACTGTCTATTCACTTTCTTTCTGCCTCTATTCCATAACTTTGAGTCTTTCCACTTGGGCCTTGGGATAATTTCTGACCACACCACTGCTGAATTTGGGTATAACCCTGATATTAATTTCAAGTCGTCTTTTACTGATTGGATTAGGCTTTTGCATGTCAATGAATTCAAGTCATTGCCCCCCAGATGTACGATTATCACGTCTGGAGCCGCCTTGGAGTCCCTCAGGTGCCGTAATAGAGGCAATAATTGCTTCCATCGCATGCCGGGTTTTCCTATCCATGTGACAATCCTCCCTTGTGGTGCCAGGCCCAGGTGCTGTCCATAGGGTCGTCTGATTGCTCTCTTGGCCGCCCATCTTACGTACGAGTGGCCAATAATCCATGCTGTCCGCCGAACCCTCTGTTGCTCTGCAAAATAGAATTAATAATTTTGGTTAATTCGAGAAGATGCAACCTTGTCCAGCCGTACATATGTGTCGACGGCGTTCGATCTCCATCTTCCGATCCTCTTTATCGTGTCTTTGTCTAATCCAGCCTGCGCTGCACTTGTAGCCGCACCTATGTGGAACGAGTGCGAGCTGAACTTCCTTGTGTCCCATTTTAGTTTGTTTGCCGCTGCTTTTAATACCGCTATCAACTGGAATTTTGTCAGCGGGGAACCGTCTTGATGTATCAGCAGGTGGTTTCGGCCCTCTGGGTGAATAGCTAGATATTCTCGGGCATTAAAGATTGGGCATGTGTTACAACCCATAACCCGATTGAGCCTTAGAGTGGAGCCTCTTCCTCATAGTCCACTGCTCTAACCACTAGGCTATTCCTCCACCCTTGGGCATGCCATGGGCATGCATTTGTCAAAGAAGAATTGGTTGTTAAATGTGAACCCGAGTAGCGGGAAATTGTTTGGGTGAACGGGAAGCAACCTGAAAGCGGACTCTGTCCGCTTTTGCCATCCAGGCCCCTCTTCCGCAAGACCGTAGCAGTGCCAATGCTGTATCGAAAGATGCGTCTGCACCGAGCAGTCCTCTTGCGGCAAATGGTCATTTACGGATTTTCCTGGTGGGGATGACAGATTTAGTATGAGCCGAAATTTTCCTTTTTCTTTCTTAGGGATTACCGCTAAAGGCGATAGGAACATAAGTTGGAATGGTTGTTGCGCAAATGGGCCTGCTATCCTTCCTAATTCTAATTCCGTTTGCAACTTCTGACGGACAATATCCGCGTGTTTAGTTCCCGAAGGAGAGTTGTTGATCTTTACTCCTTGAATTTGTCCCTGAAATGGGATAATGAACCCATCTTTAAACCCTTGCCAAATCTTATTTGCTTTCTCCTTGTTCGGGCATACCCCGAGCCATGATTTTATAGCTTCTAGTTGTATTGGTGACAGTGCTTTTTCAAATTGCATCTTCTCATGGTTTAACCTTACTCCCCGGCGATGCTTTTTTGTTACATTTTAACATTGGGTGTGGGGCTGTGCAGATGGTGCAAACATGTTTGAATTTGCAGTCTTGAAATGTACATGTGGATTTGTTGTATCGCCAGCAAGTATTATCGTGGGCTGATGCCTGCTTTGATGTGTATCTGTAAGGAGATGTCCTTTGCGCATTCCTGGCTCTCATCCCCTGCTCAGAAGGTTTGCAAGTCATATGTTGTATCCACAAGCTGACATCCTGTGTTCCCCATGTCATATGGCGGTTCTCCTCCATTTTATCTCGGAACTGCTAGTCATAATTCAACCACGACCAGCCCCCATTTTGCTGATACGCTCTTATGATATTGACTGCATATGCCAGCATCGGTCCGTATTGTGAATGGTCCTTCCTCCCAACCACACTGGCCATGTATAAGAATGCCGTTATCCAATTAACTATAGTCTTCGGTATTTTCCTCTTCTTTTCTTTGTTGTGCTTTCCTTCTGTAGACTTCTTCCGCCCCTCGGCTTTCCGTCTTCCGAAAACTAAAGATGTCGATGTATTTCTTCTTTTGAATTTTCTTTCTTAAGCGCTTGGGCACTTCTTCCCAGAGCTCTGATAACGTAGTAAGCGCCGGCGGGCCTCTTGACTCTTTCTCCCCGGCTCTCTTGAGTCCTTGCTGATCGCTGTCAGAATCTGAGGATGATGAACTAGAGGAGCTGGAGGAGCTACTGGAGCTGGTGTTCACTCTACGCTTGCGCTTTGTTTTTTGCCTTTTTTTCCCTGACCCTGAGCTATCATGCGTCCCCATGTGCCCTGACCCATAAGGTGGTAAACTGAGCCCCGAGTCCGCTTCTTTGGTCAAGCACTCACCCGTAGTACGATGCTCGCTTGGTGCTTGGTGTGCTGCTTGACTTGTAGATGGATGTTCCTCGTCGTCATGTTCGTTGCCCTGCGGCCCTTTTTGTTCGCCTAACGAAGTTGCACCTTCGTTCGTGACTTGTATTGTCGCTGCGATGGACCTGTCCGGCCCTCCTCTTGTTGTCTCATCTGTTCTTTCTTATTCCTCCTCCGTTGTTGAATGCTGGTCGCGTATACCGTGGAGGTGGCCATGGTCCTACCTCGCTGTCTTCGAACTGTGCGAGTCTCCGAGGGGGTTCTGTCCAAGCCCTCCCTGCAGGGTGGTAATGCTGTTCGTACAGCCTTCCTTGATGTCGTCCGTCCTGCGGCCTCGTCGGATTCCCATAGGGGTAAGCACTTTGCTCTTCCCAGCCACGCCTTTCTCTATTGTACCAACTTGGGTTTCCCCTATGGTGCCATCCTGGACTACCTTGGCGCTGCCACGGATAACCCGCTTGATAGTCGAAATCGTATTGGTTTCGCGAATGAAATTCGCTGCCCTGGTAACTAGCGTATCCTGTTGCGTTGTTCTGCCAGACTTCGTCCCTCCAGTTGTCATAGTGCGGAGAGCATTCTCTAGCCCTCTGCTGTCTCGTAGGGGGCTCGCTCGCCCTATCCGGCTCGTCGCCAGGGGCCTCTGCTGTTTCGCTCGACGCTGGCTCCGCTACCATTCCCTCTCTTGGAGCTTCAGCGATCTCCTTTTCGTTCGGCTCGTCTCTTTCGCTGGTTGGTGCCCTGGTGCCAACCTTTCGGGTTCCTCCGCGCTCTCCTCTTGTCCTCTTCTGCCGCGAGCCCTCTGTTGCGTTGACGGTTCGGGGTTCATTCCCCCTGTGTTGTTGCCTTCCTCTAATGCCTTGGATCTTGTTACTCTTTGGGTTCGGCCCGCCTTCATGGCCCTCTGTGAAACTCCTGCTGCTTTGCGGGATGGCATGCTGCTCCTACAAATACTATAAGACAGCACTGATTAGTTACTATTGAACTGGCAATATGTTCTGTCCTGACCCGGCTTGACGTTATTTATGTACCGCGAAATTATTAGTTTAAGGTTTTTTGTTTTTTTTGAACATCCGCCCAGACCGAAAGGCCGCCTTCTCCCCCATAGCCCAGCGTCCCTTAGCTACACTGCTTCTCACTTCTCCTTCCCCTATGTTTGGATTTTCTCCCCCTTTTCCTATAGCAAAGCAGTCCTCGGGGAATGTGCCTCGAGTTCTTCCCCGCCCCTTCCCTCCTACGCTTTCTCCCCCCACAGCTGTGCCACTCTGGGGGAACGTTCCCGGGCATTTTATATTCATTTAGTTTTGGGGTTTTTTTTGTCACTACGCTAAACACCATCGCAACGGTCCACGGAAAGGCACGACAAGGAAAATATGGGTGGTGTGGACCACAAATTACTCGTGTAACATCACAGTACGGCAACCCCTTCCATAGCGCTCCTGTGCCCCCCACTGGCCCTGTCCCACTGACGCGTGCATTAACCCTGCTCTTCTCTCCCAAAACCAACTATCTTCTCTGCCCATCCTGTACTTGCCTTCCACCCACCACGCGGCCTCCTCCCTCACTGCCTCCCCACCATTCCTTGCTGACCATCCTGTCTTTGCCCCACCGCCTAGCACGTGGCTTCCTCCCTCACCACCCGCCGCGCGACTCTGCAAGGTCATTGGGCCCAGCGCTCCTACACCGGCTGCATCACCCTCGTCCCACAGGAGTCGGCAACGCGATCCGGGTCTCCCCCCGCGGCCCTCGCCCTGGTCACACCAAACCCCCCATCCGCACGTCCCCCGCCGTAGTCTGTGCAGAACGAACAGCCTGCCGCAACCCAAGTCCCCTGTGCAAATAGGATTTCATTTCATTTCTTCCTAACCTTTCTCTCCCCCCCCCCCTTTTTTTTTTCTATACTTGCGACCCGAGGCTAGCGACCGCTGCCGCAGCCGAACCACGTGGTCTGGCTCGGCTGATCCGGGGCTGGCCCTCTGTGCCCCCCCAACACACCTCACGCGCCCCTACGGCGGCCCTCCCACTCGCGGGTGAAGGCAGGGAAGCGGCACCACTCCTCTCCCAACAACTATGTCTGTGTTCGCCGCCATCTCACCCCCGTTCGCCTCCCCCTCCCTTCCCTCTCCTTCTCCCCTCTATATACTTGCGGTTGGGTCGCCGATGCTCTGCTCCCGCTGCTCCTGCCCTCGGTCGTCTCCGGCCCTCGCGACTCCCAGGTGGGCAGTGTTTGCCGGAACTCCTCCTGCCGCCGGGCCGCCCCGACACAGGACCACGCGGTGTCTGGGAGAGTCGGCGGAGTTCGGGGGGGGGTGGAGTCTCCCTGCTCTGCTGACCCGCCGGCAAGACTCCCCATGAGTCGACCATGCCATGCCGATAGTTGCCGCGTGGTATGCCACGATCCTCTCTTCGCCTTGCTGGCTTGCACGCAAAGGGGAGGCTGCTGCTCGTCCTCGGCCCTTTAAGAGGGCCGTTGCGTCATCGAACGGCGCCGCGGGCACCTTCCGATGATGCCCTATTGGGCTCCTTTCCTCCCCCCTTTTTCTTTTTCGTGCAGACTGCCACACTACGTGGGGTGGCGCGTCCGTTATTGGGGTGGGCTCTGGCCAGTAAGCCCGGGCCCACCTATTTCTTAAGTGTGCCAGCTTTGATGAGGGTATTTCAGGTAGCATTCTTTTTGCTAAGCATAAAGTTCTTGGTGTCCTATAAAGCCACAGGTTTGAGGAAATCCCAGTTAAGATGTCACTATGCAAAACTTTATAAATGAGACTTGCAACCTTTTAATGGATTTAGTGTTGTACTGGTAACCAGTGAAGTGATCGCATAACAGAGGTATTATGATCATGTAATTTAACACCATATAGTATCCCTGCTGCCAATTTTTGAACTATTTGCATTTCTTTAATGGAGTAAACTTAGCAAACCTAGATATAGTGAATTACAATAGTATAAGCCATTTAAAATTAATGCTTGTAACACAAAGAAATTAATTGGATCAAGAAGGGGCTTTAACCTTCACAGAAGTTGCAACTTGTAAAAAGTTTAATAATAATTTTTTATGGTTCAGGATATTTATGCACTTGCACTTAAAATATTGTTTTTAGTTCAGTATAGGGTGTGAAAATTCAGCTTAGAAGGGCTAAGCTGTATGGTGACTGGAAACTAAAGGATCAGCTTTTTAATTTGTTTTTATTCTGATTCGATTAAAGATTTTAAGGCTTTTGGGTTCAAATTCAGTTATACAAATGTTTATCATTTTCTAAAATTATTTTTTGAACCAATTTCTAATTAGCTGTCAGTCATCGTGCATAGCTTTCCAGTCAAACAAGCTCTAGTAGTAAAGTGCAATAATCTCTAAATTAATGACATCTCAGTTTTCCATTTGTATAGTTCATTTAGATAGCAGGTAGCTTTTTGCAGTCAGATTGTTCATATCAGATATTTTCTACCTGTATTCTAATTTGGTTTAAAGTATATTTCATGTGGTAGAATATTAGTTCAACAAATCGTGATAATATGACTATAAGGCTACTAGTGTACCTTGTTAATGAATTGCAGGTGTTTCATTTACCATTTAAGGCCAGTGTAGAATGGCTTGACTTTGCTTCATTGTACTCTCTGATTTGACTGGCTGTCGGGACACCTTATATGCAAGGCCCCTAATTTTCTACAGTTGTATGGATGCAAAATCTGCTTTCTGTATTTAACAAATATGATTTTACATGGAAGGGGAGAACATGATTGAAAGTTGTTCACAATCAAAATGTTTTTCTGTGGAAGCCAATTAGATTTCTTAAAAGCTTCCTAAATCATTTTAGCACAGATATAAAACTAGTGAACAAACAGACTAATCATTGGTTACCTTAATGAAATGTGAAAATCCTATTATCTTGTATAAAACAATTAGACTGAGAGTATTACTACATTTAAATGCACAAAATGAAGTATACAATTTATTGGACCATAAGACATTTTTGTTAAAATGACTTAAAATTGCTCTGTCTTTCCGGCCAATGGAGGGAGAGGGTCTGTGTGAAAGAAAGCCAGAAGTTGTAATGGAGGTAAAAAGAGCCATAGATGGTGTTGGGATGGTAATGTAGAGTGTGTGTGAGAGAGAACCAGAGGTGATGAAGGGGGTGAAAAAGTGCAAGAACTAGGGATGCTTAAATGAGGGAATGATGACAGAACTAAAATTAATAGAGGATTGGAGGAGAGCCACAGATTGTATGGAGAGGTGGCTACCTGAGAGCAAGATGGGGTGGAAGAGGTGAGAGTCAGAGGTAGCGTTTAGAAGGGTTTTTGAGTGAGAAAAAGGGATTGGTATGTAAGAGCCAGAAGAGGTTATGGGGAGCATGTATGATAGTTTGAGAGAGAAGATATTGGGAGGGAGGGGAGAATAGGCAAGTGGATGATTGGGGTAAGAGGGAATCAGAGAGGGTGATGGATAAAAATATGAGATGGGATAATTGGGGTGGAGATTTTTGGGTGAGAGACACATTGAAGGGGATGGAAAAACATAAGAAGAGGTAAATGAAATGAAGTGGTTGAGAGTGGGAGTATGATGAGTAGTGATGAATGAGGGAGGTGGATTTTGGGAGAGGAGATAGATAGATGGGGGAGCAATCCAGTAAGGGGGCACTTGGGGACAGAGTTGGGGAAGAGAAGTGTTTTTTGTACAGAGGCCTGGAGGTGAAAGTTAAAAAGAGCGAGGGAGGAAGAGGAGTGAGGTAGAGAATGAAGTGATGGTGTGGTAAGGGAGAGATTTAGAGATGAGAAATAAAGGAAAATAAGATGAAAAGGAAAGATGTTGCAGGAAGGGAGGAGGTGATAAAGGAAGGAGAGAGAGAAAAAAATATAAAGGAAAGCAGAGCCTGGAAAAAGTAAAGAAAAGACAGATGAGAGGAAAAAGAGACAAAGACCAATGCAATTGAAACTCCACCCAGGTAATAAAAGTAGAAAACAAATTGTATTTTCACTTTAGTGACTGGAACATGCAATGTAGTGAATGAGGCTTCTGTGTCTATCCCAGTTGTGAGGTATGGTGTTCTCTGGGGTCACCTCTTTCCCTGTTGTTGAATATCGTCATGTAGCCTCGGGATTCACTGCTCTGTCCTTGCGGGGATATCTGTATGCAGACAACATTTAGCTAATCGTACCTTTGGGCAAAGATGTTACAGGGCAAGTATTAGACATTAATAACAAGTTGTCTACCATTATAAAATGGTTCTGGCAAGAAAGGAATTCTGAATTCTTCTAAAACTGAGGTTTTGAGAATAGGACATACTTGAGCCAGTTGTAGTTCCATTGAAGTTGAAGCTGTGCAAATCATAACTGCAGGGGTTGTAAAAGATCTAGGAGTTTTCTTTCATTTTAATTTTACATACTAAACTCATGTTTCTAGGATAATCTAATTAGCTTTTCTAATGTTGCAGAGTACAAGGCAATATCCTTGTGGTTCATTCATGGACTATTGTAATAGTGTGTGTGGGCTTTCCTCAATGGCTCACAGATAGGCTTCAAATTGTCCAAAATGTATCAGCTAGAATAGTGCTGGATTGTCTCAGATCTAAATGCACAATTGAATCTTTATGGGTAGAAATCCCTTGTGTGTCAGGGAAGACTATAGTGATAGGAGTATACTACCATTCACCTGGTCAAGATGGAGAGACTGATATTTATTTATTTATTTATTTATTTCTATACCGATGTTCCTGTATACAATACATATCGCACCGGTTTACATGAAACTGAACCATCGCCTCAGTGGCGGAATACATTATAACATGGAATACGTTGAAACATGGAATACATTATAACATATTGACATAGAACTTTAAGAGGGAGAACAATCATGAACAAGATAAACTGAGGATGAGAACAAAAAAACTATGTACAGAATCAGTGTATGTTCAGGTGATACAGGGTATGTAAAGTGCAATGGATACCGTCTGACTCTTCCGTAGGATACCGTATGATAGTGAAATGCTAAGAGAAATTAAGGAAGCTAACCAAATTGGTAGTGCGGTAATAATGGGAGACTTCTATTACCCCAATATTGACTGGATAAATGTATCATCGGTACATGCTAGAGATATAAAGTTCCTGGATGGAATAAATGACATTTTTATGGAGCAATTGGTCCAGGAACCGACAAGAGAGGGAGCAATTTTAGATCTAATTCTCAGTGAAGGACAAGATTTGGTGAGAGAGGTAACGGTGGTGGGGCCGCTTGGCAATAGTGATCATAATATGATCAAATTTGAATTAATGACTGGAAGGGGGACAGTAAGCAAATCCACAGCTCTCGTGCTAAACTTTCAAAAAGGAAGCTTTGATAAAATGAGAAAAATTGTAAGAAAAAAACTGAAAGGAGCAGCTACAAGGGTAAAAAGTGTGCAAGAGGTGTGGTCATTGTTAAAATACCATCCTAGAAGTACAATCCAGATGTATTCCACACATTAAAAAAGGTGGAAAGAAGGCAAAACGATTACCGGCATGGTTAAAAGGGGAGGTGAAAGAAGCTATTTTAGCCAAAAGATCTTGATTCAAAAATTGGAAGAAGGATCCAAATGAAGAAAATAGGATAATACATAAGTGTTGGCAAGTTAAATGTAAGACATTGATAACACAGGCTAAGAGAGAATTTGAAAAGAAGTTTGCCGTAGAGACAAAAACTCACAGTAAAAACCTTTTTAAATATATCCAAAGCAGAAAGCCTGTGAGAGAGTCAGTTGGACCGTTAGATGATCGAAGGGTTAAAGGGGCACTTAGAGAAGATAAGGCCATCGCGGAAAGATTAAATGATTTCTTTGCTTCGATGTTTACTAAAGAGTATGTTGGGGAGATACTCGTTCCGGAGAAGGTTTTCATGGGTAATGATTCAGATGGACTGAACCAAATCATGGTGAACCTAGAAAATGTGGTAGACCTGATTGACAAACTGAAGAGAAGTAAATCACCTGGACCAGATGGTATACACCCCAGGGTTCTGAAGGAACTCAAAAATGAAATTTCAGGCCTATTAGTAAAAATGTGTAACCTATCATTAAAATCATCCATTGTACCTGAAGACTGGAGGATAGCTAATGTAACCTCAATATTTAAAAAGGGCTCCAGGGGCGATCCGGGAAACTGCAGACCAGTTAGCCTGACTTCAGTGCCAGGAAAAATAGTGGAAAGTGTTCTAAACATCAAAATCACAGAACATATAGAAAGACATGGTTTAATGGAACAAAGTCAGCATGGCTTTACCCAAGCCAAGTCTTGCCTCACAAATCTGCTTCACTTTTTTGAAGGAGTTAATAAACATGCGGATAAAGGTGAACCAGTAGATGTAGTGTACTTGGATTTTCAGAAGGCGTTTGACAAAGTTCCTCATGAGAGGCTTCTAGGAAAAGTAAAAAGTCATGGTATAGGTGGCGATGTCCTTTCGTGGATTACAAACTGGCTAAAAGACAGGAAACAGAGTAGGATTAAATGGACCATTTTCTCAATGGAAGGGCGTGGGCAGTGGAGTGCCTCAGGGATCTGTATTGGGACTTTTCAATATAGTTATAAATGATCTGGAAAGAAATACGACGCATGAGGTAATCAAATTTGCAGATGATACAAAATTGTTCAGAGTAGTTAAATCACAAGCAGATTGTGATAAATTGCAGGAGGACCTTGTGAGACTGGAAAATTGGGCATCCAAATGGCAGATGAAATTTAATGTGGATAATTGCAAGGTAATGCATATAGGGAAAAATAAGCCATGCTATAGTTACACAATGTTAGGTTCCATATTAGGAGCTACCACCCAAGAAAGAGATCTAGGCGTCATAGTGGATAACACATTGAAATCGTCGGTTCAGTGTGTTGCGGCAGTCAAAAAAGCAAACAGAATGTTGGGAATTATTAGAAAGGGAATGGTGAATAAAACGGAAAATGTCATACTGCCTCCGTATCGCTTCATGGTGAGACCCCGTCTTGAATACTGTGTACAATTCTGGTCGCCACATCTCAAAAAAGATACAATTGCGATGAAGGTACAGAGAAAGGCGACCAAAATTAAAGGGGAATGGAACAGCTCCCCTATGAGGAAAGACTAAAGAGGTTAGGACTTTTCAGCTTGGAGAAGAGACGGTTGAGGAGGGATATGATAGAGGTGTTTAAAGTCATCAGAGGTCTAGAACGGGTAGATGTGAATCGGTTATTTAGTCTTTCAGATAATAGAAAGACTGGGGGGCACTCCATGAAGCTAGCATGTGGCACATTTAAAACTAATCAGAGAAAGTTCTTTTTCACTCAATGCACAATTAAACTCTGGAATTTGTTGCCAGAGGACGTGGTTAGTTCAATTAGTATAGCTGTGTTTAAAAAAGGATTGGATAAGTTCTTGCAGGAGAAGTCCATTACCTGCTATTAATTAAGTTGACTTAGAAAATAGCCACTGCTATTACTAGCAACGGTAACATGGAATAGACTTAGTTTTTGGGTACTTGCCAGGTTCTTATGGCTTGGATTGGCCACTGTTGGAAACAGGATGCTGGGCTTGATTGACCCTTGGTCTGACCCAGTATGGCATGTTCTTATGATCTTACTCCTTCAATAGAAATATTTAAGGAACTTTATTGGCTCCCAATGATTGCTCAATCACTATTTTATTTATTTATTTATTTATTTATTTATTTATTTAGAGAATTTTATATACCGACAGCCGTTTGCACATCGTATCGGTTTACATATAACTTATAACTAATTTGGTGGATTTGATAGAGGGGGTACGGAGAGCTCCTTGGAGGGCAGGACGAGTTGGTCTGGTGGAGGTGCGAGGAATTAGAGGGGGGTTTATCCAGTCAGTGTTTTCATTGTTGAAGCTTTTATGTATAAGGGAAAGTACTTTGAAAAGGATACGAGATTGTATTGGCAACCAGTGGAGTTCAATGAGGGTAGGGGTAATGTGGTCACGTTTTCTGGAGTTAGTAAGGATGCGTGCTGAGGCATTCTGCAAGAGTTGTAATGGTCTGGTGTGTGTGGCAGGTAGGCCAAGGAGGAGTGAGTTACAGTAGTCTATTTTGGAAAATATAATAGACTGTAGTACTGTACGAAAATCAGTGAAGTATAGGAGAGGTCTGAGTTTCTTGATGGTTTGTAGTTTGAAGTAGCAGTCACTTAGGATAGGATATTTTAGATTCTGACTCTTGTACTTAACAACCCCCCCCCCCCCCCTCCGAAAAAAAAAAACCATGTAAAGCAAAAGGCACGCATTGTTTGACAAACTGAAGTGCTACACTCCTTGCCCTCCAACCCCAATGGAATTTGAAATCAAGCCAAGAAGATTTACTCCCAAGTATCTTCTTTTAAGAGAGTGTGAGGCTATCAGGTTAGGGCAAGGGTCTTCTTTGTATGGGAAATTTATTGTGGAGCAAATTACTGACTGAGATTAACCACAAGCTGATTTAAGTCATCTTTTGAAAGAAGGTGAAGATTTGACTCTTCCCTGAATGCTAGCTATATAACAGAGCTGTAAGAGTGCAGTCAGGCAGTTTCATGGTTCTATTTTTTATTTTTTATAGTATTTTGTTTATTTTTGGTGTTTAGTTTTTGCTGCTTTATGCCAGATTTGTCATGTGTGTCATTTATGGTATGGATTTGATTTAATATTATATTTTGTGATTGTACACTATTTTGGATGTTCTTTTGATCGAAAAAGCATTATAGAAGTATTTTAAACAATTAAATAACTCTTCCAATTGCCCCAATACTGACCATTCAATCAATTTATCCAAAATGGAAAGTTGGCTACAAGATAGTAATATTCCACTAGATTGATATCCAATGATTTTTTTAAAGTAAATATTTCACCAATGTATGCTTAAAAGCAGACCGGAACATAGCTTTTGATAAAGACCTATTAGTGGAAGTCAGAAAAGAACCTAAAATCTCCTCATTGGTTTTAATGAGATTCAAAGGCCACTAGTCCGTGAACTTAGTAGGATGATGGTATCCTCATTTTCAAGAGTTTTAAATTGAATCCAGCAATTTATGGGGGAAATGGGATACGATAATTTGGAATCTGATAGAGTTATAATATAGCAGTTCCCCTGATGAATCTTCTGAATCTTATCAATGAAAAGTAGAATAAGTAAAGGACCTGTGTAAATGACCAACAGGTTCTTTCCCTATAATAAAAGCTCTTTAGATTCATAGGAAGCTAATTTGAAAATATCTACATTTAGCCTCCAAATGATGACTTTATAAGCATGAACTTGAGAAAATAAATTAATCTTGTCCTCTTTTCAAGATTTTAGCCACAATCTTTTCAGTCTTCTGTTAAGATGCTTCATCTCTCTAAATTCATCAGTGTACCAGTGGGAAGACTTAACTTGTCTCATCCATCATACTTTCTCAGCTATTAAATTAAAATTTGGTCCACATTATGGTTGCAACTAGTATAAAATCTGAGGAAACGACTAGGTTCTAAAGTCACAACCTTAAGTTGGACAAGTAATTTGTCAGGATTAACCCTTTGGATTACTGGATATGATCAATGAGGCACAAAGTTCTAGAAACCTTAATATAAAAGTTCTGTGCTGGGCTCCATTGGATGATGTCACCGACTTGTTAGGACTGATATCCTGCTGTCCTCTGAGAATACTTGTAAGCAACTCTGCTTTACTTTCTGTATACCTTACCATTGAATATACTATCTAACAGCTGCAAAAGACGAGGGTAGTGGTGGCCAACTTCGGTCTCGAGAGCTACAAACAGAGATGGTTTTCAGGATATCCACATCAAATATGAATGAGATGAATTTGCATACAGTGGATGGAATGCAGACAGATCTCTCATATGCATATTCATTGTGAATATCCTGAAAACCTGGCCTGTTTGTGGCTCTCGAGGGCTGGAATTGGCCACCCCTGAATTAGGACCTCACTTCTATATTAAATGAGACTTCCTAAAATTGAATTAAATTACACATGTAGTACCAAAATATTGTTTGACATATTCAGTGAATAGTTAAAACCTAAAAAGGGATGTTGATTACTTTAATGTTCACTCATCTTAATGCAAATAGCCTTTTAAAAAAGCTCCTCCTATTAGTTTCATAAAAGGATGAGTGGCTTGATAATCCAAGGATAATGGTTCATGTTTGTTCTTTAGATCTGTGCTAGTTCCTGGCTTTACTGAAAATGTTAATAGTGCAGACACTGGTAACCTGTAGCCTCAGGGTGACAGCTTGAAAGTAAGCATGATATATAGTATAGCTGGTGCCTATCTTTTACTCCAATAAGTTAGCATCCAGCCACTTGACAAACAATGACAGTTATTTCCAGGTTCTGTTATATGTAATTTTTCAGGTTGTAGTAGTGAATGAGTCAGACGCAGCCTGCCTTTACAAAGATTTTTTTTTTTAGTCACTTTAAAAACCAGTGTGAAACATTTCAGTTGGTTTATAAACCTGTCGGGTCACTTGACTATGAGTAGAATTTGCTGAGTGACTGCAGTGGCAGACAGGATCTGCTTTTGTAAGCAGACAGAAATCACTATAGCAGCAAGTATTACTGATACAATTTAATGTTGCCTTCCATTCACCTAGCTACTGTAAAGGTAGCTACTCTGTCTGATATTGCATAAATGTTGCTTTTTGTTGTTAACTTGCATTTAACTATTAGATTAGACTTTGTTTATGAAACTTAAAGCAAGCTTTTCTTTCCTACAGAGATTCAGAACAATAGAACACCGACGACAGCAGATTCTACAGCAAATAAGAGGATAGCTGAGAACAGCACACAGGTAGGACCCCCGCTGCTTTACTCTGGGAAAAAATGTAGTTATAAGCCACAGGAGCAGACCTTTGCAATAGCAGATCATGTCATCTTTTCAATTTTATGCACTTTGGATTCTTTGCATTGATGCTTTCATTACCAAAAAAAAAAAAATCACTACTTTCATGTTTAGTGTCTGTGTTTACAAAGAGATGAATCATTTGACCATAATTTTAAAGTTAAAGCTTTTTCCATTGGGGTTGCAGGAAAGCATGATATATAACCTAAAATTGGGGGTCATAATGTAACAAAGAAATATGCACACTTCACCCAGCTAAGCTAATAAGTTAAAAAAAAATGCAAAGTTAATTACCCAGAATAATTACTGTATGAGGATTCACAATATAAGAAGTCAGTGTGTTAGAGGACAAAATCCTATTAAAAATTCTCTAGACACTGTAGTGTAGTTAATAAGTCGAAAAATATACCTGTGAAATGAGCATATCACCTTTAAAAATGTCATGATACATTATCATTGCTGAAAGTCATCTAAAGCAATCCATTTATTGGACAACTTCAGGGAAAATATGGCACCATAGAATTCATCTAAAGACCTAAGTAAAACAGAATGTTTTAAAAGTGAACCATTGCAGTGTCGTCATGCAACAAAACTGTTGCATAGCTGATGGCATCAGTTGTTTGCATTGGTTCTCATACACTCACCTAGTGACCATATGGTAAATTTTCTGTTTATGGAGATAGCAGTTTGGTGTTGCTTTTTTTTTTTTTCGAAAACACATGATTTTGCAGTTGTATCAGGGTAAGTAATTAGAAACAAATTAATATAAAAGCATAAGATTCTTTTTTAAAGTATTTTAATGCACCACTCTATAGATCATTGGTTTTGCAGGTCACAATTTAGCTTTTTTTCCCACTCTGTTCTTCTGAGAGCAGTTTCAGAATCAGAAATAAAAGGTTAAGGCTGCATTAAAAAACTTGACTGAAAGTGATTTCTCATTTGTAAAGAACCCATGCTATCAAAAATGTCTCCTGAAGCAAGCATTATTAACAGGAAAAGGATTTTTAAAGTACTGTACACATGTCAAAAAAATTGTATTGCTTTGACCTGAGAGAACCTTTTTCTTTTTTTTTTTTTATGAGATATTGTATGCGTCACAAGGTTTGTGTTTCTGCTATGGTAAAATGGGCATTCCCCTGTTAGTTTGTACTTGTTACATCCTCACTAACATGCTGTGGCCCAACTTTATGGTTAATGTAACAGTAGATCATTTTCTGGCTGATTGGAAAATCATGCTCAGCTGCATACATGAAGCCCTAAAGGAGTATTGTATTCTTTAACAGTTTGTTTACCAATGTTGAAAGACATCAATGTACAACAGTGTATGTTTACGATAAGCGTGTTCAGGAATGTACAAATTATCGGATATACAGTAATTAGCAAATATTTAGATATTGATCTCTAGGCCAGATATAACATATCTGACATGCTGCGTGCTACATTTTAGAGTAACACAGTTTATAATTTAATATCTATGTAATACTTGTGGATTATAACACTATTGCAACGCTTTGATATATGTATGATGTTACATAAAACTAGCTAAAATCCTGGATTTAGAAGCCTAAAAGTTCTGATAAGTTTTTTATGTGAATAATAACGCAATGCATTGTCTCTTGAGCCACTGTTTGTGCTAATTAAATGGAAACTTTGCATAGTTTAAAAATAAAGGTACATTGTGTTTCCTGTAACTCCCATATATTTCTATTCCTCTTCTTATTTTGTTTTCTTTTTCTTAGGGGATAACAGGAGGGCCAGCTTATAGCTCGAGGTGAGGTGTTGGTGGTGATTTAAGGGCCAGATTTACATGCAGAGTGAGACGTACGAACTGCACAGTACACCTCTGTGAAGATTTGACGTCATTGGGAGTGAGCAAAGTCTCACAAAGATGATATTGCTACAATCTTCTCTTGCTCTAGCTTGATGGACTACCAACAAGCTAGGGCGAGATAACATAGTACAAAATTTCATCTTTGTGAGACTTTGCTCACTCCCAATGACTTTAAATCTTCACCGAGGTGTACTGTGCAGTTCGTACGTCTCACTCTGCATGTAAATCTGGCCCCTAAACCACCACCTCACCTCGAGCTATTAGCTGGTCCTCCTATAGAGATATTAATAGTTGACTACTATGAAGGCCTTATAAATAGTCTCTCTCTCTTGGGGTGCAAAAACTTTACTGCATCACGCGATAGTACCTATGGAAAGTGTTATGCTACCATGCAGTGTGGTAATTCTAAAAATTACCCTAAACATGCCCTTTTCTCTTATCGCAGGCATTATCCATGCGATATTACAGCATTTTAATTAATATAGGGGAAAGTATTTTATATTTCAGAATTTTTTTAGGGCACTATATAGTTTAACACGGGACTGGGAAGTGCACCTTAACTTGAACTTGAGTCAGCAAAATTGAAATAATCTTTAATTTCATGTTGTGCTGTGCTTCTTTTGAATGCCATTGTAAAAAGATTATAATGAATCAATTATACATTTTTTGATAGTTGTATTAAAAATAATTCAATAGTGTTCATTTCTCTTATTTAAAGCACTTATAAAGAATATTACAAAATTTCTGCATTTTCAAATATTCTGAATTGAGCAGCAAATATAAAGCTCACCAAAATAAATGAAATCATTTTTTTTTCTGTCTGCTAAGGACAATACAGCCCAAGTGTTCTGCTTTTGTCTTTGTGTTCTGTGCATTCATGTGAAGGCATACTGCAGATCAGTGGTTTTGTATAAAATGAGACTCACTGGAGCTCCTTTCCTCATGAAGACACCTTCAAAGATAGAAGATAAATTCCTCTGCTCAGGCAGAATAACTCCTGCATGTCCAACCCCTCCCCCAACCTTATCAAATTTGATATGTTTTCATTTCATTTATTAAAACGTAACCCGTTTGTAAAGCACGTTACGCAAGCGGCAGTGCAATAAAAATACACTCATAAATTTAAAAGATATAAAACTAAATAATACCCAATAAAATAAAGTAGCAAATACCCCACCCCCCAAAAAGTTACAAATACCTAATAAGTGACATTACAAAAAATAACTGACAAAACCAAATAAAATTCCAACCAATTATCATTGCATATTTGGTTAAATATTGTAAAATGCCTTACTGAAAAACCATGTCTCGTATTGCTTTCCTAAATTTTAAGTAATTGATAATAGATTGGATATCAGAGGGCAGTGAGTTCCAAAACGATGGTGTTTGATAACCAAATGATGTTTCTGTGGTGAACTCCAAAAGATTACTGCTGGAAGGTAGCACACAGAGAAACCATGCTTCAGAAGAATATAAGTTATGTGAGAGGATATAAGGATATAGCAGTTTAGAAAAATATTGTGGAAAACCAGAATATAAAGCATGGAAAGTAATGCATACAATTCTGAATCTGATTCTAGAAATATCAGGTAATCAGTGTAATTGTTTAAGAATAGGGGAAACACGATCATATTTTTGAAGACCAAATGTCAGTCTCGCAGATGTTTCTTATAACTGAAGATACTTCACTTGAACATTAGAATGCCAAGCAAAAGTGAATTTACAACAGTCTGATTTTGAAATTATGAAAGCATGAACTAGAGATTTCAGGTTTTTTATGTCTAACATTGAACAACGTTTCTGGATATACCTCAGAAAAAAGTGATTTTTCTACAGTAACTGAAATTAAATTTGACATAGGGCAGACTAACTGTACACCTAAAGAAGTCACCACTGGCTTAAGAGAAATAGTAACACCTAACATCATAGGCGCTACTACTGAAGCAGTTGATCTAACACTGAATCAGATGCCTCTGATTTAGCAGGGTTGACTTGTAAGTTGTGATTTGAAAGCCAAATGCCAACCCTATCTAGGCAAGAATTAAAAAGGGGCCAAAGTTAAAAAAAAATAAAAAAAAATGCAGATATCTTTAAATCATCAGCATAAAAAACCCAAATCTTGAATAAGACTAGACACTGGAGAAACAAATATATTAATAATAGAGACAGTATGGATCTCTGAAGGACTACAAAAGGAAGATTGACCACATTAGATATTTGGTTATTCCAATCAACTTGAAAAGAGCGGTTGGAGAGAGAGGAGGAAAACCAAGCCTCGGAGAAATTTGCAAAACAAATTTCACTCAGTCAGTTAATGAGCTGCTAGTGGTTCATAGTGTCAAATACTGCACTCATATCGCAATCTTTAAAGTATCTGAAATACAGTAACTGTCATTAGTTAACAAAAGAAGGGATATTTCCTTACTGTAAGCTTTACAGAAACCTGACTGAGAGGGATGTAAAGCATTGGTCTTACAGATGAAATCACTTAATTGGTTAAATACACTCTTTTGATAAGAAAAGAAGGTTAGACACTGGTCTATAATTAGAAATCTCCATGAGATACAGTGATTCTTTTTTTTTTTTTTTTTTTTTTTAGCAATGGCCATATCCTGGCCTTTTTCAATTGTTGAGGAAAGGTTCCTGTAAATAATAAACTATTTATCATTGTTGCTATGGAGTCTAGTACAAAATTTATCAATAGACGGAAAGAGGATATAATTTGGAAGTAGTTAAATGAATTGATAAAAACAAATATTCAAATCAAATTCAGAAATAGGATTAAATGTTGATAATTGTACAAAAGAACCAATTGATTGATTTTGAGCCAGAGTGAGTCACATTGTGTATTGAAGGAGAGTTATTATAAATTAGCTAGTGTTTCCCAACCTTTTTTGTTTCGTGGCAAATCTGGCACAGGAGTCACTTCGTTGTGGCACACCACCCACTTCCCCATCATCATTTCCTCCTCTCTTCCTTCTCCCCCGACTCTTTGTCATCATTACCTTCTCCCTTCCATATTCCCCAGCATCATAGTAATGCCTCTTCCTTGGAATCATAATCTTCTTCCTTTTGCTATCTCCCATGCCCCCGGCATCATCATCATCATCGCCTTAACTCTCCCACATCTTTTCCCCTTCCTCACTCCCTACATCAACATCACCTTCTCTCCTCACCTCCACACCCCTGTGGCATCATCGTCATCACCACCATCTCTATCCTTGTATCCCTCTCCTCCATCCCTTGACATCACCTTCCCTCGCCCACCACCCCAATCATCATCACCTTCCCAATTCCACCACTTCTTCCTCCTCCTTGCACCATCATCAGCATCCTTCTCCTCCCACCCCCAGGCATCAACACCTTCTACCACCTTTTCCCCACCCTCTCACCTTTCCTCTTCCTTCACCCACCACCATCATCACCTACCTTCTCTCTCCATCCTTTCCCCCACTGACATAATCATCAATCTTCCATCTTCCCCATCCCTGGCATCACAGTCTCCTTCCATTCCCTCCACCCCCTGGAATCACCTTCCCTCTCCTTAAGAACATAAGAAATTGCCATACTGGGTCAGACCATGGGTTCATCAAGCCCAGCATCCTGTTTCCAACAGTGGCCAAACCAGGCTACAAGAACCTGGCAAGTACCCAAACTCTAAGAAGATCCCATGCTACTGATACCAGTAGTAGCAGAGGTCATTCCCTAAGTCATCTTGATTAACTGCAGTTAATTGACTTCTCCTCCAAGAACTTATCCAAACCTTTTTTAAACCTAGCTATACTAACTGCACTAACCACATCCTCTGGCAACAAATTCCAGAGCTTAATTTGTGCATTGATTGAAAAAGAATTTTCTCTGATTAGTTTTAAATGTGCTACTTGCTAACTTCATGGAGTGCCCTCTAATCCTTCTATTATCCAAAAGTGTAAATAATCGATTTACATCTACCAGTTCTAGACTTCTTATGATTTTAAAGACCTCAATCATATCCCCCCTCAGCCATCTCTTCTCCAAGATGAATAGTCCTAACCTCTTTAGCCTTTCCTCATAGGGGAGCTGTTCCATCCCCTTTATCATGTTGTTGCCCTTCTCTGTACCTTCTCCAGTGCAATTTATATCTTTTTTGAGATGCAGTGACCAGAACTGTATACAGTTCTCAAGGTGCGGTCTCACCATGGAGCGATACAGAGGGATTATGACATTTTCTGTTTTATTCACCATTCCCTTCCTAATAATGCCTAACATTCTGTTTGTTTTTTGACTCCTTCCACCTTTCCTTCCCACCCCCTTGAATCATCATCTTCCCTCTCCCTCTACCATTTCCCCCCAAAACCTGGTATCATAAACTTCCCTGTCCCCCCCATCTCCTGGTATCATCACCGTCCCTTTTGTCTCCCCCCACACCCTGTGGCACTTTCAAGTCTCTTTCCCCACTCTGTCCTCAGTAATGAACAACAAACGTCTGGGAGCAGGCTTACTGAGTTCTTCCTCCTTTGCCAGCTTCCCTCTACAATCTGAACTGTATGATGCTAGCAAGTCTCACAAGCCTACAGAGCTCCGTTCAGTTTCTTTTGCAGGGGAGAGCCAGCAGAGGGGGAAAGCAGGAGCAGTTGCCAATAAATGCTGCTCTCCCATGTCTCCTGCTGGTGGGAGGACATCCTGCGGGCCAGAAGCAAAAGAGAAAAGGAGAATGCAGCCGTGCCACACCTTCACCTCAGCCACAGCCCACCGATTGGAAACAATGAATTAGGCCAGGAGCCAGGATGAGGATTACTAATTATCAAGAGGGAGTGACAGAAGTCTGCTCTCTGAGGATATAGAGAGACAACTGTTCTTGCTTCATAGCTGAGCTACATATAAAATCCCAAAAAGAGACAAGGAACCAGTAGCTGTGAGACCAAGAGACTTCCTTTCCAGAGAAATCCAGGCCCAGGAGCACATGGCTGGATCACTCTCCTAAGCGAATGAGTTAAGTGATCTAAACTTTGCAGAAAGAATATCTTGGCAGAGGAGGGAGAAGGTTTATTTCCTTGTCTTTCATCACAAATTCAGTATCTCATCTTAACTGCTTCTACCTTTCAGCTGAAATCAAGCATAAACCCTTGCCATAGCCACACAAGATAGGGCAAGGAAAGAGAAGCTGATGGACTGTGGTCTTTCTATAAAAGACTGAAATCAGGTCCGCTTTCTGTTTAGTACCAAGTAAACCATTTGAGGAAGTTCTTCAGAAGAGAGAAGCATTACACACATTGCAGTGCTCATCTATTTGGTTTGTCATCTAGCCAGCTCCACCATCAAGAAGGACTTCTTCATTTTCTTGATTTTGTTTTTTTTCCCACACAATTGTGTGTTTTGGACAGGGTGCACCCTTTATAAACTGGTGACATTGGGGTGGATCTGTTCCACCCCCTTTCGAGTTCTCAGGGGTAAAGGAGGTTCTTGAAAGCTGTGTACTTCACTGCTTTTCCCCCAACCTTTCTCTATGTGCGTTCCTTATTTTTTTATACTATCCATATGAGTATGTTGGTTGCCCTGGCTAACAGGTCATACCCAGTTTTATTTTTGCATTGCTTGATTAAAATAAAAATGAAAGTTCCCACCGTGGCTGTTAGTGGGGAAAGTCTTGCGGAGAATAGAGCTCCATCGTGGGCCGGTCATTCTCGTGGCCCCAACAGCCGTGGTTCACAGACCTGGTGAATCTCGCTACGGACGGGCCTCTTCGTCTCGGTCACCTGTCCCACCTCCTGAAGCAGGGTCCTGTATTTTTCGACCAGGCGGATCGCTTCTGTCTAGCGGCATGGCTTTTGAACGGCGACGTTTGAGACGAAAAGGTTACAAGGAAGAGGTTATTGCCACCTTCCTCAGGGCTCGCAAGCAGTCAACATCGCTGGCCTACTTCCGGGTCTGGAAGGTTTTTGAAAGCGTCTGCGAGGAGTTGGGTGTTTTGGCACGTTCGCCTTCGGTTGCAGTGGTACTCACTTTTCTTCAACGTGGTCTCTCCAAGGGTCTTTCGGTCAGCTCCTTGCAAGTTCAGGTTTCGGCCCTTGGTTCCCTCCTGGGCACCATCGAAGATCGGGCGGTCGCCTCTCATCTGGATGTTGTACGTTTTCTCAGGGGCGCAAAGCACCTGAAACCACCTGTCCGGTCTATTTGTCCATCGTCGAGTTTAAATTTGGTACTTCGAGCCCTTTGTACGGTTCCTTTCGAGCCTCTCCATCGGGCCACTCTCAAAGACTTGACTCTCAAGACTGTCTTCTTGGTCACTATTTGCTCAGCCAGGAGGGCGTCTGAGCTCCAAGCTCTGTCCTGCAGAGATCCTTTCCTACGTTTCTCGGACTCTGGCGTCTCTCTCAAGACCGTACCTTCTTTCTTGCTGAAGGTTGTTTCGTCTTTTCATATCAACCAGTCCACTGAAAGCTTAGATTGTTCAGTTTTGTTGCTCACTTATCCATGTGTAACACAGCTGTGTCGAGAAATTTACATTTTGTCTTTCAACCTATGGACTGCCTCCATCCTCATTGCTTTAAATAAACTGATAAGTGAGCAACAATATTGAACAGTCTATGCTTTGCCACACATTTGTCTTTACCATTCTATATTTGCATGTGTATGCTCTTTACTCCACAATTCCTTTTATGCATGCATTAGACAAAAAGCATAAAGCAATCTTTTATTGGTGTGTGATGTGATCAGTGACTCTTACTTCTAGGAATTCAAGGGAAATGCAGGGAAGACCTTAGATAATTTTAAAAAATTATTCAGTAAAAAATGTGTTTTATATAAGATAAGTTAGTGCTTTTCATATAAACATTTAAGATAGTTCAACACAATGAACTATTTCTTAATCATCTTTAATTGATGATAACTTGTATTAGTTATAGTTACAGATACAAAAAGTTGGCTGCCAGCTCTTGATAAGTCATGTTTGTATAGGGAGATCAAATATGTGCCTATGATATTGTCTCTAGTCTTTTAGTATATTTGTGGTAATAGTTTAGATACTATTTCCCTCTCTAAGTTCGCTTTGATCAGAGTGATTATTTGAGAGGTGTTTGCTTCTGCATTTGTGATTATGCAAAATTATATACCAGCTTAGAACTGTAGAGTAGTAAATCATTTTGTTATCCTCATATTCTGTCTTTTGTTTATGCATATTATAAACCTAATGAAAACTGAAATACTGGAATGGAAATCCCACTTGTTGATTTGACTAACACTCAAGCTCTTGCTTATTTTACTAGTCCTTTATCTCGCATATCAAACTAAGATAAATAGAATATTTATAATCAGAGGTTCACAGCCATTTTTAAATTACAAGATTGATGTTTGTATTTTAATTTAAAATTTCTACTGGGAGTTTTAGAATGAGCATTAGAGTAGGTCATTTCCTTTGCCGTCATAATAGATTCTCACCGTGGCATTAACTGCCAGTAAATGCCTGCCCTTTTGGTCATATTTACTAAACTAGCCAGTGTTTGAACTTGTCAACAGCAACTGCTGTTGTGCACTGTTATTCAGTAGAAGATGTCTTCTTTAAAGCTAAACTAATCCTGGGGTTTTGTTGTTTTGTTTTTTGATTTTTTTTACTCTTCTTACCTGTGCTTCATTACCTTTAACAAGTATTTCAAGTTTATGTATTCCCAATGCCCTGTGTCTGTTTCATTTGTGAAGGAAATTACATCCCCCATTTCTTTTTTATTTATGAAAATCTTAGATGACACTAAGAGTCTGTTTTGAGTCTCTAACTCACAGCACCTGGTTCTTACTACTGGCCACTCCTGTTCCAAAATCTGTGTCTTTCCTATGTTGTGCTACCTGAAGTTGCTTTTACCAAATGGTAGAGTTCTGTCTTTCAGGGTGCAAAGGCTGCTGGTGGTGATTCAAGTGGCGTCATTGACCTCACATTGGATGATGAAGATGATGGTTCTTCACAAGGAAGAACAGGTAAGGTCTCAGCATGCGACACAATATTGATGAAAATAGAATAATCCAGAGAGGTGTGTGGTAGATACATGGATTATGTTGATAGATAAGGTCCACTTGATTCACTTTGTCTGCCCATGTGCTCCCGCCTACCTGTGTTGCATTGGTCTTGATCTGTGGTCTTTGCTTCCCCTGCCATTAAGTTCATTTTATGTCAGTCCAATACATGCATGAATTATACCATAGATATGGTACCTATTATCTCTGCTGGAAGTTCATTATAGATGACATCCACTAAAAATTATTTTTTCTGAGGACAAGTAAGATGTAAAGTTCTCACAGATGAGTGATTTCATCTGATGGAACCTGGGCCAGTGAAGTTTACTTCATAGTTTCTAGAAGCTTATGGCATGCTCTACTGTGTCATGGACATTACTCAGGGGCCTCTTATACACCTGTCTATTAGTTGTAGTTCTGGCAGAGCATCCCTCTCTTACCCTCTGCTAAGTCCTGCATCATAAGAACATAAGTTGCCATAATGGGTCAGACCAAGGGTCCATTAAGCCCAGCTCATTTTTCAGCATGGCCAATCCAGATTGCAAGTTCCCATCCCCCTCCTTTTTCCCCCTGTCCAGTGTCTATCATCCCTTCTTTCTGCCCTCCTCTGCAGCATCTCTCCTGTTTCCTTCCTAGCATCCTCCTTTTCTCCCCTTCACTCCCTGCTCAGTGCAGCATCTCCCCAATCTCATTGCCCCCCCTTTTTTTTTTTTTTTTTTAAGCGTGCCCAAAATTCACTGTCTTTCACTACCCTACCCTCAGCTGCCTAGGACCCTTTTTCTTCACCAACCCAGCACCTACTCACCCAGCTTCTTCTTTCTTGTGGTGCCATTCCTTAAAAGTGGGTAGGCAGCACCTGAAAGTTTCTGGGATTTTGCAACCCCCCCAAATTTTTGGCATCCTAGGTGACTGTCTAGTTTGCCTAATACAATAACCATCCCTACATTGAGGGCAGCATCAAAAAGCCCAGGAGCTTCACTGGAAGCTAGATGTACATTGACATCGAAGAAGCGTAGATATTCCTCAACATTGAGCACCCATTTAGACCAAAGAGATGATCCATCATCGATCTCTCCCATCTGATGAAAGCGAAGGGTTCAGCTTCATCAGCACAGACATCAAGGAGTATAGATTCTGAGCATCAGGTAAAGGCTAAGGATTATTAGTATTGATCTACATTAGTGCACAATACCAGGAATTGGAAGATTCTGGCTATGGCTGTAAATCCCTCTGAGCATTCCTTCAGAAAATTCAACTCAATCTTCTCATCTGACTAAAGACTTGTGACAGTCTCCAAGTGTCCCAGGAATATGTGACCATTGCTTCCCATGCAGGATTGGCATTGGCAGTGCTTGAGGAATTGAAGAAAAGGATCCAAGCAGCATTGGACCATAGGGTTGCAAACATTGGTGCGTTAACATCGTTGATAGCTTTACAAACTGAGATCCAACTCCTTTTGTGGACTCTTATGGCATCCGACACAAGGAAACTGTGAGCTGTTCACGGAGAAGCATTAGTTTTGGGAATTGGATGCATAATGTCTATTTTAAGTGCATTGGGGAAGAAGCTTCCCCAAGACATAGAAGTTCACTGGGGTCTAGACACTAAGGGGAACTCTCACAGAGACTCTTATAATCAAATGCATGCTCGGTTTGAGCGTTTGATTCTGGCTCAGTCTGAGTATTTCTGAGGGTATGTTCTGAACAGGCGTTAATTTCTGAGGGTAAAATGTGAAGGTCGGGTGCACTTTTTTTTTTTTTGGATTGAGGGAGAATAGCTAATATCTTCATCAACATACATTTGGACACGGGTTTTGGATGCGCTAATCTCCTTATAGAATAAGGGCTTGTGGATCAGCTGCAGGTCTTTGGTATGCTTAGGAGAAGTTGCTTCATGTAAATTTCTTAGAGTTAATTGTTGATACTGTAAACTCTAAAGGCTTTCAGAGATCAAGTGGCTAACAAAATTGTCCTCATTCAGTCAGAAAGAGAGAGAGATGGAGGAAGCATGTCTATGTGTGAGGTACAGAGAAAGTGTGTATGTGTCTCACATACACACATGCTCCCTCTGTCTCTCACCAAGCATGTATGTATGGGTATGGGAGAGAAGGAGCATGTTGTGTGTATGCATATGTGCCCCCAGTCTACACAATCTTAGGATGACAGATATGGAGAATGGGATATTTTTAAAATGCTTATTAGTTTTAATTATTGGGTGTTATTTGATATGTCTGCTGTTTTGAAATATTTTATTGATGTTTAGGAAATTTTAAAATTATGTATGGGGAGGTGTGTGCCAAAGAAGTATCTGCCCCAGGTGCCAAATACTCTAGGTACACCTCTGAGTAAGAATATGAACCAGTGAGATGCGTTGGTAAAGCGCCCGGGCCCCTACACAACATGTGTCCAACATGCGGTGAAACTAACATCGCTCATTGCATGCAAATGCATGTTGATGAGGCTATTAGCGACTATTTGTGACTCTTACTAATGTCAATTATGAGAAGTTCAGGAGAATTGTAGAGTAATTTAAAAAAAATGATTTTGGTATAAAATTAAATATTGATAGACAGAGCATTTCAGCTTGCTGTGTATCTGTTTAAAATATTGAAGAGTATGTCTTGTAAGATCACGTGAATATCTTGGAGCTGCTCCAATCTGGTGCATATTGCCTGTCAGGGTGAAACAAGGGACTTTGTTGTGTAGAACAGATGGTTTGGGATTTTTATTGTGTATATAGATTTTGTGTGGAAAATATATATATATAGTGTATATAGATTTTGTGTGGAAAAAAAAAAAATATATATATATATAATGTAAACCAGCAAGATATGTTTTCATGATTGCCGGTATATAAAAACCTTAAATAAATAATAAAAATGTGTGTGATTGAATGATTGGATGGATTAAATTTGTGTTTATAGTCGGTGGATATATTTAATGCATATTATATGTAGTTAATGGAATGTAGGTGAACGGTTACATTTATAAAATTATATGTTATGATGATGATGGTGTAAAAGAATTGTTTTCATGTTCAATAAAGAGAATCATTTTATAGGATATTGATATTAAATATGTTTTGTAAGGTTATCTACCCCAGTTTTCTGTTTAATTAGCTTACAGTAGTTAAGCCAGATCCCCATTTCATCCTTTAAGTTCAATCTGTTAGAAAAGATTTGAACTACTTCTGTACAGGTCCACTGATACCCAATTCAAATAAATGTTGAGGCAACATAGAATAATTCACTGTATTGAACACTGCACACCTATCGAGCAACACATAAGAACATCTTATTTGTATCATCTGCTGTCACTCTGATCGTGTTTATCTTTACTTATCTTCTATACAATTTCAGGCTTTGTTTTTCCAGACCAGTCTTTTTCATCTATATTTTTATTTTAATATTTTTAATTGATCTTTCACTGCACTCCAGTTTCTCTCAAAGTATTATCTGTGCGGCTTTGGTATTTCATTATAATTTTAAGTTTCTTACTGTTCCATTTTTACCATATATTTATTTTTCTCAGATTCTAGGAAGACAACTCAGATCAGTGCATCTGGCAGTAACCAGTCCACTCAGGTCCTTTCTAGACCACTGCAGCCACCACAGACAACTCTGCCACCAGCAGTTGTGCCAACAGGATTACCTTCCCAGACCACCATCCATGTACTACCTACAGGTAACATGTCTGCCATTCATCAGCCAATGTCTAATTTATAGCATTAAGGCGCAATAAATTGAGGACGATTTTCAGAACTAGCTAGCCAGCTAATTCAGTAGTTAATCAGCTAGATCAGAAGTTATGAAAAATGTTCCCCACTGAGTGGCTAAATTTAGCTGCCTAGCCTAAGTAAATAGGTGTTTCTAGAGGCATGGTATGGATGGGGGAGTACACATCTATATTAAATTTTCAAATATGCATGCATATTTTCCTGTATATAATCTATCCACAGATAGAATAGAGGCAAGATACAAAGGTTCTTTTTTACCTATGTAACTTACAGTGAATGTTAAAAGAGAAAGCTATGTGGGTACTTTCTCTTTGAACTTTTGTTACTAGTTACTCAGATACAAATATATCTGCATATATAATATATATATATATATATATATATATATATATATATATATTATGTATACTATATATTAATATAATAATATATAATGCATATATAATAATGCATAAGAAATTCATTAACACCACTCTGAAAGAATGTTTCTTTAAATTACACACCCTAAAGAAATTAAAACCTTTACTCCATCAACCAGACTTTCGTACAGTACTACAAACTACAATATTTTCTAAAATTGATTATTGTAACTCTCTTCTCCTAGGCCTACCTAAAAACTCCATACACCCACTACAAATTCTACAAAACACAGTTGCACGGATATTTACCAACATGTGCAGAAATGAACACATTACACCCGTACTTAAGGAACTGCACTGGCTCCCTATAGCATCCCGAATCCAATACAGAACTCTTTCCATCATACATAAGGCTCTCCACAACCCTGAAATGAACTGGTTCAATGGTTCACTAGTATTCCACGAACCCTCTAAACCAACCAGGAACCAATACCTTGCTTCCATACGCACACCTTCCCCTAGAAACAACAACCTGGCATCTACCAGAGCACGTGCGCTCTCCATAGCTGGCCCTGCCCTATGGAACAAAATGCCCGTAGACCTTCGCCAGGAGGACTGCCTAAAAATCTTCAAAAAAAAACTAAAGACGTGGTTGTTTGCTTAAGCGTACACCTAATCCTAACCTCCTTACATTCCCAGCATCTTCCTCAGCTACACTCTCTTAAGATGTTTCCATATTGAAAGCCTTGTAAGTGATTGTAAATAACCCTACTGCTCTGTACATAAGTTACCTTTATATGCAACTGCTTTTGTCTCATACATATTTCATTTAAGCATTTAGGCATTTATTCTGTTAATAGCTTCATATGTACTCATTGTCTTGTTATTTGTCAAGCGCATATTATGCGCAGTTTCACATTTACTGTAAACCAATGTGATATCCCTGATGAATGTCGGTATATAAAAACCCTTAAATGAATAAAATAAAATAAATATCTTGCACCCTAGACAGCTTAATGAAATGTTGCTGCTTATATGTAGTGTCATTTAGGGAGATTGGAAAAATAGTGAAACTCAGGGTATGTGTAGTAAAAATATTTTGTTTTTGTAAGGAAGATTATGACAGAGGGATAAAACATGGGTAGTTAAAATGTGCTTGAAAGTACACAAGCCATGTGATCTTTTTCTGCCCTCATGTTTCTATGTAGTCTGCCCATCTCTACAATCCTTACCATTCCCTCCAGAATCTCCTGTGTTTATCCCATGCTTTCTTGAATTCAGATACTGACATTATCTCCACCACATCCACTGTTCCATGCATCTATTACCCTCTCTGTGAAGAAATGTTTCCTTAGATTACTCCTGAGTCTACCCCCATGACCTCTTATTCCAGATCCTCTTTTCAGTTGAGAGGACTGCTTCCTGTCACTAGAGGCTCAGCTCGGGCTTCCCTGACCTGTGGACTGGCCTATGGCATTACATCATCATCCTATGCTGTGCAGCTCCTCCCCTCGGGGTGGACCTCCAGAGTACCTCCTGATTGGTGAAGCCTCACGCCCCCTGCTCTGCGGTCTGTCTGGCATTCCTTCCCTCGGGGTCCCTGGCCAGGTATTGCCTCCAGTCTACTCTCACGGGGATCCTCTCCTGGTGCCACGGGATCTCTCTATTTCCTCACCCAGAGCTCTCCGCTGACTCTGACCTCTCCTCCCGATGGTGCAGACCTGTGGGGGTCCTTCCCACAGGTAGTAACAACTTGCATCTCGGGCCAAGGGCCCACATACCCACAAATCATAACACAAACGTGTTCTCTCAGTTCCATTTAAATCAATCTGTCATATTTCAAACATTTCTTCCTAGACCACATGCTATAGGGCAAGCAAGCTCATCATTTAGTAGACTACAAAAGAGCTTTATTATTCTATTCTATTCTTTATTAGAACAAAATATTATAGAAAATTACAACTCTTCACCTCTCAGCTCAGTTAAGCAAGGGGGTATCGGTTACAAAGAGAACTCTTATTGACTTGGATATCTGATTACGTCATTTTCTGATACAATTGGGACCTATATCTTCAGAGTAAAGTGAAAGCCCATCAGGTAAAGGGCTGCCACAGCTACCTTTGACACATCTTCATTTCTCTTCTATAGAAAATATCTGCAAAACTGCTACTTTGTCTTCCATACATACTGTACTTTTACAACTCATTACTGCCTAGAAAATGCCTCCAGTTTTTGAAAAGCAGTTCTTAAAAGCTTATTTAATTAATCTCTAACTCTACCCACAAACCGTGAACAATTAATGTGGGTTGCATAACATCTACAATGCTCAGATAAATTAATCACAACCCTCAGCTACGCACACAAGAGCCAGGCCTCTATCAAGGGGTGGGGGGGATCCAGGGGGCAAGGCGGAGCTGGAAGCTGCCGGAACAGCGGCCATTTGCTGCTGTACTGGGGGATCGCGCGCCGGCAGACTGCCAGCACATGCAACTTACGCCAGTTCAGGAGCTGGCATAAGTTCCAAACTAAAGAAAATTACAAAAGGTAGGGCCTTCAAAGGGGTCAGGGAGGAGATAGAAAGAGGGAAGGTAGGTAGGGGGAGGAAAGTTCCATCCCAGTCCGCTCCTTAACTGGGGAAATCTATCCCCCTTGCGCGCACTGGCCCGGTTTTTATAACATGGGTGCACATGTTATAAAATTGCATCCATGTGCGTGTGTGTGTATTTTGTAAAAATCTACCTGTATATATCTTGGTGATCAAGATTCTCCATTACTCTTAAAATCTTTCATGTAGTAGCATTCTTCTCACTCCTTGAAATGTAATTTTTTACTGGAATACTACATAGGATGTCAAGGAGGACAGGAAGAAGTGAGACTGTCAAGCCCTTAGTCTTAAGGAATGTCCTTTAAATAAGAAATGCCCATGACCTTTTACTTATTCTGTTTGAAGCAATCTGAAGCAATCTGTCTTATGTTTAATCAAGAGCTTCTTTTTACAGGCCTGTTACCCTGGTCAATTTATATGTTCAAAATATACTGCCAACCCAGTGACTTAATGGCAGTAAGTTCACTTTGAAAATATTCAGTGACGCCTGTGTGTACAATGTACACGCAGATTTTACCCACTCTGAGAGCTATTTATACTCTGTATATATAAAGTTAATATGAGCTAATTCAGCTATGTACCTTTTTCACTCGGTCTGTACTGTCTCTCACCAAACTGAACCTCATCCAGAGTAGATTAGGGCTCTGGCAGATCTCATAGGATAAAATTGAGATTATGATTTCTATGGTGCAAACACACTTTTGTATCAGCAAATGTTTGATAGGATTGCAGGTGGGTTAGAACGCAAACATGCACATTCTCATATGTAGCCTCAGTTCTGTGCAATTCCATCCCCAAGGAGCTTCAGCTTGAAGGGGGAAAGTTTAGGTTTAGAAGGCATGCGAAGGCTAATTTATTTAGCAAAATTTTATTAATTTTGGATCAATTTTACAGATCACTATAAATCTGACTGATGACTTAAGATAATATGTTTTTGTGCTGATATTGGGATTTTGAGGAACATGCCTTTTATAGGATCAGCTTGAAACTGATAATTTCTTCATAGGCTTTGTATTTTTTATGGATTTATTGTAATTAATTTATTTTCTTTGTTTAATAATATGTTAACTTTTTATCTGTATTCTGTTTTAGAATTTTGTACTAGTGATATGATCATTTGTTGCATAAACTCAGTTCTTTATATTGCCTTGACCATCTGGAATATGTGATTAATTAAATGTAAATAGTAGCTATAGACATCAGTGTCGCCTCAACCTTAGAAATCTAAATAATTTACTCAGGCTCAGATATATATAACTTGTCATCCAAATAACTAAGATTTCCTAGCGTGTAGCAGATGGACTCAGGACCAATGGGTATAGTGTACTCCTGATAGTAGTTGGAGACAGTCAGATTTCAATCTGACGTCAGCACTACATATACCCGTGCAGGAAGCTCTGCTCTTCAGTATTTCTCAGTCTCCTTAGCAGTTTGGGACTCTACACATGCTTGCACAGCGTTAGACGAAATCCAAACCAAAGAAGAAAGAAAATCTTACCTCTACAAGATGAGCCCCGCTCTCCTGCGGTGATACCTAAGGGTCCCTCCCCCAGTCGAGAATTCCTGAGGTGAATTCTGAGATCCCTCAGAGGTAAGCCTCGGTCCGGTAGCTGGTTCCCGGCGTGGACTTAGCCCCCAGGAATGGGAGTGGCTGAGAGGCAGCGGGTGCAATACCAAGCACGGCAGTGAAGGTATTCCCCTCTCCCCCTGCAGCCAGAGACCGCCCGGCACGAGACCGGGAAGCGCCGAGACAAGGTAAGGTAGAAAACTTTAAGTCTCCGGTCTCTGAGGCTCAGTGAACTGCACAGATCGCCATCCGGTGTCTGTCCCATTGGGTTGAGCCGCCCCGTCCAGGCTAGGCCAAGATCTGGCATGAGGGTCCTTCCACGTGGAGACCCCCTAGGGGGTGTCGCCATCTTGCCTGCGTGGTCATCGGCACCAATTCCCCCCCTTAATCACCGTCTTGTCCACACAAACTACTTGTGCGCACAGCAACGCGCGCACATCTTCCGTTTGCACAGCAATACGCACAAAGGTGCCGGGCACACAGCGACACATTCTCTGTGCCAGGCACACAAATCAGCCTGTGCGCACAGCGGCGCGTGCATCTCACCAAGCACAGGCCTGCATGCACATCTTGCACGCACATTGTCAGCGCACCCAGAACGCACAAATAAGCCTCCCAGCGCGCGCACATACAAGCATAGACGAGTTTGAACCACTCCTCGCGCACAAATCATGGCACCACCGGCAAGAAAAACGAGGGACAAGCCCTCTGCCCAGCCTGCCACCTGAGAGCTGCGCAACACGAAGTGGCCTCTGCCCTGTGCCTACAGTGTGAAGATGCTCTGGGGGAACCGAGACAAGACCCTCCTCAGCCAGTAGAGGAATCCGGCTGCACCATAGTGACAGCTAGAAGGCAACTCTGGCTCCAAAGTTGGTCAGCCGATGTGACTTCCAAAACGAAGCTCATGAGGATGTCTTTTAAAGGTGCCCTTCTGTTCGGAAGCGAACTGGAGAAGTTAGCCGACAAATGGGGCGAATCCCCAGTACCTCGGTTACTGGAGGACAAGAACAAAAGAAACCAATGCCCCTCTCCCTGAAGATCCAAGGGCAGAGGATCCCAGCGTTTCAGACCGTACAAAAACACATACCAAATACCTCGCCCCGCAGGCAGGGGCCAGTCCTTTCGGAACAGACACACAAGAGGGGAGCTGGCTCAGGTCCAGGTCCAGGCCCCAGCCACACCCCACAATGAGAATCAACAGACCCATCCACAGGAAGAAGCATTAGGGGGCAGGCTTGCCCTATTCTACCAAAGATGGGTCGAGATAATGTCGGACAAGTGGGTCCTAATCATCATTCGAGAGGGATACTACCTGGACTTCCACAGTATCCCTCCAAACAAATTTGTGAAATCACCGTGCCACGCCCCCTCCAAGAGGATGGTGGTGGAAACCACACTGACAAAACTGCTCACCCTAAGGGTGATAACACCAGTGCCCACGCACCAACAAACTACTGGGCACTATTCCATCTGTTTTATCGTCCCCAAGAAAGAGGGAACGTTCCAGCCCATCCTGTACCTCAAGTCCATCAATCGCTACCTGAGGGTTCCTCACTTCCGAATGGAAACCCTACGCTTGGTCATAATGGCAGTACAGCCGGGTGAATTCCTGACCTCTGGATCTGTCAGAAGCCTATCTCCACATCCTGGTCCATCATGACCATCAGCGCTTTCTACGCTTCACGATACTGGACTAGCTACTGCCCCTCAGATGTTCACCAAAATCATGGTTGTAGTGGCAGTGACACTGAGGAAAGAAGGAATCCTCGTACATCCATATCTGGACAATTGGCTGATCAGGGCAAAATCTCCAGAGGAAATTCACCAGGCGACCACCATAGTCAAGAATCTACTGCAGAATCTCAGGTGCTTCGTCAACTCAACCAAGAGCTGCCTGCAGCCCTCCCAAGCACTAGAATACCTGGGAGTCTGGTTCGACACAAAACAGGACAAGGTCGTTCTTCCCCCTACAAGGAGAAGGAAACTGATGGACCAGTTGAGAAACCTGTTGACCTGTTTCCACCCCAAGGTATGGGACTACCTCCGGGTCCTTGGCCTCATGACATCAACACTAGAAGTCATCCCTTGGGCAAGGGCCCACATGCGACCACTACAACGTTCCCTACTGTCGCGATGGAACCTGATGCCTCAGAACTACTCCGTTCACCTCCAGCTACTGGCAGAGGTGCGGACCCTGCTCCAGTGGTGGCTACAAGAAGACCATCTGAGCAAGGGAGTAAGGCTATTCCCGCCAACCTGGGTTTTGCTCACCACAGATGCGAGTCTACGAGGATGGGGAACCCACTGCCAGGAACTGACGACCCAGGGGCAATGGAAGCAAGGGCAGTCAGACTAGCCTGCCTTCAATTCAGTCAGACTCAGGGGCGAATCGGTCAGTCATGTTGGACAACGCCATACCAGTTGCCTACATCAACCGCCAGGGAAGAACCATAAGCCAACAGGTATCCCTGGAAATAGACCTCCTAATGGTGTGGGCAGAGGCAAACCTACAAGGGATCTCAGCCACTCACATCACGGGAAAAGACAACGTCACTGTGGATTACCTCAGCAGAGAGAGACTAGACCCAGGGAAATGGAGGCTGTCGACCATAGTCTTCCAATTGATAGTAAACTGCTGGGGAACACCGGCCATGGATCTTCTGGCAACCCGGTCCAATGCCCAAGTTCCCAAGTTCTTCAGCCGCAGACAAGAACCACAATCCCGGGGAATTGATGCCCTCGTCCAGACTTGGCCACAGGAAGACCTGCTGTACTCATTTCTCCCATGGCCACTACTGGGCTGGATCATCTGCAAGATAGAACACCACAGGGGGCTAGTACTTCTAGTGGCCCCGGACTGGCTAAGAAGGCCATGGTACACAGACATGCGAAGACTTCATGCAGGGAACCCTCTGTGCCTACCTCCACACAGGGACCTGCTCCAGCAAGGACAGATCCTCCATGAAGACCCAACTCTATTCTGGCCATTGAGAGGACTCGCCTGAAGAAGAGCGAATACTCGGGGGCAGTGATTGACACCTTACTCCGAGCACACAAGTTTTCCACGTCTCTAACCTACATATGAATATGGAGAATACAGCTCCGCAATGTCCCCTCCTTCCTTCCAAAGGTGGTTTCTCATTTCCATCTAAACCAAATCATCTCGCTGCCATCTCCAGACAAGCATAAGGACTCGGAAGACTTACGCCTTCTTTGCCATCTGAACGTCGGCAGACTTCTAGTCCGATACCTGGAAAGATCGCAATCCATACGAAAGACTGACCACCTATTCGTACTTCACAGCGGGAAGAAACATGGGGAAGTGGCCTCGCAGGCAACCATAGCCTGCTGGATCAAAGAAGCAATCAAGGCGGCCTATGTAGAGGCAGGAAAACCTCCACCTCTACAAGTCAAAGCCCATTCCACAAGGGCCCAGGCAGTGTCCTGGGCAGAAACCAAGATGCTGTCACCCGCCAAGATCTGTCGGGCGGTGACGTGGTCCTCCATTCACACCTTCTCGAGGTTCTACCACCTGGATGTGCAGGCCTGGGAGGACACAACATTCGCAAGGGCAGTACTAAGTGAGCCACGGGCAGCCTCCCACCCGGTTCGGGAGTAGCTTTTGTACATCCCATTGGTCCTGAGTCCATCTGCTACACACTAGGAAATGGAGAAATTACTTACCTGATAATTTAGTTTTCCTTAGTGTAGACAGATGGACTCAGCATCCCACACACGCCTGCCCTAAAATATGGAAACCTCGGGGGACAATCACAATCCCCGAGAGCAAGACAAACACGGGTAAGCCAGACTTTACCCCTAGTTAAGACACCCATAGTTGCCGGGTGTTGGCGTTTCTCGCTTGAGTCCACCGGCGGTTTCCAGCTAGAAATCATGTCAACCAGTTTAAGTTAATCAAGTTAATCAAGTTATTCACACACATATATCCACAATTGCTTTTCGAGAATACTGAAGAGCAGAGCTTCCTGCACGGGTATATGTAGTGCTGACATCAGATTAAAATCTGACTCTGTCTCCAACTGCTATCAGGAGTACACTATATCCATTGGTCCTGAGTCCATCTGTCTACACTAAGGAAAATGAAATTATCAGGTAAGAAATTTCTCCATTATTGGTCACAACATGAAATAAGTTAGCTTTTTTGCCATTGCTAAATAGAGATGTGAATCGGAACCGGAATCGGTTCGGATTCCGGTTCGGATTCACATCGTGTTTTTTTTTTTCGTCCGGCCCGATCGTGGTTTTGTTTATCAGCTGCGCCCGAGCCGATAAACAACAAACCCACCCCGACCCTTTAAAACTAATCCCTTAGCTTCCCCGCCCCCCCCCCCCCCAAAACATTTAACAGGTACATGGAAGGAGCACTGGATGGCCGGCGACATCTTTAAAAGTGGTGCGGGCCATCCAGTGCTCCTACCATGTGACAGGGGCCGGCCAATGGCACGGATACCCTGTCACATGGTAAGGGCTAAGGGCCATCGGCGCCATTTTGATTAGTGGCAGCCGACGGCCCGGGAGTGGAAAATCGCTCCCGGGACCCCCACTGGACCCCCAGGTACCTGTAAAAAGTTTTTGGGGGGGTCGGGAGGGTGGGGGAAGCTAAGGGATTAGTTTTAAAGGGTCGGGGTGGGTTTAGGGGTTAGTTTTGTGTGCCGTTTTTCCCGCCCTCCCCCAAAACGATAAGAGAACCCCCACGAACAATATCGTGGGGTTTTCCTATCGTTTTGGGGGAGCCCCCGATTTCTGACAATTTTGAAAATATCGACGATATTTTCAATCATCCAAAACCCGATTCACATCCCTGTTGCTAAATTCATACACTTGGTACCATTTTGAGCTACATTTTTGTCTAGAATGCTGATTAGCTTGAGTAAGATATCTTTATTAGGTTAATTTCTGATTGGACATCTCACATGGTTTTAAGCATATAATATAGGTTTGTAGCTTTGTGTATGGTAGAGCTGAGTGAGGGAGTTCATTTTGCTGCATAATTCTATGTATTCTTTTTTTGTAACATCTTGCGCTTCTTTGTGATCATTTTCAGCTCAAACAACAGTGAACGTGACACATCGTCCAATAACTCAGACTACAACAAGAGTGCCCATCTCAAGAGCCCCCACTAGCCAACAACTGGTATACACTACCCTTGCCACACCTGCAAATCAGACAGTACGAAATGGAGTCATGCAAAACCAGGGAGTACGACAAGTCAACCCACAGGCCGGAGGTAAAATCCCTCAATCTGCTTCCTATAATCCTGCATAGCTCTTCAGCACAGCATTTATGTGTAGATAGATCAGTTTCATAATTGAGATTTATGCCCACCATGTCTTTCTATGAATTTGATTATTCTTCCTCCCTCTTTCCTTTTTCTTCAAGTTCCTTAGTCTTTCTCTCACTTTTGTGGTCCTTGCTAGATATTAGTAGTTTTCCACTACTTCTTCCTAAAAACTGCTTTTATTATTATTATTATTATTATTATTATTTTATTATTTATAAATTTTTATATACCGCCGCTCATCAAAGATATCACGTCGGTGTACAGTGAACAGGAACTTACGCCGGGGCGTTTTACATTTAACAGAGTTATATAAGCGTTATACAATTAAAAAAGGCAAGTATATAAATATTTGAACATAAAACATGTAGAATCTTTTAAAAAAAAAACAAAACAAAACAGAACTATCATTTAGTTGTAACTTAACTGAGCTGAATTAAAACAATACTATAGAGTATGAGGGTTCAAGGGAGATAGGTAAAAGCTAAGGGAGAGGGTTAGAAGGTGATGGAGTTCTAAATTAGAAGTGGTAAGAGGGGAGCTGATTGTGCTTTTCTCAAATGCATCTCAGTAGAAGGTTGATTATGTCTTTTTTTTTTTTTTTTCAAATCACTTAGAATTGCAGATAGGCGATTAAATACATTTATAAATATATAAAATAAACAAGAGTAGACTCTAAGATCTTTCACTGATATAATAGGTTAAATAGGTCACCATTTCTAATTTTCACACCAGTGAGTTAGCTATTTAGTTAACCTAACATTTCTCTAACTGGTTGTTGCTAATTTCTTATCACTAGTATGCTAAATACAACCTCCTGTAAGATGAGTTTAGGGCTAGGATGGAAGGCTAGCACTCACCTTTAGCACAATTTTGCATTCCTTACTACCTGCAGTCTCAACATGCCACAGTGAACCTCAGTTCTGGTCAGCTCCAGAAGATTATAATACATTTGTCTTTCTCTGCTTTCTTACCACACATCGGTATATTTTCACATGAGCCCCCTCAAAGCACCCTCACACACAGACCCTCATATATGCCCCCGCCGCCATCAGGTTTGCTATCAGTAAATTATTCAGCCATTATTGACACCTTAATCTCCTCACAAGTTGAATTAAAAATGTTATTATTCAAGGGGATTTCTCAGTCATGTTCGCATGGGACTGGGAGAACATTCTCCATGAACTATCCATTCTGGAGGAATTCCTTAAGGGAGGTATTGGATGTAGATACCCAGTGAAATATTTCACCCTGTGACATTCTCATGTAGCACCATGGTTTTCATGCGAGATAAAGGCTGCTGAGAGCCAGCTGCAATTCACTGAATGTTCTGGGTATAAGTCCAATCATCTGCTGCTTTATCTACTTATATTGCTTATTTAGCAAAGTAAAAATTGATAATTGTAAGAGTTAAAATATCTATTTCCTAGCATGTAGCTATATGGACTCAGGACTAGTGGGTTATGTGCTCTTCTGCTAGCAGATGGGAGACGGAGTCAGATTTCAAAGCTGTCATCACCTTAGATATACCCCTGTAGTGACCTCAGCTCCTCAGTATCTCATGGTCTCCTAGCAGATGCAAACGCTATCCCCACACTAGCACAGTGCTAGAGAAATTGCAGCACAGAGAAGAAATTCTTACCTTCACTTTAAAGAGGATCGAGCCCCACTCTCCTGTGGTGATACCTAAGGTTCCCTCCCCAAGGTGAGAATTCCTGAGGAGATTTTCGAATCCCTCAGAAGTGCGCCTTGGTCCGGTAGCCAGCTCCCGGCATGGATTTAGCCACTAGAGTGGCTGAAAGGCAGCGGGTGCATAACCGAGCGCGGCGGTGAAGGTTAAGCCCTCTCCCCCTGCAGCTGGAGACTGTCCCTGCACGCAGCCGGTAAGTGCTGAGAGCAGGTAAGCAGGAAACTTTAACTTAAGGTCTCCGGGCTCGGAGTGCCATACCGACTCAGTTTTCCATCCGGCGAGGTAAAGGGGAGCACCGATCGGATTGAACAGCCTTGGTTGGGCTAGGCCCCGGTCCAGTGCAGTGGTCCAGACATGTGGAGACCCTCGGTGATGCCATCTTACGCATGGGGGTTTTTGGCGCCATCTTCCCTCTTCGGCCGTCGGTACGCGCAGGGCAGGCTGGGTGGTCAGTGCGCCCAACTTGCGCGTTGCTAGCATAGCCGTGCGCATAAGTGCACACGCGCATATCGAGTCACATTACCTATGCATCTATACACAGGCAATGGCACCAGCGGCAAAGAAGCTCAGAAGGCACTCCCTTTGCACAGCCTGCCACATCAGAGTCGCACAGCCTGAACTGGAGGCCCTGCATGTGTCATCATTGTGAAGAGGCCCGGTGGGAACATCCAAGCCTGGTCCCTCACAGTCGAAGGATGGGTCGGGACTACCCCATACAACAGCACCCCGGACCTAAGCAACTCCAAAATGACATTTTCTCCACAAGAGGCCATTTCAATGGCTCCCTACTCCGATTCCCTCTGGGGCTAATATGGACCCAGGGGCCTTCTCCTGGTTGGAATTTTTCCAGGGACTGCAAGCCTTTGTTCAGGCACAGTCATCCCCGACGGTGACCCGGATGGAATCCCAGCCGGGTACACCTGACCCTCCTGGTCCTGCTCGAGTGCCTTGAGACATGCCTCGCCTCACCAAGAATTTCTCTGACAGGGACCTGGACACCACAGATGATAGGGGCACACTGGAGGAAGCGGAATTCCCTCCTGGCCTGGAACCATACAGAACCATGCTTCTTCCACAGGGATGAATTGCCAGCCCTTGTTTCCCAGACTCTGGGGATTCCAGGCACGGACTCGAACCAAAGAAGAACCCCATCTTGGTGTCCCTTCGTAAAGCCTCATGCTATTTCCCAATGATAGAAGCCATCCAGGAACTGATTGACCTGGAGTGGGTTGCCCTAGAGGCGAGCTTTTAAAGGAGGTCAGGCCTTGGAAGCCTTGTACCCTCTGGAACCAGTGACCAAGGAGCGCCTGCGTTTCCCGAAAGTGGACGCCATGGTCTGCGCCATTTCAAAATGAACAACCATCCCCGTTGAGGGTGGGCAGCATTGAAGGATACTCAAGATAGACTATTAGAATCCATTCTTAAACAAGCCTTCGACGCAACAGCAATGATACTGCAGATCGCTGCCTGCTGTGCGCTGGTGGCACTCTCCTGTTTGCTTCTCTTGAGGGAAGCAGATAATTCCGGAAACTATGCCGGAGAAAATATTAAACCGCAGCCTTCCTGACAGACGCAAGCTCAGACCTGGTGCGTACCTCAGCAAGAGGAGTAGCCTCGGTAGTGGCGGCCAGAAGGCAGTTATGGTTGCGGAACTGGACTGCAGATGCAACTTCTAAGGTGAATCTCACAAGAATGCCCTTTAAGGGATCTCTCCTGTTCAGAAGCAAATTAGAGAAATTAGCCAGCAAGTGGGATGAATCTCCAGTGTCTCAGCTACAGGAAGACAGAGGAAAAAGATCCCAGCGTCCTTCTCCCAGAAGAGATAAGGGCAGAGGCTCCCAACGCATTCAACCCTATAGGAATTTGTCGTTCCAGGCACTTCGTCCCTCCGGGAGGTCCCAGTCCTTTCGGAACCAACAAACCAAGAGAGGAACGGGTCCGGGAGCAGGCTCAAACCGAGCTCTCCAATGAGAATGGGCTGACCCATCCACAGGAAGAGGAAATAGGGAGTCGACTTCCCTCTTCTACCAACAATGGGTCAAAATCATGTCAGACAAATGGGTACTAAACATCATTCGAGAAGGTTACTTCCTGGAGTTTCGCAGCATCCATCAGGACAAATTTATGATATCACCCTGCCACTTCCACACCAAGAGACTGGCAGTGGAATCCACTCTGACAAGACTACTCAGTCTGAAGGCTATAACTTCGGTACCTACACCCCAGCAAAATTTGGGACGTTATTCCATCTATTTTATCGTTCCCAAGAAAGAAGGATCATTCCAATCCATCTTGGACCTCAAGAACATCAACCATCATCTGTGGATACTACACTTCCGCATGGAGACTCTCCGCGCCAAAATAATGGCAGTACAACCGGGAGAGTTCCTAACCTCCCTGGACCTCTCCGAAGCCTACCTTCACATCCCAGTCCATCAAAACCACCAACATTTTCTACGCTTTGCAGTACTGGGACACCATTACCAGTTCCGAGTGCTACCCTTCGGCCTGGCGACCACCCTCAGAACATTCTTCAAGATTATGGTGGTCGTGGCGGCAGCACTGAGGAAGGAAGGGATCTTGGTACACCCTTTCGTGGACGACTGGCTGATCCAAGCGAAGTCTTCGGAAGAGAGCCGGCAGGTGACTAACAGAGCCAAGATCCTACTGCAAGAACTCGATTGGGTCGTGAACACGGTCAAGAGCAGTCTGCAGCCCTCTCAGTCCTTAGAGTACCTGGGGCCCGCTTTGACACCAAACAGAACCAAGGTCTTCCTCCCTCCCCCGAGGAGGAGAAAACTGATGGAACAATTATGACGATTCACCACTACACGCCCCAAGGTATGGGACTATCTTCAAGTCCTCGGACTCATGGCATCAACCCTGGAGGTCATACCGTGGGCAAGGGCTCACATGCGACCACTCCAATGCTCCTTATTGTCACGCTGGAACCCACTGTCCCAAGACTACTCAATTCGCCTCCACCTACCAGGAGAGGTATATTCTCATCTTCAGTGGTGGCTACAGGAAGACTACCTAAGCAGAGGAGTAAGCCTATCCCCACCAAACTGGATCGTGCTCACCACAGACGTGAGCCTCCGAGGGTGGGGAGCCCACTATCAGGAAGTGACTGCCCAGGGACAATGGAACAAGGAAGAGGCAGGATGGGAACATAAACTGCCTGGAAGCTCGAGCAGTCAGACTAGCATGCCTGCGATTCAGCCACGGGCTCCAAGGACAACCGATTTGAGTGATGTCTGACAACGCCACAACGGTTGCCTATATCAACTGCCAGGGAGGAACCAGCAGGTGTCTCTGGAGATAGACCCTCTCATGGCATGGGCGGAGGTAAACCTACAAGGGATTTCGGCCTCACACATCGCAGAGAAAGACAACGTCTCAGCGGACTTCCTCTGCAAGAAAGCTTGGACCCGGGGGAATGGGTGCTGTCGACCAGAGTAAACCCCTGGGGCCCCCCAGCCATGGACCTATTGGCCACACCTCTCAATGCCCAAGTCTCCAGGTTCTTCAGCCGCAGACGAGAGCCGCACTCCCAAGGAATCGACACCCTTGTCCAGACCTGGCTAGAGGAGGACTTACTGTACGCCTCATCCACAAGATAGAGCACCACATGGGACTAGTTCTACTAGTGGCCCTGGATTGGCCAAGACACCCATGGTACACAGGCATGCAAAGACTCCTTGCAGGGAGCCCTCTGTGCCTACCTCCACACATGGACTTTCTCCAGCAGGGCCCGATACTTCACGAAGATCCATCTCTATTCTCTCTTACGGTCTGGTCCTTGAGATGATTCGCCTGAGGAAGCGCGGTTACTCGAAGGCCGTGATTGATACCCTGCTTGAGCGCATGGAAGTTCTCAATATCTCTGGCATACATATGGATATGGAGGATGTTCGAAGCCTGGTGCGAGGCCCGCGGGGCATCCCGCGAACAGCCAAGATTCCCATGATTCTGGAATTTCTATAGGACGGTATGAAGAAAGGGTTATCACTCAACTCCCTCAAGGTTCTGGTAGCAGCCCTCTCCTGCTTCAGAGCCGAAGTGAACAGAATCGGTCTATCAGCTCATCTGGACTTGACCCGTTTCCTAAAAGGGGTTAAGCAACTTTGACCACCCCTAAAGTGGCCGGTTCCCCTATGGAACCTCAATCTGGTATTGGACTTTCTAGCAGGGGCTTCCTTCAGACCAGTGCGCGGTCTGTCACTATGCCTCTTAACATTGAAGACGATGTTCCTGGTGGCAATATGTTCAGCCCATCGCATCTCTGAGCTGGCACTATCCTGCCAGGACTCATTCTTAGGTTCACTTCAGGAACGATACAGCTTCGCACCATCCCCTCCTACCTACCTATCAAAAGGTCTTTACCTGCTTCACGGAAAAGGGCTTCAGTTTGTTCTATTCTGAAAAACATTATTGGATCATTCTGATCCTATAAATTACCACCCAAGTTCTTCAATACCTTTTTTAGCTAAAGTAATAGAACAGGTAGTTTTGAAATTGCTTCAGTAGTATTAGATGAGCATGAAATCCTTGGCTTTAGAAGGTGCACAGTACAGAAATCATGTTGCTACCTAGTCTTTATGCTTTCCAGCTCAAATTTGATATGCACAATAAATTTATCTTGGTGTTACTTTCCATATCATATGCCCTTTGTACTTTAAACGGCACAGCTTTTGTCCTTTTGACTTATCTAGGGATCACATCTCTTCTTGAATGGTTCATATTGTTTTTGGAAGGCTGTATTCAACAGATCAGAACTGATTTATCTACTACTTCCCTTTTTCCAGTCAAAGCCAGAGTTCCACTGGGCTCAGCTTTTGTGGTCTTCTTGTTCAACATTTATATTTGTCCCATTTATAAAGTGCTTTCTGAGTTGCATATTGTCTCTATGTAGATAATATCAATTCTTTGTTTCCTCTATGCTGAATGATGCCCTTGATCTGGTCACCAAATATCTTTCTATCATATGTTGTTGATGTTTAAGAACTGGTTAGCTTTGAATATCAGCAAAACAGCGTTTCTTTGGCAGATTCCTTCCTCCTGACATCCCGTCTCTTCTGCACTTTGAAGAATGGACAGTTCTGGGGCTTTGCAAGTCCAAAACCTGGGTATTGTCCTTGACCGTTCTCTGCATCTGCAACCGCAAGTCAAATTAGCTGTCAAGAGCTCCTTTTTTTAAATTGTGACTACTATACAGACTGAAGCCCTTTCTCAGTGAAGATGATTTCCCATTGGTTTTGTAGGCCTTGGTTTTAATTGGCCTGGATTATTGTAATGCGGGTTATTAAAGACTTCCAGTGACTGCTTTTAAAGTCTTGCAAGCCATACAGAATGTCATGGCTCATATTTTAATCAGTGCTAAATTGAGAACTCACATCCCTTTTGATTTATATTTGTTACATTGGCTCCCTGTTCAGAATTTTAACACTCATCCACAAGGCTCTAAATGAAAACACTCAGCCTGTAAAAGCACTGTTTTAAAAATTAACAGACCGTCCTGTTTAAGATTCTCTGGGACTGATCTATTTGATGTGGCTTCTGTACGTTTTGCACAGTGGCCAGAGATCATCATGAGATCTTTTGCGGTTGTGGGGCCAATACTGGAACTCTCTCCTTATAGAGTTAAGAGCTGAGAAGCAATATAAAGACTTTTAGGAAGCAACTAAAAACTTTGGGGGTAATTTTCAAAGGAGTTACACGTGTAAACGTAACATACTATTCTAGCAATTTTCAAAAGCCATTTGTGCACTTACATGTGTAAACACTATTGCCATGTCAATGATATATATTGTAGCAATTTTAAAAAGCCCACTTACATGCATAAAAATGCATTTACACGTGTAAAACCCAGTTTTAAGCATGTAAATCCTTTTGAAAATTACCCTTTGCTTTTTACCCAGGTGTTTGGAACTGTAAATAGCATGCAGAGCATTTTAGGTAATACAATTTAGGCATGGCTTGGTTTTAGATGAATATGCAGGTTAGGTCCCAGATGTGAAGAGATATCAGAGAAATAAGCATCTGTGGTGTTAATGTGTAGTTGTTGACACTTAGTGAGTATTGTAAATTCTTAACTATAATTTTTATGATATTGTATACTTGTAATATATGTAGTCCTTTTTTAAAATAATCAACTTCCCTCTTGTGTCAGCATTATAAATGGGGGTAGAGGATGTGGTTCATTCCTGAGTAAAAGCCTCACTTTAAGGTCCTTAGGGTATAGAGATTAGGACCCATAAAAACAACCTCCACATACAGGGGGAAGTTACAAATAAATTCATTACTGTAACAGAATGTCAATAAAGATAATTTGACAAACTACATTTACATAGTGAAGAAGTTGTAGTCTGACACATCTTAATAACCTGTACTGTGTAGTGGGTTGAAAGATGGTGGTTTTAGCCCTGTAGTCTAGATCACCCAAACATACTAAGAAAATGACACCTGACTACAGCTTATGTGAAGTAGGAAAATGTATATTCTCCGTAGACAAGCAGGATGGTAGTCCTCTCATATGGGTGACATCAGATGGAGCCCTGATGCAGAAAATGTATGTCAGAGTTTCTAGAACTTTGACTAGGCACACAAAGCATGTCCAGCATGCCGTATACTATGCGTCCACACAGGGTCACTCTCCAGTCTTTTTCCATGGAGCTGTAAGCCTCACAATGTGAGTGAGCTCACGCTGGCTGTTTTTGGCTTTGTGGAAAACTTTTTTTTTTTTCATGCTTTTCATATGGTTTTCCTCTTTGTTCCGTTGCCGGGTACCTCTCGGTGCCCTTCAGTAGTATCTCCTAGTCCTCCTTCCTCATAGACGGTGTTAGCATCAGCAACATTCGAAGAGGAGTTGGATCGCCGAGTCCAGTTAGCAGTGGACCAAGTGCTGCAAGGCTTTGGTCCCATGGCACCGACGGTACCAGACCCGGTGCCGCCCATCCTTGTACCACTTCTGGAGAAGCTCAATGTGATCATCGGTGCATTACCAGCCCAGCTAGTGTGTGTTCCCAGGACAGCATTGATGCCCAGCAGGGGGCACCAAGGCTTCCCCCTACTGATATGGTGGTCGTCGCCTGTTCCTCCGAGGAGACCAGTGGAAGCGCTGAGGCCTGCCACCTCCCCCCCTTCCAGTTCTACCGGTGCCTGTACCTCTGGACGAAGGCCGAGTACCTGCTCCAAGGGTCCCTTCAGAACCTTCCTAAGGAAATTGTAGCAGTCCTGAATCATGAGATCCTTAAGGAATTGCTGCTGAGGATATGGGAACACCCCCCTCCCAGTGCCTCCTGTTAATAAGAAGGCAGAAGGGGTATACCTTGTCCAGAAAGCTGCCGGATTAAATAAGCATCAGCTGTTCTATCAGTCGGTGGTGGATGAATCCACCCTCGAGGGCGAAATGCTCTCGGACTCATTCCTTGGTACCCCCGGGGAAGGACCATAAAACAATGGACACTTTTGGGAGGAAGGTGTTTCAAGATGCCATGCTCATTGCCTGCATCGCTGCCTACCAGCTCTGTATAAGCCTGTACTTGTGGGACATCTGGAAGCAGGTGCAGAATGTGGCTGAACAGCTGCCTCAACAGCATCAGGACACCCTCATGTTGCTGGTGCATAAAGGCCTGGAGTGCGGAAAACACGAAGTCCAAACGACCTATGATGTTTTCAAGATGGCAGGAGTCAGCGCCCGCAGAATGGCATGGCTGTTGGCCTTGGATATCTGACCAGAGGTACAGGAACGATTCACTGACGTGCCGTGTACTGGAGAGAATTTCTTCAGAGATAGAGTGATGGACACTGTGGCCCAACTTCAGGACCACCATGAAACCCTCTCTGCCAGTATTCTGGACCCGTCCTCCTCTTCTAGGAGGCCAGTGAGACTAGGGCCAAGGAAGTATTTTCTTTCACCAAAGAAAGTGCTATCGCCTGCCCCCTTATTCCCGTCAATACCATCAGGGCTCTTGCAGCTGTCCTAGGCAGCAGAGAGCCCCCAAGCCCCAGCCAGCTCCTCAGTCAACTCCAGGGACAGGATTTTGACTTGGTCGTAAGGAGCATATGCCAGTTGACTGTACCCGGGACAATGGACACTCCAGTCAGAGGAAGGCTGCGGTTGTTTGCAAACCAATATAGTGGCCCAATTTAACTTCGAACCAGTAAATTTTGTCCATCTCCCATCAGGCGTACCAATTGAACCTTTTGGTTGCCCCACCAAATTGGGGGGACACCCAATAGGTTTTGCAGGCTGGTAGCACATCAGGAAGTACTACTAGTGGCGCTGGGAGTGGATATTTTCCCATATCTGCATGATCAGTTGGTCAAGAGCACATCTCAAGCAGAGGCCACCAAGTCCATGCGCTTCATCATTTGGATGTTGGAGTCACTAGGGTTCGTTCTCAACTACTCAAAGTCCCATCTCAGCCAATCACTTCAATTGGACTTCATAGGAGCCCTGCTAGAAACAGCTCTGGTTAAGGCCTTCCTGCTTTGCCAGAGGGCTGTCACCTTGAGAACCATCATGGCAGAGATTCAACAGAGGCAGCATGTCAGCCTGGCACATGTTGATGTTATTGGGCCATTTGGCCGTGACAGTTCTTGTCACTCCCTTGATAATATTTATACATGCGCAGAGCCCAATGGACCCTGAGGTCACAGTGGCACCAGGCCACTTGGAGCATCCAGGATTGCATCAGAGTCATCCCGTCTCCTTGAGACTCATTGTCCTGGGGGTGGATACTTTCAAATCTGGAATGGGGGGGCTTGTTTCAAAGTCCCCCTACCTAAATTGTCCTAACCACAGATGTATGCACCGTGGGGTGGGGAACTCATATAGATGGGCTCAGCACTCAGGGTCTCTGGTCAAATCAACTTCCTGGAGCTTTGGGTGATCAGGTACGCGCTATGGGCTTTCAGAAATCGGCTGTCCAACAAAATTGACCTGTTCCACACCGACAACCAAGTAGCTATGTGGTATTGTCAACAAGCAAGGAGGAATAAGATTGTACCTCCTATGTCAGAAAGCAGTCCAGTCCAGATCTGGTCGTGGGCCCTGTCCCATGGGATGGTACTCAGGGCCATGTACCTGACCGGGTCAGAGAATTTGGTAGAGGATGGCCGAGTTGAGCCCTCAGACTCCATGAGTTGTCCCTGGACCAGGGAGTAGCAAATCGGATATTCTGCCTCTGGGGAGCCCGGACGTAGATTTGTTCCCTGCAACAGGAAGGTGCCTTGGTTCTGCTTCCTGTACAAGTGAGATGGCAAACCAGCCTCAGATACCCTCGCCCGTAATTAGGGCAAGGGTCTTCTATATACATATCCTCTGATTCCTTTAGTGGCAAAGACACTCTTGAAGCTTCACGTGGACAGGGGAACTATGATCCTCTCAGCCCCTCATTGTCCAAGATAGGTCTTGTTTCCACTCCTACAGGAGTTGTCCATCTGGAGACCAGTCAGCCTAGGGGCTTCCCCAGATCCATCATGCACGATCAAGGCAGGCTGCGGCATCCCAACCTCCAGTCCCTGTCACTCACAGCCTGGATGTTGAGAGGTTAACCCTGCAGCCGCTTGATCTTTCAGAGGATGTGTCTCGGGGCCTGGTGGCTTCGGGAAAGCCTTCCACTAGAAAGTCCTATGGACTGACGTGGAGGAGATTTTCCGAGTGGTGTGAACAGAAGGCCCTAGATCCATTCTCCTGCCCCCCACAAAAATTGCTTGACTACCTCCTACACCTATCAGAGGCTGGCTTAATGACCAACTCCGTTAGAATTCACCTCAGTTGAACTGGCTAATACACCAAGGTGTAGATAGTACAGCCTATAGTTGTACGGTTCATGCAGGGCCTGCTTCAATCAAAGCCTCCCCTCAATGTGGGACCTGAATGTGGTGTTAGCTCAGCTGATTAAAGCTTCTTTTGAGCCACTGTGTACTTGTGACCTGAAGTACCTGATCTGGAAGGTCATATTTTTGGTTGCGGTCACGTCAGCGTGCAGGGTTAGCGAGCTCCAAGCCTTAGTGACTTATCCACCTTATACTAAGTTTTAACATGAAAGGGTGGTCTTGCATACGCACTCTGAGTTCCTGCCTAAGGTGGTGATGGATTTCCATCTTAACTGGTCAGTCGTCTTGCCAATATACTTTCCCAGGCCCCATTTGTACCAAGGTGAACGAGCAGTGCACAGTTTGGACTGCAAGCAAGCCTTAGCCTTATATCTGGAGCGGACAGAAGCCCATAGACAGTCCACCAAACCTTTTCTTTTGACAAGAATAGGTTGGGCATTGCTGTTACCAAACACACTGTCCAATTGGCTAGCAGATTGCATCTCTTTCTGTTATGCTCAGGCAGGACTGCATCTTGGGGGGTCATGTCAAGGCTCATTCTGTCAGAGCCATGGCAGCATCTGTGGCCCACTTGTGAGCAGTTCCCATGAAGGAGATATGCAAGGCTGCGACTTGGAGTTCTCTCCACACATTCACATCTCATTACTGTCTGGATAGAGATGGCCAACGCAACAGTAGATTCGGCCAGTCTGTCCTTCAGAACCTGTTTGAGGTGTAGAACCCAACTCTCCCACCTAAAGCCCTTGTTTGGATTCAGGCTGTCTTCCCCTCTGTTACCAACAGCACCGGTGTTGTTGGGCCCGTTGGCATCTGGTTGGGTGTCTGTTGATCCCCTTTTGAGTTGTATAGCAGCCTGTAGCTAGGGATTCACCCATTGTGAAGACTACCATCCTGCTTGCCCTCAGAAAGCAGAATTGCTTACCTGTAACAGGTGTTTTCCAAGGACAGGAGGATGTTAGTCCTCACGAAATCCACGTGCCACCCCGCAGAGTTGGGTTTCTCCTATTTTTTATTTTAAGCATAATTCTATATTACAAGACTGGAGAGGGACCCCGCGTGGACGCATGGTGTAGGGCAAGCTGGGCATGCTCAGTGCGCTTAGTCAAAGTTCTAGAAACTGACGTATGTTTTCCGCATCAGGGCTCCATCTGATAGGGGTGTGCATTCGTTTTGACCGCATATGTAAAACGCAACTTTTTTTTTTTTAACTTAAAGTGATGAGGCTAAAACGATCGGATTTCCAACTTATTCAACATAGCTATGTTGAATACGTTGGAAATCGCGATTGTTGATCCTAAATAAAAATTTAAACCCCTCACCCTCCTTAATGTGTGTGTGTGTGTATATAGATATATATATATATATATATATATATATATACACACACACACACACACACACATTAAGGAGGGTGAGGGGTTTAAATTTTATATATATATATATATATATATATATATATATATATATATATATATACATACCATATTTTTCGCTCCATGTGATGCACCTGACCATAAGATGCACCTAGGATTCAGAGGAGGAAAATGTAAAAAAAAAAATGGTGTGCTAAACCAGCTTTGTTCCCGGGCGTCTGTGCATCTTATGGAGCAAATTAGGGGTGTGCATACAATTTTTTTTTTTTATCCCAGTTTCATTTTCGGGTCTGAGGAGGGCCATTTTGGTCCACTCCCCGGATCAGAAAACTTTTATCGTTCTCTTTCGTGGAAAAAAAAAAAACACCCCAACCAAAATGATGCTGGTGGCCCTTTGCCCTTACTATGTGACGGGGCAACCGGTGCCATTGGTCGGCCCGTCATATGGTAGGAGCAATGGTTGGCCGTGGGAGAAAAATGGGGGAAAAAAGGGCGTCTTATGGAGCAAAACATACGGTATATATATCCCATCCCAATAAAAACATAAAATATAAAAACTGTAAGGCCATTCAACTTAATATCTTACTATTCCAGCAATTACCAAAAATGTAAGCCATAGACATTTTTTCACTCGGTGTATAATCAAGCTGTGCAATGTGTTTCTGGAGATATTGAAGACAATTAGCATATCTGGGTTTAAAATAGGTTTGGACAAGTTCCTAGAGGAAATGTCCATTAAATTTATTAGCCGGGTAGACTACAGCAAGCCATTTCTATCCCTGGAAGTGAGGAGCAACAAATAGATCTTCCTTTTGGGATTTGCTGGGCATTTGTGACCCAAACTGTCCATCAAATCCGTCTGACCCAGCATGAGATATCTTATATTTATTTGTACTTCCCAGGCAATTCACAACCAACCCATAATACACTTCAAAATCTTAAATACCTCATAATGGTGCAGACCTCTAAGAGTTTTATACAACAAAACTCATTGCTCGTATTTTTAAAGACAAGTGAAAGAGCCTTACACTAAGGGGTAGATTTTCAAAAACGGCGCGTTCGTGTACTTTTGTTGGCGCTCCAGGCGCCAACAAAAGTACGCGGGATTTTAGTAGATACGCGCGTAGCCGCTAAAATCCTGGATCGGCGCGCGCAAGGCTGCCTATTCCGTGTAGCCGGTGCGCGCCGAGCCGCGCAGCCTGCCGCCGTTCCCTCCAAGGCCGCTCCGAAATCGGAGCGGCCTCGGAGGGAATTCGCTAACGCCCTCCCCTCACCTTCCCCTCCCTTCCTCTACCTAACCCACCCCCCCGGCCCTGTCTAAACCCCCCCCCCCTACCTTTGTTGGGGGATTTACGCCTCCCAGAGGGAGAAGTAAATCCCCGCGCGCCAGCGGGCCGCTGGCGTGCCTAGACACGACCCGGGGGCGGTTCCGGAGGGCGCGGCCACGCCCCCGGACCGCCCCGGGCCGAAACCACGCCCCGGGGCCGCCCCCGAAATGCCGCATCCCGCCCCGAAAACGGCGCGCCGCTCGGCCCCGCCCCCCGACACGCCCCCTCGGAAAGCCCCTGGACTTACGCGAGTCCCAGGGCTCTGCGCGCGCCGGTAGGCCTATTGAACATAGGCGCACCGGCGCGCAGGGCCCTGCTCGCGTAAATCCAGGCGGATTTACGCGAGCAGGGTTCTTAAAATCCGCCCCTAAGTGTTTTCATGCATGTTTCTTTGACATGATATTTAACTATGACCTAAAATGATGAATTCATGGCTCTGCCCCTCTGTTACTCTCACACTTAGTTGAGTCTCATACCCTGCTTTGTTTGCACCTGGCATTCAAGAAGCAGCCTTTCTATCTGTCTTCTAATCCAAACTAATAGCATGCCTCTTTCAGATGGCATATACATAAACCTAATCCTTCAGTCTAATAAAACCCTAACTCATCTTAGTTGACAATATACCATTTTTCTTTTGCAAAGTACCCTGGATAGGGTACTATATAAAAGCTGCAAATAAATCTGCAAAGTTTATTATTAGGAGAGTTAACAATGCCACACAGTTTGGGTATTTATGTACTATCGTTAATTTTACGGTTCTTTTTCCTGGGTTTTTCTAGGAGTGACTGTTAGAGTGCCGCAAACTACAGCATATGTTGTAAATAATGGACTTGCCATTGGATCCGGAGGGCCTCAACTTACAGTTCATCACCGACCCCCACAGGTATGTTCTCTAAAGGGTGAATTTTCAAAGAGTTACATGTGTAAAACTTAGCATATACACGCATAAGTAGCCTGTACTCACATACACGCTATATTATAAACATCACGTGTGCATATTTTCACTTCCACATACACTTTTACATGCATAAAAAAAGAGCAGTCGGGGTGTTCTGGAGCAGGGCCAAGAGTTACATGTCAGTTGCTATTTTATAAGAGACTTGCATGAGAACATGTGGGAATGTATTCACTCAATTGATATGAGACAAGTCTGTTATCAGTTATTGGTTGGGTGGGAGGTCTGAATGAACTGGGGGGAGTCTAGGCTGGAGAACTAGGAGGGTATCGATAACCTGGAGAAGGGCTCGGTGAACTGTTGAAAATCTGAAAACTGGTAATTTCAATTTCATGTGCAAGTTATACAATATACTTAAGCGCGTAAATAAGGGTTTTACGTGACCTAGTCATATTTTTTTTTATGTGTAAAGTATATCTACATATGTTTTGAAAATAGGTAAAGAAATTTGTGTGTTCATTACATTGAAATATGCTTTTTAAATGCATTGGAGGTATATATAAGCATATGTAAACATGTATGTGGGGTTAGACAAGTGCATATTTTATAATTTGCATGTATCTGTCATACGCAGGTTATAAAATACTGCAGTAGTTCTCCATGCAACCATATATACACATATATGGGGCTGCATGGAATTGTTTGAAAATTATCCTCTTAAGAGGATAATTTTAAAATGTGTGCGTACATGCCCATATACACACACAAAACAGCTCTGGTATTTGATAACCTGCATGTATACAATATATACAGGTTATAAAATATGCATAAATGTTCCTGGGAACATGTGCATAGATGTAAAAAAAAAAAGTGAATACATTTTTGCACTTATCTAGATAAATTCCGAATTATTCAGCTACGTAGCAGCATTTATCCAGATAAGTACCGATTTTTATCCAGCTATGTAGCAGCAAAGCCACAAATTAACTGGATAAGTCTAAAAGGCACCACTTAGCTATATGTGCTATTTTACACGTGTAACCAGTAATTTTTTCACGCACAACTTTTGAAAATTCACCTTTAAATGTGTTCATCCTATGTTCAGAAATATGTGATGCCACTGTGATTTTATACTCAAAAATGTACTGTATGGGACTAAAACTTGACAAATGATTATTCTTTATTCAACAATACATACATTACAATTTGAATTGTATATTCCTTGATTAGAGTCCCTGTTACTGCCTTATTAGATTCAGAGTGAATATTAATTTTAGCTGTATCCTGTTGCAAATGCTTTATATTATCTAGAAAACACTGTGTTCACAAGAAAAAGCCTGACATTTATAGCCAATAATATCTAACCTATTATTTATGCTCTGCATTAGTCAATATATTGCAAGGAAAACAGGGGCAGCTCAAGGCAATCTACTGCCTGAGGCAAAGGATGAAAAGGTACCCCCCTCCCCCCCATGGCCTGGAACAAGTTAAATCGCCAAGGGCCAGGTCAGGGGGAAGGCAATTTATTTATTTATTTTTATATACCGGTGTACGATTTTACACATCACATCGGTTTACATTCCAACAAAAAATGCGGGAAATCAAGCGTTTCCTTTGTCAATACATTGAACAATAATAAACATGGAAATTGTTAGCAAGGGAAATAAAAACATGGGAAAGGTTAACAGTAAGGGTTCACGAACGGGTGCACAAAGGGGAGTGCCCCTTTGTTGCGCCCCTTCAGCGTGCAGCGCCTGCTGGCTTGGTGCCTTTCAACGGTCCAGTTCCGTTTGTGATGACATCAGGGGAGGGGGCGGGTCTCTCAATTATGGCTTTCCCCACGGCATTCTCCTCTCAGCTTCAAAGGTGGTTTTTTTTCAATTTTTTTGTCTTTTTTTTTTTTTACCTTGGATGTTACAAGGTGTTCAGCACTGGTGGGTAGCCCTCCCCTTCATTAGCGCCTGCTGGCTTGGTGCCTTTCAACGGTGAAGTGACTTGCCGAAGGTCACAAGGAATGACAATAGGATTTGAACCCTGGCTTCCCTTGTTTGCCAAAGGCCACCCCTCTACCCTGGGTCAAGAAATAGGAATCCTCCATTCCCTATTACCTGCCTCCCACCCTTCTCTAGGATCTGCCCCGTGGGGATGTGAGAGGTTGGTGAATGGTGAGAGTGTGTGTGTGACACATTCTCTCTTAGGGCTGATACAAGAGTATGAGATGTCCTAGACAAACCTTACAGCCTTTCCTTCCTCCTTCCCTCCTCTCCCCACATAATTAAAATTTAGGCATTCTTTTCCATTTTAAAATGTATTAACTTCCCCAACCTAAAAAGGCAGATTGTAATTTGAATGTCTATTTTCCATATGCAATCTTCTGAAATAAAAATATCACTTACAACAACATATATTATATAGGCATACACTGCAAAAAAACCCACACTTTCATTAATAATAGTTTAATAGACTTAATAAACTACCTTTCTCATAGTAATCAAGGCAGTTTACTGAATTCCATATGGTATTAGGCCTATGATAAAGTGCATTGGGTATGGACTTGGCCCACAGAAAGCCAGGAATAAACTTAACTACAATTCTAATATACGGGCTGCGCACATGGATCTGCTTCAGCAGGGACCAGTTCTTCATGAGGATCTGACTCTATTCTGTCTTACAGTTTGGCCCTTGAGAGGGCTCGCCTGTTAAAGCGATTATTCCTCTGCAGTGATTCCTTTTCTCTGCGCTCGCAAGTTCTCCATTTCCTTTGCTTATGTGTGGGTTTGGAGAGTTTTTGAGGCCTGGTGGGTGTTCTTCCTCATTCAGTTAAGGTCCCTCTCATTCGTGATTTTTTGCAGGATGGATCGACTAAAGGCTTGACCCTTAATTCCTTGAAGGTGCAGGTTGCGGCTCTTGCTTATTTCAGAGGCCACCTTGTCGTTTCATCCTGATGTGGCCTGTTTTTTGAAGGGAGTGATGCACCTTAGGCCCCCTTGAGGTTACCGGCTCCATTATGAAGTTTTAATTGGTGTTGGACTTTTTAGCGGGCTCTACGCTCTGACCACTGCATAGCCTTTCCTTACAGTTGTTGACTTTGAAGACTGTGTTCCTGGTGCATATGTTCTGTGGATCGGATTTGTGAGCTGCATACTGTTCCATCCTTTTTGCCCAAGTTAGACTCAAACTTTCATTTGAATCAGTCCATCTCCTTGCCATCCCTGGATAAGGTCAGGGATGCGGAGGAGTTTTGCCTTTTATGCTATTTGGATGTTAAGTGTCTTGTCCTGCGGTATCTAGAGGTCTGAGTCTTTCCGAAAGATTGTCCATGGCAGGAGTAAGCAGAATGCTCTGCCTTTGCGAGCTACCATAGCCCGTTGGATTAAGGAGGTGGTCACGGCCACGTATGTAGATGCTGGAAAGCCGTTGCCTACTCCTGTTAGGGCTCATTCCACTAGGGTTCAGGCAGTGTCATAGGTGGAGGTTAGTCTGTTGTCTCCCGTTGATATCTAAAAAAACAGCAAGGAAGGCTGCTTAATAAAGCCGTGAGAGCAACAGTACACAATAAGCAACCAGATGTCCGATATTATGAAAATTTATTGTGTAGCTACGAATAGATGCAAATGAGCCCGACTCCAGCCGAGTTTCGCCCTCTTTCAATAGGGCTGCATCAGGGGTATTTGCATGTATGTATACTATATCTTCATCACAATATTGTAAATAAGAGTTATGGGCGATGCAAAATTTGATATCGCTACTCATAAACTTTCTCCAGTCTATGCGATGCCCAGAGCATCAGTTTTGTCAGAAGCAATACTTTAGATCACGATCGCACATAATCACTGCGGTCACTTTCAAAGCTGTCAAAAACAAAGTGACCGCAGTGATTATGTGCGATCGTGATCTAAAGTATTGCTTCTGACAAAACTGATGCTCTGGGCATCGCATAGACTGGAGAAAGTTTGAGTAGTGATATCAAATTTCGCATCGCCCATAACTCTTATTTACAATATTGTGATGAAGATATAGTATACATACATGCAAATACCCCTGATGCAGCCCTATTGAAAGAGGGTGAAACTCGGCTGGAGTCGGGCTCATTTGCATCTATTCGTATCTACACAATAAATTTTCATAAAATCGGACATCTGGTTGCTTATTGTGTACTGTTGCTCTCCCGTTGATATCTGCCAAGCAGTGATGTGGTCCTCCTTATACACTTTTTCCAGGTTTTATCGTCTAGATGTGCAGGCCCGGGAGGATGTAGCCTTTGCATGTGCAGTGTTGACTGGACCATGGGCAGCCTCCCACCTGTTGGGGAGTAGCTTTGGTACATCCCACTGGTCCTGAGTCCATCTGTCTACACACTAGGAAGTGGAGAAATTACTTACTTGATAATTTTGTTTTCCTTGGTGTAGACAGATGGACTCAGCTTCCCGCCCTTAGCTACTGGATGAGTGTGTCAGTAGTCCTCTTGTGGGGCTCTGGATCCCAAGGGATTAATGGTAAGTGTTCATCCAGTCCCTAGCTTTGGGTACCTAGACTGTTTTTTGTGAGTTCAATGTTTATGGTTGGCTACCTGTTTTTAATCATGTTTTTAATCGAGGTTTTTGCTAGTCTGTCCACAGTTGGTTTTGAAGAGAATACTGGCAAGCTGGGGTCTCTACAGGGTTATATATACTGTGATGTCAGCTTGCTCTGTCTCCATCTGCTGGCAAGGGAGCATAATCCACTGAATTCATCTGCCTACACTAAGGAAAACAAAATTATCAGGTAAGTAATTTCTCCATTACTCATGCGAAAATGCCTTATGAGGAGTAGAAGACCTGACCCTGGAACTAAAACAAGGCCTCTATATGGCAGCTTGCAGTGCTGATCCAGCCATGTTTTTGAACTGCTATCAACAATTTGTAAAGTTTTTCACAGCCTCATCTTTATATTAACCCTGATCTCCTACCCCTTCAATCACTATGATGATTTTGGATTGCTTACCTCTGTTAGTTTTGCAATCTCTTCAATATGCATAAGTGTTTCCTATTGGATTGATATGATGTGCATGGCACAATTTTAACAACTTCTCTAATCTGAAACTCATATTCAAGAATTGTGTATTTCAATACAGAGTTCTGTTCTCATGTAAATTGTCCCTTCCGAAGCAGCCCTTGCGAAACACAGTTCTGTGTCGGGGGACCGATTCTCTAATAAATATTGCTGTGTACATACCTTGAAGGCACTTATTGCTTATTTTAAACATCTAGTCTGAAGCTGTTGGACCATGTGTGAATGTTGTTGTAACACACCTGTTCTCTCACTATCCGGCTTAGTGTGTTTGCTCCTCGTACTACATCTTTTGTGTGAGTTTGCAGTGTTTGTCATCAGGCTGACCTTATACACACTTTTCTTGATGTTTTCCTGCTGCTAAAAGTTTTCTCTGATGCCATATCTGTAATGAAGCCCTAACTATGAAATTAAAATAAACAGTAAAAATAGGCTTATGTTGACTTAGCAGTGAGAGAAACAGGAAACTGATAGTTACCTTGACAGAGGGACCCTGTGGAATACTAGTGTCATGCAACAATCTTCTGAAAGGAATAACTTACAAAAAAAAGTATTTCAGTCATTGAATTGGTAGGCACTTTAAAATAAAATGCCCATTTAAAGTTAAAAGGGTAAAAGAGTTCTTGATAATAAGAATGAATCTGTTTAACTGAAAACTTTTTCTTCTCTTTTCTGAATATTAGGAACCAGCTCGTCCTTTGCATCCAGCACCACTCCCAGAGGCACCACAGCCCCAGCGACTGCCTTCTGAAGCTGCTGGTACTTCCTTGCCTCAGAAGCCACATTTAAAACTGGCGCGAGTGCAGAGTCAGAATGGCATTGTACTTTCCTGGAGTGTCCTGGAGGTGGACAGAAGCTGTGCCGCTGTTGACAGCTACCATCTATATGCTTACCATGAAGATCCTACAGCTATCACGCCTTCCCAATGGAAAAAGATTGGGGAAGTGAAGGCACTGCCACTGCCTATGGCATGCACCCTTACCCAATTTGTGTCTGGCAGCAAGTACTATTTTGCCGTACGAGCAAAGGATATTTATGGACGTTTTGGATCTTTTTGTGACCCCCAGTCAACGGATGTGATATCCCAGAGCAGTTAAAAAAAAAAAAAAAAAAACCTGAAAAAATTTGGCATTCTTAAACTATCCCATGAAGGGGTTACTTTTTTTTTTTTTTTTTATTTTAACTATGTGCATGAAATTCACAGTAAATTATCTGCCAGATTTGACAGGGGTGTGTGTATACACTACATCTGTTTATAACCAAAAACAAAATTACCAACCTAGAAAACAAACATTTCCGTGGACCGTTCAGTCTTCAGTTATTTTATTTTATTTTTTTTTTAACTACCCCATCTTCATCCCTTGCCTTCAGCAATTCCTATTCCAAGAATTTGCATATGAATGCAAGTTCAAGGGGCCATGCTATGGACCTGTGCTTGAACACTGAGTTTCTGTGTTGATGGGGACAGGATCACATTGTACAGCTTGCTGAAACAAGGCTTGAACAATATCAGCTAAAGCCAAGTTATCATGATTGCTGAAATAAAATACCCATTTCCTTTTACATACTCCTCAAAAAAGGCTGCATAACAGAACTATCCAGCAAGGAAGACTGAAGCTTGGGATTAACGTTGATGTCTCTTTGTACTACGCTGTGCAACAAATGACCCAATTGCCTATCAGTACTCCTTACTGTTCAACAGGAGAACTAAAAACAGCCAACTAAAGATGGACTTGTTTAGAATGGAGTTATGTGCTGTGAAATGCCTGTACCATACCATTAAGAACCTGGGAGATGACTCTTTTAAGATAATTCGTCTGAATTTGTTGCTTGTGAAGCAAAATTTTGTATTTTTCCCCAGGTTGAAAATTTTGCTTCCTATTTTCTTGTTGTGTTTTCTTTATTTTTGTCTTTTTTTCTTGTCTTTTTTTTTTTTTTTTTGTCTAAAGAATAATTTTAAAAGTAAATGTTACCAGAACATATTGCTTAGTTTTTCAGCTTGTTTGTGCGTAAATAAGTTCTGCTATTTTTGCCTGCTGCAACATACACCCACAAAAGCCTGGCACTATATTGAGCTGGACTCTCACATCCTAGTTATCTTGGAAATCCTTTAACTTGATTTCATCCCATGGTCAGTTTATATATTTAGAGAGGGTATTCTATAAAACACATATAAAAAGCATTTTCTAAAATGTGGCACTTTTTCAGTATAACTCAATTATTTGACAATGTGTATCCCATACTTGCAGTAAATTTTAATGAGAGTGTGCTACTTCAAAAGGTTAAGATTCTGCTTAGAATTTCATGTAGACTGTTCCCATGGCATAGACTGTGCTTATTGCACTGCACACACAAATGTATTAATCTTTCATCTTAATGCAGTGTGTTGCACACTCTGGTTCAAAATCTTCTGTAATATGTTTTTAGTGTTATTACCTCAGAAATTGAACTACAATGATGTGTTAGTTCCTGAAGTAGGGAAATGTTCTCTCTCCTTTTTCTTTTCTGGTGTGGCCTGAAAAGATGTCTATAAACATATTACAACATGGATAGGGATGTGTCTTATTGGTGCATTCTTTTGTTAAAGTAACTTTTGATATCCCTTTCTGCCTTTACAGGGTCTCCAGTTCTTACCCTTCCCTATTTTCTCATTCTTACACCAAATTCCTATTTTACTGAAGCTGGTATTTGAACTATAGTACATATATGTAAAGTAAAATAGGAAAACTTACTTATTTTGAACACAGTTTGAGACTCCCATTATGTACTGTGACAGAGTAAACAGAATTTCAAAGCTCCAGTAAGTCTGACCCATGAATCTGTATGTGTGTGTCATATGCTGCCTTAGAATAGCTCACAGCACTGACAGGGCTTCTACTTTCAGATAGTTTTTAACTGATATAGTATCCTTTCTATGAATGAATGGAGTTCTTTTAGAACTTTAAGACTCCTGGGAAAGAAGGTTCCCATCATATTTTCAACTGTGAGTGTGAAACTTTTCTGCTGTTTGACCAAAGCTGGCTTGTATTGGGTTTTTTTGCCCCTTTATCTGAGTGCCAATGATGAGTGACTCCATGTCAGGAGCTGTGAGTCACATTATACTTGTCTAAAGTTTGTATCTGTCTGCTTGTTTCTGTGAAGAATAACATCTTTGAAGCCCTTGTCTTTGGTTTACAGTGTGCATAATCTTTTATATAATAACCGCATATAGAGCCCTTTAAACCTAGCTATGGATCAATAGCTGTTTAGTATAGTAAAATATAGCTTTGAGGGAAACAAAAGTTGGGGAGAGATGGTAGGCTTTGAACTTTCCTATCACACATTTATATTTTTATTTTCTACCCCATCTGGATGCATATATCTATGTAAAAAGAAAACATCAATTCCCTTTCCCCCAAAAAGAAAGTTGTGAACCAGGAGGCAGTCATAAAATAAAACGTATACAAGCTTTCCCTCCCTCTGTATATGTATATATATGTGTGTATGTGTGTGTATACTTATATATTTCTAGATGAAAATATAGATACATGAATGAAAACCTGGCAGAAAGCGTCTCATGGCATTGCATAGTGTTTTTTTTTCACAATTGGCTATTCATTCTCATTAAATGTATGGATGCCCATAAAGTGATTTTTCTTTGATTACACTTGTAAAGAATGGAAATGTTTGATATATATATATATATATCTATGTATACACACACACACACATACACCTTCATGTTAGAAATGCTTCTTCTATTAGGGGAGATCTCCATTTCAGATAGTTTTGATACCCCGCCTTTTCCTGAACTCCTATGAGAAATGGTGCTATTTATTCTTTAGGTACTGGAGTTGTCCTTTGCATATTGCAATGGCAGCTTTTTTTTTAAATTCACAAGTGTATAAAGAAATTATAAATGGCTCTTTTTCTTAAAGAGCAGAAAGGCTGCAGCTCTTTCTACTGCTGGAATTGTAACCAGTAACTTGGTTGATCTGTGATTCACTGAAAGTGAGCCCACTTTCTTCACATGCAATTTCAGCATGACTGCTTTAGTAAGAATTGTGACTGAAATATGTTCCCACTCCTCAGTTCATATCTGTAAGTGTTTGATCATTCTTCTGCTTGACTCCTATCCTTGCCAACAATTTTGGCTGCTGTCCTTTCCCAAAAACATGGAATAAATTTAACTTGACAGTGATAGAACAACCTGTTCTGTGCTCTGGTAGCAGGGTGCAGTAACTAGAAGTCATCTGCTAATGGGCTGGTAGTCCAAACAAAACTTCAAAGCCTTTCTCTATTGCTAAGTGATTGCTTTAAATCATCAGGAAATATTTGTGTTTGCATGACTTCTAGTGATATCTGCTTTAGTTTCCTGTTTTCTGAACTTCATTTCATTTTTCTCTGTGCATAAACAAACTGCAAAAGATTGATTATAATCAGATATGACTAGAAAACAATAGAATATTTTATATATTGCCCAATAGTCATAGAAAAGCCACATGTAAATAAACATGTCTAATCAAATCAAGATCATTAATTTCAGGAAGGACATTTTAAGACTGTGACTTTTCTACTTATTTTATCATACAACATGAGTAAATGACCTTGTATTCTGGCAACAATCTTGCACATAAGGAGCATTAAGTTGTTGGGGTTTTAACACAGTATGAAGCTGTATTTAATTGCTTACATACTTAAAATCACTTCTTGCAGTGTTGATTTTCCAGTGACGCCAGAGCTGGATCTGTTATTTCCGTTGAAGGATAAGACCATTTGCTGTTTGGTTATGCTGTCCTAACATTTTTCCAAACTGAATAAACTTTGTCCCATTTACCATATAGCGTACAAAAAAAATCACACTTTATTCAAAACTTTCTTAACTTGTAATTTAGTCATTTCCATTTACAGCCAGAAAAATATCTACTGAAGATATAAAGCGGTTAAAGTTTGTGGTGTTAAGTGTTGGGTACATTAGAAGAGCACTATGCCTTGCCTCAGCTTTTCTTGGGGAGCATCAAATTGAACTTAGAATGAATGAATTGCAATTTTTTGTTTTCCTTGTAAATCTGATTACTTTCATTTTTCACTTGAAATCAGTAATATTTAAATGTTTATTTTGTCTTTAGTATGTCACAGGCTTTGTTTTTCTACATATTTAAGTATTGTCAGGCTTTTTAACAAGTTTTGCAAGTTAATAAATGGGACTGGATATCCCTTAAACTAGTCCTAGTGTCCCAAGCACACTCCCTCCATTTTGTTCCTGCTCAGCCTAGTAAATTATTAGCCATAAAATGGAGAAAAAATCTTTGTAAAATACATACAACAAAAACGGATTTTGAAGCTGTATTTGTAAATAAAAATAATGTAGGATATGCCTCATGTTTGATTCAAACTGGTTGAGTGCAAATTTTCCCCCATTTTTGTATGTATTGTAGACTGGTGTTTGTTCAAGTGTATCTGTTAGTGGGATTTTGTCTGGCAAGCCTGAAATTTATACTTTGAAATAAACTACTGGATTTTTAATGCTCTGAGTCCTGTTTTAAGCCTATTCAAGTTAATATCTAAGGAAATAATATTTTTAAAGCATTGTTCCTCACCACTGTGGCTTGACCAGTAAAAGTGATTATGAACAGGGAACAGCTGCCAGAGCAGGCTGCATGGCATCTGTTTTGAGAAAAGAGCAGAACCTTATTCCTGGAAAGTGAGTGAATTTTTGAATGTTTATTACTGGGTGTTGATTGCGGTATGTTGAGTGTTGTGGGAAGAATCCTGTACCTTAATGAGGAAAGTAGGGTGATATCACAAAAAAGCATAAAATCTAGGCCGTTAATGACCACTGGGAGTTAGCTCAATTTGTGGAAGGGATTTCTTGCAGCTATAAGAGCAACTGCCTTCTCAATAAAATGTTAGGTTGATTTCAGATTGCATTCATAAGAACATAAGTTCAATGCTGGGTCAGATGAATGGTCGATCAAGCCCAGCATCTTGTATTTGACTATGTTCAATCTGAGTCATTTTTAAGTATAAGGAGGATCACGCCCCTATTGCTTATTCCCAGATGTAAGAGGTGGTGATCACTCTGCCTACCTTGCTAATAAATATCAATGGACCTGTCATTGTTGTATTGGGGCCATTGCCTTGTGATACCTGGCAGAAATAAAACACACAAATACTGGCATATTGGCATATATATTTTCTGAAAAAAGCAATGATTATAAGCATGCAATGCAAACAACAACTAGTAAGCATCATTGTGATTATATGGGACCACTTATGAGAATGGAGAAATAACAGGTATTTACAGCAAACATTTCCCAAAATCTTACGCACTGTAATCAGTAATGTAGCAACAAAGCATCTGATATGTTAGCCTAACTAGTAATCTGAATGTAACCTATATTAGCAACAAGAGAATATAGATTTATATACAGGACCACTCATGAGAATGACCCAAAGAGAGAGGATATATATAGGAAACACTTCTCTGATCAGTTATCCCCTAGCACCATCAACAATCTCTCTAGAAAAGGTGGTCTTAGTGGGGGATGGTCAGTGTATTAGACACAGTGGTCATCCTGAACTGGGTCTCAAGATCGGTGTTCAAACTGTGCCAGCAGTATCTTTTACTCAACTGTCTCTTACATTTTTTTCTTCAGAGTTATTCCTTGGCTGGCAGAGACTTTCTAGCTCCTCTTATCTTTGGGCAACAGATGTAGCCTCACTGAAACTGTCATTTCTCTGCAAGCCCATAATTTTGTGCTTTAGCAGCTTACATGCCTGCTCTTAAAATAGTAATGGTGGTAGAATAGTAGTTCCTGATCAGGTTAGGCCTCCATGTTGTACTTCTCCCAATATGGGGTTATTCTGACCCTCTTGCATGACACCTAAATCTCTTCTTATCCTCTCACCCTAAAACACTAGTTCAAACCTTTTTTTTTTTTAAACCCACCAATGCTATTAAACTTTACATCTTCCAGCAACCAATTTCACAGTGTAAATTACCATTCCTTATTTACCTGTTCCACAACACTCATGATTTTATACACCTCTTTCATATCCTCTATGATGAATGACTCCCTCACCTCGTTCTATAAAAGGTTCACAGGAGCAGGATAGATGTAAGATCCCAATGCATAGACAATGCTGCAGAGCAGAAAAAACGGAGAGCAAAGAGGATTTATAAAAGAACTACATCACTCAGATAGGCAAGGAAGGTTATTAACTAATGGGGCTCTGAAGGTGAAGTTGTTGCATGTCCTGGCCGCATGGGTGCCACGACTGGGCCTGTTCACCTCGCACTTCCCTCTACGAGCTCCGGTCTTGCCGCTACTGCCAGCTCTGGGCATCCCCAATGCTCACTGCGGCCCTCTCTGGCTTCCTCCACGCCGCAGGCCTCACAGCAGAGCTCCCGTTGGGGCTTCATCTTCGGCCGCCTTGGCCCTGCCCCTAGGCACGCATGTGGCTGATGTCCTCATATTTAAAGGGCCAAACGCGGGAAACCAGACTCAGATTCAAATTGATGACATCACATATAAGCCCTATATAAAGCGAGGTCCTGGGGGCAGGACCTCACCTTGGCAATCGGGTCGACACCTCGGTGTACTAGTTTGCCTGTTCCGTGTATCTGATCCTTGTTCCAGCGTCTCCTTGCTCCAGCGTCTTCAGTGTTCCTGCGTCCTGTGTCCTTACTCAGGTCGTGCCTTCTTGGACTGATCTCTGGTACCGACCTCGGCCTGTCTGACTTCTCTCTTCGTCTGCTGCCTGGAACTGACCACTGCCTGCCTGACCACTCTTTGTCTGCTGCCTGGAACTGACCCTCACTTGCCTTGACTATGCTCGGACTGACCCTGGTATTGACCCCTGCTTTGGCTGACCACTTCTGAACGGATACATTGGCTTTGTCCCTGGCGCTTCACTCAGACATCCTCTTCTGGCCTACCATGACCAACCTGCTTGGATTCAACCCGCAGCCTTCACCAAACTAGACCCCCAGGCGTTGCCTGCCCCGCCCAGAGAACCTTCCTGAACTGTTACCTCCCTGAGGTCTCCGGAGCTTCCAGTTCGGGTCTGGTCCATCCTCTCAGCATCAGCCACACACCTTGCTCCTGGTGGGCATACCTCTCTCCGCTACCTCTCCGGGAGACCATCTGAGGCCCACTAAGTCCAGGCGGTCTGGGTATCCAAAGGCTCAACCTGCGGAAAGGTCAGACTGTTATTGGTGAAGCTCCAGCCAGCTTCTGTCTCCTCGTGTGTTCAGCCTCCTGGTGGCAGGTGCTCTCTGGGTCTGACCAGAGGGCCATACCAATCCTGCACCAGGCCAAGGGTCCACCTCCAGCGCAATAGGTTGCCAAGGCCATGGACTCGGTGGAGTCTCCTGCCTTGCAGGCCATCCCTGGTTTGGTCACTCATGTCCGAGAGCAACAACAAATTATGGAAGCGTTGGCCTCCTCCGTGGAAAAGATGCATTCTCAATTGGAGGAATCTTCCATGGCCAACCCAGGGGCTCTTGCCCATACCTTGTCCTCACGGGCATCGCTGGCCCTCCCAGCTCCACCCCGTTTCAATGGGGATCCTCACCTCTGTTGAGGCTTCATAAATCAATGTTATATGCAGTTTTCACTGCAACCCTCGCTTTTCCCTGATGAAGCAACAAAATTCACATTCGTCCTCTCGCGTCTTGAGGGGATGGCCCTTGCATGGGCTTCCCCATTCTGTGAGCGTTCAGACACAATTATTCGCCAGCTCCCTCAGTTCATCTCTGTCTTCCAATGCACCTTCGAGGAGCCAGGTCGACAGGCGGTCAATGGCCACCACCTAGTCCACCTCCGTCAAGGTTTGCACTTGCTCGCTGAATATACAGTGGAGTTCAGAACTCTAGCAACTGAGTTGGGTTGGCAAGAGGACTGCCTGTGGGCACTCTACCTCGAGGGACTGTCTCCTACCCTTAAAGATGAGCTAGCCGCCTGCGCGATCATGTATCTCTGGAAGACCTGATCTCCCTGGTCGGTAGAATTGACTACCGTCTTCGGCAACGGCATCAGGAGGTAAGAGTCCTTCGACCTCCTCCCTTACGGCCACCTCGTTCGGCGAGTCCCCGCTCAAAGGCCTTACCAGCAGCCCCTCAACCTCCCGAGGAGCCAATGCAGATCAACCATGGCCGCCTGACCCCAGAGGAATGTCTCCGAAGAAAATCTGGTCTCTGTATTGTGGCAGCTCTGGGCATCTTCTCCAGACTTGTCCTGTGCCTCCAGGAAATGCCAAAGCCTGAGCCCGGTGGGGGTCCCGAGCTTGGGCGCTACAGTTTCTGGCCCTCAACTGTTGCCTGTCTTCCTCCTTAAGGAGTCACGTACATTTGCTGCCACCACCCTCGTGGACACTGGGGCGAGTGGAAATTTCATTTTAGAAGAGATTGTCACACTCCTTCAGATACCAGTTCAACCATCAGAGGTGCCACTACATACCGCCTAAATTCAAGGAGAGCCTCTTCCTGATTATATCACTCACTGTACTTTGGCTATTCACCTCACTGTTGAGACCCTCCATGATGAGGAGATCTCCCTCTTGATCTTGAAATGATCCACACACCATGTAGTCCTTGGACTTTCTTGGCTCCAGTTACATGCACCCCACTTCGACTGGCAATCCCTGCAATTCATCCAGTGGGGCTGTCCATGTCAAACCCACTGTTTACGGCAAGTGTCACCATCTGTGACAGTCCTAAGCTCTACTACCCTTCTCGGGTTACCTGCTCCGTACTTGGAATTTAAAGACGTGTTCCCCAAACAAAACGCCGATATCCTGCCTCCACTCCGGAAGTTCAACTGCCCCATGGAACTCCTACCTGGAACCATACCTCCCAAGGGCAGAACCTATCTTCTTTCACTCCCAGAAACCCAAGCGATGTCAGCATACATCAAGGAAAATTTGGCCAAAGGGTTCATAAGACCCTCTACTTCCCCGGCAGGCACCTGGTTCTTCTTCATAAAGAAAAAGGATGGCAGTCTAAGAGCATAGACTACAGAGGTTTGAACGCGGTAACCCGTAAGGACCGGTACCCACTGCCACTTATCAGTGAACTGTTCGACCATCTACAGGGCATACAAATCTTTACTAAACTAGATCTACGTGGGGCATATAACCTAGTGCGGATCAGTGGCGTAGTCAGAATTGATTTTTTGGGTGGGCATAAGGTTAACATGGGTGGGCTATAGGCATGCAGATGTGAGACCTACTAGTTGTATTCTTATTGATAAATAATGCCATATACTGCACCCTACAATGGCTTTCTAAGTAGTTTGCAAAAGCCATTATGCATCATGCAAGAAACTTTAAAATATTTTACCTCAATTATTTCCAGCACTTATCAGCATTAAAAATTCCTTATTAATCTGTATTAATTAATTTTATATTTTTTGCAGTTTATAAATGCACAAGTATATCATGTAAAAAGCAAAGAAAACAATCAGATCCAATCATGTAATAAAACAAAAATTAATGTATTGTTTCATGAATCCTCTTTGCAGAAAGCCAGAAATCATCATAACTACAATAAAACAGCATTTAACATCAGAACGGGTGCAGAGCAGAGCTAGGACAATTCACATGGAACAGCTCCCCTGTGAGGAAAGACTAAAGAGGTTAGGACTGTTCAGCTTGGAGAAGAGACGGCTGAGGGGGAATATGATAGAGGTGTTTAAAATCATGAGAGGTCTAGAACAGGTAAAAGTGAATCGGTTATTTACTCTTTCGGATAATAGACTAGGGGGCATTCCATGAAGTTAGCATGTGGCACATTTAAAACTAATCGGAGAAAGTTCTTTTTCACTCGACGCACAATTAAACTCTGGAATTTGTTGTCAGAGGATGTGGTTAGTTCCGTTAGTATATGTTACGGTTAATCGTGGAACCAAGACAAAAGATTGCTTACCTTATCTCATAGAGACTCTAGAGTGCTGGAATAGTCGAGGAACCGGGTTCAAGCGAATGGTGGTAGCGAACCCAAGATGATAGTCCTGGGATGGGTGGCAGACAATGAGGTTCCAGGCCAGTCCAGGTCAAGGCAGGCAGCAAGCAACAGGAACCAAAGCAACAATTCAGAGGCAGGCGGCAGGCAGGGAAGTCCAAAGGCAGTCCGGGTCAAGGCAGGCAGCAAATAGGAACCAAGGTGACAATACAGAGGCAGGCGGCAGGCAGGGAAGTCCACAGGCAGTCCGGGTCAAGGCAGGCAGCAAGCAACAAGAACCAGCAAGCAGAACACTGAACACACTACTTTTGGCCGAAGCAGCGCAGGAGTGAAGAACTTCCCTTTAAATAGGGCAAGCCTTCCCGCGCTGAGCAGAACTTCCGCCGGCAGCTGACGTCAAAAGGGGGCATGGTCAAGCACTGATTCGCGCGGTGCCGCGCCGGGTCGGAAGCCAACATTGGGGAGGGATGCTAGCGCCATCGGACGCTCTGCGGGAGGTAACAGTACCGCCCCCCCCCCCCCCCCCCCCGCAAGGCCCTCCTCTCCTCTCTCTCTTGGTCTGGGCTTGAGAGGAAAGCGCTGATGGAAGTTTTTAAGCAGACGGGGTGCCTGCATATTATGAGCAGGCTCCCAAGTATTCTCTTCAGGTCCATAATTCTTCCAAGAAATTAAATATTGTAGTTGACCCCTACATCATCTGGAATCCAAGATCTCCTCAACTTCAAATTGAGTATCATTCTGTATTTTATCCCAGGACAAGCAGGATGCTAGTCCTCACATATGGGTGACATCATTGATGGAGCTCCATCGCGGGCAAAACTTCTGTCAAAGTTTCTAGAAACTTTTGACTGGCACTGTGAGGCCACTGAGCATGCCCAGCACGCCATGATATTCTCTGCCACAGGGGTCTCACTCTAGTCTTCGTTTTTCCGCGCTGCCATCAGCATCACAGTTAGAGGAGCCCTCTGCGACCTACTCTCAGCTTCTGACTAAAAAAGTCATTTTTTCAAAATCTCTCCCTCACGGGATCTCACTCATTTCTCTTCTTCACCGGCTGGTGAGGTAATTCAGCGTTTATTTTTTAATTACGCTAAATCAAAATTTCATCGACGGCTGTTGATATCAGCATGGCGTCGGGGTTCAAAAAATGCCCGACCTGTAATCGTACAATGTCGATCACAGACCCGCATTTAGAATGCGTCGTCTGTTTCGGTGAAAAACACGACATTTCCTCCTGTCAGCAATGCCAGGAGATGACACCAAAAGGACGAAAATTACGACAAGAAAAGAGAGAACAACTCTTCCGTCTTCAATTAATTCCTTCACCATCGACTTCATCGAAATCCTCACCGGTAGGAGCTACCAAGAAAATTTTGCTAAAAAAGCACTGACCAGACGGTTCGGGAGACCGACCCTCGCCAACACTTCGACAGCATCGATACGTTCGGCTACAGAGGTAAGGCCTAGACATGAACATCGTCATCGGCATACCTCGACATCACCGACCGTACCCTCCCAGGAGGAACCAAGCGAAAAATGGCCTAAACGCAAGGATACCTCGCTGTCGCCTAGGCCTCCCTCGGTAGAACCGGCTCCACCGCAAGTTATATTATCTCCGCCTCCACCGGTATCGAGCGTTACCCCAGTACCACAAGACTTGACATCATTCATAAAAGAAGCGGTACTGCAGGCCATAAAGGAGAATATACCGGTGACTACACCGATGCCGGCGATATTGCCGGTGACGTCTTCTTTACCTCTGACGTCACCGATGTCGGTACAGCCAATACCGATGACAGATCCAGCGCCGGCGCCGATGCTGGGTACCTTCCCGATGCCGGGGGAATCCCCGATGCTGTGGACATCAACAACACTTACTCCATCGATGCCTCCTCTTTTTTCGGAGATCACATCGATGCGAACCACATCTTCTGTTCAAATATCGGTGCCTATTGTCACCTCTGCACCGTCACATAAGAAAACTGGAACATCAACGATGCCATCGAAACACATATCGAAATCTTCGATATCATCGATGCCACACACTTCATCGACGATGCCGCTTCCTACTGGGGCCCCAGTATCATCAGAAGCAGCATTGTATTCCATTATACAGAAGAAATACCAGGATTTATTGGACTCTTTACCTTCAAATCCACAAGAAGAGGACTCCTTCTCCTCAGGATCCTCTGGTTTAATTCCTCCTCCAAAACCTGTGATGAAACCACAACACACTCCAGATTATGACACATGGAGTGATACTGCCTTAGACACTTCTTCTGAAACTTCTATGTCTGATCCTTCACCACCACACCCTAGGAAACAATCCCATCCAGATGATCTTACCTTTTCTACCTTTGTGCAAGACCTGGCTGACTCTGTCCCTTTTAAATTGGAGTCAGAGCAAGATCTCCGCCATCAAACTCTAGAGGTCTTACAATTTGTTGACCCTCCTAAACAAGTAATGGCAATACCTATACATGATGTCCTCCTCCAATTACAACACCGACTTTGGGAACATCCTTGCTCTGTTCCCTCAGTAAACAAAAGGATGGACACCACATACTTGGTTCAAGCCATGCATGGCTATCAAAAATCACAGCTACCCCACAACTCGGTAGTTGTGGAATCGGCACAGAAAAAGGCTAAGAGGGCAAGAGATCACTCATCCATTCCTCCTGGAAAGGACAACAGGTTCTTAGATTCCCTAGGCCATAAGGTATTTCAGGGTGCAATGCTCAATTCTAGGATTTCATCCTATCAATTGTATATCATCCAATACCAGAGAAACCTTTGGAAGCAAATGGAGGAATTTATACCATCTCTTCCACAAGAATATAGAGAACCTGCACAAACATCATAAATAAAGCTTTTGAAGCTGGTAAACACGAAGTAAGAGCTGCATGCGATGCTTTCGAGACAGCTTCAAGGGTAGCAGCCTCAGGTATTAGTGCCAGAAGGTGGGCCTGGCTTAAGGCCTCAGACCTTAGGCCAGAGGTACAAGATAATGTATTCGGTACAAAAGTACAAGAAGCAGTGTCTCAATTGAAGGAACATAATGAGACATTACGACAACTTTCCTCCCTTCCACAGGACCCCACTACCCATGCCACCCATAGACCTCAAAGGAGAGACGTGAGATGACCCTATTACCGTCAAAAACGATATTATCCTCCTGCGTCTAGGCCCAGGCAATCCAGAACACAACAAAGACAATCACGTCAGCAAAGACCAGCTAGGCCCCAACCTGGTCCTCAGGCAGGACCTGTGGCGAGCTTTTGAAAATCCATCCAGGGAACTCAGCCTCTCCATAAACCCTCGGCCAGAACTCCCAGTGGGAGGCAGATTATCCAAATGTTACCACAACTGGGTTGCAATAACAACAGATCAATGGGTTCTGTCCATAATATCTCGAGGATACCAACTCAACTTTCTCTCAATTCCCACAGAATTTCCACCAACTCAGGTTCATCTCAACAAACATCACATGCTTCAACTACAAGTAGAATTGTCCACCCTTCTGAAATCCAGGTCTATAGAACCAGTGCCCCGGTCTCAGCAGGGCAGAGAATTCTATTCCCGGTATTTCCTCATTCCAAAGAAAACCGGGGGCCTACGTCCCATCCTCGATCTCAGAAATCTCAACAAATTTCTCAAGAAAGAGAAGTTCAGGATGGTTTCTCTAGGCACCATGCTTCCACTTCTTCAAACAGGAGATTGGCTTTGTTCTCTGGATCTTCAAGACGCTTACGCTCACATTCCAATATTCCCTCCTCATCGCAAGTATCTGCGCTTCATGGTGGGTCAGCAGCATTTCCAATACAGAGTTCTGCCATTCGGACTTGCCTCTGCTCCCAGAGTATTCACAAAATGTCTGGCAGTAATAGCAGCACACTTGCACAAACAAAGTGTCCATGTGTTTCCATATCTAGACGACTGGCTCATCAGAAGCCAGTCTCTACAAGGAGCTCTAACTTCTCTCAATCAAACAATTACTGTTCTACATTCAATGGGTTTTCTCATCAATTATCAAAAATCCCATCTTACTCCATCTCATCTCCTTCAATTCATAGGAGCAGAATTGAACACCATCCTTGCAAAGGCCTTTCTACCTGAAGATCGAGCAGAAACACTATCCCTATTGGCAAACTCGATTCACTCAAAGAAACAAGCAACAGCTCATCAGTTTCTAACCTTACTAGGCCACATGGCCTCCACAGTTCACGTCACTCCTATGGCAAGGTTAGCCATGAGAGTAACCCAATGGACTTTAAAATCACAATGGATCCAAGCCATTCAACCACTGCATTCTTCAATTCAAATAACCCACCAGCTACGTTCATCTCTACTTTGGTGGGCGAACAAGGACAATTTGCGCAAGGGCCTACCCTTCCAACAACCAGTCCCACAGATAACGTTAACTACAGTTGCATCCACCTTGGGTTGGGGAGCTCATATAGACACTCTCCAAACTCAGTAGTGACCAGGATATTTCAGCGTTGGGGACAACCAACAATAGACCTCTTTGCGTCACATCTGAACCATAAAGTGGACAATTTCTGTTCTCTGCACAAACAGAAGAACCAGCCAAGGACGCCTTTGCTTGCCCTTGGAACTCAGGCCTTCTATACGCGTATCCTCCGATACCGCTCATCACCAAAACTCTAGTGAAGCTACAACAAGACAAGGGGTCCATGATACTCATAGCCCCATATTGGCCTCGACAAGTATGGTTTCCCACACTTCTAGACCTCTCAGTCAGGGATCCCATTCGCCTGGGAGTAGCTCCCACTCTCATAACTCAGGATCAGGGTTGGTTACGCCATCCCAACCTTCAATCCCTATCCCTGACAGCATGGATGTTGAAAGCTTGATCTTACATTTGTTGAAAGATTGAGTGGTTGTATCTCAAGTGCTTATAGCTTCACGAAAACCTTCCACACGAAAGAACTATTCTTCCAAATGGAAACGATTCACCTTGTAGTGCAGACAAAACAATATTGATCCTTTCACTTGCCTCACTACTTCTCTTCTAGACTACTTATACCATCTTTCATACTCTGGTCTCCAGACTTCATCTGTAAGAGTACATTTAAGTGCAATCTCAGCTTACCATAACAAGATGGGAGATGCACCTATCTCCACACAACCTCTTGTCAGCAGATTTATGAGAGGTTTAACTCACATTAGACCACCAATTCGACCTCCAGTCACAGAATGGGACCTGAATCTGGTTTTAACAAGACTAATGCATTCTCCTTTCGAACCCATAGATTCCTGTGATCTTAAATTTCTCACATGGAAGACTATCTTCCTCATGGCCATTACATCAGCTAGAAGGGTTAGTGAGTTACAAGCACTTGTCACGTTCTCATCCTATATAAAATTCCTACATGACAGAGTGGTTCTACGTACACATCCAAAATTCCTCCCCAAGGTAGTTACGGAATTCCACTTGAACCAATCCATAGTTTTGCCCACATTCTTTCCAAGACCTCGCTCTCACCAAGGAGAACAGGCCTTACATACTTTGGACTGTAAGCGTGCGCTATCCTTTTATTTACACCGCACTGCAGTCCACAGGAAATCCAATCAACTTTTTGTTTCTTATGATCCAAACAAACCGGGTAAAGCTGTGGGTAAATATACTCTATCCAACTGATTAGCAGATTGCATACAGTTTTGCTATGAAAAAGCAGGCCTTCCTCTCCAAGGGCGAGTAAAGGCACATTCAGTAAGAACAATGTCAACCTCAGTAGCACACTTTCATTTAGTGCCAATCCTTGACATATGTAAAGCAGCAACATGGAGTTCTCTTCACACCTTTGCAGCTCATTACTGTTTGGACAAAGAAGGACGACAAGATTCAGCCTATGGACAATCTGTCTTAAAGAACTTGTTTCCAGTTTAATCCCAACTCTTTCTACATCCAACCTGCTGTGATCTTCTAGACCTTCCACACAAATAGGTATCTCGGGATCGGCTTTACTATGGTTTCAGTCATTCCTAAGCAATAGAACATACAGCGTTAGATGTGGACGAAGTGAATCCAAGCCAAGCAATCTCGCTCAAGGAGTCCCCCAAGGATCTTCTCTCTCCTCCACATTGTTCAATGTTTACCTTACACCGCTATGCCGGTTTCTCTCTAAATTGGGTCTTCAACACTTCATCTATGCAGATGATGTTCAAATACTCATACCCATAACCAGCACAATCACAAATGCACTGAGTACCTGGAAGATAGCCTTATTAGAAATTAAAACAATCCTCACAGACAACCAATTGGCTATAAATACCAATAAAACTGAACTTATCATAATTTCACTTCCAAAAAACACAATACTGATCAACTCTGATATTTCTCAAAACAACTACCCTATTTCACAACAAGTACGCAGCCTTGGTATCATCATTGACAGCAATCTCACGTTTAAAAAATTCATCGCGGGTACGGTAAAAAACGGTTTCTTTAAGCTACTCACGCTTAAACGTATTAAATCTCTTTTACACCAATATGATTTCCGCACAGTATTACAAGCAACTATTTTATCAAAGACTGATTACTGCAATGCTCTGTTACTGGGTCTTCCTAAAGCTACCATTCAACCTTTACAAATGCTGCAAAATGCAGCTGCCCGTATTATCACCGACACAAGCCGCCATGATCACATCACTCCAGCTCTTCAGTCTTTGCACTGGCTACCCGTGGCTTACAGGATAATTTATAAATCTATGTCGCTGATACACAAAGCCATTCAAAACAGAGAAATGCATTGGTTCACAGATCAACTACAATTCAAAACGTCTTCCCGCCCAACGAGATTCCAGAATTTAGCTAAATTAAACATCCCTGCACCCAATCTGACTAAACTCTCTAGTACAAAAGAACGATCTTTCATCATTGCTGGATCAACAATATGGAACATCATGCCCTCTGAATTATGCCAGGAACTCTGTCACAAAAAATTTAAACAAAACCTTAAAACCTGGCTATTTAAAAAAGCCTACTATCAATAATCTGAATCCTCAACTACTCTTCCTAACTTCCACAATCTATCATATATTGTTTATATGCTATTAATACAAAGTTATATACTGTATTGTATTCAAGTTACCATGTTATATTGTAAAGCGCAATGCTGAATTACTGTTTGTATGTAAACCGAGGTGATGTTATTTACGTACCCCGGTATAGAAAAATCTATAAATAATAATAATAATAATCTTCGGCTGCCTCATTTTCATCAACAATACTTCAGTGTTGCTACACTACCAAATGACGCAGCCTCTAGCTTGCTAATCATCCATATGTGAGGACTACGATCCTGTTTGTCCTGGGATAAAGCAAAATTGCTTACCTTGTAATAGGTGTTATCCCAGGACAGCAGGAAGTAGTCCTCACGAAACCCACCCGCCACTCCGCGGAGTTGGGTCTCATACCTTTTCTTATTTTATTTTTTGCTAAAGCTTATTGCTATACACGAGACTAGAGTGAGACCCCTGTGGCAGAGAATATCATGGCATGCTGGGCATGCTCAGTGGCCTCACAGTGCCAGTTAAGTTTCTAGAAACTTTGACAGAAGTTTTTCCCGTGATAGGGCTCCATCAATGACGTCACCCATATGTGAGGACTACATCCTGCTCTCCTGGGATAATACCTATTACAAGGTAAACAATTTTGCTATATGCGTATTAGGCTTCCTCCTTCTGGAAGGCCAAGATAAAATTGCAGGTTTGAGTAAGGAAACGTGGAAGGTATTGTGAATATGCAGAGAGGACGGCAAATGCAGTTTAAAGGTGACTGCATTAATCTGCTTCTCGATAGGGAAGGGCCCAATAAATCGAGGTGCAAATTTCAATGACGGCATGCGTAATCGAAGATTGCGCGTGCTCAACCAGACGAGATCTCCTGCCTGAAGTCGAGGAGTTGCGCATCTCATCTTATCCGCTTGGACTTTCATTCTACAAGCATTTTTTTGTAATAAAACTCGTAACTTGGTCATAGAAGCGATAGTATTGTTGACTGCAGGACATATAGAAGAAGTAGCGATAGGTAACGGGAGCCGTGGATGTCTACCAAAAACTACAAAAAAAGGGGACCTCCCAGTGGCTTGAGCCAGATGGTTGTTATGACACATTTCGGCCCAAACCAACAAGGAAGCCCAATTATCTTGTCTTTAATTAACATAAGATCAGAGGAAGGTCTTCAAGGATTGATTCGTACGTTCCGTGAGTCCATTGGTTTGGGGATGATAGGCTGAAGAGAATTCAAGTTTAATTCTCAGAAGTTTGCAAAGTTCTTTCCAAAATCGAGCTGTAAATTGCACACCTCTATCCGAAACAATGCTAAGAGGTAGACCATGAAAACGAAAAATGTGTTGAAGGAATAACTGAGCTAATTCTGTCGCTGAGGGTAGTCCCGGAAGCGGAATGAAATGAGCCATTCTGGAAAAGCGGTCCACCACCACCCATATGACAGTGTTATTGTCGGATGCCGGGAGATCGGTGATAAAATTGGTGGCAATATGAGTCCATGGTTTGGTGGGAACTGGTAGAGGTTGTAGGAGACCCAAGGCTTTCCGCTGAGGAGTCTTCTGAGCTGCACAAACAGAGCAGGAATCTACATAGGCCTTAATATCCTTTTTCCATTGAGGCCACCAATAATGCCTTGACACCAGATCCCTGGTACGTGAAATTCCTGCATGACCTGCTAATTGTGCATCATGAGCCCAACGAAGAACTTTCAATCTCAAGCGTTTGGGTACCACAGTCTTGCCAATGGGTACCGTAAATGTAGCAGCCAGCTGTATCTGTGCAGGGTCTATTATGTATCGAGGAGGGTCGGGCGTATCATCAAGGTTGAAGCTTCTCGAGAGAGCATCCGCCCGAAGATTCTTTTGTGCAGGTCAAAAATGGAGAACAAAATTAAACCTACTAAAAAAGAGTGCCCACCGAGCTTGTTGGGGATTTAATTGTTGGGCCTTCGCAAGGTACGCTAAATTTTTATGATCATATAGACAGTCACAGTATGACGGGCGCCTTCTAGGAGATGATGCCATTCCTCAAAGGCCAACTTTATAGCCAAAAGTTCCCGATCTCCAATGGTATAATTCTTCTCTGCTGATGAAAAATTTTTTTGAAAAGAAGGCACATGTCACGAATTTCCCATCGTCAGCTGGTTATAACAAAACTGCTCCAACTCGTACAGCAGAAGCATCAACTTCTATAATAAAGGGTAGGGATGTGAATCGTTTTAGGACGATTAAAATTATCGTCCGATAATTTTAATATCGTCTTAAACCGTTATGGAACACAATACAATAGAGATTCTAACGATTTATCGTTATAAATCGTTAGAATCGTGAGCCGGCACACTAAAACCCCCTAAAACCCACCCCCGACCCTTTAAATTAAATCCCCCACCCTCCCGAACCCCCCCCCCCAAATGAGTTAAATAACCTGCGGGTCCAGCGGCGGTCCGGAACGGCAGCGGTCCGGAATGGGCTCCTGCTCCTGAATCTTGTTGTCTTCAGCCGGCGCCATTTTCCAAAATGGCGCCGAAAAATGGCGGCGGCCATAGACGAACACGATTGGACGGCAGGAGGTCCTTCCGGACCCCCGCTGGACTTTTGGCAAGTCTCGTGGGGGTCAGGAGGCCCCCCACAAGCTGGCCAAAAGTTCCTGGAGGTCCAGCGGGGGTCAGGGAGCGATTTCCCGCCGCGAATCGTTTTCGTACGGAAAATGGCGCCGGCAGGAGATCGACTGCAGGAGGTCGTTCAGCGAGGCGCCGGAACCCTCGCTGAACGACCTCCTGCAGTCGATCTCCTGCCGGCGCCATTTTCCGTATGGAAAATGGCGCCGGCAGGAGATCGACTGCAGGAGGCCGGCGCCATTTTCCGTACGAAAACGATTCGCGGCGGGAAATCGCTCCCTGACCTCCGCTGGACCTCCAGGAACTTTTGGCCAGCTTGTGGGGGGCCTCCTGACCCCCACGAGACTTGCCAAAAGTCCAGCGGGGGTCCGGAAGGACCTCCTGCCGTCCAATCGTGTTCGTCTATGGCCGCCGCCATTTTTCGGCGCCATTTTGGAAAATGGCGCCGGCTGAAGACAACAAGATTCAGGAGCAGGAGCCCGTTCCGGACCGCCGCTGGACCCGCAGGTTATTTAACTCATTTGGGGGAGGTTCGGGAGGGTGGGGGATTTAATTTAAAGGGTCGGGGGTGGGTTTTAGGGGGTTTTAATGTGCCGGTTTTGCGATTTTTAGATTTTTCACGATTTTTCACGATATTTTACCCCCCCAAACGGCAACAATACGATTCCCTCCCCCTCCCAGCCGAAATCGATCGTTAAGACGATCGAGGACACGATTCACATCCCTAATAAAGGGTTTATTGGAATCGGGGCACTTAAGACAAGGATCCTTAGTAAATTCCTTCTTCAATTTACGAAAGGCATGAACGGCCTCCTCCGTCCAATTCTGGATGGGTGCGCCCTTTCTTGTGAGTGCAGTAAGAGGGGCCACCAATGAGGAAAAATCCGGAATAAATTTTCTGTACTAATTGGAAAATCCCAGAAATCTTTGTAAGGCTTTCAGTCCTATGGGTTGGGGCCAGTTCAATATGGCTTTGAGTTTATCTGGGTCCTTGGACAAGACTTTATTGGAGATAATATATCCCAGGAATGGTAACTGGTTCTTATGAAACACACATTTCTCTAATTTTAGCATAAAGTTTATGTTCTCTGAGACATTAAAGAACCTGTCGCACATGCTCCTGATGCTGTTCAATATTATTGGAAAAAATTAATATATCATCCAGATAGACAATGACGTGAGAGTAAAGAATCTCATGAAATATATCATTGATCATGGCTTGAAATACGGCAGGAGCATTACAAAGTCCAATGGCATTACCCTGTATTCATAATGTCCATCGTGGGTATTAAAAGTAGTCTTCCATTCATCCCCCTCTCGAATACGGCTCCTTTAATCTGATCAAATAGTTCTGAGATGAGGGGAATAGGGTACCTGTTCTTTTTGGTGATGTTGTTTAACCCCTGATAATCAATACATGGTCTTAATGACCCATCTTTCTTTTTAACAAAAAAGAATCCAGCTCCGGCTGGTGAGGTGGGTGGTCTAATGAATCCTCATGTTAAATTCTCATGGATATATTGCATCAAAGCTGCCGATTCAGGTTCTGATAGGGTATAAGTCCTGCCTCTCGGAGGGAGTTTTCCTGGAAGAATGTCAATTGCACAATCGTAATCTCGATGAGGTGGTAAAGATTCTGCTTGTTGTTGACTAAAGACATCCATGAAATCTTCATAAGGGGCGGGAATGCCTGAAGAAACCTTCGCATAGTGGATTCGACAATTCTGAACCAGTTTTAAGCAGTTTTGAAAACAGACTGGACTCCAACTAATTAATTGTAGAGAGGCCCAGTCCACTCGGGGGTTGGTGAATACTTAGCCAAGGTAAACTCAAAATTACTTGGTTGACCGAGGAAGGAAGTACATAAAGTTGAATACTCTCTTGATGTAGAACTCATGAATTCATACTTTAAGAAGTTTTTATTAGCTTTTGCCTCTTTGGCACATCTCTTCTCAAATTCTTTCTTGGTGTGCTTTACTAATGTTTTACATATAATTTGTCATTGCTTGTATGCTTTCCTATTTCCTTTGTCCTGCTTTCCATTTTTAAAAGATGATTTTTTGACTTTGGCTTATTTTACAGTACCATTTAGCCATGTTGGCAGACACTTGTTCTTTCAACCTTTTTACACTGGTAAAAAGGAGAAATTATTACTTACATGATAATTTACTTTCCTCTAAGGAAGGCAGTTCAATCCCCACAAGTAGGTTATGCATCTCTACTAGCAGATGGAGACTGAGTAAAAATTGATGTCACTAATATATAGCCCTGCCCTGACATCAGCCCACCAGTATTCTGTGGACAAGCCTGTTACGATCCTGCTCGCGGAGCCCATCCTGCGAGGAGGCCCTTCACTTACCCTAAGCCGCCGCTGCTGACTATCTTCGCGGCTTAGTGCCACTGCCGAGTGACTGCTCCTTTGTTGCGTGGAGCCACTGCCGACGACTTTCCTTTTTGTGGCCCTGTGCCACTGCCAGAGCTGTGCCTCTGCAGTGAAGAATTCGCCGCTGGGATTCCCCTAAGTGGACGGAAACCGCCGCCGGCGCTGCCTCCTTCATTGTGGCCTTGAGCCGCCGCCAGGACCTCTTGGCAGCAGGTGGCCGCCTTCAGTCCTGCCTTCCACAGCAGGGATGCCAATGCAGTCATCCTTGGGCCCTTCTCTAGGCATGTGGCCATGCCTCTTCACCTGATTTTAAGGGCCAGCGGCAGGAAAAGCCCGCTGCCCCACCGGAAGTCCTCATCAACTTCACTTCCTGCTTCAGCCCTATAAAAGGGTTCAGTTCCTGTTCCTCAGGGCCTTCGGATCCAGAATCCACAGTTATCTGTGTTCCTCTTCAGGTCAAGGTCCTCCGTGGTCTTCACTTGTCTAGATGACTCTTCATTCCGTGTTCCTGGTATCCTTGTCCTGATGTTCCTGGTCTTGTCCTTCGTCGGAGCTCCTTCGTCACCTTTTCCATGTCCTGATGTTCCGTGGTTCTGTTCCTGAAAGTCCTGATGTTCCATGTCCAGATGTTCTGTGTTCCTGATGTCTTCATCTTCGCCTCTGCAACCAGTTCCCAGATTCCTTGTGTCCACCTTTCCTGGCGTGCCGTCGTCGTTGTCCGTGACCAGCCCATGGGGCTGTGTAGGGCACCTCATGGTACAAGGCCTTCTTCTCGTCTACAGCGCAAGCCTTTGGAAGACTCCTGTTTTTAATGCCTTGCTTCTGAGAAACCTGAGTCTTGAATCCTGTCCTGGTCTTCGGAGTCCCTTGTGCCTGCTTCCATCCATGCCTAAGATTCTGCCAGAACCTGCTGCGCTTCAGCATGGTCCGCGACCAGCCACAGGCAGCTGTGTAGGGTGCGCCCCGGTGCAGGCCTCTACTGAATCTTCGTCATGTTCCAGTCTCAAGTTCCACTACCTCATCTGGAGTCTTTCATGTTCAGCGTGGTCCGCGACCAGCCATGGGAGACTGTGTAGGGTGCGCTGCAGTGCAGTTCTCACCCAGTACTTTCACCTGACTTCTGAGTCCTTGCCTGAAATTTCCAAGCAACCTGAATCCTTGTCCAAGTCTTCTGAGTATCCTGAGTCTTTGTCTGAGTCCTTTGAGTCTTCTGAATATCCAAGTCTTCGTCCGAGTCTTCCTAGTTCCTGAGTTCCTGTCTTGTCCTTTTCTTGCCCTCAGCCTCCGTCTGGTCTCACACACTCGTCGTTCTCAAGCTGCGGGTTTGAAAGGGCTACCGAGTGGCCGGAGAGCTACTCTTGTGACCAGCATTGCGTTGCTAGGTCACACTGGTGCGTATAGGTCCAGCAGAGATCTGACCCTGCCTTGTTCCTGCTCTGAAGTTCCTTGCCTTGGTTCCAGTCCTGCTTTGTTCCTGCTCCACCTGTGCTTGCATGTGCTCACCTCCCACGGTGTGCCTTGGGGCTCCTCCCTGAGTCGTGCCATGGTCTAGGGACTCAAGTTCTCCCAAGAGCTAGCGACCATGCCGCACTCTCATCACCAGCCTTAGGCCAAGCCCGCAACAGGATCCTCAGGCCTCGCGGTTGCAAAAGGATCCGAAGACCATGAGCTCGGTAAGCATGTGTCTGCAATGTGCTCAAGTTTCCTGGACATTTTTTGAATCTTATTCTTTGCCCAGAATTTTTTGCTCCTTGTTCCTGGACTCTTTTTGCCTGATTAAAAATTTTTTGTTGTTGGTTTCGCCTTTTGAGTATGTGTGGATTTTTACGACCCGCAGGAGGCACCTGCACTAGTTCCAGAGACCATCTCTGTTCAGTTCCACAGAGATGTGGGGTTCCACACGACCTATAGGAGGCGCCTGCGCCCAGGTTTCCACGTCACCTTTACCAAGTTCTGCTTTGTTCCTGCTCCATGCGTGCTTGCATGTGTTCACCTCCCACAGTGTGCTTTGGGGCTCCTCCCTGAGTCATGCCGTGCTCCAGGGGCTCATGCTCTCCCATGAGCTAGCGACCACGCCGCACTCTCATCACCAGCCTTAGGCTGCGCTCGCAACAGGATCCACAGGCCTCGCAGTCGCAACAAAGCCAAACTATGGGTAAACTGATTATACTTGAAAATAATTATTAACAATCACTCATGCTTCCAACCAATAGAGAACACTAAGTGCAGACAAAAGAATTAATGTTATGTAAACTGAGGGACTGGTTTAAAACACTTACCAGTCCTCCAATGAATAGTAGGTAGGTGCAGACATTGCAGAGTGTTCTAAAAAGTGAACCAAAGGCAAAAATCAGCAGCCGAGAGTGGGTCAGGGATTGGCCTGACTTCCTTTCTTAGACGAAATAAAATGATCAGGTAAGTAGTAATTTTTCCTTCCTTCATGCTTAGGCAGGCCAGTCCCCACAAGTGGGATGTACCAAAGCTACTTCTGACAGGGTGGGAGAATGCCTGTGGCCCAGTTAACACTGCATGCATGAAGGCCATGCCCTGTGGAGCCTGAATGTCCAGTAGAAAGCTTGGGAAAGTATGCAAGAAAGACCACATTGCTGCCCTGACAAACTCAGCCAGAGACAATAGGGCTTCGCCCACACTTGCACCTGAGCCCTAGTGAAATGTGCTCTAAGTCACTTAGAGAAAGGAATCTCAGCAACCACATAGGCGGCTGTGATGACATCCTTTTGCCAATGGGCTATGGCTACCCGCGTTACCAATTCCCCTTGTTTACTTCCACTATGGAGCAGAAACAATTGATCAGACTGCCTGACATGTTTAGTAGCCTCCAAACATCACCACAGATGCCACTTGACATCCAAGGCATGCAAGAAACAATAATCCCTCTCTTCTCTGTTCCTGTGCAGCATAGGCAGGAGAAAAAGACTAATTCAAATGAAACTTCAAAACCATTTTCAGCAACAGAAGGTACAGTCTGCAAATGCGCAACCCCCGGAGTCACATATAGAAAAAACTGTCCTCAGGTAAAGTAGCTTCAAAGAGAAGCTATGGTAGTGGTTGAGAGGCAGGACCCGACAAGAATCCAGAACCAGATTATGGTTCCACAAGGGCACCAGTAGTCTCCAGGGAGGACAATGATTCTTAGCTCCCTTCATAGAATCGAGACACATCCAGAAGGGAAGACCAAGGCCCTCTATCAACTGGCCCCCTATAAGAGGCGAGAGCTGCTACTTGAAACTTCTAAAAATTAATAGAATTTCCACTTTGAGAGACTGAGAACCTCGTACCTTACACCAGGCCTCGAAAAACACTCCAAACATTTACATAAGCCAGAGATGTAGAAAAATGTTCCAGCCAGCGCAAGGTGAAATCACTGCAGCAGAATAACTATGCTTCAGTAACCGAAGGACAAAATTGACCTGGATCGTCATATAGAATAGATCCTTGTGCAATATATCCATCCAGAGTGGTTGCTTAAGAGGACTACCCACCAGCAGCCTCCACAGATTGGCATACTATGGCCTCCGTACCAAGCCGGAGCCACCAGAAACTTATTTTGGTCTGTCTTACGATCTTTCGCACAACACTGCCTAATAATGGCCATGGCGGGAAGGGATATGGCTCCCACCCCACAGCCACCCTGCAATGAGTGCATCGATATGCAGAGCCTCAGATCCCTCCTGTGACTGAAGTGCCTTGGAACTTTGCATTGGCTGAAGTTGCCAGCAAATCCAGAAGGGTGACCCCCAGTATGCCCCCATGAATGGAAAGGCCTTGGCTGACAACTCCCACTCTCCAAGGACCAAGCTCTGACCACTGAGAAAGATAGCCCTTACATTGTCCTTCCCAGCAATATGGAAGATGGATATGTCCAGAAGATGTTGCTCTGCTTATACCACGAGCGAATCCATTTGCTCTGACACCTGAGGACTCTCAGTTCTGGCCTGAGGAAGGATATACACCACCATGGATGGATTGTCTGACATTATCCCAACTATCCGAGCCTCTAGAAGCTCAATAAATCACAAGCTCGCCAGCCAAATTGCACGTGTTTCCAAACAATTGAACCTCCTCTGCACTCCAGTGATCTGTACTACCATTCCGATGTCGCCAAGGAAACTCCCTTCCTGAGAAGATCCACTTGCAACACCATTGCAAGTGGACACTCACCTATAATGGCAAGAGAAGCCTCACCATGTAGTCCTGAGTCTTTGGACCCCACCAGGAAACTGCACTGAAGAGGCCATATGTGCGCCCTTGCCCAGGGGAAACTCTCAATATGACTGCCATCAAACCTAGGACCTGTAAATAAGGTCACACTGTCAGGCAAATAGACCTTCTCATGGTCTGAACTGGAGCAATCAACTTTTGAATGTGAATCCCTGGCTAAAACACTAGACCTGCTAGGAAATGACATGGATGCCAGGGTACTCCAGTGTCTGAGATGGCTATAAGGTAATCTTGGCCAAGTTCACTACTCAGTCCAGCTCTTTCCATAATGAAACCACCACATAAGAAGCCAGGTGACTCTCTTCCAATATAGATATGGGGAACCAAGATGCCATCCCTTCGGAAGGACATTGCTATCACCACCATGACTTTAGAGAAGGTCCTGCATGCAGTAGTCAGCCGGAAGGGCAGGGCTTGAAACTGATAATGACATCCTAGAACAGCACACTTCAGGAACCATTGATATTCCTGATGAATGAGAATATGTAGAAATGTCTCCGTCAGATCTAGAGATGAGAATTTCCCTGATTCCATTGCGATTGTCATGACATGCAGAGTTTCCTTATGTAAATGAATCACCCCCCAAATACCACTTGTGTAACAGCATCCCCTATTTTCTTGCAATTTGGGAACAGGAATTATGGCCTTCAAGGCCAACAGCCTCCTTAAGGAAGTCTCCACTGCCACCCTCTTCTGTAGAGAGTTGCAAGGAGAGACCGCAAGACATCTGGAGGAATGCAAAGAAAACTCCAGAGCATAGCCTTCTCTTAACACTTTCAGGACCCATTGGATTAACATGATCTGGACCCAGCTCTGATAAAGGCAAGACAGATAAGACGCTCCGCTCCCAGAGCTTGCATTCTTTTGAGGCTTCCTGGATCAAAAGGACTGAGACTTACCCAAAGGATGAGAACTCTGAGTAATCACTCTCCTATAGGGACTGCAACACCTGCAGCCTTTAGCACAGTCTCTAGCCCAAAAGGTTGAGATGTTGACTTCTTATCTTCTGGCAAATGAGGGACCTAGGATTCCCCTCATCTATGTATCAGGTTCTCCAACTCACTTCCAAACAAACAAACAAACAAACAAAAAAACCCCTTAAAATGTAACCTCATGCGATAGGACTTAGAAATTGTAACTGCCAACCAATTTCACAACCACAGCTGATGTCTAGCTGCTATCAATTCACAGCCCGCATTAACTAAGGAAGCAGCCCCAGTTGCAACAGTATTCTGCTATTCAACTCTACTCCCTCAGGCTCCTGAGAGAGGCTCAGACTTGCCTGAGCCATCAGGGAGGAACAAGAAGCAATTTACAAATTCATTGCCATGGTCTCAAGCCCTTAAAAATAGCTTAAAAATAGCTTCAATTCTCCTATCCTGAGCATCTTTTAGAGCTGCCTCTCCTTCTACCGGAAGGGTAGTCTGCTTAGAAACAGAGCACAGGCTGAAAATACCACAGACTCTGAGGGGAGGAGTCAAGATGGTGGCACGCTGAGGTCAGGTACAAGTGGTGAGCCGCGTTGTTTGTTGAAAATTTCTTGTTTCCTGCAACCAAATGCCTCCGAAAAGGAAGGGAAAGGTACAGATTTACCTTACAATTCCCCAACCTACCTCGAGTCAACAGCAGGCTATCACCCGTTTCATGACCTTCTCAGCAATTAATCCAAGAGTCGAGGAGCCTGATGTGCGAGGTGGCGAGGGAGAGCTGCTTTTGCCAGTGGAGGAGACTTCCTTGAACCCAGACCTAAGAGCCACCAACACAAAGGGCGGGGATAGTGCCTGTAACTGGAGCCCCGTTTGGAGGAAATACTTCCGGGTTGTGTGCAGAGGAGCCATCGTTTACCTCAGACGCTGAATGCAGCAACAACTGAGGCAGTCCTCCCGGTGGATTCGAATGGACTAGAAGGTTCAGGTACTGGGATGGAGGCAGGGGCCGTGGGGGGGTACCCCAACATCAATAACCTGCAATTGAATGGAGGATAAACCCCCAAATTTGTACCCTTTGCTATCCCTACATGCCCTGAGGTAGTGACTCTAACTGCCCTATGGGACTTGGTGGCAGGTTTCGCAGCTCTCTTAAATAATTATAATATGAAACTGGATAATTCCATACAAAAAAGTAATCAGATTTCGTTGGAAATGCAAAGCCAAGTGCATATGTTGACCTCCAAAATATCAGACCTGGAAGGAAAAGAAAGAGAGACCCAGAATTTCAAGGCAGCAACTGTTAAAGATAGAGATGCTTTGTCAAGGAGAATAGAATATCTTGAAAACAATGTAAGACATCTTCAATCTAAGGTTTTAAATTTCCCAAAAATAGTGGGGGAGATTCCCTACTCTACTTTGAAGAATTTCTCATGGAGTGTTTGGGATTTACTACAGAAAATTTGCCATCAAAAAATAATTGCTATTTCCTATCCAAATCTGTAATTTCCTCAGCAAGGCTGAATTTCCAAGAAGATTTAACTGAATTTTTGGAAAATTCCACATAGGAGGTTAAGGATAGAGGAATATTACTTGTTCTCACAGGACAAGCAGAAGCAGGATGGTAGTCCTCACATATGGGTGACATCACAGGATGGAGCCCTGTACGGAAATCCTTTCTGTCAAAGTTTCTATAAAGCTTTGACTGACACTGGCACACTGAGTGCACTGAGCATGCTCAGCCTGCAATTATCCCTGTGACCACAGGTGTCTCCCTCAGTCTTCTTTTTTCCGCTCTGCAGTAAGCATAGCGGTTAGGATCTCTGTGAGAAATTCTAACACTTTTTCCACGCAGAAACACTTAAACTTTTACTTCAGAAACACTTTTTCCCTGCACGGGTCTCCCTTCGTGTACATTTATTTGACGCTCGGTGAGTACTATGCCATTTTTCGGTCAGTTCCTGTCACCTCCCTGGCCTGCCAACTGACTGCGGCCTTCCCTCTCCCTATGTTTTCATAGTTAGTCACACATAGCCTGCGAGTGTCCCTCTGTGACACTCTGCCTGGTTATTAGCGCTTGTGGGACAGGGATTTCCATGGTTTCCATTGCTGCCAGGGCCTCTGTCAAATCCAGGTCCTTCGATTTCCTCAGTACTCTCGCGCAGTCTATGCCCCCATCGCTACCATCGGTACCCCCTTCCAGACCGTCCTGCATTCTTCAATGCCTTTGGTACCCCTCCCCTGCGGTACATTGATGCCATCATTCCCTGCATCGATTCTATCAGTGCCATCCATGTTTTCATCCATGGCACTGATTATTCCCTGGGTTTCAAAAATGCCATCATTGCTCAGATGGATGCCATCAATGCACACCCTTGTGTCGTCGGTGCCATCGATACCCGGGTCGATGCCATCATTGCCCGGGGCACTTCCATCGATGCCATCGTTTATTTTATCAATGTCATCGATGCCCAGGACACTTCCATTGATGCCATCGTCGATTCCATTGATGCCATCGTCAATTCCATCGGTGGCATTGATGACCAGGTCGATGCCATCGATGCCCATGCTGGTGCCATCGGTGGCATTGATGCCCATGGCCATGCTGCTGATGCCATCGACGCCCACGTCATTTCATTGATGTCTTCGACGTTCCTATTGTTGCGATCATTGACTCTGTCGATGCCGGCATCATTTTTTCCGATGCCAACGATGTTTTTCGATTCTCGATGCCACATTGTTTTCATAGATACCTACGCCGATGCCATCAGTGCTTTCATCACTGTTATCCTTGCTCTGCCAGGGTCATCAACGTTTTTCATATATATATTTTGACGATGCTCTCGAGGCCACTTCGGCGCCGTCAATACCGACATAGTACCTCCACGTAATGCCCTCGCCTAAACACAATGCTCCATGCTTTGGGTTCTTATTAAAGCTCCGTATTAGCCTACGACACTACATAGTGCCAGGAGCAGTGCAGGCATGCTGACAGTCCATCAACATTCGCCATCCAAGCAGCGAGGGCATCCACCTTGGTGCTGGGGAAAGAGCAGGCCGAGCACCATGGCACTCATTGTCACCGGCACGGCAACCGTCCACCACCGACACCATCCAGCACATCGGTGCTAACCTTCTCAGTGCTGGAGAATGCCCGGGCCGAGCAACATCACCACTGCCATCGCCACTGTTCTGCACAGTGCTGGCAGTCCTTGGTGCTCCAGAAACACCGGAACAAGTTCCGAAGAATTCTGGACTGGCATCACGACACATTGAGCCACTGCAATGAGGGCCGGATTCACGAGTCATAATGGCTCCCCTGTACCCAAGGCATGCCCCATTGACATCAGTGCGGGATTGTGGCCCTCAACAAACTACTGTGGTAGCGCCAGCCAAGCTCAGCTTGTCTCCTCTATACCTGCACTACCATACCAGGTTTCAGAGTTGAGACGGACGTTACGTCCAACAGCCTTACCCCTTGATGACTCCTGAAATCCACGGAGCCATCAATCTTCACCGGCTCGTCCTTCGGCAATCCACGTCAGATGGTAAGTAGTCTAATCCCGCTTCAGGGGCATTCCCATTGAGATCTGTTCTCTAATTCGGGCCACATGTGTTACGGACGTAGCAGTGGACCCTTGGGCCGGCCTAGCGGAGTGAGATGATAGAAGAGAAGGGCACTCCGTGGTGATGAAATAGGCCGGGAGGTGGCGCCAAGCCGTACGTAGAGCTGAAGTCTTCACCCTGGAAGCCTGAGGACCCCCCGAGAGGAGCTTGTGAGGTCCCAGACCGCTGGGACTTAGGAGATCGAAGGTGCGGAAGAATATGGAACTGTCCGAGGTCGAGGCAGGCGGCAAGAATGGGATCCAGAAGCAAGCCGGGGTCAAGAGCCAGAGAAGTCAGACAAGGGTCGTCAGGAACAGCAGAAGCTGGAAGCAGAGAAAGATGGAACAGGACCAGGATACCGGGAGCTGGAGCAGGAATGCCAGGAGCTGGAGCAGGAATGCCAGGAGCTGGAGCAGGAACGCAACTAGTACTCACACAGCGGAACCTCGTTGCAAGGCGATGAGTGGAAGCAGATGCCAGCTTTAAATACTAGCCGGTGTCTGACGTCATTCTAAGGGCGGCCCACGTCTGGTGGGAAAAGCCCTTTAAATCGGGCTTCCTCGCACGCGCCCAAAGGGGGAGGAGCCAGGTTCTAGGACTCGGCGGCGTCTCCTTTGTGGAGACGCCGCCGCGAGAAGGTCCGAGCAGGCCCAACAAGCCACACGCCCCGCAGCCGACCACCCTGGAGGCCAGGACAGGCTCGGATGCCCCGAGAGCCCCGACGCTGCCGCCGCAGAGCCACAGGTAAGGACCCGGTCGCAAGGCTTGTAACCGGGGCCGCAACAGTACCCCCCCCTTTTGCACCCCCTCTTGGAAGGACCAGGTTTACCGGGATGACTGAGATGGAATTGATGAAGCAGGGATTTGTTCAAGATGTGACGAGCAGGTTCCCAGGTGTTGTCCTCAGGGCCACAGCCCTCCCAGGCCAGTAGGTACTCTCATCGTTGCTGGTGGAAACGGACATCGAGAACCTCACAAACTTGATAGATGGGATTGGCGTGCACGGCCATGTCTGCAGGCTCTGGAACCTTTGGGTGATATCTTGAGAGAATGAGAGGTTTTAACAGAGAGACTTGGAACACAATATGAATGCGCATGGAAGAAGGAAGGCGTAATCGATAGGATACCAATCCCACTCTCTCTGCCACACAGAATGGTCCACAAAACCATGGAGCCAATCTTTGGAATGGGACTTGAAGATGTATGTTTTTGGTGCTGAGCCAAACCCGGTCACCAGGAAGGAAGACCAGTGCAGATTGGTGGTGATACCCATTTCTTGGCTGTACTTGCTGCTTTAGTGAGCTTGTCCTGGATGGAGAGCCAAAGATCGTGCATTTGTTGAGCTGACAGTTGAACCGCTGGCGAGATACTGGGTGTTGGCAGAGGCAGTGGGGTTTGAGTTATTTACCAAACACTGTCAGAAACGGGGATTTGCCCGTCACCAAATGGGTGTGATTGTTGTAAGAGAACTCGGCAAGAGGTAGTAGACTCACCCAGTTGTTCTGCCTTTCATTGGCAAATGTGCGGAGAAATGTCTTTAAAGAGCGATTAGTGCGCTCTGTCTGTCCATTACTTTGTGGATGGAAGGCTGAAGACAGATTAAGCTGCACATCAAATTGTTTACACAATGCTCTCCAGTAGCGGGCCGTAAACTGGGGCCCTTGATCAGACACTATATCCTGTGGGAGACAGTGGATACGGAAGATATGTAAGGCGAAGAGCTGAGTGAGGTCTGGTGCAGATGGCAGCTTGGAAAGTGGAACAAAATGAGCCATCTTGGAGAAGCAATCCACAGTTACCCAGATGGCGGTGTTCCCTTCAGACGCAGGCAAATCTATACCACAAAATCTGTGGCGATGTGTGTCCAGGGCTCAGTAGGTATGGGTAATGGTTATAGCAACCCCCATGGCTTCCCCACCCGCAGTTTTTGTCTTGCGCATATGGGACATGAGCTAACATAGGCGCGAACGTCCTGTCTTATAGTGGGCCACCAGTAAAAATGGTTGAGCAAGTCAAGTGTTCTTTCGCGGCCAGCATGGCCGCCTGTAAAGGATTTGTGAGCCCAAACTAGAGCTTTCCTTCGTGCGTGTCGTGGCACCACTGTTCTTCCTATAGAGCTTACTGAAGTACTTGTCAAGATTACCCTTGCAGGATCTAGGATGTACAGGGGACGCTCCCCCTCCTCCTCTTGCTCTGTAGTACGAGATAAAGCATCTGCTCGCACATTCTTGAATGCGGGTTTGTAGCGAAGCACGAAGTTGAACCGGTTGAAAAACAATGCCCAGCATGCTTGCCTGGGGTTTAAGCGTTGTGCTTGGCAGAGGAACTCCAAGTTCTTATGGTCCGTGAAGACTGTAATGGGATGCGCAGCCCCCTCCAACCATTGTCTCCACTCTTCAAATGCTAGCTTGATCGCTAAAAGTTCTTTATCCCCTATACTGTAATTCCATTCAGCGGGAGAGAACTTTTTAGAGAAGTACGAGCACAGTAGTAGTTTCCCTGAAGTAGTGCTCTGGCTCAGCACAGCTCCCACAGCTATGTTGGATGCATCCACCTCCACTATGAATGGGTGGAGGGGGTCTGGATGACGTAGACAAATGTCTTGCACAAAGTCTTCCTTGAGGTTCTCGAACGCCTGGCAGGCCGTCTCCGGCCGTTCCACAGCGTCGGCTCCCTTTCTAGTAAGAGCGGTGAGGGGCGCCACTTTGGAAGAGTAGTGTGGAATGAAGTGTCTATAGAAGTTTGCAAAACCCAAAAACGCTGCAAAGCCTTCAACCCTCTTGGATGCGGCCAGTCCTTAATAGCTGCTACTTTCCCAAGATCCATCTGGAACCCTGTTGCAGAAACTATGTACCCCAGAAAAGGAAGAGACTCCTGCTCGAACATACATTTTTCTAACTTGGCATACAAATGATTATCTCTGAGGATTTGAAGATCTTGCCTTACATGTCGTTGATGTGAATCCTAGTCCTGAAAATAGATTAGCACATCATCCAGGTACACAATAACTGAAGAGTGAAGGAGATCACGAAGTACTTCGTTCATTAAGTGTTGGAAAACTGCTGGGGCATTGCACAAGCCGAATGGCATAACGAGATACTCATAGTGCCCATCCCTGGTGTTAAAGGCAGTCTTCCATTCATCACTAGGACGAATCCGAACCAAGTTGTAGGCACCCCGCAAATCTAGCTTAGTGAATATCTTGGCCCCCTGTAACCAGTCCAGGAGTTCAGGGATCAACAGAAGGGGATAGCGATCATGTTTGGTAATGGCGTTAAGACCTCTATAGTCGATGCAGGTGGCAACTTTGAAGGTCGAATGAATCCTTTAGCAAGGTTTTCAGCTATGTACTCTGACATAGCTTGGGTCTCAGGCTGGGATAAAGGATATACCCTCCCACGAGGTGGCATGGCTCCTGGTACCAGTTCTATAGCGCAATCGAAGGGACGATGTTGCGGCAGGATCTCCGCCTTCTTTTTAGAAAAGATGTCTGCAAAGTCCGCATAGACCACCGGGGGCGCAATGGAAGCGTGCAGAAGAGGAATGCTGGGTGCATGAGGAATGTTGAGGCTGTTGTTTAAGCAAAAGGGGCTCCACTCCGCAATCTGCAGAGTGTCCCAATGAATAACCGGGGACTGTCGCTGCAACCATGGTAGCCCAAGTACCACTGGGTGGACGGCTTTCTCTAGTATCAAGAAGGAAATCCTTTTGGAATGCAGAATCCCGGTGTGGAGAGTGAGGGGCACTGTAGAGGCAGAAATACTCCCTGGAAGGAGTGTTCCTCGGATGGAGATAATTTGTAGAGGAGTCTTACGAGGAAGAACGGGGATCCATAATTGTTGTACGAGGTCACTCAAAATAAAATTCCTGCCTGCTCCGGAGTCAATAAAGGCGAGGGTCTCAAAGGCCCCGCCAGGATACTCCAGAGTGATAGGCACAGTACATTGAGGAGCAGAAGTAGCACCACCTAGGAGTAGCTCCTCGGGACCTCCTAGGCTCTGGTGTTTTCCGGACGCTCCTTACACTGGGCCAGGAAGTGACCCTTCACCCCGCAGTAGAGACAAAGACCCAAAGAACGACGGTGTCATTGCTCTTCTGCCGACAATGGAGTATGCCCCAACTGCATGGGCTCTTCAGAGGACACTTCAGAGCACGCCGGTCCTTGACTGGGTGCCGGAGTCATAGGTCTAGAGAATGCGGGTGCAAGAGGCACAGTGCGTCGAAATGGGTGGTTCTCCTTAGCCCGCTGTTGCAAGCGATGATCAATTCTTCCAGCTAAGTCGATTAATTCATTGAGGTCATCTGGAATAGCACGGGGTGCTAGCTCATCCTTAATTTGTGCCGCGAGCCCTTCCAGGAAGAGACCACGAAGGCTGTCCTCTCGCCACCCAACTTCAAGAGCGAGTGTACGGAATTCGATGGCGTAGTCCGCCAAGGAGCGAGACCCCTGTCTCAATTGTAGCAGATCCAAAGTGGCGGTAGCTAGTCATGCACGTTCATCAAAGGCCTGCTTAAAGCTGGTCACGAACTGTGGCAAACTGTTTAACAGAGGATCGTTCTGCTCCCACATGGGAAAGACCCAGGACAACACCTTCCCATCAAGCAAAGACAAGATGTAGGCCACCTTCACGGAATCAGTTGGGAACTGATTAGGCAATAATGAGAACCTGATGTAACAATGGTACAGGAAACCACGACAGGTTTTGGCCTCCCCGGAATAGCGAGAAGGTGTAGGCAGCTGAGTCAGCGTATTGACGCTTACCACCGGAGAGGGTAACGGAACCTGAGGAACTTCCGGAGGCGCTGCGTCCAACCAATTGGCCAATCGTTCCATGGTAGCCGCCAGTACGACCAGGCAATGTTGCTGTTGCTGTAACCATTGGGCCATACCAGGAATGGCCTGGAGGCCTGACAGGTCCGTCGGGTCCATGGCCTTGAAAACTGTTGTGGACGTAGCAGTGGACCCTTGAGCCGGCCTAGCAGAGTGAGATGATAGAAGAGAAGGGCACTCCGCGGTGACGAAATAGGCCGGGAGGCGGCGCCAAGCCGTACGTAGAGCTGAAGTCTTCAACCTGGAAGCCTGAGGACCCCCCGAGAGGAGCTCGTGAGGTCCCAGACTGCTGGGACTTAGGAAATCACAGGAGCCAAGCGACGGCTTCACCCTGGAAGCCTGAGGACCCCCCGAGAGGAGCTCGTGAGGTCCCAGACCACTGGGTCTTAGGAGATCGAAGGTACGGAAGAAGATGGAACTGTACGAGGTTGAGGCAGGTGGCAAGAACGGGATCCAGAAGCAAGCCGGGGTCAACAGCCAGAGAAGTCAGACAAGGGTCGTCAGGAACAGCGGAAGCTGGAAGCAGGGAACGGCAGAACAGGACCAGGATACCGGCAGGGCCGGCAGAACCACTAGGCGAGCTAGGCCTGTGCCTAGGGTGCCGAGACTTAGGGGGCGCCGCGGCAGGCAGCAGAATTTTGAAAGGGAAAAAAGTGCCCTTTTAAAATTCTGCCAGCCTTCGACTCGCCTAGATGGGAGACCAAGCGTTGAGATTTAGGGGGCGCCGTGGCAGGCAGTCAACTCCCGACTCGCCCCGCCGCCCCGCCAGTGTCACCATCCCAACACCCCCCTAGTGGTCCAGCGGAGGTCCCGGGAGCGATCTGCCGCTCCCGGGGCCTCCGCTGCCACTAAGCAAAATGGCGCTGGTGACCTTTAGCCCCTACCATGTGACAGGGGCTGAAGGCCACCGGCGCCATTTTGCTTAGTGGCAGCCGAGGCCCCGGGAGTGGCAGATCGCTCCCGGGCCCTCCCCTGGACCACCAGGGGGGGGGGGGGGCGTCAGGAGGGTGGCACTGGGGGGGAGGCAGGGAGAGTCGGGGGCTGGCTGCCTGCCGCAGCGCCCCTTAAGTCTCGGCGGCTGGTCTCCGGCTGCACCGATCTTCCTTTCTTCGGCCACGTGATCAGCTGGACCGACTGCGCCGATCTTCTTTCTGTGTGTGTGTGTGTGTGATGTGATGTGATGTATATGTAAGAAAGGAATGGAGCTTCTGTGTGTGTGTGTGTGTATGTGATGTGTATGTGAGAAAGGAATCTGCCAGTTTAAAAAAATGAAGTGTGATAATACATATACCTCAACTTTTGTGCTGATTTTGTTGAAAAGTTGGATGAAAGATGAAATTACTAAATTTTAAGAATTCCTCTGCTGGAAAATAAAATTTAACAAAGTGGGTAGAGACAAATACTAAAGTGGGTAGAGACAAATACTATAGTAAAAAAAAAAAAATTATTTAAAATGTTCATCTCAGCAAAATCACAAACTTAAGATACTGATGCCAGGTGGGTTTTTTTTTTTAAGCATAATTTAAGCATGAAGACTAGAATAGTTCCAATCTGAAATAGTTTTGCTTTTTTTTTTTTTAAGCCTTTAGAAAATGTATATTTTTAAATGACTAAGACTGGAGTCTTCCCATTTAAAAGGGAAGTTGACTAAGGATGTCTTTCTGTTCCATATCTCCCACATGAATAATCATATGACTGATAGTTTGAAGAAACACACTTGCTTTATTGCCTGAAAGCATAAAACAAGAGAAGGTATAGGTGGCTGTCCCTTGGGAGGACAGAACCTGAAGGAAGGGTGTCATTTCACCTTCTGATAGGAATGTGGTTTTCTTATTAAATGGTTGGGAGCATCACTTTCACTTTTAGTAAAAGTGAAAAATGCTGTAAGTCTGAAAGCAAGGTGCTTCTGTGAGTGTAATGTGTATGTGAGACAGGGAGAGTGCTTCTGTATGTGTGTGGTGTATATGTGAGTCAGGGAGGGTGCTTGTGTGTGTCAGTGTGTGTGCGAGAGAGATGGAGCATGTTTTTGGCTGGCTTGTGGCTGTGAGAGAGGGCATGTGTGTGATTGAGCCTATTTGTAAGTGAGATAGAACGTGTGTGATTGAGAGCTTGTGTGTAAGTGAAATAGAGAGAGCATGTGTGTGATTGAAAGCCTGTGTGTTAGTAAGAGAGAGCGAGAGCATTGTGTGATTGAGAGAGACTGGCCAGAGAGGTGACTAGTATGTGTGTGAGAGAGAGAGAGACTGGTTGGGGAGATGAGTGATGTGTGAGAGACAGAAACTGGTCCTGAGGGTGTGATTTGTGTGTGTGTGTGTGTGTGTGTGTGTGTGTGTGTGTGAGAGAGAAGAGATTGGTTGTGGTCCCTAAGGAAGAGGACTGTGAGGACAGCTTCAGCAGCTACTGCTGCATCTGGTATGGCCTGCAAGGGAAAGGAGTAGGAGAACTGCTGGAGAGATTAAGTAAAGGTGGCTTTTTAAGATCATTTTTCTTGATTGACTACCATTTTAATTATTGGGTAGTATGTGATGTGTCTGCTGTTTGAAATATTTTATTGGTGTTTGGTAAAGCTTTCAAAATTTGTATTAATCTTTAATTATTGGATATTCTATTCATCAGCTGTTTTGAAATTATCTTATTTGTATGGTTTTATAATTATGATTAATGATTTATATATCTTTATATTATTGATTTGTTTCACAAGGAATGGTGAAATTTTTGTTTTTCCATTGTTACACTGTATAGAGTCTGGTGTGATGCGTTTTACAGTTGTTTTTGTCTGCATATTTCTGTTTATACTTTATGTGGCTTTATTCTATATTTGATGAGAGGTCTATCTCTGCTCTATATGTGTGACCATGATGAGAGATTCTGCTTGCATATAGTGTCTGTATAGGGATCATTAGCAATCGGGTTTGTTTTGTTTCCTCAGTAGGTGGTGTATTGGTATTCTAGGACCCAGTGCAATATTTACCCATGCTTTTTCAAAGGTAGGGTTATTGTTGTTTGAGTCCTTGGTGTTATTACTGTTATGTTACGATGGGATTGCAGTATAGATTTTAAGTGTCTTTTTTGCGGGGTTTTGTGTTAGTTCACAATGTGCCTGGCAGTGGAAGGTGTTTGTGCTGCTGTTACTGTGAGGTGACACCAGAATTTGAAAATATCTTTTAGGATGATGAGCTGTAAGCTCTATTGTTTAGGGGAATTTCAGTGGATGCACAAAGTTACAGAATTGGAGGTGCAGGATTTATATTGACATTCTGTCCCTTCCTATATATTCCAGACTTCACTTTCATAGCCATATAGAATTAGTTGAATGAGGCTATCAAATAATTTTATAGTGTAAAACTGGCCAGTTTTTTAAAAATTACCCAGAAGAGCCTTTGGACTTTTTTATTAACACTTTTTTTAATAACCAGTTTGAAAGCAGGATCCATGCTATAGAGGTGGGTGTGATGAAGAAATGTCATTTTGGCTACCCCCCCCCAAATTCTTCTGTCTAGAGATGCCACTGATTTTCTGTGACCTTAAGCATTAGTACAAGAAGGATTAAGGGGGCGATGCTGGAGAGGCACACAAATGCATTGGCCCCTGGGTGCCGGAGACCCTTGGTGCGCCACTGGGTGCGAGTCATATGGGGCCGCAAGCAGTGGCAAAGAGGAGTGGAGATTTGGCGGGCCACGAGCAGTGCCCAACCTGCTTGTGACCGGAAAACCACACAGTCAACGGGCGTGATCGAGAATGAGGTAGGAATCGGGGCCGAGACCAGGGGTGGCAGCGCAACAGGGGGGCGCAAGGGAGAAGGCTCGCCTAGGGCGCCAAATCCCCTTGCACCGGCCCTGCTTATAAGGGTAGCCCCGGGACTGAAACGTGTGACCATAGAACATGCCTGGTTCAGGAAATCTTCATGTAATGAGCTAAGTCTCCGAAGCTTAAAAAATTGGCCAAAAGGTATGATATCATGAAGGACTCAAGGGTGTTTGCTGGTGTAATGGGAGAAGGGTGTTGTGATCAGCGGGTTTACGATACAAAGAAGTGGGGGGAAAAAAAGGGACTGCAAGGATGGCTGCAGGATTTAAAGTAAAGGCCTACCACATATTCTGAACTACTCAATACCATGGGATCTCCTTCAGAAGTGCAGCCATGTGCTATGCTAAGTTACAATTCTACCTTATATAAATTAGGGATGTGAATCGTGTCCTCGATCGTCTTAACGATCGATTTCGGCTGGGAGGGGGAGGGAATCGTATTGTTGCCGTTTGGGGGGGTAAAATATCGTGAAAAATCGTTAAAAATCGAAAAATCGAAAAATCGAAAAACCGGCACATTAAAACCCCCTAAAACCCACCCCCGACCCTTTAAATTAAATCCCCCACCCTCCCGAACCCCCCCCCAAATAACTTAAATAACCTGCGGGTCCAGCGGCGGTCCGGAACGGCAGCGGTCCGGAACGGGCTCCTGATCCTGAATCTTGTCGTCTTCAGCCGGCGCCATTTTCCAAAATGGCGCCGAAAAATGGCGGCGGCCATAGACGAAAAAGATTGGACGGCAGGAGGTCCTTCCGGACCCCCGCTGGACTTTTGGCAAGTCTCGTGGGGGTCAGGAGGCCCCCCACAAGCTGGCCAAAAGTTCCTGGAGGTCCAGCGGGGGTCAGGGAGCGATTTCCCGCCGCGAATCGTTTTCGTACGGAAAATGGCGCCGGCAGGAGATCGACTGCAGGAGGTCGTTCAGCGAGGCGCCGGAACCCTCGCTGAACGACCTCCTGCAGTCGATCTCCTGCCGGCGCCATTTTCCGTACGGAAACGATTCGCGGCGGGAAATCGCTCCCTGACCCCCGCTGGACCTCCAGGAACTTTTGGCCAGCTTGTGGGGGGCCTCCTGACCCCCACGAGACTTGCCAAAAGTCCAGCGGGGGTCCGGAAGGACCTCCTGCCGTCCAATCTTTTTCGTCTATGGCCGCCGCCATTTTTCGGCGCCATTTTGGAAAATGGCGCCGGCTGAAGACGACAAGATTCAGGAGCAGGAGCCCGTTCCGGACCGCTGCCGTTCCGGACCGCCGCTGGACCCGCAGGTTATTTAAGTTATTGGGGGGGGGGGGTTCGGGAGGGTGGGGGGTTTAATTTAAAGGGTCGGGGGTGGGTTTTAGGGGGTTTTAGTGTGCCGGCTCACGATTCTAACGATTTATAACGATAAATCGTTAGAATCTGTATTGTATTGTGTTCCATAACGGTTTAAGACGATATTAAAATTATCGGACGATAATTTTAATCGTCCTAAAACGATTCACATCCCTAATATAAATTCTTTTCTCCAGACTGTCCGACTATCTTTGTTGGTGCATATAGGTTTGTATAAGCCGTGTTAAATTTCTGATTTTTTTTCTTTCCCATATGCCTGTAGTTTCTATGCTAATGGTTAAAAAAATATTGTTTGTATAGGGTCCAAAACATACTCAATCCAAAATGCAAGTAAATCCTGTCATCACACTACCTCAGCATCCTGTGCTCCTTTATACTCTGAGCCCTGGCTAACCAAGGTGCAGCAAATTAGAAATAGCTCAAGAACATAGGAACATAAGAAATTGCCATGCTGGGTCAGACCAAGGGTCCATCAAGCCCAGCATCCTGTTTCCAACAGAGGCCAAACCAGGCCACAAGAACCTGGCAATTACCCAAACACTAAGAAGATCCCATGCTACTGATGCAATTAACAGCAGTGGCTATTCCCTAAGTAAACTTGATTAATAGCTATTAATGGACTTCTCCTCCAAGAACTTATCCAAACCTTTTTTGAACCCAGCTACACTGTCATAACCACATCCTCTGGCAACAAATTCCAGAGCTTTATTGTGCGTTGAGTGAAAAAGAATTTTCTCCGATTAGTCTTAAATGTGCTACTTGCTAACTTTATGGAATGCCCCCTGGTCCTTCTATTATTCAAAAGTGTAAATAACCGATTCACATCTACTCATTCACGACCTCTCATGATCTTAAAGACCTCTATCATATCCCCCCTCAGCCGTCTCTTCTCCAAGCTGAACAGCCCTAACCTCCAGCCTTTCCTCATAGGGGAGCTGTTCCATCCCCTTTATCATTTTGGTTGCCTTTCTCTGTACCTTCTCCATCGCAACTATATAGATCTAACTAATTATTGAGTCTATTTAGCATATTACAAAAAAATGATAAATAAGACTAAAAGACAATATTACAATGCCAAAATCCAAAGATTTGCCAACAATCCTAAAACTCTATTTGATATTGTATCCAAACTCACGAATGATCCATTGAAAAGTGAATCTCTACTAGGGGTGTGCATTCGTTTTCACCGCATATGTAAAACGCAACTTTTTTTTTTTTTAACTTAAAAAAGTGATGAGGCGAAAACGATCGCGATTTCCAACTTATTCAACATAGCTATGTTGAATAAGTTGGAAATCGCGATCGTTGATCCTAAATAAAAATTTAAACCCCTCACCCTCCTTAATCCCCCCCCCCCAAGACTTACCAAAACTCCCGGGGAGTCAGGACGCCATTCCTGTATTCCTTTGCGAGGAGCACGTGACGTCGGCGTCACGTCGGAGTGACGCGGACATCACGTGATTCACCGCCTCCTGACCCCCCCAAGCTGGCCAAAAGTTCTGTTTGGGTCCAACGAGGGTCCCGGAGCGGACGCGCGGTGAATCACGTGACGTCGGCGTCACTCCGACGTGACGCCGACGTCACGTGCTCCTCGCAAAGAAATACAGGAATGGCGTCCTGACTCCCCGGGAGTTTTGGTAAGTCTTGGGGGGGGGGGGTTAAGGAGGGTGAGGGGTTTAAATTTTTATTTAGGGAATCGGTGCACGTATGGACATAGACTCAACTTATGGAATTCTACATATGTCCATATTGACCGAAATTGACCCCCCCCCCCCTTTCGACTTATGGACTTATGAACATAAACTTTTTGTCTGCACATCCCTAATCTCTACCAGAATCACGCTGTGATGAAATAGCTATTTTCTTTAAAACAAAAATTGATAATTTGATCAACGTTCTAGAACAACATCCCTCTCAAACTATTAACATGCCAAAAAGGGGTTTAGCACAATGGTCCCATTTTGAACTAACCACAAAATTTGAAATTGAAAAACTGATAAAAAATATGAATCCTGCTAATCACCCCCTAGACACAATTAACACGTTAACGCTTAAACAGTGTATTGAACCAATTAGCGCAACTTTATTAGCGTTAGTTAACAAATCTCTTACTGAAGGAAATATGCCAGCCCCATTGAAAAATGCAGTTGTGAAACCAATCTTGAAAAAATCAAACTTAGATCCTTCTATTTTAACTAACTATAGACCTATTTCTAATTTATCCTTTTTAGCCAAGCTAATTGAGAAAGTGGTAAACCGACAATTAAGTGAACATTTGGAAAACAATGAGATTCTTTACCATCGCAGCATGGTTTCCGTAAACTATTTAGTACCGAGACACTGTTATTATCTTTAACAGATTTGGTCCTTAGAGGATTTGATAGAGGTCAAAGCTTTATTCTTGTACTATTAGATCTTTTGGCGGCATTCGACACAGTTGATCATAACATTCTTCTTCAGAGACTTCAAGATATTGGTCTAGAAAACACCACCCTAAAATGGTTCCAATCATTTCTAGAGAATAGGACTTTTAACATTAAGATAAAAAATACCATGTCAAATAAGATAAAATTAACAACTGGTGTCCCACAGGGTTCGGCATTATCAGCCACCCTGTTTAACATTTATTTATTACCTTTATGTCACTTATTAACAGGACTTGGTTTGACTTATTATATTTATGCTGATGACATCCAGCTATTAATCCCAATCGAAAGTAACCTTGAATCAAGCTTCAAAATGGTAAATATGTATTTGAAAATTATTGGCCAATTACTTGTACAATTAAAACTGGTTTTAAATATTGACAAATCTGTTTTTATGATTTTAGATAGAAAAAATTTTAATCAAGAAAAAAACTCAATTACAGTAGATGATCAAACCTGTTTTAATTTAACCGATACCGCTAGAAACCTCGGTCTGATTTTCGATTATGAATTAAATTTTAAAGCTCACATATCCCAAAAAGTCAAGGAAGGTTTTAATAAATTAAGGCTTTTAAAACGTTTGAAACCGATACTTTCTCCATATAATTTTAGATACGTTTTACAGATGTTAGTATTTTCAGGGCTTGATTATTGTAATTCAACATTGCTGGGACTTCCTAAATCCACTATTCGACCCCTTCAGGTAATCCAAAATGTTGCAGCAAGGATATTGACGAACACAAAGAAAAATGAACATATTACTCCAGTATTAAAATCATTACACTGGCTGCCCGTAGAATTTAGAATTAAACACAAGACTCTCTGTATGCTTCATAAAATCATTTACGGAGACAACACGGATTGGCTGAATACAACTATTAAATTACATTTACCTCAACGAGATCTAAGATCATCTAACAAAGGCTTGTTATCAATACCTACAGTCAGATCAGCACACCTGAGCGAAGTCAGAGAAAGAGCCATTTTAGTAGCCGGACCGAAGCTTTGGAATAGTCTGCCACCAAATTTGAGAATGCAAGATAATCTAAAGAAGTTTAAAAAAGATCTTAAAACATGGTGTTTTTTAGAAGCATACAGAGATAATGCCCAAGAGTTTTTATAAATCTATAGCAGCTTTTATGGTTTTTTTATTTTTAACTTTACTTATGCTAATTTTAGTTTTTAAATAACTCTATTTTATTTTATTGATGTTTTATTGTATTTATTTCTGTTTTCTTAACTGTCTTAAGTTAATTTATTATGTAAACCGTTAAGATAGAACTCTTTGTTCTGGGCAACGGTATATAAAAATTGCACAAATAAATAATAATAAAAAAAAAAAATCTTTTTTGAGATGTGGCGACCAGAATTGTACACAGTATTCAAGGTGCAGTCTCACCATGGAGCGATATAGAGGCATTATGACATTTTCCATTTTATTAACCATTCCCTTCCTAATAATTCCTTACATTCTGTTTGCTTTTTTGACTGCTGCAGCCCACTGAACCAACGATTTTAAAGTATTATCCACTATGATGCCTAGATCTTTTTCCTGGATGGCACCTGCCTATAAATTAAGGGATGAGCTAGGGGTGGGTGGGCAAGGGGTGGGAAGGTTGGGAAATACAAACAGTCTAACTTCAGTTAGTCAGCCTGAGTGACTCACTGCTCGCTTGATTAACAAATGTTGGTCCCTATTCAAACCCAATCACACTACCTCAACACCTTTCCAAGGTGAGTAACTGAGCTGAACTTAGGTATACACTGCTCCTAGCTTATTTCTAGCTTCTGGCTACTTTTTGTGGTTTTTTTGTTTGTTTGTTTTTTTTCAACACAAACACTCAGTTTGTATTAAATATAAACACTCCATTCTTTAAAAGTCTACAGAACACTCAGTTCTGCAGACTTTTAAAAATAAATACACTACCTACTGCTTACTAGCTACCTTATTGACTGACTATTTAAAAATACAAACAGTCTAACTTGTTTATTCACTGCCTTTCTAACTATTAAAGGCACAAACACACTAAATAATATTCCCAAATAGTTAACTTTGCCCCAATACTTTTAAAAAGACAATGTCCCAAGCAAAAACTTACTGATTCCTTTCAGCCACCAGCAAGGTGATCCTCTCATCTCAGTGTTCCCACTGGAATTTCATCACCTCAAAGAGGCTTTCTTAACTCTGCTTGCCAAAACAGGGAAAGAAAGTGAATATTTTCTTGACAAGCAATTTTTTTTCTTTTAGCCTTCTCAGAGAAAAAAAAAAGTTGAAGCTGCCAGAGTTGGTATGTGTAGTGTTTGATAATGGCATGGCCATCCAGCAGCAAGATAATTGGTCTACACTAGAGCTCAAGAAAGTTAGCCTTGTCTGTGGGAAAGCATGACTGAGCAAGAATTGGAAGCGTGGATTCAAAGCCCCCCAGGAAGGACAGAGACAGCTGAAAGAATGTGGCATAAATCACTAGACTGCTTGGGCATGTGTCTGGAAGGAATGAAAAGCAAAAGCAGTGCTCCTAACTGCCAGTTTGCCAGGATTAAGACCAGAAAAGGGCTCACTGCAGTTAGAATCTGAGGAAACACAGCAGCCATTTGACTCACATGACTGCTGCTTTACTCTCCAGAGGGACAAAGGTGCAGAGGAAGATAATAGCAGCAAATATGCTGGGTATGAAAAGAGCCTGTGGATGGTGTATCAGGAAAAATTGGCATGGAACCAGAAAACACATCGCTAGAATAGGTGGCAGAAGAAAAGTCAGAGTGCAAGGACAAGCACAACAGAGCATAAGAAAAAGGCTCCAGGGGTGATCCGGGTAACTATAGACCAGTGAGCCTAACTTCAGTGCCGGGAAAAATAGTGGAAACTATCCTCAAGATCAAAATTGTAGAGCATATAGAAAGACATGATTTAATGGGACACAGTCAACATGGATTTACCCAAGGGAAGTCTTGCCTAACAAACCTGCTTCATTTTTTTGAAGGGGTTAATAAACATGTGGATAAAGGTGAACCGGTAGATGTAGTGTATTTGGATTTTCAGAAGGCGTTTGACAAAGTCCCTCATGAGAGGCTTCTACGAAAACTAAAAAGTCATGGGATAGGAGGCGATGTCCTTTCGTGGATTACAAACTGGTTAAAAGACAGGAAACAGAGAGTAGGACTAAATGGTCAATTTTCTCAGTGGAAAAGGGTAAACAGTGGAGTGCCTCAGGGATCTGTACTTGGACCGGTGCTTTTCAATATATATATCAATGATCTGGAAAGGAATACAATGAGTGACGTTATCAAATTTGCAGATGATACAAAATTATTCAGAGTAGTTAAATCACAAGCAGACTGTGATACATTACAGGAGGACCTTGCAAGACTGGAAGATTGGGCATCCAAATGGCAGATGAAATTTAATGTGGACAAGTGCAAGGTGTTGCATATAGGGAAAAATAACCCTAGCTGTAGTTACACGATGTTAGGTTCCATATTAGGAACTACCACCCAAGAAAGAGATCTAGGCGTCATAGTAGATAATACATTGAAATCGTCAGCTCAGTGTGCTGCAGCAGTCAAAAAAGCAAATAAAATGTTAGGAATTATTAGGAAGGGAATGGTTAATAAAACGGAAAATGTCATAATGCCTCTATATCGCTCCATGGTGAGACCACACCTTGAATACTGTGTACAATTCTGGTCGCCGTATCTCAAAAAAGATATAGTTGCAATGGAGAAGGTACAGAGAAGGGCAACCAAAATGATAAAGGGGATGGAACAGCTCCCCTATGAGGAAAGGCTGAAGAGGTTAGGGCTGTTCAGCTTGGAGAAGAGACGGCTGAGGGGGGATATCATAGAGGTCTTTAAGATCATGAGAGGTCTTGAACGAGTAGATGTGACTCGGTTATTTACACTTTCGAATAATAGAAGGACTAGGGGGCATTCCATGAAGTTAGCAAGTAGCACATTTAAGACTAATCGGAGAAAATTCTTTTTCACTCAACGCACAATAAATCTCTGGAATTTGTTGCCAGAGGATGTGGTTAGTGCAGTTAGTGTAGCTGGGTTCAAAAAAGGTTTGGATAAGTTCTTGGAAGAGAAGTCCATTAACTGCTATTAATCAAGTTTACTTAGGGAATAGTCACTGCTATTAATTGCATCAGTAGCATGGGATCTTCTAGGTGTTTGGGTAATTGCCAGGTTCTTGTGGCCTGGTTTGGCCTCTGTTGGAAACAGGATGCTGGGCTTGATGGACCCTTGGTTTGACCCAGCATGGCAATTTCTTATGTTCTTATGTTCTTAAGAAAAAAGAATGGAATTAGATGAATGAACTTGCAATGCAAGAGTGCTCATGGTGGAGCTTTACAGCCTGGCCTGACAGAAGTAACACAGATTTCCTGGAAGGAGGCAGTACAAAATGGCCTAATGGAAGCAGCACAGATTATCCTGAGTAAGGCAGCATGGAAGAGCCAGAGAGAGGCACTGCAAAGAGGTCCACGAGAAGCACTGCTGAAAGGCTCTGCAGAATACCCAGATGCAGCCACTGCAGAAAGCCAGAAAGTGATGCTGCAGATTGAGATGGCCCAGAGGAGTCAGAAGGAGCCAGGGAAAAAGTGAAAAGAGAGTTTAAGACACCACAGGAACAGCCAAGTGGAGGATTGGAGCTCAGACTCTGGATGGACTCAGCTCAAAGACTATGGGGTAGACACTTGGCCAAGGACATAGGGGAGGTTGTGATATTTGTGGGTTGGTTAAGGGCAACTGTAATAAGAAGGCAACAGCATGACCCCTACCCAGAGTTTTGCTGGTACAAGGTCAGAAGAGGCATGGGGTAAGAGACTTATTTCCCTGAATGGGATCCAGGGTAAGTAGACACACTCACCCTAAAGGGTTTGAGCTGAGGGGGGAGGGTATGTAAAGGAGTGGCCATACACCACCTCTTTAACCTGTATGAGACCTGGCATCTATCTTGGTCTACCTTAATCCTACAGAACAAGAGAGAGCTCTGTGGGTGGGACTGTTGAGCAGGGACTGTTGAGCAGGATAAGAAAGTGAGCCCAGCTTGGAACAGGAGGCCTCCTCCTATCCAGGAGAAGGCAGCTCCAGTAACATCTCTGACCTAAACTAAGGCAGTGAGTAATACTGTTGGAAGTAAACTGTGCATTTTATGTATACTGATTAATGCTATAATACAGTGGAATCTTATGAAAAAGGATGGAGTCAGTGTGTACAGCCTGAAGTTTGCTGAGCTATCCCACAACCACATTCAGACACTCAACTTGATGCACTGCCAGATTATTGCTATTTTTTAATGCAAGTTTCCAAAGGTGGAGAATCAAGCATTAAAAGCCTGGCAAAAAAGCTATGCTTCCTGAAATGGGAGCAGTCATTTATTTGATGGAGTTCTTCCAGAAGAGAGTTTGTAAGGCAGGAGCTGCTCTCAATAAGGATCATCATTGAGTATATATTCTTCTGATTATTTTTATCATTGGCATTGTAAAAGAGGCACCAAGTGCGGACCTCAGTGGTCTGGGGGGCATGCACAGGAGACAGTCTTTCTCTCAGTTTGGTCTGTCTCCCCTTAGAGCCTTGGATATCAGTGTCAAGGTTTTGAATTTGGATCTGTAGGAGACTGGAAGCCAGTGTAGTTTGTGTAGGACTGGTATAATATGTTTGTGGATCTTATATCCTTCTCAGTCATGCAGCTGACCTCTGGATGTCTGGAGTTAGTGGAGGGCCTTATCTGTATGACCCTGGTATAGAGCTTTACAATAATCCTGTCGTATGGTTACCATGGTATGGACTACTGTGTCAAATTTCTTATTGTCAGTGAGAGGGTGAAGTCTAAGAAGGTTGCATAGTTGGAAGATGCGACTCCTTATTGTAGTCAGAATTTGTGGGAGCATGGTTGGTTCCAAACAGGAAGTCCAAAGGAGCAAGCAGATACTGCCAGGTCAAGAGACAAATTAAAAAATTAACGGGTAAGTTTCAAATTGCCTGCCTAGATTCCTGACTTTCGTGTTAGGAAAAATGATTGAAATTATTCTTAAAAAAAAAAATTACTGACAAAATAAATAGACATAGTTTAATGGGGGAGAATCAACATAGTTTTTCCAAAGGGAAGTCTTGCCTTACCAAATTACTAGACAATTGCAGACAAAGTTGAGCCGGTTGATATAGTGTATTTGGATTTTCAGACGGCATTTGACAAAGCCCCTCATGAAAAACGTCTCAGGAAACTGGAAGGTCACAGGATTGGAGGCAGTGTCCTACTGTGGCTTGGAAACTGGTTAAAAGACAGTAAACAGAGGATAGGACTAAATGGTTAGTTTTCCAAATGGAGAAAGATTGTTACTGGAGTGCCCCAGGAGTGTGTATTGAGACCTGCTTTATTTAGCATATTCATAAATGATCTGGAGAAAGGAATGATGAGTGAGGTGACCAAATTTACAGATGATATAATATTATTTCGAGTTGTTAAAATAACAGTGGATTGTGAAAAACTACAGAAGGACCTTATGAGACTAGGAGACTGGGCTTCTAAATGGCAGATAAAATTTAATCTGTACAAGTGCAAAGTAATGCACATAGGGAAAAATAATCCCAACTACAAGTACATGATAATGCGTTCCATGTTAGGAGTCACCACCCAGGGAAAGGACCTTGGAGCCCTTAAAAATAATATTATGAAACCTTCGGCTCAGTGTGTGGCAGCAGTGAAAAAGACAAATAGAATATTAGGAATTATTTGAAAAGAAATAGAGAACACAACTTAAACTATCATAATGCCCTTGTATAGATCTATAGTATTGAGTACTAAGTACAGTTCTTGTCTCTCCATCCCAAAAAAGACATCGCACATCTGGAAAAAGTATACAAAAAATGACGACAACAATGATGAAGGGGATGGAAAAGCTGCCTTATGGATAAAGGCTAAACAGATTTGGACCTAGTGGTTATGAACCAGGGAAACCAGGGTTCAAATCCCACTGTCGCTCCTTGTCACCTTGGGCAAGTCACTTTACCCTCCATTGCCTCAGGTACAAACTTGGGCCAGGATTCATCATTCTGTGTGGAATGTTGAAGCCTGTGCTAAAGGGGGCGGGGGCGAAGGAGGGGGTGGGCGGGCGATAGCCCGCAGCCGATCGCACCACGGTGGTGCGGCCGGCTGCAGGCTATTGCGGGCACAGCGCCACCGTAAAAGGTGGCGCTGTGCCCAGTGCTACTGCCGGCGATCATGTTCGAAACATTATCGCCGGCAGCGCTGCCGCCGCCGACTCCGCCCCGATTCCTCCCCTCCCCCTAATTTTAATGTTTACCGCCATGAGACGGCCCTAACGCACGCGATAAGTGCTTAGAAAATAACTCCCTTAGATTGTGAGCCCTCTGGGGATAGGGAAATATCTACAGTACCAGAATGTAATTTGCTTTGAAGCGCTTAAAAAAAAAAGTGCAAAAAAAGCAGAATATAAAAATCTAAATAAAATAAATAGTTTGGAAAAGAGATGACTGAGAGGGGATATGATTGAAATTTACAAAATCATGAGTAGGGGGAACAGTTATTTATCCTTTCAAACAACACTAGGACTAGGAAACACTCCATGAAACTAGAAACTGGTAAATTTAAAATGTAGGAAGCATTTTTTCACTCAATGTACAAGCTATAGAATCTATTGCTGAAGGATTTGGTCAAGTCAACTAATACAGTAGGGTTCAAAAGAGATTGGACAAGTTCCTGAAGGAAAAGTCCCTAACCAGTTATTAGCCAGATAGGCATGGAGTAATCAGCTCTTAATCTCTGGGAGTGAAATATAAGAAATGATCTGACGGGTACTTGTAATCCAGACTGGTCACTGTCAGAGACAGAATGTTGGGTTTGATGGACCTTGGGCTGACCCAGCATTGCACTTTCTATGTTCTTAAGTCCACAGGTACTTTATATTTACAGACCTTGTACCCAGTTTTCAAAGGATAAGTGCACACATATTTTCTTTTTGAAAATGACCGTATACCCAGGGAGTTTGGCAATGGATTCATGTGCAGGTAAAATTTCTGTAGGAAATAACATGTCTAGATTTGAAAATTCATAAGAACATACCATACTGGGTCAGATCAAGGGTCCATCAAGCCCAGTATCCTGTTTCCAACAGTGGCCAATCCAGGCCATAAGAACCTGGCAAGTACCCAAAAATTAAGTCTATTCCATGTTACCATTGCTAATAATAGCAGTGGCTATTTTCTAAGTCAACTCAATTAATAGCAGGTAATGGACTTCTCCTCCAAGAACTTATCCAATCCTTTTTTAAACACAGCTACACTAACAGCACTAACCACATCCTCTGGCAACAAATTCCAGAGTTTAATTGTGCATTGAGTGAAAAAGAACTTTCTCCGATTAGTTTTAAATGTGCCACACGCTAACTTCATGGAGTGCCCCCTAGTCTTACTATTATCCGAAAGAGTAAATAACCGATTCACATCTACCCGTTTTAGACCTCTCATGATTTTAAATACCTCTATCGTATCTCCCCTCAGCTGTCTCTTCTCCAGGCTGAAAAGTCCTAACCTCTAGTCTTTCCTCATAGGGGAGCTGTTCCATTCCCCTTATCATTTTGGTTGCCCTTCTCTGTACCTTCTACATCGCAATTATATCTTTTTTGAGATTTGGCGACCAGAATTGTACATAGTATTCAAGGTGCGGTCTCACCATGGAACAATACAGAGGCATTATGACATTTTCCGTTTTATTCACCATTCCCTTTCTAATAATTCCCAACATTCTGTTTGCTTTTTTGACTGCCGCAGCACACTGAACCGACGATTTCAATGTGTTATCCACTATGATGCCTACATCTCTTTCTTGGGTTGTAGCACCTAATATGGAACCTAACATTGTGTAACTATAGCATGGGTTATTTTTCCCTATATGCATCACCTTGCACTTATCCACTTTAAATTTCATCTGCCATTTTGATGCCCAATTTTCTAGTCTCACAAGGTCTTCCTGCAATTTATCACAATCTGCTTGTGATTTAACTACTCTGAACAATTTTGTATCATCTGAAAATTTGATTTCCTCACTTGTCGTATTTCTTTCCAGATCATTTATAAATATATTGAAAAGTTAGGGTCCCAATATAGATCCCTGAGGCACTCCACTGCGTACTTCCTTCCACTGAAAAAATTGCCCATTCAATCCTACTCTCTGTTTCCTGTCTTTTAGCCAGTTTGTAATCCATGAAAGGACATCACCACCTATCCCATGACTTTTTACTTTTCCTAGAAGCCTCTCATGAGGAATTTGTCAAATGCCTTCTGAAAATCCAAGTACACTACTTCTACCAGTTCACCTTTATCCACATGTTTATTAACTCCTTCAAAAAGGTGAAGCAGATTTGTGAGGCAAGACTTGCCTTGGGTAAAGCCATGCTGACTTTGTTCCATTAAACCATGTCTTTCTATATGTTCTGTGATTTTGATGTTTAGAACACTTTCCACTATTTTTCCTGGCACTGAAGTCAGGCTAACTGGTCTGTAGTTTCCCGGATCGCCCCTGGAGCTCTTTCTAAATATTGGGGTTACATTGGTTATCATCCAGTCTTCAGGTGCAATGGATGATTTTAATGATAGGTTACAAATTTTTACTAATAGGTATGAAATTTCATTTTTAAGTTCCTTCAAAACTTTGGGGTGTATACCATCCGGTCCAGGTGATTTACTACTCTTCAGTTTGTCAATCAGGTCTACCACATCTTCTAGGTTCACTGTGATTTGGTTCAGTCCATCTGAATCATTACCCATGAAAACCTTCTCCAGTACGGGTACCTCCCCAACATCCTCTTCAGTAAACATAATCTCTATGTGCATTATTTTCTTGTGCTGCCCATAACATGGTACCCTGGGAACTCCTTCTCCATCTGGCTAAAAGTATAAGCATTTTGGAAGCCTAGGATTGGGTCAGCAAGAACTCCTCTTAGCTGACATGGTGGATGGAGGCCAGAGACCCCATTGGGAAGTTAATTCCACTGGTAACACAGATACCTTATTGGCCAAAGTAAAACCTACTGTTAACGTCCAATGAACTAAAAAGCTTTAAACTAGGTACTGAAGTCTACAAGGGATATGTTTTTGTTTAAAACAAAATAGGAAACTTCAATGAAATTTCCTATATAGTTTCATTTTGCTTTCAAAATAAAACATAAAAATGAATGAAATTCCATTTGTGTTTCATTTCATTTTGAAGATAAGATGCTGCCAAATGAAAAACAAGCCCTTCTCCCTTGGGCCATGACCCTCCTCCCACCTGCCAAACTGACAAAAGTTAATTCCTCCCCCAGACCCCTCTGAGCCCTTCTTACTGCATCTGTGGGTTTAAATGAGGGCAGGAGCAATCCCTAATCACTTCTGTCTTGCGATTGCTGTTTTTCCATATGGTGCCAAGACTGCACAGCCGAATGATGCCAGCTGGCAACATTTGGAAAAAAAGCAGTAGTGGAGCAGGAGCGACTGGGAATTGCTCCTACCCCATTCAAGTCCATGGACTGGGCAAGGTTTTGGTTTTCCTTTTTAAAAATTGATTTTGTTTTGGATAAATGAAACAAAATAATAAACGAAAAGGAAAAAACAGTAAAATGATAAAAGTGCATTAGAATCTGTGCATTAACCCACAGCAATGGCTGATTTCACTTGATTTTGTACATAATCCCCTATTTCCAGTGCTCTGAGACACAAACTACGAATCTCTGATCGTGCTTTAGTGAATTCCCTAATTTTAATAAGAGTGGAAATTCAAAAGGTCAGTAGATGGCAGCATTAACATTTCACAATAGGTGAAAACCAACAAATTAAAGAAAAGAAAATGGGAGTGTAGCAAACAGCACCAAAATATATCTAAACCTACCCTCACATCTGAAAATGGATATAAGGAGGAAAAAGATTTGAGATGCCAATGATAAGTAGAGCTGGATCGTTCTACTCAGGTTAGGAATAGTCATAAAAACAAACCTCCTCGTAAATACAATGCAGACACTTACCTGAATCTTTCTGAAAAAACCCTCAGTGATAACAATGGTCTGACATGGCCAGCGTTTCATCAAAACTGGCTGTGCCAGGAACCAACCTGGAAAAACAAAAAAAGAAATGTTTATCCATTTTCAGACTTTACATTTATGAATGCACAAAAAAGAACTTACATCTCAAGGGTAAAACTTCAACGAAACAACATTTTCCAGTGACTCACATGTATCAGTTCTCTTAACACTTAAATGATGTTAGGCTTCTTATATACAAATGTAACCCCCTTTTTCCTGGGAGTCACCTTCCCAACCTTGGGGAGCACTGGAGCAGCTCCTCCAAGGTGGGGTACACTGTCTCTCAGGCATAGGCTGGAGCAGTGACTTTTGCCAGGTCGAAGACACTTTCAAAAAACACATTGTCCACACAATATTTGTGCTCTAATAACAAAATAAAGTTTTTTGAAGAATTAGTCAAGTAGCAAAATAGATAACATACAGTTCTGGAATCAGTTCAGTAGCAAAAATCTAAAAACTCTATCAAAATTTCAAGCTCAATAACTCCCAATTCTTAGCTAAGGTCAGTACAGTAAGAACAGTTTCCAAATCGACCCCCAAATGCTAAAATTCTTCTGGCCATTCCCTCTGTTTTTTTTTTTTTTTATGGCCCTAGGTAGGAACAACAATTATATCCCCTTTTACCTTCTAGTTTGCTAAGGAAAGGTTCTCACACTTGCAAACTTTTAACAGTCACTGTTCATGTTAACGGATTAGCTGGGATTCCCACAAAAAGACAATTCAGGATCACACTCACAGGTCACTCTCATCTGGGCCAGATCTTTGTTTCATTTCACTCCCCACTCTTCTTCCCAAGTCCTCTGCAGGTCCCAGGTGCAAATGTATTGTCTCCTGGAAAACAGCACAACTCTATTGAAAGTCTCTTCGGAAGCATAAACTGTGTACTCACAGCGATGTGGGTTGGATCTGGTCAAAGCAACATCTGTTCCTTGGGCCAGTTGCAGGTCCTTCCTTGGAATGAAGCTCCAGCAGGCAACCTTTTCCACAGGTCCTGTAGCCTACACCCCAACATCCAGTTCTGTGTCCAAAACTCCAAATCAGCTTCCTCTCCAACTGCTGCTTCTTAGACTTCTACTTTCTCCTCACTTGTCTCAGCTCATATGAGAGCTTGTAAAAACACCTTAGGCCACAACTATCAGGAACAAATGGCTCACTGTGGGTGAGACCTGTTACACACTCTCCATGGGGGCCGATGCAATTAATATGCACAGAAAGCAGGCGCTGAACAGTCAATGCCTGCTTTCTTAATGCGCCCCCCCAGGCGCCTCCCTTGGGGGCACCATGCAATATTTAAATTAGGGAGTCGCGTTAGCAAGGAGGCGCTAGGGTCACTTGCCAGAGGGTTCAGGAAATGGACGCTTGTCAGTTGAGCATCCGTTTCCTGCACCCGACTGCCGGTGGGTTTTTGTTTTTTTTTAACTTTTTTTAACTTTATTTAATTTTGGTTTTCCTCCTACTTAATATTGCAACAATATTAATTAGGAGGCAGTACAGAAAAGCAGTGTTTTTCTGCTTTTCTATACTGGTTTATGGAGCACTCAGCTATTAACGCCTGCTCCAGGAAAGCATTAATTTCTGATCGCTAAATGTGCATCCTAGATGCACATTTATTTTTTTGCATCGGGAGTGAATACCTAATAGCCTCATTCACATGCATTTGCATGTGATGAGCGCTATTACATTCACTCCACGTTGGATGCACGCACTGTATTGCATTGGCCCCCATGTGTCTTAATCTCTTCCAATATTAGCTTCTGAAACTCCAGGTGGGGAGCACCCTTTTATATTACCTCCTAAACCATTCCCCTTATTGAGCTGGGCCACTCTGTGTGTCATCTTAATAGACCATCCTCCCCTCTGCTAGAAAATTTCTGGAAGCCTTGCCCTGAAAGTGACCTTCCTCTCTAGAATAATCCCCATTATAAGGAATAAAAGGACTAGGGGGCACTCCATGAAGTTAGCAAGTAGCACATTTAAAACTAATCGGAGATAATTCTTTTTCACTCAAGCACAATTAAGCGCTGGAATTTGTTGCCAGAAGATGTGGTTAGTGCATTTAGTGTAGCTGGGTTTAAAAAAGGTTTAAATAAGTTCATGGAAGAGAAGTCAATTAAGTGCTATTAATCAAGTTGTCTTAGAGAATAGCCACTGTTATTACTGGCATCAGTAGCAGGGGATCTACTTAGGTTTTGGGTACTTGCCAGGTACTTGTAGCCTGGATTGGCCACTGTTGTAAACAGGATACTGGGCTTGATGGACCCTTAGTCTGACCCAGTATGTTCTTAATAGGATCCTTCTATGTTAACTCTCCTGAAATGATATGCATAGAGGTAGATTTTAAAAGGGTTACACGCAAAAGTTATGTGCGTAACCCTTTCAAAACCCCCCTGTGCGTGCCGAGCCTATTTTGCATAGGCTTGGTGGCGTACGTAAGTCCCGGGGCTTTGCTGGGGGGGGGGGGGGCGGCGCGATGTTCGGGGCATTCTGGGGGCGTGTCGGGGGTGTGGTGCCGGCCCGGGGGCATTTTGGGGGCATGGCCAAAGCCTCCCAAATCGCTTCCGAGCCGGGGAATCTCGCGGCGGCGGCTGATCGGCACACGCGAGTTACACCTGCCTGGAGCAGGCGTAACTTTCATGATAAAGGTGTGTGTGGGGGGGTGTAGATAGGGGTGGGGAAGGGAGGGGAAGGTGGGGGGCGGCCGAAGGAAAGTTCCCTCCGAGGCCACTCCGATTTCGGAGCAACCTCAGAGGGAACGGGCAGCGCGCGCAGGGCTTGGCGTGCACAAATGTGCACCCCCTTGCGTGTGCCGACCCCGGATTTTATAAGATACGTGTGGCTACGCTCGTATCTTATAAAATCTGGCATACTTTTGTTTGCGCCTGGTGTGCAAACAAAAGTACATGCGGGCGTACATTTATAAAATCTATCCCATAATCTTAACCAGTTGTCATTGTAAGAACAGACTTTAATTCATTAGCTATTATCCATGCGCCATCTAGTGTCACTAAGGCCATACAAACATTCAAGAAGCCATGAACTCATCACTACGCATTTAGAAGGAGCTTGTTTCTTAAGTTGAAAAAATCACAAGGTCAATATTCAAAAGCCATTTAGATGAATAATTAAAAACTTTCAGTCTAAATGACTAAACTGGCATATTTAAAAACTTACCTGGCTAAATTCTAGCCTCATAAATCGAGTTATCCAGCTAGAATTTTTGCATAAGTTGGGGGTGTTTCGGGGGCGAGTGGGAAGCGTTTCAGGAAGGAGCAGATTTTACCCAGGTAGAGAGTCCATCAAGCTAGGTTGAGAGAACATTGTACAAATCTCATCTTTGTGTGAGTTTCCTCACTCTGAAGGACATCGAATCTTCACAAGAGTGTACTGTTCTGTTCGAACATCTCACTCTGAATGTCAAAGTGGCCCCTAACCCCTACACTAATACCTGAACCTCACCTCGAGTTACTAGGGGGGTCTCCTATAGAGGTATACCCCCCCCCAGTGGTTGTAGGTAGTTATTATAACAATTGTGGAACTTACTGCAAAGTACGAATCTACGGTAATACCTATGCAAGCGCTAAGATAGCACACTTTGCGATAAATAAGCTATTACCATAAAACACGCCACTCTTCCTATCACATGAGATAGTTTGATGAATCTAGCCCTTATGTGGCTAATTTTACTCTTGCCATTGAACTGTCTTAAAGTTATCCAGATAAACATATCCAGCTAATAATAAAAAATCTGGGTATATTCCAAGGCATGACTAGCCAAGCCGCTCAGCAGCTGAATATTGCCCCCTCCACATGACTCAAATTATCCAATCAAAACACTCACAGTGGACATTTAAAAAAAAAATCCACCAATCATGAGAAATAGTGGCATCCATTCATAAAAATAAATGCCACTCTATATTAGAATTTAGACCAACTGGTTCCAGTATATATAAATTGAAAATCTATCTTTCTTCCTTATGTAATTCAAGATCATGATCCCCACCCCTTGCATTTTTAGTGACTAAATCAATTGCCAATAAATAGAGATCTTCAAAAATATATGAATAGTCCAAACTATGTGGCAGAATAGGGGTTTCTTGCTGCTTTTTTAATAAACAGCTTTTATATTAAAAAATATGAGTATGTAATGTTCTTTTAGTTTTATTCACATATAACTTTAAACAAGAACCAATTATTAGATAAACCACAAAAATGGATGCATATGTAGTAAAATGACGTAATAAATACTTTTTTAAAGTAATAGGATGTATGAAAGACTTTGTTGTATAAATTATACAAGCTTTACAAATGACCACATTTATAGTGACCAGAAACTTTCTGTATAATAGCTTACGTATTAAATAACATACTGCTCCCTCAGCTCTGTGCTAAGGCTGATTCTTGACTCCTCCTGTGTCACACGGGTACAGGAGTTTTGTTAACACTCACAAACCTCTCCCAATGGGGAGTGGCATACTATACTAACACACCTACATAGGGGCAGGGTCTGGGTGGAGTCCTCTGACTCATTGTTGGCAGAATGACCTGTTGAGGCCACAACTGCCATTCCACTAAAGGGCAAACATCAGTATGGGGCAGAATTTGGTCACCCCTTACACATGATTCATCTGAATCTTTATCTTTATTAAAATATATAGCTTACCTATGATCAAGATCACTAGGCAATTTATAACAGTTGCCAGAGGATGTGGTTAGTGCAGTTAGTGTAGCTGGGTTCAAAAAAGTTCTTGGATAAGTTCTTGGAGGAGAAGTCCATTAATCAAGTTTACCTAGGGAATAGCCACTGCTATTAATTGCATCAGTAGCGTGGCATCTTCTTGGTGGTCGGCTAATTGCCAGGTTCTTGTGGCCTGGTTTGGCCTCTGTTGGAAACAGGATGCTGAGCTTGATGGACCCTTGGTCTGACACAGCATGGCAATTGTTTTTAGTAATGATTTAAAGGTTTTAGAGCAGATGGTACAAAATTGTTCAGAGTAGTTAAATCACAAGCAGATTGTGATAAATTGCAGGAAGACCTTGTAAGACTGGAAAATTGGGCATACAAATGGCAGATGAATTTTAATGTGGATAAGTGCAAGGTGATGCATATAGGGAAAAATAACCCATGCTATAGTTACAGTGTTACGTTCCATATTAGGAGCTACCACCCAAGAAAGAGACTTAGGCGTCATAGTGGATAACACATTGAAATCATCGGTTCAGTGTGTTGCGGCAGTCAAAAAAGCAAACAAAATGTTGGGAATTATTAGAAAGGGAATGGTGAATAAAATGGAAAATATTATAATGCCTCTGTATCGCTCCATGGTGAGACCGCACCTTGAATACTGTGTACAATTCTGGTTGCCGCATCTCAAAAAAGATATAGTTGTGATGGTGAAGAATAGATACAGAGAAGGTCGACCAAAATGATAAAGGGAATGGAACAGCTGCCCTATGAGGAAAGACTAAAGAGGTTAGGACTTTTCAGCTTGGAGAAGAGACGGCTGAGGGGGGGTTATGATAGAGGTGTTTAAAATCATGAGAGGTCTAAAACGGGTAGATGTGAATCAGTTATTTACTCTTTTGGATAATAGAAAGACTAGGGGGCACTCCATGAAGTTAGCATGTGGCACATTTAAAACTAATCGGAAAAAGTTCTTTTTCACTCAACGCACAATTAAACTCTGGAATTTGTTGGGGGGGAAGAGTTAAGATGGCTGACTAGCCTGATCGTCGGTGAGAGCTGTTCCTCTGCGTTTTTTCCCCTGGGCTAAGGAGCGCGAAGCAGCAGTTTCGCCCCAAGCCGTTGCCTTTACCGGACCGATAGACGCTCACCTGATAAGGAGAGGAGAAGAATTGGGTGGAGGAGGTTTGCAGCAGGACTCCCGGAAAGAAGAAGAATCTGGGGTTCTGCAAGAATTACAAACATCATTATCCCCGATAATGCGTATTGTGCCTGAAAATCCAGCTGAAGCAAGGCTGGTTGAGAAAATCCGGGAGGAAGAACGTGGAGAAGGAGGTGAACACGCATTCAGTGAGAATCAGGGACCTGAGACCTCACCCGGAAGAGATGGAACGTCATCTACCTCACCAGCCGGCCTGGGCGCGGTGATAAGCTATGGAGAAGTACTTCTAAGAAATGTGGAACTGCTTCCTATGGTAAGACCTGAGCATATTACGTTAGAGGAAATTTGTCAGGCAATCCCGGACTTTGAATGAGAATCTACAGATGAAAATAAACCCTGTTTTAGATGCTCAGAGATTGTTGGAACAACGAGTAGAGGAAATAGGCTTGGCGCGTGCAGGGGGTGGAAGGGGCAGCTTTTCGGGGGTTACGCTCATATCTTACGCATGTACCCCTTTGAAAATCTGCCCCTTAATGAATAAATTGGAAAATTTAGAAAATGTAATAAGGGAAAAAACCTACAGATACTGAATTTTCCAAGGGAACCTCTAATTTCAGCTAAAGATGCTATAAAGAATTATATGATTCAAACATTAAAAATTTCAGAGCAAGCCCTACCAATAATCTCAAAGGCATTTTATGTTCCACCATTTAAAAGAGGCTCCCTGAATCAAGAGGGCCTGCAAATAATTTCGCCAACTTCACCACCGCTGGATATTTCTAGTTTATTAGAATCTACAAATGAGGAGATGTTAGTTCCATCTACAATGGTTGTTACATTTCTGATACATTCAGATAAAGAATGGATTATGAGACTTTATTTTTGCCATCGTCAAGAGTTTTTCAAGGGATTTAAAATTAGTATATTTCCTGACATATCTAAAACTACACAAAAGAAGAGAAAAATAATTCCTAAAATTAAAAAATAGAGTGTTAGAAATAGGAGCATTTTATTTAATAAAATTTCCTTGTAAGTGTATTTTGAAATATCAGGGGAACACTTATATATTTTATACCCCAGAACAAGTACTGGACTTCCTGGCAAATAAAATATCTAGCGTAGTAATTTAAATTTAACCTGGAAAATCTCCATAGAAGGCTTGCTATTATATACGCATGTTAAGTATAAACCTCTCTGTATTTCAGTCTAGTCTTTTGCCTATAATGTTTTGGGGTTTTCAGTGAGGTTTAAATACCTCTCTCCCCCTCCCAAAATGTGGACTAGAATAGGAGCAGATTAATGTTTTGTTTAAAAGTAAGATTGAATTGAATTTATGTTAAGATTGTAGTCTCTTTTTCTGATATGCATTTAAAAAAATGAATGTATAATTGATAATTATAAAAATAAAATTAAAAAAGAAAAGCAAAAAACTCTGGAATTTGTTGCCAGAGGATGTGGTTAGTACAGTTAGGGGCGAATTTTCAAAGGCCGGCGCGCCTATTTTGCATAGGCCACCGGCGCGCGTAAAGCCCCGGAACGCGCGTAAGTCCCAGGGCTTCCTGTCGGGGGTGTGTCGGGGGCGTGTCAGGATGACGCGGCGTTTAGGGGGCGGGGCGTGGCGTTTCGGGGGCGGCGACGTGGGCGTGGTTTCAGCCCGGGGGCATTCTGGGGGCATTCTGGGGGCGGGCCGCGGCCTCCGGAACAGCCCCTGGGACCGGACCACGGAGTGGGGCAGCAGGCCGATACGCGCAAAGTTACGCCTGCTTTCAGCAGGCGTAACTTTGCCGACAAAGGTAAGGGGGGGGGTTTAGATAGGGCCGGGGGGTGGGTTAGGTAGGGGAAGGGAGGGGAAGGTGGGGGGAGGGCGAAAGAAAGTTCCCTCCGAGGCCGCTCCGAAATCGGAGCGGCCTCGGAGGGAACAGGCAGCGCGCGCTGGGCTCGGCGCGCATGTTGCACAAATGTGTACCCCCTTGCGCGCACCGACCCCGGATTTTATAAGATACGCGCGGCTACGCGCGTATCTTATAAAATCCAGCGTACTTTTGTTCGCGCCTGCTGCGTGAACAAAAGTACGCGCTCGCGCAAGTTTTTAAAATCTGCCGCTTAGTGTAGCTGTGTTTAAAAAAGGATTGGATAAGTTCTTGGAGGAGAAGTCCATTACCTGCTAAAGTTCACTTAGAGAATAGCCACTGCCATTAGCAATGGTTACATGGATTAGACCCTTGGTCTGACCCAGTATGGCATGTTCTTATGTTCTTATGCTAAGATGAAGCTCTTGAGGCAATGAATTCCAGATCTCTGGGATTGCCACCAAAATGGCCCTTTCTCTTGTTTCAGCGAGCTGTGCCATTCTGAGTGTTTGGGAGAGTTGATTTTTGAGCGTATTTGATTTAAGGAAGTCAATAGTAAAAGCAGTCTGAAGATGTGGAATTTCTTAAAAATGGGAGTGTCGTGGCGAGCGTCTCGATGACAAAAAAGAGATAAAGGTGGAACTGTGGAGACAATAAGCTTGGTTTGCCTTTTATGTGGAAAGAGTAATATACTGTGAAAACTGAGTGTGGATACATTTGGGTGAATTCGTGGAGGAAGTGTTTGAGGACCTGTGCATTATGCTCCCCTGAAGAAGCCTTTTGAATGGGAGTATGAATTTGTGAAATAGAACTACAAAAGAAATGCAATGTTGTAAAGAGGGAGTGGAACAATTGTATTGTTATATAGATTTTCCTAAAGAAATTTTTTTTTAATAGGATGACTGTGTGTATGAATGAGTTTTTATGGTGAACATTTGTTATTCACTCTCTCCGATGATGAATAGAAATTGAATGCTTTTTGAAGAGTTTTTGATAAAATGTTTTGTATACAATAATACAAATTTTTCTAATGAATTTATATGTCACTATATATGATATGTGTTATTCTTGAGGATGGAACATCAAGCAGTTTCCTTTGAACAGAACAGAGTGCATGGGAGAGGAGATAATTTTTAAAAGTGCATTGGCCCAGGGGAAAGAATCCACTCTAACTGTTGTGTCCGTCGGTCTTCGACGGCTTCGCCCCGCTTGTTGTACCCCTATCTCAGCTCCTCCCGCTTACCTGGGCAAGATGGCTACTGCAGCATCATCAAGCCGACTTCTCTGGCGTCCCCAGAATGGCTATGTGCAGCCATACACCCTTGCTCCTCCTAGGTACCTGCTAGGGTGTATGCGCAACCCACGTCTAAGTACGCCCAGTGGTGCGAACCTCGAGGGCGTTCCCTCATCTGACGTCACACCAATCTGGGTATATCTACTTCTCAAGATTGCTAGCTCATTGAGTTGGCAAAGGCTCAAATAGACTCGTATGCACACAAACTATTCCTGTCTGTGCTACTCTGCCGCTTCCCTGCTGCCTGCAGGAAGCTCTCCTTCTGCATTTTGGGGTTTTGCTACTAACTTGGGTACCCGCTCCTCGGGGGCCCTCTGTTCTATTTTCAGGTGCCATTCAGGGAACAGGTACTCGCTTCTCGAGGGCCTGCTCTTCCTGCCTCAGTGCCTGTACCTACGACAACTATCTGGTGGAATCGCATCCATAACAGCTAACTGTTGTGACTGCTGAAATCCGGAAGTGGATCCTTGGGCCGACCGACGCAGGAGGATGGTCGGGAGGCAGAACACCCACTGGAAGGATGCGAACTTCACCTGGAAACCCGTGACCCCCCCAGAGGAGCTGTGGGAGCCCGGGTCGCTAGGACTTAGGAGTCTTCGCCCTGGAAGCCCGAGGTCCCCCCAGGAGGAGCCTGTAGGGACCCGGACCACTGGGACTTAGGAGAAGGATCTGGAGAACCCCAGAAGTGAAGATACGAACCGGAATCAAGGCTGGCGGCAGGCAGGCATAAGTGGAGTCACGAACCGGAGTCAAGGCTGGCGGCAGGCAGGCAGAAGTGGAGTCACAGACCAGGGTCGAGGCAGGCGGCAGGCAGAGAACGGAGGTCAGACAGGCAGAAGTCGGAAGTCAAGCAGGCAGGCGGAATCCAAGAAACCAAACAGGCAGGCAGGAGTCAGAAGTCAAGCTGGCAGGCAGGCAGGCAAAATCCAGAAACGAACAGGCAGAAGTCAGGAACCAGGCAAGCAGGAACGGCAACTAGAAACTCGAGTGAGTGACCACGTTGCAAGGCAAAGTAGAGAGCGCAGGAGCTTGTTTAAATCCCCCACCGGCGTCTGACGTCAGTCGGGGGCGGATCAGCACATCCGGGTGCTGACGCCTCAAAAAGTCGGCCCTCGCGCGCGTTCCCCTGCAGAGGGGAGGAGTCTTCGGCGACGTCTCCCTCGTGGAGACGCCGCTACCATGCGGCTCGGGAGGCCCAGGATCCGGCGTTTCGCAGCGCTCGGGGAGCAGGTAAGGGCCCGGTCACTAAGCCAGTGACCGGGATCGTAACAGCTAACACCGAGTGAGTACTCTATTATCTCATCTGTCTCATCCACAGTAACTCCTTGCTGCGGAACCTCCTGACTCCACCTAGGAGAGAAGGATTCCCTCTGCCGAGGTCCCTGAGGCTACAACTCACTACTGCCACCTGGTGGCTACTTCAAGCTATATAATAAAAGAGTTCAATTCTGGTGTTTTTGTGTACAAGAGTCTAGCCCAGTGCTGTGGCTCCTCACCAGGTTTCTCCCCGTGGGCGTGGTCATCTCCACAGCACCCAAAGATCCACTAAAACACACGTAATAACAACAATAACAAGTTGTGTATCATCCATGCTGTCTTATATTAAATCCAACAAAAGACCAGGTGCCAATGCAGTAAGTACTAGGGATGTGCAGAGCAAAATTTTATGTTCATATTTTTTATGTCCGAAAGGGGGTCCCACTTGCGGCCAATATGGACATAAAAAAAATCCAATGAGTTGGGTATATGTACATATGTGCAAAAAAAAAAATTAAACCCCCTCACCCTCCTTAATCCCCCCCCCAGACTTACCACAACTCCCTGGTGATCGAGCGAGGAGTGAGGACGTCATTTCTGCAATCCTTGGTGAGAAGCATGTGACGTCGGTGGCACGTCGAGTGACGCGGCGTCACGTGATTCCCGGCTCGTTCGCGCCGGACGGCTCGTTCGGCCCAAAAAGAACTTTTGGCCAGCTTGGGGGGGCCTCCTGACCCCCTCAAGCTGGCCAAAAGTTCTTTTTGGGCCGAACGAGCCGTCCGGCGCGAACTTGCCGGGAATCGCGTGACGTCGGCGTCACGTGATTCCCGGCTTGTTCGCGCCGAACGAGCCGTCCGGCGCGAACTTGCCGGGAATCACGTGACGTCGCGTCTGAGTGACGCGGCGCCACGTGATTCCCGGCTCGTTCGCGCCGGACGGCTCGTTCGGCCCAAAAAGAACTTTTGGCCAGCTTGGGGGGGTCAGGAGGCCCCCCCAAGCTGGCCAAAAGTTCTTTTTGGGCCGAACGAGCCGTCCGGCGCGAACGAGCCGGGAATCACGTGACGCCGGCGTCACTCGACGTGCCGCCGACGTCACATGCTTCTCGCCAAGGATTGCAGAAATGGCGTCCTCACTCCTCGCTCCATCACCAGGGAGTTGTGGTAAGTCGGGGGGGGGGGGGGGGGATTAAGGAGGGTGAGGGGGTTTACATTTTTATTTTGGCTCAACAATCGCGATTTCCCACATATCGAACATATCTATGTTCGATATGTGGGAAATCCGATCGTTTATGTCGAATCAATTTTTTAAGTAAAAAAAAAAATATGAGTTGCGTTTTACTAATGCGGTCAATCCGAATGCACACCCCTAGTAAGTACAGGATGGGCATCATATGCTCTCTCATAGAATTTCCTGTTATTATGCATGCTGTGGAATTCTGGAGAAGTTGTAGTGGTCTAAGTGAGGTATCTGGAAGACCTAAGTAGACCAAGTTGTAATAGTCTGTCAGTGAAAATATTAGAACTTGTACCATAGATCGAAAATCAGCATTGGAATGTAAAGGCTTCAAGCCACACAGAACGCTTAACTTAAAAAAACAAACAGACTTTTCAACTTCCCTAATATAATAATAAAATAACAGCTTGTCATCAGCCCACAATGAATGATATTGGTATTAGAAGCAACCCTGATTAGAGATGTGAATCGTGTCCTCGATCGTCTTAACGATCGATTTCGGCTGGGAGGGGGAGGGAATCGTATTGTTGCCGTTTGGGTGTGTAAACTATCGTGAAAATCGTTAAAATTGTGAGCTGACACAATAAAACCCCATAAAACCCACCCCCGACCCTTTAAATTAAATCCCCCACCCTCCCGAACCCCCCCCCAAATGCTTTAAATAACCTGGGGATCCAGCGGTGGTCCAGAACGGCGGCGGTCCGGAACGGCCCCCTCAATTGAATCCTGTTGTCTTCAGCCGGCGCCATTTTGCAAAATGGCCGCCGCAAAATGGCGGCGGCCATAGACAAAAACGATTCGACGCAGGAGGTCGTTCCGGACCCCCGCTGGACTTTTGGCAAGTCTTGTGGGGGTCAGGAGGCCCCCCCAAGCTGGCCAAAAGTTCCTGGGAGTCCAGCGGGGTTCAGGAAGCGATTTCTTGCCGCGAATCGTTTTCCGTACGGAAAATGGCGCCGGCAGGAGATCGACTGCAGGAGGTCATTCAGCGGCGGTCCGGAACCCCCGCTGAACGACCTCCTGCAGTCGATCTCCTGCCGGCGCTATTTTCCGTACGGAAAACGATTCGCGGCAAGAAATCGCTTCCTGAACCCCGCTGGACTCCCAGGAACTTTTGGCCAGCTTGGGGGGGCCTCCTGACCCCCACAAGACTTGCCAAAAGTCCAGCGGGGGTCCAGAATGACCTCCTGCGTCGAATCGTTTTTGTCTATGGCTGCCGCCATTTTGCGGCGGCCATTTTGCAAAATGGCGCCGGCTGAAGACAACAGGATTCAATTGAGGGGGCCGTTCCAGACCGCCGCCGTTCTGGACCACTGCTGGATCCCCAGGTTATTTAAAGCATTGGGGGGGGGGGTTCGGGAGGGTGGGGGATTTAATTTAAAGGGACGGGGGTGGGTTTTAGGGGGTTTTAGTGTGCCGGTTTTCCTGCCCTCCCCCTTCCCCCGATTTACGATTTTTTAACAATAAATCGGGGGAATTGGTATTGTATCGTGGCCCTAACGATTTTTGACGATTTAAAATATATCGGACGATATTTTAAATCGTCAAAAAACGATTCACATCCCTAACCCTGATCGTTGCAGTACCTTTATCTCTGTTTTTTGAAGACTGAGGGAAAGCTTATTGTGGAATATCCAATGTTTTATTTTAGACAGGTGAAGTCAGGGGTGGCTCAAGGCAATCTGCTGCCAGAGGCGAGGGATGAGATGGTGCCCCCCCCCCCCCCTTGTCCTGCCCCCCTTTTCCACACACACCCATACATGCATGCACACATTTATACTCTTCCTCTTCCATACACACGATATACACCCCCTCCCTCTCATATGCATACACATACCCTCTCATTCACACTCACAAGCTGCATCCCCGCCCCCAAAGCTAGCTGTCACACACACACAAGCAAGTTTCCTCTCATGTGGAGCCTCTTCTCATTCTTCAGCCTACTAAGCCTGGCCTCTGCAGCGTCAATCCTCTCTTCAGCTGCCGACGATTTGGCCTCCGGTGACTGCTTACAGTGTCACTCCTCTCTTCAGCCGCCGCTGGCCTTGGTCGGCAGCTGTGGCAGGGGCATTCAGTGTGAGGCGGATGCCACAGCAGCATTCTGAGAAAGGCATTCTTTGCCGCCTCAAAATTCTGCCACCTGAAGCAGGCGCCTCATCCTGCCTCATTATAGAACCGCCCCTGGGTTAAGTGACAGTATAGCAGACGTTTCTGACCAGGAAGGCTGCATATGAATAAAGAACTGTAAATTATTAGAGATGTGCATCGTTTTTTGTGTTCGTGTCGTTCTTAGTTTTTTGGCCGCCATGGAAAATGTCGGTTTTTTTTTGGTTTGGGTCTTTTTTTTTTGCGAAAAATCGATTTTTAGTTAGTGCACGCTAACAAAAACCATTAGATTTTGTTACTTTTTGTTAGTTTTTGTTAGCGTGCGCTAACGGGAGTTAGCGCGCACTGACTTCCGTTAGTGCACACTAATCGGAAAAACAAATTTTTGCAAAAAAACAGAAAAATCCTGATCTTTTTCGGGCTCCCTGAAAGATGCCGAATTGGACAATTTTGTTGAAATTTTCCAATTCGGCAAAAACAAATGCACATCTCTATAAATTATCTGTATATATATTGTGTAGTCCACACAGAAACCCACAAGGATCTTTTCAATTGGAGCTAAATAGATGTTGAAACAAGTTAAGATAAGGCAGATTCTTAGAGTCTCCGGTGAGCATAGCATACTATTGCGATTGCCCAATACTAGTTCTAACATGATGTAATTGGTTAGATAGATAAGATTCAAACCAATTCAGCACAGTCCCTGAGATGCCACATTCTTGGAGACTGTATAGCAGGATTTTATGATCAAGGATGTCAAATGTCGATGAAATGTCAAGCATAACTAATTAAAATAAATAATAATGACACATGTATCTGACATTTAGAAGTTTAAATAGTCAATATCACTAAATACAGTAACATTAAACACTAAATACTAAATATATCCCACTACTCAGTAGACACAAGCTAGGGGGGGGAGAGGGGAGGGAGGGAGGGTAAGAGAAAGGGCGTAGTTTATTACGTACTGATTATTGATCGTTGCTGTCAGAACACTGGTAGATCTATAACACATGGATTATTGGAAGGATTAAGCTGTTATATTTTGTTTTTTCTTTGTGATGGAGTCCAATGTATTCCATGTTTGTACTATTCTTTGTTATGATAAGAAAAATTAAATAAAGATATTATCACAAAAAAAATAAAAAAATAAATAAAAATAGAAAAATAAATAAATCTCTAACCACTGTCAAGGCTTCTCTGAGGCGTGTCAAGGGTGAATATTAGCAAAGTTTCTATTTCCAGGGACTTTCTAAATCCAAATTGATAAAGATTGAGAATATGCACTTAATCAAGAAAATCTGCCAGTTGTTGTAAAACTGAATACTTCAAATTTTTTGGTGTGAAAGAAAAAGAAGAAATTGGACTGTAATTAGAAAGATCAGAATTATTGAGCCCAGCCTTCTTTACAAGTGGTCTAATGATGGCCTGCTTCAGAGATGAAGGAACAACGCCTTCTGCCAAAGAGAGAGTTTGATTGTTTCTATAGGGGGGTGCAACCAGATCTTTTACTAACTTGAATACTGCAATGTCATAGATGTTCAACGGGAAAAACAATCATTAATGTTAGTTATTGCTTTGCCAACTTCAGAGACCGAAACTCTTTCAGAGGTAGACCATGAAAAGACCCAAAAGTCTTAGAAACGTTTTGCACAAAGAAGTCCATGAAATCGTTACAGCTTAGAGAATTATATATAGATGATAGTGCTGCCTGCCATAGGAGTATTTTGGTAGTTAACCTTTCAACAACATAGAACAATTCTCTTGGTTACTGCCAACAGCAAGAATCTGCTATGAAAAGTGAGCCTTTTAAGCCTCATCTGCTTTCTTCTTAGAGTCATCTAAAAGGTTCCTGTAAGTCAGTAGCGATTCATTTGAACAGAGATGACACCAACATCTCTCAGATTTATGAAACACACATCTTAGCTCTTTAAGTGAGGAATTAATCCAGCCTAGCCTCTTACAAGGATGTAGATGGAATTCTTTAATAGGGAAAACTGTGTCAGAACCTTGCATATGATATTGGCCCAAGAAGATATCATCACATCAGAGGTTAATGGATGAAAAGTGGATAATTCAGTCTTTGTGTTCAGCAAATCGATTGGTGTTAATATGTCCCCTTCTTAAAACGGGTTAAGATAAGGGCTTAGTTGTTTGCAAGGTTAGTCCTGAAGGCTAAATAAATGCAATAAGAGAATGATATGACCAGGGCACAGATGTGATTGCTAAATTGAAAAAATGGCTATACCAATTGAATTGTTAATAAATACAAGGTTTAGATTATGGCCTAATTTGTGTATAGGTGCAGAAATTTATTTGCATCCAACCTAAATAAGAGATAATATCTAAAAACTGTTCACATATGGTGGACAAAGGAGTGACATCTACATGTAAATTAAAATCACCAAGAAGAAGCACATGTTCTAAATTAGCTTTGGCATGCATCAACTGTTCAAAAAATGGAGAAATATTACTTTGCCAGAGGCCAGGTGGGTGATAGACCAAACAAATACTGAAAAACTCCAAACATAAAATCAGCTTTTCATAAGGAGAGGCACTGCTTGACTGCTCCAAAATAATTTTCCAGGTTTTCTTATAAATAAACAAAAGGCCTCCTCTATGTCCTCTACCACAAGCCTGGGAGGCTATTACATACCCAGGAGGACAAAGCTGACTGAGAATTGCTAGATCAGAATGCAACAACCAGAATTCAGTTATGCAGAAAATGTCAGATTGGTCCTTAACAAATCAAACAAAACTGGATTTTTTTTCTTCACTGATTATGCATTGATTAACATGATAGAAAGCTGAGAATTTGTTGTGGTCTGATCAAGGGAGCAAAGAGCTATCTAGGTTAAACATAAGTTCTTTAAGAAAAGTTCCATAAATCTCCATACCTTCCTTGCACTAAAATCACTGATGTCTTAGCTGGAGTTGGCACTAATGATTGACCAGAGTCTTTTGTGTCAGTGCACACAACAGAGCTCCTTTGTCACACCCCTATATGCACGTGACAGAGCGCATGTACCTCTGGCACACAGAGCCTCTAGCATTGGCCACTGGCTCTTGGTCCCCTCCCCCCCCATGTGCATGACATCAGCGGGGGGGGGCGGGGCCAAGCCTCAGTGATGAAAGATCTGCGGGCAGGAAGGCAGGTTAGCAACAACTCTCTCATTGGGGCAGGAGCTGATAATGGCCTTGATGATGCAGAGAGATGCAAAGCACCTATCAGTAGAGTCAGTGCACTTATCAGTAGAGTCAGTTGGTTCTATGAAGATAAGCTGCAAACACCGAGCAGAATGGAATTGGGAATGTTGTGTTTGCTATAGCTGATGCCCCCCTAGTCTTATTCCACTGCTGATGCTGCCATCTACTATCTGTCAGATTTTACCCCTGCACAATTCCAACTGTGGAGATGGGAGCAGGTAGTTGCTGTCAGTCACGTAGCCAGAACTCATATTTTGGCAGGGCCTGAAGTTAACTTAGGTGGGCACTAGGCATACAAGTGTGACTGTTCTAGTTATACATTTATCCACAAACTGAAACCCCTTGTCTCCATGATATGGAGTAGGGGCATTGAGAGAGCACAAGACTACTGGGGGACAGGATGGGTAGCGGGGCATGAGTCTCTCTCTCTTCTACCTTCAAACCCCCCCCCCAATTCCCAGTAATCGTTTTTCTTTTTCTTAGAGCCCCTCCCCTGTCCTCAGCAGTGTCTCTCAAAACCCTTCCTTTTCCACATCTCTCCTCGCTGACCTCACCACCAAGATCTCCCAGAAGCAATACTAGCTACATAAACTATAGGCTCGTACCTATAGAGTCCCCACCAAAATTTTGGTAACAGAACCAATTATGAATTCCATCCCTCTACCGCTGATAACAATCTTTTAAAACCTGAAATTGTACATCATATATTTATATTTTACACTTTAAGGGCCGGATTTTAAGAGGTATGCACAGGCGTAGATTTATGCATGCAACCGGCGCGCACAAATCTACTCCCGATTTTATAATATGCGCATGCATGTTATATAATCCGGGGTTGGCGCGCGCAGCCCTAGGGGAGCCCCGATGGCTTTCCCTGTTCCCTCTGATGCTGCTCCGAAATTGGAGCAGCTTCGGAGGGAACTTTCCTTCCGCCCCTCCCACTTTCCCCTACCTAACCCGCCCCCCAGCCCTACCTAACCCCCCCCCGACCTTTGTTTTTAAAGTTGCGCCTGCCTCCGGGCAGGTGTAGGTTGCGCACGCTGGCACAGATGCTGTGCCAGAGGCCTCGGTCCCGCCCCCGCCCCGGATCGCCCTGCCCACTCCCCACCCCTTTTTTCAGGCCCCGGGACATATGCACATCCCGGGGCTTGCGCGTGTCGCCGGGCCTATGCAAAATAGGCTCGGCGCACGCAGGAGCGGGTACTTGCGGCTACGCGTGTAACCCTTTTAAAATCCGCCCCTATATGAATATTTAAATTCTGGTGTCACTTTATAAACAACAAAACAAACTTTCTCCACTGCCAGGCACATAATGGAATATAAACAATCCCAACAAAATAATGTACTGGTCTCTTTTTTACATACAGCACTCTGTCGCCAAAATACTTATGTAAGACCCTCTATTCACGAGTAGGCATATATTGTACCATCTCGTTTATCATAGGGGTCTGAATTACTTTTAATAAGTCCTGCATTTCTTTTGTTTACTTAATTTTTCTAGTTATCTTAAAATGTCTATATGAAAATTATAGGGAACTCCCAACTAATATCGCACAACCAATGATGAATACTTATCCACAATGAAAAGGTCCCAAAAGTCCCATCCCATAATGGAATATAACATAAGAACATAAGATGTGCCATGCTGGGTTAGACCAAAGGTCCATCGAGCCCAGCATCCTGTCTCTGACAGTGGCTGATCTGGGTCATTAGGAAATTGTCCAGCAGATCTCAAAGAGTAGCTCCAGTTCTTTGTCACTCACTCCCAGAGATAAGCAGTGACTTTCCCAAGTCTACCTTCCTAATAATTATTTATGGACTTTTCCTCCTCGAACTTATCGAAACCTCATTTAAACCTTGCTGTTCTAGATGCTTTGATCACCTACTCCAGCAATAATTTCCACAGCTTAATTGTGCACTGAGTAAAAAAAAATGTTTTCTCCAATTTTGTTTTAAATCTACTACACTTCAAAAACCACTCAGGACCTATAGAGTAAACCTATAACAGCACTAATTCCCAGAATACACACAGCAAGGAAAAGATAACACTGCAAATATTATATCAGGCCCTTCCCATGGGAAAACAGAACAAGCAGAACTGCTACAGATCCATACTCAGAACAAACTGACCTTTACCTAATACAGAATAAGTGACCACAAACTAGAAACAGAAATATGTAGACAAAAATTAAACTTGAAACCTCAAGAAGCCATCTTCACATGCAATACAACACCAGAAATATAGAAACAGAAATTCATTTTCTCCTGTACTGAACAAATATAAAGATATCAGAGATGCAGATTCTCAAAATTAATGTATTTCAATCATTAAATTTAAAATAAAATACTTTTTTCTACTTTTGTTGTCTGCGCATCTTAGTTTTCTTATTGCATTGGACCCAATTTCTCTCCCACTTTCCTCTATCTTCCAGTAACTCTTTTTCTAAGGTTTCTGTTCTATTTTCCATTTCTCCTGTCGTCTTCCCTTCCTCTTCAACATCTGTCTCTGACATTAATCTTTCATGTCTCTTTTATCCATTTTTCTCTTCTTTACCTCTCTGACTTCTCATGACTCCAGTCCTTGATATCCCTCTTTTCACCTCACGTACCTACTAGACTTATTTCCCGATTTTACCCCCTTCTATTTCACCCTCCCATTTCCCTTCTGTCTCTCACTCCTCCCTCAGTCTCATTCTCCCGGTCTTTCTCCCATTCAATAGCCCCCTATTTTAGTCTGTACTTATCCATTTCCCAGCCCTCATCTATTTTCCTCTGCCTTTCATCTTCTCACCAGACCCAACTTCTTCCCTGTTGCTAATTCCCTCCCCTGCCTCCAACCCCTTTCATTTACCTTTTATCCCCACCTAGCCTCCTATTACACCCTTTTTATCTCCTTCCTAGCCCTATAATCTTTGTCTCTCACGCCCTTCACAGACCCTTGCCTTTCCAATGTCTCTCACCTCTCTCCAGCCCCCCTCTTCCCATCTCTTATACCCATCTCACATACATAGCCTCACCTCAAATTTCCCACTCATCTTCCAATACAACTACCAACCCCATATCATAAATCTCCTCCCAAATGCCATGCCCCCATTATCTTCCCAGTGCTCACTCAGTCTCTTCAGTCTCTGCTCTCTCTCCCATCCCAGAGTCCCTACTTCCACAGCACTCTCTTCTTAGACCCTTTTCAATTTTGAGTCCCTACTCTCCCCAATCCATACCCAATCCCTCAACTCTCTAACCGCCCTAATCTCCCACCCAATTCCACTGTCCCCCAAGTTCTCATTCAGTCTCTACTCCTCCCTTCAAATCTTACCCAATCCAATCCCCATTCCCTACCATTCCACACCTAATCTCTAACCCCCTGTTCCCCTTGAAGTCCCCCCCCCCAAACCTCACTTACTCCATGTCTTCACTTCCACACCATTCCCCACTGAATTTACAAATAGACACAACCTCCGATGTCCAATCACCCAACTTTGGAGTTTCCATTCTCCCCTGAAGTCTCCACTCCCTAAGCCTTCACTTAGTTCTCCCCCAATCAGAGTTCCTTTTATTCCTTGGAGTCCTCACCTTCCAGAGTTTGCACCTCTTATACCCTTCACCTTCCTCTTCAGTGTTCCAGCAGCAGCAGTCCGTGGATCTAACCCTCCATCTTCTAACTGCTGTTACCACTCCTCCCCATCTGCTCAGTTCAATGATCTACTTTCTTAACCATGGGGTACTCTGTATCTATGAAGCCCTGAGCAGTTCAGAAAGCAGACCACTGAAATGAATGGGAGGAGGAAGGAGCAACACCAGCAGCCAGAAACTGCCTGGTTAGATGCACTTGATTGTGGCACTGGGGAGGATTCATCGACTTTGTGATGACCCTTTTTCTGGCAGCTCAGGCCAGCTCTGCAGGGCTCCTAATGCTTATGCTGCCTCTTTTCCACTGGTGTGGGGCCTGCAGAAGCTGATCTGCCTCTTCCTTTGGCCTTTCATGGCCAGTCAGATGCCAAAATTGGGTGAGCCTGGCTACACCACTGGTTGCTGTTCCAACTTCTCACCCTTCACTGCATCTCAAGCTGGTTTCTCGCTCTTAAAAAAAATCCCTTCTAAGTTTGGTAGATGGGCCTCTGGTCCTCTTTTTATGCCTCTATCATTATCATCACCACTGCAACTTGTGCTAGTCTCAGGTTTCCCTTTGCCACATTTACCTCTTGTTGCTAGTAATATGAAGAAATTTATTAAAATAGATCACTAGTGGGTAGGTTCTTTTAGTGTTACAATGTTTGTACACCTTAATGTGTATACACATTCAGCAGACCAGCCATTTACGTTTCACAACAGAACAGAGTGAGTGAACTCATGATGTTTGTTGAGTTACTATGTACATTGAGGGCCTGATTTTAAAAAGCACATACATGCTTAAAATTGGGCTTTACACATGTAAGTGCACTTTACTTAAGTAAATGACTTTTGAAAATTGCTACAATAGTATGTTACATTTACGGGCCTAACTTTTGAAAATTATCTCCTAAGAAAATAAGGGACAGATTTTAATACCTACGCGCGGGCGTAGATTTGTGCGCGCTGGGTCTTGTCACATTCATTTGTTTCCCATTTAAGTCTATGGCTGTGTACTGCTGAGCAAAAAAAAAAAAAAACAATTTGTAAATATAGTAGCCTACTTTTGCCTGTGTGAGATCACAGCCTTATCAGAGCTGAAGCAGAACAAGTTGGCAAGGAGATCTGACAGGACAAATCACAGTGCAGCATCTATTTGACCAGCCTATACCTGCCATCTGGAACAAGTAATGCTTGCTGATATCCTCCCACTGAAAGGTCTGAACATGTGCAACAAACTCTCCATTTCCTCTCTAGTGCTTGGCAGAGAAGGTTCTGTTTTTGAGAAACTCCCTGAGAGTTCAAAAAAAGCTTAAACTTGCCTTTGGCACTGGTAAAGGGCTGTTTCTGATCTTCTCTGTTGCCATGGTCTCTTTCACTGTACCAGAAAGACAGAGGCAGTGGTGCTGCTGCCTTTTCTCTTCATTGGGGAGGTTCAGAGAAGGAGTATGGAGATTGCAGTACTGCTAGTGCTTTTTTTTTGTTTTTAGAGTCTTACCAGGCTGCTAGTCTTTTCAGTTCTGTTTAACAGTTTTTTTCTGTGCGGAAAAGGAGTCAACACTGAGTGCACACAGCACAGAACACATACACTGTATATGTGTCTGAGTGTGTGTGTGACAGACATTTCTGCACACAATAGAGTGATACAGTGAGTGGGGATATAGTATCAAAAGGTAAATTCTTTTGTAATATCCAAAATCCCAGTAGGCAATGTACCTCAAATTCCATCATGTCATTGAGAGGAAAAGGGAGAGGAGGGAAAGGGGCAAGAGGCAGGCATCAAAAACAGTATGGAGGAGAACTGGGGAAATGATTGCCCTGGCTAACCAGCCCCTGCAGATAGTGGAGAACATGGGTATTGAGAGTCTGCTGCATATGTCAGCCCCCCAATTACAAAATCCCCTCCAGAACTAAATTTATTAGGTGGATTATCCCCAGTACAACGAGTGCCATAGTTGCATGCAGCTGCCTAAGGTAGGGGGAGTAGCATGCATTTCTCCAGTGATATCTGGACCAACACAAAGCCTATGGATGCTTATCTCTCCCTGGTGGCACACTGGTGGGATCTAGCAGGGGCAGGCAGCACATCTAGCAGGGACTGAGCATCAGGGTGCAGATGGACTATGCTGCACATTCAGTGCTATAATCCATCAGCCAGATGAAAGATGCTGGAGGGCCGGCAGCTAGACTGGAGAGGCAGGAATCTTTGTGACAGACAGTGGAAAAGTATGCCAAAGGCAATAGAAGATGGGGCTTTTGGGGTATCTGTTGCCTTATACAATTGCTGCATCTGGCAGTGAGGGTTGCCAAGGACCATGGGAGCATATTTCCAAAGGACCTAATAGAGAAGTGCAGGAAAATAATGAGGCATTTCATCAAAATGTGACGAGTGGGCATCATTCCTGTGATAAGCAAGAAGCATTTAGGATGCCTCATAAGCATCTGATTCAACATGTTAGCATCCACTGGAATTCTACCTATATGATGTTGCAGAGGTTAATTGAGTAGCAGGTAGGGATGTGAATCGTTTTTTGACTATTTAAAATATCGTCCGATATATTTTAAATTGTCAAAAATCGTTAGAGCCGCGATACAATAACAATTCCCCCGATTTATCATTAAAAAATCGTAAATTGGGGGAAGGGGGAGGGGAAGGGGGAGGGCGGGAAAACCGGCACACTAAAACAACCCTAAAACCCACCCCGACCCTTTAAAATAAATCCCCCACCCTCCCGAACCCCCCCAAAATGCCTTAAATTACCTGGGGTCCAGAGGAAGGGTCCCGGTGTGATCTTTTACTCTTGGACCTCCGTGCGTTGTAGAAATGGCGCTGGCGCCATTTTGTTTTTTTGTCCCCCGACGTCAGGAGCGTAGGAGATCGCTCCCGGATCCCCACTGGACCCCCAGGGACTTTTGGCCAGCTTGGGAGGGGGCCTCCTGACCCCCACAAGACTTGCCAAACGTAGCGCCGGCGCCATTTCTACAACGCACGGAGGTCCGAGAGTAAAAGATCACACCGGGACCCTTCCTCTGGACCCCAGGTAATTTAAGGCATTTTGGGGGGGTTCGGGAGGGTGGGGGATTTATTTTAAAGGGTCGGGGTGGGTTTTAGGGTTGTTTTAGTGTGCCGGTTTTCCCACCCTCCCCCTTCCCCTCCCCCCCCACTGGACCCCAGGTAATTTAAGGCATTTTGGGGGGGTTCGGGAGGGTGGGGGATTTATTTTAAAGGGTCGGGGTGGGTTTTAGGGATGTTTTAGTGTGCCGGTTTTCGATTTACATGATTTACACGATATTTAAAAAACCCAAACTGCGACGATCCGATTCCCTCCCCCTCCCAGCCGAAATCGATCGTTAAGACGATCGATCACACGATTCACATCTCTAGTAATTGTTAATCTATCCCTTTTCTTCAAACAGCCTTGTTTTACTTCCCTGTTTTAATGTAACTTTCGCTTTCCGTGTTAACTGGTTTCCCCCCTAGTTTATTGTAAACCGGTACGATAAGACCTGGTCTTGCGCATCGGTATATTAAAAGAATTTAAATAAATAAATAAATAAACCTTGGAATATAAAATTTCCTCCCATGAGGCACAAGGAGGAATGTCAGGAGTTTTTTGGTCCTGGGTAGAGGATAAAGGAGTTGGATGTGAGTTCCAGTTGCAGGACTGGTGCATGCTGAGTAAAAAGCAGTGGAAGTGTAAAAGAGCTAAAAGAAAGGGAGGAATACCAACAGACAGGTTCCTAGCCTGCTTTTCTAGGCCTTTGGAGTATCCTTGGAGGGGAAGAGAGCCCTTTCTTAGAGTATTTCAGAAGTGAGGCTTCAGAAGTGACCACCAGAAGAAGGGGAGGATTCTCATGGGCCTGCTGTGAGTTGGAATTCTGGGAATGAGAGAGGAGGATTCTCATGGGCCTGCTGTGAGTGGGAATTCTGGGAATGAGAGAGGAGGATTCTCATGGGCCTGCTGTGAGTGGGAATTCTGGGAATGAGAGCCTAGAGAGAGCCTTTCATCTTTCTGTGAACAACAGAGAGCCCGGGGAAGATTCTTATGAACTATAAGATCTAGATTCTGGGAGATAAGTTTGGAGAAATAGGGAACTCTGAATTTCTGTATCTGGATTTTCTACTGTTTTTGCTATGAACTCTTTTTATTGTTTATCTGCTTAACTGGTTATATCGCAAGTAAACTTTCATTCTGTTTGATGCACCAACTATTGTGTGGACTATTTGGCCATGAAGGAGTTCCTGTTCCCATTCCATAGGACCCAGAGACTTTTATTCCTCCATCTGGTGAGTGATCCAGTGCTCTCTGGAGCTGGGAAGGTGACCCCCAGCTAAGGGATTACACATGCATGTGGGTGTCTATCAAAGAGAGAAAACATATGTGGGTGTGTCTCAGAGAGAGAGAGAAAACGCATATGCATGTGTGAATCACATGCACGCTCCCTCCTCCACGCCAATCTACTTTCATCTTAGAACAAAAAGAATTCAAGAGTTCCCAGTTCTGCTGCTTCCCACAGCTTCATGGTTTTAGCTAGGGATGTGAATCGTTTTTCAACGATTAAAATTATCGTCCGATATTTTTAATATCGTCTTAAATCGTTATAGAACACAATACAATAGAAATTCTAACGATTTATCGTTAAAAATCGTTACATCGTGTTAGTGTGCACTAACAGAAAATGATACAAATTGACACTTTCCAGGTCAGAGAAGGTCAGTTAGGAATGAATATGTATTCCTATTGGCTGGCTGCACTCTTATCTATTGATGTTACCAAGGTTCCCACTGAGGAGATGGTTGGGGGGATGGGAAATGGAACTGGAAACTCACGAACACCAACAGAAAATGATACAAATTGTTGACACTTCCCAGGTCAGTAAAGGTCACTTAGGAATGAATATGTATTCCTATTGGCTGGCTGTGCTCTTATCTATTGATGTTACCAAGGTTCCCACTGAGGTAATGGTTGGGGGGATGTGAAATGGAAACAGCTGGAAGCTTGACAAAAAAAGTAATGTGATGATCATCACTCATGTGACTAGAACTTGTTTGTTTATTATTTTTGTTAGCAGGCACGTGAAATGCTAGTGCATGTTGAATTTGCCAATCACTGTGCATTTTAGAAAGGTGGTCCTGGCTGGAACTACACAGTTCAAATATATGTGGTAATTGATTGTTGGTAAGTGTATTTTTTAAGTAGCCACACTAGCCACCAGTATGTTTACTTTTCCTCCTACTTAACTCACTAGCTCAGCTTTATAAGAAGGGCTTCTCTGCTTGTGTGTTGCTTTTGTTTGGTGTGAGGAGAGCAGAAACATCAGATCTTTATTCAATCTACTACAGTCATCTATTATATTAACCTACTCAATTTTTTTTAAATGATTTATTATATCACTGAATTAATAATTAATTATTATTAGGTGGTGGTGAATGTCTGACTAGGCTACTAGCCTAGTGTCACTGGTGAGGCTAGTGGCATTTTAGCAGAATTATAATTTATTTTTATTAGTACTGCAGCATTAATATATTCAAGCCTAGGTAGGCAGGCAGTGCACCACTCCAGCAGTCACATCATTGCTTCCTGTGCATTGCATTATGTGCACACATTGACTACAGTTTGGGGACAAGGCAGGTCTCCTTTCCTGCACACATTGATTCCAGCTTGGGGATAAGGCAGGTCTCCTTTACTGCACACATTGACTCCAGCTTGTGGACAAGGCAGATCTCCTTTACTGCACACATTGACTCCAGCTTGTGGAAAAGGCAGGTCTCCTTTACTGCACACACTGACTCCAGCTGGGGAAAAGGCAAGTCTCCTTTCCTGCACACATTGACTCCAGCTTGTGGAAAAGGCAGGTCTCCTTTACTGCACACATTGATTCCAGCTTGGGGATAAGGCAGGTCTCCTTTACTGCACACATTGACTCCAGCTTGTGGACAAGGCAGATCTCCTTTACTGCACACACTGACTCCAGCTGGGGAAAAGGCAGGTCTCCTTTCCTGCACACATTGACTCCAGCTTGTGGAAAAGGCAGGTCTCCTTTACTGCACACATTGACTCCAGCTTGTGGAAAAGGCAGGTCTACTTTACTGCACACAATGACTCCAGCTTGGGGAAAAGGCAGGTCTCCTTTACTGCACACACTGACTCCAGCTGTGGAAAAGGCAAATCTCCTTTACTGCACACATTGACTCCAGCATGTGGAAAAGGCAGGTCTCCTTTACTCCACACATTGACTCCAGCTTGTGGAAAAGGCAGGTCTCCTTTACTGCACACATTGATTCCAGCTTGGGGAAAAGGCAGGTATCCTTTACTGCACACATTGATTCCAGCTTGGGGAAAAGGCAGGTCCCCTTTTCTGCACACACTGACTCCAGTCTGGGGATAAGACAGGTCTCCTTTACAGCACATTGACTCCAGCTTGGGGAAAAGGCAGGTCTCCTTTCCTGCACACATTGACTCCAGCTTGTGGAAAAGGCAGGTCTCCTTTACTGCACACATTGACTCCAGCTTGTGCCAGGGTTAGGGCACTGTGTGCAGGAAGATCACAACACCCCTGGTATCAGGGTTAGGGCACAAGTTCTAGTCACATTGACTGATCACATTACTTTTTTTGTCAAGCTACCAACTGTTTCCATTTCCTATCCCCCATATACTGTCAGTGGGAACCTTGGTAACATGAATAAATAAGAGGGCAGCCAATAGGAATACATATTCATTCCTAAACTGACCTTAACTGACCTGAAAAGTGTCAAATTGTATCATTTTCTGTTAGTGCACACTAACGGGAGTTAGTGCGCTAACTCCCGTTAGTGCGCACTAATCGGAAAAAACGATTTTTAACGATTTTTTAACTAAAAAATCGTGCCAAACACGATTTTCTTCTCCTGCCAGACGATTTTGATCGTTAAGACGATAGGGCACACGATTCACATCCCTGGTTTTAGCTACATTTCACCCAATCTGGAGACTTTTGACAGTAGATCTAATGACTATCGTCAGGTGGGAGCTGACAACACTGCTCATACAGTAGCCTGCTGCTTCAGCAGATTTCCAGTAGCAAAGGCTCTCTCGGTCCTGCCACCTGTATGCTGGGCCAGGGGGTCTGTTGGGGAGCTGCTGAAGTGAGGCAGGAAGGAAGAGATGGAGAAGGGAAGAAGAAAGCGAAGGAGGGAGAGAGTACTTGAGGGAAGAGACATACAGAGGAGAGGATAAGGTATGGAAAGGGAAGGGAGAAGAGACAAGAAGGTATGGCAAAGAGGGGAGAGATGCAAAAGGAAGGATGAGGGAAGAGAGAGGCAAACATTTGGAAGAAGAGAAGGGAGGGACACTGGAGAGGGAAGAATAACATGGAGGGAAGGGAAGGGAAGGGAGAAATGACATAATGGAGGGAAAAGAGAGACAAAGAAGCGACAGAGGAAGTGGAGCGAGAGGGAGCACAGGGGAGGGGAGAGAGGTAGAGGAGGGCATAGGAATGGGAAAGTGGTTGCTGTGAGGCTGTGTGTATGCAATTGTAGTTGAAATAATTTTTTAAATTTTATTTAAAAAATTGTGGAGGTCATGAGGGGCATGGTGGTAGGGCTTGGTGGGGAATCTGGGGGTGGATGGGTGCAGAACATAGCATGCCTATGGCCAATTGGCCTTGGCCATAGGTGTTGCTACCTGAAGGGTACCATAGTGCTGTTGGTGATGTCGCCCTGAGGAGAAGCAACACCACAGCCCTGCTGGAATCATTGGTGGGGCCTGGAGAGAAGGAACAATGCTGAAGCCCTGCCAGAATTGCCAGTGGGACCTGGGGAAGAAGAACAACATCGCGGCCCTTCTAGAATTGCTGACAGGGGCCTGAAGTGGAGGAGCAATGCCGCGGCCCTGCCAGAATTGCCAGCAGGGCCTTAAGAGGCGGAGGATTGGCGTGACCTGCTCTGCAGGAAGAAGTCCTGTTGGCTGTGAGGGATGAAGAAGTAGGTTGCTATTGCTATTTCAATAGGGGAGGGGGGAGTTACAGAGTGTGTGTTTGTGTGTGAGAGAGAGAAGAGGAGATGTGTGTGTTTGTGAGAGAGCATATGTGTGTGAGAGAGAGAGAGAAGAGGAGATTTGTGTGTTTGTGGGAGAGCATGTATGTATGACTGAGAGTGTGGGAGAATGAGAGGGAGCGAGAAAATGAGAGAGCATATTTGTGCATGCTTGTGTATGAGAGAGTGTGAGCCTGTGTGAGAGCATGTGAGAGAGAGTGAGGGAGAATATGTGTGTATGTAATTGAAAGAGAGCATACTTATGTGTACCTGCATATGTGAAAGAAAGAATGAGGAAGAGCATGAGTGTGTGAGATTGAGAGAGAGCATATGCGTTTGTGGGCAAGTGTGCATATGAGAGATAGAGCATATGTGTGTGAGAGAGCAGAAAATTTGTGTGCAACAAACCTTGGTCCTCTCTTCCTGCTAATCCATGACAATCTCAGGGCATCTGGAAATCAAAAGTTCCCAGGCATGTAAAGCAGGGGATTTATAAAAGTCCTTTTGTGTTTTAATTATTGAGTGTTATTTGATGTGTCTGTTTTGAAATATTTTTTTTGGTGTTAGGAAAATATTTACATGAGTTTTTGATTATTGGTCGTTAGGCTGTTTGTTAGCTGTTTTGAATTTTACTCTTTATTCATGCGGTTTTACTACTATTGAAGGCATTTATATTTCTTGATTTTATTGTTTATGAGAAATGGTCATGTTTATTTTTTTTTCCATTGCTGCAGTCCATACAGAGTCTAGCTTCATGCGATTTCCAGTTCAATTTTCCGTTTATATTTTATGGTCTCTTTATTTTATATTTGGTGAGGATTTGTCTGTGTCCTGCTTCTGTGACTGAGGTGAGGTGTTCCGCTAGTGTATAGATTCTGTGTAGAGATCTATAGCAGCTTAGCTTATGTTTTCCTAATAGGGGATGTATGGGGGGTTTTTTGGGCCTGTTATAACGTTTGTATTGTTACATTTTCATAGGTTGAGTGCTGGCAATTAATGCTGGTTTGATATTGAAAGTGAATTATATTGTAATTCTGTTTCCTTGTGGTTTTCAGAAGGCCAAACCCATGCCCATGCTGTGTTAACAGTAGGCCTAATATCATATGGGTTCCAAGTGTTGGTTTTGCTCTTTTGCAGGGTTTTCTGGTTGACATCAGAGCATTGCATGTAAATATTGTAAGTGATATTAAATCTCAGAAGACTGTACTTTGAATATCCTTTTTTAAATGTAAAATCTGTTATTATAATTGTATAATTTTTAATTGTGTGTAGGGAGAATGTGACAAGGTGGAATGGAGGTGCAAAGCTGTGAGGTTTGCCTAGGATGCCTGACACCTTTCTAGCGGCCTTGGGCATTGCTGTTCAAACATTTGACCGAGTCTCCCAACTCGTAGTGTCATGTTTTATGTAATGGGTGAGGGCGCAGCTTTTCACTTGGCCACAGGCGCCAAATTGCATGGCTACGACTCTGGGTGGGTAGGGGAATGGTGGTAGCGTGTGCTGAAAATCTCCTTCTTAAAACTTGCTGCCCCTTGCCTACTGTACGCTATAAAATCTGACACTATTAGTGTTTCAGTAGCCTTGCAGAAATGCATTTTGTGTATCCTTGGGGGGGGGGATCAGAGAGCAAAGAAATGCAGAATCTGGCAGGAGCATTCCTGTGGCTTCTGTTCCAGTCCACAGAACAAGCTCGGCATCATTTTACACTTTCCTCTAGGAAGCCTTCAAGAGTGTTTAAAGCAGGAGGAAGCAGCTCACTAATTAACAAATTTGCTGAGTGGAAAGCATGGACAATCACAGGTTGCCGTGGAAACAGGGGACTGCAATTGGCTTTGAATTGATACTGTTAACAAGACAAGTGGATGAAATCCTTGTGGCTGGCTGTCACTTGCAGAAAACATTTCCCCGTGTTTCCACATTGGGCTGGAGTTGTCGCATGGCCACACCTCTGGCAAATGGAAAGCTCCCTGCAGTTAGAGTGAGCTGAACTTTAATGATGTTGCTGAGAAACAGAATATTATGGAAGAAAAGGACCCCCGAGGCCCATCAGGTTTGCCCATTCTAGGTGCAATACTTTCCGAGCTTACATGATCTCGGATTTTATCCTCACATACCCACAATGAAGATTCATGGCGCCTGCCTGCCCCCCCCCCCCCCCCCCGTCCAATACCTTATTTATCTCTGCTCCGCTTCTGGCGCTTCCGGCACCGCTCTGACAGTGGCAGCGCTGGAAGCCGCTAGCTTATGTTGAAGTTGTGGGCGGGTGGGGAGGCAGCTGAACGGGTAATGTAATGATCAGGACCAGGGACCGTGGCCTGGCATACAACGTCGGGCACTTTCTGAAGATTTAAATAAGTTTGGGGAGAGGGGGGTGGGGGTGGGGTGGTGTAAGATACTATGGCCTGGCAAGTCCTGGGGGTGGGGGGGGGGTGGGTGGGATTGGCCGCCCTCTTGTCTTAATTTTTGTTTTATAGGCTAATGACAGCGCTACTTATCTGGATAACTTTTAAAGATACCCGGTAACGTAGCATGTTATGAAGCCACACAAGGCTCAGGTCTAAAGTTATCGGGCTATACCAGAGATTCAGCTGGGTTAACCGATTATCTCTGCCCCTTCCTGGAACGCCCCTCAAAATAATCCTTTTTTATCCATCTAAAGTATAGCCGGATACCTACTTATTCCGCTATAATTTAGGTGGATAAGTGGCTGAATATGCCACATTTGCTATTTAGATGGATAACTTTTGAGTTATTCATCTAAATGGCTTTTGAATATGGACCTCTTAATTTTCATTTTTTATTTTATGGAGCAGATTTCTCCCAGTCGTGGGGAACCTATAGAGAAATGACGGGGAAAAGATGGGAACTGAATTGATGGGGATTTGTTAGGAACAGCTGCTATGCAGCTGAAAGGTTTGAAGGTAGAGTTCTGTTCAGCAGACCATGATGGCATGATTTAACAGGGGATGCCAAATGCAGGCATGCAAGCCCTGGGTTTCTCAGTGCAACAGCAGGTAGAGGGAAGGGAAAGTAATGTGACCCCTCGTGAAGAAAAGGAAATAGAGAACTAAAGCTAAAGAAGGGAGGACTTTTTGGCAACTGGAGACGGTGAGGGCTCCAGAAAGAAAGAGCAATCTACTGTGATTGCAGGAGAGGCTGGAAAGTAGCTGTCATGAACTTGTCCTCACGTGAACCCATTGCTTTTCTTTGTGAGCAGGAAGAGGATGAGATACAACAACACTAGAAACCAGGGCTTATTTTTCCAGCTGAATTAGACTTTGGCCTCTTGCTATTTGGTGCAGGAAAAACAATCTGATTAGGGGTTTACAATGTAAACATCTGTGCTATTACTTATAAACAGGCATGGTGTTTCATAGTATGTAATGTGTATATATATATATAGCCAGCAGTATATATGTTTGAAATGTGTGACAGCCGAAGCTGCGTGTCTAGAATCAGTCAGATAAGTTTGGGAGTGTCGGCCGGTCAGAAGGGAATGAAAACTGGAAGAAATAAGAGTGGATCCAGGCTCTTCTTGCAGGTTATTTGTAGAGTCCCAGCCTTCCTTGAGGCCTTGTTGAAGCTGTAGAGAAAGCTGTGGGCTTAATAGCAAGAGCTGGCATCTTAAGAGAAATACAGATTCCGTCAATTAAAATTCAGCTTGCCTATTTTCCAAAAATTATCTCCATTTTTTGTCAGAATAAAACATGTTTGAAAAAGAGGGCCCTAAGATATATAGGGGGGGGGGGGGGGATTTTTATAAACTATGAGGAATGTTGCAAAGTCCACGAGTACTTTTCTCCATGGACTTTGCTCCATTTATTTCAAAGGAAAATATGCGCACTCATTCTCTTTGAAAATTGCCCTGCGGAAAAAGCACTTGCTGAGGTTTGAACCTGCTTTTTCTGTGGATAATTTTTCCCTGAAAATCAACACGCACAGTTCTGAAAATACAAAACTACATCTCTTGTTGCATCCCCTGATCTAACCCTGCCTCTCTTCCCACCTATTTTCCCCGTAAAAGTTCACATGTTGTAGATCCCCCCATGAATACTTTTACCCTCTTACAGGGTGGGTCATGGGTGGGCCTCAGTGGGCTGTGCCCCTTCACTTTTGGCTGAAGCCCCCACCCTGTTTCTTTATTCCTGTATCCTCCAGGTGTTGCGCCGGAGCTGCACTCTTGGGCCGAGGTGGGGTTGACGCTACCTGCAGGGCAAGCCCTATGGGTCCCCACCTTCGATAGGTGGAGCTGGCTGATTGATGGAGGCCAGCTGGAGCTTCGCCAATACCAGCCCTCGTTCCCCGCAGGTTGAGCCCTTGGGTACCGGGGCCGGCTGGTCATAGGTGGGCCTCTGTCCGAGGTCTTCCCGGAAGTGATGTGTGAATCAGCCAGGGGCCAGCAGTGGTGACTGTGATCGGAGAACAAGTCCAGACGAGGCTGAATCCAGGAGACCCAGGTGCCAAAGGGAACTCGGAGCAGACAGGGGGCTCCCGAGTAAGAACAGGCCGGAACCTGAAAGGCCAAATCCAGAGTAGATTCAGCAGAGGTGTGGTAGAACAGACTGGGATCAGGGTAGGCAACAGGCAAGGAGATGTGCCAAATGGACATGGGTCAAACCGGAGTCAAGCAGAGGATGGTCAGGCAAGGCAAAGGTCAATCCAGGTGTCAATAAGGAATGTAGTCAGATGAAGCAAGGGTTTCTTTATTCCTGTATCCTCCAGGTGTTGCGCCGGAGCTGCACCCTTGGGCCGAGGTGGGGTTGACGCTACCTGCAGGGCAAGCCCTATGGGTCCCCACCTTCGATAGGTGGAGCTGGCTGATTGATGGAGGCCAGCTGGAGCTTCGCCAATACCAGCCCTCGTTCCCCGCAGGTTGAGCCCTTGGGTACCGGGGCCGGCTGGTCATAGGTGGGCCTCTGTCCGAGGTTTTCCCGGAAGCGATGTGTGAATCAGCCAGGGGCCAGCAGTGGTGACTGTGATCGGAGAACAAGTCCAGACGAGGCTGAATCCAGGAGACCCGGTCACCAAAGGGAACTCGGAGCAGACAGGGGGCTCCCGAGTAAGAACAGGCCGGAACCTGAAAGGCCAAATCCAGAGTAGATTCAGCAGAGGTGTGGTAGAACAGACTGGGATCAGGGCAGGCAACAGGCAAGGAGATGTGCCAAATGGACATGGGTCAAACCGGAGTCAAGCAGAGGATGGTCAGGGAAAGCAAAGGTCAATCCAGGAGTCAATCAGGAATGTAGTCAGATGAAGCAAGGGTTAAGCCAGGTATCAATCAGAAGTGTAGTCAGATGAAGCAGGGGTCAAGCCAGGTATCAATCAGAAGGTAGACAAACAAGGTAGGTGCGGAACTCAGGAGCAGGAACAAACACCAGGAGCAAGGCAGGATCAGGAATCAGGAACACAGACAAAGCAGGAACAAACCGGGAACCAGGAACACAGAGGAACGCAGGAACAGCAACTAAGCACATGACAAGCGTGGAGACCTGTTACCAAGGCTGGGAAGCACTGGCTGGGCCCGGCCTTATACACTGGGACCCAGTGATGTCATCATCCGGGGCCTCAGGGTGATTTCCCGCCACGACCCCTTTAAAGGTAGCCCGGTTGCGCGTGCGCACCTAGGGAGAGGTGTGGTGCAAGACGGCAGCGTTTCCCCGCAGACCACGTGGGGAGGCCCGCCATGGAGTTGGGACATATGCGGAGGAGCTGGGAGCAATGGGAGCAGCCTGAGCATGGAGGCGGCTAATCACGGCCGCAAGAGAGGTGGAACCAGGCACTGAGGGGGAATATGATAGAGGTGTTTAAAATCATGAGAGGTCTAGAACGGGTAAATTTGAATCGGTTATTTATTCTTTCAGATAGTAGAAAGACTAGGGGGCACTCCATGAATTTAGCATGGGGCACATTTAAAACAAATCGGAGAAAGTTCTTTTTCACTCAATGCACAATTAAACTCTGGAATTTGTTGCCAGAGGATGTGGTTAGTGCAGTTAGTGTAGCTGGGTTTTAAAAAGGATTGGATACGTTCTTGGAGGAGAAATCCATTACCTGCTATTACTTAAGTTGACTTAGAAAATAGCAACTGCCATTAGCAATGGTAACATGGAATAGACTTAGTTTTTGGGTAATTGCCAGGTTCTTGTGGCCTGGATTGGCCACTGTTGGAAACAGGATGCTGGGCTTGATGGACTCTTAGTCTGACCCAGTATGGCAGGTTCTTATGTTCATCTGAGATTCTCTTTGCACAATTATCCTATGTTCTTTCAGCAAGCATAAGAGAGTTCTTATTTTCCTTTCTTTTTTTCTTCTATCACTGTTCCTTTTACTTTGGCTTTGAATGTCAAAGGGGAGAAAGCACCTCCAGCTTAACAGAGAAATAATTAAGGCATGTTAAAAAAACAAAACAAAAAACAGGCACAATTCCCAGATAAATAGGCTCATATTGACAACAATGTCTGTGAGGATTTTATCTCAAATCCTAGTCTGAATTTGTTCATACAGAAAAATAACTGTACAGAAATTAATGTCTCCTTAGTGGAAATTTTCAGTCAAGGTGTAAAATGTGTTTTTTCTTTTTCCTCTCACAAACTTTTATTTCTCATTCACCTCAGCTAACTGTCTGGGAAACTAAAATCCACAGCCCAGCAATCACTGTCCTGTCCTGACATCTTACCTTGACAGCTAATACTTATACCAAACTGTCACAATTGTCCTGTCAGTTTAGCATGAAGCACTTGGGTTACCATGGATCCGGTACACTGATAATATCCAGAGCTCCTAGGTACCAGCACGAGCTCTGTCAGTGACAACTTTTACTGAGAGCTGGGGATGGTAACCCTGAAACCCTATACTGCGATAGCTAATTTTCCCACAAATTTGCGTTTCAAAGCATTTTCTCAGCTGTTATATTTAACAAAAAAAAAAGAAAAGTTACCATCCCCCCTTTTTATCTTAACCACTGGGTTACATGTTGATACCACTCTTCTTGCTGTGTTTTAATGCCAGAACTCCTGTTGCTATGAGCCTCTTTTGGTGTTTTTGAGTGATCGGTATTTTATGCCTCTGCTCCTGCTGTCTTCAATGTTCTTTTCAAATTCTCTTAATGTACTATCTATTTACTTTGCCTTGATGATCCGATGCTTTGTAGTGGTGTGCATACATTTTTTTTCATTGCCATTTCGTTTTCGGGCCGGGGTGGACCATTTCGGTCCACTCCTCGGATCGGAAATTTTTTTTCGTCCCAATTTCGTGTAAAAAAAACCCAAAAAAAACTGCCCCAACACTTCAAATGTAATTAAATACAACCCCTAGACCTTCCTGACTCCCCCCCCCCCAAGACTTGCGGAAAATCCCTGATGGTCCAGCGGGGATCCCAGGAGTGATCTCCTGCTCTCGGGCCATTGGCTGCCAGTAATCAAAACGGCGCCAGTGGACCTTTGCCCTTACCATGCAACAGGGGCTACCGATGCCATTGGTCATTCCCTGTCACATAGTTAGAGCAATCAATGGCCCATGCCATTTTTTAAGATGGCACCTGCTGCCATTACTCCTACCATGTGACAGGGACCAACTAATGGCACCGGTATCCCTTGTCGCATGGTAAGGGCAAAGGGCCGCTGGCACCATTTTGTCTGGCAGCCAACAGCTTGAGAGAGGGAGATCGCTCCTGGAACCCCTGCTGGACCACCAGGGACTTTCAGCAAGTCTTGGGGAGGGGATCGGAGGGAAGGGGGGTTGTATTTAATTAAACTTGGAGGGTTGGGGCGAGTTTGGGTTTTTTAATTTTAGTAGATGTGCCCTTCTTCCCACCCCCCAAAAAAAAACGATAGGAAAACCACATGAAATTTCGTGGGTTTTCCTTTTGTTTTATTTGCTTCCTGAAATGCAACGAAATAGGATATATCGTCTGTGTTTCCTATTTCGTTGCAAACGACTGCACATCACTAATGCTTTGTATACTTGCTGTACCTCTCATAGTCCCTTGAGCTGGAGCTGGCTTATAATTAATGTTGAAAATGAAACAAACAAAATTTAATTCTGTTATTTTTCATTTCATTTTCAAAATGAAATAAAATGAAAGCACATTGCTAATTTTCACTAATAGCCAAATAGCTATTAGGGTATGTGGATACTTTAGAACATAAGAACATGCCATGCTGGGTCAGACCAAGAATCCATGAAGCTCAGCATCCTGTTTCCAACAGAGGCCAAACCAGGCTACAAGAACCTGGCAAGTACTCAAACACTAAGAAGTAGGGATGTGCATTTGTTTGCAACGAAATAGGAAATAGAGACGATATTTCCTATTTCATCGCATTTCGGGGAGACGACAAAACGATGAGAAAATCAATGAATTTCATTTCGTTTTCTTATCATATTTTGGGGTGGGGGGGAGAAGGGCACATTAAAAAAAAAACAAAAATAAAGAAACTCACCCCAACCCATCAAATTTAATTAATTGCAACCCCCCCAAGACTTACCAAAAGTCCCTGGTGGTCCAGCAGGGTCCCAGGAGTGATTTTCCCCTCTCGGGCCATCAGCTTCCACTAATCACAAATGGCGCCGATGGCCCTTTGCCCTTACCATGTGACAGGGGTAATCAGTGCCATTGGTCGACCCCTGTCACATGGTAGGAGCAATGGATGGCCAGCACCATTTTTTAAGATGGCGTCGGCCATCCATTGCTCCTATCATGTGACAGAGGCCGGCCAATGGCACCGATAGCCCTGTCAAACGGTAAGGGCAAAGGGCCATCGGCGCCATTTTGATTAGTGCCAGCCGATGGCCCGAGAGGGGGAGATCACTCCTGGGACTCCGCTGGACCACCAGGGACTTTCGGTAAGTCTTAGAGGGGGGGTTGGGCAAGTCTTAGGGGGTCGGGAGGGTGGTGGGTTGCAATTAATTAAATTTGAAGGGTTGGGGTGGGTTTGGGGTTTTTTTTTTTTTACAACCCCCGTTGTAATTCATTACATTGGAAGGGTTGGGGTGGGTTTCGTGCTTCAGCTTGGGGTTAGATGAAATAAAATCGGCCCGAACCGCAGGAAAACGAAATTTCATGCGGCGGGCCGATAACGAAGGCTGAACCAAAAGATTCAGCCGAATCACATCTCTACTAAGAAGATCCCATTCTACTGATGCCAATAATAGAAGAGACCATTCCCTAAGTCAACTTGATTAATAGCAGTTAATGGACTTCTCCTCCAAGATCTTATCCAAACCTATTTTAAACCCAGCTACACTAACTGCACTAACCACATACCTTGGCAACAAATTCAAGAGCTTAATTGTGTGTTGAGTGAAAAAGAATTTTCTCTGATTCGTCTTAAATGTGCCACATCCTAATTTCATGGAGTGCTCCCTAGTCCTTCTATTATCTGAAAGTATAAATAACCGATTCACATCTACTCGTTCAAGACCTCTCATGATTTTAAAGACCTCTATCATATCCCCCCTCAGCCTTCTCTTTTCCAAGCTGAAAAGTCCTAACCTCTTTAGTCTTTCCTCATAGGGGAGCTGTTCCATCCCCTTTATCATTTTGGTCGCCCTTCTCTGTACCTTCTCCATCGCAACTATATCTTTTTTGAGATGCTTCGACCAGAATTGTACACTGTATTCAAGGTGCGGTCTCACCATGGAATGATACAGAGGAATTATGACATTTTCCGTTTTATTCACAACTCCCTTCCTAATATTACCAAACATTCTGTTTGCTGTTTTGGCTGCTGCAGCACACTGAGCTGATGATTTCAATGTTATTATCTGATATGATGCCTATATCTTTTTCCTGGGTGGTAGCTCCTAATATGGAACCTAACATCGTGTAAATACAGCAAGGGTTATTTTTCCCTATATGCAACACCTTGCACTTGTCCACATTAAATTTCATCTGCCATTTGGATGCCCAATCTTTCAGTCTCGCAAGGTCCTCCTGCAATGTATCACAATCCGTTTGTGATTAACTACTCTGAATAATTTTATATCATCTGCAAATTTGATAAACTCACTCGTCGTATTCCTTTCCAGATCATTTATAAATACATTGAAAAGCACCAGTCCAAGTACAGATCCCTGAGGCACCCTACTGTTTTCCCTTTTCCACTGAGAAAATTGACCATTTAATCCTACTCTCGGTTTCCTGTCTTTTAACCAGTTTGTAATCCACAAAAGGATATTGCATCCTATCCCATGACTTTTTAGTTTTCTTAGAAGCCTCTCATGAGGGACTTTGTCAAACTCCTTCTGAAAATCCAAATATACTACATCTACCAGTTTACCTTTATCCACATGTTTATTAACCCCTTAAAAAAAATAAAATGAAGCAGATTTGTGAGACACGATTTCCCTTGGGTAAATCCATGTTGACTGTGTTCCATTAAACCACATCTTTCTATATGTTCTGTGATTTTGATCTTTAGAATAGTTTCTACTATTTTTTCTGGCACTGAAGTCAAGCTCACTGGTCTATAGTTTCCCATATTGCTCCTGGTGCCCTTTTTAAATATTGGGGTTACATTGGTCACACTCCAGTCTTCAGGTACAATGGCTGATTTTAATGATAGGTTACAAATTTTAACTAATAGTTTTGAAATTTCATTTTTTAGTTCCTTCAGAACCCTAGGATGCATACCATCTGGTCCAGGTGATTTGCTACTCTTTAGTTTGTCAATCTGGCCTACTACTTTTTCCAGGTTCACAGTGATTTGGTTCAGTTCATCTGACTCATCACGCTTGAAAACCATCTCCAGAACTGGTATCTCCCCAACATCATCATTAGTAAACACAGAAGCAAATAATTCATTTATTAGTTTTTCTGCAATGGCCTTATTTTTCCTAAGAGCCCCTTTAACCCTTCGGTCATCTAACGGTCCAACCGACTACCTCACAGGTTTCTTGCTTCAGATATATTTTAAAAAGTTTTTATTATGAGTTTTTGCCTCTATGGCTAACTTCATTTCAAATTCTCTCTTCGCTTCTCTGATCAATGTTTTATACTTAACTTGACAATGCTTATGCTTTTTCCTATTTTCTTCAGATGGATCCTTCTTCCAATTTTTGAAGGATATTTTTTGGCTCAGATATCCTCTTTCACCTCACCTTTTAACCATGCCGGTAATCATTTTGCCTTCCTTCCACGTTTCTTAATGTGAGGCATACGTTTGGACTGTGCATCTAAGATTGTATTTTTAAACAATGTCCATGCCTGTGGAACACTTTTAGCCTTTGCAGCTGCACCTTTCAGTTTTTTCTATTTTCCTCATTTTATCAAACTTTCCTTTTGAAAATTTAGTGTTAGGGCTGTAGATTTACTTATTATCCCCCTTCCAGTTAGTTCAAATTTGATCATGTTATGATCACTATTGCCAAGTGGCCCCACCACCATTACCTCTCTCACCAAATCCTGCATTCCACTAAGAATTAAATCTAAAATAGCTCCCTCTCTCATTGGTTCCTGAACCAATTGCTCCATGAAGCAATCCAGGAACTTTGTCTCTAGCATGTCCTGATGTTACATTTACCCAGTCAATATTGGGGTAATTGAAATCTCCCATTATTATTGCACTGCCAAATTGGTTTGCTTCCCTGATTTCTCTTAGCATTTCATCATCTATCTGACCATATTGTCCAAGTGGATGGTAATATACTCCTATCACTGTACTTACCCAACACACATGGGATTTCTACTCATATTGATTCTACTGAGCATTTATTCTCTTATATGATCTTTATCCTGTTTGACTCTATTCCCTCCCGGACATAAAGTGTCACACCCCCACTAAGCTGATCCTCCCTATTATTGCGATATAATTTGTATCCTCATACAGCACTGTCCCATTGCAGCAGGTCTCTGTGATGCCAATTATGTCAATCTCATAATTTACTGCTATACTCTCTAACTCTTACTTCTTAGACTTCTGGCATTGACCTACAGACATTTCAAAGTGTATTTTTTTGTTTGTATTAACAACCTGCTCTTCAGTTGTTATGGATAATCTGGAAATCTTTAGCTCAGGTGATTTTTTAAATATAGGCACATGGACTACATTTGCTTTTATTGGAACCTCTCTGTTGGGATGCCCTAACTTTCCTGTTTCATTAGTATCCTTCAAGGATACAGTCCTCCGAAGCATGCACTGCTGAGTGACTGTCAGCTTTCCCCCTTATTCTAGTTTAAAAGCTGCTCTATCTTCTTTTTAAAAGTTAGTGCCAGCAGCTTGGCTCCACTCTGGTTAAGGTGGTGGTCCATCCTTTCGGAAAAGTCTCCCCCTTCCCCAAATGTTTCCCCAATTCCTTACAAAACTGAATCCCTCTTCCCTGTATCATAGTCTCATTCACACATTAAGACTCCAGAGCTCTGCCTGCCTCTGGGGACCTGCGCGTGGAACAGGAAGCATTTCAGAGAATGCCACGCTGGAGGTTCTGGATTTCAGTTTTCTACCTTGGGGGCCAAATACAATAATTTTCGCAGAAAGCAGGCACTGACTTTTCAACGCCCGCTTTCTTAACGCACGCATGGTGCCCGCATGGGGGGCGCCATGCAATAGGCAAATTAGGGGGTTGCGCTAGCAAGGAGGTGCTAGGGTCACTTGCGCGACCTTAGCGCCTCCTTGCTAACCCAACCCCGCAGCAGCTGCTGGTTATGAAGACCGGGGTCGGTCTTCATAACTCGGCGGTCTGACGAGGTATTTTTGGTTGTTGTTTTTATACTGAAGAAATTCAGAAAAGCAGTTTTTTCTACTTTTCTGTACTTCTTTTACATGCGCTCAGCTATTAATGTCTGCTCCAGGCAGGCGTTAATATCTGAGCGATAAATGTGCGTCTGAGATGCACATTTATTTTTTTGAATGCGGAGTGAATGAGTAATAACCTCATTCACATGCATTTGCATGTGATGAGCGCTATCTCATTCACTCCGCATTAGACGCGGGTTAAATAGACACTAATCCCCCTATTGCATTAGAGGGTGGATTAGTGCCTATTTAACCCGTGTCTGAAAGCAGGTTAAACTGTGCGCTCGTGTGAGCGCACTGTATTGAATCGGCCGCTAAAAATCCTAAATCTGGCTTCCAGAACCTCTCTCCCAAATTTTCCTATGTTGTTGGTGCCCACTTGTACCACCACAGCTGACTCCTCCCCAGCACTGTCTATAATCCTATCTAGGTGACGCATGAGGTTCACCACCTTCGCACCAGGCAGGCAAGTTTCCAGGAGGTCCTCACATCCACCAGCCACCCAGCTATCTACCTTTCTAATAATTGAATCATCAACTATGATGGCTGGCCTAACCATTCCCTTCTGGGCAGAAGTCCTGGGAGACTTGTCCTCAGTGAGTTTCAAAAGCATTTTAAAAACTGTGGTGGAAATGAAAAGCAATGCATTTGCATTTAAATAATGATTGTAATGTCCCTAAAGTTTTGTGCCAGAAATTCCTCAGAGCATGTTTGAATTGACAGATGGACTTCCCAGGTAGGCACAGATGGCAATTAAAATCTCATCTAGCTTATCAAAATATAAGATAAGTCAGTATAAGCTGACCCAACACTCAGAGCTTTTCATCCAGTGGGTAAAAAAATCATTTTTTCCATACATTCCACTTTAGGATATGAGGAGGGCTTGGTAAAAAAAATAAAATAAAATAGCACTGGCAAGATTTAGCTTTTGATGGCACTAATTCTGAATCCCCTCTTGCAGTATTCTAATGGAAAATAAGCTCTCCTCCTTCAAATCTGACTTTATTGGCTGCTTCCAGAATTATTGTACAATAGTACCCTAAGTGAGAACTTATGCCTGAGTGAAAGCAGCCGTGCTACTTGCCTGAGGCAACAAAGACTATGCAGTAATTAATCCATCATTCCATACATATTCTTTCAGTAACACAGATGTAGTTCTTTAACAGCTATAAACCCTTGTTGTTTGCTAAGATGATATGAATGATTGAATATAAAAAATGTTGTTTGTAATGCAGAAAAAAACATTCAGAATACCTCTAGACAGAGCTAAGAAAGGAAAAAGAAAGAATGAAAGAGAAAAAATGTAAAAAAGTGAACTTTTTTCCAGAAGCTGTGTTTTGGATTTTTATCATCAAAAGCTATGAAAATGAAATGCTTTGAATTCTAGCTGACATAGTACAGAAGTGTAGTGTGAAACTCACTAGAGCAAGATGATTACTGGGATATTTTACAAGATTTTGGAATTGGTGAAGGAAGGCCATAGGTTCACTTTCTCTATTTTTCATTTCCAGGATGGAAATTCAAATTTTGTCAAATACCAATTGTTGTACAATAGGATATTTGAGAGATATGTGGAGTATTCAAATTCGTATTTGGTCATGAGGGGGAACAAAATGGCGTCGTGAGGATAGGACGTGGTATGTCAAACCAAATATGCCTCACACTAAGAGGAAGGGGAAGGTAAGGGATGGAGCTTCGACCCCCCCCCCCCCCCTTAAGCCTACCATGTTACAAACAACGATAAAAGAATTCTGCACCACAGCGGAGAATGCTTCAGGAGGGCCGGCTGCAGCTTCACAGGAGGAGCAAGCTCTGATGCTGCTCGGTGAAACTTCTCTGAGCCCCGGAGCACCGGCGACTCCTTCCCCCCCTACCCATGCTGATGCGTCTGTGGGGAAAATGGCCTGCGAGGAAGGCCTATCCATGAATGAAGCAGGGCAAGCTCAAGGCGGAGATGTTATGACTGCTTTGAAGGAACAAAACATTGGGATATTGAGTGATTTCGGTGGTTTCTCACTAAATTCAACCACCCAAGGAAGGAGGCAGAAGGAAACGCCCCAGGATTTGGAAGAACAACAGTTAAGTTTACTGGTAAATATTTCTGCTAAGACTTTCTTGGTTAAACCAGACATTAGAAGCTTTGTGGGATGCAGTATCGCTGCTGGAAAATGCTATTATTTCCTTAACATCTGTGATTAAAGAGTCACAGGTCCAATTTAGCTCTGTGAATCCGGTGGTGTTGACTCATTCTACTAAGATTGAAGAAATGGATTCTAAAGTCTCCCAGATTCAAACCATACAAGCGGGCTTAATTCAAGGGGACTCTATATTGGAAAAAAGAGTGGAAAATCTGGAAAATAATATCAGATATTTGAACCTAAGAGTGGTAAATTTCCCCAAGTGTAAATTGATTTCACCAAAGGAACAATTTAAGAAATATATGTCTGAGATATTGCATCTACCAAGTGGAGAACAGCCAATTATATAAAAAATGTATTTTCTTCCAGAAACCACCCAAGTGAGTGGAAATTTGAATTTGAATACTGATATTCTCGTGGATCCTGTTGAGAGTACATCTCCATTGATGAATTTATCAAAATTCCTGGAGACATCTTTAGATGATAAGTGGAAAAAAGAGGAACTTTAATGGTTAAATTTATGTTAGCAGCAGATAGGGATAATATATTGAGATTGTTCCTTCAAAATAGAAATGTATTATATTTGGGGCAAAAAATATGGATATACCCAGATATTGTAAGAGCTACATAACATCGTCAAAATTTGTTTTTAGCAATGTGCCCTAGAGCCCATCAATTAGGGGCACAGATAGTTATAAGATTTCCAAGTAAATGTATCTTAAAAATGAATAATGCTAGATATGTCTTTATGGAACCTTTCCAACTGGAAGTGTTTTTGAATTCATATTCCGAACCTAGGGAAGAGCCTGAAAGTAATGCCATTGTTTAATAATTCCTCTACTTCCTCTTTCCTATTTAAAATTTGAGAAATTATAATTATAATTGCTCTTTTGGGATTTTGTTCTCCCCTCAGTTTACATTGTAACTCAGGTTAGTGTTGTAAGAATTAGTATATTTAAAATGCATATATATTTTCTTTGTGTTATATGATTATATACACTACCTGTAATGTCTTGGGCATGCTAACTGCTGTCTGAAAAGTTATATAAAAAAAACTTAATAAAGAAATAATAACAAAAAAAAAAAAATCATATTTGGCAAGGCTTTGTAGTCCCTGGGCCAACTAGCAGCATTGGCCCTGAAGTTACAAATGAAGTGGGATGCAGCATGAGCCGTCTCACAGGTAGTTCCATAGGTTTGGAATGCGATGCCATTGTCTCTAATCTTCTGAAATTTCAGAAACAAGTGAAGATACTTTTGTTTCCAAAGGTAAGGTAATTTATACTTCGATATAGAATGAGTAAGTGAAGACTCCTTTGAAGGTGTTTGGGCGTTATGTAGTTATTACAGATTTTAGTTATATTTTATGTTCATGTTATTTATATTTTTAAGATGTTTTTGTATTTTAATCTGTTTGTATTTTATTTTAAATTATGAATAGTTGTGAACCGCTTTCATTGTAATTTTACTATTTATATAGTATACAGATTTATTAAATATGTAAATGGTAACACCCAGAGAATGGTGAACCCCTATACTTTAAAAGGTAAATTTTAAAACCTCCGTGCAGGCGCACATGTGCAATCATTTGTTGGCCTGCGCCAAGGGATGCTGCAATTTTATAACATACGTGTGTACATGCACGCATGTTATAAAATAGCCTGGCTGTGCACACACGTGCACTGAATTTTAAATGTGCATGCAAATCCCGTTTCTACCACATAAGTGGGGTCATTTTAAAAGGGATGGGTGCCAACGCATTTATCATTTTTACCAGTTCATTCCCAGTTTGCCCAGTTAACAGATAGGTCCCCTTGTTTGATAGCCTGTATACCCTCCCAGTTACCCCAGACCCTTTAAACCCATCCAAAATGGCTCATATTTTTTGGGGACAGATTTACATGCCTTTCATAGCAGAAGAAAAGTTACATGTCAGTGGACCTTGGTGCACGTCAGATCATGTAAGTATCTACGCACAAATTTCTGCTTAAAGTTTCTAATGCCCATGTACTGTCCATGCCATGCCCAGACCATACCTAAGCCCCGAGAGGTTTTTAAAATTTGCTTGGTGCATACGAGCCTGACATATTTGTGTATCCTCTAATTAAAGTGCATGTCGGACTTTTAAAATTCACCTTTAAGTGTCTAGCAATAGTGCTCCAAAGAATGTTCTGAGAATGCTTTAGAAGTTTCAGTGTGTGTGAAAACTGTTATTAGAGTATCAGTGTATCCATAGAGTATGCTGAGAAGAGCTGAAAGACAAAAGGTTTAATGAAAGTATGACAGAGGAATATATAGCAGGCTCCAAATGAGTGTGCTAAGTTCTGGGAGAACTATGAGACCGCTTATTAATGAAGAATTTCCTGTCAAGAGGAGGCATGGTTCTGCGAGTAGTAGTAAAGAGGATCCTCCTCAAGAGTAATAAGAAGGGAATTGATTCCCATAGCAAATTTTCATAAAGAGGAAGGGCTTAGGTGGTAAAGCATAGAGAGATTGAGAAATTTCAAGAAGGTTGGGAATTAGCAATAGGGATGTGTATTAATTTCAAATGAATTTCAAAAAAGTGATGAATAAGGGCAATTTGTTTCATTCGTTTGAAATGAATGCATCGGGTCTAAGCCTAGACCCAAGACAGGGCCTGGCCTAAGGCATGGGCCGAGGCCCAAAGCAGGAGCTGCAGCCTAGTCCCTTGCGTGATACCGGTGCCTGGGCCTAGGCCCAAAGCTGGGGTCTCTAATATGGAACCTAACATCGTGTAACTACAGCAAGGGTTATTTTTCCCTATGTGCAACACCATGCACTTGTCCACATTAAATTTCATCTACCATTTGGATGCCCAATCTTCCAGTCTTGCAAGGTCCTCCTGTAATGTATCACAGTATGCTTGTGATTTAACTACTCTGAATAATTTTGTATCATCCGCAAATTTGATAACCTCACTTGTCGTATTCCTTTCCAGATCATTTATAAATATATTGAAAAGCACCAGTCCAAGTACAGATCCCTGAGGCACCCTACTGTTTTCCCTTTTCCACTGAGAAAATTGACCATTTAATCCTACTCTCGGTTTCCTGTCTTTTAACCAGTTTGTAATCCACGAAAGGACATCACCTCCTATCCCATGACTTTTTAGTTTTCATAGAAGCCTCTCATGAGGGACTTTGTCAAACGCCTTCTGAAAATCCAAATACACTACATCTACTGGTTCACCTTTATCCACATGTTTATTAACCCCTTCAAAAAAATGAAGCAGATTTGTTAGGCAAGACTTCCCTTGGGTAAATCCATATTGACTGTGTTCCATTAAATCATGTCTTTCTATATGCTCTACAATTTTGATCTTGAGGATAGTTTCCACTATTTTTTCCGGCACTGAAGTCAGGCTCACTGGTCTATAATTACCCGGATCGCCCCTGGAGCCTTTTTTAAATATTGGGGTTACATTGGCCACACTCCAGTCTTCAGGTACAATGGATGATTTTAATGATAGGTTACAAATTTTAACTAATAGATCAGAAATTTCATTTTTGAATTCCTTCAGCACAGATCAATCTACAATCAGAAAACAGGGTGAAAACCCTGTAGCATCATTGCAGGTACAGTTATAAGCATGTACCAAGCAGTGGCGTAGCCAGAATTGATTTTTTGGGTGGGCACAAGGTTAACATGGGTGGGCTGTAGGCATGCAGGTCTACTAGTTGTTTTTTTACTGATAAATAATGCCAAATTATGCAGCATAGCATTCACATCTACGCCTAAGTATGAGGTTTACTTAATGATACAAACATAATTCACGGTGATTTGTGGTACTTTAGCCTTCTTATTATTACGATTTTATACACGGCTCCTACCTGTCCATAAATTTTGAGAGAGCGGTTGTGTTGCTTATATTTAAATTGCTAACATCTCAAAATATAGATATATATTTTTACCTTTGTTGTCTGATCTTTGTATTTTTCTAATCAGTTGGTCCTGGTCTCTTTTTCCCATTTTTTCCCTTATAGCTCATTTCCTAATTCCTTTTCAGTGTCTTTCTTCTATTACTGTCTTCTTCCCTTACACACACATACATACTTTCTCTCACAGACTCCCTCTCACACACTCAAGCTGTCACTCTCATATGCTCTCCCTCCCCCCCCCCCCCCCCACAAGCTCACATTCAAGTTCTCACTTTCTCACCCCTCCCCAGGCTTATATTCTTATGCACACACAGACGCACATCCAGGCACCCATTCTCACCCACACACATAAACCCAGACTCTCATTCTCACCCACAAACCCATGCTCCCAGTCTCACCCACACATATTCAAGCTCCCATTCTCATCCATACATATACACATTTAAGGTACTATTCTCACCCACACATACACACATTCAAGCACCCATTCTTATCCACATATTCAAGCTCCCATTCTCACCCACCCACAAACCCAGGCTCCCATTCTCAACCACACATACACACATTCGAGCTCCCATTCACCCACATATTCAAGCTTCCATTCTCACCCACATACACACCCAGGCTCCAGTTTTCACCTACACACACTCCCATTCTCATCCACACATACACATTCAAGCACGTGCACAGCTTCCGCTTTCTCCCCCAGAGCAGGAAGATCAGCTGCCTCTCCTGCTGCCACCGGCCTCCTGCTATCTTCTTCGGGCGTCGGGCCGTACTGCCCGCCGAACTTCCTGTCGGGGGGGGGGGGAGCGGAAGCGCAGCGCACAACGTCCGCTTCCTCCCCCCCCCCCCCAAGCAGGAAGATCGGCGGGCAGTACGGCCCGACGCCCGAAGAAGATAGCAGGAGGCCGGCGGCAGCAGGAGAGGCAGCTGATCTTCCTGCTCTGGGGGAGAAAGCGGAAGCTGTGCGCAGCGCTTCCGCTCCCCCCAAACAGGAAGTTCGGCGGGGCCGTTTTGGTCCGAAGATAGCAGGAGAACGGGTGGCAGCAGGAGAGGCAGCTGATCTTCCTGCTCTGGGGGAGGAAGCGGAAGCTGCGCGCGGCGCTTCCGCTCCCCCCCCCGAACAGGAAGACCGGTTGGCCATACGGCCGCAGCAGCGCTTCCCCATGTGTGCCGTGATGTCGCGCGAGGCGTGGGTTCTCTTGTTCGCTGTCGCGGGGATGGGATCCCGCGACAGCCTTGCAGTTCCGGTGCCAGTTGGGTGGGCCTGGGTCTAAGTTGGGTGGGCACCTGCCCACCCAGGCCCACCCGTGGCTACGCCACTGGTACCAAGTAGCTCACACCCTGGCTTTATTTCTTCTTTTGAGCTGGCTTCAATGTACCCAACATGTTCAAATGTGTCCTGTTAAATCTCAGTCTGGGGGTTTCTCTAGGTGTGACAAGGAGAGGTATATGACTTCCTAACCCCAGTTACCTGCAACATTTCTATAATGAATCTACTTTCAAAATATCTCCACTGATCAGAGTGTGTGCATGTTGGGAATACATAATTCATAAATAATTTCTTCCACAATACCCATGCAATAGTATCTGCTTTCTGGTTCCTGGTGGGGTTTGCCTATGCATATCTGGTGAAATGGTCATCACAACCAGAATATTCTCTATCAGTGGTATACCTGAAGTTTGTGGCACCTGGGGTAGATACTTCCTTTGGCACTCCCTCAAGGTTCACTTCTCTCCCCCCCCCTCCCCCCAGTAATCTCCGGTATCCCTCTCCCTCACACAGGCTCCCTCCATTTTTCTCTCCCTCACACATCCACACCTCTTCACACAGGCTCCCTCTCACACATGAACATGCATCTTCACTCTCATACATACACACACACACACACACACACCCTCACTCTCAATCATACACACACACAGGCTCCCAATCTCTTACTCATACATACACACACTCACACACCCCTTCCTCTCTCAATCATATAGGCTCACATGCTGTCATTCTGGCCCTCTCCCTCTTCAGCTGCTTGTGGCTATCCGGCACTCTCTTCACTGTCTTCTTCCACTCGGCCTGGCAACCTTCCTCTTCTTCTTCTAAGAGTGGGATGGGCTCTGCTCACGGCCGCTGACCTTTCTCTTGACAGCACCCCCTCCTAGCTGGCACCCTCTGCCTGCTGTCACTCAGGGTGGACTGCACCCCCCTTAGTATGCCACTGCTCTCTATGCACTGAGAGTTCATTTCTAAAGTCTATACACAGTCTATACACATTTCTAAGTCTATACACAGCACACCAAGCCCATAGGCCTTGACTAGTAATATCTACAATCTCTGCTGCCCTTTATGGTAAAGACTTTCTTTTTATGCAATTGGTACATTGTTTGCAGTGTTTTTCAAAATCTTGTGCTTGTGCTTGTTTAGGTACCTGCCTCTCATCAGTCTCAACCCTCAGATGTCCCATGTTACCATGGAAAAACTCTAGCACACTTCTGTGAAATATCTATGTAACACACAGTTGTTCAGGATGACCTGAGTGGGTATCCATCCTTTCTTTGTACTGTACCTGATTTTGTACAAATAGATGATCCCTCTCTCTGATTTGTATTTATATAATTATTTACTATTATGTATGTATCTATGTAATCTGCCTAGTACTATAGATTAGTGGCATATAAATTTCATAAATAAATAAATGAATAAATAAATAAATTAACAACTGTATATCTGGGTGGCTATGCTGGAGTGCCTGGGCCCCCAAATTTCTCTTCTTGGCTCTGAGTATATCTCCAAGCTGGTGATCAGCCTGTTGCATTAATCGAATGTCCTGCAATGCTAACCTTGGCATGTTAGTGGAGAATCGAGACAGAATATCACAGTAGGAAGAGGGAATGCCTTTGGATGGGATTCCCAAGCTGCCCATAGCCTGATATTCGCAATATCACCTTGAGTCCCCAGTTTCTGATACATTTTACCAATCCCCTTGGGTAATGTCACTGCTGTGGGAACACCAGTACAGTGCATCTGCATCCCTGTTTATACTTCCAAGTTGGTACTGTAAATAGAATTTGTAAAGGGATAATACTGTCCGCTACTGGAGCCCAGTTGCAACCAAATTATAGCTGTTAAAATGTAAGTCAGTAGATTATTTTCCTTGTTAAAATACCTGCATTTGTCTACAATTGCCCATTTAAGGGCTAAGAAATCCAGTTTATGAGCAGGGTAGTTCCTTTAAGTCTTACTCAGGCTGCAGCTTGCATAGGCTTTGAGTCTTCATCTTTCCAGATGAGGCTGATATAGAACTGACCCTAGGCCTTCAAGGCAAGCATCTATATGCAGTTCAGTTCATAGGGCTTGCCTAGGTCAGCAAAAGCCAGTACTTGTGCATTACATAGACAGTGTATGATCCTTTTAAAGGCAATCTCACAGTTGCATTTAATGCCAAAGGACTCTGATACTTGTAATATTCCCTCTTGTCAGCCATCTTCTACTTTAGCTTTGGGTTCATGGGTGGGTTACCATACATCAGTCCTAGCAAAGGGTTTACAATCTTTGAATAGTTTTATAACTCTTTGAGGCTGATATTCAGCGCTACTTAGCCAGATAAGTAGGGTCTTATCCAGTTAAGTAGCAGTGGCTGAATATTCAGTCCCATTCAACAGCTGCCACTTAGCCAGGTAATGACTTATCCAGTTAAGCAGTTACCTGGATAAGTTGTGGTGAGATATGGGCATTCTAGGGAGGAGCTATTTATCCAGCTAGCATAGCCGGCTAATAAAGTCAGATAAGTAGCGATATTCAAACTTATTCAGTCATGTTAGCCAGATAAGTTAGACCTGCTTAATAGCACACACACATCTTTATAAGTAAGGATAACACACACAAAGGGCAGGATTTTCAAAAGGTTACGCGTGCCGGGCCTATTTTCAAAAGGCCCGGCGATGCGCGTAAAGTCCCAGGACGCACGTAAGTCCCGGGCTTGCAAAAAAGGGGCGGGGCGGGGTGGTCCGGGGGCAGGGCCAGAGGCTCCAGGCACAGCGGCCATTTGCCACTGTGCTTGGGATCGCGCGCCAGCAGTTGGCCGGCGCATGCAACTTACTACAGCCCCAGGGCTGAAGTAAGTTTTGGAATAAAAGAAAAAAAAAAAAGAAAAAGGTAGGGGGGAAAGGGCAGGGGAGGTAGGGGAAGGGAAGGGAAGGTGGGATGGGGGGTAGGGAAGTTCCCCCTGAGGCCGCTCCGATTTCGGCCTGGGAGGGAACGGGGGAAGGCAGCGCGGCTCGGCTCGGGTTCGGTGTGCGCAAGGTGCACAATTGTGCACCTTGCGTGCGCTAACTCCTGGTTTTATAACAAGTGCGCACATGTTATGAAATCTCATGCCCACGTGTGCTTGCCGGCTAGCGCACACACATGGACACACTCACGCTGGTTTGAAAACCTACCCCAAAGATTTTATAAAAATACAACTTTAAACAGAAATGACAGTGACGTAATAAAATTACTATTTTGTCTTTTATTGACCTCTGTAGAGCCGTGGAACCCATATGAGAACTGGAAAGTACAGGTTGGGGGCTTCTTTCTTTCCTCTGGAGCCTCCTCTTCCTTCTGTGAGTACTGGTGATGGAAGACCAATATGTCATAGTCGTGGAGCTAAATGAAAAATGTAAAAGCAAATCAGAAAGGATGCTCTGCAGACACAACAGAACCCAGGATGTGAAAAGCAAAATTTAGGCATCGCATGCAGCTCCAAAAGCAATTTTTCCATTGCAGGGTAACTGCCGGTGCATACATGCATTCACACATTGGTGCAGAATCTAGTCAAGCGGACTCAAGCTGTTATATTTACATGGCAAGTAAATGTATATAAATTGCTTATGGCATGATGGGGTTAATTAAATATATTTGTCTTAAGATGTTTGTGGATATTTTAAGTTAATAACTGTTTTATACGTCTGAATTATATTGTTGTTATGATGTTGTATATCAGCTAGGCAGATCTTGCTTTCAATGGTGCGACTAAGAAATGTAAATATAAATAAATAAAACAAATGTCTAGACTGGAAAAAATGCACCGTAGAGAACATGAAGAAAAATACAAAATGGAAACAGTTACACAGATAAGCAAAGACCAAAGAAGTAAATATAGAATCCCTGAAGGCAAAAGGAAGACGAAGTAACAAAGGACAGGAGAGATTGGAGACACATCAGGAATGGTTTTTACACTGCACACAAGCAGTGCATGTTTTTCCTCTTTAGGTCACAGTGAGTCATGGTTTCAGCACAGAATAGAAATGATAAAACACACACACACAGGGGCGGATTGCAGGAAAAGATCGGCCCGAGGGATTTTTTCAAAACTGGCCCATGGGGTATGCCCTCATGCAATTTTCCTGCAGCACACGTGTCAACAGTTCCCAAATGCACGCCAAGTCAACCCTGGAACCTAGTAGCATTGAGCCAAGATGTCTCCAAAATAAACGTCATCTTTCCTAAATAACTAAATTAAGGACATTCTAGACCAGGGGTGAGCAGAGCTGCAGCCTCTGTTCCATCCATGCAAATCGGTTGGGCCCCCTACATATCTGCTTATACCTCTTATAGAGATATATTCTGGATTCCTGGTCTGGCTCTTGAACCATTTGCAAGTAATGACACTGCCAGCCAGTGTCAGACACTCCCACGCTCAATCACAAACAGATTTTTAGATTGCAGAAACTTTATTGGCACATACACACTGACAACCACAGACACATACGCTTTCTCAGGATGGGCTCTGCCATGGCCTCGCAGGCAGGGTCAGTGCAAGGGTATTAGGCACCCTAGGTGAAATTTATAGCCTGCTCCCCACCTGCTCCATGATCTTCCCATACACAATTAAAAAATTATGCATTTATAATAAATATTTTACATGGAAAAGGACATCGAGATAAAAATATCACTTACAACATGCATATTACATTTACATGCATTACTAGTGCAAAGCAGAAAACCCTGCCAAAACAAGACATTTGGAGCCCATATGGACTTAAGTCAATTGTTACACATATTGGATGTGGTCTTGACCCTCAGAAAGCTATGAGTAAACTGAATTACAATTACAATATAGTAAACTCCCAAAACAGTACCAACTGCCAGTACTCCATCAGTAACAACCCTACCTATGTAAAGGAACACTGTAAATATTACGCCAGGCCCTAAAACACCAATACACCTCCTATTAGAAAAACAGAACAAGTCAGGCTGCTATAGTTCCTTACACAGAAACTACATGCAGGACACCTCACCTCGGTCACATATGCAGAACACAGACAGTGGCGTAGTCATGAATGGGCCTGGGTGGGCAATTGCTCATCCAATTTGGACCCAGGCCCACTCAACCGGAGCAAGAAGAGCGCTGGAACTACAAGACCATCGCAGAATCCCATCCCTGCGATGGCAAAGAGGAGTGCCAGAACTGCAAGGCCATCATGGGATCCCATCCCCGCAATGGCAAAGAGGAGGACCCAAGCCCGGCATGACCAGGTATGCATTCCGTGCATTTACACAGAGTGACACACCCGGGGAGGCGGTGGAGCCTAACCAGCCAGTGGCCATGGCCTCTCCCACTGCTGTAGGGCCTACCAATCTTCTTGTTTGGGGGGAGAGAGCAGAAGCTGTGCACGGGCGGGCACACCCATGTTAACCTTGTACCACCCAAAAAAACAATTCTGGCTACGCTACTGAGACTCTTACCAAATGCCGAAAGAAGAGACCATAAAGTATAAATAGAAATTTGTAGACAAATACTGAACCTAGAACAACAAGCCAGACTCTGTATGCAGTGCAACATTGGAAAAACACCATGCCCCATAAAACCTCAATCATAATAATAACACCATACCAATAAAAAACAAAAATTTCAAAACAGCAATAAAAAATAAAAATTTCAAAACAGCTGACAAAAGGAATAAAATCCAATAATTAAACTTATATACAAATACTGTAAAATATTTCAAAACAGCAGACATATCAAATAATAGGGATGTGAATCGTTTTAGGACGATTAAAATTATCGTCCGATAATTTTAATATCGTCTTAAACCGTTATGGAACACAATACAATACAGATTCTAACGATTTATCGTTATAAATCGTTAGAATCGTGAGCCGGCACATTAAAACCCCCTAAAACCCACCCCCGACCCTTTAAATTAAATCCCCCACCCCCCCGAACCCCCCCCCAAATAACTTAAATAACCTGCGGGTCCAGCGGCGGTCCGGAACGGCAGCGGTCCGGAACGGGCTCCTGCTCCTGCATCTTGTCGTCTTCAGCCGGCGCCATTTTCCAAAATGGCGCCGAAAAATGGCGGCGGCCATAGACGAAAAAGATTGGACGGCAGGAGGTCCTTCCGGACCCCCGCTGGACTTTTGGCAAGTCTCGTGGGGGTCAGGAGGCCCCCCACAAGCTGGCCAAAAGTTCCTGGAGGTCCAGCGGGGGTCAGGGAGCGATTTCCCGCCGCGAATCGTTTTCGTACGGAAAATGGCGCCGGCAGGAGATCGACTGCAGGAGGTCGTTCAGCGAGGCGCCGGAACCCTCGCTGAACGACCTCCTGCAGTCGATCTCCTGCCGGCGCCATTTTCCGTACGAAAACGATTCGCGGCGGGAAATCGCTCCCTGACCCCCGCTGGACCTCCAGGAACTTTTGGCCAGCTTGTGGGGGGCCTCCTGACCCCCACGAGACTTGCCAAAAGTCCAGCGGGGGTCCGGAAGGACCTCCTGCCGTCCAATCTTTTTCGTCTATGGCCGCCGCCATTTTCGGCGCCATTTTGGAAAATGGCGCCGGCTGAAGACGACAAGATGCAGGAGCAGGAGCCCGTTCCGGACCGCTGCCGTTCCGGACCGCCGCTGGACCCGCAGGTTATTTAAGTTATTTGGGGGGGGGGTTCGGGAGGGTGGGGGATTTAATTTAAAGGGTCGGGGGTGGGTTTTAGGGGGTTTTAGTGTGCCGATTTTTCGATTTTTCGATTTTTAACGATTTTTAACGATTTTTCACGATATTTTACCCCCCCAAACGGCAACAATACGATTCCCTCCCCCTCCCAGCCGAAATCGATCGTTAAGACGATCGAGGACACGATTCACATCCCTATCAAATAACACTCAATAATTAAAACTAATAAGGATTTAAGGAACCTTCTCTCCATACCTGGGAACTTTGATTTCCAGTCATGCTGAAATTGTTGTGGCTTAGTTAGCAGAGGCAGGTTAGGGGCACATAATCTTTCTCTTCTCTCTCCCACATGTGCTCTCTGTTCCCTCTCCACACATATACACATGTTCTCACACAAACACATGCTCTCTGCTCTCCTTCCATACACATACTCTGTCCCCATGCCCCCCACACACATTCTCTGTCTCCCATGCCCCCTCCCACTCTCCGTCTCCCATGCCATTCCTCACAAACTCTGTATCCCCATCTCCTCCCCCCAACACACACCCATGCTGACTGGCCCCTGGCTTCTGTAACACACCTGCTCTCACACACACATACAGTTGGTCTGTCCGTCTCCCCCCGCCCCCCCCCCATACACACATAAATGCTCTCACATTCATGTTCTGTGTCCCCCCTCACATGCTCTCACAGACACATGCTCTCTGTCCCCCCAGATATGTTTCCCCCCCCCCCATACACACATACAGGATTTGAAGCACCACACATGCTCTATTTCCTCAGATAGTGTAAGCAGCAGCTGCAGCCATTTTCTTGCATCACTACAGTAACAGGAGGGCTCCTTTCTCTCTCTCATTTGTGAGAAAACACTTTTTTCACCCGCGTGGGCTGCAGCTGCTCCCGATCCTCTCTCTAGCCGCGCAGGTCCTGCTCCCAATTCTCTCTTTAGCCGCGCAAGCTCTGCTCCCAGTCCTCTCTTTAGCTGTGCTGGCTCTGTTCCCGATCTTCCCTTTAGCCATGCAGGCCCTGTTTCCGATCCTCTCTTCAGCCGTGCGGGCCTCGCAGCAGTTGCTTCTGGTCCTCTTTTTCAGCCTTTCTTTCAGCCGCGGCCTTCTGGCTGTGGCAGGATGGGTTCTGTCATGGCCTTGCAGGCCTCTTTCCCAGCCCCGCATGGCTATCTGCTGCAGTCCCGCCGGTTTCTCTTCAGGCTGCAGCAGCCCCTCTTCTTCTCTTTGGCCGGGAAGTTAAAAAAAAAAAAAGAAAACGACATGATTGGAGCACTGCCCCTACACACACACACACACACATTTTCTTTTTATTATTTAGATTTATATTCCGCTTTTTGCACTTTTTTCAGCACTTCAAAGCGGATTACATTCAGGTACTGTAGGTATTTCCCTATTCCCAGAGAGCTTACAATCTAAGTTTTGTACCTGAGGCAATGGAGGGTAAAGTGACTTGCCCAAGGTCACAAGGAGCGACAGTGGGACATATGTTCCTGTTAATGAGGAGCAGAAAATATTATAGTAGCAGAAAAATCTTTATTTTTATTTATTTAATCATTTAATACAAAATTAATATCAGTTAACCGCTTATTAAAAACTCTATCCAAAACATCTTTTCAAACAGAGACAAATATCAAAATAATGTCCATCTCAATCTCATAAGATATCATCCTAAATATCCCTTTATATAGTCATAAGGATTCATCCTTCCAAAGGTGCTTAACAATAAATGGTGTTACCATCCAAACCAGTCTTGTTGTTAATTGAAAAGCCGTGATCAGCTTCCAAGCAGTAGATGTAATAATCTCAAAATAAACATTCCAGGCACTCTTCTATCGCCAATGGATCTTAAAACAGAAGTGAACCTTAAGATCAATTTTCAAACCCTGACACGGAGGCCTTGAGGTTTCGCCGCAAAGCGGCTTCGTCAGGGGGAGAATAACATCGATTCATATGAAAATGTTTCAGTCATTGATTACTCATGAATTCATACTGATATCTACTTCAAAACATGAAACATCTTATAAATCCCCGCCTTCCTTTTCCTTGAGTGTCACCGAAAAAAAAATCTGAAATGGAGGCATCCCCCTGACGAAGCTGCTTTGTGGCGAAATATCGAGGCCTCTGTGTCAAGGTTAGAAGATTGATCTTAAGGTTCACTTCTGTTTTAAGATCCATTGGCGATAGAAGAGTGCCTGGAATGTTTATTTTGAGATTGTAGTAGTAGGTAGTATAGCGCTGGTTACGTTCATGGAACCTTGTCTTACAGAGCTCAATCGAAGAAGCTTAACAAAGAATTCATTTTAACATATTCATTGTTTATTCACAGTTGCTTGAAGAGAACAGATTTTAGCTTTTATTTTGAGATAATTACATCTACTACTTGGAAGCTGATCACAGCTTTTCAATTAACAACAAGACTGGTTTGGATGGTAACACCATTTATTGCTAAGCGCCTTTGTAAGGATTAATCCTTCTGACTATATAAAGGGACATTTTTAGGATGATATCTTATAAGATTGAGATTGACATTATTTTGATATTTGTCTCTGTTTGAAAAGATGTTTTGGATAGAGTTTTTAATAATCGGTGAACCGATATTAATTTTGTATTAAATGATGAAATAAATAAAAATAAAGATTTTTCTGCTACTTTAATATTTTCTGCTCCTCATTAATAGGAATATATTTTTGTGATAGGTGTGATAGGTGAGGACTATTGAATTAAAACAGAGCACAGCTATGCAACTTGTTATGGCACCTCTAAATAAAAATCTGCTAGACAGTACTTCCCATCCCAGCATGCCAGACAGACACACCACATAAAAGCAAGCTTGCACGGATGGATAGAAGCCACCTTACTAGACAATATGAGACGTTAAGCAAAACACTAACAAGGTGGATGTGTCTGACCACTAGGTGTCACCATTGTGCTATAGCTGAGACTATCTTCTGCAACTGCCTCTGCAGCATCCCCAGTAAGCCTTGGATAATAGTAATATAAAAACATAACAGATTGCTGTATTATTTATTATGATGTACTATACCTTGGGCATTATTTGGTAAGACAGGTCACAAATAAAAATGCTATGATTTGCTAGAAAAGAGCCTTCCAATCTTCCCAATCTTTCCTGTCCATATTAAAAAAAGATATGTCCTAGCTGCCAGCCATAGAGCGTGACTGCTTGTAACATCTTTCTCCTTTTCCAGACAAGTTTTGGTTGTCTTCCACATTTGTACTCTTCGATCTTGGGCCGATGTGCATAGAAGATCCACATTGGACCCATCAACAATAGTGTGAGAACCCTAACTTTTACATCCTCAAAGATCTGAGAAAACACACAGATATATAGTGGAGCTGGAGGGAGGACCTGTCAAGGATAGTCATGGGAGTTGCAGTACTGGTCTGCGCAGACCATGGTCATGCTGTAGAGGTGCTAGTCATATCTGGTCTAAGTCAGAAAATTAACAGCTGCACATGATTCCTGCAGTTTTTTTTTACTGTGCAAAGCTATTTAAACAGACCAAATCTATTTCTGTTCCCTTGGCACAGTCAAAAGACATCCTGAGTTCTTTTCTCACAATGAACTGTAGCCTTCAGACAAGAAGCAGGATGAATTAGTGGCAGCAGAACTACATTCTCCAGAAGTGTCCATTTCTTTGTGCATACCATGCTTAAGTATATGTCCAACTCGCAGAATTGTTTTGCATAGATAAAATCATGGGAATTGAGAACAGTTTCAGGTCATGTATTCCCTTCCTTCCATGTTCTCGCTGAGTGGTGGGGGGAGGGCAGGTTTCACTGTGGGGCCTGGCTGAGTTCCTAACAAACTCACTTCACACACAGGGGCAGTCCCGGGCCCAGTTTGACCAGGGGGAAGCTTGCATTCAGGGTCTTTGGCCTAGAGCTCTTATACATGAATAGGTATATAGATGACTAGGGATTACTGGATACTAGAATACTAGACAATCTGGCTTTAGGAAGGGTCACATCCGAATGTCTTTTAAAATGATCTGTTAGTAGCATCTGATAAAGGTCAAGATTTGGTGATTCTTTTGGAATTATCATCAGCTTTTGAAACTATCCTGGTAATCTATCTGTAATAAAATCTGTAGGGTTTCAGTTTCACATTTTTTTTGCCGATGACATATAGCTAATTAGAGAATTAGGAGGTTGCTCAGAGACCATTAAGTTGTAGTTGGGAAAAAATAAACTCATGATAAGCCCATCTAAAATTAAGATCTTGTATGTTGAGAAACCCCTTATCCTGTTTTATTTTTTCTATTTGTGTTTCTATTTGTATTTGAATCCTGGTTTTTTTTTTTTTTCCAGAATAGGACATTGATGATAGATAACCAAATCCTGCTAATAAAGGACAGGGTACAGAGTTGAGGGGTTTTTCTAGATGCTAAATTAACCTTATATTCTCATACTGTAGCTATATCATAGGAGTACTTTTTTCTGTCTGTACGCTCTCTGCCTTTTGAGCCTTGTAGGAGCAGTTAAAGTGGGAAGTTCTGATTCAGGCCTTACTAGTGTCCAAGGAAGCCCACTCCCATATTCCAAACTTGGGCCTCCCACAGAAAGAGATACAAAAACTCCAGTTGATCCAAAAAATGGTGGCTTGCCTTCTTACAGGTGAAAGGTATCACCATGTATTAAAAAGTCTTTATTGGCTACCAATGCATTTTAGAATATGGTTCAAAGCTATGTTTTTGGCTTTCAAATCCTTACATAATATGGACCCAGGGTATCTTCAGGATGTTTTAGTAAGGTATATGTTCCATAGGGTTCTGAGATCAGCTAATGATGCACTTCTATTTACGCCTTCTTTGAAAGTGGAAAGGGCAAGGCAGTGCTTTCTGGTGCACTATTCCTGCTCTGCAGCACATGCTGCATTGAAGGAATAGACTAGTGGTTAGAGCAGTAGGCCAAAAACCAAAGCACCCAGAGTTCAAATCCCAGTGCTACTCCTTGTGAGCTTGGGTAAATCAGTTCATCCCCAAATACAAACTTGCAGTGTCATTCATTATTGTGTGGTATTATTAAAATTAAGTGAAGGGGCAGGGATTGGGTGGAGTTATCTCCCAGCAGTGCTGCAGCAGCACCGTGGGAAATAACTAGAGATGTGAATCGTGTCCTTGATCGTCTTAACGATCGATTTCAGCTGGGAGGGGGAGGGAATCGTATTGTTGCCGTTTGGGGGGGTAAAATATCGTGAAAAATCGTGAAAAATCGAAAAAACGTAAAATCGCAAAACCGGCACATTAAAACCCCCTAAAACCCACCCCCGACCCTTTAAATTAAATCCCCCACCCTCCCGAACCCCCCCCAAATGACTTAAATAACCTGCGGGTCCAGCGGCGGTCCGGAACGGCAGCGGTCCGGAATGGGCTCCTGCTACTGAATCTTGTTGTCTTCAGCCGGCGCCATTTTCCAAAATGGCGCCGAAAAATGGCGGCGGCCATAGACGAACACGATTGGACGGCAGGAGGTCCTTCCGGACCCCCGCTGGACTTTTGGCAAGTCTTGTGGGGGTCAGGAGGCCCCCCCCAAGCTGGCCAAAAGTTCCTGGAGGTCCAGCGGGGGTCAGGGAGCGATTTCCCGCCGCGAATCGTTTTCCGTACGGAAAATGGTGCCGGCAGGAGATCGACTGCAGGAGGTCGTTCAGCGAGGGTTCCGGCGCCTCGCTGAACGACCTCCTGCAGTCGATCTCCTGCCGGCGCCATTTTCCGTACGAAAACGATTCGCGGCGGGAAATCGCTCCCTGACCCCCGCTGGACCTCCAGGAACTTTTGGCCAGCTTGGGGGGGGCCTCCTGACCCCCACAAGACTTGCCAAAAGTCCAGCGGGGGTCCGGAAGGACCTCCTGCCGTCCAATCGTGTTCGTCTATGGCCACCGCCATTTTTCGGCGCCATTTTGGGAAAATGGCGCCGGCTGAAGACAACAAGATTCAGTAGCAGGAGCCCGTTCCGGACCGCTGCCGTTCCGGACCGCCGCTGGACCCGCAGGTTATTTAAGTCATTTGGGGGGGGTTCGGGAGGCTGGGGGATTTAATTTAAAGGGTCGGGGGTGGGTTTTAGGGGGTTTTAGTGTGCCGGCTCACGATTCTAACGATTATCGTTATAAATCGTTAGAATCTCTATTGTATTGTGTTCCATAACGGTTTAAGACGATATTAAAATTATCGGACGATAATTTTAATCGTCCTAAAACGATTCACATCCCTAGAAATAACTATATCTTTTCCTGTGGTGCTATGGGGGCGATAGTGTGCTTTGAAGTGCCAAAAAGGCAGATTGTCTCTTTACATAATAACCTCAGGATTGAATGAGAGGGACTGGTTTTTACAATGTTTGAATTTTGGCAGATTTGCTGAAAAGTTTTGTTTTTGTCATGGGACATTTATGTTTTGTTAGGCCGTATTATGTTTTGTATGGGCATTTAGGTAGTTTTTAATTAATTTAATTAAACTTTTTAATCACCTATCTGGAACCTTGGGAGATGTACAAAAGAAAAAAATATAAAAAAGCATCTACAAAATAGTGGTGCAAAAGTTTCTAAAATCACTCAACAGAAGCAACACCTCTCGATAGTTAACTCACGCAAGCACAGTGTGAACACTATAAGAGAGGGAAATAGTATCTTAACTATTCACCACAACCATATATTAAACTAAACTGGAGACAATATCATAGGCGAAGTGCTCACAATCAGTTCTCGATCTGCTGTCTCTCGCCCTCAATGGGCCGCAGGCAGTAATCAGCCTGTGAGCTCAAACGATTTATAATCATTTATTGTCTCCTGTCTACCCAACCCTCACTCCAAAAAACATACTTTATTTAATCAAATAGTTTTTAAACCATTAAAGTGCAAAGTTATCAAAACAGCTCATATATTACTCAGAAACTATAACTTACTACTGGTTAGTAACCCACTAATGATCAACAAATATTCAGCCACGTAAGTGGTCACTCAAATATCAATAAAGTATACTTCCATTATCCACCCCGACATGGTCCATGTTTCGACTCACAAGGAGTCTTTTTCAAGGGGAATGAAGATGACAGATCACTAAGTCACCGGTATATTGTTTTCATTCAGTTCCTGTGAAACAACATGAAAAAATATGTATAAAAAATTAATTAAAAACAAAATCCAAACCCTCACACACACACTAGCAAAATACCCCCCGCTGCTATTCAACTACTGAATTCCGTTTGGGCTTGCGAAAGTTTCTAAAATAACATAAGTAGAAAAACAATTATCATACATAGCAATGCTAAACTCCTTCAAACAAAAGTGGCTTTAACATAACACCTCACAGAAGTTATATAAAACCTTAAATAAATGAGCTTTTCAGTCGCCTAAAGCAAAGATAGTAGTCTTCAAGTCTTAGGTCCTTACGAAGCACATTCCACAAAATAGAAGAATCAAATTTTCTAGTATTAGCTATTTTATATTTTTTTAAAAGAAGGGATATGGAGTAAGAATGTGCAGAGGGAAAAACATTGTTTTGGTTTGTTGGTTCATTTCATGGGCACCTCAATTCATTTTATTAGTTTTAGAAAAAAAAAATGTGTTCATTCATTACATTCCATTTTTGTTTTACATTGAAGTCAATAGGGGAAGGCTCCATTCATTGTAAAAGAAAAATGGACTGGGACCTAGCCGTACACTCTGGAGGAAGGTACCACAATAACATCACTGTGGTGCATCCTCTGGGTAGAAGATGTCAATTTTAGTCAATGGATAAAGAAAGCAGATGCCGGAAGGCCTGTTCCTGGGCCTTCAGACATAGGCCTGGGTCTCGGCTACACCACTGGCCCAGCCTAAGCCAGGCTCTGGAATTGAGACTGGGCCTCAACAACCAGGACCCAATCCCAGGGCCACAGCAATGGGACTAGTCTGATGCCTAGTCCCACTGGTTTTCTTTAGTAGAACAAATACAAATATACAGGAAAATGTTTGCGTATTTTCATCCGAGACATATTTTTGCTCATATCATTCGTACAACCTGAAAATGGCCTCATACTTTACATTTTGCACATTCGTTCAAAACAAATGCACATGTATAATACAGAGTTGGTAATTCTGTCTGGAACCTAAGCATTGAACTGGTTCATATTTCCTGATCTTATCTTTTTAAATATTGAGGTTCAACACCATGAATAATTTTCAACATAAGACAAATAATCTTAAAATTGAATCTAGAGGAAACTGGAAGCCAATGAAAAGAACTGGTAAAATGTAATACCTAAAATGTGTACCGGTTAAAATGTGTGCCACTATACTTTGGATTATCTGTAGGCTACATACATTTTTTTAAAGAAAGGCCTTTAAAGAGTGAATTGCAATAGTCTAATAGAAGCAGCACAGTTAACTATATCATAGTATTAAATTGAGCTTCAGATGAAAATAGTTTCAATTAATGAACCAGTCTCAATTTAAACCATGCTTGCTGACATAAAAATGAGATCTGTGACTTAAAGTTGAGGCATGTGTATAGGGCCATTCACAAACTTTTAGCTTGGACCATGAGCAGCTAGAAATACTCTGTCTAAACTTGGCTATTACTAATGTACTTAATTCAATACTAATTTATTTGTTTTCATCTAAGATGAAACAGCTCATAGATACTCATTCACATCTTTGAGCAGATTAGACAAACTGTTTTCTATGGTGTAGCAAATCTGTAACTCATTTGCATAGCACTGAACCTTAAAACCAAAGGCCTAAATGATATTTAAAACTGAGACATGTAAATGTTAAACTGAATGGAGGATAGCAGGGCCCCCTGAGGAACTCTGTGTTCCAACTGAAGAGAGGAGAAGTTTCCACTGCCCAGACCACTGATTGAATCCTGATAGCTAAAAATAATCTGAACCATAATACAACTCTGCCTGCAATACCGATGTCCATGAGTCTAGATAGCAAAATCTCATGGTTAACGGTATCAGTATCGAAAGCAGCCATGAGATCCAGTAAAATAAACAATGAGGGGTTACTCTTATCAAGATTCAGTTGCAAATCATCTGTCAGTACAAGTAATGCAGGAGGCAGAGCTCTTTGGCGCCACCAGAAAGAGCTTCAGGAAAACCTGAGCTTGGGGTTTGCATACTGCATGCATCCCATAATTGCTGCCACTGCCACTGCTACCAAGATCTGCTAACAAACTGGAAGTTGGGATCTGCTGCAGCTGCTTGTAATATTGAAGTCACTACCACTGCAACCATCACCAAAGCCACCACTGCTGGCCACCTGCATACCAGATTGGTTGAATGATAATATTGGATAATTTTAATAATAGTATTATTGAGGACCTGCAGGTTTCTTTATTGCATATAAGGCTGTTAGAGCTTTTTCTTGTAGTGCCTTTATATCCAGTTTAAAACTCAATGATATCTTGCCTCAAGTCATTGGGTTCCAGCAAGGCAAGCGTTTGTTTGTTTGCCCAAAGCAATCCAAATCCTTTTGCAAACAGGCCTGGAACCCTAGTTGAGAAAAATATAAAGATCTGCTAGTGGTTATATATAGTTTAGCTGGTTCTGTTTGGATCTTAGCTGTTCCCAAAGTTCACTTTCCAAAGAGGCAATGGATGTGTAGAAGAATAAGAGGAAAGGTGAATGAGCAGAAGGAGGGGTGAAGAGAAAGAATGTGAGATGGTCTAGTGATGGATGCCTTCTGCCCCCTCCCCCTCTAATTCCCAAGTTATTCCTTTGTTTCACATATCAGCCTCGTTTAAATAGAAACTGCTTGTAATGTCAGCATTTACATCCTTGTTTGCACTGGTCTGTCTTTGTATAGTGGCTTGCTTTTGATGTAGGGAGAGATATTTGTTTTTTTATTTCCTGGAGACCCTAAAGCACATATGCCTGAATCAAATGGTACACTTTTTGAAGTTTGATGAATTCCAAGAAAATGGGTCATTAAACTGGGAACATTCATTTGACTCTGACATCATCCCAGAATCAGAGCTTCCTGGTTGGTGCAATAACTCAGGCCTGGTTAGACCAAGGAATCTGGTGAACAGTGTTGAATAATACCAATAGTGTTCAGGCTTTCAATGATTAACTGCTTCAATGTATTAAAAGAAGTCTCGGATCCAGTGTGGTGTCCTTCCACTCTAAGCAGTTGTGTGATTTCAGAAGCTTAAAGCAGTTGATGCACACATTGAGGAACAGAACTGCTAGTGCATTGGTGTATCAATGCTCAGTTGCTGAGAAGAATATTTCATAAGGCTTGGGTATGGTAAAGCAGTTTTTGGATGGATTTTGACAAAAAAAATATTAGTGAAGCCCTGACCTACCAAGGCAGTTTTCTCAAATGATATTTCTGCTGGCATAGTCTTCTGTATCTAGGCTGGCTCCTACTGGGGTGTAGTATGGTAAAAAAAATCCCACACAAATCTTGGCAACTGTAAGGACTGTCAAGGGCAAATTAGATGCAGAAAGCTTGTGCTGCCCTCAATTAGAAACCTTGTGGACAGGCAGGGTTGCCCTAAATGTAAACAGCAGCTAGAGAGTAAGATGTGGAAGCATGTTGCTAGATCCCTGAGTGTGGAGTCCCTGTCCTGTATGGGTCCTGGATAGAGGGGTACATGGGGAGGGCCACAGACTATGCTAGGCCCCATGATCAGCCTAGAGTTCCCACACAGGAGAGAAAAATAAGTTTTCATGGTCCTTAGGGATTTGTCTCTCTCCGAGGCCTCTTCTGCACACCAATCCACTAACAAAATCAGTCTTCATACTCCAAGCTGTTGTTCAAAATAAAATCTTTACTGAATGACACTGGTGGCAAAACACAAAGTTCAAAATGTTACACTAAAGCAGTGCATTGATACTGCAAAAGAATCTACAGGCCAGAGGAAAATAAATCAGAGTTTCCTTCCCTTTCTCTCACAGTCTTTTCAGAAAAGGTGCCCCTCTCTCCCTGGGTCCTCCCAGTACCTGTCTGGCAGATGGATTCAGTTCCTCCAAAGTCTTTTTCTCTTCCTCTGTTTTTCTCTTTTGGTGTCTGATTGATTTGGACTGAATCAACCACTGACTCCGGTGAACTTTTCCAGGCAGGATGCCCTTGCCCCCTGGAATCTCCCAGTGTACTGGTCCACAAATTATACAAAATCTCTCTTCCAGACTCTCAGACACTTCCACCCTGGAATTCTCCTGCTCCAGTCACATCTCTCGGGACCTTTTCTTCAGGAGACAGGTCCTGTGGAGTCCCTCTGTAGGAAATGGCTATAGACCTATCAGGACTCCAGATCTTAAATCCACTTCACTACTCTGCTCAATACCCCATCCTTTTCTCCTACTTACAGGGTAGGTATGTGTGGGGGTGGGGGAAGTGGTTTTTGTACCACTACTTTACCCTTCTAATAGGGCGTGGGGTTCCTCCTCAACACACTGACACTAACCTGACATCACCAACAGGCAGGGTCTAGTGAGACCTCTGTCATACTGAGGGCACTCAGATCAGCTGAAGTCACATTTTGCATACTTGTAAAGGACAGGGACACTTTCCTAGAGCTAAAACGGAGCATCCCCTTTACATGCGTTAAAGTTGCTGAAAGGTAAACCATGCTAGGATGTAAACTTACTATGAGGTAAACTGCTTTAAGAGGAGCTGTGAGCAAAACTGCAGAGAGCCCAAATTGCTAACTCCTTGCCTTACAGCTTCATGGGCACTGCATTCTTTGAAATTGTCATCCCTTACTTCTGGAAGTGAGCAACAAGAAATGGACTTCCCCATTAGCTACTCACCTGGGCTGGCCATTGTCAGAGATATGATGCTCAGTTCTATGGCCATTGGTCTGACTTAGCATTGAACTTCTTGTGTTCTTATGGTTATTGCTGTTTTATTGTAGTTATTATGTTCTCTGCCTTGAGCATTCTGGACAAGGCGGATTATTAAGTTCCCAGTTTTATCTTCCATGTTCCAAGTCCTGACTCTGCAGGATCCAAGGGGTTACTGCATCCTGCGCTAAGAGACTTCTGAGCCTGCCTCGCTCTTCCTCGTGGTCTGCGACCAGCCATCTGGCTGTGTAGGTCATGAAGAAGACATTGCAGTCCCCGACCAGCCCTTCGTGATGTATAGGGTGCCTAAGGGTATTGCTCATCCCTCTCTGTTTCCTGTCTTCATCTCAGTTTCTTATCAGTGTCTTCATTCCAAGCTCCATGTCTACATTCCAAGCTCCATGTCTACGTTCCAAGCTCTACGTCTACGTTCCACGTCTTTGATCCACGCGCCTGACTCCCAGACTTGGACTGTTCACACCGCAAGGGCACTCTTTCTCCTTGTTCCCACTGGAGAGTTCCCAGTTGCGCTCCGTTCCATCATCAGCGCAACAGGATTGCCAAGTCTTGAGCGTCCCGAGCTCAAGGGCAACGCAAGCTCCAACACTGTTAGTGCGTGCTAACATTTTAGTGCGCACTAAACCCGAAAACAAATTTTTCCCCAAATTTCAGGAAAAATCCCTTCGTACTTCAGGCTCCATGAACCAGGGAGTTCCAAGTTTTATCTTCCAAGTTCCAAGTTTTATCTTCCAAGTTCCAAGTTTTTTCCTGGACAAATGTACATCTCTAATTATGAATGAGTTTGATGTGCATATAATTATTTCTTTATTACATTAATAACTTGTCTATATATGGCATATAACAACAGGTAAAAATGAAAGAGACGTATGTGGAGGTCTGTGAAAATTTTGGAGGTTGAAAAGGGATCCACACTCCCAAAAAGGTTGGCAACCCCTGATCTAAGACATTATTTGTGGATAAGAGTTGGCTCAGACTTGTATTTTTAGTGGCCACCCATGTTAACCTTGGGCTCCTTCAAAACATGAGTTTTGGCAACACCCCAACTGTGTAGTACTGGATGGCACCTTGTATACTAATTTGAACAGTTAGTGAAAACTTCTTCTCCTCCTCACCAAACTACAACAATAGCCGAATCACTTCAAACCAAAAATAGGACTCTCTCCTTTTTTGAGAATAATCCTAAGCATGAGAGCTTTGTTCCACTGTGGAAACTCTCCCCTCTTTCTCCTGTACACCATCTTAGGATTTAAAGACAAATAAGATGAGAAAACTTCAGACTTGCTTTTCATTCCTTACACTACAAAAATAAGCAGAAACACTATAAGCCCCTTCCTCTTGACATGCAGCGTCTACCCTAGCACACACTAGCTTCTATGCTGTCTGTGTGCCCTCCTACAGCTTACTGCTCCCTCTCGACTCCCTCTCAGAACTCCCAGCTCCTTCTAGAAAACTCTAGGGGTCTCTAAATTGTTCTCAGCACAGTCCATTTTGGTAACCATTACTACACTCCAGCAATCTGGCTGGAGTGTATGTTAATGTTAAAAAATGCAGGGTCATGCATTTGGGCTTCAGAAGCACCCAATATTGGGAATAAAATTCATGTATACATGAATCAAGAGTGGAATCTGGGGTGATTGTATCTGTTGATCTCAAGGTGGCCAAATAGATGGAGAAGAAGGTGATGTCAATAGCTAGAAAGATGCTTGGATGCATAGAAAGAGGAATGGTCAGCAGAAAAAACAGAGGTGATATTGCACATATATAAGGCCCTAGTGAGACCTCATTTGAAATACTGTGTACTATTCTTAATTCTGCATACTGCACCTTCAAAAGGATATAAACTGGTTTGATTTGATCCAGAGAGTAGTTGTAAAATGTATGGGGATAGACTCAAAGACTTAAACATGTATAGCCTAGAAAAAAAGACTGAATGGGGGAGATATGTCAGAGACATTTTAATATCCTCCACGGCATCAATACAGAGGACTGCGCCTCTTTCAGTGGAAAAGAGGCACTCTGGAATGAGAGGTTATGGAATGAGGGGTGAAAGGAAGTGGACTCAGGAATAATTCAAGGAAACATTTCTTTATAGATAGGGTGGTTGATGATTAGAATAGCATCCCGGTGGAGGTGGTAGAGACAGACTAGGACAGTATCTGAATTCAGGAAAGCATTGCACAAATTACCATGGGCCCTAACAAATTACCATCCCCCTAACAGGGGATCTCTGAAGGAGTGATAGGGATTGTAGAAATTAAATAGGCTCCATAGTCTTTTTCTGGCATCATGTTTTTATTTTTCTCTGTTTCTCTGTAATATGTCCTTTGATAAAGGGACATGTACTGACCCCTCATCCCTTTTACAGAATAAAATACCTAAAACTAAGGGAGGGGTGGCCAACTCTGATCCTGAAGCACCACAAACAGGTCTGGTTTTCAGGATATCCACAACAAATATTCTTGAAATAGATTTGCATATAATGGAGGCAGTGCATGAAATTGTCTCATGCAAATTCATTATGGAAACCCTGAAAAACAGGCATGTTTGAGGCTTTTGAGAACCAAAGTTGGCCACTCCTGTCTACGATAAAAGGATATCATTAAAAAAAAAAGATGTTCTAACTAGAGAGAAGATGTTTTGCCTGGGTTCTGCCAGTTAGGTGGCAGGGCACAGAATTAGCAAGGATGGTTTTCAACTCTAAGCTTGCCTTCTGAGAGGGAGGAAGCAACGTGCAATTCTTCCAGGAAAGAGGGGGATCTGGTGGTGGAGAGTTAGGGAAATTTATCTCCCTGGCCTCCCCACTATGCCAGAAGCTGCAAAACGTCTTCCCTCCTGCTGCAGAAGCAGGATTCTTCAGTTTGAACTTTCCGTCCAGTGAAGAGAAGTTTCTGAGGACTTGAGTCTGAGGAAGATCATAGGAGTAGAAAACTGTTTGCATTCCGACCTAAGGAATCTACCAATATGGTGTTCCAGGATGGGAGGATTAGTAAAAGCCTTTGAGAAATGGAAACATTGCCAGGCAGCAGCACACATACGAAAGTTTCTAATATGGATGAGTTCCTATATTATGGACTCTAGCTGCTCTGGCCCAAGAAATATTTCCCCCCAAGCTGAGCAGCTGGTTGCAGCAACAGTTATGATTGAAGTCTGTAGCGACAGAAACAGGAAGAGAGTATTGTACATAATAGTAAGTGTTATCCAGTAGGGGTTTTTTTTTCTAGAAAGTGTAACTTCTAATTTGGAGGATTGCTACTGCTAGGAGCACACGATTCATTTATCTCTTCTGGGGCTGCTCCGACTAGCATATTACATCCCACGCTAACTCTCAATCCTTGGAGGGGGGGGGGGGGGGTGTGGGAGATTCTTTTTACAGGGCAAAGCTCTCGCTTATAGCCCAGACAATGAAAAAAGGTTGCCAGTGTGTGTGTGTGTGCTGTAGTGATGCTTCCCAAGAGTAAGAGGCTGTAATAAGCAGATAGGATCAGATCTGGGTGTTAAATTAAAAGTTTACTGATTATAATAATGATAAATTAAAATCCATTATCCAGATGTGAGTTTACATCTGACTGATGGTAGTGTGGGGTTTTTTCCTATGTAGGTAGGTATCCTTAATTCAGACCTCTGGTTAGGGCCCATGGTAATTTCAAATGCACACAACTCTCCCAGCGGCAGTGTGGGAAGCCTATTGGAGGTGTCCCTATCTTTACTAAAAATTCCTACCTTTAGATATCTTCATCCTGGACATCCAGCCTGTGCAGGTACCTCGGATGGAAATGCAGATGGGATCTTCTGATCTTGTTCTTCCTTCTTTTAAAGTCAGTTGTTCTTTCATCCTTTATTCTCTGATATTTTGGGGAACTTCTCTTAAGGAGCAGTCAGTGGGATCAGACTATTACTTCTGCACTGAAATCCCAGTGGGGAGGGGGAGGGGGAATGGGGTCCAAAAACCTCCCCACTTAACTCAAAGTCCAAAATATATTTTAAAGCTTAAACTGAATATCTTTTCTGCCTTCACTGTCTCTTGCAGCAGGATCCATCCCTGGTGATTGCCTACCTAGGGCTGAGTAGGCTCACGGGTCTTTGTTCCCCTGGTGAAAACCCTTTTGCCCCTAAAAGGTATCAGTCTTGCCAATCTATCTCTCTGTAAATTATAAGAAGGACCCTCAGGCAGGGAATGCACTAAGAGGTGTCTCTTCTAACATATACTCCTTTGGGTGAAGCTGGGAGATCCCACCAGAGTGGGAAAAAAATACATTTTTACCCTCTGACTGCTTCCTTAAACTGAACCTACGGTGTCTTAAAATGTCTGGGCTAAATAGAGCTGAGGCATCCAATCCAGAGCCTCCAGGTGGGAGGCACTGAGTGGTATGGTGGATGGCTTCTTACAAAGTGTGTTCTAATGCAGGAACAGGAACCCAGTCGGGGTGCACAAAAGAAAGGTGCCAGTACTCAGATACAGGGTCATCCTTGGGAAAGGGGCAGGGGAAATCAGGGCAATCATCTAATGTCCCTCTCCAAAGTTAACTCCCTCCAATCCAACTGCCTGTAGGGTTCAGTCACAAAATGATCCTCCCCCCCCTTCCCATCCTTCATCCCGTAGATAGCAGGCATAGGAGAGTAGCGCTTTTACCTGCTGTATCTACTCCACCACCATCATGGCATGTGAAAAGCACCAGTGGAAGAAGGAGGTGAGAGAGAGGCATGACATGTGCTCATTTCAGATTTAGATTCAGGAAACTTTGTCATGACAATAGTTGTACAACTATTGCTGAAGAAATACATAAAGGACTGAATTTTCAAAGAGTTATGTGAGTAAAAATTAGCATTTTTGCTCATAAGTATCCTACTCATGTACATGCTATTTTGTAAACAATCATGCACATATTTTTGCTCTTGCAGCAAAAATATCTATCTATCTATCTATATATATCTATATACATATATATATCTATATCTATCTATATATCTATATATATAGATATAGATATATATAGATACATATACAGATACTTACAAATGGCGGTTTGGGGCGGGACCAACATTTACGTATGAAAGTTACTATTTTAAAAGATAAGAATGTAGATTTGCCAACTTATTTGTGTAATTTTACACTTGCTAATTATGTGGCAGAAGTGAAACTAAACATGTTTATTGTGTACTATTAGTCATGTAGGAGGTCTGGGTGAACTGTGGGGAGTTCAGTCTGAAGAACCAGGAGGGTCTCAATACCTGGAGAAGGACTGGGCAAACTGGTAAAGTAATTGGTAAAACTGGAAATAATTTGACTTATGTGCGCATGTTATAAAATATACACTCATATATTTTTAAAATAGATAGGAATAGTACACACATTCAATACATTGAAATGCTAGGTTTCAATGCATTGAATGCATTTGCATCTATGTCTACATATGCGCATATGCTGCAGGGTAAAGATAAAAGTATTTTATAATATGCATGTAATTGCTATGCTCAAGTTATAAAATACTGTCGTAAATCTGCATGCAGCCAAATTCACGCATATATGCCACTGCATGCATTTGTTTGAAATTTATCTTCAAAGTAGTTAAAAGAACAAAAGAGAAATAAAAATAGGGAGCCTAACTTTCAAACCTATTCATGGTACAGCATTTTGGTATATAAGCAAACACGTGGAGATTTAAAACAAAAGAACATAAGACTTGCCATACTGGGTCAAGCCCAGCATCCTGTTTCCAACAGTGGCCAATCTAGGCTACAAGTACCTGGCAGGATCCCGAGGGGTAGATAGATTCCAAGCTGCTTATCCCAAGAATAAGCAGTGAATTTCTGCAACTCTACCTTAATAATTGTTAATGGACTTTTCTTCCAGGAACTTGTCCAAACCTTTTTTAAACACAGACATACTAATAGCTTTCACCACATCCTCTGGTAATGAATTCTAGAGCTTAATTATGAGTTGAGTAAAAAAATATTTTCTCTTATTAGTTTTAAATGTATTATCCAGTAACTTCATTGTGTGTCCCCTGGTCTTTGTACTTTTTAAAAGAGTAAACAACTGATTAATGTTGACTCGTTCCATTCCACTTATTATTTTATAGACCTCTATCATATCTCCCCTCAGCCGTCTCTTTCCCAAGCTGAAAAGTCCTAACCTCTTTAGTCTTTCTTCATAAGGGAATTGTTCCACCCCCTTTATTATTTTGGTTGTCCTTCTCTGTACCTTTTCTAATTCTGCTATATCTTTCTTGAGATGTGGTGACCAGAACTGAACACAATACTCAAGATGAGGTCGCACCATGGAGTGATACAGAGGCACTATGATATTATCTGTTTTATTCTTCATTTCTTTCTTTTTTTTTCCCCCAAAATCATTTTTATTTGTGCAAGACAGGAGACACACAGTACAGAGAACACAACAATAATATTGAGAAAAAAAAGCAAACATATTTAAACTGACAACAGCAATCACAATCCTGATACATAAGTAGTATGCATTCCTGTCCTGCAGTTTACATAGAACAATCCCTCACCTCCCCCATACCGAGAACATGAGGAGAGAAACAATAAAACTTATAGCATTGTGAACGTTAGAGGAAAACTAATAGTCTAACAATAGGAAAAGAAACAGAAGCAATATTCCAGTGAACATGTTGTCTCCCTTCCAATCATCCCACTGATTCCCTAACCATTCATAATTCCCTACCACCCACCCTCCTGCTTCCCTGCACCTTCCTCTTGTCTAATCCATCATTTAGAGAGTTGTGACTGTTTCTTCCATTCAGATGAATATCCCAGCTCTGTCAACTGAGATCTCTTTTCCTGTGAGAGCCAGAGATAAAAGGAATTCCAGGCCTCTATATATTCAGCAGAAATAAGCCTTGTTAAGTAGCAAACATCATACCTTCCTTTTCTATAATAAAAGACATTTTCTCACACCAAGTAACAAAAGAGGGAGAAGCTTCAGAAATCCATTCTTTCAAAATGCACTGACATGCAATTAATGACCCTATGACAATTGTTACGCCCGTCGGTTGCAGATGGCTGCGACCTCTCAATCTCACCTCTTTTTTTTCCCCTGCACCGCCAATCCTAGGATGAATGGCAGCCTCTGCTAACCACCGCCAGCCTCCCCAGCATTCCTGGGACGTCGTGGGCACTGCCGACCGCCATCTTGTTTCCGGAATCATCTAGGCGCACGCAAGGGCCTCCTTTGTACAAGTCATGGCAGGAACATTGGGGGCGTCCCCTCCCGATGACTTCAACCTGCTGCTGCACTTAAGCTGAGCGGCCCTCTGCTACTATGAGTTGGCAAGGAGTTCTCTCGTTGCTGAATCCGCTCCATTCTTGGATCTTTAGTTCCAGTATCCTGTTCTGGTGTTCGGATGCTCTGGGTACCCGTCCTTGGCTATCCGCTCCTCGGAGGGCCTTCCAGCCTTGGACTCTCTCTCTTGGAACTTCCTCTTGTGGGTCCCTACTTCTAGTCATCTATACCAGCATTACTGAAGTTCCCTATGGCTTACCTCATACCTCGGGCCACTACCATTCTTCTTCAGTAGATATCAGCCCAGCATATCCTGAGCAGAGGTGTGTTTCTGCATCGCTACAAGACCTCCTTTGGATTCCTGTACCTCAGACCATTCTTCATCCTTGTCTTCAGTACAGTCATCCTCGGCGTACCCTGCGCTGCGGGCCACTACCAGATCTTCTTATCAGCAGCTCACCCTAGGTATACCCTATTGCTCAAGAACTGTGTTTATTTACATTTCCCGCTGCATGTGTTATACTTTGCTTCTCTCCTTAATAAAGTCTCCATTACAGCTATGTCCTATGTTGCTGAGACCATGCCTATTGACGGTGAGGCTCACAGGGCTCCTCCCTGTGGGTGGAGACATCTCTCATCTTGACCCAGGGTTCACATTCTTACAAAACCATAGCAACAATAAACCTGCAACTACCTCTTGTCAGCTGGAAGAACAGAGATTTCAACCTGTTGACATCTCTCAAGATCAGGATCTCCCCTTTCAGGGGTAAGGACACTGGAACACAAGTTTGTATACCCCCAACAACTTCTTGTGAAAAGGGAGAAATTTTACAGCACTTCAAAAAGAGATACAAAAAGAAACCCATGTCTGTTTTACATGTGTGACTTTGAGCAGTATTTACTATTCCCATTTTATATAGTTGGGTCCTATCAGCCTAACAGTGGAATATAATTTTAAATTGCATTTCCTTATAATTTATTGCTAACAGAGTCTTCTGCATATCTTTGAACAAGACATTGAAAGCTTTTACAGTATAGTGTTCCTCAAGTTCTTTGTTCCAATAAGCTACCAATTTCTCCGGTATATTGGAATCAAATTCTGTTTTATAAAATCTATATCAAAGATATATGGAATTCTTTCCCATTCTATCAATTCAACCCCATCTATCCACTGCATATCAGATTGTACAAGATTCAGAATCAAAATAATGCTTAACCTGGAAGAAGCCATAAAAATGCTTAGAGGGGATAGTGAACATATTCTGGATTTGCTGGAAATTCATAAAACAACAGTTGTCCTTATCCACCAACTGATTGATATTCTGCAAACTCCATTCCCTCAACTTCCAAAATACCTCGGAGCTCCTCTTCTGTGCCTTCTTTCTTCGGCTCTTCAATTGCTAACTGATGCCGTCTGCTGGGGTTGTGTCAGACTTAAGTTTTCTGGGGCAGTCACCTCAGCAGATGGCACTATTTTGATTTACAGCATTATAGGCTTTGGGCCTTGGTCTATGCCCTAGACAAGGTCCCATCTTTGGGCTTGGACCTAAGCCAAGGCACCAGTATTGCGCTTAGGCATGGGCTGTGTCCCCTGCTTTGCGCCTCGGCCTGCGCCGTAGGTGAGGCCCCAGCCTTGAGACTAGGCCAAAGCCTGATGCATTCATTTAAAATGAATGCAATGAATAAAGTTTGTTTCATTCATGGGCCCTGATTCAGACATGGGCCCCCCTGAATGAAACAAATTGGCTTTATGCATCACATTTTCCACATTTGTTTTAAATGAATGCACATCCCTATTGGCCAGTGCTTTGCAGAGGACTGCCGTCTGCAGTGAGACTGAAGCAGAGAAGAATTATTTATTTATTTAACATTTTTTTATATGAATTACTCTGTTTCTGTTATAATTAGTGAGGTTTGGGTGAACCCTTGGACAATGTGGCAGCTGACCATGCCCACGGGGGGAAGTCCCGTGAGAGGCCACAGGTCAGGCTCAGCTTAGGACACACAAACACAGAGATTGATCTTTTATTAAACAATGTGATGAAGCCACCAGAGGTGGCAGTAGTGAGCAGCAGAAGTAGCCCGGCTGGGCTAGTATCCCTCGGGCGCTGGAACAGCGACTCCTCCGGTAGCAGTGCTGTAGTGGAAAGAACTGAGAATGAGTACAGTGGAATATGCACAAAACCCCAGTATGGAGAACCCCAGGATAGGGAGAGCATGCCCTCGAGGAACGAGTACCTGATCCCTGAGAACTGAGAGGTTTGAAGGTAATGTATTCACACAGCGGTTCCACGTAGGAGATGGCATTAGGGCTGGAACGGAGGCAGGCTCTCAAGGAGCGAGGGCCTGGTTCCAGGGAAAGAGGAGATCGCCCTTTGAAGGGGGATTTTGTTGCGACCGTTGCTGCCCAAATTCTTCACCCCGCCCACCTTACCTCTGTGACAACTTCCTCTTTGCTTGTTGGGTGTTTTGGCTGCCGCGGTGTCATCTTGCAGCCCTCCTCCGGCGTCCCCGGACCGGCAAGACACTGCACTCCGCCATGTTTCCCAGAAGCCTAAGGGCGTGCGGCCCCGACTCAAGTACCAGCAGTGGCGCGAACCTCAGGGGTGTCCCCTGAGATGACATCATCTGCACCAGATATTTAAGGTCTCAGAATTCGCTAATTAATCGAGTTAGCAAGGAAAGGAAAGGAAAGGAAATGTTTCTTACGCTCCTAGCTACTCTGCCTCCTCGGACTTACCAGGGGTACCCACTCCTTTGGGGCCTCGTTTCTCTTTTGCCTTTCAGGTCGCAATCTGGAACTGGTATTTGCTCCTCGAGGGCCCACGTTCCCAGACCTGCTTCTGAATACCACTTCTGCCAGGAAGTCATCGCTGCCTACAACACCAGTGAGTTACCATCCTTCTCTTAGAGCTTTCCCTGGAACCAGGTACTCACTCCTCAAGGGCCTAATCCATTCCAGCTCCTGGGCTGCTTCAAGAGACTATTATGTGAATGTTACCATCAAGGTTCTGTTCCTGATCTCTGCATACCCTGCTTACTCACTATCTCATTTTCTCTACAGCTCAGCCATCCTGGGATCGCTGTTCCAGTGCCTGAGGGACTACAGCTCTGCCGGGCACTTCCAGCTCACTACTGCCAACTTTATTAATTCATAAAATGTTCAACAATATCTCAAGAAATACCTTGAACAGATATATCAAAAGGTGCAGAGTAAACCAAAAGTAGCAAAGAGAAAAACAACCTGATACAAGAAATACCCTGTACTGTAGCCCCAAATTCAAGTCCACCAAATATGTAAGTTCCAATGCTACAACCCAAAGTAATTGTGTAAAAAGAAATAATACATATAGCAGTTTAATAAAATGAATTTAAGAGGACATTTCAGGTAAAAGATATTGCTGACATTACAGACCACTCGAGTTTGCTCTGCGAAACAATTTTATCATTTAAAAATGAAGTAAATTGACTAAGCTTGCAAAAGATATGAGGCATTATTTCACCAGACATTTACAAGGAGATTTTAGGAAAAGTAAAGCCCCAAGTTGAAGAACTCTAGGCCTCATCAATAAAAATTGCCTTCAGTTCCTCTGAGTGTTTTGGCGATGTCCGAAAACTCCCTAATTTTGCATTTAAGGAATAATCCATCCTGATGCTTAAAAAAATATTTCAGAAGCCAAACTCTGTCCACCTCTAAAGCTAAAGCCACGATCAGGGTGGAAGGTTTAGCCAAATCTATACCTGATGTCTCTAAGAAAGCCATTAAGTCCAGACTATCTTCTGAAATAGTGGATACATTATTCCAAGAAATCACATTCTCTTACTTCTTAAACAAAGGAAGATAAAAGCCCTTGCAACCAGAGATAGAGACCGATCCAGGACTTTAAAACTTCCCTTGAATATCGTTTGAACATCTCAACAGGTGGGATGAAAATTAATTGAAGAAAATTAATAAGATACAGATTCTGGTGCCTTACAGCATTTTCCAAATTTGCCAGTTTGGCAGATGACATGGCATTGTCTGTAACTATAACTTCCTGGATACCTTCCTCTGTACTTCCTGCTCTTACACAGTCTGTTTGAAGGTTTCTACAGCAGCCACTATATTCTCTCAAAGAAAACACTTTTCCAACACTGAAGAAGTCAGAGTGATCACAGCTTTCCCAAGGTCCTCTATTGCTTTCCAGATCTCCTCCAAGGTAAAAACTAAAGGTGTCTCCAAGACAAACTCTTCCTTTCTTCCCTGTGAAATGTTGTGAGCAGGTACCTGAGCTCCAGCGAGTCCTCTGTTGCCTGTCCAATCTACTGGGTCCCTTGGTGATGGAATTGCTGACAGACACTGCACCTGCCATCTTCTCATCTCTCCCTGCATTTGCATTCACCCTGCTGATGTCATTCACCGGCAACAATGTGAGTGTAGATCTTGGGAAGTTCAGGCAGCAGCAGGGTCCCCCTAGGAGCCTTCAAATTAGGGACTAAGCAAGAACCTTGGGTCAGGAGGAGACAGAGGTACATCTTCCTCCGCAAAGTCCTCAGTGGCCCATTCCCTGAAGCAAATACCATGCACATCAGAAAATAATTGATTGTCTCCGAAAACTGGTAGATTCCTCTGGGATGCAGGGTAAACCCGTTTTTTTCTCTTCTGGACCAAATTGCAAGATAAGATTTTTGAAGAAATCATCAATTTCAAGAGCTCTGGCAGGCACAGCCACTATAGCAATACCATCTTGGAACAAACTCACAACTTTTTGAATATCGTGATACTTATCTGGCTAGATTCTAGCCAAATAAGTCATTACCTGGCTAAAATCTAGCCACATAAAAAAGAGGCATTCGGGGGTGAATCTAAAATTATCTGACTAATTTAGCTGATTTTCAGCTGTACCCAGCTAAGTTATCTGGCCTCATGTGGCCAGATGACTTTAGACTTAATTGGCTATATTTTATAAGAATATCGACAATTAAAACAGCCATCATCCAGTTCAAGCAAAAAAAACCCAACATGTATTGGTGGCCTGATGGACAAAAGTATAGATCCCACCCAATAGTGGTAGGGGTCTGGGGCCAGTTTCCCACTTGATCCTGCCCACTTTGCAGTACAGCATAGATTTTCAATAATAAACTTTCCTCCGCCTTTCTTCCTCCTCCCTCCTCTCCCTCCTCTCCCCGCCTCACCCTAACCCTAACCTTCACACCCTTCTGGTACCTTTAACAGAAACTGTCTCCATCTACTAGGATCACAGTTTGCTCCTACTGTGATCCCAGCCAGTACTTCTAAGTTGTTATTGACAGCAACACTGAAACTGTCAACAGCAACATAGAAAGCGCCGGCTGGAATCGTGGTAGGAGTGAGAGCCACAATCCCAGCAGATGAGACACTTTTCAAAAGGTACCGGGAGGGTGGATAAGGTTAGGGCTGTGGTGGGGTGGAAGGAAGGAAGGCAGAGGAAGAATTATTACTGAAAATGTGTGCTATACCAGGGAGCAAGTGAGAGAAGGGGGAAAAGTCAACTCCGGATCCCTACCACTATTATTTCTTAAATGCTGTCAGAGAGATTGGGGAGCCTCGGCCTAGTGGGTCCCATGTATACTCTTGTTTTCCCCCCTTTCTTTTCCTAATCCCCAGTTGCTCGCCCTTGTTATAATGTAACTTTTGACTCTGCAAATATCTGCCTCTTGTAATATGTTTATTGGCTATGTTATTGTTAAAACTTTTGTTCGATGTAAACCGAGTTGATTTGATCTGCATCAAGAAATTCGGTATAGAAAAACCTTAAATAAAATAAATAAATATTGGATGGGTACCTATGCTGTAGGCGGCCTGGCCCATGGGGCTTATTTTTTGCTTGAACTCTAAGGCCTCTTAATCAGCTATATTCTTTTTGAATTTAATTGGCTGTCTAAAACTATCCGGCCCCACAAGACCTGATAACTTTAAATCTAACCTGGGGTAATCAAAACTAGCTGTTTAGGTTTCACAGTTATCTGGCTAAAGTTAACCAGATAACTTTAATCATGGATATTCAACAGAACTTTTATCTGGAACAAATAATCCAGCAAACTTTAACTGGATAACTTGTCTGCTTGCCACCTTACTAAATGTTGGCTTCTTTGTTTTTTGTACTTCACAAAATCTAAAAGCCCATTTTGCAGACTAGTATATGAGTCATTTCATAAGCAGGCAGTTTCAGCCATAGGCACTACCACTTATCAAGTTAGTTAAACCTCATTTGTTTTCTCTCCTTTTCAAATGTATGAGGATGGTTCTTTCATTGTCTGAAATGCTTATTATGGAAAAGTTTCAGTTTATGTATATCGTATTAAATGGTTAGTGGTCTGTCTGAAGATATATTATTTCTTTCAATGAATCATTTAGACCTCAAGGTTCATAAGTTTTGGGATAAAGAAAAGCCACAAGTGAACTATGGAAGGTCCTCAGAAATGACAGAATGGAAACAAATTACGAATCCTCAGTTAAGTCATTTGTTAGCTTCCTTATGCAACAAAAACCGTTGAAGGAAAAATGCACTAGATAATAGGCAAGGCTGTGGCATATCAAAAAACCCATAAAGACCTAAAAGGACAAATTACTGAAAGCTGCCATTTAGGTGTCTTCCTACTATTGCCGAATCATAATCAGTCAGTGCCTCGAGGCCTATGTATTAAAGCTTAGGAGTCAATATTCAAAAGCATAAAACTGGATAATTCACATGTTATCTGGCTAAAAGGCAACTTTTGAATATTGGGGCACTTATCCAGCTAAATTTTAGCGAGATAATTCATTATCCTGCTAAAAGTTATCTGGATAAAAAGAGGCATATCAGGGCGGGGTAAAGTTATCTGGCTAACTTACCTGATTTTCAACTATATCCATCTAAGTTAGCCTGATAATTTAAGGAGTACCTCATCTTAGTCGTGCATATTCAAAATAATATAGCCAGTAAAGTGGCAGAGGCTTATATAAAAAAAGACAAGAGTACCACAAGCCTGCAGTCCAATTCTCTAACTCTCAGGCAAGACTTTCCAAATCTACCTTGCTGAGCTGAGCTTCCTCAATCCCCCAAACCCCTCTGAAATGAGATTTAAATACTAGGGGTCCCAGGTCTGGGGTTGGCCTCTCCCTTCCCTGCCTGTTCCCTGAAACTTCAAATTTCCAAAATCATTCCTTTTCTGTCTCCCTCCCTCCACCTCAAACTTACCGCTCCCAACCTCCTGAAAGCTTAAGCTACCTGCATTGCTGTTCAGAACAATACTGACAGCTTATGCCTCCGGCATGGCTGGCACAGCAACAGAGGAAGCACAGTCCCGATTCACGGTAGCAGCCTACCCTGATCCCAGCTGAAGAATTGCATTTGACAAAGTACTCAGGGGGTGGGAAAGGAAGGATTGGATTGGGCTAGGATGGAGTGTGGGGTTTAGGGAGGGAGCCAATAAGGGTTGATTCTGGCACATTTGAAGGAGTAGGTAGGGAGAAGGGGGAGGCCTACCCCAGACCCCTAGCACTTGGCACATTCCAGAGGGATGTGGGGAATCTTGGCCCAGTCAGGCAGATTTGATGAGTAATTCCTGGGGGTCGGGGGAATCAGGTCACAGCAGTACTCTTTTTGTTTTTTAAACCTCTGCCATTTAACCTGTTATGTGTTTTTGAATATAGCTGGTTAAGATAAAAGTTACCCAGCCACATACGACCTGATAACTAAGTCTAATTGGCTATATTCAAATATAGCGTTCCTTGGTTTGCTGGGGGGGGGGGGGTGCTATGCAATTCCGAGGGCCTATCTATCTCTCACAAAGGAAAATTACACATTGCTGGGGTGCTGGGCTGTCACCAGTGGGGAAGAGGTTTATACCTCCGGGACACTCGAGGCAGAAATGGGACAACACACTCGGGGGGAGATTTATTTAGCCATGATATTTTATCGTCGGAGGGGTGAAATATTGTGGGGGGCATTGCCACGATCTTTAGTTCTTCTCCAACAAAATATTGCAGTGGTATCACCATGTGATTTTTAAAAAATATTTATTTATTTATTTATTTATTTATTATATACTGCTGCTCATCAAAGATATCGCGTCGGTGTACAGAGAACAAGAACATATGCTGGAGCGTTATACATTAAACAAGTTAAAAACAAATGAAGCATTATACATTAAACAAGAAAAAAAAATAAAAAAATGTATATGGGATAAATGCATGATAAAAAATTATGTGATGAAACGGTGCCTGTTCACACGATGGTGGCCCACCTTGCCCAGGGCAGAGATAGTGTTAAAGGGCATGAATCCCTAAAATCACTTCTCCGCAAAAAAATGGCAAATTAACCCTTGCAGGTCTATCAAGATTTCTGCTCATGACCCCCCCCCCCAAACCTGTAGAGGTGGTGTGGACCCCCAAAAATTGAAACAAAGCACCAAGTCATGTGGCGATTGCCTGCCTTTCTTCACAGATCCCTTCCTTCCCACCAGCCCAACAAATTATTCCCCTTCAACCTCTCTCCCTAAGCCAACATATTACCCACTTCAAAACCCCCAGCATTGCACCCCCAGTCCCCCCTTTCCAAAATACATATAATCCCTGGTGGCTAGTAGGCCCCCCTACCCCTTGGGCCCCCTCCCCCTCCTTACATAATAAAATGTTCCTGGTGGAATAGGGAGACTCCCCAGACTCCTCCCTACCTAAAAGAAGAGCCATGGGTAGTATTGGGTCGACTCAGAGCGCTCCCTAACACTGGGCCAGTCGACCTGACTGCGTCCCTATCACTTGATAAGGGCACAGTCAGGTTGATACTACTTTGGAAGGTGGCACCAACCGGCCTGGAGCTAGGGGGGTACTCCTAGCCAATCCTCCTATATTACTGACTCTTCTTTTAGGTAGGTGGGGTCTGAGGAGTGAGGAGAGGGGTTTGGATGTCATGCTAGATCACTAAGTCCTTTTTACTATGTAAGGAGGGGGAGGGAGGCTCAAGGGGATCTGGGGGGGGGCCCACTAGACACCAGAGATTATATGTATTTTGGGAAGGGGGACAATGCTGAGGGGATTAAAGGGGGGTCATTTGTTGGGCTAGGGACTGGTTTATGACAAAGTAGAGGGGTCTGTGAAGGGGGCAGGCCATCATTGCGTGACTTGCTGCATTTTGTTTTTCAGTTTTTGACGGCCTGCACTGCCTCTACAGGTGGTGGTGGGATGTATGGGCTGGGGGGGGGGGAATTTGCCACTTTCCAGGGGGGGTGTTGCATTGGGCCTTGGGGCCATTTATTTTTTCCCACAAGAGCTCCAAGAATTGCAATAGTATCCTGCTGCTCCCACAGGAAAATAGCTACACCTTCTGCAAACAAGATAGGCTTAGTTATGCAAAAGCTGCTTTGCAAGGATTTACAAAATTTATGCATGCAAATCACATGCAAAGCAGATAATTTTAATAGGGGGCGGTTTTATGTGATATCACATGATATACAGTATTTAACGCACATTTAATGCTGTTTATCATGCAATACCGCCTTACAGTGGCTTAGTAAATCCATGCCTCAGGCCAATGCTCAAATGTATGGGTCAGAGGTACTCACAGTGGCTGATCTGTGTAGAAGGATGATGCACGCTTGCAATATGGGATGGAGACCAAGGTTGGTGTTCAAATAAAAAAAAAACCCTTTACATTAAATTAAATACAGTAATATGATCTAAGACAGTATGACAATAATCATGAATAGCAAAATAAAAATCGTATTCAGGAATGAGGTGGTGCATCTTTTAGCCACTCTTCTTCCTCCACTGACCCAGTCTAAGCAGTCTCCACTATCCCTTCTGCATAGAACAATCATAAAACTGAGGTAATCCACAAAAAACCCTTGTTGGTTCAAAAAATTGATGTCAAAATCACTGATCCGACGTCTTCTTTGTTGTTAACTGGGCACAATTAGGGAAGAACCCCAAGAACTCAGTCCTTCCAGAGATAGGGAGTTTACCCTTCTATCAGGAACTGGTCCACTGGAAGAGCAATAACTGTATTCTTCACTTCTCAAAAATCTTCTCAAATTCTTCTTAATCTACCAGGGGAGCAGCGAGACCCTGATCAGTTCTCTAGGGTAGACACACAGAGGAAAGACCCATTGTACATGCTCAGGGGAAAATGTATATCCCTGAGACACATCCCACAAAAAGGTAGTGTAAAGACATGGGGAGGACTCCAAAGATGCAAAAACCCTAAACTGTTGTAAAAAAACTATTGCAAAAATAGTGACAGGAGCTACACAAATATAGCCAGTTATGTTTTTTTTCATTCATAAAGCTTTATTGAAAAAAACATGCACAACAATACAAGAATATGCAAGTTAACTACTTGGGAGGATTACAAAGCTCATTCCAAACAGGAAAAAACAATGGTGCGTATAAAAGAACAGTTCACCTCCACATATCTGAGTATTCCTAACTTCACAAAGGTAAAGACCAGTTATGAAAGAAAAAGTAAGGATTCTACTTGTGTACAGTATTCAGTGTAGAATAGGAGTAAGAGGAAATGCTAACTTCTGCTCCTGACCCAGCAGAGAATAGCTACAAAGCCTGCCCCAATTGCACCCACGTACAGGCCACACATCTTTACTAGGAAATTTCAAAAAGGGATCCTGGATCTTCCACACATTCTGATATTTGTCTCCTACATAGTAAGTCAGAAGCTGCATTGAGAAACCTTTCCAGATAGTTTGGACCCATATCATACTAAAGGGTATTGTAGACAATTTCCAAAACTGGGTTACATTCCATCTTGTACCAACCAAAGAGTGACCCACCCAGGGAATACCACCATTACACGAAGAAGAGACATCCTAGATCGAAATATCCAAACAAAATTATTGCTGGGTCCTGGAGAGGGAGATCCCTGTAACCAAATGAATTCACAATATCACTTCCTTCCAGTATTTTGTGATGAGGGGGTATGTCCACCACATGCAAATCAAGGAAACCATCTCCCCACAACCCTTCAGCATCTGTCCAATTCACTCAGTTTCATCTTACATAGCTTGACTGGGGTATTGTACCAATAGTACATTATTTTATAGCCATTCTCCCTAGATGTTATGCATAGAGAATTGCCCTGGAATAGCCTCCATATTATGCTGTCCCATTCCTCATCATCAATATCCCTGCCCCTAATTCAGAGAGCCTTGTACCTTTCTATCAGGTCAGGTGATTCATCTAATGAAATCCAGTAAATTCTGGATTATTATTATTAAAATTATTGCAGACCTTCCCCAAAAGTAGATTCTCAAATGGTTTCATCCTTCAAACCCAAATTTCCACACCCTTTTCTGAGGTAAGAATTCCCTTTAATTGAAAAAAATTGGAAAACCAATACTTATTTATTTATTTTTATTTAAAAGATTTTGTATACCGTTGTTCGTATATACATCACAATGGTTTACAGAGAGTAACATAAAAACACGGGGTATACATAAATGTTTTTAAAATATACATTATTAAACTAAATGAGGGAGGATACAATGGCGTAAAAGGAAATACATTACAAACAAAATGACAACCTCAAAGAGCCAGGTCTTTTGGTCTTTTTTTTTTAATTTTTAAATCTCGTTTTCGAGTCTTATTTCTGCAGGCATGGTGTTCCAAAGACTGGGTCCTACAATAGAGTGATTTTCTCATGCACCAAAGTCAAATGAGCTGTATTTACTGAAGGGATCTGAAGTAACCCTTTATTTGCCAAACTCAGTGATCTGTGTTTGGTGTGTAATCAGACTGAGAAATTTAGCCAATCGGTTTTCTGTCCGTAAATTGCTTTATGGAGGATACAGCAGGTTTTGTACCATATTCTCTGTGTAATTGGCAACCAGTGTAAATTTATCAGAACTGGTGTAATATGTTCACATTTTTTGCAATTTCTTAAAATTCTGGAGCACTTGCAGAGGGTGTAGAGTGGTTTGTGGGAGACCTAATAATAGGGAATTGCAATAGTCTAGTGAAGAGAATATTAAAGCTTGTAACACTGAGCAGAAATCATTAGCTTCTAGTAGAGGTTTTAGCAATCTCATCACTAGCAGTTTACTTTATAATAGCCTTCTCTTAATTTTGTAGAGATATGTTTTTTGAAAATTAGTTGACAATCAATGGTTATTCCTCGATCTCTCATTTTATTTCATAATTGCTATAAAGAGAGAAATTTCCCTTCACTAAACAAATGCCCAGCATATTATATGCCATGATTATTTCTAGCAATGTGTTTAGGAAAATAATGATAAGTTCCTGGAGGAGAAGTCCATGCTATTAATCAAGCTGACTTAGAGAATTTAGCCACTGTTATTACTGGCATCACTAGCATGGGATCTACTTAGTGTTTGGATACTTGCCAAGAACTTGTAACCTGGATTGGCCAATTTTGGAAACAGGATGCTGGTCTTGATGCCCCCTCGATCTGACCCAGTTTGGCAACTTCTAATGATCTTATATTCACAGAGGGGTTATTGGGGTTAGACAGGAGGAAAGTTTTCTCGAAGAAACTAAGGTATGCCAAGTACAGTATATAATGCGCTGTTCAAAAGAAGGGTGATCCCCCAATTAGCATCCTTAAAATTGATTGAAAGTTCATATTAGAAGAGATATTAGACATCTCCATCTCAGTCCAGTGTTTTTCTTCAGGGACTTTCCACAGCATAAGAATAACTTTTTAGATGGATGGCCCTTGAGTAAGCCTCAAAATCAGGAAATCCTAGGCCTCCTCTCTCTCTGTCCCATTAAAGCCTTGCCCTCTATCCTTACCCTTTTTTCCTTCAAATAAATGCAAGAATAGTGGACTTTAAATAGGCAAAGTAAGAAGTAGGAAGTTTGATAGGGAGGATCTCAAAAAGAAACAGGACCCTCGAAAGGATATTCATATTTATAGTAGATTTTCTACCAATTTAAAAGATAGAGTAAGGCATCCATTTTCTCAGGTCTTGCTTAACATTCAGAGGCAAAGGTAAGTAATTTAAAGAGAACAACCTGTCCAGCCCATTGGCCAATCTCACTCCCAGATACTTCAAGGAACCCTAGCCCACTGAAAAAGAAACCTGGTATCGATTATAGTGCACATTCCTGGAATAGTCTTAAATCCAGAAGTTCAGTTTTTCCCAGGTTCACTTTATACCCTAAGTTCATACTAAATTCTGAGTTGAGCTCAGTCAGGGTATTGAGAGATTGCACCATATCTCTAATAAAGAGAAAAACATCATCTTCGAATAAGGTAATCTTATGTTCTCTTCCCGCTCTCCCCTTCATACCCCTAATGTTTGGATGATCCCTAATTGCACAGGCCAAGGGCTCTAGAAAGAGTGCAAAGATTAAGGGAGATAAAGGGCACCCCTATCTAGTTCCTCTTTCAAGATAGACCTGTCTAGAGTTAACTCCATTGACTCAAACATGGGTTATGGGAGTGTCATATAAACTGGATACCCATTTGAGCATATTAAGGCCAAAATTCATCCCTTTTAACGTAGCAAACAAAAATAGCCATTTGACGCAGTCAGACCTTTTTCCGCATCTAAAGCCAGAAGGAGAGAATCAAGGTTTTGCTCTTTGGCCTTACTGTTGCGCCCATCGGTCATAGATGGCTGCGACATCTCCCATTGCTCACTTCTTTTTTCGCTGCACCCTCAATTCTTGGAAGAATGGCGGCCTCCGCCAGTCAACACCGACCTCCCTGGCATTCCTGGGATGGCATGGGTGCTGCTGACCGCCATCTTGCTTCTGAGTTCACTTAGGCGTGCGCGCATGGGCCACCTATGTACACGTCATGGCGGGAACCTTGGGGGCGACCCCTCCACATGACGTCATCTCGCTATCTGTACTTAAACAGACTGGCCCAAAGCTCCTATGAGTTAGCAAGGAGTTCTTCTCGTTGCTGAATCTGCTTCTCCTTGGACTTCTGGTTCCTGTTCCTTTTTCTATATAACTTTAAACCTCTCACAGATCATGGCATTGTGCCATTATTGCTCCAAAAATACAGGGTGGTCATTGAGAGAGACTTTCAGATTTCTTGCAGGCATCACAGTGACAGATCTGTTGGGGCTGAGTGAGGCAACATCTAAGCCCAATTCTTTCCCCTTCTTCCACACTCTCCAGGATGGATGTCCTCTGTAAAAGAAGGTTAACATGGATTGTTCAATGAAACTCAACAGATACGTTTCATAGTTAAATATGTTTAAGTCTCAACAAGACAGCACTTGTATTCAATTATTATTACATTAACAATAAAGGTATACAATTAATTTCTCCTTTCATACCCAAAAGTGCCAAAGTCCTTAGTGCATGACTCCAATAAAGTTTTCCTAGTAACACCCTTTTGCCTCTAACCACCTCAGATATTCAACCTATACTGAAGATTTACAGTAAGAAATTGAATCATGGAAGAAAAGCCTTAATGAATCAGGCCCCTAGTAACAACGGTTGAATTTCAACCATACACTGTAGTAAAAACATTTGAGCTGCAGTGAGGCCGATACTAAACTAACTGGTGCCCTGTGTGAAACTGAAATTAGCACCTCCCCATTTACCAACAAAAACACAAGTGTACACGGGCCAGCACTATGGCAAATGGTGCCCTGGGTGAAAAATCATTGATGGTGCCCTCCCCCCAACTGATCTCTGCTCCTTGAGGGCAAAGAGTAAGCTATCTGCAATTCCGATCTTCTTCTCCCACCACTACCACTCCAGTGCTGGCCTTAGAAATAAAGAAATATACATTATTTTGTTGGAGAAATGCTGCATCTATAGATTAAAAATATGTATTTTTTCATTTTCTATCAATCATGTATCCCTGAATCACATATCACTAGCAGAAATGAGCCAAAAAATCTCCAACTGTTTCCAGCAGTGGCCAATCCAAGACACAAGTACCTGGCAAGTAACCAAATATTAGTTAGATCACAAGCTACTATTGCTTATTAATTACCATAATAGCAGTTTATGGGTTTATCCTCTAGGAACTTACCCAAACCTTTTTTAAACCCAGTTATACTAACTGCTGTAACCATATCCTCTGACAATGAAATAATTTTCTTCGATTTGTTTTAAACGAGTTACTGGTGACTTCTCTTGCTTGAAAAGTCTTTCTTTAGAATGTGGGAACTAGTTTATCCCAGCCCTGGAACCCTGTGGGAAGAGGATGAGTCAAAACCCTCCCCACAAACAATTTCCAAATACTTGCTCTCTGACAAATCTATCGGTGACTGCTGCTTCACTATCACTGGTGCTTGACCCATCTAGGGAGTAGATTAAGGCTCATAGGTCTTTAACCCTTGTCTTTTGTGTCAGGAGGGAGCCTTCTCCAAAGGGTGCAGGTTTCAGCAGGAATCCCTTCTGAAAAAAAGTCAGGATACATCTTGGCCATTAACAATCTCACACAGAAGGATCTGTCACAGGACCACCCTCTGGCAGGATGTGCACAGTGAGGGGCCGCTTCAAAAATAAGGTTCATGATAAAGTTGGGAAGCCTCATCAGGGAGTGGAAAACCTGCATCCTCACTGCTCTGAAGTTAACTCAGAAAGGCTCCACAGATTCCTTAAATGGCTGCACTAAATATAGGAGCAGGCAACCAACCACAGCCCTCCAGGTTGGGAGGGGCTGAAAGGGATGGAAGGCTTATAGTTGTAAAGGTTCTTGTGGCCTACCCAAGAGGGCGACACATATAATTAGAATTCATTTCTGTACATCACACTCCTCCAATCTTGGTGGTTTACAGAATAAAACAAACATAATCAAACAATATAAAACAAAACAAACAAACTTAAGCTTCCAGTGTTGTAATGTTCACCATATGTACAATCGTATAAACTTATAGATTCCAATCCTTGATGTTTATAAACAAAACTTCCTTCAGTCTCCCCTTCTTGCTAAATAACCTATTTGATTTCTTGAGTAACCTGACCAAAAGACTGCTGAAACAGCCATGTTTTCAATCCCCTTTTAAATGCACTGGTTATGAACTGTGGTGTGCTGTTTCAAAAATGATTGTATTTTGTTGAAATACCAATAGTTATTTGACCTTGCAGTGAACCCTGTAATAAAAAATAAACTGAATTAAAAAAGCATTCAATTTATGGGAGCAGTGGATGAACACATGTTGTATTTTTAACATTCATTTAGATCAGTAGATATGACCATGATTCATCTGAGGAGAAGATTATTTAAAGAAAACTCTGCATTGTTAAATAAGCAAACAGTTTTAGACTTGGCTGTATGCTTGCTGGCATTATTCCTTCTAGTCCCTAGAATATTAAATCTATCATATATTTCAATTTACAATAAAAGCAAAAATAGTAAAAAAAAATAGCCTTAATTTTAATACCAAGGATTCCTAGCTATATTATGCCTCATAATGTTTAATACTGTAGATATATATCTTGGAATCTTGTCAGCCCACCAATTTAATATGAAAAAGAATAAACTTTACATGCAAAGAAATATCAGAGAACTACAAATGTTAAAGATGTCCTTTGCTGTTGTAGAAATACTTTTAATTCATGCAGTCAGAGTTGGATGCCAGGATGCCATACTTTTTTGATGTCATTGGATTCAGTATAAAAGTATTAGGTATGATGACATTCATTTCTGTACAAGTGTACTTTAGTTATATAAATGTAAACCTTCAGAAAATGTACGGTAATCATTGGAAGCTTACTAGATGATGTATGGAGCAATTTTCAAAAGTAGCTGCACAGATGCAAAGTTTGTAGGTACCTTTCCCCGGTACAAATCTGAGAATTTGTATCATTTCTCAAAGGGACAGAACAGGCATTCCTTCCCTTTGAAAAATGCTCCAGTAAAATGTACCAGCCTGCTTTTGCCTTGTGGTAGAGCTTTCCCTACATAACAACACACATAGATTTCCATGCCCCCAAGTCCAGCTACTCTTTGCTCGGATACAAGAACGTGCATTGTTGATTCCTGCGCATATTTTTTCCATGGTTAACTGATGGGATAGTGTTCAGATAGGCCGATTGACCCCTGTCAAATCAGTATTTATGCCAGTAAGTGACTTCTGAAAATTGATGGGGGTGAAGGTTTTCATGGGGAGGTCAATTTATGTGAGTAAAACAGATGTGTCTGAAAACCACCCCCACTTATTTAAAAGGCATGTGGGGGGCTTCCGTGGCATGCATGTTGCTAGCCTGACTGTGAGGAGATATTCCTGGAAGCGTGTGTAAATCAGGACAGGAAATTAGCACTCATCCACGACATTGTCACAAGTAAGCAGGTGCAGTGGAGCACAGGATTTGGTGAGAGAGGTAATGGTGGTGGGGCCGCTTGGCAATAGTGATCATAATATGATCAGATTTGAATTAATGACTGGAAGAGGAACAGTGTGCAAATCCATGGATCTCATGCTAAACTTTCAAAAGGGAAACTTTGATAAAATGAGAAAAATTGTTAGAAAAAAACTGAAAGGAGCAGCTACAAAAGTAAAAAGTGTGCAAGAGGCGTGGTCATTGTTAAAAAATACCATCCTAGTAGCACAGTCCAGATGAGTTCCACACATTAAGAAAGGTGGAAAGAAGGCAAAATGATTACCGCATGGTTAAAAGGGGAGGTGAATGAAGCTATTTTAGCCAAAAGATCTTCATGTTATGGGAGTCTCTGTTTAGTGGACCCTTGGGCCGACCTGCTGGAGACTGGGAAAGATGGTCAATGTCTCTAGTATGTGGCAGGCCGGGAGGCAGATGTTCAGGCAGGACGTAGATGCTTTTCACCCTGGAAGCTGGTACTCCCCCGGGAGAAGCCCGTAGGAGCCCAACCGCTGGGACTTAGGTGGCTTCACCCTTGGAAGCCGAAGCCCCCCCAGGAGGAGCCCGTAGGGGTCCGGCCGCTGGGACTTAGGCGGGTTGTGGATCAGGACAGGTAACTGGAACCAGACTAGGACAGTAGCGATACTGTAACTGGGCTCGGGTTCTGGAACCAGGCAGGAACTGTAACAAGTATCGGGTACTGGAACGAGGCAAGAACTGTAGCAGGATTCAGGTACTGGAACCAGGTAGGAATTGTAGCAGGATTTGGGTACTGGAACCAGGCAGGAACTGTAGCAGGATTCGGGTACTGGAACCAGGCAGGCACTGTAGCTGGCAAGCAGGAACCAGGCAGGTACTGTAGCAGGCAGGCAGGAACCAGGCAGGTTCAGGAACCAAGCAGGTACTGTAGCAGGCAGGCAGGAACCAGGCAGGTACTGAAGCAGGAACGGAGTGACGAAGCAAAATGAGTCACTCCGGGGCACAGCAGAACAGGAAACTGGGAGGTTAACCCATTGCAAGGCAAAGATTGGATGACCGCAGCCAGGTTATGAAGGCCGCGGCGTCTGATGTCAGGAGTTGGACGGAGTCACCACTGGTGGGAAACGGCCTAGAAAAGCGCCCAAGTGGCGCACGCGCACCTAGGAGCTGGGCATCCAAGGGAGGGCTCGCAGCAGCACAGTCCCAGCAGGGACGCCGCCAAACAGGCCACAACCCAGACTTCTGGAAGCGGGAGCAGGTCCGGGAGCCTGGAGGTAAGGGCATGGCCGCGGTGCTCGCGGCCAGAACCGCAACACTTCATTCAAATATTGGAAGAAGGATCCAACAGAAGAAAATAGGATAATGCATAAACATTGGCAAGTTAAATGTAAGACATTGATAAAACAGGCTAAGAGAGAATTTGAAAAGAAGTTGGTTGTAGAGACAAAAACTCACAGTAAAAACTTTTTAAAATATATCCGAAGCAGAAAGCCTGTCAGTTGGACCATTAGATGATCGAGGGGTTAAAGGGGCACTTAGAGAAGATAAGGCCATCGCGGAAAGATTAAATGATTTCTTTGCTTCGGTGTTTACTGAAGAGGATGTTGGGGAGGTACCCGTACTGGAGAAGGTTTTCATGGGTAATGATTCAGATGGACTGAACCAAATCACAGTGAACCTAGAAGATGTGGTAGACCTGATTGACAAACTGAAGAGTAGTAAATCACCTGGACCGGATGGTATATACCCCAGAGTTCTGAAGGAACTAAAACTGAAATTTCAGACCTATTAGTAAAAATTTGTAACCTATCATTAAAATCATCCATTGTACCTGAAGACTGGAGGATAGCTAATGTAACCCCAATATTTAAAAAGGGCTCCAGGGGCGATCCAGGAAACTATAGACCGGTTAGCCTGACTTCAGTGCCAGGAAAAATAGTGGAAAGTGTTCTAAACTTCAAAATCACAGAACATATAGAAAGACATGGTTTAATGGAACAAAGTCAGCATGGCTTTACCCAAGGCAAGTCTTGCCTCACAAATCGGCTTCACTTTTTTGAAGGAGTTAATAAACATGTGGATAAAGGTGAACCGGTAGATGTAGTATACTTGGATTTTCAGAAGGCGTTTGACAAAGTTCCTCATGAGAGGTTTCTAGGAAAAGTAAAAAGTCATGGGATAGGTGGTGATGTCCTTTCGTGGACTGCAAACTGGCTAAAAGACAGGAAACAGAGAGTAGGATTAAATGGACAATTTTCTCAGTGGAAGGGAGTGGACAGTGGAGTGCCTCAGGGATCTGTATTGGGACCCTTACTTTTCAATATATTTATAAATGATCTGGAAAGAAATACGACGAGTGAGATAATCAAATTTGCAGATGATACAAAATTGTTCAGAGTATTTAAATCACAAGCAGATTGTGATAAATTGCAGGAAGACCTTGTGAGACTGGAAAATTGGGCATCAAAATGGCAAATGAAATTTAATGTGGATAAGTGCAAGGTAATGCATATAGGGAAAAATAACCCATGCTCTAGTTACACAATGTTAGGTTCCATATTAGGTGCTACAACCCAAGAAAGAGATCTAGGCGTCATAGTGGATAACACATTGAAATCGTCGGTTCAGCGTGCTGCGGCAGTCAAAAAAGCAAACAGAATGTTGGGAATTATTAGAAAGGGAATGGTGAATAAAACGGAAAATGTCATAATGCCTCTGTATCACTCCATGGTGAGACCGCACCTTGAATACTGTGTACAATTCTGGTCACCACATCTCAAAAAAGATATAATTGCGATGGAGAAGGTACAGAGAAGGGCTACCAAAATGATAAGGGGAATGGAACAGCTGCCCTATGAGGAAAGACTAAAGAGGTTAGGATTTTTCAGCTTGGAGAAGAGACGGCTGAGGGGGGATATGATAGAGGTGTTTAAAATCATGAGAGGTCTAGAACGGGTAGATGTGAATCAGTTATTTACTCTTTCAGATAATAGAAAAACTAGGGGGTACTCCATGAAGTTAGCATGTGGCACATTTAAAATTAAATGGAGAAAGTTCTTTTTTACTCAACGCACAATTAAACTCTGGAATTTGTTGCCAGAGGATGTGGTTAGTGCAGTAAGATGTGAATCGTGTCCTCGATCGTCTTAACGATCGATTTCGTCTGGGAGGGGGAGGGAATCGTATTGTTGCCGTTTGGGTGGGTAAAGTATCATGAAAATCGTTAAAATCATGAGCCGGCACACTAAAACCCACTAAAACCCACCCTGACCCTTTAAATTAAATCCCCCACCCTCCCGAACCCCCCCCCAAATGCTTTAAATTACCTGGGGATCCAGCGGCGGTCCGGAACGGTGGCGGTCCGAAACGGCCTCCTGCTATTGAATCGTGTTGTCTTCAGCCGGCGCCATTTTGCAAAATGGCCACCGCAAAATGGCGGCGGCCATAGACCAACACGATTCGACTGCAGGAGGTCATTCCAGACCCCCGCTGGACTTTTGGCAAGTCTTGTGGGGGTCAGGAGGCCCCCACAAGCTGGCCAAAAGTTCCTGGGGGTCCAGCGGGGGTCTGGGAGCAATTTCCTGCCGCGAATCATTTTCCGTACGGAAAATGGCGCCGGCAGGAGATCGACTGCAGGAGATCGACTGCAGGAGGTCGTTCAGCGGGGGTCCGGAACCCTCGCTGAACGACCTCCTGCAGTCGATCTCCTGCCGGCGCCATTTTCCGTACGGAAAACGATTCGCGGCAGGAAATCACTCCCAGACCCCCGCTGGACCCCCAGGAACTTTTGGCCAGCTTGGGGGGGCCTCCTGACCCCCACAAGACTTGCCAAAAGTCCAGGGGGGGTCTGGAATGACCTCCTGCAGTCGAATCGTGTTGGTCTATGGCCGCCGCCATTTTGCGGTGGCCATTTTGCAAAATGGCGCCGGCTGAAGACAACACGATTCAATAGCAGGAGGCCGTTTCGGACCGCCACTCTACCCAGCGTAATTTAAGGCATTTGGGGGGGGGGGGGGGGGTTCGGGGGGGTGGGGGATTTAATTTAAAGGGTCGGGGTGGGTTTTAGGGGGTTTTAGTGTGCCGGTTTTCCTGCCCTCCCCCTTCCCCCGATTTAGCTACGGACTGCCGCTGGACCCCAGGGTAATTTAAGGCATTTGGCGGGGGGGTTCGGGAGGGTGGGGGATTTAATTTAAAGGGTCGGGGGTGGGTTTTAGGGGGTTTTCGTGTGCCGGTTTTCCTGCCCTCCCCCTTCCCCCGATTTACGATTTTTTGACGATAAATCGGGGGAATTGGTATTGTATCGTGGCCCTAATGGTTTTTGACGATTTAAGATATATCGGACGATATTTTAAATCGTCAAAAAACGATTCACATCCCTAGTTAGTATAGCTGTGTTTAAAAAAGGATTGGATAAGTTCTTGGAGGAGAAGTCCATTACCTGCTATTAATTAAGTTGACTTAGAAATTAGCCACTGCTATTATTAGGAACGGTAACATGGAATAGACTTAGTTTTTCGGTGCTTGCCAGGTTCTTTTGGCCTGGATTGGCCACTGTTGGAAACAGGATGCTGGGCTTGATGGATCCTTGGTCTGACCCAATATGGCATGTTCTTATGTTCTTATGTTCTTTTAACACATATACTTTATGCAAATATTCAAAGAGGAATTTCTGGAGTTGTTTTTGTTAGAAAATTAGCATAAAGCCCACATGCTGGGTGGGCTATTGGAAAATTACTCCCCATGTGTATGTGTACATGGCATATAGAATGCATTTTGAGAAATGTGAAATATTGAGGACCTGCACCTTCCACGGCTCAGAACGGATGACATTCGTAATAATTTCTTAGTCCCTTTTGCCTCTCCTTTTTCTTTCTCCATCTCCTTTGATTCAAAAAGCTTCAGAGCAAGTCTCTGCTTGCCACACTTTGGGAGGATACTTTCTTGAGTAACCCAGCCCATCAGGGTAACCCAGTCACATGGTGCAACAAAAAATGATAAAGGTATGGAGTGTTTCCCTTATTAAGGAAGTCTTAACAGGTTAGGGTTCTTCAGCCGAGAGAAGAGATAGCTGAAAGGAGATAAAATCACGAGTGGTGTGAAATCGGTTAATAGGGAGTTGTTATTTACCAGTTTGAATAATTCTAGTACTAGAGTACATACGGAGAAACTAACTGGTAGCAGATTTAAAACTAATTTAAGAAAGTATTTTTTTCAGTTTCTAATTCATTTATGGAATTTGCTGCTAGAGGTTGCAATGAAGACATACAGGTGAATTTTCAAAGGAGTTACGTGTGTAAATGTAACATACTATCGTAGCAATTTTCAAAAGCCATTTATACTTGTGAAGTGCACTTACACTAGCAAATCCTTTGGACAATTCAACGGCATATGTTGTAGCAATTTTCAAAAAGCCACTTCCAGGAGTGAAGTGCATTTACACGTGTGAAACCCACTTTTAAGTGTGTAAATTATTTTAAAAATCAGGCCCTAATAGTATAGCTGGGCTTAAAAAAGTTTTGGACAAGTTTCTGAAGGACAGGTTTATTAACCAGCTAAACCTGGGGGATTGTTACCTCTTACTTCTGGAAGTGGTCAACAGGGAACGGATTTACCCTTTAGGATCTACTGGATATTTTAAGTGACCTGGAGTGGTCACAGTTAGAGACAGGATTTTGAATTTAATGGACTCTATGTTCTCATATTTGCAGTTTCAGGTATCATCCCTGGAGCCCTTCCTAAAAACTATTATTACATTGGCTGCCCTTCAGTCATAAGAAACATAAGAAGTGCCATGCTGGGTCACACCAAGGTCCATCGAGCCCAGCATTTTGTCTTCGATAGTGGCCAGTCTGAGTCATAAGTACCCATCAGATTCTCAATAGTTAATCTATTTCTTATATTTTACTCCCAGGGATAAGTGCTGGCTTGGGAATAACCTGTTTATAGACTTTTTCTTCAGGAACTTATCCAATTCTCTTTTGAACCCTACTATCAGGCCGATACAGTAAAGCGCGGCCACAGTTACCCTGCTTCTAACCCGCTTCTAACTCACAATTTGGCCGCGTAAGTCCAACCCGCGATTCACTACCCCTTTAAACTCATCCTTACCGCTTCTTTAAATCAACCGGTAACCCTTTCCGCCCGCAGCATATATATGAGATGTATACGCTCCGATTAGCTATTCCCTCCCATACAGCAATGTGCGCCCCGATTATCTCCTTTTTAACCTGTAGTTTTGCCGCGCGTTTAACCTGCTAACATACCGCCTACCCTTATCCCTGCGTTAGTGGGGAGCGTCGGGTCAGAGAGACGAAATTTCATGGGCAAACGAACCTCTCACTCCCTGGGACCCTTACCCTGGCGTTAGTGTGGTGTGACAGCAATAGGCAGGCTCCGGTCAAAATCCCCCCTCCCGAAGCAAGGCGCAGGGCACAGGGCGAAAATCGACTCGACATGTCATTAAAACAAAAGTAAATAAAGTATAATAAAAGTAAACTTACTGCATGTGAATTTTCTTTGAACAGTCCTCTCTCCCCTCCTCCCGAGGCGCGCACTGTGGCTCCCCTGCCTCCCGGGGGCAGCCGGCGGCGAAAGCAGCTGGCGAAAGCGTACGGGCGGGCGGGCGAAAGCGTGCGGGCGAAAATGAATGAATGCAGACGCGTATGCGGCGGGAGCCGGCGGGCGTGCATTCATTCACTCACCTTCGCCGGCAGGGGCAGGGGAGCCAAAGTGGCTTCCAGCAGCCCCCGCCGGCGAAGGTGAATGAATGCAATTTGGGCGCTCAAGGCAGTGCATTAGCGAACGCCGACGTCACACGCCGTGACGCCAAACGTCATGACGTCACACCTTGAGCTCCCAAATTGCACGCACAGGCATGCATTCATTCACCGCCGGCGGGGGCTGCTGGAAGCCGCTTTCGCCACCAGCTCCCTCCGCTGAATGAATGCACGCCCGCCGGCTCCTGCCGCGTACGGGCGTGCATTCATTCACTTTCGCCCGTCACTTTCGCCCGTACGCTTTCGCCCCCCCCGCCCATATGCTTTCGCCCGCCCCTTTCGCCACCGGCTGCCCCCGGGATGCAGGGGAGCCGCAGTACGCACCTCGGGAGGAGGAGAGAGAGAGAGGACTGTTCAAAGAAAATTCACATGCAGTAAGTTTACTTTTATTACTCTTATTACACTTTATTCACTTTTGTTTTAATTTTTGCGCTGCCTTGCTTCGGGAGGGGGAGGAGAGGACTCGCAATCCCCCCTGGTACCTGTCATTTCAAATGACATTTGAAATGACAGGTACCAGTGTGTCCGTGAAGCATTAGGCCAGCGCACCCAGGATACTGTATAGCGCTCTATACAGTAAAATGGATTGCGCGGGCCTAACGCTTCACGGACGCTTCTTGGACGCGGCTTGCATTTGCAAGCTATTTAAATACAGTATCGAGCAGTAGGTGATGCGAACTGTGCGTGCAGCAAACGCGGGTGCGCCCGGCCGTAACGCACCTCTTCCTACCGCTCCTTACTATATCGGCCTGTATATTAGTTGCCTTAACCACATCATCTGGCAACAGATTCCATAGCTCGATTGTGTATTGAGATGGTAACTTTTGAACAGCCATGCAGGCGTACATGAATGCGTGTATGCTGGCTCGCGTCAATGGACGCGGCCATTTTATAAAATACATGGGTATACAATAGACTGTATGCATGTACATATGCACGCAATTTTATATGGACACGGACATGTGTGTGCAAATGCCGCCTCTACCACATAAGTGAAGGAATTTTAGTAGATACACGTGGCAACGCAAATACCAGTTTCCCCAGTTTGTTCTCAGTTCGGCCAAGTAAAGAATAAGACTTTCTAAGTGCCTGAGTTAACTAGCCTACCTTTTACCCTGTTAGCCCCATCCCTTCACATCCTGCTGACTAGCCTAGTTTTTTTTGTTTCAGGACTTGCACATCACCCATAACAAAAGTATTTATTTACTTATTTATTTACTTATTTATTTATTTAAATTCTTTTACTATACCGATACTCCAGACGAGGTCTTATCGTACCGGTTTACAATAGAACAGGGGGAAACCAATTAACAACTATATAGAAGGTAAAGTTACATTAAACAGGGAGCAAAAACATGGGAGCTGGAAGACAGGAAAGATTTTAAACGATAACAACTGAAGAGTGATAAAATGGTCAGTGAAAAACAATAGAGTAGCGAGACATAAACAGATTGATTGAGCTCCGCTGTAGATTTATCTTAGGCGATTATTAACATAATATATCTTGTGGAAGGAGGAAACATGGAGAGGTAAGCAGGGGGGGGTGGTGGTGGTGGTGGTGGCAGGGCAGGGCAGGGACTGAGACGGGGAGGGGGGGAGGAGTTAGGGAAGAGGTCGGAGGGTGATAGTCAATGTTGGATGATAAAGGTTCCTTCAACAGTAAGCTTGTGTGAACAGCCAGGTTTTCAGTTTCTTTCTGAAGGAGAGATGGCTTTGTTAAAAGTAAAGTTACACGGTAGGGGACTCCAGCATACGCCTGCGTGCCTAAACTGGTTTCATTGAAAAATGCAGGATCACCCATGCTCCGCCCCTTTTTTTGCAAAACATTTTTTGTGTACGTATCAGGAGATACACACAAGCACGCGCACTTCTTAAAATCTGCGTGCTGCATGCTGGCCAAACATACTCACGTATCTCCCTTTTCTGGCATGTGCTAGCCTTTTGAAATTCGCTTGTGAGTAAAAAAAATACTTCCTACAATTTCTTTTGAATCTGCCAGTTGCTAGTTTCATGGCGTGTCCTCTAGTCCTAGTGTTGTTTGAAAGGGTAAATAACCATTCTATGTTTCCTCATTCTACCCCACTCATATGATTTTATAAATTGTAATCATATCTCCTCTCAGTCGTCTCTTTTACAAGCTATAGATCCCTAATTTTTGTGTTGTCCAATATGCCTTTGTATTTAATTGTAAATGTCTTAATATGTAACTGCCTTGGGCATTCTTAGTAGGGTATAAATAAATAAAATAAATAAATCAGTTTAGCTTTTCTCCATAAAGGAGCTTTTCCATCCCATTTAAAATGTTATCATCCTTCTCTGTATCTTTCCTATGTCCGTTATGTCTTTTTTGAGATGGGAGCGACCAGAACTGCACCCAGTACTAAAGATGTGGTCACAACATGGATATATGCAAAGGCATTATGATATTTTCAGTTTTGTTCTCTATTTCTTTCCAAATAATTCCTAACATTCTATTTGCTTTTTTGACCATTGCCGCACACTGAGATGAAGATATCAAGGTATTAGCCACAAGGATTCCAATCTTTATTTATTTATTTATTTATTTGAGTTTTTCTATACCGGCATTCACGGAGATTCGTATCATGTCGGTTTACATAAAACAGGGGTGATCAATACATTATAAACGTGTATAAATATAACATGAGTATACATTTTATATATTTACAAATTATAACAAGTTATAACAGTGCGCAGAAAAAATCAGTTACAATAAAACAAGGATGGTTCTAACTGGGAAAAGAAGAAGAATAAGACGATAGAAATTTAACAAGAATAAGAACGTGTAGTGTTTGGTATGTCCGTATCAGTTTAGTGGGAGATAGACCGTCTTTTTGTATTTGGTTCAGCCGGGGTCCGGAACCCCCGCTGAACGACCTCCTGCAGTCGATCTCCTGCCGGCGCCATTTTCCGTACGGAAAACGATTCGCGGCAGGAGATCACTCCCGGACCCCCGCTGGACCCCCAGGGACTTTTGGCCAGCTTGGGGGGGCCTCCTGACCCCCACAAGACTTGCCAAAAGTCCAGCGGGGGTCTGGAACGACCTCCTGCAGTCGAATCGTGTTGGTCTATGGCCGCCGCCATTTTGCGCCGCCATTTTGCAAAATGGCGGCGCAGAATGGCGCCGGCTGAAGACAACACGATTCAATTGCAGGAGACCGTTCCGGACCGCCGTTGGACCCCAGGTAATTTAAGGCATTGGGGGGGGGGGGTTCGGGAGGGTGGGGGATTTAATTTAAAGGGTCGGGGGTGGGTTTTAGGGTGTTTTAGTATGCCGGTTTTCCTGCCCTCCCCCTTCCCCCGATTTAGCTACGGACCGCCACTGGACCCCCAGGTAATTTAAGGCATTGGGGGGGGGGGGTCGGGAGGGTGGGGGATTTAATTTAAAGGGTCGGGGGTGGGTTTTAGGGTGTTTTAGTGTGCCGGTTTTCCTGCCCTCCCCCTTCCCCCGATTTAGCTACGGACCGCCGCTGGACCCCCAGGTAATTTAAGGCATTTGGGTGGGGGGGGGGGGGTTCGGGAGTGTGGGGGATTTAATTTAAAGGGTCGGGGTGGGTTTTAGGGGGTTTTAGTGTGCCGGTTCACGATTTTAACGATTTTCATGATACTCTAAACACCCAAACGGCGACGATACGATTCCCTCCCCCTCCCAGCCGAAATCGATCGTTAAGACGATCGAGGACACGATTCACATCTCTATCATTTAATATTTCTGCTCTTGCTTTATTCTCCCTGGGTGCTCCTTTTACCACCTGGTCAACTAATGGGAGCAATTTTCAAAGCAACACAAGCAATTGCAAAATCCACAAGTACTTTAACCCATGGACTGCCAATTCTCAAAGGGAACATATGCATATTCTTTCTCTTTGAGAATTGCCTAAGGGAAAAATACTTACAGAGGTTTGTACCTGCTTTTTCTGCAAATACATTTTCTCTTCCAAACAGCACACATGACGATAGCAATGCAAAACTGAGTATATTGTTGCTCTAATTCCATCTCCAGGAATGTTTCTGCTCAATGTGAACAAAAGTACATGCTTTATAGAGGAATTGGCATACTTTTACCCAGAGAGAGGGTGGGCCATTTTCAGACAGCCAATTTACACTGGCAGATAGCCATTTACCCACAATTAATGGATTTTGAAAATTGCCTTCCCAATGTACATGAAAAGGTTTTCATTATTAGTTTTGACCTCTTAGCAAGTCCCTCCTCAAATTCTCTATTGGTCTGCCTTGGATCTTTAGATGATCAAAGGGTAAAAAGGGCACTTAGAATGACAAGGCCATAGCAGAGAGACTAAATTAATTCTTTGCTTTGGTCTTCACTGAGGAAGATTCAAAGGTGATAATTCAGAGGAACTGAAACAAATCTCAGGGTACCTGAAAGATATAATAGGACAAATTGACAAACTAAAGAGTAGCAAACCACCTGGACCAGATAGTATACATCCCAGAGTGCTGAAAGAACTCAAATGAAATTGTGGAAATGCTATTGGTAATTTGTAAACTAAATTGTCTACAGTACTTGAAGACTGGAGGGCTGCCGATGTAATAATTTTTAAAAGGGATCCAGTGGAGATCCAAGAAACAACATGTTGCGGAGGTGGACCCTTAGCCCAAGGTGGAGTTGACGCTACCCATGGGGAAGCCCCCACTGGTCCCCACCGTTGGGAGGTGGAGCAGAACTGGAAATGGAAACCAACTGGAGCTTCACCAATACCAACCATCATTCCCCACAGGTGGAGCCTTTGGGTGCTGGGGCTGGCTGGTCTTATGTGAGCCTCCACGTGGTTGATCCCGTGGAGGATGTTCGAGGCAGGGACACAGGAAGCAGTGGAGACTCAGGGTCCAATGGAGCTGGGTTCAAGACAACACCTAGAACCAGAAACCCGGACAGACTGAAGCAGGCTAGGAGTCAGGAACATGTTAAGCTCGGGCTTGCAAGTAGGTGAAAGCCTAAGAAAGGCCAAGTCTAGATAGTCAACTGAAGGCAAAGTCAGTTATATGCTGGAATCAGGCAGGCAGCTGGAGACAAGGTCAGGTGCAAGCTGGAGTCAGGGCAGGCGGCTGAAGACAAGGTCAGGTGCAAGCTGGAGTCATGGCAGATGGCTGGAGACAAGGTCAGGTCCGAGCAGTAGTCAAAGCCAGGGAATCCATCCAAGGCATGGTCAGGAACAAGCAAGAGTCAAGTCAGTGAATCCATCCAAAGCATGGTCAGGAACAAGCGAGGGTCAAGCCAAGAAATCCATCCAAAGGGTAAACTGGAAACAGGAAGCTGGAACTGAAGCACAAGGACTGGAACAGGAATGCAGGACTGGAACTAGGACAGGTACCGGAACAGGAACACAAAGCAACTAAGCACACGACTGGAAGCATGGAGACCTTTTTGCCAAGGCAAAGACTGGATGGCAGAGCTTGCCTTAAGTAGCAGGGCCCGATGACAATATCATCTGGGGCCATGGGAAGGTTTCCCACCACAGTCCTTTTAAAGTTGGGGAAGGCAGGCAAACTGAACTATGTGGTGGCAGCATCTCCCTTTGACACACATGGAAAGACCCAACTGGGACCGAAGGAGGCCATGGAGCTACCAGAGGGAGCATAGCAAGATGCGAGCGCGTAGGCGACTGCCTACCGCTGCCAAAGGGGAAGGGCCAGGTCTGGGACCCAGGCATCTTATGAGTAGAACCGGTCGCGGGCCTGCCACGGCTGGGATACGCAACTCAACAGACTAGTGAGTCTGATGTCTGTGCCAGGCAAAATGGTAGAAACTATCATAAAGAAAAAAAATACTGAACATATAGATAGGCATAGTTTAATGGGACAAAGCTAACATGGATTTAGCCAAGGCGAGTCTTGCCTCACCAATCTACTACATTTTTTGAGGGTGTAACTAAACATGTAGATAAAATTGAGCCAGTTGATACATATGGCGTCCCTCTGCACATCCCTAGTGCCCACTAACCCAAAATTTGGGTCCCCCGAATTTCAAAGGCCCGAACTGCGGGAAATACGAAATTTCCCACGGTGGGCCGAAAACGAAGCTCGAACCTTTTGGTTCAGGGTTTGCACATCTCTACTTGCTAGTATTCTTACTGTTTGTATCCCATGAACTCAGATTTTTTTCAATATGTATTTGTCTACCTCATCCTATGCCTGTAAATAATTATTGGCCTTGAAACAACAAATAAAGTTAAGCATTTGAGTTTGTTCAGCATCTGTGTGACTCTGATTAATGCTATATAATAGAAATGTGCATTCATTTTTCCCGAGTTAGGCAGTTTCAATGAAATTGTCTAATTTGGCATAGTTTGGGAGAACCGAAAAAAGAATGGAATTTTTCTGAAATTTCAGAAAAATTCATTTTTCGGGTTAGCACACGCTAACTTTCACCTGTTAGTGCGCACTATCGGGAGTTAGTGCGCGCTAACCTGAAAATCGGGAGTCCCTGAAATAAAAAAACCCGAACAGCGGGATAAACGAAATTTCCCTTGGGGCCCTGAAAATGAAACCCAAAACGATATAAAAAAATGATGCACATCTCTTCTATATAATGTGCAGGCACTAAGAGATAGGTTATGGTTGGGAGTTTATAGAGGGGTGGAGAGTGGCACTCTCCTTGAACAGTTCGGAAACTGGGAATCACTCCTGCTGTCTCTATAAAGATACACTTCACCATTTGCATGACCTATAAATTGATCTCACTAAACAATTTTGGGATATATACCCTCCTTTAAAATGGAAAAAACTTTGATCATTTTATGTACCCAAGCCTAGGGTTACATTGCTATCACTACTTTGTTGTACTGATCAGTGCATCAATACTATGATTTACTTAAATATACAGTGGTAAAAATGACTACGAGAGAAGAGCCTTGAGAAGATTAAAGAAACTATATACTAACCCATTTTATCTGCCAGTTCTAATGCAGTTGCTACATTGGGATTTAACCTCTGATGTACTAAAATAATGAAATGAACAACATGAAAGCATTAACATGCTTGTATTAAAACCTTTACCCCGAAGTGAAATTAGTCATTTGAACCCTTCAAGCCTCCACTGGTCACCCTCGCTCCCGAAGTCAAAATCGGGACTCTAGCCTCTCACCCTCATCCACACCTCAAAAAACTCACTTATCCCTAATATGCAGATGAAATCTGCACCATCAACATCTGACTTGCATGCTAATGCACAGGTTTTGGTGCACAGGTCAGAGTAATAGAAGCACCATTTTGAATTTGGCACTACTGCTGGTGGTAGAAAAGCAGAGTCCCAGTTTTGACTTTGGCGAGGGTGGAAGCAGCTTATTCTCAGTTGGACTTTGAGGGCTAAAGTGGAAGACTTAATAGGCCCAGAGATGCAATTTCACTTTGGAGGATAGGGGGCTATGTGCTAATGGTGATAGTACATGGGCGTTAATTTGTATGTTAATGCTAATATTAATTAGAACATAGGCCCCTAAAATACTTACTTTGCTAAAGAGTTTGGCTAGAATACCATGAGGGACATACACATACAGTCCCAAAACAACACTTTTATTCAGGAATTAAAAGGAAACTAGACTGAATCATGCTGGAGGAGAAGTAGCCTAGTTGTTAGAGCAGTGGACTATGAACCAGGAGACCAGCGTTCAAGTCCCGCTGTCACTCCTTGTGACCTTGGGCAAGTCACTTCACTCTCAATTGCCTCAGGTACAAAAACAGATTGTAAGCCCTCTGGGGATAGAGAAATACCTACAGTACCTGAATGTAAACCTGTGTGATATCTCAATTGAGATCAAATGTTAGTATATAAAAAATAATAAATAAATAAAATATGAGATTCAGTGTGTTCCAGCTGCATAATAAGCCACTAATCAAACATAATGCACTTGAGTATCCTGAGTCTGGAAATTATATTGTCAGGTGCCCTATTGAAAATGCACCCATTTAAGTTTGGGAAAGATATAAGAACATTTAATTGTCATAAAGTATCACTAATTTATTCATATATACTGACATTTGATCTGAGATATCACATCAGTTTACATTTAGGTACTGTAGGTATTTCCCTATCCCCAGAGGGCTTACAATCTACGTTTTGTACCTGAGGCACTGGAGGGTAAAGTGACTTGCCCAAGGTCTCCTGGTTCATAGCTCACTGCTCTAACCACTAGGATATTCCTCCTCCATATAGTTTTTCATATTGCACAATTTAGTAGGGATGTGAATCGTTTTCCATATCGTCTTAACGATAGAAATCGTGTGGCAGGGCAAGAAAATCGTCTTAGGCACGATTTTTTAGTTAAAAAATCGTAAAAAATCGTTTTTTCCGATTAGTGCGCACTAACTCGAGTTAGTGCGCACTAACGGGAGTTAGTGCGCACTAACTGGGAGTTAGTGCGCACTAACTGAAAATGATACAATTTGACACTTTTCAGGTCAGTTAAGGTCAGTTTAGGAATGAATATGTATTCCTATTGGCTGCCCTCTTATTTATTCATGTTACCAAGTTTCCTACTGACAGTATATGGGGGATGGGAAATGGAAACAGTTGGTAGCTTGACAAAACAAGTAATGTGATCAGTCAATGTGACTAGAACTTGTGCCCTAACCCTGATACCAGGGGTATTGTGATCTTCCTGCACACAGTGCCCTATCCCTATTAATACCAGGAGTGTTGTGATCTTCCTGCACACAGTGCCCTATCCCTAATACCAGGGGTGTTGTGATCTTCCTGCACACAGTGCCCTATTCCTGATACTGGGGGTGTTGTGATCTTCCTGCACACAGTGCCCTATTCCTGATACCGGGGGTGTTGTGATCTTCTTGCACACATCCCGGTATCAGGGATAGGGCACTGCATGCAGGAAGATCACAACACTCCTGGTATTAATAGGGATAGGGCACTGCATGCAGGAAGATCACAACACTCCTGGTATTAATAGGGATAGGGCACTGCATGCAGGAAGATCACAACACCCCTGGTATCAGGGATAGGGCACTGTGTGCAGGAAGATCACAATACCCCGGAGGAGTGAGGGTCAGGCAGCTCCCCCCTGTCTGTGAAGCCAGCCTCTCACTAGTAATGCAGGGAGGGAGCTGTCTCAGACTTCACCATCCTCCCCCCCCCCCTTACCCACACACCATTCACTAGCTGGGACATGGGGGAAGTCAGGAGTTAGGGTCAGGCAGCTCCCCCCTGTCTGTGAAGCCAGCCTCTCACTAGTAATGCAGGGAGGGAGCTGTCTCAGACTTCACCATCCTCCCCCCCCCTCACCCACACACCATTCACTAGCTGGGACATGGGGGAAGTCAGGAGTGAGGGTCAGGCAGCTCCCCCCTGTCTGTGAAGCCAGCCTCTCACTAGTAATGCAGGGAGGGAGCTGTCTCAGACTTCACCATCCTCCCCCCCCCCCCTCACCCACACACCATTCACTAGCTGGGACATGGGGGAAGTCAGGAGTGAGGGTCAGGCAGCTCCCCCCTGTCTGTGAAGCCAGCCTCTCACTAGTAATGCAGGGAGGGAGCTGTCTCAGACTTCACCATCCTCCCCCCCCCCCCTCACCCACACACCATTCACTAGCTGGGACATGGGGGAAGTCAGGAGTGAGGGTCAGGCAGCTCCCCCCTGTCTGTGAAGCCAGCCTCTCACTAGTAATGCAGGGAGGGAGCTGTCTCAGACTTCACCATCCTCCCCCCCCCTCCCCCACACACCATTCACTAGCTGGGACATGGGGGAAGTCAGGAGTGAGGGTCAGGCAGCTCCCCCCTGTCTGTGAAGCCAGCCTCTCACTAGTAATGCAGGGAGGGAGCTGTCTCAGACTTCACCATCCTCCCCCCCCCCCCTCACCCACACACCATTCACTAGCTGGGACATGGGGGAAGTCAGGAGTGAGGGTCAGGCAGCTCCCCCCTGTCTGTGAAGCCAGCCTCTCACTAGTAATGCAGGGAGGGAGCTGTCTCAGACTTCACCATCCTCCCCCCCCCCCTCACCCACACACCATTCACTAGCTGGGACATGGGGGAAGTCAGGAGTGAGGGTCAGGCAGCTCCCCCCTGTCTGTGAAGCCAGCCTCTCACTAGTAATGCAGGGAGGGAGCTGTCTCAGACTTCACCATCCTCCCCCCCCCCTCACCCACACACCATTCACTAGCTGGGACATGGGGGAAGTCAGGAGTGAGGGTCAGGCAGCTCCCCCCTGTCTGTGAAGCCAGCCTCTCACTAGTAATGCAGGGAGGGAGCTGTCTCAGACTTCACCATCCTCCCCCCCCCCCCCCCCCACCCACACACCATTCACTAGCTGGGACATGGGGGAAGTCAGGAGTGAGGGTCAGGCAGCTCCCCCCTGTCTGTGAAGCCAGCCTCTCACTAGTAATGCAGGGAGGGAGCTGTCTCAGACTTCACCATCCTCCCCCCCCCTCCCCCACACACCATTCACTAGCTGGGACATGGGGGAAGTCAGGAGTGAGGGTCAGGCAGCTCCCCCCTGTCTGTGAAGCCAGCCTCTCACTAGTAATGCAGGGAGGGAGCTGTCTCAGACTGGTATCAGGGTTAGGGCACTGTGTGCAGGAAGATCACAACACTCCTGGTATTAATAGGGATAGGGCACTGTAAGAGATGACTGTAGTAGATTGAATAAAGATCTGATGTTTCTGCTCTCCTCACACCAAACAAAAACAACACACAAGCAGAGAAGCCCTTCTTACAAAGCTGAGCTAGTGAGTTAAGTAGGAGGAAAAGTAAACATACTGGTGCCAGTGTGGCTACTTAAAAAATACACTTACCAACAATCAATTACATATATTTGAACTGTGTACAGTTCCAGCCAGGATCACCTTTCTAAAATGCCCAGTGATTGGCAAATTCAACATGCACTAGCATTTCAGGTGCCTGCTAACAAAAATAATAAACAAACAAGTTCTAGTCAGGTGAGTGCTGATCATTACATTACTTTTTTTGTCAAGCTTCCAACTGTTTCCATTTCACATCCCCCCAACCATATTGGTAACATCAATAGATAAGAGCACAGCCAGCCAATAGGAATACATACATACATATTCATTCCTAAGTGACCTTTACTGACCTGGGAAGTGTGAACACTTTGTTTCATTTTCTGTTGGTGTTCGTTAGTTTCCAGTTCCATTTCCCATCCCCCCAACCATCACCTCAGTGGTAACATCAATAGATAAGAGGGCAGCCAGCCAATAGGAACACATATTCATTCCTAACTGACCTTCAGTGACCTGGAAAGTGTTTATTTGTATCATTTTCAGTTAGTGCGCACTAAATCGAGTTAGTGCGCACTAACGGGGAGTTAGTGCGCACTAACTCGAGTTAGTGCGCACTAACACGATTTAACGATTTTTAACGATAAATCGTTAGAATTTCTATTGTATCGTGTTCTATAACGATTTAAGACGATATAAACATTATCGGACGATAATTTTAATCGTTGAAAAACGATTCACATCCCTACAATTTAGAGTACTACAATTTCCTGTTAATTTTAGACAACATCAATAGATTGCTGCCTGTATTTTCTGTTCAGTTTTTCTATTAAGATTCTAATTTGTTACAAATCTAACATTCCATCCTCTGTAGAAGTAATCTGTAGCCTACCTTGGGGACTCAATCTACAGTTATAGATAGTAGTGAGCATTAAGCAGATCTAGAAAAAATAAATTCAATTAAAAAAGAAACAACAAAGTAGGTTTGCACATGATGCATTAATGTTGGCTAACCAGTGTTTAAAAATCCAATACTTCAGGAAGGCAACGTGATAGTCCTGAAAGTCCTGCATCTTTAAATATTCACTTAGCCTAATAAAGATATTATTTCTGCTTAGTTACTTTGTCGTTTTTTTTTTTTTTAGGTATAATTTGTGAATTACTATAATAATAGATTCATGATTGGATTGCTTAATTGCAATGCATTTTTCACATAATAATAAATATATCTTTAATTCATTTGTCACTATGATTACAGAGGAATTTGCATAGGTTTTTATTTTTTTGGTATCTGAGAAAAAGCATGGAAATTAAACAGTATAATAAAGATGCATTGTATTGAATAATTTGGAAGCTTTTTTTTTCAATTTAAATTTTTATTGTGATATACATAAGCATGAGTACAATAACTTCATAACATAGTACAACATCTGCACCCTGCCCTCCTCCCCAAGGAGCAGTGCACCAACAAAAGAGAGAGAGAGAAAAAGAAAGAGAAGAGAACAAGAAAAACAAGATTAAAAATCCTAGCTATGCCATTATTGACAATGAGAAAAAAATCAAAGACATCATTCCTATTAACTCATCATTGGAATACATGCTTGCAAAATACTTGTCTTTTGCATTTTAAGCCACGCGTCATAAGGGGAAAACATTTTATCGAATTTTGAAACCCAATTTCTTCTAATTGCAGATATTGTAGACAAACAATAAATCTTGTACCGACGAGGAAATATAGTATATCTAGTTGGAGCTGACTTACTTCTCCAAGCCAAAGCAATCTTGCATCTAGCAGCCAAAAACACTTGTGTGAGAAATTTTGCTTCGGAACATCGAGATCAGAAACCGCTACATTCAACAATACATATTTAGCTTGAAGAGGGACATTCACACCAGTTATCCTGGAAGCCCAGGAATCTATAAATTCCCATAAATTAGAGATTGTCTCACCTGTCCACCAAATGTGATAAAAGGATCCAATTTCTTCACAACCTCTCCAGCACCTAGCATCTATATGGGAATACATCTTATGTAGTCTCTCTGGTGTGTAATACTACCTGAATAATACTTTATAACCATTCTCTACTAAAGATGATGATATAGAACACCTACTCGTATGGAGGAAAGACAGGTCCCATTCAGATTCCTTGACAGCATGTGAGAATGAGAGCCTGAGTGTTTGAGGGAAGAAGAGAAGAAGACAGGTAGAGAGAAAAGAAACAGAAAGAAAGAGACTGTAAAAGGAATTGGCAAAAGTACAAGAAAGGGAAGGTGAAAAAAATAATTCTCTGGTCAACCAATTAGAAAACTAAGATCAGAAAGCAAAGGTAAAAATAAATAATAATAATTTTTGAATTTTTAGCGACTGGCTTATGTTATCTTTGGGAATGTGCAAGAGTAGCATTTTCTCTATGCCAAACTTGCAATGTGCAAGATCAGCATGGAGGAACTGGAAGTCCCACAAATATTTAGTACCACAGGGCCTACACAGAGGAGGCAGCAGAACCGGCTTCAGTGCCAATAGCAGTGATCGGCACCTCTCTAATAGCCATGTGGCAGCAGTGACAGTGGCAGCAGTAACAGCGGCAGCAGAGGAATGAGAGATGCTCCGAGGTTGCTGGCAAAAGAAGCGGGGGGGAGGGAGGTGTCTGCCTTCAGTGTGTGCATGTGAATGAATAGGAGTCTGCCTGGGGGTGTAGATGTGTGTGAATGAATGGGTACCTTCCTGGGTATGTCTGTGTGAGAATGGGTATCTGCCTGTGTGTGTGTGTGTGAAAATGAATTGCTGCCTGCCTAGAGGCCTCTGTGTGTGTGAATATGAATTGGTGCCTGCCTGGGGGGGGGTGTGTGTGAGAATGAATGTGTGCATGCCTAGGGAGTGGGGGGGGGGAGCAGTGTGAGAATGAATGGGAGCTTGCCTGGGTGTGTGTGTGAATGTGAGGGAGCCAGTGACAGTGAGAGCATGTGTGTGTATGAGAGAACCTGAGGGAGTAAGAGCTTGTGAGTGGGGGGTGGGGGAGAGTGAGCATCCTAGAGCCTGAGAGTGTGTTAGTGTCTGTGAGAGAAAGAGGTTGTGGGTATGTATAATAGTATGTATGTGGGTGTGTATGCGACAGTGTATGTGTGAGAGGGAATGGACCACAACAATTTTATGGTGACTGGAAATCAAAGATATCAGGTATGGAGAGTGGGGGATTTTTTAAAATTCTTGTTAGATTTAACTGATGAATGTTATTTGATGTGCTTTGTTTTAAAATATTTTATTGTTTTTTGAGAACATTAAAAAACATTTTTTGATGTCCTGTTCAGCAGCCATTTTGAAATATTTATTCTGTTAGTATAGTTTTACTATTATGATTAATGTTATATTTCTTGATTTATTAGTGTTTTATGAAGAATGATGGTGTTTCTATTTTTCCATTGTTGCACTGCATACAGGTCTGGCTTTGTGAAGTTTCCAGTTTGGTTTTTCTTTGCACATTTCTGTTTATTTTTTATTCTATATTTGGTGTTGATACATCTTTGTTCTACATGTGTAATCAAAGGGACGTGTTCTGCTGGCATGTAGTTTGTGTGTAGGGATACAGCAGCCTGACTTTAATTTGTTTTCCTAATTTGTTTTTCTAATCGGAGGTGTATTGGTGTTTTAAAACCTGGTGTCATTTCTAGTGCTGTCTTTTCAAAGGTAGCGGTGTTACTGCTTGAGTGCTAGCGTTTAATGCTGTTTTGGTATGGGAGGTTTATTTATTTAAAATATTTCTAGGCCACTTATAGCAAACATATTGTACTAAGCAGATTAATTTGGCAGTTTTTTTATAATGATTTTTTTCTATCATTTTGTTGTACATGTGAATGGGCAAGTTAGACTGACTGTTGTTTTAATGTCATCCTTCCATTTGAAAAAAAAATACATTTTATTCAGTGTTCAAGAAATGTCACCAGATTTTATGGTACTTGTGGTTATGTGACTTTTAATGTTAAGAAATTGTTTTGTTCAGAAACTGAAAATCCTGTTTTGGAGCTGAAGAGTTATGCTGTGTGATTGAGATACAGCAGCTGGATGTGATGTGTCATGAGCCACTAGTTACAATTATGTCACCTCAGTCTGGAAAGCTCATAAAGACGTGGTTTACAGAAAACCAGTTTACTGAGCCCTTTTCATATGTTTCTGTTAAAGAAAAAAGATCAGTGATTATCCACAAATAAAGAAATAAAAAAGCATTTCTTTTGAAAGCAGTAGACCCTCTTAAATGAGCATGCTTATGGTGACTTTGCAAGAATTCTACCACAAAAGCAGTATATACATTTCAGATTAGATTAGATTGAAATGATTGGTTTATCATCAAATGCGGATGTTGAAAAGGTAGCAATTTTCAGGGGTGTGACCTTAAAAATTAGGATATATTGTCCTTTAGGGATGTGCATTCATTTAAGAAACCAAAGTGAATGAAGTGGATTCATTTTGGTTTCTTTAAACTGATGATAAATGCCCAGAGCTCCAAAAATCAATTAAAAATTTCATTTGCTTTTATTTTCATGCCCTATTAAACTTTATGGGACAAGCAAAACAGCAGGTATTTTATTTCTTCTCAAATCAGCTAGCAACCAGTGACCTCACTTGATTTTAAACTAGAGCCAGGATGGGAAGTGATAGGGAAGAAGCCAGGAAGGGTGTAACTTTTTTTTTTTTAATCAGGCTATCCCAGCTAATAACATCTACATAGCTTGGCTGTGACTTCCTTTTTATTTCAAACTGAAATTGAAAGAAAGAAACTGCCCATTTTAGTTCACTTGTCTGCGGAAAGTAGGAGAATGTGGTTCTCTAGCTCTGAGAGCTGAAGAAAAATTACAAAAAAGAGTGAGAAAAGACTGAGAGATTAGGAGAAGTTAAAAGTGAGGTGGACTCTAGCTCTGCTGTGCTGTTTCCTTTTATCATACACTGTTACTGTGTGTCAAAAATCTTGTTTCTGATTTTTAGTAATGCAACACACATATACAGTGACCATACATTTAACAGTAACACTGCAAAGGTCGACAGAAAAAAAAAAGTCCATCAGAGATCTCTGTAGTAGGTGTACTGACAACAAGAGATTTTTAATCTGCAGATGTGTAATATGCTGACTTGAAAACACAGCAAAGGAGCTAGGCTTGAAATTTTTGTTCTCTGACTCTCATCCTGCAGTGGAAAAAAAAAAAGGTTCACATAGTATATGTGTAAACTGTGTATATGGCATGCTTTTTTCCCCCCATAGATGGCGCCATCATTTGTGAAAAATAATGCCACTAACAGACATAGGCAAGCACTCACTAGAATGGGTACTGGCAGTGCAGCAGAATGCATGCTTTTGAAAAAGATAGTGTCTGCCTTTGTGCACTGCAGTCTCAGCCCATGTGTATGAGTGAAACAAGTCTCCACACTGGTGTGTGTGTGTGTGTGTGAGAAAGAGAGGGAGAATAGTGAGTAAGAGGAGTACACAGACTAACACTACTTGTACAAATACAAATCCCTTTCCATAGACAATAGGCAGCGGATACTCCTAGGGACTGTGTCACATATCGATCGTGCCACAGGGAATGGAAGGAAGGAAAAGGTGCTATGATAACAACGGCAGAAAATGAGAAAAAGCTTCATCATCTTCTGTAAAGGCACCTATAAGTGTAAATCCCTGTACCTTTGGTAGTACTAGTAGTACTACTACCATTATTCCCCTCCCCAAGCTAAAGAGAGAATTTTTTTTAACAGTGGGAAACCACAGGCACAGGCAGAATTAAGAAAGAAATAATTGAGGCTGTCTGCTGCTTCTGTTAATGTTATTCCTAAGGTGCACAAGGAAGAAGAGAAGGCAGAGACAGTAAGAGGGTGGCATTGATACTGGCAGTAGAAGGGAAAAAGCAAGATAGTACTAGAAGTGGAGCAGCCAAAAGCAGCACAGTGCTGCCCCCTGAGGCCTCCTGAGCAATGTCTGCAGCAGGCCCTACAAGAAAGTTCTGATTTAAAGGAGCCAGGTCAGGGCTTCTCAGACTCAAAGGAGATAGAACAGCTAGTAGCTGTAGAGAACTTGAGGAGGGAGTCTAGTTACTAGCAAGCTATCCTCTACTAAGCAGGTAGAAGAGGCAGGAAGCAATACTGCTGGGGCAAAGAACACTCAGGAAGAAGAGGTAATGGGGAACTTGAGTTATACCCCTGGCCTTTTGTTTCTAAGTCCATCCTAAGGCCCAGCCTCAGCAAGAGCATCCAGGCCTGTAGAAAAGAAGAAGAAGTCTCAGCAGTAATCCAAGGTGTGGAGGCATTTCAGAGCAAAAGAAAACTCAAATTTTGCAGTGCCTTCACTGATATAAGTTCATCAGTAGTGGAAAAGTATTGGAGCATCTTGCAAACTGTGGCCTGCAACATCATGTAAAAAGAGAACATCCATTAGCACGGTCTTCAGGGGAGTATGCCAGTATTAGCTTGTGGAACCCATTTGTCAATCAAAGAAGCAGCAGCAGGAACATGCTAGAAGATGGATCATCAGTCTCCCAAGCCAATCCCTGGCCTCTTCCTCCAATGAAGTGACAGCAAGCAGCCCCCAACCCCACACTGGTGGCAAGCCACCATGGAGCAGATTGGGTGTGTCACCATCTCACTGTCCAGTAGTAAGAGGCAGGCAACATGAAAGGTGACGACATTCTGCATTGGCAAAATATTGTTCTAGATGACCATCCCTTAGAGATGGTAGAGAATATGGAATTTAATTGGCTGCTGCAGCTTTTAACTCTGAATTAAAAAGTGCCTCCCTGGCCAACATTCAGTAGGCAGGTAATTCCTAGACTGTACATTAAAAGCTGTGCTTGCATGCAGGCACAGCTGGCCAAGATGGAGAGGAAAATCAACAGAAGAGAATCAGAAGACTCATCTGCATACATTACCCAGCAGCCCCCGAGGGAGGACCCTGGAGGACACTGTGAGGGTTTCAGACTTCAGGCTCCATAGCCCCAGCTTCCAGAGGTCCTTTACCCCTTGCAGCAGAAGAGGATTGGAAGGCTCAACTGCGTACATTGCCCAGCAGCCCCCGGGAGAGGGCTCCAGAGGTCATCTTGGTTCTCGGGCACCAGTCCTTTCAACCTCAGGCATGGATTCTCTCGATGGGGGGGAGGCTTCACTTCCTGGGCCCAAGGCATGCAGTGGGATGGGGAAATCGCTTTCAGTCTCTTCAATCTCCCCTAGTTAATACTCAATGTCTGCTAGATCACAGGGATGGCACCTTCCTTCAAGGTAAAAAAAAACAGGCAGGACTCTGAAAGTGATGTTCAAATAAAATTTACTGTCGCAAAAATAACTGTGCAATCCATTCAAAAGATAAAGTTCAGGGGTTTTCAAAAAAGCACAAAAGCTCACAGTGCCTCTTCTCACTTTGTTATTCTCTGAGCCAGTAATCCCTAAAGGGTAGGAACAAATTAAACACCCACACTCTTGGGTGACTGAAAGTGGGCTTCAGGCAAAAAGGCCAGGTCTGAGCTCCCTGATAGTAATCAAACTCTGGCAAAGTGCCAAAACTTCCTAAACTTGTAACAAAATTGTGTCTCTCAAAAAACTTCTTTTCTTCAGGAAGATGCAGAAGTCACCCAACTTCAGCTGGGTATAGACTTTCTTTCCCTCAGGCAGGAGAATTCCCTCTTGAAACTGGGATCAAGTCCAAAAACAGCATCAAGAAAAGTCTCTCTTTCAAAAAGTTAACCTCTCCACAAAAACCTCCTTTCCTTTTCCTTCTCCAGGCCAGGGAGGGCCTAGGAAGGGACCACAGCCAAAACACTCCTTCCAACTTCTACTCAACTCCAGCATCCTCTGCTCTCTGCATGTGCTCAGCCCCAAATTATAGGACCAAGCTGACCAATTCCAACCTTGCGAAAAGGAAACTTTTAGGGATGATCTAAAAAAACTGCAGGTCCCTAGTGCTGGTACAAAAAGGAGAAAACACATTGGTAAGGGATCAGAGTATCCCTTTCAGAAAGACACTAAGGTTTCCATTTTCAGCTGCTGTGTGGCTTGGCTAGTTAACTGGATAAACAACCGGATAAGCAAACATGCCATCTTAAAGTTAGCCAGTTTTGCCTAACTGGTTACCTTTAGGACAGCCCTGTGGCCGACCAGAGTTAGCCGCATAAATTAAGCACCTAACTCTGCTCCTCATTGGAAAGCCTATTGCCTGCCCTCATAATGCTCCCTTCTTATCTGGATAAATTCTAGCTGGGTAACTATTTACCTGGCCTGTGCCATTTTCTAAGATGGCACTGGCCATCCATTGCTCCTACCATGTGACAGGGGCCGACTAATGGCATCGGTAGCCCCTGTCACATGGTAAGGGCAAAGGGCCACTTGCACTATTTTATTTGGTGGCAGCCGACAGCCAGAGAGGGAGAGATCGCTCCCGGGACCCCGCTGGACTACCTGGGATTTTATTAAGTCTTGTGGGGGGGTGTAGGGGGGGGGTGTAATTAAGTCAATTTGAAGGGTTGGGGTGGGGGTTTTTTTCGTAGGCAATTCCTGAAAAAAAAAACGACCCGCTGGAAAACAAAGTTTTCCAGGAAGCGCCCGACCCATAGCCAGATCCAAAATCTAAAAATGATGCACATCTCTAGTGATCACAACATGATCAAATTTGACTTAAAAGCTATAGGGAGGACATTACAGAAATCTACTGCAACAGCATTTAACTTTCAGAAGTGTGATTATGATAAAATGAGGAACCCGATTAGGAAAAAACATAAACGCGAAAATGAAAATGTTAAAAGTTTACATCAGGTATGGACATTGTTTAAAAATACCATCGTGAAAGCTCAGATCAGATGCATTCCATGCATTAGAAAAGATAAAAGGAAGGCTAAACATCTACTGGCATGATTAAAAGGTGAGTGGGAGAGGCTACAATAGCTAAAAGAACATCTTTTAAGAAATGGAAAAGGGATCTGAATGAAGAAAACAGGAAACAGCATAAGCACTGGCAAGTCAGATGCAAAGCATTGATAAGCAAGGCAAAGAGAGAATTTGAAAAGAAGTTTGCTGTGGAAGCAAAACTCATAATAAAAACTTTTTCAGGTACATTTGAAGTATAATACCTGCAAGGAAGTCATTTGGACCATTAGATGATCAAGGGATAAAAGGAGCCCTTAGGAATGACAAAGCCTTAGCAGAGACTAAATGAATTCTTTGCTTCAGTATTCACTGAGGAAGATGTAAGAGAGATACACATATCAAAAATGATATTCAAAGGTAATGTTTCAGCAGAACTGAAACAAATCTCAGTGTAATTGGAAGATGTACTAGGGCAAATTGACACGCAAATTACCTGGACCAGATGGTATACATTCAAGGGTTTTGAAAGAACTGAGAAATGAAATTGTGGACTTGCCATTAGTAATTTGTAAACTGTCATTAGCATCGTCTATGATACCTGAAGACTGGAGGGTTGCAAATGTAATGCTAAGTTTTAAAATGGGATCAAGGGGTGATCCAGGAAACTACATACCAGTACCAGTGAGTCTGATGTCTGTGCAAAGCAAAATGGTAGAAACTATCATAAAGATCAAAATTGCTGAACATATAGGTATGCATAGTTTAATTGGGCAAAGCAAAGGGAAGTCTTTCCTCACCAATCTACTACATTTTTTGAGGGCATGTATAAACATGTGGATAAAGTTGAACCAGTTGATATAGAGTATCTGGATTTTCAAAAAGCATTTGATAAATTCCCTGATGAATAACTTCTTAGGAAATTAAAAAGTCATGGGATGGGGGCAATGTCCTGTTGTGGATTAGGAACTGGTTAATAGAAAACAGAGAGTAGGGCTAAATGGTAAATTTTACCAGTGGAGAAAGGTGAATAATGAAGTACTACAGGGATCTGTTCTAGGACCACTTCTGTTTAATATATTTATAAATGATCTGGACATGGAACAACAAGTAAAGTGATCCAATTTGTCGACATAAAGTTATTCAAAGTTGTTAAATCACAAAAACATTGTGAGAAATTGCAAGAGAATCTTGCAAAACTGGGAGACTGGTATGCAAATGGAAAATTAAATTTAATGTGGACAAATGCAAAGTGATGCACTTAGGGAAAAGTAATCCAAGTTAAAGCTACACAATGCAAGGTTCAACATTAGGAGTCACCATTCAGGAAAAGGATTTTCTGCTCAGTGTGCAGCAGCAGCCATGAATGCAAATAGAATGCTAGGAATTATTAAGAAAGGAATGGAGAATAAAAAACAGAGAATATCATAATACCTCTGCTTTGCTCCATGGTGTGACCTTATCTTGAGCATTGTGTGCAATTCTGGTCACCACATCTGGAAATAGGATGCTGGGCTTGATGAACCCTTGGTCTGACCCAGCATGGCAATTTCTTATCTTATTATAGAGAAAAGCAACCAAAATGGCAAAGTGGATAGAACTATTCCCTTATGAGGAAAGGCTAAAGTGGTTAGGACTCTTCAGCCTGGAGAAGAGACAACTGAGCGGAAATATGATAAGGTCTATAAAATAATGAGTAGAGTAGAACGAGTAAACATTAATCAGTTGCTTACTCTTTCAAAGAGTTCAAAGACTAGGGGACACACAATGAAGTTACTAGATGATACATTTAAAAGTAATAGAAAATATGTTTTTACTCAATGCAAATTAAGCTCCGTATTTCACTGCCAGAGGATGTGGTAAAAACTATTAGTGTAGCTGCATTTAAAAAAGGTTTGGACAAGTTCCTGGAGGAAAAATCCATAAACCATTATTAAGGGAGTTACTGAAATCCACTTCTTAGCAGCATGGAATCTATCTACCTCCTGGTATCCTGAATGTTATGAGTGCTACCCACGGCAGACCCACTGTGCGGCACTCTCACCTTCTTGTACGGACTCCAGTTCCTGGTTCCTCTTCACTGGTGGTGGTGGGCCGCCAGCTCCGACCTCGGGTTGCCTCCGGTGCCTCCGGCTCTGCCATGGTCCCCAGTGTTGCCAGCCAAGATGTCCCTGCTCGTCCGCAGAGAGACGCTGCCATCGGCGCTGCACCCCTCCCTAGGTGCCCGCGCATCACTGATTCTTTTAAAGGGCCCGTGGCGGGAACCTGGCCGCGGACCCCGGATGCTGATGTATATAAGCTCAGGCCTCTCTCCATAGCGTTGCCTTTGCAACAGGTCTCCAAGTACTCATTGCTGATAGAGAATTGTCTCTACGTTGTGTTCCTGTTTCCTGTAGGGATGTGCAACTTATAGGTCCCTATTCGTTGCATTTGTGGGTCCGCAAAATGCATGGCGAACCCCCATGAATGCAACATATCATTAGTTTCATTCTTTTTGTTCGCGCCATGGTGTTTTAGTGGCCGTTTGAAATAGAAGGCCATGTGAGAATAGGGGCAGATTGGCCTATCAGGGGATCATGCTTCCCCCGGTGGGTCAGACTAGCTGATCATGTAGCCTCCTCTGCTCTGGGTCATTTAGGGCACCGGGCCAAAGAAATGAAGAGACCAGGCCGGCGGGGCCGAAGAAAAGAAGATGGCCATTGCCAGCCGCTGCCGCCAGAGAAATGAAGACCAGTTCAGTCAGCCACTGATGGAGAGCAGGCCGGCAGGGCCAAAGAAAACAAGATTTGCACAGCTAGCCGCCGCCCGAGACCAGGCCAAAGAAAAGAAGATGGTCGCTGCCAGCCGCAGCCGGCGAAATGAAGACCAGCACAGCCAGCCGCTGATGGAGACGAGCTGTTCAGCTGGGGGCCTTTGTGTTTATATGTATTTGAGATCGGAAGGGTGCTTCTGTGTATATGTATGTGTGAAAGGAATGGTGCATCTGTGAGTATGTATGTGATGTATATGTGAGAAAGGAATGGTGCATCTGTGTGTGTGTATGTGGGGTATATCTGAGAAAGGAATGGTGCATCTGTGTATGTGTATGTGAGAAAGGAATGGTGCATCTGTGTGCGTGTATGTGAGAAAGGAATGGTGCTTCTGTGTGAGTGACAGGAAAGGTGCTTCATGTATGTGAGATAGGGAGGGTGCTTCTGTATGTGTGTGATGTATATGTGAGTCAGGGAGGGTGCTTGTGTGTGTCAATGTGTGTGTGCGAGAGACAGATGGAGCATATTTCTGGCTGGCTTGTGGCTGTGAGAGAGGGCATGTGCTTGATTGTGCCTGTTTGTAACTGAGAACATGTGTGTGATTGAGAGCTTGTGTGTAAGTGAAATAGAGAGAGCATGTGTGTGAATGAAAGCCTGTGTATAAGTAAGAGAGATTGAGAGCATTGTGTGATTTAAAGAGACTGGCCAGAGAGGTGAAGTGTGTATGTGTGAGAAAGACTGATCAGGGAGATGGCTGGTGTGTGTGTGTGAGAGAGAGACTGGTTGGGGAGATGATTGGTGTGCGAGAGACAGAAACTGGTCCTGAGGGTGTGACTGGTGTGTGTGTGTGAGAGACAGAAGAGACTGGTTGTGGTCCATAAGGAAGAGGAAAGGACAGCTTCAGCAGCTACTGTTGCTTCTGGTGTGGCCTGCAAGGGAACGGAATAGGAGAACTGCTGGAGGGTAAGTAAAGGTGGCTTTTTAAGTTCATTTTTCTTGATTGACTACCATTTTAATTATTGGGTAGTATGTGATGTGTCTGCTGTTTGAAATATTTTATTAGTGTTTGGAAAGCTTTCAAAATTTGCATGAGTCTTTAATTATTGGATATTCTATTCATCAGCTGTTTTGAAATTATTTTATTAGTATGATTTTACTATTATGATTAATGATTTATATATCTTGATTTTATTGATTATTTCATGAGGAATGGTGAAATTTTTGTTTTTCCATTGTTGCACTGTATAGAGTATGGCGTAACGCGTTTTATAGTTCAGTTGTTGTCTGCACATTTCTATTTATACTTTATGTGGCTTTATTCTGTATTTGGTGAGGGTTTGTGTTCTGCATGCAAAGACTGAGATGAAGCATTCTTTTAGCATGTGGTTTCTCTGTAGGGATCTGTAGTAGCTTGGCCTGTTCTGTTTTCCTGATAGGAGGTGTATTGATATTTTAGATTCTGGTGTAATATTTGTGGTACTCTTTTTCATAGGTAGGGTTGTTATTCTTTGAGTGCTGGCAGATAGTACTGTGTTGATATGGGAGGACCATGCTGAAATATTACACAATAGGTATGATGCCATATGAATTCCAAGATGCAAAGTTTTCTTGTTGGCATCACAACAGTGCATGAAATTATCACAGTAACGTATATATTAATTTTACCTCAGAATGTCAATTTTCAATTAAAATATGTGTTAAATGCATAATTTCAAATTGTGTTTGGGGAGGTGAGGGTACGGCGCCAGGCTGTAAGGTTTGCCTAGGGTGCCTCATACACTTGCCCCAGCCCTGTGCACAGCAGCAATGCTCCACCCCACCCAGGCATAGTTCATTATGTTTCAGGTCCTAGCACATGTGTTAGACTCCTTGGTCCGTGTTTCAAGATGGGTCGGGTGGATAGTACGCCCCGGTTGACAGTCGTGTCGCATGCTGAGCCTCGTCTTGTCTTGCCTCCTTGTCTTTCCCCTATCAAAATCACAGTGACCAGACTACCTCCGCTCTGCCATCCTGTCTTGCACCTATCAACTTTCTGCCACTCTGCCTTGCTGCCATACACCAGATGATTCTACTCCTTATGGTGTTCTTACCACTATCATGGTTCCTCAGTGTGTTGGTGCTAGTCTTTCTAATGCTTTGTCCCTTTATCGGCACCTTGTGGTTTTTTTCTTACACCCATTCTGCTTGCTATGTTCCCCCTTCATTGTGCTATAGGATGTTGATGCCATTTGTCTTGCCACCTTGCCTGTTGTGCTGCCTTCGAGGGTTCATGCAACTGTTATTGGTGCTCTCCTTTGAAGCTGTGCTGTGTTTTTGACACTCTCGCTGCTGCTTTGCACCTCTGTTAAAGCACGCTATCCACTCCTAGTACCCCTTTGCCCCTTTACAGTGCCTTAGGCTATTCATGCCACTTTGGTGCCACTTTGCCACAGTCTAAGTACCTTGGAGCTCTTTTCTCATTCTGATGATTGCTCCCCAGAGGTTTCATCAGAATTGATAAGAAAACCCCAATTCTGCAGCCAAAAATAGGCTGCAAATACTTCCCCCGTTGACTTTATTGGAAAAACAGAAAACAAAAAGAATCAAACGAATTGGGTTTTTCCCCATGAAATGAATGCAACGCATTTGGGTCCTGGCAAAACGAATAAGAATTGAAACACATTTTTTCCTTCTGCACATCCCTAGTCTCCTGTGGTTCCTGGTTCCAGTCTTCCTTGTTCCTGCCCTGTCTATGTATTGGACTAACTTTCTGGATTTCGACTCGGCTTTGTTTGACTACTCTTCAGCCTATCTCCAACCCCGGACTTTTGCTACATTTGACCATATCTGCCTTCTCCGTGCCTTGCCCTTTGCCTTGATTGATTACACCTGCCTTCTCCGTGCTCTGACCATTGCCTTGATCGACTACGCTATAGATTACTCCATGTCCAGAGTTCTTCATTATTTGCCATGACCTTCCCTTGCTGCAGCCATGATGCCAGCCTGTCAGTGACGCTTCTTCCAGCCTACTTCCTGGACATGGACTTACAAGGCTTCGGCCTTTCTTTGCTCAGGCACCTCCAGTTACCTCCTGTTCAATTGGTGCATGAGTTCCCGTACCGAACCCAGTCCATGGTAGGACTATGCCACCTATTGCCTGCTGTCTCTGGGCTGAACCACCTTACTTCACGAACCAACCTCGAGGCCCACCTTAGTCCTGCCGGCTCTGGCACCCAAAGGCTCAACCTGCGGGGAATGAGGGCTGGTATAGGTGAAGCTCCAGCGGCCTCTATCTTCAGTCCACTCCACCTGCCGTTGGTGGGGACCCGTAGGTCCCTACCTACAGGTGCGTCAACCCCACCTTGGCCCAAGGGTCCACCTCCAATGCAACAGGTTGCAAAGGCCATAGACTCGGTAGAGCCACATGCCCTCCAGGCCATAACTGACCTGGCATCCAAGGTTCAAGAACAGCAGCAATTCTTGGAGGCACTGGCTGCCTCTATTGGACCCTTCATACCCAGCTTAATGATTGTCCTAATGATTCTGTTTCTACCTCGGCTCCTCCTCATCCACAGTCACCTCCATTGATGCCTTGAGCCTTGTTGGCACTTCCAGCGCCCCTTCACTTCAATGGAGACTCTAGACTCTGCAGAGGGTTTATAAACCAATGTTACATGCAATTTGCTCTACAGTCCTCAGTCTTCTAGGATGAGTAGACTAAAGCCACCTTTATCCTTTTTCCACTTTAAAGGGAAGGCAATGGCCTGGGCTTCTCAGAGTAAGTTCCATTTACCATCACACATTGTCTTCTGTCTGTCAACCAGTTTGCAATCCAGGTCACCACCTTGGAACTCACTCCTAAGCTTCTCATTTTATTCACAAGCCTACTGTGTGGGACCGTATCAAAAGCTTTGCTGAAATCCAAGTAGATGACATCGAGCGCTCTTCCTCGATCTAATTCCCTAGTCACCCAATCAAAAAAGTCAATCAGCTTTGTCTGACAGGACCTTCCCCTGGTGAATCCATTCTGCCTCTGGTCCAGCAATTCTTCTGACAGTTGTTAGTTCACTATTCTTTCTTTCAACAGTGACTCCATTACTTTTCCCACCACCGAGGTGAGGCTAAACGGCCTGTAGTTTCCAGCCTCCTCTCTGCTCCCACTCTTGTGAAGTGGGACCAGCACTGCTCTTCTCCAGTCACTCAGCACCACACCCGTTCTTAGACAAAAGTGCCTTTTTAAATAATAAAACAAGATGATATTATCAATAATTTATAATAATGATTCTCTAGTTAAAAAAGGTATTTAAAGAAAAAAACAGATAATTAAAAATAACACTTTTCAACTACCGATTTAGATAAAAGGACTAAAGGAATTTATATGTCCAAACATTTGGTACTATTTGAAGTACACAATTAGGTTTGATTTACTTACTAATCATGGCATTAAATATATCTTCTTTTATTCTTAAATAAGTTCCTTTTTCTATTTAAATAAGTTTTTAAACAAGTTACTTTGAATATAATTAAGAATGTTTTAGAATCTTAAATACAAAACTGTGGTAGTTAATTCGTTAATATTTATTTTTATGTTGAATTACAAAATAATTGTGTTTTGTTATAGTATATCATATTTGGTTTGATTTACTTAACCTTCTAAACAATTAATTATGTAGACAAACTATCATATAACCTTCACAAATTTTTAGTAGAAATGTAAATGGTTCTTTTTGTACATCTGGTTTCTTTTCAGCTTAGATTGACGTTTTGGTATACATGAGAACAACAGTGTAATATTAAAGACAATACAAAGACAATTAAGGTAATAATGTTATTTAATAATTAAGAGTTTTTTAGGATTTATTAATGAGTTATCTGTGTGTAAGGTCAATTTTTTCACAACAATTTTTCATTTCATTTTATCTGTCTCCTTTTAATTATTTCAATGTCAAGTACTTTCTTTTTTAAATAAAATTAAAAAATTTTTTTTTAAATATTGAAATCCAGTTTTAATATAAATTACTTCATGTAAATTATATTGGTTTTTACTATCATTACAGCCCCTAATGCTGCCGAATAGGCAAAACTCGGCCAGAGTCGGGCAATTGATTTAATAATACTAATAAAGGACTTCTTTCCACTGCATATGGTCTTGCTTTTGTTCTGTTTGCCTTGCTTCACTTGACCATCTTCTGGTTTGTTTTGTTGGATCCTCCTTATATAAAGCATTGAAGAAGAAGGCAGTGCACCCTAGGTTAACAAACTTTTTACAGGGCTAGAGACAGAAGCTGGGGATACAATTGCTCACTCAACAATATCTCAAAGGATTTTCTAGAATTTTTTCTTTAACATCATCCCCTTACATGAAGCTCAATTTAAATTTCTCTGGAGATTGTCTTATCCTCGAAGACATGTGCACTTGTTGGGGATGATTCAATCTAGTAAAAGTATTAAATGTCTGGATGGAGTGGGTATTTTGGGTCACCAGTTTTGGTTATGCCCGGTTATCCTGCATTTCTGAATAAGTGCAATAGTTTCTTTCAGGTAACAAAAGTGATGGTAACTTGGGTGGTTTCTACCTTTGGGGGTCATTCACTAAAGCACGCGATAAGGCCATATTGTATGCGAAAAGGGGGAGGGGAGGGGGCTGGGAGGGGAGGAGTCGGGGCTAGGGGAGGGAGGAGTCGGTGGTGGCTTTGCTGCCGGCGATAACATTACCAATGTTATCGTCAGCAGTAGCGTGCCGAATAGCCCCACCTTTCATGGTGGGGCTATTCGGTGCGAAAGCCGGCAGCGAAGATACCGTGGTGGTGTGAAGGCTGCGGGCTTTCACAGGCCTGCTCCCCCCTTCGCCCCCTCCGCCCCCCCGTTTTTGCTGGATTCATCATTCTGCGATGAATGATGAATCCAGGCCTTTGTTTTTGATGATTTAAAAGTGTAATTTGTTCAGATATATACAGATATGGGGGAGAAAGGTTTTACTGTTAGCTAAAAGATGATTTTACATAATTGGTTGGTGGCAAATCCACCAACTCTGGCACAGTTGAGCAACATCCTACATTATGTCTGTCTCATGGAAAAATACAGGGGTAGATTTCCAAAGGGTTACGCATGTAGGTTACGTGCGTAACCCCTGAAAACATACCCCAAACCCCCCCTGCGCGCGCCGAGCCCATCTTGCGTAGGCTGCCGGCACGTGCAAAGCCCCGGCATGCGCGTAAGTCCCGGGGCTTTCCTGGGATGGGCCTGTCGGGGGCGTGTTGTGGCCGGCGCATCATCGGGGGCTTTCCGGGGGCGGGGCCGCGGGCGTGGTTCAGGCCTGGGGGCGTGGTCGTGGCCTCCAGACCAGCCCCCGGACCGGAACATAGCGCACCAGCAGCTGGCCCGGAGTGCACAAGTTATGCCTGCCTCAGGCCGGCGTAACTTTTGGATTAAAGGTAGGGGGGGGTTAGATAGGGCTGGGGAGGTAGGTTAGGGAGGGGAAGGTGCGGGGGGTGGGGGTGGTGGAAGGAAAGTTCCCTCCGAGGCCGCTCTGATTTCGGAGCAGCCTCGGAGGGAACAGAGGCAGGCTGCGCGGCTCGGCAGAGCGCAGGCTGCCGATTTTGGGCAGCCTTGTGCGCGCCGACCCCGGATTTTAACAGATACGTGCTGCTACGTGCGTATCTATTGAAATCCGGCATACTTTTGTTTACGCCTGGTGCGTGAACAAAAGTATGCACGTGCGTAGTTTTATAAAATCTGCCCCATATTGAAAATAATGGATGCTTGTAGGAATCAACAAGTATTCCTAAAAGTTTGGCATTCTTATAGCTACAGTTTTTCCATCATAGAACATGCAATTTGATAGTAAATGATCTAATATCATTTCTCTCACACACTATTAGAAATAGTTTTGCCATTCTGTATTAAAACTCTATTTATGAATGTAGGAGAATTGAGAGGGAGAAGGAGGGAGAAGGTTGGGAGGGAGGGTACAGGTATTTTTGATGTTTCAGAGGCATTTACTTGTGTGCTCTAGCTGACTTCTGAGGTGCTGTGAAGGAGCCACACACCTCTGTAAGTTTGTATATATGTGAGTTTTTTTCAGATTTGAACTAAAGGCACTTGCCACACCTGAAACAGGTGCTAAAGTGACATCACTTTGGCATCAGCCTCACTGCAGTTGGTGCCATTTTTATTTTTCAAGAATAATTTTTTAAATTGGGAAACAGCAAAACACATTACAATATTATGACAACCATAACTAAACAGTAGGTATCACACCTGGCTTATAGATACAAAGGAGTTCCGGCCCAGCAATGTTTTTCAGGAGGTGGGTGAGGGGTCAGAGGGGCTCAGAGGCCCCAAGTGGGCTTGGCTAAGCCTAGCTGGGCAGGCTGGAGCCTTGAGTCTTCTCCAGAATGACATCATGAAGGTGCCTTTCTCTGGGGGGACAGCACTACTTTGATGTACAGCTGGGCCTTGGCAGTGGAACTAGATCTCTGGGACTGGGTTTTGGCGTATGGACTGAGTTTCAGCACCGGGCCTCTGCTCTGAGACTGGGCCTCTAGGATGGGCCCCAGCATCAGGTCTGGTCCAAGCCTAAGCCTTGGAACTGGGCCTAGACCTCAGTGCTGGGCCCAGGTCATTTTTTGGCCCAGGATGGCCCAGCCACCTGAGGCCATTTTTTTTTTTGCAGTTTTGTTTTTTTTTTGTTTGGCAGATGAACTGACTGAAAAAAAAAAAAATGAAATGCATCAACTATAGATGACAACCCCTCACCCTCCCGAAATGAAAAAAACAAACCGAACAGAATATTTGGGGGTTGCGTATCCTTATTGTTGATCTTTACTTATGCCATTCTTTTTTGTGCCCTATGCTCTTTTTTTGCTGCCTTGCAGTTTTCATGCCACAGTTCCTGATGTCCCTTTGTCTTCGGTAAGTGCCTTGTGGTATTCATGCCCTTCACCCCTCTTTTGGATCATTGGGGTTTTATTGCCACCCCTGCTGCTACTTTGCTCCTCTCATGTTGCCCTGTGGTGTGGCTGCCTCTGCTTGGACTATTTTGCCCTGTCATGATGCTATGGGGTATTCATGCCTCTTTTTGGTGCCACTTAGACAGTCTTGGTGTCGTGGAGTGTTCGTCCCTCTTCAGATAGTGTCTAGATGTAAGTTTCATTAGAATTGATTAGAAAACCCTAATTTCGGAGCCCAAAATTGACTTAATGGGAAACGAACAGTTGACACAAGTTAACACAATTTTTTTTTTTCCTTTTGAATTGAACAAAACAAATTATGGAGGCATACAAAATGACTTAAGCAAACCAAAATGAAATTTATTTCTGTGCACATCCGTATTCTCCTATATTGTTACAAAATAATTACATTATGCAAAAAGTGCACTTGGTGTGAGGTCATCAAATATGAGATAAATCTGCCTTCCTTTCCTTTATGTATCTGCCTAGCTCTTACTTCCCCACAAGAGAAAGCAACATGAGCTCTCACTTATTGGATCTGAAATCACCATCAGTTTGGATTGTGACTGTCTGTTCTGAAACTAAGCCAGTAATGGAAACAGAATGGACAAGTAATTAAATTTCATTTCTGCTTTATGAAAGCCAGGAAGTCTTGCAATAAGCTTGGCCTCATAATGTTCGGTTTAGAATTTCTTCCAGCATAATTGGTTGCTGAAATATGTGCCAAAGCAAAGGTCTAGCATAAAACTGCTCAGAAATGATGACATTTAGGGGTCCAATCATTATATTGTGATAATGGTGTCTTCGCATGAAAACAGCCATTTTTATTTTTATTTTTATTTTGTATTTTCATTTTCATTAAAGAATTATCACATATGAATATCACACGAAAGGTTTAGCTTTACCTTTTGGAAAAATTGTCCAAAATAATATGATATGTAAACCTCCATGCTAATGAGGCTTAATTGTGAAATTTGTTATTCTACTTAGGCAGCATATTCTGTGATATGTAAAATAGCATGGTAATGAGGAAAATTCACAAAATTAAGTATTCATATGCTTTTCTTTAAGCTCTCATAAACCGTGAAAGCGAAATTAAAGAGAATTTATGGGTAGATTATTAACGCCAGCTCCCAGCAGGCCTTAGAGTCTGATTTAGGTACTATATAAAACAGACAGAAAACAGATCTTTCCCTTTTGCCTTGAGCTTCTGAAACATAGCTACCACATTTACACAAGCTGAGAAAAGTCAGAGACAGATGGGGCAGGAGGGAGATCATAACAGAGAGTGCAGTTGATAGGGAGAAAAGGAGAGCAGGAGTCAGGCACAGCAGCAGAAGCTGTGGAAGAGGACGGAGCCAAGTACCTTTCTAGGACTTTCAGAATAAGAAGTCCTAATAAGATAGAGGTTAAGCTGGAATTATATAATGACTTGTTTAAGTGTCACCAACCAGCAGCCCACCATTCTCCTCTCAGCGACGGTCATGCCACAGGGGCTCGAGTGATATGCCCTGAGGCCATTTTTCTCTCTTGTTGGTGAGAATTTACTTGGTTCAATAAAGCAGATTCCAAATTCTTTAATTCTGTTCCAACTTGCTTGCTTTAATTGCACAGCATGGCATAATTTACATAGACATTGGCTCACAGTTGAATCAACATTCTCCAAGTATTATGTATATGTTAGTTAAGTCATTTTCTCAATATTATTTTTAGATGTCTTTATTCCAGCTGGATCATTCATTTACTCAGCTCAGCATCCCTGAGCTATGCTTCCAAGATTAAGGGGTTTATTTTCCAACGCGATCGCACGTGAAAAAACTATGCCCATGCCCATGCCCCAGATTTGCAGGGACTAAAAAGGGGCGGCATCAAGACCGGAACAGGAGGAGTTGGGGCGGCACCGGGGCAGACGCCGCGAAGACAGCAGAGGTGCGATCGCTGCCGGCATTCGCAGACCCGCCCCCCCACTTCGCCCTCCATTAGTGCGCGATACAGGGAGCCCTGCAACATAGGAAAATCCAGCCCTTGATTTGCATTGATACCATTTCTTATAATTTACCTCTTATAAAGAGATGTTTTCAACCTGGAGTTTATTAGTCATTGATTATTAATTTTAAAATGTGCCTGCTCATGAATTGCCTTATGTTTTATCTTGATGTTTTATGTTTTTTACTGTAATCCACCTAGTGTGGGAAAATCAGTATAGGCGGAATATAAATATTTTAAATAAATAAATACACTGTATATAAATATGTCTGTGTATGCTCATATCAAAGAACCGCTGAGATGCTCTACTGGAGAAATTTCTCAATCTAAGCTTCCACCTCTGCATTCACTGCCACACCAGGTAGCTCCTTCATGCTTCACTCCTCACTCTCACACATAACCTGAAGCATTCTCAGTACACCCAGATCAGGTCTCTATTATCCTGACTTTGGATTAATGAAACAAGCCAAATGATGAGTAATCATGGATGGGAGTGCTGGATCACCTGACAGGTGTCATCTAGTACCTAGTCTTCTCAAAGTGTTGAGCTCATCATATTATCTAGTCTCTGGGGATTTTCAAACTAATCCTTTAGTGGTAATGGTAAAGCATTTTTTATACTCTTTTTCAGAACCTTCAAAACGGTGTGCAATGAAAAGTAGAAAAACTTACATGCGGTTAAAAAAAACAAACACCTCAAATTACTGCATACAATAGATGATCATCTAACAATAGGGCAGCGAAAGATTAACCAAAGTAGTCCAGTTTGCCCTTTGAAAGCACCATGAATGTTAAATCAATTTAAAAATGATTCTGCAACTGTTTTACTTGGGTTGCAGAATATAAGATTTTTAAATAGATGATTAAATAAATAATTAGGTAACCAGTGGAGTTGTAGCAGAACAGGAATGACATAATTGAATTTAGAAGCTGCTTTAGCCGCCGTATTTTGGAGAAACTGAATATGTCAAAAATTAACTGCAACAATACCTGTATATAAAGAATTACAGTAATTAACCTTAGATAAAATCAGGGCACAAGATAGCATTGTCAGATCAGGTTTAGATAAAAAATGGTACTAACATATGAATCATGTGAATAATGTTGATTTTGTTCCATTATAATTTATTGCAAGTTATATTCTAATGTATTGTAAGTTAGATTGTATTATGTTGTTGTATTGTAAGATATTCTGTAGGATATATTGTTGCTCCCATTTCATTTTAAAATATAATGTAAGAAATAATATGAAGTTACAATGTAAAATAAGACACCTTCATCTTCTTAGAGCCCCAGTTGCACTGTAAACCGATGTGATATTTCAGATCGAACACCAGTATTTATTTATTTTTATTTATTTAACAACTTTTTTATACCAACATTCGTGGGTACATCATATCAGTTTACAATGAACTAAAAGAAATACAGCGAACAAAGGAGGGGGAGCAGTAGTAATACAGTAATACAGCAGTAATACAGAAATACAGCAGAAATACAGTGAATAAAGGAGGGGGAGCAGTAGTAATACAGTAATACAGCAGTAATACAGAAATACAGCAGAAATACAGTGAATAAAGGAGGGGGAGCAGTAGTATATAAAAACAAACAAACAAGTAAATAAATAAATGTGAATGCTATAAAAAGCTGACTTAGTTGTAAAGACACCTGTTTGGACATTGAGAGGAAAGTATTTAAATTCATGCCTAGCAATCTAATTACATCAAAAAGAGGAATATGAACATTTTTCATACTGGGTACTAATTTGATGTTATATTTACATACCCAAACCAAATTGCCTCTGACTTTTGGGGGCTGACTTTTAGCTTATGATTGAGCAGTAAATTGGCTATCCTTTCCAAATAGTATTTTAGCCAACAGCCTCTTGCCTTGAAAAAAACAAACTAGGAATTGCATATACTTTCCTATTGAGAGGACGACGTGGCAGGATATAAAAAAATGCTCATTTCATCTGGCTGTTTATCTGGTAGCCAGGGGACTGCCATAAATCCCATATCCTGTGCCATTTCTAGATTATGAGGAGCTAGGATTGCTGCTAGGTGAGTTAGAAGAAAGTCAAACAGACATCATACAATACAACACTTTAACCTATGGCTATAGATATTAAGGGCTAATTTTCAAAGCCATTTATGCGTATAAATGTAGGTTTATGCATATTAACTGATTCCTTATAAAATAGTGTGGGATTTGTGCCCATAAAAGTATGCCCATGACCCAGTTTTGCATATACATTTATATGCACAAAAAAAATATTCCATGGTAAAATTGGGGCACAGCTGGGATTTACATGCATAATTCTGACCTTAAAAAGTATACACACAAATTAACCCACACAAGTTACATGCTGAAAGAAACAGCTGTAACTTTGTGCAGGTGTTTCAGATAATTTTCAGCGCAAATTTATACACATATGTTCATTATGAAATTTTGGTGTAAATTATGCATGTGGCTGCTGCATAAGTTATAAAATTACCTTCTAATGGGCTTTACCTGAATACAGCAGTTAGATCAGCAGAATATAAGATGACGCCACACCGAGTCCATGTGATCTGCTGCTAAATTCCTGAAGAGGCAGTGGAAGAGGGACTCAGGAATTGAGAGTGTGGGTGCTGAAACAGGAAGAGAAGCAGGCTGACACAGAGCACATGGTGATTTTATATTGCTGTGAGGAACTGTTTTCTGGAGCTGCTTTGTATTCTGTGTCCTATTTCGTAATAAACGAGTAAAAACTGTTTCTGAATTTATCAGCCTCTTCTGTGCCCTGCTTTCCCTAGGAAGCCATTTTGAACAAGGTTGCCAGTGAAGTCCTGACAATGCAAGCACAAGGACACAGTATTACAGACTGGGTTAACAAGTTTGCACATGGATTACTTCTATTATTTTTCTTTAACAGGTGACACTTGATATGGGATGTGGGCTTGTTTCCTCACTTCTGTAGCTAAGCCCACAACTCCCTCAGAGTACAGCAAGGCATGCATTTTCACTTGCTCCAACACTGAGCAGATAATTGGCCTATTGAAAAATTGGTTCAATTGTGTTGATAAATATGGGTTTGTGTTATAATGCTTGTTTGAGAAAGTTACAGGTATGGTGATTGAAGTGTAGGCAAATGTTTTTTTGGCATCTTCCCCTTATTCATTAAACATGCTCTGTATCCTTCTTTTTGCCTTTTTTAAATAGAACAATGTCAGAAGAACTATTTAATATGCCCAAAAAGAAATAATGAAGCTTATGCATATTTTAATGAGGCTGAAAATGCATTATGAGGCTTAGAGCCAAGAAGCATTAAATGCCTTATTAGCTGTTCTCTGACAGCCTGTTCACCACAAGTTGGCCTCAAGAGGATGACTTTCAATCTCTGGATAGCATTTTAAAAATTTTGCCCAGCCATCATGAATATAATACAAACTTTTCAAAGAAAAAGTATTGACTTCCACTCTTGTTGGAATAGTCAGAGTAATTCGTTTGCCCTATAACATATACATTAACTTGGCTAAGATGAAACTTTTCACCAAAATAATGCAAGCAAATTAATTTAGATTAAAAACAATGTTAGCACCTATATCACTAGGGGTGTGAAGAAGTAAAAATTTAATTTTGTTTTTCATATTGTTTTTTTGAGGGGGTTTTCTCCACGAATTTTATTCTGTTTAATGTTTATTTAGTTAAAAAAAAAACCAACATAAAAAAAATGGAAAAAAAAATTTACAGGGCCTTCTGAGACCTCCTGCCTCCCACCAGAAAAAATTCCGGGACAAGATCTTTACCGACCCTCACTTATCTGTTCCAGGGGGGATTTAATGCCAGGGCCTAGGCCCTGGGTTGACACCGGGGCCTAGAGACCAGGTCCCAATGTCTGGGCCTTGGCCCAGACCCAGGACTTCTGCCAGAGCATGACCCGGAGGCGGGTACTGACACCTGGGTCTCGGCCTAGGTGTGGACTTGGCCCAGTCTCAATGCCAAGGCCTGGTCCAAAGATCAGGTCCTGATGCCTGGACCTCAACCCAGACACAGGCATAGGTTTGATGCCAGGGTTTGACCCAGAGACCAGGTCCTAATGCCTGGGCCTGGGCCTAGGCCTGGTCCCAATGCCAGGACTTCAGCACAGGGTCAGACCCAGGACTGATGCCCAGGCCTCAGAAGTCTTCTTCCAATGTCTTCTTTTTTTTTTTTTTTAATTCTTAAAATAATACCATCTGCTCAGTTGAGGGTGCCATGTGATGCATGGCAGTTCAATTAACTATTGTATATCAAAAGGGCACTGGGGAGGATGCACTGGAGTTATTTAACACTGGCACTTCCTGAGCAGGCAGCGTCATTTCAAGAGCAAACAAAGAAGGAAGAAGACATCAGATGAAGACCTCCAAGGCCTGAGTGCTGGGCCTGGTCCTGACCCTGATCTGAAGCCCCAGGCATCAGGACCTGGTCTCCAGGTCAGGCCCTGGCATCAGGCCTGGGTCTGGGTTGAGCCACAAGCAGCGGGACCTGGTCTCCAGACCAGGCCCTGGCATCGGGCCTAGGCCTAAGCTTAGGCATCAGAATCTAGACTCTGGGTCCATGCCCACAGTCAGACCTGGGTCCGGGCTGAGGCCCAGGTGTCAGGACCCGGTCAGGATGTGGTGTCGGATTTGATAAGTGAAAGAGGGTTTGGAAAAGTTTCCATGCCTGGGTCTTTGCTCAGGTATCAGTCAAGACCCTGGCATCAGGCCAGGGCCTAAGTTGAGACCACAAGAACTCCACTTGGGCTTAGCCGCAGCCCCTTTGTTGGGGTCCCTGCTTTGAGTCTCGGCCTATTCCCTAGGTGAGGCCCTTGCTTCAGGCCTAGGCATAGGCCTGACCAGTGACTTTTTTTTTATTATTGGTTTTCAAGACAAAATGAGATTACACTGAAATTTTGTCAGAATTTAATTTGAAAACGACACAAAACGAAATAAATTTTGATTCATTTCCTATTTCATTTCTTCTGAATGCCCATCCCTATTTATCCCTGAAATTTTAAAAAAGTCATATTTTCTCTCATTTCACATCATTTTTAGTGCTAGTACTCAGTATCTTAATTCTCTTTACTGTGTCTTTTCAGCTGCCTTTATCTCATACTTTACTTTTCCAATCCTTTTAGCTTTAGTCAGGTAGAACATGATCTACTTTGTCTCTTACATTTGCTGGCAGGCTTTCTTATATACCTTTAGATATTGTAACACCAGTTTTCCATTTGCCATCATCCACTGCTGCCTTCATGCTCTGAAAATATTGCCCTGCTATGCTCATAAAAAGACCCCCCACCCTCATTTTTATAGGCAGTTGGATATAAGTCTGTAAATGGAGGTCTTAAATTAACTTTGACTTTATTGATATGATCATTCACCAATGTATTTTATTTTATTTATTTATTTATTTAGATTTATATTCCACTTTTCGTACTTTTTTTCAGTGCTTCAAAGTGGATTACATTCAGGTACTGAAGGTATTTCCCTATCCCCAGAGGGCTTACAATCTAAAGTTTGTACCTGAGGCAATGGAGAATTGGAGATATGACTCCAGCTCACTAAAGGAATTCTATTGTGCATAATAGACAGGGTAATTTTGTAATATCACAGGTAATATTGGTGGCAGCTATATGCAAAAGGTACACCAATTTTCAAAGCAAACTTATCGCATACATTTGTTTTGAAAAATATAGAAATAATGTATACACACTCACCCACACAAAGTAACATTTGTACTTTGAAAGATATAATTTGTGCATGATAATTTGCATATATACTTTTGAAAATCAAAAGTATGTGCAGAACTGCCGAGTGCCCAATTTTATGCATTTATAAAATATAAATGCTTGCACAATTGGTAAAAATTATTTCCACAGGTTGAAACTTCATGACCTTTCATCATTTATACTGACCTTCAATTTCTGATAATTTGCCCCAGGCCTTTCAGTTTTCCTCCAAATATTGAAACACCCTAGAACCACCAGCTGACATTCAGTATTAGCTTGTTGTATCTCATGGCTTAGATTCCCTGCTACCTGTGCAGCAGGGAATTAGGGACCTGCTGTATAGGTAGCCACTTATCAACTGCTAAGTGCACATTTTCATGCATGTGGGGCTTGTATTGTACTATTTACTAATTTATCCTGGCATTCAGCATCAGCATGTGGTATGTCATGGCTTAGATTCTCTGCTGTCTATACAGATTGGGGTAGATTTTAAAAGATTCACTCACATGGTTATAAACATGCACAGGGCTTAACGCATTGTGGGCAGCATGTATTTTACAAAGTTTGCGCATATGTGTGTGAACCATTCAAAATACACACATGTTTTTTGCCCACAAGTCGTGTGTGCCCATTGTGCGCAGCATGCATATTTGTGCGCACCCTGCATTCATGCACGCCCATCCACACGGGACTTCCTGCTCCTCCACTGTGTGCGAAATGACTGGCAGGGGCAGGGAGCCAAACTTCACCAGCAGGGACGTAACTATGCTAGTGGTGGAAAAAGAACACCTGTTATTCCTCATCAGGGGTTGCAGAACCCATTACCCAAGGCTGAGACGAACCTGTAGGGAGCTGCAAGCCAGATTCAACCAATGAGCTTCCCACCCCCATGGAGTAAGTAGACAGTATTTACAGTTATGTAATCTACTGTAGATGGAGGCACTGTGGGAGTGTGAATGTCAGGTTAGGCCTGGGAGGAAGAAAGTGATTGAGAAACAGTCATAGTATAGGTTTATGGATGGAGAGTGTAATGTAAACTCCAAAGATTATTTGTATTGCTTATTAGCTCCATGACAATTGAACCTCAGTATCATGGTTCTTCATGGTTGCAAAATGTAGTTATAGCACTCATTGTCACATACCAGTATGCAAATCCTAATTGTACCTACAGAGTATACTCATGGTACTTTTTCCATTTTTTCCAATAGATAGAGGACCTGAAGAAGAAGGCTCGGTGGCTGCGCCTAAAGAAGAAGAGGTGGCTGGAGCGGCTGCGGGAGGATTGGGCTGGGCCTGGTGGTGAGTGATCCTTCCATGCTAATGGAATGTTCTTACATGTTTTTCCACATGAATGTACAGTTTATTCTGACACCTCCTTTTGTTTTTAAATGTTGCAGAACCTGAACAGGGACAGGAAAGGCCAGGCCCAGCTCCTGCACCAGAATCAGCTACAGCCGCTCCGGGGGGGGGGGGGGGGGGGGAGAGCTGTATTCTCCCTCCTCCCTCGAGGCAACATCGCTAGCAACGGCCACCTCTAAATAAAGAGGCACACCCCGGGCCGCTCCCTAGCCCCCCCCCCCCCCACATAGGGCATCCTCCTTGTTTTGCCCAAGGAGTTAGGAATGTGGGGATACAGACAGGCCAGTCTTTGTTGGCCCAGGAAGGCATTCACGGCCCTCTTATTCCTTTACGCCCTCCCTCACGTCAGCAGCACAGAGGCTCATCACCTTCTCCTGATGATGAGCCTCTGAGTAGGCGGGAGTTTCAGGCTTTCGTGAGGGGGTGTGAGAGGAACTGAGGGGCTTGCATGCCTTCCAGGAGAGGATGGTCCGGAACATGGATGGGATCCTCAGGGCTGTACAGCTGCTGGGCACAGCTTTAAGGGCCCTTGGTGTTCTCATCTACAGGTCCTGACCATCCTCCCTTGCCCCTGCCTCCCTAACTCCTAGGGTTTTTTTTTTCTGTAAATAGTTTTGGTCCCTAATCCTCCCCTTCCCATCCTTTTTTTTTTTTTTTTTTTTTTTTTTTTAAGAAAAAAGGTTTATATTGTTAAAAGATTTAATTATTTTTTAAAAAGGTTTTAATAAAAAATATTGCTATTTTAAACAGGTGTGTTTATTTTAGATATAGACAGAGTGGTTGAAGGGAGGGGGTGATGGATGGAAGGGGAGGAGGTCAAGGAAGGAGGAGGGGTCATGGAATGGATGGATTGAGGTTCATGGATGGAAGGGGAGGGTCATGGAAGGGGTCATGGATGGAAGAGTGGCTCAGGGAAGGGGGAAAGGGAGTGATGGATGGAAGGGGGAAGGGGTCATGGAATAGATGGATGGGTAATAGAAGGGGGATTGGGGTTATGGATGGAAGGGGGAGGGGGTCATGGAAGGAGGAGGGGTCATGGAATGGATGGTTGGGGTTCATGGAAGGGGGTCATGGATGGAAGGGTGGCAGGGGGAAGGGGGTCATGGAATGGATGGGTGGGTCATGGGAAGGGGTGGGGGCTCATGGAAGGGGGGTTATGGAAGGGAGGGTGTTGGCAGGGGGAGTGAAGGAAGGGAGTGAAGGAGAGTATAGTTATAAAAAATACCATGCACAATGAAAATGAGATTGGTTTCTTTTATGGTAAAACTTCAAGAAATCTTCCAGTGGTCAAGGAGGAACAACCAGCTGGCAAGCCAAGGAGGTGTGGTATTGTCAGCATCATCAGCATTGCAATGAAGATCGGCAGCACCATCACAGCTGTGATGTTCAACTACATGGACATGTAACACATATAGAAAAACACATTTCTAAGATTTCCATAGCAATCTCCTCATTATTTCTTCACAGCTGTGGACCGCAGGGAGGCACTCAGGGCTGTGTAGCAAAAACCTTTTTTGGTGATATTTTGGTTAATGTGTTTATTTATTTTACACATTGCAACTGTAATACGGCTGACAGAAGAAAGATTAAACACTCACAGGGGGTAGGTGTAGTGCACAAATGGATCATTAAGAACACATGGTGAAGGAGGAACTGCTGAGGGATATAGAACACCATTGTACTTACCAGCCTTATACATTTTCATAGACAGAATGCCTACTCTGCAGTACTATACAGACCATGAAGACATGTATAGGGGGCAGGCATAGGCCAAAATATATCAGCAAATCACAGACTCTTCAAATATCACAGCACATACATAGTCAATTATAGAAACAGAGTACTCATTGTTACCTATCAATTTACTATTTTTTCATATCTACATTTTTCACCTGTACACCCATCTACATGCTCATATTGTTAAGGACATGAAAAGCAAATTAGTTTTTGTTACCTCATCACTTTTATAGAGCTTTAGGTTGCCCCCAGCCTGGAAAAAAAGGCTATGTTGTCCCAGGTATGTAATACAGGACCCCTCTACCTCTCAAAAGGCTTTAACATGCAAAGCTGTAGAATACCATCTGCCTACAAGATATTTAGCTGAGCTAGTATAGTGGGAAGAGATTCAAGTAACATAGAAATGTGAGCAGCTATAATACATCGATTATTGAACTCACATAGGCATGTGAACAGACAAGATATATTTGAAAGTGAAAGTCTGGCATGGATCCTTTAACAGAGAAAACACTGAAAAATCCAAATTAGAGATACAAACTCTCAACAAAAATATCCCAGAACTTATAAACATTATTAACATTACTCCCTAGGCATAAAATTGCTAACCATTCGTTCCTAAACATTTTACTCTTGTTCTTATTGCTGCAGCATACAACACACCAGTGTGTGCTAGGGGTGTGCATTCGTTCCCTACGAATTGGGAATCCACAATGTATAGGGCCCTATTCGTTGTATTCGTGGGGAAGCGAAACGTATCGCGTTTCCCCATGAATGCAACAAATATTCGCCGAATTATTTGGCAGACTAAAGGAGCCAATTTAAACAAACCTCCCACCCTCCTGACCCCCCCCTAAGACTTACCAAAACTCCCTGGTGGTCCAGCGGGGGGTCCGGGAGCCATCCCCTGCACTCACACCCTCGGCTGCCGTTTCAAAATGGCGCCGATAGCCTTTGGCCTACTATGTCACAGGGGCTATCGGGGCCATTGGTCAGCCCCTGTCACATGGCAATTGGTGCCATCTTGTGCTCCTACCATGTGACAGGGGCTGACCAATGGCCCCGGTAGCCCCTGTGACATAGTAAGGGCAAAGGCTATCGGTGCCCTTTTGAATATTGGCATCCGACGGCCGGAGTGCAGGAGGTCACTCCCAGACCCCCGCTGGACTTTTGGCAAGTCTTGTGGGTCAGGAGGGTCCCCCAAGACTTGCCAAAAGTCCTTGGTGGTTCAGCGGGGGTCCAGGAGTACAGCAGTTTCTGTTAAGCTCTTTAATGAACATAGGAGACATAATTTTTTTTTTCAATCATTATCCCAAAATTGTAGGAATGCATGATCTAAATATGTATGTACAAAGGCCGCATACATCTTATGTCTGCTGTGGCTTTGTTCATATAAACTAGATCAAACTATGCAGTGGTCTTTCATGTGTTTATGAAAAAATGTTGGCAGTATTTATAATGGTCTAATAAAGTTGAATCTTTAAAGTGTAGTTGCATAGCCTGTATATTAAAAAGCATAAGGGATGTTCTTTGTTAGGGCCTATGTAGGGTGACCCTATAGCTCCATGAGAAAAGCAAGACAATTGCACTGGCTGGTTTATTATTTACCTTTGCATGTAGAGTGACCAAGTAGCTCCGGGTCAACAGAAAATAAAATGAACCAGCTCCTGGCTTACCACAATGCATGCAATGAGACATTGTTCTGCTTTTCTTAGGGAAATCAATAGAGAAATCAGAACAACATTTCAGTGAAAGCAATGGGGTAAAACCAGGACTGGATTGTCCCCCTTGACATGGAGCTGTATGCTCACCCTAGGCCTATCTCCTCTGCTACATTCTATCTCACAAGGTCCAAAACAGATAGGAAATGTCATGTGTCCCAGCAATGCAAATACATTTGGGGTCTCTTGGGTTTTTTCTTTTTTTATGACTCTAGCCACTTTCATGAATCTTCAAAGGACATAAGAACATAAGAAATTGCCATGCTGGGTCAGACCAAGGGTCCATCAAACCCAGCATCCTGTTTCCAACAGAGGCCAAAACCAGGCCACAAGAACCTGGCAATTACCCAAACACTAAGAAGATCCCATACTACTGATGCAATTAATAGCAGTGGCTATTCCCTAAGTAAAATTGATTAATAGCCATTAATGGACTTCTCCTCCAAGAACTTATCCAAACCTTTTTTGAACCCAGCTACACTAACTGCACTAACCACATCCTCTGGCAATAAATTCCAGAGCTTTATTGTGCGTTGAGTGAAAAAGAATTTTCTCCGATTAGTCTTAAATGTGCTACTGGCTAACTTCATGAAATGCCCCCTAGTCCTTCTATTATTCGAAAGTGTAAATAAGCGAGTCACATCTACTCATTCAAGACCTCTCATGATCTTAAAGACCTCTATCATAGCCCCCCTCAGCCATCTCTTCTCCAAGCTGAACAGCCCTAACCTCTTCAGCCTTTCCTCATAGGGGAGCTGTTCCATCCCCTTTTTCATTTTGGTTGCCCTTCTCTGTACCTTCTCCATCACAACTATATCTTTTTTGAAAAGCGGCGACCAGAATTGTACACAGTATTCAAGGTGCGGTCTCACCATGGAGCGATACAGAGGCATTATCACATATTCCGTTCTTTTAACCATTCCCTTCCTAATAATTCTTAACATTCTATTTGCTTTTTTGACTGCTGCAGCACACTGAGCCGACGATTTTAAAGTATTATCCAATATGATGCCTAGATTGTTTTCCTGGGTGGTAGCTCCTAATATGGAACCTAACATCGTGTAACTACAGCAAGAGTTATTTTTCTCTATATGCCACACCTTGCACTTGTCCACATTCAATTTCATCTGCCATTTGGATGCCCAATCTTCCAGTCTTGCAAGGTCCTCCTGCTTGTGATGTAACTACTCTGAATAATTTTGAATCATCTGCAAATTTGATAACCTCACTCATCATATTCCTTTCCAGATCATTTATATATATGTATTGAAAAGCACCGGTCCAAGTACAGATCCCTGAGGCACTCCACTGTTTACCCTTTTCCACTGAGAAAATTGACCATTTAATCCTACTCTCTGTTTCCTGTCTTTTAACCAGTTTGTAATCCACAAAAGGGCATCGCCTCCTATGTGCACCCCCTTGCGCGCACCGACCCCGGATTTTATAAGATACGCGCGTATCTTATAAAATCCAGCGTACTTTTGTTCGCGCCTATTGAGCGAACAAAAGTACGCGTTCGTGAAAAATTATAAAATCTACCCCATAGTCTTTCTGCAATGGCCTTGTCTTCCCTAAGAGCCCCTTTAACCCCTCTGTCATCTAATGGTCCAACCAACTCCCTCACAGGTTTCTTGCTTTGGATATATTTAAAAAAGATTTTATTATGAGTTTTTGCCTCTATGGCCAACTTCATTTCAAATTCTCTCTTCGCCTGTCTTATCAGTGTTTTACACTTACTTTGACAATGCTTATGTTTTATCCTATTTTCTTCAGATTGATCCTTCTTCCAATTTTTGAAGGATTTTTTTTTTTGGCTAAAATAGCCTCTTTCACCTCATCTTTTAACCATGATGGTAATCGTTTTGCCTTTCTTCCACCTTTCTTAATGTGCGGAATACATATGGAATGCGCCTCTAGGATTGTATTTTTAAACAATGTCCAAGCCTGTTGAACACTTTTAACCTTTGCAGCTGCACCTTTCTGTTTTCCTCATTTTATCAGTTTCCCTTTTTAAAATTTAGTGTTAGAGCTGCAGATTTACTTATTGTCCCCCTTCCAGTTATTAGTTTAAATTTGATCATGTTATGATCACTGTTGCCAAGTGGCCCCACCACCGTTACCTCTCTCACCAAATCCTGCGTTCCACTAAGAATTAAATCTAAAATAGTTCCCTCTCTTGTTGGTTCCTGAACCAATTGCTCCATGAAGCAATCATTTATTACATCCAGGAACTTTATATCTGTAGCAAGTCCTGATGTTACATTTACCCAGTCAATATTGGGGTAATTGAAATCTCCCATTATTATTGCTCCATGGCGCCCTGCCTCGTTGACTACTCCTCGGACTGATACTCGGATTCTGACCTCGGCTGCCATTGACCACATCTCCTGATTCTGGCTCTGTCCCTTGCCTTGTCATTGCCTACGCTGTTCTGGTCTTCCTTGCTCCATCAGACCTTCAACCTCAAGTCCAACTGTGCTCCCTTGCTGTCCATGGACATGCCTGTCTACTACCACTCCAGAAGACCCTGCGAGGCCAACCTAAATTCAAGCGGCCCGGGTCCATACGGGCTCCACCTGGGGGGACCGCAGGCTTCCAGAGGTGAAGCTCATCCTAGCCTCTGTCTCCTCCCGTGCTCCGCCCCCTGGGGGCAGGTGCTTCCTGGTCCCTACCAGGGAGCCTTTCTCCACTGCTCCAGGAGAAGGGTCCACCTCTGAGCACAACAATTTACACACATAAACCCGAGTTTTGTGCATGGGATTGAACTTGAAAATTATCCTCAATTGATTAATTAAGATTGGAATCCAGAAACCTTGGCCCAAGGGCCAGATGCAGGCCTTGGCTGAATTTCATCCAGTCCTTGGAAACAACAGAAGAAGCTTGATCTGGATTGCAACAGCAATGAAAGAAGGAGCTTGATCTGGACTACATTGTTGTGGTGGGGGGTGGGGAGAATGTATTCCACTGATATCACCAGTTTTGATGCTTGAAATCTGAAGTGGAAGTGGAAATATGTGAAAGGGCATTTCGGTGCAAAGCCACTACTGATTGATGTAATATCCATTGCCAGCATAAGTGGAGTCACATGAACAAAGATAGGGAGAGAGGCTGCAACATAGCCATGAAGAATTTTCGGCCTGCTGTGGAGGGTGGTACAAGCCAGGGGGAGAAATATAGTGCAAACATGGTTAAGGGAATAAACGACGGGCACTTTAAGAACATCCCATCTTTTGCACACACTCTGCACCTGGTAGTGTAGTCAGCTCTGGGGTTGGATTCCAATGACCAAGAGAATGAATACCTGCATAGGTTAATACAGAAATGCAGGAACATAGCAGCGCACTTCCATAGAAGTGTGAAGGCAAGGCAGGTTCTCCGACAGAAGCAGACTGATTTGGACATGCCTCACAAGCTTCTTATTCAAGACATTGCCACTCGGTGGAATTCCACCTTTATGATGTTTGAGAGGTTAGTGGAGCTGCAGACACCCCTTCATGAACTTTCTGGTACAATGGACATAGGTGTGCAGAATCCCCTAGGGCATCATGATTGGTTAGTCATGAGTCAGCTGGTAAAAATCCTGCAGCCCTTCAAGGATGTCACGGAGGAGCTGAGTTCCAGAAGTGCCACCTTGGCTGACATCATCCCTATAGTTAATTTCCTGGATGAAAATTTGGAGGCCTTTAAACAGGAAGAGGGAATGACAGTTGAGGTGCTGCATTGCTGGACATTTTGCAGCAGCAGGTGGAAGAGAGATTAAGGCCTTTAACAGAAGAGAACACATACATGCTCGTCACAGTCTGTGATCCCCGTGTGAAAGGGAAACTCACCCTACAGTCCAGTTGTCTCTTATTTGTGAAGGACCTGCTGTTAGCAAAAGTCCGTGAACAGGAGCACCATAGGCAGAGACAAATTAGACGTGAAGCAGAGGTGGAAAAAGCGGGCACTTCAGAGAGTTGTGTTAGCCCAAGCAGGAGCAGCACTCTGTCAGCGACAGCTAGTACCTCCTCCTCCTCCACTTCAGAACACAAAAGGCATGTTACCCATAAAGATTCATCTGTTGTGCGACGGGCTAGAGAGAAATCAGCTGGCATGAGTGATTCTCAGCCCACCCAAACAAAGGAGACACCAGCACAGCTGTCAGTGACACGGTATCTCTCAGAGCCCACAGAGAACATGCAGACAGATCTGCTGGCATATTGGGCACACAAGTCCACTGAGTAGCCATACCTAGCCAAAGTGGCTCAGCGATATCTGTCATGTCCACCAACCAGTGTGCCCAGTGAACGTGTCTTTTCAATAACAGGGGATGTCATGAGCCCTCACCGCTCAAGGCTGTCACCAGAGTTGATGGAAATGCTAGTGGTTTTGAAAGTAAACCTGCCTTTGCTTGGTTTTCCAAATTTTCCCTGTGAATGGCAAGATGAAGAAAAGCAATTGAAAGCTTTGCAGCAGCTCCAACTGCCTCCTATGCTCCAGATAATATAAGCACTGCAGCACATGTACCTGACCTGAAATGATGTGCCTGTCCATCCACATTTGGAATGTAAGAACATAAAAAGCTGACTTAAGATGTTTGGAGCTTGCATATTTCATATGCTCAATATTTTTCATGACCTTGCCAACAGTAATGTTTCTGGTACTAACGAAAACTGGTGGTAGTTGCACTCTAGTTCATCCTCTGTGTTCCCATTGTTTACAGAGGCACTGTGTAAACCACAAAGTCAACATAGGTTGATATTGTAGATTTTGACTTGAGTAGCGGTTTTCTTATTTCTGAGAGCTCTTCATGTTCCTTCGTCATCAGCTGAAGTGCATAAGCACAGTTAATAGCTTCTGGATATTCACAAATAATCTCCAGCTCATTTCTTACTTCCCAAATGGCAGTCTCTAAAATTGCTCTAAAAGCATCCTCTATTGAATTATCTTTCAGAAATGAAAAAGATGCCATTTTCTTCTGGCAGTGAACCAGTTCAGGAAGAAGTGACAGGTCAAACTACAACATACCTGCACAAAGGAAATCCTCGATTTCTGTGCCTATTCGTCCAGGCCTTATGTCCCTACGTGGGCTTGACCTCTGTCCTCCAATGCTGTGCCTGTCCGTCCAGGCCTTATATCCCTAGGTGGGCTTGACCTCTGTTCTCGAATGCTGTGCCTGTTCGTCCAGGTCTTATGTCCCTAGGTGGGCTTGACCTCTATCCTCCAATGCTGTGCCTGTCCTTCCAGGCCTTGTCCCTACGTGGGCTTGACCTCTGTCCTCGAATGCTGTGCCTGTTCATCCAGGTTTTATATCCCTACGTGGGCTTGACCTCTGTCCTACAATGCTGTGCCTGTCCGTCCAGGCCTTATGTCCCTATGTGGGCTTGACCTCTGTCCTCGAATGCTGTGCCTGTCTGTCCAGGCCTTATGTTCCTACTTGGGCTTGAGCTCTGTCCTCTAACGTTGTGCCTGTCCATCCAGGCCTTATGTCCCTACAAGCATTTCACCTCGATAGCTTTACCTGTCCATCCAGGCCTTATGTCCCTATGTGGGCTTGACCTCTGTCCTCCAATGATGTGCTTGTCCGTCCAGGCCTTATGTCCCTACAAGGGTTTGATCTCAATTGCTTTGCCTGTCCATCCAGGCCTTATGTCCCTACGTGGGCTTGACCTCTGTCCTCCAATGCTGTGCCTTTCCATCCAGGCCTTATGTCCCTATGTGGGCTTGACCTCTGTCCTCAAATGCTGTGCCTGTCCGTCCAGGCCTTATGTTTCTATGTGCACTTGATCTCTGTCCTCCAATGCTGTGCCTGTTCATCTAGGCCATATGTCCCTAGGTGGGATTGACCTCTGTCCTACAATGCTGTGCCTATCTGTCCAGGTCTTATGTCCCTAGGTGGGCTTGACCTCTGTCCTCGAATGCTGTGCCTGTCTTTCCAGGCCTTATGTCCCTACTTGGACTTGAGCTCTGTCCTCTAATGTTGTGCCTGTCCGTCCAGGTCTTATGTCCCTACAAGCATTTCACCTCGATAGCTTTGCCTGTCTGTCCAGGCTTTATGTCCCTACAAGGGTTTGACCTCAATTGCTGTGCCTGTTCAACCAGGCCTAATGTCCCTCCAAGGGTTTGACCTCTATCCTCGACTGCTGTGCCTGCTAGTCCAGGCCTTATATCCCTACATGGGCTTGACCTCTGTCCTCCAATGCTGTGCCTGTCCGTCTAGGCCATATGTCCCTACAAGGGTTTGACCTCGATTGCTTTACCTGTTCGTCCAGGCCTTATGTCCCTACGTGGGCTTGACCTCTGTCCTCCAATGATGTGCCTGTCCATCCAGGCCTTATGTCCCTACAAGGGTTTGATCTCGATTACTTTGCCTGTCCGTCCAGGCCTTATGTCCCTACGTGGGCTTGACCTCTGTCCTCCAATGCTGTGCCTGTCCGTCCAGGCCTTATGTCCAGTCCTAACGGCTGAACCCGCATTGCAAAGGGAAACCTCAGTCTCTGGCAATTCAAACTAGTAATCGTTCACAGCATGGATATTTAAATAAAACAATTTTCTTTAGTTTCAGGGCAGAGAAGAGAACTTATTTATTTATTTATTTATTTATTTATTTATAATCTTTTCTATACTGTCGTTAAGATCGATACCATCACAATGATTTACAGTTGTGACTGTATCGATCTTGCTTATGAAGTCATGATCTGTTTGCAAATGCTTAAATCCTAACAATTTGTACCATTATACACTCTAGGGGCCAACCCATTCCAGGGAGCCCGTTCCTGCTCAAAGGAAAGGGAACTCTCCCCGGTGTAGCAGTCTATCTCTTAGCACCTGTTGACCCATGTTCAGAATGAGAAAAGAGCTCCAAGGTACTTAGACTGTGGCAAACACAGTAAGACCATGCTCACAGTGAGATCCTGCTCCACGCACCACGCTTTGAAGGCTCGTGCTCCACTCTAGGGGCCAACCCATTCCGGGGTGTAGCCAGCCTGTATCTACTCTCTGCGCCTTCCTGCCATACGCCACATGACTCACTCAACTCCTTGTGGTGTTCTGGCCACTATCATAGTTGCTCAGTGTGTTGGTGCTAGTCTTTCTGCTTGCTATGTTCCCCCTTCATTGTACTGTAGGATGTTGATGCCACTTGTCTTGCCACTTTGCCTGTCGTGCTGCCTTCGAGGGTTCATGCATCTGTTATCGGTGGTCTCTTTTGAAGCTTTGGTGTGTTTTTGACACTCTCGCTGCTGCTTTGCTCCTCTATTAAAGCACTCTTCTTGCCACTCCTTGTACCCCTTTTCCCCTTGAAAGTACCTTAGGCTATTCATGCACTTTGGTGCCCCTTTGCCACAGTCTAAGTACCTTGGAGCTCTTTTGTTGTTCTGCTGATTGCTCCCCAGAAGTTTCATCAAAATTGATAATAAAACCGTTACGAATTCAGGAGGTGGACCCCTGTTCTGAGGTAGAGTTGGTGCTACCCAAATGGACAGAGAACCCATTAGGTTCCTACAGTCAGAAGGCAAGGCTTGATGAGATGAGTGTTGAAAGAAGACTTCACCCTGGAAGCTTGTGATCCCCCCAGGAGAAGCCTGTAGGGATCCGGTCACTAGGACTTAAGGAACTCCCTGAAGACTAATGAAGGTCTGGTAGCAGGCACCTCCTGCAGGTCATGGATTCCAGATGGCTGGCACCTCCAGCTGGTCATAGATAGTCCGGGAGTAGAAGTTGAAGGAGAATCCAAAGCTGGTCCAAGGGTCGAAGTCCAGGGAGCAGTCCAAAGCCAGTCCGGGAACAGACGGGAGAGAGGTCCGAAGCCAGTCCAGGAGCAACACAGGAGAAGGGTCCAAAGCCAATCCAAAGTCAATGCCAGGAACTCACCACAGCCGGTCCTAAGGTCAGGAGCCAAAGAGTCAATCCAATGAAGAGGAAGCGCAGAAGTGGGATGAAGAACCAAGCGAGTCCAGGGACACAGGAACCGGAAATCAGGCATGAACCTCAATACCAAGGCAAGGTCTGAGGAGCAGACCTTGCCTTAAATATCTAAACATGAGGGAGGAGTCTCAGGAGGGAGCCACAATCTTCCTGTCGTAGCCCCTTTAAATCCTATCTTCAGCCGCGCACGTGGTTCTAAGGCAGCCAGGAAGGGGGAGGAGTCATGCAGCCTAGTAGGGCTTTACAGACAGCCTAGCAGCGGTCATGGCCGCGGGGAGAATGCCGGAGGAGGCCCCCTGCTCCTGCAGGAGCCTCCAAACCAACAGGACGCCATGGGTGAGTATTTGGTCCTGGCTGTGGACTGCTGCGGCCGGCGGCCATAACAAAAACCCCAATTCTACAGCCTAAAATAGGCTGCAAATACTTCCCCCATTGCCTTTAATAGGACCAGAAAACGAATGCAACGTATCAATGTATTGGGGGCGCCATTGAACGAATGCAACATATTTGCCCACCGATGAATACGAATACCAAATCGGACGAATCTGTACCCTTTGCACATCCCTAGTTTTCAACCCTGCAAAGACTACAAGCCACTGCAGCCAAGGTGAAGGAATATAAAAATACATCAAAAACCCCTGTGAGCTCTCCTGGGAATGACAAATGTTCTGCAAGAACCAGCATCCAGCACTCATAGTGTTAACAAGTTGGGAAAAGGGCTGTACTGTTTAACCTGCCAGAGAACAGCAATACATAGCCAGCAGAGGAGGAAGCCAAAGGAATGCTGAGAGACCATTTAAGGTAGAAAAGGGAGAATTTGGCTGGCTCTGTGTGGGGAAGGAATGGTCAGGAGTTGGAGCCAGGAGCCATGAAGAGAGGAGTGCATCTTGCAGCCCTGCAATCAGTTCTTCTTCTGAAGAGCTAATTATCAAGAGTAAGAGACAAAATTCTGCCTCTGAAGAAATAGAGAGACAGATAGCTGCTCTTGCTTCATAGCCAAGTTCCATTTAAAATCCCAACACGGGACAGAGGAGCCAAGAGCTGAATTCCGTTCCAGAGATATCCAGGCCCAGAGCACATGGATGGATCATCCTCCTAAGAGACTGAGTTAAGTAATCTAAACTTTACATAGAAAATATTTTAGCAGAGGAGGGATACAATTTATTTCTTTACCTTTTGCTCACAAATTCAGTATTTCATCTTAATTGCTTTACCTTTTCAGCCAAAGTCAATCATAAACCCTTGCTGTGAATTTTAGTATGAAGTAAACCATTTGGGGAAGCTCCCCAGAAGAGAGAGACCTTGTACACACCACAGTGCTCATCTATCTGGTTTGTCATCTAGCTAGCTCCACCATCAAGAGGGACTTCTTCATTTTCTTAATTGTTTATTTCTACACAATTTTGTGTTTGGGACAGGGTGCACCCTTTACAAACTGGTGACATTGGGGTGGATCTGTCTCCCCCCCCCCCTTTAAGTACTCAGGGATAAAAACAAATTTTGAAGGCTTTGTACTTCACTGCCTCCTCCCCCTCCCCCCACACACACCTTTCTCTATTAGCATTCTTTTTTTTTTTTTCTTTTAATTTACTATACATATATGTATCTGGCTGCCTGGCTAACAGACCTTACCCAGTGTTAATTTTGCATTGCTTGATATAAAATAAGAAAACTGCAAGTTTATATTATTCTTCACTACTGTACTTTTCACATTCAGTGTTCTGGTTGGATTTACTGTCTTCTTATACAATGGTAGTAAAAGGGTTAATTACTGTTTTATTCTGTTGTGATAATTTTATCTGGTCGATATGGTGCCACAAATAAGATGTTGTTTGGGAAGGGCACAGAATTGTGGTATTTGGGTGATCTGGACCCTGTCTCATCCCCCACTCAGACTACAAACTGAAAGGTAAATTATATTAGTAAATATAATTTCTCATGTGGTACTGCCCTCCCCAAGCATAGGGGTAATTCATAGTGTGGACCAAGTGGGGACCACAATTGTAATCCAAATACCAAGCTCAAGTGCTTCTCCCTTGATTAAGGTCTGGCATGTTGCAAGAGAGGAGCATGAATGGATGGGAAAGGCAGAATGGATGGGTGAAATGCATGACAAAGAGGAAGGAAATGGAGAGGGAGTGAAAGTGCATGGGGGAGTGTGAATGAGAGAGCGTGTACTACACACTCACTCACACACACACCAACACTCCATCTTGTCATCCATCCTCTATCCTTGCTGCCCCCTACTTCCTTAAGAGGGAAGATATTGGGGAAAGGGAGAGGCAGGAGACAAGCTTGGTGGAGGTGTGGTAGGGTTACTAACTATGGAGAAATCTAGAAATAGTATCGCTGAGTTTCTATCTTCAACATCTCTACACTCTTAGGAAGCCTTCTTCTGTCCCCTCCCCTCCTCCACTACTTTTCTAACATTTCAAATCACTGAAAGGGCCAGACATAGTTCCTCTCTTAAATCTTTCTAAGAAGGAACTCCAAGGAATGCTCTTCCTTCTTCTCCCAACCTGTTCCTTCTCCCCCCAGTTCAGCAGACTGAGAAGGACTTCCAGCTCCACCCCAACCCTCTTGGTGATTTGGGAGCACTGAGAGGAGAGGATCACCTTGCTGGTGGCTGAAAGGAATCAGTAAGGTTTTGCTTGGGACATTGTCTTTTTTAAAAAGTATTGGGGCAAAGTTAACTATTTGGGAATATTATTTAGTGTGTTTGTGTGTTTGTGCTTCTAATTGTCAGTAAGACAGCAAATAAACAGGAGTTAGACTGTTTGTATTTTTAAATAGTCAGTCAGTAAGGCAGCTAGTAAGCAGAAGTTAGAGTGTTTGTACATTTAAAAAAAAAAGTAGCCAGAAGCTAGAAATAAGCTAGGAGCAGTGTATACCTAAGTAAAAAGGTTGAAAAGTTCAGTTCAGTTATTCACTTTGGAAAGGTATTGAGGTAGTGTGACTTGGTTTGATTAGGTACCAACATTTGTTAATCAAGAGAGCAGTAAGTCACTCTGGCTCACTAACTGAAGTTAGGCTGTTTGTATTTCCCAACCCTCCCACCCCTCAACCACCCACCCCTAGCTCATCCTTTAATTTATAGGCAGGTGCCACTTTAAAAAGAAAAACAAAAAAAAACCCACCTTATTGAGAGTTTGATCATTCCCCTGTAGGCCACTACTAGACATATAGTGAATTCACTAATACATTTAAAGGACATTAATTAGACACATTCCTACTCCCATAGCAGCCTAAACCTTAAGTAGGAACTGAACAAATTTGAGATGAAGGCAGCAGTCCAGCAGCAAGAGGGGGGCTTCCCAGTCTTTTGCGTCGAGTGTCACATATATGATTTTTTACCCGCTGGTGAGAAGTTCTACATGTGCATGCGATGCAAAGAGCTCCTGGCTCTCAGAGAACGAGTCCGATCTCTGGAGGCCAGAGTGGCAGACCTGGAGGAGCTGAGGCAGACAGAGAGGTGAGACCTTCAGGGACATAGTAGCCAAGTCCCAACTCGACTGGCAGCCCTAGTGCTGCTTTGGAGGAAGAAGGTCTCATGACTGGAGAGCATAAACTTGGTGCAGCAGGAAAGGATTCTGTAGCAAGGACCTGCTCTCCAGGTGATGCATTGTCTTTCGCACCGAGGATATCTCCCCAAGACCTACTGCCCAGGAGGGAAGGGTTAGGTCGTCCGTCATAGTTGGTGATTCGATTATTAGGAATGTAGACAGCTGGGTGGCGGGTGGGCATGAGGATCACCTGGTAACATGCCTACCTGGTGCGAAGGTGGCGGACCTCACGCGTCACCTAGATAGGATTTTAGACAGTGCTGGGGAGGAGCCGACTGTCATGGTACATGTGGGCACCAACGACATAGGAAAATGTGGGAGGGAGGTTCTGGAAGCCAAATCTAGGCTCTTAGATAGAAAGCTTAAAACCAGAACCTCCAGGGTAGCATTCTCTGAAATGCTCCCTGTTCCACGCGCAGGTCACCAGAGGCAGGCAGAGCTCCGGAGTCTCAATGCGTGGATGAGACGATGGTGCAAGGAAGAGGGATTCAGTTTTGTAAGGAACTGGGGAACCTTTTGGGGAAGGGGGAGTCTCTTCCGAAGGGATGGGCTCCACCTTAACCAGGGTGGAACCAGACTGCTGGCGCTAACCTTTAAAAAGGAGATAGAGCAGCTTTTAAACTAGAACAAAGGGGAAAGCCGACAGTCGCTCAGCAGCACATGGTTCGGAGAGAGGTATCTTCAAAGGATACTAATGATGCATTAGAATTAGGGCATCCCGACAGTGAGGTTCCAATAATAAGAAAAGTAGTCCAAGTGCCTGTAACTAAAAACTCACCTGAGCTAAAAAATTCTAACTTATCCCTATCAATTGAAAATCAGAATGAAAATAAAAAAAAACAAAAAACTTTGAAATGTTTGTATGCTAATGCCATAAGTCTAAGAAGTAAGATGGGAGAATTAGAATGTATAGCAGTGAATGATGACATAGACTTAATTGGCATCTCAGAGACATGGTGGAAGGAGGACAACCAATGGGACAGTGCTATACCGGGGTACAAATTATATCGCAATGACAGAGAGGAGCACCCGGGAGGCGGTGTAGTGCTTTATGTCTGAGATGGCATAGAGTCCAACAGGATAAACATCCTGCATGAGACTAAATGCACAATTGAATCTTTATGGGTAGAAATCCCTTGTTGGACTCTATACCCTCCTGGACATAAAGTGCCATACCCCCACCAAGTTGATCCTCCCTATCATTGAAATATAATTTTTATCCTGATATAGCACTGTCCCATTGGTTATCCTCCTTCCACCAAGTCTCTGTGATACCAATTATGTCAATCTCATCATTTGCTGCTATACACTCTAACTCTCCCATCTTACTTCTTAGACTTCTGACATTGGTATACAGACATTTCAAAGTGTGTTTTTTGCTTGTATTAACAACCTGCTTTTCAGTTGTTTGGGATAATTCGGAAATCATTAGCGTCAGTGATTTTTTTACATATAGGCACAAGGACTATGTTTGCTTTTATTGGAACTTCTCTGTTGGGATGCCCTAACTCTCCTATTTCATTAGTATCCTTCAAAGAAACATTTCTCGGAACCAGGCACTGCTGAGTGGCTGTCGGCTTTCCTCCTTGTCTAGTTTAAAAGCTGCTCTATCTCCTTTGTGAAAGTTAGTGCCAGAAATTTGATCTCTGATTTCACAGCCTTTCAGCAAGCAGGCAGTCAAATTCAGGCTATATGTAGTCTCCTGATTCAGCTTTTTGGCAGGCCCAGCAGCACAGCATTATTAGAATCATGTAAATTTGATATAATGGGTGCATGTTCAATAATTGTGAAAGTTGCTTGTCTAAAGAGTGGCCAGAATGGGCAAAGCTGGTGTAATTGCCAAAAATATTTTTGCAGAATTCTTGACATGTAGTCTACTAGTGACAAGTTAGAAATAATAGTAACTCCTAGGTTAAAAACTTGTCTCCTTGCAGACACAGGTACTCCCTTTAGTAGCACAAGTGGATTCCAGCTTAATACTTCCTCCTTTCTTTCCCAGAGCAACTCGGATATTTGAGGATTCCAATTTAGCGGATTCTTTCTCATCAGTCTAGATATTCTGTAACTACAGAAAGCTCCTTCAGTTTCGGAATAGCTTAATCCTAAAGGTATATATCTCTATATATCATCAGCAAAAAATGAAATGCAATCCCCAAATCCCCCCAACATTTTTGCTAAAGGCTGAAAGCAAACATTAAAAAGTTTGGGGGAAAATTAGAAGCCTTGAGGGACCCCACATGCCAAAGAGCGTGGTTTGGATAGGGAAGCATTCAACAACATCCTTTGTGTTATCTGAGGAAGAAACAAATGAAACAACTCAAGGACTAATTCTTTCCAATCCAAATTTTCCACATGGCTAATCATGACATTATGGCTCATGCTATCAAACGCTGAGCTCAAATCAAGTAACAACACAATGGAATCAGTGCCTTTATCTAAATACATTTTCAGGTCATCAGTGATTGCACCAATTCTGTCACTGTACCGTAGAAGCATTAAATCCCGAATGGCACCAGAGGCATACCAAAATACCAATAACCTCTGGTGCCTGGGGGCTAATGCTTGGATTTGTGCCTTCTTTCCTCCATCTTACCCCTCCTCCCCCTGCCAACCCCAGTCCTTCTCACAGAAATGCTTGAAGTCCCAGAAAGTCACACTAATACAACTCTGTATAACACTGGGGAAAATAGGAGAAACAGCAGCTATAGCAGCAAAATGTTGTGGGCTGGCACTAGGTCAGAACCTTAATAACCAGAGATAATACAGACCAGCACCAGAAGCTCAACTTGGAAATTGGCATTGTCATTGTCTACCATATAATTTTATCTTATTGTTGTTATCACTATTTTGTAAATATTTCCCTTTTATTTTAACCACTTGATATTTCACTTTTGCATTGGCAACACATGTAAAAAAAGTGCCATAATGTCAGTAATATAAGCTGTCTTTCTTCTCTCTCCCTGCACTTGAACCCTTCCTCCTTTTCTCTCTTGTCCACTAGCAGTTCTCCTGCCCTTGAACCTCTATTTCTTGCCTCCCCTTGCCCACTAGCTGTTCCCCCTACTACCCCCAAACCCTCTTCTCTCCCCCCCCCAACAGTTCCATCTGCCCTCACCTCCTCTCTCTTCTCTACATTACCAGTTCCCCTTGTATCATCTACCTCTTCCACCTTCTCACTGGAGGCTAAGAAGCTACTGGCTATAGGTCCCAAATTGTGCTGCTAGTTATTTGATATCTTTTGACTCAATGAATCTGAGACATGTTTCTTCCTTAGAATTAGTTTATGAAAATATCACTTCCATTACCTCAGAAGCAATAATTATGCTCTTGGTTTTGGGTGTTGTACTTCTGATGCATCTGTCCATACCCCCTGTTCTGATAACACCAGTCTCTGATGGCTCTCTATGTTTTATGCTTGCTCCAAAGCTAGAGGGAGAAGAACCCCTGGCGTTAGTATATACTGTCCCAATTTTAATTTCTTTTCTCTTGAGTCAGCTTCCACTCCTGGCTTTCTGTAGCTAAAATAGTCTCTTTTACGTTTAGTGGCAGGACTCCATTTTATTCTTACTGCTACTACTGCTTGTGCTTCTGACAAGCTGGGCTGGCTCTGGAGGTACTCCCAGTCTTCTACCCCTGCCTTTTTTCTGCTAGCTGCCATTCCCTTCTCTCCCCTTTGCTTACAGTGGAATGATGGAATTGTAAGAGGCTTCTGGAGTTTTTGATGTCACAAAATAGTTTAATTGTCCACTGTTTCACTCACCAGTGCCACTCTAATTCTGACAGAGAGTCTGTATGTCTCACACACAATCAAGTCAATAGACTGCATGCATGTCATGGCTTAGCAAGCACTGCCAAGCAGAGTTAGCAGCTTGCCAATGATAAAACTTCTCTGCTGTCTGGCTATCCCTTACAGTGTGCAAAAATGCTCTCTCTCTCTCTAACACACACACACACACACACACATTGTATATGTGTGTACCTCTGACAGCCTTCTGCACACACAAAAAACTGTTGCAACCGTCACTTCCCGATGGCTTCACTCCACCTACCTTTCCTTTCTTGCGACTCCTCCTGCTCCTCATGGACACCTGGCTGCTGCGGCGTCCACCAGCCGTCCTCTCCGGCGTCCCCGGACCGGCTTGAGCGCTGCCTCCTGCCATGCTCTTCAGGTACCTTAGGGCACGTGCGCCGCGTGACCCTCATTCTTATTTCCTCATTTGCGCATTCCTCAGGGGCATCCCCCTGTGATGACATCACGCTGCCCGGATATTTAAGCCTACTGTTTATTGCTAGCAAGGGTGATCTTGCAGATGGGATTCGCTCTCCATACCCAGCTACTCTGCCTTCTAACTCTCATTGGACTCCCATTGGACTCCTCCGGAGCCTCGTTGTTTCAGGTCGCTAACAGGTAACCGGTACTCGTTCCTCGAGGACCCATGTTCCCTGATCCGCTGCCTGCATCTATCTTCTCTTCTACTTGGAAGAATTCTCTGCAGATACCATCAGTGAGTACTATTATCATCTACTCCTCAGAGCTGTCTCCCTGGAACCAGGTACTCGCTCCTCGAGGGCCTGCCCCCGTTCCAGTGCCAGTGCCATCTTCTATGTGGAACCGCTGTGTGAGTACTTTGCCAACAAGTTTCTCTACCTCCAGGTATCTGGTACTCGCTCTTCGAGGGCCAGCTCTCCCTGTCTCGGGGCTTCTCCATAGCTGGGACTCTGTGAATGTTCTATTGTGTTCACTTTCTCAGTTCTCTCCACTACAGCACTGCTACTGGAAGAACCACTATTCCAGCACCCTGGGGAATACTAGCCCAGCCGGGCTACATCTTCTACTCACTACCGCCACCTCTGGTGGCTTCTCAAACTGTCTAAATAAAGAACTATGTGTTTGTGTGTCCAGAGCTGAGCCTGACCTGTGGCCCCTCACAGGACTTCCCCCTGTGGGTGTGATCAGCTGCCACAGTGCCCAAGGGTCCACCCAAACCTCACTAACTATAACAAAAACCTCTCAGAGAACAAATGGACAAGACTGGCAAGGCTGTTTTTCTGTTCACTGCAATTTCTCTCCCTCTGAAGTCTGCAGATAAGCAATGCACTGTGAGGAGTAAGGCAGAGACAAAAAAACCACTGCTATTCACTACTTCTCTGTCTCCACTGCTCTGCCCCAGTGAACAGATAGAATGCAATGCTTCTGTCTCTCTCTTACAATGAAAGTACTGTGACTGCAGCAATGAAGATAGCAAACAGCCCTTTGTCAAAATTCTTTTCTCGCCTTCTTTTCAAGAAGTTTTTAAAAACTTTGTATTTCACTTAAACTAAGCTTCCAAAAAGATAACCTTTCCTTGTGAAATCCAACAGAAAAAAATGGACTTTCTTTGTACATGCTCAGACCTTTCAGTGGGAAAATGTCAGCATCACTCAGGTGCCAATTTGAAGCTAGTTAAAAAAAAAATGCTTTGCCTTGCCTACTTCTCCTGCCTTAGCTCCATCCAGACTATTACCTCACTGGCATTGCTTGGTTGCTATAATTGCCATCAGAGAAACATTTTTAATTCCATTGCCGCAGTTATATATGGGCCATATACTTGAATGGGAAACATAAATGAATGAAAAAATATTTTTCATTTATATTCATAGGTATTCTCCACTGGTTTTGGGGGGCCACAAATGAAATGAAAATGATCTCATTTGTTACACATTACCCATTTATTTTAAATGGATGCAAATCCATAGTACCCACCAGGAATCTATCCTACCACAACGGAGTCTGGTCAGTCTTATACAGTGAGCCCACTATACCATCTGCTAAACCATGACTAAATAGCAACCTAGAAATCTGGGGAGAAATTGGAAACCACCCACCAACTGGTTACAGAATAATTCTGTAGTCAAAGGAAATGATGAATATCTGTCATCTCTGGAAGGCTAGGAACAGCAGCACATTGAATAATATCTGTTTTTCCATGAACTGATAGTCTGGAAAGAAATAATCTGAAACCTATGATCCCTTTGGGATGTGTAAAAGTTAAACATCTGATTTGCTCTGCATATGAACTAAGAATTGTATCACTTATTGCTTCTATGAGAAGCAACTTGTAAATACAGTAGCATCCTGTAAATCAGACCACATCTAAGAATGTTATATGAACTCAAGAGAGACCTGTTTTACAAAAGGATTGGTTACCAATACTTTAAGTAGTAGTTCACTTGCAGGTCCACCACACCATCTGATTGACATTTGGAAAAGAACCCTTAGCCTAATCAGGATGACCGCTTGATATTCGCTCCCCGGCCGTGGCAGGCCCGCAGCCAGGATCACTCATCCCTGATGCCGGGCCTCCAGAGCTGGCCTGACCTCCTTGGTGGCGGTGCACAGTTGCCTCCATGCCTGTGTTCCCTTTGTGTTCCTGAGACCCTTTTGTGCTGCTGTGAGTTCTTCCGGGGCCGACCAGGCCTCCTTGCATGCGGCACGGGGAGATGCCACCACCTCCTCCTCTCCGGCCTGTTGGCCTTAGGTGCTCACGTGTCTCTCTGGCATTTAAAGGGGCTACAGTGGGAAAGCTCCCCGCTGCCCCAGGTGATGACGCTCAGAGCTTGCCTTGGCAACAGGCATCCACGCTTCTCTGCTGTGTGCTTCATTGGTGATCCAGTTCCTGTTCCAGTACCTGTTCCAGTTCTGGTTCCTGATCCAGTACCTGTTCCAGCTCCAGTTCCTGCTCCAGCTCCTGCTCTTGTTCCTGCTCTACCTTTGGATGGACTTCCTTGGCTTGAACCGGACCTGAACCTGACCTCGTCTATAGCCACCTGCCTTTGATCTCTTGCTTGGATCTGACCTCACCTATAGCTGCCTGCCTTCGACTACTCAGTCTGAACCTGACCTTGTCTCCAGCTGCCTGCTTTGACCCTCTGTCTGGACTTGACCTCTGCTTTTGCCTCACCCTGCTGGGACCCTCCGTCTCTGCTGCCTTCCGGCATTCTGCCTCTGTACACCTCCATCGGGATCAACCAGCGGAGGCCCACCTAAGTCCAGCCGGCCCCGGTACCCAAGAGCTCAACCTGTGGGGAACAAGGGCTGGTACTGGTGAAGCTCCAGATGGCCTCTGCTTCCTGCTTGGCCTCACCTCCCAACAATGGGGACCTGTAAGGGTTTCCCCCACAGGTGGCACCAACACCACCTAGGGCCAGGGGTCCACCTGTGCGACACTTGATTCAAGGTTTATACATGCAAAGACTGGGTAACTCTGCAAGGCTTTCATACTGTCTTTTTGTTTTATTTCATCATATCTATATTACTGGTTTTATATATGTTTTTATTATGACCCGCCAAGAATCTTAAATAAATTGAAAAAGATTGGGAACTGTTTTCTTCAGTTAGACTCTAATGGGACCAGTAATGAAAAGTTCTGAGGGAGAAAACTACTGTGTAAATGAGTAATAGATGTCCCGAGCTGGGTCTCACAAAAGGGCATCCGTTCCGACAGTTTATTGAAATTGTCATGGGCAATATGGCTATATTTCATCACACCATGTTTGTGTTTGCATAGTAGTCTGAAATAAACTGTTGTGTAGGAGGTGGATTCTTGGGCTGAGGTGGGGTTGACGCAACCCATAGGCGAGGCCACTGAAGCTTCACCTATACCAGCCCACGTTCCCCTTGGGTTGAGCCTTCGGGTGCCGGGGCCGGCAGGAATTAGGTGGCCCTCAAGGTTAAGAACAGGGAGTAGATGGTTCAACCCAGAGACAGCAGTCAGCATATGGCGTGATCCTATCATGGACGGGATATGGATCTCAAGCACCAAGGAACAAGAAGGAACTGAAGGTGCCTGAGCAAAAGGAGGCCAAAGCCTTAAAAGTTCGTGTCCAGAGGATAGGGACAGAGGTGTCACTGTCAAGCTTGAATGGAAGCTGGCAGCACTTGGAAGGTGTATCAAGCAACGTGGAACTCTGGACTCAAGAAAATTGGAGGTGAAGTCGTTCGTAGCAATGGTCAAGGCCCGGAGAAGGCAGATGTGGTCAGACCTAGCAATGGTCAAGGCATGGGCAGACATAGCAATGGTCAAGGCACAGAGAAGGCAGGTGTGGTGAGACATAGCAGTGGTCAGGTTTGGAGAAGGCAGGCAAGGTCAGGCATAGCAGTGGTCAGGCTTGGAAAAAGCAGGCAAGGTCAGGCGTAGCAGTGGTCAGGCTTGGAAAAAGCAGGCAAGGTCAGGCGTAGCAGTGGTCAGGCTTGGAGAAGGCAGGCAAAGTAAGGCATAGCAGTGGTCAGAACCAGGAAGTCAATCAGCACACAGACGAGACGTACATGGAACAGGAACCCGGAACTTGGAGAATCAGGAACACGAAGCAAGGCTCCCGGAGAAGCAACGAGTACAAGGAAATCTGGAACAGGAGACCAAGGAGACCTGTTGCAAAGGCAATGCTTCAGTGCGAAGCCTGAGCATTTAAGTGCTGAGGGAACTGACATCAGCATCCAGGCCCACGGCCAGGTTCCCGCCACGGGCCCTTTAAAGATTTCACTGGTGTGTGCATGCGCGCCTAGGGAGGGGCGTGGCGCCACCGGCGGTGTCTCTCCGCGAACCCCACGGAGAGGCCCGTTGGATGGGGGCATCCTGGCTGGAGGTCCCGGGAAGCAGAGCAGGGCCGGAGGTGCTGGCGGATGTCCGAGGTCAGGACTGGCAGCCCATTGCTGCCAGCAATGAGGAGCAGGAGCCTGTGTAGAGAGGTGAGAGGGCCGCACCACAGGGTTGCTACGGGTGGCGAGCGTAACATAGTGGTAGGAAAAGGAAGAGGGGATTTTTAAGCTAGTAATCTTGACAGAGCTATCATGTGCTACTTTACTGAATGGAAAGGGAGCCTTAATGAATCTGATCGCACTGTAGTGAACACCAGTGGAATTCACTAGTGTAGTAAGTACCTTTGGGGCTAAAAGGATACTGCAGGTCAGCAGGGAGGGATTCATATTTGTATTTAATTATAGATAAGCATTTGATATTCTGCCTTTTCCTATAGGCAAGCCCAAGGAGGATTACATAACATAACAAGGCTGTAACTGCATAAATTATGTATACATAGATACAATAACAAGTATTAAGAGCTATTTTAAAAATTACACAACAAATAACTTAAATAAAAAAATGTTAGGTGCTAATTTTTTTTTATTTAAGTGGAAGTTTTTTGTTTTTTTTTACTATTTTGAAGTTTGCCCAGTGCTAAATTGTACAACCAGTATTCTTAAGGAAGCATTTTATCCTAACAGTACACGATGTTGCTTTAAAGGAAAAAAAACCTTCCTATTTTGTTCATCCACTTTTACTATAGGCTTCTTGCCAAAGGCTAAAAGATCAGTAAAAGCTGGATGCTACTGGCAGTAATCTTCGTGACCTTTCTCTGAAGGCAGGAAGTGGGACCTTCAGTTCATATTTATCTCTGCCAGCAGTATGCACATGAGCATTGTCCGCCATTAGTCTAGCAAAAAGAAATCAACTTAATTGAGGTGAGCTGGACTGGAGTATGCAGAGTGCCTTTTACCTTCCAGAAATAAACTGTTAGTTGCCAATTTAATGCATCGCCAATTCTGTCACTAGGGCTTTTTTGTTTTGTTTTGTTTTCTGCAAGGGAATTTAATTTCTTGACTGCCTTTCTGGGAAATAGCAAGAAAATCCCTTCTCTGGGAGGATGAAAAGGAGTTTTCCCCAAACTTTTAAGTGCCTTCATCTGTTATTACTTTTACAAGGTTAACTGTTTATCATGGTTTTAGTTTTTGTGAGTTGTTTTTTCACAATCTCATATGTTGTTCAGTAAAGTATTATCACTATAGAGTGCAAGGACTTCTTTTACCCAAATTCTTTTTGGTCTCTGGAAGTCAAATAGAGCAAACTCCCAAATAGCAAATGTTTAAAAAAAAGAAAAAAGTATATTTATGAGAGCTGGCAAAAGAATCCTACATTTGCCATGGTCTAAGAAAAGATATTCAAGGTCCTCAAGAGCAGGAGCCATCATAGAAGCTCCATTAATGCTTTTCACTCTGTTCAACAATACTTAAGCACGGAATATTTCAAAAAAACAACTGTGCTATGAGTGGGCAAATGCTTACCGTTGAAGGAATCGTGAACTTTATTATAGGAGGGGGTAACCTTGCCAATAGCATTTGAAACTAGGAATCTAGGTGTAATGTTAGTTATCCCAACTACATATGAAAATTGATTTAAAACATGTGGCAACGATAGCATTCTATAAATTGAGGTTATTACACCCACTTAAAACTGCTCTTTCACAAGAACTTTTTAGATCAGTGTTGCAGACTGAGTTATATGGCAAGCTGGATTACTACAATGCTCTATATGTTGGTCTGCTGAAAATTCATGTGCAGGCACTGCAGTTAATCCAAAATGCGGCTGCATGGATGTTAATAGGCATTGCTTTGTCTGACCACCTCATTAGTATTAGTTAACCTAGATTGGCTTCCATTAGCTTGGGGTGCTCAATTTAAATTGTTTTTAATCATTTACAATCATTTATTGTATGGAGAGAATCCCTGAAATTTGAATGAGGTTTTAAAACCATGTATTATGTTTTTTGGGGTTACAATTACTTGTTCTACCATCATTGCACCAGTTAAAATTGACATGTCCATGGGCCTTTTCTTGTGTGGAATCAACTCTGTGGAACACATTTCCTGCAGACATCAGAGAGGAGAAGGTTTTAAGTTTTAGGAAAAAAATTAAAACATTTTATTTTAATGAAGTTTTTATATAAATTGATGCTTATTTTGCATGTTTTATGAGTGTATTTTTATATTTTACTGTGATTGTCTTTATTTTTTATGGTAGTCATTTGTAATCCACTTTGAACTAAACTGTATTTGGAATATACGAAATATAAATAGGCATAAATAAGATAAATAAATAAGCATGGACATCCATACCTTTCATTCACCTTCTGGAGACAGAGGAAGATATTTGTCTTTTTGCAGATGCCACTAATAATTGCAACAGAGTGGATACACCTGAGGGAGTAGACAAAATAAGATCACTGAGAGGTGATCTTAGAAAGCTTATGGAATGGTCAAATGGTTGGCAGTATAAGATTCAATTTAAAAAGTAAAGAATTAAACATCTAGTTTGAATAAATGCTTTACTTAATAAATTAATTTATTTATAAATAATAAATCCAAGAAAATGGTACACGATAGAGTCATGATACGTACTGATGTGTGCTAAACTGGAGAGAGATCTTGGGATGATCATGGTCGATGATCTCAAGCTAGAAAAACAGTGTGATAAGGTAGTGACCAGAACCATAGGGATGCTAAGGTGCTTAGGGAGAGGCATAACCAATGAAAAAAATAGGGGGGTGATAATGCCTCTGTACAGGTCATTGTTGAGACTTCTTCTGGACTATTGTGTTCAATTCTCGAATATAAAGGATGACGGTGGTCCAGAGAAGAACCACCAAAATGATGTACAATTTGCTCCAAAAGTCCCATGAAATGAGATTGAAGAGCCTAAATAAGTTTTATCTAAGTGTGCAATGTGCACTAGACACCTTCTTGTTCTTTCTTCAGATTGCACTATATATGTGACATTCTCTTATTCCTGTATAGAATTCTTTACTGCATTCTTATACATATGAAAACATTTTTTTGCAGCAGATAAGAGAGATTTTTATTTAATTGTAGCCATTTTCCTTCCTAGCACAAGTGGTCATATTGGGAAGGGCAATTTTCAAAAACCTGGCTTCAGTATAACATTTGCTTTATTCCCTCTTCGACTCTCTTGGGTTAATCAAAAACATTACATACACAAAACAGACCCCAGCTCTGCCAGAGTTTGAACTGTAATCTTGGCTTCAGTTCCTAACTCAGAGTCAACTAACCTGATTGCTCTGTCCATGTACCGGAGCCCTGTCTTTATGGTATTCCAGCAGGTATTCACCTTGGTTCGGGTCTCTCCCTTTCTGATATAGTTCGTCCCATTGTCCCAGTTGGGTTTCCAGTCTTCTGATGGCTCCTTCCAATTATGCTTTCTTCACCTGTCACAGTGTCCAGTTTTTCCTCGCCTCCCAGACTAATCCCTTCCTCCTTCCTACAGCCTTTTTTTAAGACTTCCCCTGAAAGACCATAACAATGTCCAGGGATTTCCTTTGCCTACTTCTAGGCTTTTCTTTGCTCTGTTTATTCGATTTTCTTTATCCCTGGCTAGCCCTGTTCTCTCTTTGGCTGAAGTATTTTGTGGTAACAGTACCCCATCACAATAAAAATATAAATAAATATATACAGGTGAATCGTAGCAATTTTCAAAAGCCACTAACGCATATAAATCCTATGGACAATTCAATGGCATATATTGTAGCAGCTTTCAGAAACCCACTCTTACACAGGTAAGGTGCATTTGCACATGTAAATGCTTTTGAAATTGAGGCCCAAAATGTTTGAATAATTTTGTTACAGAAATGTTTCTAAGTTACAAGTTGTGGCAAATTGAACCTCAGATTTCTTTGACCTCTTGGAATGTCCACCTTGGTGTGCAACATACTATAACTACTATGGAGGTTATTTTGAAACATCACACATTTAAAAAGTCAGCAAATATGTGCATGAGGTACACCAGCTTTGAAAGTGGGTTTCTGCACAGAAGTCTGCTTTTGAAATTATTCTACAAAATCTACCTGCATTACTTACATCCACTAAAATGTCCACATATAATTTTCAGGAAAATTTATGTGCATATTTATGCGCATATTTTGCCTCCTTGTGCGAACAATTACTGTGCGGTCCCCCTCCTCGTTTTTTGTTTTTTTTTAAAGACAGAATACTTCACCTCAATTAAACATGCAGAGCATAGACTCACTCTCACCAAAATCAGAATAAAAAGACTATAAACAAAAACTGAACCGGAAACTGCAGCAAGCCAGACTCTGTATGCAATGAAGCAATGGAGAAACAGAAACATCACCAGTCCTCATAAATCATTCATCAAACAATGAAATCAAGGAATATAAATCAATCATATTAGTAAAACCATATTTGGAAATATTATTTTTATAATGATCTAAAGAATAGAATAAAATCCAATAATTAAGAGCTCATACAAAATTTTAAAAATTTCCCAAACAACAATAAATTATTTCAGATTGGCAGATCCAGATATCCAATAAGTAATATTAATAAGGATGAAAATTCACCGCTCTCCATACCTGAAAACTTTTTATTTCTAGTCATCCTGAGTAAGGCATGGATTAGTTAGGCAAATTTTCTTCACTCAGACATACACACAACCCAGACAGGTTTCCATTTAGGTTCCCATACACACACACACACACACACACACACACACACACCCCAGACAGGCTTCCATTCAATCACACACACACACATATGCCAGACAGATTCCTATCCCTCACCACATACACATCCCGGTCAGATTTTCATGCATACAGAAATAAACACACACATACCCAAACAGGTTCCTATTCACATACATACAACCTTTCAGTCAGGCTCCCATTCACATACCTCCCCCCCCCTCCAGTCAGGCTCCTCTTCATATACCCCTCTCCAGTCAGGCTCCCATTCACATACTCTTCCCCTCTAATCAGGTTCCCATTCACATAACCCCCCCTAGTTAGGCTCCCATTCGCTTAACCTCCCCATCAGGCTCCCATTCACATTCCCCTCCCCCTCTAGTCAGGCTCTCACCCACATAAACCCCCCAGTCAGGCTCCCATTCACACACACCAGACTTCCAGGTCAGGTTCTCATTCACAAACACCACATCCCCACACCCCAATAAGATTCTCATTCATACAGACCACACCCCAATAAGGCCTTCATTCAGACACACCATACCCCCACACCCCAGTAAGGCTCTCATTCATTCATTCATTCATTCATTCATTCACACACACACAGACACATACACACACACACAGACACACACACACACACACACACATACCACCGGAAGCCATTCTGCTGCTCATCCTCTTGTGCAGGCCCATGCGAGTGAGCCTAGCACTTCCTCTATGCTGATCTCGTGCATTGTGAGATCATCATAGAAAACATGCTAGCTACACATGTTTTGGATAGCAAACACTGGCACCGAGAATGAGTAGGAGAATGGGCTCCTCCTTCTTTCTTCAGCTGCCGGTGAGATGGGGTCCACCGGTGGCCTCATGAGCCTCTTCTTCTTCCGGGCCGCTGGTGAGATGGGGTCTACTGGCAGCCTCACGGCCAATTCCTCTTCTGGGCCAATTCCTCTTCCGGGCTGCCATGAGATGGGGTCAGCATCCTCACAGGCCTCTTTCTCTTCTGGACCGTCGGTGAGATGATATCCACCAGCGGCATCATGGGCTGATCGCTCTTCTGGGCCACCGGGAGATGGGGTCCACTGGTGGCCTCATGGACTGATTCCTCTTCCTGGCTGCTGGTGAGATGGAGTCTACCAGTGGCCCCGCGGGTCTCTCCCAGCTCTCGCCACCACCCCACCAGGTGTGCCACCCTGTGCAATTGCACGGTTTGCACAACCGGTGGTGCTGTGCTTGACACTTTGTAAAATCCAAGAGTATGCACATAAGTTCAAACCCCTCCCAACTCCACCCCCAGGAATGCTCCGCTCAGTCTGGGTAAATTTACATGCAAACAGGGCATGCACGCATAGGTTTATTGGATGGCAATTTTTTAAAAGGCCATGTCTGCATGTAAAACACTGTTTTACCCACAAGAGTCCTGAAAATTATCCTCTACATGGGAATGTTATGATATAATATTTTATTAAGCCCCCTTCAAATTAAGATGACATATTATCCCATGTCATGCACAAAACAAGCAAATACAAAACATCTTGCAATACGGTAAATGTGCACACTCATGCTGTGGCTTCTAGAAATGATACGGCTGTTTCATATTTAAAAAGTTTATATAAGCAAATGCAGCCCTCAGATTTTTCTTTGCACCAGTATATCAAGTCTTCTTGTTTCTTTGGTGCACATTTTTGGTGGGGAAAGGTGTGTAAATTACTCGAGTGAACGATAAAATGGAGGGGTGGGGGGGGGGGGGGCAAGCAAGCTAATCTTCTTGTTATCCTCGCTTTCACATGACGTGCGTTCAGAGTATAAACCTAACTCTGTAGATAGGGCTACTGCAGCTATTCAACAACTCTGCAAATAGAATTTAAAAAAGAAAATTTTAATTGAGTGAATTGCACAGAAAGGTATGCAGACATATGGCGGGCACATAGTAATGCAAATGTATGCAAAGAGAAGCCAGGGAAATTGGTGCTGCTGCTGCTCACAAGTTTCATACCTGTTCTAATCTAACCCTTTGTTTATAGCTAATTTGAAGTAAAAAACAAAAAACAAAACAAAATGCAATCCAGCAGGGAAAAGCCTAGACTACCATGAACACACTGCTTTTCATGATATACTGCATTAAGCCTGGACATCTGTTTGATATCCCAACCCATATTTTGCAAATTACAGTGGATCTAGTCCATGAGCATTCCGGGAATCAGATGATGGCATGCTAAGGGCCAGAGAGGTAGGGAGATCGGCAATGTTAGTATTCCACGCTTCCAGCGTTAGTGTCAGAGCAGTGCTGGAAGCAGCCGAGAGCAGGTCAGATGCTACCACATTCCCAGCTGAAATTCTGGAGGCGCAGGGTGTGGGGAGACTGGGTACCTTGGTTGCAGATGGTTAGAGAGAGCAGGGTAAGGGGGGCAAGAGGAGGCAGAGGAACCTTTAAGAACATATATTGTGGGAGGGGGAGGGACAGCCTTGGGGCTCCACAGCTGCTTCTTTTTAAAATAAATGTAGTGGGTGTGGGGCTAGGGGAGATCAGGCATTAGCCTGCACTTATTTCAAAGTGTTTTGTACGGTGGGCAGGCTATAGGATTGAGCTTGAAGCTCGAGCTCAAACATTTTTTTTTTCATTTTGCAGCCATGTAACTGGCTATATGGGTAATTTTCGAAAGGATTTACAAGCTTAAAAGTAGCAACTATCCTAGCAATTCTCAAAAGCCCACTTTTGAGTGTAAAGTGCATTTACACATGTAAAACCCATTTTTGGGATGGTAGCTTTCATAGCAGCATGCGGGGCCCACAGTTTTTAGTGGGGTGCACGCTTGTGAGCTCACATTCCACTTCTGCTGCGTAAGTGGGGGATGCACACTGATGTCATGGCCAGTTTTCCCAGTTCATTCCCAGTTCGCCCAGTTAAGGGATAGAACTTCCAACCTCCCCCCCCCCCCCCACCACCCAGTTTAATAGTCTCCCTTTCTCCCTGTTAGTCTAACCTTTAAGCGGCTGCTGATCTGTCTAGATTTTTGTGTTTTACTACTTACACGTCATCCATGGCAGAAGTAAAGTTACGCCGCAGGTGGCCCCTGGCACGCGCGAGTGCACGCATTTATTCGCTAATTTCAAGTTAAAATCCAGGAATGCCCATTGCCTTGCCCAGAACACGTCCATGACCCGCCTCCTGGTTTTGAAACTGTTAATTTATGCTCACAGCAGCAAGTATGCGCCTATCCAGCTGGCTTTTGAAATCCACTTGGTGCATGCTGGCCTGACATATTCACGCATTTAGGTGTGCGTGGGCTTTTAAAATCCACCTTTAAGTATGTAAAGCCTTCTGAAATATACTCCAAAATTGTTGAATATAGCCGGTCATGGCTAAAGTTATCCAGGTACATGTACCTGCTTACCTTAGACCTGCTTTTAACACAACTAGACTTACCTGTATTCCCTGCCATCTTGTTAAATCTAAGCCTCGCTCCTTTTTCATCAGAATAAGATTTTAGCTGGATAATGACTTATCAGCCTAAAAATGATCCAGACAGTGGGGGAAATATTTAAATCACAGATCTGTCTGGCTAAGTCCCAAATCTAGCTGGACAAATCCTTTTGAATGTTGTTCTCTAAAGGTCCCCAATATTTTATTCTGATTTATTTTTATTACTGAAGAGAATTTAGGGTTTAAAGTTTTTGAGGTTGCATTCTATTCCTACCACTATAAAATAAAGTAAAACAGAACACTGCTATACTGATCCTTTTCAGAAGCTTATGTGGACATCACTCTGATATATGCAAAGTGTGACTACTGTAGGAACAGCTGAAGAAAGGAAATAGGGGAGGAAGGTTTTTGAAAACAGGAGGTGTGGCCATAAATAAAAGTGTGTGCCTTTTTTATTCCAAACAATTGTAAATCCATAAAAATTGAACATTTTAGGTCCAGGAAGGAGAACTAAAAGCAAAACCAGTGACAGTAACTTTTAAACCGGCTTGCAGGCGCACCTGTATGCTTATTCGTTGGCCCGCACCCAGCGACACGGCCATTTCTTAATACATCCCTGAGGTCTCCGGAGCTTCCAGTTCGGGTCTGATCCATCCTCTTTGCATCGGCCGTGCAGCCTTGCTCGTGGTGGGAACACACCATCCGAGGCCCACCTAAGTCCAGGCGGTCCGGGTACCTAAGGGCTCAACCTGCAGAAAGTAACCCCAGACTGTTATTGGCAAAGCTCCAGCTAGCCTCTGTCTCGTGTGCTCCGCCTCCTGGTGGCAGGCGTTCTCTGGGTCCGACCAGAGGGCCGTACCAACCCTGTACCAGGCCAAGGGTCCACCTCCTGGCGCAACAATTTTGGTATGGGAGGTATACTATATTGTAATTGTAATTACTTATTCATTGCTTCTGAGGGCCAAGCCCACACACAACATGTGTTACAACAGGCCTAATGCCATATGAGTCCTAAGGGTCTTTCTGATTGGTATTACAGCAGTTGTACGAAAATACAAGATACATGTTGTTGTAAGGGCTATTTTACCTCAAAAGACTGTACTTTAACAGATGAATTTTCAAGGAGTTGTGCATGTAAATGTAATTACTTTCATAGCAATTTTCAAAAGCCATTTTTGAGTGCAAAGTGCACTTATGTGAGTAAATCATATGGACAATTCAATGGCAATACCTCGCTCCCAGCAGGGATTAGAAGAAATGGGGAGGGGGGGGGGGGGCGCGCTGAGAACTGAGCAACTATTAAACCACTGGTGGGTGGGAGGGACTGAGGGGGAAATTAAAAAATTATTTACATTGGTAACCGGGTTGGCAATTTGAGCCATGTGTGATACTTAGAGGACTTTGTTGCAGTGCTGGGAGATACAAGGACAACAAGGCCTTACCTCTGCCACAGGCCCGTTTACATATGTAGTAGTGTTTTTCCATTTTACACATCTCTACTTAACTAGATATCTTTGAAGATATCCAGTTAAGTAGCTAGCTTTCCAGCCACATGAGGCTGGATAACTTTAGACCTGCTCTGAAACTAGCCAGTTACAGTTTAAAATCGACTAGGTTAGCCGGATGTCTTGACTCCTCCCTGAAACGCCCAGGAATGCCTCTTTTTTTGTCTGGCTAGATTTTAGCCAAATAATTACTTATGTGGGATAAGGGGCTGAATATCTGAAATCTTGCCATTTAGACGGATAACATTATCCGTCTAAATGACTTTTGAATATGGATCTCTATAAGAATTAAAAAAAAAAGTCTTGATTGCTTAACTTTTCACACCTTTTGCTATAGCAAACCCAAATTCGTTCTGGTTCAAAAAAATTGCCTTAACAAGGACAATCTAAAGTTAAATAGAGCCTCCCTGTAACCAGTCACTTTAATTGAGCTGATCTGAATACTCCAGAATGAAGAATCAAGCTGTTTCTGTTGTATAAAGTGAATTTGAAGCAAGGCTAAAACATGTGAAACAAGGAGCTGCTGAAAGAACTCCAGGATAACATTATAAAAAGTTTAATGAAAATTTCAACATGCTTGAATATCCTCTGGTCCATCACTGTAAAGTAGAAACAGCTGGGCACCACCAAGACACTACTGGGATGAGGCCGACCCTCCAAATTCAGTAACTACGGGTTAAGAAAACTGCTGCAGAAGGTCACTGTGAGGCCTTAGATTACTTAAAAAGAACTAGAGCGGTCTCTGGCTGAGAATGGGGTAAATGTTAACCGGTCAACTTTTTTAAGAGTACTCCACAAACATGGCCTGTACTGGAGGCAAGCAACAAGGAAGCCTCTGCTGAAGAGTCATATGATGTGCTGCATAGCATTAGCAAAGAAACACTCAGGGGACATTGCATGCACATGGGAGAAGGTTTGTGGTCTGAGACCAAGAAAGAACATTTTGGTCTTGGTGCTAAGTGATACATGTGGTGTAAAACAAGCACAGCACATCACCCTGCTAATAGCATCCCCCACAGTAAAGCATGGTGGTGGCAGCATTAGGGGATGCTTTGCAGCAGCAGGGACAGACAGGTTTGTGAAGATAAAGGTAAAGGTGAATGGTGAACAGTTATCCAGGTCCTGGAGGTAAATCTGATCCAGTCTGCCTTGGACCTGGAACTTATAGAAACATAGAAACATAGAAATGACGGCAGAAGAAGACCAAATGGCCCATCCAGTCTGCCCAGCAAGCTTCCCTCATTTTTTCTCTCATACTTATCTGTTTCTCTTAGTTCTTGGTTCTATTTCCCTTCCACCCCCACCATTAATGTAGAGAGCGGTGATGGAGCTGCATCCAAGTGAAATATCTAGCTTGATTAGTTAGAGGTAGTAGGGGTAGTAACCGCCGCAATAAGCAAGCTACACCCATGCTTATTTGTTTTTACCCAGATTATGTTATACAGCCCTTATTGGTTGTTTATCTTCTCCCCTGCCGTTGAAGCAGGGAGCTATGCTGGATATGCGTGAGGTATCAGTTTTTTTCTTCTCCCCTGCTGTTGAAGCAGAGAGCTATGCTGGATATGCATCGAAAGTGAAGTATCAGGCACATTTGGTTTGGGGTAGTAACCGCCGTAACAAGCCAGCTACTCCCCGCTTTGTGAGTGTGAATCCTTTTTTCTTCTCCCCTGCCGTTGAAGTTATGCTGGATATGCGTGAAGCATCAGTTTTTCTTTTTCCCTGCTGTTGAAGCAGAGAGCTATGCTGGAAATTTGTGATGTATCAGTCTTTCTCCCATGCCGTTGAAGCAGAGAGCCATGCTGGATATGCGTCGAGAGTGAAGTATCAGGTACATTTGGTTTGGGGTAGTAACCGCCGTAACAAGCCAGCTACTCCCCGCTTTGTGAGTGCGAACCCTTTTTTCTTCTCCCCTGCCATTTAAGCAGAGAGCTCTGCTGGATGTGTGAAGTAACAGTTTTTCTTCTCCCCTGCTGTTGAAGCAGAGAACTATGCTGGATATGCATTGAAAGTGAAGTATAAGAATGGAGTGATCAAGCTAGTTGAAAGGCATCAGGAATAGAGGAAGGTGGAGGTAGTAATTTGGTTATTTGGTTTGGGGTAGTAACCAAATAACTGGGGAGAAGATTCACCTTTCAGCAGGACAGTGATCCTAAACACAAAGCAAAAGCAACAATGGAACCACTTAGCAAGAAGAAAGTGAAAGTCCTTGGGTGGCCCAGTCTAAACCTAGACCTGAATCCAATAAAAGATCTGTGGCAGTACTTGAGGACTGCAGTCCACAGGCAATCCCCAGCCAACTTGAAAGAGCTCGAGCTCTTCTACCAAAAAGAATGGGCAAAAAAGGCACCATCCTGCTGTGCAAAGTTGGTAGACATTTAAACAATTGATGGCTGTTATTGCTGCAAATGGGGCTTCCAACAAGAATTGAGTCAAGGGATGTGAAGACTTATGGAATCAAGATTTTTTTTTCTTTATTTTATTCTTAATTACTTTTGGAACATTTCTATACCTGTTCATTCATGATGAAAGTGTAGAGTGTGTAATGTAAACCAGTGAAACAAATTCCTCCTTTAATGCATTTTCATTTGTATTTTTAGGCAGCAGAATATGAAAAATATACAAGGCAGGGAGGAATTTTACAAAGCAATGTGTTTAAAAATGTGTTAAAGCAAACTGACTTTTAGGGCCTTTTGCAACTTTTCTTGTTTGCAAATACTTTGTTAAAGCTACACCTGAGTCTCTGCGTAAATGTTTGTGCATTTAATATGGCGTAGAAAACCTTATGGACCTGACTTTCAAAAGCACGAGCATTCATAAAATGCATTTTTATGCACATGAATGGGCTTTTTGAAAATTGCCCCAAGAGTTGTGCATGGAAAAATATGCATGGAAACAATTTTGTGGGTACTTTTACATATGCAAGAAAGAGGCGTTCGGGTGGTGGAGTGGGGCAGATTTGGGAGGGGGGAAAACCATTTATGCATCCACTTTCGATTTTTGAAAGTATGCATGTAAATGTACACATTCACATTTCCGCCTGCTCCTTAGCGGATGCAAATGTGGGCAACATAAGCTGCGCTGGGGTCTGAGTGCACCCGCTAATTTTCAAAGCAGATTTATGCCTTTGAAAATTCAGGCTGAAGCCCACATATACTTTCTACGCATGGATTTCAGCCCTACATGGGGCTATTATAAAATTACCCTCCCTACAAGGGTAATTTTCAAAAGGATTTACATGTGTGACTGTAACTATTATTGTAGCAATTTTCAAAAGCCATTTATATATATATATATATATAGAAACATAGGAACAGGGGCGGATTGGCCTATCGGGGGATCGGGCATCTCCCGGTGGGCTGGTTGTGCTAGTCACGTGGTCTGCCGTGCGAGGCCGTGACAGAGCCGCGCTCGTCATACCACGTGGTATCTCCTGGGCAGGCCTGGGTGGCGAATCCCCGGGCCGGTCTTCATCGGGAATCCGCCGCTGCATAGAAACATAAAAACATAGAAATGACAGCAGAAGAAGACCAAACGGCTCATCCAGTCTGCCCAGCAAGCTTTCACACTTATTTTTCTCATACCTATCTGTTACCCCGACCGCTGAGTTCAGGGCCCTTATTGGTAACTTTTTTATTCTAATTTCCTTCCACCCCCGCCATTGATGCAGAGAGCAGTGTTGGAGCTGCATCAAAGTGAAGTATAAGGCTTAATGTTTGAGGGTAGTAACCGTCGTATCGAGCAAGTTACCCCGATGTTTGTATATTCATACTGCTCATCCATGTAAAGTGCACACATATGGGTAAATCCTATGGAAAAGTCAATGGCATATAGTGTACCAATTTTCAAAAGCCCATTTGCATGGGTAAAGTGCATTTACACATGTAAAATCCATTTTTAAGCATGTAAATACTTCTGAAAATCAGGTCCTATGTGCATTATTTGTTCATGTTTCATTCAAGAAATACAGACGTGGTGGAGAGGATTGGAATTTGGTGTCTTCAGAGGGTCCATGCCGTACGAGAAAGAAATGAATAACAGAAAGTATAGCCATCTTGTTTATAGTCACCAAATTCAAACCACAAAAAGAACACAAAGTAACAAAATGCCACCACTTAACTCAACCCACAAAACTCATTCAGTCTATAAGTGACTGATCTGCATTGGTGGTTTAATTGCTGTGTTTGCATAGAGTTTAACCAAATTTGAAAGTGTTGTGAATTGCTACATAAGTACTTAATTAAGAGAATCTAAGGCAGTTAATCATACTATGTTGCTTATTTTTTTGCTCACTTATATCTTCTTTATGAGAATTAACAAGTTTTAGACACAGTTGTTTTTAATAGAAAGAGGGTTTCACTTTTGTAGAGTTGCCCAAGAGGAAGCCCGGACAGCCCTGGAAAACCTCCAAAGGCATAGAAAAGTGGAATGCATCGGAATATGTTTTCTTTAACGTGGCTTTAAGCTAAGCACAAAAACTGGAAGGTAATTACTGCTCTTAGCACGTTGGCTATTTGTTTCCAGTTTAGACCAGTGCATGATGAGCTCCTTAATGTGGCCCAGATGATTCTTTTGGTGAACTCTTTTTAGTGGGAGTAAATTAACATCTGATACCACAGTACGCATGTGTTTGAGTACAGCCTTGATAGGCAACTCATTTAAATTATCTGTGACCTGCATGCTTCACAGCCAAGGAAACGTTTAAAGCTTGCCCCATGACCAGGCGAATCCAGACAGGCCGGTGTGGTGAAATTCACTACAGGGGATTCAGTATATGCAGAGAATGAAGGGAAAGACTCAAAGCTGGGACGAGGAACAGGGAGTAGGGGAGAAGAGTGAGATTGGATTCCAGGAGTGTATTTGGAAGTGCCATTGAAGGTGAGAAGCAGAAAGAAAGCCAAGAGAAAAGAAAAATGGCAAAAGGAGCTGTTGCAACCGTCGCTGCTCGATGTCCTCACTCCGTACTCTTTATCTCTGTGGCGACTCCCTCTGGGTCTGATGGATGGCTGGCTGCCGTGGCGTCTCCATGCCACCTCCCTCCAGCGTCCCCGGACCGGCTTGACGCTGCAACTCTGCCATCTTGTCCTGATGCCTAGGGCACGCACGCGTCCCGACTCTTGTACCAGCAAGGGCACGAACCTCAGGGGCGTCCCCCTGAGATGACATCATCTGCTTCTAATATTTAAAGGTCTTTGAAAACACTAACAAACTGAAGGGCTGATACAGTAAAGTCCACGGGAGAGCGCCTGCTCTCCCAGCGCGCGCGTAGGCCACTCTCCTGTGCGCACGATTCACTATTCAAATTAGGCCTGGTATTAAAAACAGGCAAAAGGAGGTGCTAGGGACACTAGCGCATCCCTTGCGCCTCCTTTTGAATTGGAGCGGCGGCTATCTGTGGGTTTGACAGCCGACGCTCAATTTTGCTGGTGTCGGTTCTCGAGCCCGCTGACAGCCACGGGCTCGGAAACTGGACGCCAGCAAAATTGAGCATCCGGTTTTCGACTCGACAGCCACAGGCTGACTTCACATTTTTTTTTTTTTTGGAAACTTTCGGGACCTCCGACTTAATATCGCCATGATATTAAGTCGGAGGGTGCACAGAAAAGCAGTGTTTATTGCTTTTCTATGCACTTTTCCGGTGCCCGAAGAAATTAGCGCCTACCTTTGGGTAGGCGCTAATTTCTGAAAGCAAAATGTGCGGCTTGGCTGCACGTTTTGTTTTCTGATTCGCACGGGAATACCTAATAGGGCCATCAACATGCATGGCAAGGCTGTATGGCAAGTAAATTAAGTTGCCATACAGCAACATAGCGCCCTATGCTGAGGAAGATGTGCTGGAGTTAATTCACTCTGGTACATCCCAAGCAGGCAGCATCATTTCAAGGAGACAGAAGATTGAAGACTGAAGACTCCAAAGCCTGGGTTCCAACCTCCAGGACTTGGCTGGGCTCAGGCCTAAGCCGAGGCCCGAGCATTGGGTCTGGGTTAGGGCTGAGGTCACAGTGTCAGTAGTTACCTTGCCTCCAGGTTGGGCTTGGACTTGGTCCTAGGTCCAGGCCTAGGCTGAGGCCCAGGTTTCAGGACCTGGCTCCATTCCAAGACCCAGTCTCAGGCCTGGTCCTGAGCCAAGGCCCAGATTTTGGGACCTGAGCTCTGAGCCAGGTCCTGGCCGCAGCGTTGGATCTCTCTGATGGATCAGGAAAGTGGGGCTCAAGGAATTTTCTGATCCCATAAAAAGCTTTTGCGACTGGGCATAGGCTGAGGTGACAGTGCCACATTCGGGCGCAGGCCGCAGCCCCTGCTTTGGGCCTCAGTTATTCCACAGCAAAGGCTCCCTGGCCTCGGGCCTAGCCCTGATGGGTAATTTTTTTTTTGTTTTTAGTTTCAAACTAATTAAATGAATAAGATTTGATTAATTCGAGGGCCCATCAGTTCATTTCAGGGCCCCCAAAATAAGCAAATTGGTATTATTCTTTTAATTCACTTAAAATGAATGCACATCCCTACTCATCAGCCCCCCTTAGTCTTTACTTGCTTGTGCTGCACTGTATGTACTATCTCACCCTCATCTACTGCCCAGACACCATGGGATGCTCTCCTGCAGTCTAAGGGTAGGAGCACCTAGTGGGCTGCCTTTTGTACCCAGCTCATTTATGCCATTTCTTTTTGTCCGTGCTGCGTCATAGCCCCTTTTTATTTTGTTAAAATACCCGCTGCTGCAGTTCTGGCTTCTTTTCTCCCCTCATTTGTTTATTTTGGGGCATGCCACATCCAAGGCTCCAGCTGTTAGGGTGAAGGGATCTCCTCGTCAAACTCCTCCTGGCTCTTGTGAAGACCAGGAGGCATTGCTTGGACGGGAGGCAAACTGTGATGTTGAGCCCCGCCTCTAAGCAAAACACTATGTCACCATCTCTACTGGCCCAGTGATGCCTTCAATGACCCAATGGCACTGAATGGTGTGCTCTGCTCAGCCCTTTTCCCTCCAGGGATTATGTTTTGCATTTTTGCATTTCGGTAGTTTGTTTTTCCTTGCACTGTTTCTTTGTTATGATTTATAGTTCTAGTCATAATCAGTTTGCTTTAATTTCTTGTTTAGATATACGTTTTCTTAGTTCCCTTTAGGCAGGGGAACTCCGTTTGTGCACATAACTGCTCCCACCAATTGCTGGTAACAGTTTGTTTCTGTCTAAAACTGAACTGCTTTTTCTTAGAGAAAGGGGAAATGCAAGTCCATGGAGGCAATGGGAAAAAAACCAGGGCTGGCCCAGGCTTTGAAGTCAAAAATTCTCTTCATGGTTTTGACATAAGCATCAAAATGCTATACAGTGCAGGAGAACTGAGTTTAAATCCCATGTTAAATAAAAAAAAAGCAATTTAGGCATACAAACCTATTACTAACCCTAGAAAATATTCTTTAAAATATGAAATGTTATAGTGCCACAGATTTCAAAAATAATAATTTTTTAATCTAATACAAGAATGTTGTGGGGACCTCAATCAAGCAGAAAATCTTTTATTCTGTTGATGTATGTTTCTTAGCGTGGCTGGAGAGGTCACAGCATTTAGTAGTTTGCTCATTTCACTCCAGGTGCACAAAATCCCTGCTAACAGATTTCATGGACAAATTATTAATTTCACAGCAGAGTCATAGCCAGGCCGTTTGGCACCTATGGCCAAGTGAAAATGTGTGTCCTCACAGTGCACTACAAGCTGGGAGACTCTGTTAAATGTGGGGGACTTTCATTTTCATGTTTATTTTACCTCAGCAGTTTCCTGCTGCTCCTTTGGGCTTCCAGCTCAATTGGAAGCAGTTTGCGGATCCTGGCGACATAAGCCTTCATTCAAAAACTGAACTGGAAACCCCCAAAAGCCAGACTCTGCATGCCATGCAACACCAGAGAAATAGAAACACATCTCTTCCTGTATTGTGCAAAATAAAAGATATCATGAGCTGCACATTCCCAAACTTGTCATATTCCATTCACTAAACTGAATATAAAATACTTTTTTCTTCCCTTGCTTTCTATACATTTTATTTTTCTAATCACCTTGGTCCTCATCTCTTTATACTGTTTTCCTCTTCTTGGTCTCCTAACTCCTCTACAGGGTCTCCTGTTTTTTTTTACTTCTGTTTTATCTCCCTCCTCCTGTCTTTTTCAGTTCCTCCCCTACACTGCCATCTAAAACTGATCTTTCCATTTGGTTTTCCTTTTTTTTTCATTCTCTTTCTCTACTCTCTATCCAATCATCTAGATTTCATCTCCCTTCTCTCCTTCCAGTTCTCTGTGTCAATCCTGCACCTCACAAACTCTCCCCTCTATTACCCCCTCTCAGTCCTCCATCTCCACCTCATTGATGTAAATGGGGTAAATACAATTAAAATAAATATGTGCCTGATTGTTGCTGGAGCCACAAAAGCCTGGGGAGCTCCCAGCAGCCAGAGAGAGCCCAGAAGTGCCCAAATGAGTTTTTTAAAAAAATAGATAAATGCCACTCAGTGCAGCTGGTGCTGAACTGCAGCAGCAGCACAGGGAATACTGCCACTGCCAGCTTAAGCCAGCTGATAATGTCAGTGCTGTAATTAAAGCCCTGGCATAATTACAGTGCAGGCCAAGGGGTCCTCACAGACTTGGGGCAGTGATGTCATGAAAGGCTGCCTACACAGTACCTGTAGGAAAATTAAAGTTTAAAAGTTAATAAAACTTAAACTAATGACCTTAAAAGTGTAAAACGGTAATGTTTCAAAAGGGGAACATGTAGAAAGGCTGGTAAGCACCCTGGTGAACCCAGCACTAATAAATGTAATAAACTTTTGCCTACTAATAAAAATTAACATTTTGCAAGTGTTGGTATGAATTAGGGGTTTTTATGACCTAACCACATCTGGAGTTTGGGGTCAGAAGTGAATATTAATTCAATTATCCCACTTGTTTTCCCAGGGGTTCCCTGTGATTGAAAAGTGATTAAAACCTGTCAGAAACTGGGGTTTGGTGGTGGTGGTCATCAGATGAGATCATATAAATATGGATTTAACCCTTGATTTGGGGAAAATAATCTTTATTATGTAAGTTAATATATAATTAGCTGTAAAAATGTTAAAATATCTAATATGGTCATGAAAAGAAACAAGACTACTGTTACATTTATTTAGAAGCTAACCTGAAAATGTAGTGTGATTTTGAACTGTGCAAGTGGAGTTTTTTATTGGTTTCATTTTCCCATTCATTTTAATGGGCAATCTAAAAAATAGTAAAAACAAATTCCATGCAGCTCTCAGAGAGAAAAAAATAGAAACTATTTGCCATCCCATAGACAATGCCATGGTAACACCATAGAAATGCTAGCCCACCTCAGTGTCTATGCAAAGCAACTCGGTGATCAGGTCTGCATACCAACTCCAAGGTGAGGCAAAGCACAGAAAGATTTGAGAAATAATTTGCCTTAAAAGAATGTTTTGAACATACTAAAAATTCTTTTGAAAGCTGTGTTCCTTAGTCAAGGAGTTCCTAAATATTTTCTTGGTGGATAAGAAGGTTTTTTAAAGATAGATGAGAACTATTTCTTCAAAAGACTTCAGAGGAGTAAGGATCTCTTCTGAGGATTTTTCAGAAAGCACATGGAAGCTAAGGCAGGGCTGGTCTGGAGGCTACAGGGAGAGCTATGCTAGAAATATGAGGCAGGGTTGTGTTAGAAACTGCAGAGAAAGCACATGGAGACTGAGGCAGAAAGAGCTGTGCTGGAAATCTGGGGCTGGGCTGTGCTGGAACCTGAGGCAAAGATCTGTTGAAGGCTGCAGGGAGAGCTGTGCTAGAAATCTGAGGCAGAACTGTGCTAGAGATTGCAGGGGAGAGACCCGGTTGCAGGTTCCTGGCCTAGAAGCCTAGACTAAGTGGAAGAGCACCCAAGTATCCTAGGAAATAATAGCTGTGTGGGTGACAGTGTGTGAAAGTGGTGCTTATTGTAATTATAATTGTTTCTGAGGTAAGAAATTAGCTGAAATTAAGGCTAACTTTCTGTAGCTGGTCGACAGTGGGGTTTTGTTCTGTTTTTTTGCCAGCTTTGATAGATAAGTGGATGTGAGGAAAGTGGATGATTGATGGTCTGATTCTGAGCTGATTTGATTAAAGTACATACTAACTCTTAAAGAAAAATGTTTCATTAAGTCCTACAGACTTCAGATTGTGTACACTGAACCTGTAAAGGCTATCACAGGACCTGTAAATAAAGGTACCTCTGTGTTGCTTCCTTAGAGGAAAAAAAATCTTTGAAATAACTTGAAATATAGAAGTCCTATAACGTATTCCTGTCTTTATTGGCAAATAAGTATGGAATGTGAAAGAGAGAGTGATTAAATATTTTCTTTACTTTTTGAGTTCTCTCAAACCCAACATCCTTAGAAAGGGTTGAAATAATATTTTTTTTATTTCTATCAGCTAGAGCCCCAGTCTCATTTTGTCACATACACTAGCAACATTGTAGACTTTAGAATGTTGGTGGTGTGAGGCTGTCAGTCTTTATTACTGATTTGGTGTAAGGTTGCATAGTAGGTGAACCATTGTATCCTGAGACTTTATGGTCAAGATTGGTAGATCAGGTCCAGTCTGCACCATCAAGCAGTGTCAGCTATTCCTCAATCACAAGCCACCAAAGCTTCACATCATTCTGGGTCAACGCTCTCTACCCAGCGTTCACAAGCAGCGCCCTTAAAAAATTATTACCCAGCAATCAAAGATCAGTGCGCACCAACAAACTGTGAGACAATTTTGGTAAATTGCATACAAGAGGTTAAAGTCATTGAGATAAAGCAGGTTAAAGATAAAAGTTATTAATACTTACCTGGAGAATCCCAGAATTGCCTGAAGAGTCTGTAATAACAAGTTAACACAAAGAATCAGAATTCCTGAATTAAAACATTTGTTCTCATTAAGAAGTAACTAACTGAGAAAATACATATCTGATAGTATCTTGGTAAGAAGTAAGTTTTGTACAGGAACCGTTTCTATTCCAAACTGTGTTAAGAATTAGAGTGAGAGTCACATATGAAGTATTGTTTTTGTGCACCAGAAGTAAATTATTTCTCATTGAAATTATTGACATTATTGAAAGGTCTTTTTGTTCAATAATTACGCTTGTTTCTAGAATTGAAGAATCTAGAAAAATATCCATCTGCTAGCAAAATAAAATCCTTTAATTTAATTATAAAAGTGTTTCTGAAATCATTTTTCTATTTTGATTTATTTTCTGGTGAAGATACTCTGGGTGTGCAAACTATCTCCATACCATCTTTAAAAGTACAAACCCCAATAGCCTTTACCATCTGGCTACCCACGTGACAGTGTCTGAGATAGTTTGGTGCCCAAGGACGTTTTCATCAGGTGGCAGCCATGAAGAGGATTTGATTAGTTATTACAATAAATCAGATTTGAATCCTAGCATATATATACAGTATCAGTCTGTACCACAGCATTTTCAGTCTTGTGTCTGGGTGTTGAATCGTTTGTTTCTCAGCACATCCAAAATGGAGGAATGGGGAGAAGAAAGAGAGAAGCTGCAAGGAAGACTGAAAGAACTGGAGCAAGAAAAACAGAAAGCAGACTGAAAGATTGAGAAGGTCCAGAGAAGACAGAGGAGATTTTGAAGGTTCAAATGCACTTTCCAAAACAGTATTAGAGAAGGCTACCAAATATCCTGCGCTATATGTCACAAGAGATAAAAGAATTACAGATTTTAGTGGATATCCTATAAGATCCAGAGATCCAACAATGAAGAATGTATTAATCAAACCAGGTCTGCTCTACACATCTTAAGAGTCCTGCCAGAGACCAGTGGAAAGTAGTCAAAGACCATCTTAAAGGAACAGCTTGAGATATCCTTAAGCTGCATAAAGGAGAGAGAGAGAAAGGGGTGTGGAAGAACTGTTTTACATTCAGACAAAATAATTCAGAGATAAGGTGCCCTTGAATGGCAGGAAGTATGAATTTTATAAATGGTGACAGTTGCCAGGTGAAACTGTAAGGGCTTTCAGCTGCCATTTAAATGATCTAATGACAAAGATATTGGAAAGGAAGACTACAGCTATACCTGATGAAGAAGGACATTTTGATATAATAATTTCCATAGAGAAGTTAAGAGAAAGAACAAATATTGTCCTAATCTTTCTTACCAAAAATTGTTGGCATTAGCCATTGAATGGTCAGTGGAAAAGGAGAAACTCCTGTGAGAAGGAGACAGAGAGAGAGGAGTGTTAGGTTGCTAACAAGAAAAGGTGAGGGAGTTGTTAGAGCAACAGTGGGTGAGCCAGATCCAATTTTACTGGCAATGCAACAACTTTGCAACACTGTGGAAAAGATGGGAGAAACACTGGGAAAAAGACAAGTCCTTTTCCAGGCAGTGCAAGAGAGCAGGAAATCTCCAACAAGAAATAGGAGATCAGAGAATCAAGAAAGAATGAGTTCCAGACAAAGAACTCTGGAAGGAAACAGCAGAGGAGAGTTAGTGTGTTACCGGTGTAGAGAACTGGGACACATAACAAGAAATTGCTGAAGTGAAAAATTTCCTGAATACAGAGAAAGGAAGAAATTCTCTGAGACTAAGAGAGATGTAAAACACAGTAATAAGTCATGCAGAGAAGAAGAGGAAGATGAAGGGAGTGAACAGGAGGAGATTCCTTCAGTGTCCAAGAAAGAGGAAAGAAGAAAAGCAAGATCGTGAACTCTCCAACTCATCCACTGCTAGGGGAGATATTTGGCATTTGCAGCGTGCAATCTGAGAGTCATAATGGGAATCTGATGAGACAAAATGCCAATGGACCACTTCCAGTAATGGAATTACTTATCAAAGAAACTCCAGTTAAGTGCTTGTTCGATACAAGGTCGGAGGTCAGTACCCTTACAGCACGCAATTTTTACCAGAGTCTTGCAGAAAGTATGCGCTTGTCAGATGGATGGGTGGATTAGATTAACCAAAGCCAATGGTTTGGAGATTCCATTGATAGGGTGCATGGAGATTACCCTATAATGCTTTAGACAAAGGATCCCAAATTGTTGCATTTTCATTACCAGAGATGATCCTGGGAATGTGAAGGATGGTAAAGAAGAAGCACCAGAAGTAATAGGCACAAATCAAGACATTGGGTACACAGATGTACTGAAACATCAGATAAATACTGGCAGCATAGCACCCATCAAGCAACCATATTATAGAGTGTCTCCACACATTTATGTTGAATTCAAGAGACATATCCAGGACTTAATTGAACAGAAAATCTTACATAAAAACTGCAGTCCTTGAGCATCTCCAGCTGTTATAGTTAGAGAAAAAGATGGAGGTATGCATTTCTGTGAGGACTTTCACAGACTCAACAGTATAACAGTGAAGGATGCTTTCCCACTTCACCGGATAGAGGAATCATTGGATGCCCTGGGTAAATCAAAATACTTCTCCATGTTAGACCTTACTTCTGGATATTTCCAGGTGGCAATGTATAGCAGAGACAAGGAGAAAACAGCACTAATAACCCCGTTCAGTCTGTTTGCATAGAACTGCATGCCTTTTGGATTATGCAATGCTTCAGAAACATTTTCTAGATTGATGGGACATGTATTAAACAAATACATCTTTGATATAGTTCTCTTATTGCTAGGATCCGTGAGTTAGTGGGCCCTTGGCCCGAGGTGAGAGTTGGTACTGCCCACGGGGAGGAGCCTCACTGGGCCTCACCATTGTGAGGCGAGATCTGTAGCAGCAGATGACACAGTCCAGAGAGAGTATGGTGAGAGATAGGCTAGGATGTGGGTGCAAGTGCCAGAGTAGGAACTCACTGTGGTGGAGTGCAGAGCAGGCTCCGAGGAGTGGGGAATGCGAGGCAGAGTATAGGAGGAGTGCCGAGGGGACAACCCTGAGGGGCAGAGCCATGTGGTGAGTCAGCACAGGAGAAATGACATAGGCTTACCTGAGGAGCGGGGAAGCCCAATGGAGTCTCTGGCAATGCATGTAGGCACTATCCCGAGGAGCAGGGAAGTGTGAGCACAGTCTCTGAAGTGAATCAGGGAGCTGCCCCGAGGAGCAGAGAAGCGTGGCACAGTCACTGAAGTACACAAGGCATTGCTCCGAGGAGTGGGGGAGCATGGCACAGTCACTGAAGAACACAAGGCATTGCCCCAAGGAGTGGGGAAGCGTGGCATAGCCTCTGAAGAACACAGGGCGCTGCCCAAGGAGCAGGGGAGCGTGGCACAGTCACTGAAGTAGAAAGGCAATGGTCCGCAGAGCGGGGTACACCAACGCTGAGTCTCCAAAGAAGCAGTGTAGTTCCAGGAGCAACCCCGAGGAGCAGGATAGCCAGAGACAGGAGTGAGCCCCCGAGGAGCGGGTACCCAGAGAGTGTCTCACGCCAGGAAGTACAGGAAATGAGAACCACAGGTCCGAGGAGACTGCAGCAGGAATCAGCAATGATGGAACTCGTTGCCAAGTCAATTAGAGCCAGGCCCCAGTGGTACTTAAGAGTCCAGGGCTAGTGATGTCATCAGGAGGAGATGCCCCTGAGGTTCCTGCCCTAGTGTTCTTAAAAGTGGGCCGAGTAGCACGCGCGCATGCCTAGGAAGGCCTGGAGAAGACATGAAGGTCGGCGGTGTCCATGCCGCCATGAGGAGTCCCGGGACAGGGCAACATGCATCGGGAGCGGCTAGCCACAGCTGCGAGTTCACCCAAAGAAGAGAGGGTGGCAGCACATGATTTGAGTAAGAGCGGTCACAGCCGTCTGCGACCAACAGTCATAACACTTATATCTGGATGACCTTCTGATATTTTCAGTAGATTTTGATAGTCACTTGGAAAGATTAGGAAAAGTCTTCACTAGACTTCATAAATATAAGCTCAAGCTAAAACTAACAAAGTGCATGCTCCTTTCCAGAGAAATCAAATTTTTGGGACATGTTGTGTCAGAAGAAGGAATTTCCACAGATAGTGACAAGGCCAAAGTGCATAGAAAATGGCCAATACCAAGAAATGGCTTCACAAGTTACTACCAGAGATTCATCCCCAAGTTTGCACAAATAGCCAAACCATTATATTTCCTAATGGGAAGTCCAAGGAAAAACAAGAAACCCATTCCATTTGAATGGAGTCCAGAGTGTCAAATGGCTTTTGATACGCTGTGAGAACATCTGATGACATCACCTATATTAGCATATCAGGATTTTTCGCTATCATTCATATTGACCACTGATGCAAGTTTCTCTGGATTAGCTGCCATTCTGAACCAAATGCAAGATGGGGTCGAGAGTCATTGCCTATGCAAGTCAAGGCTTAAGGAATGCAGAGAAGAATGACAGAAACCACAGTCCATTCAAATTAGAACTATTGGCTTTAAAGTGTATAGAACTTGGGAGTCACTATCGACCCCTCTCTTTCCATGTGTAACCATAAGAGAAATATCACCAACTCCTCCATCTACAAACTGCGCTTGTTATGTCACCTCAAGCCCCTTCTCAAATATTCGGATTTCAGGTTGGTCCTTCAATCCCTACTATTCTCAGGGATAGATTACTGCAACTCACTCCTGACAGGCCTACCTCTATGTGCCACCCGCCCACTACAGATGATACAAAACTCAACAGCAAGACTCCTTGCCAGCACTCCCATGTGCAATCACATCTCTCCTGTACTCAAATCTCTTCACTGGCTCCCTATCTTCTACTGAATACAATATCAGCTGGCTAAGATCATTCACTTCTCGATCCGTAACTTAAATTCCCCATGGCTCTCCTCAACAATAAAAATCCACACTCCCGCCCGACAACTCAGATCAGCTAATCATATGCTACTAGATTCTCTGCCTACAAAACCCACCCATCTTGAGGAAACCAGAGAACACACATTCTTCTCTGCTGGACCATTCCTATGGAACAGCCTACAAAGACAATAAGATGTCTCCGAGAAAGAACTTCTTAAAAAAAGCCCTAAATGTTACGATCCCCCCTGTTGCTGTGCTACAGGTGGTCTCTCACCTTCCACCGGAGGCCGCTCCGAAGCCAGGGCCTCGCCTGTGTTCCATCCGGGACTTGCTCCAGGGCCTGAGAGGCCTAGCTGTTCCTGTGGCCTGCCTGTGGCTTGCATGCCTCTGTGTTTGGACTTCCTGTTTGGCGACGCCCTTCTCCTAGGGGCTGGCCCGCAGCTCTCTACACCACTTATAGGGCCAGCGGTGGGCGGTCCTGGCAAGCTCCTCCTAGGGAGTTGCCTACAACCTCCAGTATTTAAGGACTTTCTTGTCATTTGCAACTTGCCTTCGGATTGAGCATTACAGTCGCCTGTAACCTTGCCGATCCAGGTCCTCCATGTATTGATGGTTCCTTGTCCTGTCTCTGTCCGGATGTCCGTGCCTTGATGTGTTACCTGATGTCTGATCCTGTGCCTGATCCAGTTCCTGCTTTTCCTTGATGTCCTCGTCTGGCTCCTGAGCCTTCTGTCCTGTTGGGCCCTGGAGTGGCCAACAGGAGGGATTCGTCCCCCGGGCTCTTGAGCTTCCCTGCCTGCCAGCCGAAGGGGCTTTGGATGTCAGTATCCCAGCATCGGAGTTCCTGTTCGCCTGGATCTTCCGCTTTGTCTTCCCTGCACCCTCCTTTCCTCAGCGTGGTCCGCGACCAGCCTTCCTGGGCTGTGTAGGGCGCGTCTGGGACGGGGTGGTCCGCGACTCAGTCCCACGGGTGGGCTGAGTAGGGCGCCCTGATGGACAGTGCCATGTTTCCTTCCAGCCTTGTCTACGATGTCTGCACCTGCCTTGTCTACGATGTCTGCTTCAGCCTTTGCCCTGATGTCTCCAATGTCTTGCTTCAGCCTGTCTTGGATGTCTGCTTCAGCTCCCGTCTGACATCTTCAGTGTAGAGGACTCTGTCTGCCCTCGCCTCTGTCCGGCCTGCTGCCCATTGCCGTTCCCAGCGGCAGGTCCGAAAGGGCCGGGAACAGTCGGAGGACCGTTCATCAGTCAACTTCCCAGTGTTGGCTACCATGGGCGTGCAGGTCCGGCTGAGGGTCAGACTCTGTGCCTGCTTCTGTACCTGCCTGGCTCACCATGCCTGCCCAGCTCACCTCCCACGGTGTGGCTGGGGCTCCTCCCTAGCTTTCGCCGTGGCCCAAGGGCTCACCACCAACTCGAGACGACCGCGCCTGCGCGCGCTCGTAACACTAAAATCTTTCCTCTTCAAGAGAGTATTCCCCAACCTATGGTAATGCATGTTGGGTGTGGGTTTGACCTTGGGAAAACCATGAGTAAACTGAATTACAATTACAATATTGTAAACCAGCCCTAACTACCAGCACTCAGACAGTAACAGTAACTTATGAAAAAGCAACACTGCAAATATTATATAAGGTCATAAAACATCAATATACCTCCTATTAGGAAAACAAAGCAAGCCAAGCTGCTATAGAACCTTACACAGAAAATACACACTAGCAGAATACATCACCTCTGTCACTTGCACAGAACATAGACAGACAGGTACATTTTAAAATGCTGGCACGTGCCAATTCTGGGAGATATGTGTGTGGCCGGTCCGCGCATGCGCTGTGTGCATTTTCAAAGCACCAGGGCCACGCGTTTATCTTCCGGTACACGCGGAAGAGCCATGTTTGAAAAAAGGGGCGGGCCCGGGTCCGGGGTTGGTTGGGGCTTGGGTGGAGCATGGGCAGACCGGGCCAGTGCCATTAGGCGCTGTCCCGCTGAAGTGTGCACCAGCTGCCGGCCAACCTGTGCAACTTACTGCTGCTCCATAGATCAGGTAAGTTAAAAAACAAAAAAAAAGGGGGTAGATAAGTGGGTTTTAGGGGTTGGGGAGGATAGGGGAAAAAGCAGAAAATCCCACTCCTTGTGCGCGTGAGTCAGCACTTGCACACACATGCGTGTGCCAACATGTGCACTTTGGCACGTGCATGTTATAAAATCAGCATGTACATGTTTATGCGCTGGGAACTGCGCAAATGGACATCCACGCAGTTGTTTTAAAATTTACCTTTTAATATAAAATAAGACACTATAAATGTATAAATTGAAACTTGCAAACAAAAACTGAACTGGAAACCACAAAAAGCCAGAATCTGTATGCAGTGTAACAAGGGTAAAACAGAAACATCACCAGTCCTCATGAAACATCAAACAATAAAATCAAGAAATATAAAACATCAAACATAATAGTAAAATCATACTAATAAAAGGAAATATTTCAAAACAGCTGCCGAATAGAACAACATCTAATAATTAAAAACTCATATAAAACTTTTCCAAATGCAATAAAATATTTCAAAATAGCAGATATATCAAATAACATCTAATAATAATTGAAACTAATAAGGATTAATAATTCCTCTGCTTTCCATACCTGAAAACATTTGATTTCCAGATGCACTGAGATTGTCGTGGATTAGCAGGGTGGGGGGAGGGGCAGGTTTTTTGCACACAAATGTTCTCTCCTCTCTCTAACATATACATGCTCATTTGCCCTCTCATGCTCACATGCTCAATCATACAAACATATACACACATGCTCATTCCCTCTCTCACATGCTCAGTCATACACATACACACACGCTTGTTCACTTTCTCACATACACAATCATATACATAAACACGTGCTTGTTTTCTCTTTTACGTGCACAGTCATACACACACTCATGTTCATTTGATCTCTCTCTCACATGCACAGTTATACACACATGCTCATTCATTCTCTTTCAACATGCTTAAACACACAAGCTACTATGCCTTCTCACACAAACATGTTCATACATATGCACATACTCATTTGCTCTCTTACACATGATCATACACACACACACACACTCATTTGCTTTCTCACATGCTCACAAATGCTTGTTTGCTTTCACATGCTCAGTTTTATACACACACACATGCTCCACATTATCTCACATATGTTCAATCATATACACACTTCGCCATTTACTCTCACATGTTCAATTAATCATGCAGACACACATACACTCGTTTTCTCTCTCACATGCTCACACACGAGTTTTATTTTACTCCAGCATTAAAACTGACAGTGCTTTCTGAATTCAGGCAAATTAACTCAGTGGATTTCTATGAAATTCTCTTGGGACTAAAAGCTACCGCTAGTCAAATTGATTAATGCCCTACATGGTTAATCAAGACAGCAGGCCCTGGCTTAGAGAAGGACTCAGTGTAATATTAAATTCTTCACTTGAAAACGAGCCTTTCCTCGTGATACTAAAGAACACAGTTCCTAAACCACTAAGTCTTATTCTAACGATTATCATAATTTTAGACCCATTTTAAATATCCAATTTCTTAGTAAATTTATTAAAAAGGTGTTCCAAGTGCTGTTCCGTTTTCACAGTACTTGGAAACTGGAAACTTGATGGACTCTTTTTAAAGCAGGTTTCTTGTGGAGTTTGTGAGTGAAACAGTATTGGTAGAATTGTTGGATGATCTTCATAAACAGCGAAACCAAGGTATTGGTGTTTTATTGGATTTTCCTGAATTTAGTTTAGCATTCGACACTGTGGACTATGCAATCTTAATAAAGCATCTTGTCGATATTGGTATTTCTTTAAAAAGCTTTGAATTTTTTTTTTCATTCCTCAAGATAGATCACAGTATGTTAGACTTGGTGAAATTTGTTCTTCAATTTTCTTTAATATTTATATGGGTCCTCTTGCTAAAGCTCTCCAGAACTTTAACATTAAATATCATTTCTATGCTGAACAAGTTCATTAACAATTATTATCCACATAGACCTAATAATCACAATAGGGTAGTGATGATCTCCCCATTTGGGATCTGCTGAATACTTCCAAGAGACATGAATTGGTCACTGTCAGAGACAGAATGCTGCACTCAGTGGTCCATTGATCCGACCCAACATGACATTTCTTATGTTTGTAATACATTATCATCTAGATGTAACCTCTGGCTGAATCATTCTGTCTGCTAGGCAGACTTAACTAACTGCCAGAAAAGCTGTAGTTACTGCAAGTAATTTGGCATTGCATGTCATTATCTCTGAAAATACAGAGCTATATGACCTATCATGAAAGCATTTAAGAGGAAAAATCAAATTGTGTACTATGCCATTTCTATTATCCAAAGAAGAATGATTGTTAGCTACCAACAACTCAGGGAAGGGAAGCTTGACAATCCATTTGGTCAGTTCTCTGTACTCAATAGAGTTCTGCCAAGACATGTCACACTGATAGCAAATCTGACCTGGAAACCTTAGCTATTTTGTTATTGCTGTTATTTATTGCCTACATTCAGAGTGAAGGAAGGCTTATGTGAGCACTCTATGTGTGTCTGCTCCCCACTAGTACCTTTCTCATTTAGTGTCCAATCAACATTAACTTTTCGGAGCACGACAGGGGGCCAAGAGGAGTCAAACATGAGTAATTTTTTCTAGATCCACATATTCCATGAAGATGCATTGCTCAACTGTTGTCTCCTAATAACCTTTCTGATCTGCTTTCTTTTCGCATCTGGTTCAGGCCACATTTTTTTACAACACGTCAGGGGCTTCACGAGGGACATGCCAAGATATTTTTGTGGGTCCATGTATTCCATGAGTACACACTCACAATTATGGCACCTAATAACTTTTGTGCAATTAACACCTAATAACATTTTTGTTTTCAATCCAATCCATTCCCAATTTTCTGGGCATATCAGAGAAAATATGAACATTCTGACAGGGGTATTGTTTTGTCGATCCTTGTATTCCATGAATATATGTGCACATTTATGCCATCTAAGAATGCTTCTGTTTAACATCCTATCCACACAAAAATATCAGGACATAAAGGGGGACCATGAAGATAATGAAGGCATATAGTTTGGGAGTAATCCATGTACTATTGTTTGCAATTACACCACTTAATTACTTTTTTATTTTGCATCTGATCCACATCAAATTTTTAGGGCTCATCAGTGGGAACATGAGGATTTTGACAAGGGGAGTTTTGGAAGGATTTCCATACTCCACAAATATGCATTGGGGTAATTTTCAAAAAGATTTACCCATGTAAATGCACTTTAAGAGCATAAGTAGGCTTTTGAAAATTGCTACAATATATTCCATTGAATTGTCAATAGGTTTTACACGTGTATACACATAAGGCATGATTTTCAAAAGGATTTATATCCTTAAAATTGGGTTCTACATGTGTAAATGCACTTTACCCATGTAAGTGAGCTTTTGAAAATTGCTACAGTATATGCCATTGAATTGTCATTAGCTTTTACCCACATTAAATGCACTTAACTTGGGTAAGTAGCTTTTGAAATATGCTATGATAATATGTTACATTTGCATGCATAACTCCTTTGCAAATTACGTCCATATACTTTTGTTACCCTCAACATGTTTTTGATTGCACAACTACTCCATACCAAATATTCAGGACATGTCAGAAGGTCCATGAGGATCATGATAGAGGAACATTTTGGGCAATACCTGTATTCCTCAAATATGTATATGCAATCAGACTATCTAATAACTTTTCGGTTTGGCATCTGATCCAAACAAATTTTCATCAGATATGAGTCATCCACAATTATTTATTTATTTATTTTATTTATTGGGTCTTATATACCATCACTGAAATCCAGAACCTCCAGCGTGGCATTCTCTGAAATGCTTCCTGTTCCACGTGCAGGTCCCCAGAGGCAGGCAGAGCTCCAGAGTTTCAATGCGTGGATGAGACAATGGTGCAGGGAAGAGGGATTCAGCTTTGTAAGGAACTGGTGAAACTTTTGGGGAAAGGGGAAACGTTTCCGAAAGGATGGGCTCCACCTTAACCAGAGTGGAACCAAGCTGCTGGCACTAACTTTCAAAAAGGAGATAGAGCAGCTTTTAAATTAGAACAATGGGGAAAGCCGACAGTCACTCAGCAGTGCATGGTTCAGAGAAATGTATCCTTGAAGGATACTAATGAAACAGGAGAGTTAGGGCATCCCAACAGAGAGGTTCCATTAAAAGCAAACATAGTCCATATGCCTATATGTAAAAAATCACCGATGCTAATGATTTCCAAATTATCCCTAACAACTGAAAAGCAGGTTGTTAATACAAACAAAAAACACACTTTGAAATGTCTGTATGCCAGTGCCAGAAGTCTAAGAAGTAAGATGGGAGAGTTAGAGTGTATAGCAGCAAATGATAAGAATAACATAATTGGCATCACAGATACTTGCCGGGAAAAATAGTGGAAACTATTCTCAAGATCAAAATCAAAGAGCATATAGAAAGACGTGGTTTAATGGAACACAGTCAACATGGATTTACCCAAGGGAAGTCTTGCCTATCAAATCTGCTTCATTTCTTTGAAGGGGTTAATAAACATGTGGATAAAGGTGAACCGGTAGATGTAGTGTATTTGGATTTTCAGAAGGTGTTTGACAAAGTCCCTCATGAGAGGCTTCTAAGAAAACTAAAACTCATGGGATAGGAGGCGATGTCCTTTTGTGGATTACAAACTGGTTAAAAGACAGGAAACAGAGAGTAGGATTAAATGGTAAATTTTCTCAGTGGAAAAGGGTAAACAGTGGAGTGCCTCAGGGATCTGTACTTGGACCGGTGCTTTTCAATATATATATAAATGATCTGGAAAGGAATACGATGAGTGAGGGTATCAAATTTACAGATGATACAAAATTATTCAGAGTAGTTAAATCACAAGCAGATTGTGATACATTACAGGAGGACCTTGCAAGACTGGAAGATTGGGTATCCAAATGGCAGATGAAATTTAATGTGGATAAGGGCAAGGTGTTGCATATAGGGAAAAATAACCCTTGCTGTGGTTACACGATGTTAGGTTCCATATTAGGAGCTACCACCCAGGAAAGAAAATCTAGGCATCATAGTGGATAATGCTTTAAAATCATCGGCTCAGTATGCTGCAGCAGTCAAAAAAGCAAACAGAATGTTAGGAATTATTAGGAAGGGAATGGTTAATAAAACGGAAAATGTCATAATGCCTCTGTGTCGCTGCATGGTGAGACCCCACCTTGAATATTGTGTACAATTCTGGTCACCACATCTCAAAAAATATGTAGTTGCGATGGAGAAGGTACGGAGAAGGGCAACCAAAATGATAAAGGGATGGAACAGCTCCCCTATGAGGAAAGGCTGAAGAGGTTAGGGCTGTTCAGCTTGGAGAAGTGATGGCTGAGGGGAGATATGATGGAGGTCTTTAAGATCACGAGAGGTCTTGAGCGAGTAGATGTGAATCGGTTATTTACACTTTCGGATAATAGAAGGACTAGGGGGCATTCCATGAAGTTAGCAAGTAGCACATTTAAGACTAATTGGAGAAAATTATTTTTCACTCAACGCACAATAAAGCTCTGGAATTTGTTGCCAGAGGATGTGATTAGTGCAGTTAGTGTAGCTGGGTTTAAAAAAAGGTTTGGATAAGTTTTTGGAGGAGAAGTCTATTAACAGCTATTAATCAAGTTTACTTAGGGAATAGCCACTGCTATTAATTGCATCAGTAGCATGGGATCTTCTTAGTGTTTGGGTAATTGCCAGGTTCTTGTGCCCTGGTTTGGCCTCTGTTGGAAGCAGGATGCTGGGCTTGATGGACCCTTTGTCTGACCCAGCATGGCAATTTCTTATGTTCTTATGTACCGTAGGTATTCCCATGTTCCAGAGGGCTTACAAACTGTGCACTTGAGGCAATGGAAAGCAGTGAGAAAGGAGCTGAGCTTGGGATTCTAATGAGAAAGGCATCCCGAGACTAAGCTAGTCCTACTGCCAGGACAATACTTATTCCTAAGTAAATTCTTTTTAAGCCAGAAAGAAAGTGTTTTCAGGGGAACTGGTACATTAGGAGCAGGAAGCCTCTACAACAAGCAAGGAAATCTGCCACACCCAGGGTTTCCTGCAGTAGAGTTCTGTGGTGAAGCCGGCCCATGGATGTGTCTGCTAGCAGTTCAGTTAGTAAATTCATACCGATAATGCGATGTTCCTCCGTAATCTTATGCTGCTCTGTGTCTGAGGGAGCAGAGAATGCTATCTGGTTGGTTTGATACAAATATTTTCATTGCTACTAATTTCTTCAGAAAGGAGATTGCTTCTCTCTGGGATGCAGAAATTCCAGTGTGCTGTGTATTACTGCGGATGGACATCTGAAGTACCGCATGCCCACGTTCCGAGTCACTGGAGGGTCTATCTCTGTCTCCCCATAAAAAGAATCCATATTACCCTTTCTTGTGTGTGTGACTGACTGAGTCGGGTGGGTGCACTTTTTCTTTTTTTTCTTTTTGTTAAATACCTAGTCATTCGTTAAGAAGAAATCTCTGGGCACAGAGTTTATGTGCCATAGTGACTATTAGGGGTGTGAATCGTGTGATCGATCATCTTAATGATCGATTTTGGCTGGGGGGGGGGGGGGGGGGAGGGAAATCTGATCGTCGTGTTCTTTTTTTTTTTAAAATCGTTAAAAATCGTAAATCGGGGGAGGGCGGGAAAACCGGCACACCAAAAAAACCCTAAAACCCACCCCGAACCTTTAAAACAAATCCTCCACCGTCCCGAACCCCCCCAAAATGTTTTAAATTACCTGGGGTCCAGTTGGGGGGGTCCCGGCGCGATCTCCAGCTCTCTGGCCACGGCTATGTTAAGAGAAATGGCGCTGGTGGACCTTTGCCCTTTTCATGTGACCTTTGCCCTGTCACATGATAAGGGCAGAGGGCCACCAGCACCATTTCTCTTAACGCAGCTGTGGCCAGAGAGAGGGAGATCGCGCCGGGACCCCCCCACTGGACCCCAGGTAATTTATTTTTTTTTATTTTTTTTTTAATTTAAACTTTATTGAATTTTCAAAAATCATGACATAACACTGTCATTCAGAAAATATGAGTATCAACAATCACTCTCCCTGTGAGAGAGAACACAAAAAGGAAGAGATAAACTCTTCTAACATATAATATATCCTAGGGATCAACTCATTAGAGCAAAATCAAGGCAATATTTACTTTCATATATTACATACTGGTGTCATAACCCCATTAATTATATTCTTACAGCTAACATTGATCTGAAACTACTTCCCCCAGCAAATCCTTAGCTTTTAAGAACTTTTCCAGATCGAGAGGTTCAAAATAAACATAGTTTACATTGTTTAATTTTACCATGCATTTACAGGGGTAACGAATTACCATCTGGGCCCCCACCTTATCTGCCAGTTGTTTTAAAGCCAGAAATTCTTTTCTTTTACTTTGTGTTGATTTAGTTACATCTGGAAAGATCCATATTTGTTGATTATAATATTTCACTAATCTGTTTCTAAGAAACAATTTAAGGACCATGTCCCTATCTGAAGGAAAAATGAATCTAGCCAGAACTATTCCTCTCTTAAGTACAATTTCTTCATTCGATGTTTCTAACAACTCTGTAATATTCAATACTCCAAGTTGTTGATCCTGTTGACCCACTTGTTCTTTATCTTTCCTTTCAGGTAGGAAATAAATTTTTGCCAGAGGCGGGAGGGATTCTTTCGATATTTTCAATACTGTTCCAAGGTATTGTTTAAATTGCTCTTGAACCGAAATTCCTCCCACCTGTGGAAAATTAATTACCCTCAAATTCAAATATCTCAGATCATTTTCAATTTTCTCCATTTTTATTTGATTTTTTAACTCTCCTTGTATTAGCCCAGTCTGTATCTTCTCAATTTTTGAAATCCTCTGATCTAAGTCCTTTATGTGTGTCTTCTGAGTATCATTCTGTTGTTCTATATTCAACATTCTCTTGTTCACATCCGTGACCACATTTGTAAGTGTGGTAATCGACTTTTCCATAGTTATTATGGCAGTCCAGACGTTATCAAGGGTAATTTTGGCTGGTCTTTCAAATTTCTGAGGAAGAGTAGTTTCAGACCCCAAGATTCTGGCACTTGCTACACTACTGTGTGTGCCATTATCTTGTCCTTCACCTTTTTTACAAGGTGCTATACCTCCTCCTCCTTGTATAGCCTTGTCCCCTTCTGCAGAAGTATTAGAATCATAAGAGTCCAATAACGATGTACCTAGAAGGGGTGGTGAGGAGTCACAGCGCCGCCTCCTACAGGAGTTACTTCTGGGGCAGAAGAGAAATACTTTTCAATTTTAAGCTGTGAGGGGGTTGCTGGGGAGGATGTAGTCACTACCTCCCGCAGCTTCCCCTTCCGCTTTGTATGTGGCATTTCAATACAAAGAAATTAATAAAAAGTATTAAACTCTTAACCAGTATCTTATTACTATAGCGTTGGTTCCTCCAATGGAGGTTTTGGAGTAAGTCAAAAAGGTAATATATTCTATCACTTACTTCAGTGGTGGATGGAGTTGGATGTTTTAAGGAAAAAGAACAAAACCGCTAGAGTTCCAGGCAAAGCTGCGCACCCCTTTGGCGCGCACGGCTTGGGCAGCGCGCCGCAGGGGGGCAGTTTTTATCGTCCTTCTCCGGCTCCTCCCAGTGACGTCAAACCCGGATCTCCGTTGAGCGGGCTCTCTGCCCCGGTCCACCGTCGGGCAGTCCCACCACTCCGGTCCACCAGCTGGAACCCCAAGGTAACCTCTCCTCTGCCTCAGGTTAGCGCCGCAGGGGGGCAGTTTTTATCGTCCTTCTCCGGCTCCTCCCAGTGACGTCAAACCCGGAACTCCGTTGAGCGGGCTCTCTGCGCACTAACTCCCATTAACGCGCACTAACAAAAACGAACAGTTTTTTGTTAGTGCGTGCTACCTCCCGTTAGTGCGCACTAAGCCGAAAAATGATTTGTTACGAAAATTCGGGGAAAGTACAATCGTTTTATCAGTTTCCCGATCCATGACGATTTAGGAAATATCGTACGAATTTCTTAATCGTCAAAAAACGATTGCACATCCCTAATATTTATCACCTTACCCTTGCCAAAGAAACCTGCAAAACCAGGTCTTTAAAAGTGACTTCAGTGGTAAAATCTTCAGCATTCCTGGAAGATATAAAAAAAAAGTTATTGTGACTCTGACTATAACTTTCCTCCTTGCCACCTTGAGCTCACTTTTTAAATTCCCTTATCCTTTTATTAACAGCACTTTAACTTTCAGTTGTCATCCTGGGACAGCAGTGAAAACACCCTCAGAAGACTGCCCAATGGGCACTTAACATTAATACCAAATAATAAGAGCATTACATAAACTCCAACTTGCCCAGTGGGGCACTTTTCATGTTTCACTGTTGTGAACCACAAATTAGTAAAAACTGTAAGCACTGTGGATGCCCACTCTCTAATCTCTCTCTGGAAGGGAAATACTAGTTCAGCCAAATTAATTTAAAAGTAACAGCTCTGAGAACTGGTATTGGGAAATGCAGACATAAAATGGTGCTGACTCATTGTTTTAAACCAAGTTTGAAAATCTTTTGGGGTGAAATTATTCTGAGAATCTTTTAGTGCTAAATGCTCTGGATATTATTTTTAATTGAGCAAGCTAATGCATCCATCCATTTGTCATTCTGATCTATTAATATGGTAACCCCCGGAGGAATTCTGCACCAAAAAGTTAAACATTCTGCACATTTATTTGTCAAAATAAAGCAATTTATTTTGCTGATCATTGTCCTCCATTCCCGTACAACCTATTATTTTCTTTCCAGCTTATGGGGGCAGACTTAAAGATTTGAACATGCATACCCTAGAGGAAAGGCGAGATATGATAGAGACATTTAAATTCTTTGAGGTATCAATGCACAGAAGGTGGCTTTCCTTCAAAGGAAAGGAGGCTCTGGAATGAGGGAGGAAGGGAGCAGACTCAGGAGTAATCTAAGGAAATGTTTCTTTATAGAGAGAGTGGTAAATGCATAGAACTGGCTTCTAGTGGAAGCGGTGGAGACAAGGACAATATTTGAATTCAATAAAGCATGGAATAAACACAGGGGGATCTCTGAGGGAATGGCAAGGTTTATAAAGCTGAATAGTTGGTGTAGATGGGCAGACCAGACAGAGCATATGGTCTTTTTCTGCCATCATGTTTTTATCTTTCTATATTGCATGCAACAGAGGAGTGTCTGAGGGAGCAGTGAATGCTATCTGGATGGTTTGATGGCATTAAGGATGAGGTGAATAGGGAAAAGACTCAGGATGGAGGAAGGGGAGGATATAGGACGGGGGAGAGGACCCTGGATTGGGAGAAAAGGAAGTGGATGCAGAGGAGGCATCAGTAAGAGGACCTGGCATATGGGCAGAGGAGGGGGAGACAGAAACCTGGGTTTAGGAGAGGGCAAAAGATGTAGGATTGAGGGGAGGCAGTTAATTGGAGGAGGGCAAGGATTCAGGCTTGGGAAGGGTTAGGAGGAAGTTGAGGAAGACAACATGGGTCTGAAACAGTGGAAAGAGATAGGGATTGCATATGTAAAAACCAAAAAAACCAAAAACAACTTACAGGTCCAGACAGATGGCAAGATGCTAGCAGAGACACGAATGGTCTGGCCAAAGGCTGAGGACCTACGTGCTGGGCAATCTAGCCTCCTGCCACCTGCTCTGATTTGGCTCTTGTTGCTGCTGCTGTTGCTCAGGCAGCCTGGCTCTCAAGAGCCAGATGCCAATGTTCTGCCCGGCCTGCAGGCTCAAGAGCTGGCTGTTTATATTGCTGCTCATGCAGCCTGCTCTTCTTGCAGGCTCTAGCTGTCTGACTCAGCTGCCAGTTACTATGTGGCTCCTCCTCGATCTGCTCTTCACTGTCTCCTCCTGTTCCAGGGGCTCACCGAGCCCAGCTCTTGAATGACTCCTGCTCTTGAGGCTGGCTGCATGAGCAGGATCAGCACGTCGCTGGGCTCTCGCGAGCCCGCGCTCTTCCTGCACACCGCTGCAGTGGCTCTTCTCAGGATCCTTGCTGCGCCATTAAAGGTAAAATTTGCATTGGGGGGAATTCTGTGGAATTTCTGCATTGCGCAGTTAGGCAGAATTGCTCCAGAGTAATATTATGTCACCATGTTTACCACACAAGGGGCCCAATGCAGTAAATCTGTGCGGAAAACGGGCGCTCAGTGGTGAGCGCCTGCTTTCCTACACCACCCAGCTACCTCTCCTGGGCCCGTGATTGAAAATTTAAATGAGGGGTCATACTGCCAAGGAGAGGTGGCTGCCAGCGGGATACGAAAATGCATTCTCAATTTTACTAGCCTCCGTTTTCCTAACTTGTGCACAGCTATGGGTTAGGAAAATGGGCGCTCGTTAATTGAGCGTCCCTTTTCTTAACCTGACCGCCGGCACACTTCTTTTATTTATTTATTTATTTTAAATCTGGCAGAATTTTGGGGCTGCTCAGAAATTAATACCTGCTCTGGACAGGCGTTCATTTCTGAGCGTAAAAATGTGCGGGTCAGGTGCACATTTTTTTTTCGATCTGGGGAGAATAGCTAATAGCACTCATCACAGGCGCTATTAGTTTTACGGGGGTTGGCCACTCTTTTTGGACGTGCTAAACCCCTTATAGAATAAGGGGTTGTAGATGCATTTCCAAAACCCGCATCCAACCATGGGTTAAACAGTGCGCTTGGCTGAGCGCACTGAATTGCATCGTCCGCAAGGTATTCCAAAATAGATGCTTAGTAGTCTACTAGGCATTTGTATTGAAACTGCATCTGTGCAAGTGGTTCAAAGTTCAAGGCCCTGCTTGGTGGTGCCAAATCATTGCTGGGTGCAGCCAGTAGGTGGTAAGGTATTATTCTCTTTCTGATTCAGCACTTGGTCCCTTTTCTAAGGGTCCTATGGAACAGGAGATGGGTGAATGGGGGTGATCAAAGGGTCTTGGGTGAGGAGTCCTGAGTGGGTTCAGGGTATAAGAAGATTTGAGGAGGGCTCCTGAGGAAATCTGGGTGCCCTGAGGGAGGGACTGGAGATTCTTGAGATTTTGTGGTAGTGTAGGATGGGTATGTATCTTTTGGCAGGGAATATTTCATGGGGGTTAAAACATTTTGGGGGGAAAGTCAAGGACTTGGCCTTCCATAATAGTAAACTAATAGCGTGTTGCTGAATTGATGTGCAAAGAGTTTACTTCATCTCCTTGACAGGATATAATTTAATATTTATTTATTTTATTTATTTAAGACTTTTATATACCGACTTTCTTGATACAAATCAAATCAACTCGGTTTACATCGAACTAAGCAGTTAACCATAACCAATTAACAAAAGACAAAATTTGATGAAGCATAAAGTTACATTATAACAAGGGAGCAAAAACTGGGGATAGGAAAATAAAGGGGGGAGAACAGAGATAGTTTACTATATACAGGTGGGGTTGTGGGAGGGAGGCAAGGAGCCAATCTCGTTATGATGTATTAGCGAGTCTTAGTGCTAGTTTAATTACGGTGGAGATGGGAACATGCTAAAAGTATGTGTTACATTTAGCTCCTGCTCAGCGAACTTTAACGGATAGCATACTAATGACTAAATAAGTTCATTAGCATGTTGTATATCTAATTAACATAAGTGGGTGCTTTAAAATATAAAGCACTTGCACTGAACAGTACAAATTTAGCCTGATGTTTGAGGCTTTGTACATTAGGAGTTAATTATTAATGGGTGTTTCCATAGGAAGCTATTTTTGATTTGTTGCATTCAGAACAAACCGAAAATGGCCTCCTTCATTGCATTTTTCACAGTTATTAAAAACAAATGGCATTTGGAGCTGTTATGGTTATAAAATACCCATGTAAATGTGTACTGAATCTGCATGGAACAACATATATTTTCTTTGAAGTCAACCAATTACAAGAGTTCTTGAGTGCAAGAAGACAGGTTTCTATCAATGAAAATGAGAATAGAGGTGATTAGATTAAGGTTGGGGACCTTTCATAGATAATCGATATAATAAGTTTTGTTAGCTTTTCTTTTTAAATATTGATCCTTTTTTGCAAATTAAACACCTCCTGCATATTTGCCTCTATGATGTGTAGTCTTAGACATGTATAAGTAATAAGGATACATTTTTTTATCATAAAGTTTATCTATCATATTTTCATAGATAGTAGATATTAACATGTCTAATCCTATGGTATTTCACTTGCAAAGTTTTGTGTCTTTGTAAAATTGTTGAAAAAGCAATAAAGATTAAATAATTAAAAAACCCCCCACAAATGCAAATCCCTAGTAGATATACAGCTTTTGTTGCAGCAATGGTACTAACTTCCCCTATAACTTACTTACAATGTAATCCTTATTTGCGAAGAAGCTATGAATCAATTGACATCTATGCCTATCTACTTTAGGGAAGGAAGGATCAGAAGTAATCCATGCTGCTGAGACTGCACACATCACTGTTGCAGCTAAGTCTGGGGACATCCACTGACCTAAAGCAGCAAAGTTTGAAATTGAATCTTACTTTTCCGCATGAAGCTAGTGCAGTCAGGGCCAGTGCATGAGTATAAGGCACCCTAGGTGAACCTTACAGTCTTGCACCCTTCCCACACACAATTATAGATTATGTTTAGCAGATTCTACATGATAGACATTCAAAGTACAGTCTTCTGAAGTAAAAATATAATTTACGGCAACATGTATATTATATTTACATGAACTGCAGTGGTGCCAACCAGAAAACCCTGCAAAAAAAAAAAAAAAGAGACACTTGGAGTCCATATGGTATTAGGCCTATTGTTATGCAGTGGGTGTGCACTTGGTCCTCAGGAAGCCTTGAGTAAACTGAATTACAATTACAATGTAGTATTCTTCCCATACCAAAATAGCACTAACTGCCAGCACTCAAACAGTATCAACCCTATCTAAGAAAAGGCAACACTGCAAATATTATACCAGGCCCCGAAACACCAATTACACCTCCTATTAGGAAAACAGAACATATGGATCTATAGCAATTTACACAGAAACTAATGCTAGCAGAATACCTCATAATTGGTCACATGTGTAGAACATATAGACCCTGACTAAACATAGAATAAAGAAACCATAAAGTAAAAATAGAAATGTACAGACCTAAACTGAACTGGAAATTGAAACAAGCCATACTCTGTATGCACTGTAACAATGGAAAAACGGATTAGCCACCATTTCTCATCAAACATCAAACAATAAAATAAAGAAAAATACATTAATCATAATAGTAAAACCATACTAATAAAAAGAATACATATTTCAATACAATTGGATAAAATATCCAATAATTATAAACTCAAACATTTTTTTAAAAATTTCCCATACCAGAATAAAATATTTCAAAACAACAGACAGATCAAACACCCAAAAATTAAAACTAATAAGGATAAAAAAATCCCCTGCTCTCCCCTAAGAACTTTTGATTTTCTTTGGGGTTGCATAGGCTCTCTTTTTGCTTTCATATATGTTGCGCTGGGAAGTGGACCCTTGGCCTGGTGCAGGATTGGTAGGCTCCCTGGTCGGACCCAGAGAGCGCCTGCCACCAGAAGGCGGAGCACAGGAGGAGACAGAGGCTAGATGGAGCTTCATCAATAGCAACCCGGGGTTCCCTCAGGTTGAGCCCTTGGTTACCTGGGCTGCCTGGTCTTAGGTGGGCCTCGCAGGATCTCTGAGAGATAAAGTTCAGGGGTGTGCCCACCATGAACAAGGGAGTCCAGGAGCCAGAGAAGGCCAGAACAGAGTCTCTGAATGAAGAGCGAGGATCAAGGCCAGAGTCAAGGATAGCGTGGTCAGCCAAAGCAGGGGTCAATACCAGTGATCAGTCCGAGGATGGTCAGTCAGACAAAGGTCAGGTTCCAGGTGGCAGTCAAACGTGGTCACTGATCAGGCAGAGGTCAGTTCCAGGCAGTGTGCAGAAGTGGTCAATGGACAATGGACAATGCAGAGGTCAGTTCCGGGCAGCATTCAGATGTGGTCAAGGAAACAGGCAAAGGTCAAATCCAGGCGGCGTTCAAACGTAGTCAAAGTAACAGGCAGAGGTCAGTACCGAGAAGACAGTCCGAATGGTACTACCTGGGTAGACGTAGGAAAAGGAGGACGCTGGAATAGAAGACTGGAACAAGAGACTGGAACAGGAAGGCAAACTAGCTATCACGACGTGATCAACCCGATTGCGAAGGCAAGGAAGTGGGGTCAGACCACTTCCTTTTAAGCAGCGATCAATCAGGGCGTGCCGTGGAGCTGGGTTCCGCCCCTGGCCCATTCTCAGAGCTGACACACACACTCGTTCATACATACATGCTGACACATATAATCAGTCACACATATTTTCACACTTAACACACACAGGATCAGTAACTCACACTCACTCGCTGATACACGATCACACCTACATGCTGAAACACATGATCAGTCACACATACATTCTCACATGCTCACTGACACACACACACTAAAGATCAGTCACACATGCAAAACTTACATGGACTGACTGCTCACACAAATGTCCAGTCATTCACACACTCTCTCTTCTCCCTGCTCCAGAATTTAAAAGCTGCAGCAGTTCCTGTGAATAATCAAAAATGTTATACTCACTTATTGGTGGCTAGGGGGTCCAGACAAAGTCCTGAGATAAAGGTGTCTCTGTGAGCTGCCCGTTGCTAGGGTGATTGTGCCTCTTGCCATAGAATCACGGGCTGCAAGACCCCAGGACTATTTTTTTTTTTTTTTTTGCTGGGGCCTGTGGCAGAGGTTGAGTTGGCAGAGACATGACGTGCAGTTCCCTATTCTCTTGCGGCTCTCTTGGATCCTATCCCCCAGATTCAGCCGCCTCTCCTCCCCGGCTCTGCCTCCTGGCCACCTCCTGCCGAAAGGCAGAACCGGGGAGGAGAGGCGGCTGAAGGTGGGGGGGGAGAGGTTCCAAGAGAGCAGGAAGAGGATAAGGGAACTGTGTGAAAAATACGCAGACAGCAGAAGGGGACCACGTGTCACTGTAATCACGCTTCTGGCCATCAGGTTTCTCGTTGGGTATGGGAGGCCACAGCGCCCACTAGCAAGGCAGCAGAGCAGGCCAAAATCACCAGCCAGATCCGGACTCTTGTCAACACCAACCGCATGATGATTTCCCAGGGTGCAAAGTCTGTGTGTACTTATTACCTGACGTTTTAGCCCGATTTTCAGAGGGAAAGCAAGCACAGACTTTCGTTTTGAAGGATATCATGGGTGCAGCGTGCAAGTGGTTACTACCACCTGATCTTTCTGACATCAGGAGACCACTTAAAAAGCGCGCAGTGCATAGAGACTTTTGTTTTCAGTTTTTATTTTATTTTTCCTGGGAATTTCAAGGTTATAAAAACAACAAAAAAAAAAAAACCCCAGCAGAAAAATTACTTTTCCACCTATTATTTTCCTGTTTGTTATAACAAATTCATTTTTTCACAGATTAATTTTTGTTATAACATTGAATTTCCCAGGAAAAATTAAAGCTGAAAACTAATGTCCTTATGTGTAGATTTGAAAATGCAATTTACAAGTGTACTTTTCCTCCCCTGAGCTGATCACGCCCCCAGGAATGCCTCTACTCAATGTGATTAAATGTTGGAACACTGAAAAAACCATGCATTTGGCTAGGGCTTATTCTCAGGGGGTACATGGTGGTTCTACTGAGTATGGGCACCTTTTCCCTTCACCTGCTTGATTGCCTTGAGATCTCTCTGAAAAAAAAGCCCCTATGCATCCTGCATGTGAGTACTGGCATCTATTTTTTCCAGAAAGATAGCGCTATATTTAGCTGCTTTGAGGGTTTGACAATATTCAGACAGTTGATCAGACAGTAAATCAGACAGTTGGTTTACACATGTAAAACATGTTTTATACCTTTAGAAATTACCTTGAAAATGACCTTCTCCATGTACATATGAAGATTCCTAGTGTTTTCCCTTATGGGATACAATCAATATTCCAGACCTTCATTTACATCTCTTATAAACAGGTGCTCAGTCTTTGGAAGTCATTAACTGATCCATGAGCAGAGTCACGGGAATCCAGTCCCTGCAAAAAATAAAAACACACACACAAATTATTTGGTCTTCAGGACTTCCTGTAAGTTTTAGGGTTTTGGGGTTTTTTTTGTTTCTTTTTTACAATTTTGATAAATATATCTTTCAAGGCTATAATTTCTAAACATTTCATCTAAGCCATTGCAGGCTTTGTGGTTTCTTTCATTTAAACATTTCAATGTTCTTTAATAGGGCTTCTCAAATCAGCATTTGAGCACAATTCAATTATAATCCAGCTTGCATTCAGCCTTTTCCTTCCCTCTCCTAGGCTATCGTGTGCCACCGCCACAGAGGGCTCAGGGCTCCTGAATGAGCTTGCATGTCAAAAGTAGAGATTCTGAAATCTCCAGGAGTGAAAACATAGCCCCAGGATTTCCAGAAAAGCACACTGGACTTTTCTTTTTCACACTTTTTCTTATTATTTTCACAGATTTTCAAATATCCCAGGCAACGAGGTAGAAATGTATGCAACAGTGTAAAATAACTGTCATTGGCACTGTCTAGGTCTACAACCCTGTGCCTCCCCCCCAAAAAAAACCAAACAAAACAAAAAACCCTGCAGAGTTTCTATAACAACATTCAAGAATAATCTCTCTATTTTAAGGACAATTGCCATTTCAGTGTCCCTGTACATCCTAATCCCATTATCGTGTGCTATCAGCAGACCGGGGCATTGTCCCCAAAGGACAAGATCTTGGCATCAGGTTACAGGACAGCGTTTTGCATTCAGGAAGCTCTGATGTGCTCTGAATGGAACACCCAGGGAGACAGAAAGCCAGGAGTTAATGTTACAAATAAGACCCACATCCACTGCTGGTTTGTGCTACCATTACCATATGTTCCAACGCTTCCATCACAAATTGAACAACTCTAGTGTTGCTCTCCCCGCGTTTCAGAAGTGCAAGCAACCAATTAAGGCTACCAAGAAATCTGGTTGGGTCTCAGGACAGATATCCCACTTTTCATCACTTGCTTGCTTTTAAGGGTGTAGAAAGACCTAGAACAGATTGTAGCAGTGACTTCAAAATGGGCATTTTTTTTAATCAGTGAAAAGAGAGCTGCGTGCAGTAACATTCAGAGAATGAACAAATTAAATGAAGTTCATGCTAAGAAAATGTCAAGAGGAGAAAAAAAGACAAAGGAGAAAGGCCAAATGAAAAGATTCTTTATTGTTGCCAGAAAATTAGAGCAAGCTCCAAGGAAAGGTGCCTGACGCACATTTCAGATATGTGGCATAACACCGGCAATCAGAGACAGGGAAAGATTACTGAAGCAGTTGGAGATGGATGGCTCCGAAAAGTACCTTCAAAATCAGTCCTGCACAATTGCAAGTCAGAGACATCCCATAACCTGCCCCTTATACTGCCCTTCCACATACATACCTCCCTCACACCAATCCCCCGCCACAGTCAAACCCCCACAATCACACATATCCGACACTTAACTTCCAGAAGCCTCACACACCCACCACATAGCCAAACTCCCTCCCCCACACACATACATTCACCCAGCCACTACATATACACAATCCCATATAAGAACATAAGAACATAAGAAATTGCCAGGCTGGGTCAGACCAAGGGTTCATCAAGCCCAGCATCCTGTTTCCAACAGAGGCCAAACCAGGCCACAAGAACCTGGCAATTACCCAAACACTAAGAAGATCCCATGCAACTGATGCAATTAATAGCAGTGGCTATTCGGTAAGTAAACTTGATTAATAGCAGTTAATGGACTTCTCCTGCAAGGACTTATCCAAACCTATTTTGAACCCAGATACAATAACTGCACTAACCACATCCTCTGGCAACAAATTCCAGAGCTTAATTGTGCGTTGAGTGAAAAAGAATTTTCTCCGATTAGTCTTAAATGTGCTACTTGATAATTTCATGGAATGTCCCCTGGTCCTTCTATTATCTGAAAGTGTAAATAACCGACTCACGTCTACTCGTTTAAGACCTCTCATGATCTTAAAGACTTCTATCATATCCCCCCTCAGCTGTCTCTTCCACATTTCCATAAACACACACAGTCTCATACATCCCATCCCTCAAAACACCCCACATATATACAAACCCCAACCCCACACACCTGCTACAGTCCCCAGCATACCCTCACACACCCATACCTCCCCTCCCCACAGAGACAGGGAAATAACTGATGCAGCTTCTCAATTTACCAGCTCCCCCATACCCAAACACCTGCCCTAATCACACTGCCATACCTCAGTAACCAAATCTCTCTCTCCCCCAACAGGAGATAAAGCGACTTGCCAAAGGTCACAGGGAAAGTCTATAGGAGAAGAGGGATTTCAACCCTGGGTACCCTGCTTCACAGCTGATTGCTATAATCACTACTTCATCGTCATCATCTCTATTTATTAGATGCCTTCCCTTCTACACACCCCAGAAGACTTGCAAACATTTCACAGTTACAATAATAAAACATAAACAATGGAGCACACTAATATCCAATCATAAAACACAGCAATAAAACGATGACTCACATAATAGCATTTCATTCATCTTAGATTTAAACAGGAAAAGCCTCTGCAAAACCCTGATTTTAAGACATAAATCACAACTTGTGTGGGAATGTGTTCCAGAGGGAAGGGGCCCTGCATGAGAAAGCTCACTGACATGCTCTGGTCTGTTGTGCTAATCTGACAGAGTGGAGGGCTACAGTGCTTCCTTCTCCTTTTTTGTTTACTGAAGAGAGAAACAGTTTCTCCATCTGTGGCAAGAAGAGACATTTTCCCTTCCCAAATGGAATAGCTGCTTCTTTGAGCACCTGGCCACTGGATGCATACACCTCAGGAGAACCAAATCCCTGGAGACAGGATTCAGTCCAGACCAATAATGACAAATTTATTTATATCAAAGAATAAAAAGAATAAAGGAATCTTTGACAAGTTCACCTCATCCGCCTCAGTGAAGTCAACAGGTGAGCAATAGCCACAAGAAATATCAGCAACTCTGGAAAATCTACTCTACTTACAGCCAACAGTTACTTTAAAGTGGAAAAACTCAGTACAGTTCATTTCACATGGGGGTTACTGTTAGGCACTGCAGAGTTGGAAAAACCAGTCTGCAGCTCCAGATCAGGATTCAACCAGCGGCGGATAGTAACTGCCATAAGGCCCACGAGGAGTCTCATAGTTCAATAAGCTTCATTCCACCCCAGGAATGGTTTATTCCAAATCAGAAAGAAGAATTTACTGACACTTAAAAAATAGTCCAAAGATAAAAAAGTGCAAGGAAAGTAGAGAAACTTAAAAAAAAAACTGCAGTCCACAGTTCCCCAAAACTCTCCCAGTTTGTTATTCACAGCTTGCTTTCAGTTCTCTTCAGTTCATACAAATCCTCAGTTCTTGCCCCACCAACCTCCCACTGAGGCCCTCCCGTTGTCCTCCAGGCTCCTCAGGGAGAAAATAAAGGGTAAACCTATAACAATCAAACTGGGGATTCCTCCAGCAGAACAAGGGTCCTCATAGACTGAGGGCCTGTATTCTTCAGGTCGGTAAACTCCCTTTATTCACTCCAGCAAATACAACCCTCACTCCAAAGTTCTCTTCACAACTTCTGCCAAGAACACCTTCGACTCCTCCTTAGCTTCTGCCCTGTGCCTCGTGGAAGGCACTTTTATATGCCTTACTAAACCCATCCCCTTTGGAGGAAGATACCCACCATTAAACACTGTCCTCTACACCTCCCCCCCCCCCCCCCCACCAAACCTCACTCCACTGGAAAACTCCACACTTTAATAATAGCTCCTTTCTAATGAACCCAGAGGGTTTACCCCTGATTGTTCATTTCACTTAGTCCAAATCTTAGGATAAAAGTTGAAACTTCCCATGACCAACCATTTTCCTTATGGTTGCTCCCATACCTCAGATGCTCTTCAAGAAAAGAATGTGCACCTTAAGCCTTAGGGGTAGAATAGAGATTTTACTCCCTCCATGGACAGCAACCAGAAAAAGAAAATGGAAATGGAAAAAGAAAGACCCCCATACTCACTGCAAGTTTCCCTCTTTATATCCCTAGATGTCACTGTATGACATCATCTAGGATTAAATCTACACATACTTCACACACATTTTTTACCTACTTAGACCCAAAGGCTACACTTTTGCGACCAAGGTCACAACACTTTTATAACCAAAGTTTCTATCTTTTGTGTTCTTACTAGTGTTCATGCCAAAAATTAACCTACTATATCCACTGGTCCAAAACCTCTTGTCTTCTCATAGGCCAATAGCTGATCGCTTTTCCTTAACTTCTTGATTGTGCTGCTCAGAGACCTGAAACTCTAGCAGAGGCTTTGGAGACCCTGGGCACAGTAAGGGTATGCCCTACCATCACCAGTTTTCATACTACCCCCAAAGACCATTCCTAAATACTCTTATTTTTCCTCTTTTTTCCCTTCTGTTCTCCTAAGCGTCAAGGTACTCCCTTAGCCTGACATGACTTTGCACCAGGTATATTAAGCAGTCTCCAGCCACTGGTGCTCCAGTGGTGATCCTTTCTGCTAATGACTTCTCTTTTTCCTGAGAATCTTCAGACAAAAATGTATCTTTGGGGGTTGGGCAGCTGATTTCAGAGCCGCATTGCTCATCACAGATCATAAAGATCTTGCCTATCTTCCCTGATGCTAAAGGTAAGAAATCAATGAACAAAAGAAAATCTACAAATTACACCCCCACCCTACAAAATAACAAACTTATAAAAGAAGCGTTTATAATATTTTATTCCACACTAAGCATTCAACACAATTTAAAAAAGTATATTAAAAAGAGGAATAGTATAAGAGCATTCTCATAAAACATAATCACCCACTTTGAGCAAGATCATATGGAGTATATTAAATGTAGTACGTAAATGTAATAGAGAACAAATCAATTACACACAATACCAATAAGACAAAATGGTAAGGAACTTCCAGTGTGGTCCAGACAACAAAATCTAATTTTCTGTGTTACAAACCTGGGGCCTCATTTTCCAATATCGCATTGGTAACGCATTAAGGGGCGTTTCCCATGCAAATGAGGCTTTTTTCGTGCAGCGGGGAAACTTCGCGTGCCGCGATGTTTTCGCGATTTGCGCAAATGTATTCGCGAATCGCGAAAACATCTTCGCGGTGCACGATAAACAACCAAAGAATCATCGCACTGCACGAACAGCCTGTTTCATGAAAGGTTTATCGCAGTTCATGACATTTCAAGACAGCCTGTTTCAGTATCCTGCAGGCCGGGGAGAGAGAGAGAGAGAGAAAGCTGGGGTGAGAGCTTCTCGGTCTCCGTAGATTATAAAGGAGATGGGGGGTGTTATGTGTTGGTATGGGCCCTAGATTCCAAGCCATCAATGGCCATGATTCATCTTTCCATCATGCGGCCTGAATGCTGCTCCTGTATTGCTCCCTCTCCATCTTGAGAGCTCTGTCATCGCCCTGAAGATTGTCTGTGCAGTGGACCATTGCTCCTTCCCTTAGACCAGTGGGACTGTTAGCCCACCCACCTTCAATGTCACCTCCGGGCTGAGAGGAGACCGAGGATGCAGATAGGCACCATGTTTTGTTTGGTGGCACATGTCTTTTTCGCTCGCTGAAGGAGCGTGCAAAAGGAGCCTGCCTCCTTGTGTGTACCTGAAGTGCACCAGATTCTGCATCTGCTTAAGGTCAGACTTGCTTTCTTCCTTCACTTGTGCAGACAGGTATAAAAAAAACAATGTAAAATAAAAAACAAATGTTTTACCTTGGGGAAGCATCCATGCCCCCTTGGGCAAAATGGCAAGAGCAGGGGAGAAGCAAGCAGGGCAAGAGGCCATGGGGAGGCCCTCCCTTTGCCTCCCACAGTCCTTTCATGCCCTCGGGGGGGGGGGGGGAGGGGCTGGTGGTAGTAAAATCACACTGCTGCTATGGCTCACCCCACAGCCATGGCAGTGAAGAAATCCTCTGCTGCTGCTGCTCAGAAGCAACACGGGACTGGCCAGGGTGACAGCACAAAGCGGAGGGGAACCTGGGAAAGCTCCCACTGCAATCGACAGGCTGAACAGGCTCAGTGATGATGTCATCACCACTGCAAGCCTTAAAGGGCCAGGTCGCAGTGGTAGCAGACACCGCCAGGGCAGAGAAAGAAATAAAAAGTAAAATAAAAGAAACAAAATTAAAATAAATTAAGTAAAGGCAAAGGGTTGAAGGGGGCGCAGACAAGCGGCAGGAGAACTGTGCAAACACACACAGTGACAGGACCCTCAGCCCACCCAGGAGTGCCAGAGTTGCATCAGAAAGGATTCTTGGGATAGCCTTGGCTGTTTGGGAAAGGTACTTGGAAGAAAGATAAGACCTGGAAGGTAAGTCCATGTAGCCCCCCCCCCCAGGAAAAACAATTGAAATTTAAATGTTTGAGCAATTTTGAGTGTTGGGTTGTCCAATACAAGCCCCCATCACCTGTGCATGGGTGTTTTGAAACTCTAATGTGGCCCGGATCAGCCCTGTACCAGAGTTCCATTCTAGCCTGGAATCCACGTCAGGTCTGGCTGCAGTTCACTGAATACCCCTTGAAGCAAGCTCAAAAGAATGAGGGCTAGCATCATGGCTTTTGTAGTGATTTGCCCAGCATAGGGACACTAAAATTGAGGTGAACAACCCCTAAGAATCATATTTGGGACAGTGCAGCACATCTAAAAAAAAATGTTAAAAATTAAATAGAAATGGCTGACACCTCTGCCTCGTCATTGGGAAAGCTGAGAGTGGTAGCAGGAAGTAAGAGGCTTTTAAAAGTGGAACTGCTTGGGCGACAGCAGTGGCGCAGGGATCTGCTCCCTGAAGAAAAAGGGTCTGCATGTGGGTACTTTAGGAGAGAGCAGGAGGACTTTGGAGAAGTCAGAAGTGCTGATAACTTGCTCTGCCAGACTCCAGAGGATTTGTGGTGCATCCAGCCTGCTCAGAGGGGACAACTTCAGGAACCAGTAGCACTACGTTTACTATGTCCCTGAAAGGATTAAAAGAGAGAGAGAAGAGAAAAAAAGAAGTTTGATTCCAGATTCCAGAGTGACTGCTGTGCCCTGGAAGGAAAAGACAAAACAGACAGGGGCGGATCTTAAAAGGGTTACGTGCGTAATATATGTGCGTAACCCTTTTAAACCCCTCCTGCGCGCGCCTATTTTGCATAGGCTCGGTGACGTGCGCAAGCCCCGGGACGTGAGTATGTCCCAGGGCTTGAAAAAAGGGGCGGGGAGTGGGTGGGGCGGGGCGTGGCCAGAGGCCTCCGAAGGCCTGCTAGGCCGGGGGATTGCACCCCGGCACTCAGCCAGTGCGCGCAACCTACGTCTGCCCAAAGGCAGGCGCAACTTAAATAATAAAGGTGGGGGGGGGCGAAAGGAAAGTTCCCTCCGAGGGAACGAGGAAAGCCACTGGGGCTCCCCTAGGGTTTGGTGCGTGCAAGGTTCACAAGTGTGCACCCCCTTGCGCGCCGACCCTGGATTTTATAACATGTGCACGGCTGCGCGTGCATGTTATAAAATAGGGCATAGATTTGTGCGTGCCAGGTTGCGCGCACAAATCTATGCCCACGCGTAGGTTCAAAGATCTGGCCCACAGTGTTGTTAACGGCAAGAAAGCTGAATAGGAATGCAGTCTAATAGAACCTGTTCAAGTTAGAGGGGAGTGTGAAGATTTAAAAATTGAAAAAGTGAATGCTGTTGCCCTGAAATTAAAGGCAGGAAAGTTTTTATCTTTTTATTTTCCATAACTAGATATAATCAGTTCCACTAGAAAGACTTTTAGCTTGAGGAAGATACTCTGTACAAGAAAGGAAGTCATTATTATTGATTTCTTATAGACAGGTAATAGGTACTCCCCTGGAGGATGACACCAACAGAGGAAGGCCGGCCGCCAAAGACCTCAGGGCCCATCGCTAGAGGAGACATGATTATGCTTGAGACCATTGCACAGCAACAGACAAAGCTCAGACCAAGGCCTCTGGACCACAGATAAGTGTGTGCACACGCATCTGAGGGACACAACCTAGATCTGGCCAGACTAGTAAAAATTAATGAGCTCAATAGGAAAGTGATAGAAAAGACAGACCACACAGAGAAAAAGACAAACACAGCCCAGCAAGACAAAGATACTTACCATAAAAGGACTCTCTTTGTTTCAGCAGAGTCTGGAAGAGAAAAATATAACCCACAAAGACTCAATTACTTAAAATACAAATTTGAAGTCTGGATACAAGTTTGGGATACAGCTAGAGTAAATTAAAAGTGATACTTACCTGACTCTTAGTTGACTTCAGCTTGAGATTATACAAGAAAGAGAATAGAATTGTTAATATTGGTTTAGTACAGTACTGCAAACACTTATTTTCTCAAACTTAGATTACTGTAACTCTCTATTACTGGGTCTTCCCACATGTAGCCGAAAACCATTACAATTACTACAAAATGCTTCTGCCAGACTTTTATTAGGAACTAAGAAATTTGGCCACATTAAACCCGCATCAATTTCACTGCACTGGTTGGTTACCAGTACAAGCCCAAATTTATTTCAAAGTATTAACTTTAATATTCAAAATTATTCACTCAAGTGACACTGGGCTGATGTGGGTGACTTTACATATACATACACCTCAGTGTACATTAAGATCACAACATAAAGGACTTCTGACTGTTCCACAATAAGGAGTGCATACCTGACTCAAATAAGAGATCGTATGTTTTCCATAGCTAGTCCTAAACTCTGGAATTCACTATCTGAGACGCTACGTCTGATACAAGATAGAAAAAGATTCAAATGTGAACTAAAAACTTGGCTGTTTAAAAATGCTTATAATCTTACTTAAAATCATGACAGTAAAGAACCACGGATTTAAGAATAATGAGAAATTTAAATTTGAATCATGAGGAATTAATTGTAACAAGAGAGGGAGGGAAATACAAGACTAAGAATGCCAAGAGTTCTTTGGATTAGAAGCATGGAGGATAAAATGTAATGAAACACGATGATTTATAATGCTTTGATTACCATGTATTAATTTAAAATGAACTGATTTCATATATTAGCTATTAGATATCTTTTCTAGAACACATACATCATATTTTAATAAGTGGTCTTGATTTATTATAGAATTAGCTGTACCCGGACACGCGTTGCTGTGGCTAAGTCTGGTTAAATGGAAAAGAAAGAAAAGAGAAAGCGCGCGTTTCTAATATGTTTAATTTCACAATGCTTGTGGGTATACAATATTTTTTGTTGTTCCATTGTCTGTGCAGATATAGAGATTGTCTGGTTTGCTGACTCTAGAACACGCAACATAATTGTCCATATGAGAAGCAATCCATGTCTAGATGTAAACCGCATAATTCTAGAAATGAAAAAGAATGAAAAAATAAAAAAAATAAACTATACTCAGTAAATGAACGGTATGGTAAACGACACAGCTCAATTCCAACACAATGTCACACGAAATAATTAAATCAAAATGAAAAGAAATCGAAATCTATGAAAATTCAATTTAACAATGCAATCGGAAACATTGAAATGGAATCGTAAAATATTTAGTACAAGCACGTCTTTGCTCTGCTCTGCTCCTCCCCCCCCAGTACCACGAAGGGCCAGAGGTGGCGGCGGTGGTAGGAGCTGCAGTGGTGGCCGAGGGGGATCTCGCGAGGCAAATGGTCCTGCCATCTCAACTCCCTCCCCCCTTCTCCGGTGGTGGAGGGACAGGCTCAGACCCCTTTCACTCTATCCTTACAGGCCCCAACTCCTTTGCTCTCCCATTCCCCTCTACACTCAACCCCTTCCACTCTAACCTATAAGTGGAGAGCTGGGGGGGGGGGTAGAGACTCTCTCTCTCATACAGTCCCCTACATAGGCTTCCTCTCTCTCTCTCTCTCTTGCACATACACTCTCCCTCTGTCCCTCACATGCGCACGCCCAATCCCTCTCACACACATACACAATCCCTCATGTAGTCTCCCTCTCTGACACTCACACTCGCCTTCAGCGCACATTAACACACTTCTCTCTCACAGAGTTAAAATGGGCGATATTTTTGTCCCCTCTCCACCTAAGTCTTTGTTCTGCACTCGCAAGAGCTTGCAAAGTTCCCACACCTGTTGTGTCTGGGAGAGTGAGGAAAACACTCCTTCCCCCCCCCCCCTCGCAAAGGGCAGGCGGCAGGCACTGCAACAGATTTGGGACACATTACCTAGCTTACTTTGCTCTTTCTGGGAGACCTGTGCCTTTAAGAAATCCGATCGGGGGCTTGAGAGGGAGGAGGGAGCAGGGCTCTGGCTTTCACTTTCCTGACGGTGCTTTGCTGGGAGTGGGGGTGGAGTGATGCCCATGTAAACTCTTCCCGTGGTGGCTGAGACCCACGGGTGACTTGACAGCACTGCCTTCCCTCCCCCCCCCCCCCCCCCGCAGTTGCAGGATATTTACTTGGCTTCTCCTTATATGTGGGACTCAGGGGGCGGGGGAGGAGGGCGAGCTGTTCTCTGTTCAGCTCTTTGCGCTTTGGCTGCTGCAGGTGCAGCTGCTTGTGATCTCTTCACAGCCACTTTCTACTGGATTTGCTCTGCTCCGGCCATCCCAACTCCCTCCCCCCCTTCCCCGGCGGTGGATGGGGGGGAGGGAGTTGGGATGGCCGGCGACTCTTCTACCCTTTCCTCCTCCTGTGTGTAACTGTCTGGCAGTACCTACTCCCTCCCACCTTCCCCAGCGACAGAGGAATGAGCTGAGCCGTTTCTCAGAGTGGCAACTCGTCTGCCCTTTCCTCCTCCCCTCTGTGACACCCAGCACATAACGCAGAGCTCTATGGTCCGCACATGCACGGTAGAGCTGCTCTCTACTGCACATTTGTGGTCTGTCGGTCAGAGTCCATTTATATTGTAGATAGCGTGTGTTGCTTTTACGTCCAACAGATGGCGCGGTTTTTCCAAAAAAGCATGTTTTTACCTGTCACAGGTGTAACATCTATATAATATAGGTATATAAAAACACGCATGTATTGGAATGCAACGTTGTGTCAAAATTTCAAAGCAATCGGTGAAGAACTTTCGGAGATTTAAGATTTTGAACAAACGAACATTTACATTTTTATTTATATAGATATTGCATTTGATGTGTGTCAAATATTTTTTCTAATATTATGAATATTATTTTGCAAACCATTGTGATCTTGATTTGGAACAATGGTATATAAAATTATTAAACAAATAAATAAAGAAATGTAAAAGAAAAGTTTAAAAACATTTACATTCTAAATAGTTGTTTGTTGATTACTGTAAAAGAAAAAGAGGACTTTTCCTTGAAATATTGTTTCACAGATAATTATTGAAAGACCTTGAATATTTTATATTGTTCATTGCAATTATAATCTTTTTCTTTTAGAAAAAATAAAATATTTTAACCTTTTACCTTAGTTAACCATAGCCATAACCATAACCAGGAATTATTTATTACAGAGTTTCTCCAGATAACATCCTCTCTCAGGATGGTTATCCTAAATTTCTTCTTGCTTCCTCTCCCTATCCCTGGGAGTCTTTGCTGAGTGGGTTCTGGACCCCATTTCTGCACAGGAGACCCATAAGGGAAGAGGACATCGAACCGTACACCCTGAGAACATAAGATATGCCATACTGGGTCAGACCAAGGGTTCATAAAGCCCCGTATCCTGTGTCCAACAGTGGATAACCAAGTCGCAAGTACCTGGCAAGTACCCAAACATTAAGGGCCAGATTTTAAAAGGTTATGGGCCGGATTTTAAGAGGTACGCACGGGCGTACATTTGTGCACACAACCCTGTGCTTACAAATGTACTCCCAATTTTATAACATGTGCGCGCATCCGCACGCATGTTATAAAATCCATAGTCGGCGCGTACAAGGCGGTGCACAATTGTCCCTTATTTATTGCATCTCTCTCTTTTATTGTAGTATTAAAAAAATAGGTTAAAAAATGACAATTCTGTTGTGATTAAGTCAGCAGCAGATAAGGGAGGTTTCATAGTTATTATGGATACGGTTAACAATATTAAAGGATCGATCCTTTTATTACAAATTAGATAAAAATCCTACTAGTATTATTAAAGAAGAAATAGATGATTTATTGAAAATCGCTAGTGAGAGAGGTTTTCTTACAAGTAAAGAATTAAGCTTTTTGAAAGTTGATAATCCAATTATGCCGACCTTTTACATACTGCCCAAGGTACATAAATCTTTAATCAATCCTCCTGGCAGACCGAAAGTCTCAGCTATAGGGTCATTATTAGAACCCATTTCTTCATTTCTTGACATTTTCCTTAAAATGCGAGTTTCAGAGGCACCATCTTATATTCGTGACTCTTCAGATTTTATCCTTACATTAGAAGCACTGAATATTTCAGATGAGCTAAAGGATGACATTATCATGGTGACACTAGATATTGAGTCTTTGTACATGAATATACCTCAAATTGCAGCATTAGGAATTTTGACACAGATTTTTCAGACACGTACAATGCATAAACGGATACCGAATGAGTTCTTGATTAATTTGGCCACAATAGCCATTACAAAGAACTTCTTTGGTTTCAATAAAAACATTTATCAACAGATAAAAGGAGTGGTCATGGGGGTCTAAAATGGCCCCTTCAATTGCGAACTTATATGTAGCCCATTTTGAGAAAAATATTTGGTATCTCATGAATTTACAGGAAACATATTGCTTTGGAGAAGATTTATTGATGATATTTTTTTTATTATGGAAAGGTGATATGCAGACATTGAATAGATTTTTCATTTGGTTAAATTCATTGGATTCTAATCTAAAATTCACCATGAGTTATAGTGGATCATCTATTCCATTTTTAGATATCCAGATTTCTTTGATTGATGGTAGATTTATTACAGACATATATAGAAAGCCGACTGACACCAATAAATTGTTGCATTATACAAGCAGCCATAGTAAATCCTTGTTAAAGAACCTTCCGCACTCACAGTTTCTAAGATTAAAACGACTCTGCACCACTGAAGAGACTTTTGAGAAAAGATCAACACAAATGAAGCAAAGATTTTTGGAGAAAGATTATCCGATACGGCATGTTCAGAATGGCCTTGATAAAGCATTGAAACAGGATTGATCTGATTTATTGAAGAAGAAAAATGAAAAGGAGAGAGCAAATGATTTCTTAGTTTGCCCGATTACCTTCACACACATGTCATACAATATTATTACTGTTTTGAAAAAGTTCTGGCCAATAGTACAGGTGTTACCTGCTTTAAAAATAAGAATTTAATGATAGCTAATAAAAGGGATAAAAATTTAAAAGATCTATTGGCTCCATCATGTTTGCCAATTAATATAATTCGGGACAAGAGACCGCCCGGCCATCGCCCATGTGGTAACTGTTCGGTGTGCAAAGTCAATATGAAGACAAACACACTATCTGTACCGGGACGTAATACAGACTTTAAACTCAATTCTTTTACAAATTGCAAAAGCAAAGGGGTTGTTTATACAGCTATTTGCCCATGCAATAAATTTTATATTGGCAAAACTATTAGAGAGTTCAACAAATGTATTTTAGAGCATAAAAGTAGTATTAAACGATGTGTTAGTTCAAAACCTTTGGTCGAGCATTCTATAGAGTACAATCATAAATTTGAACAATATAAGTTCTGTGTGATTCAACAGCCTATTTTAAATTGGAGAAGAGGCAACTTGGATAAACTATTGTTACAAATTGAACAAAGATACATATATGAGTTTAATTATTTATTGTTGTCACCATTTTTAATAAGAATGTGATTTTATCATTCATTTAATACTTATTAGACCTTAGGGATGTTTAAAAAGTATTTTTTATCTTTATAAAAAAGTCTTTTTAATATTTATAAGATCTTAATGTTGTTGTGGAAAATATTGATATTTATACTGTATAATTGATGTTTGTATGGTTTGTTTGTAGCCCCTGAGGCAGCAGCTGTTGAGCTGCGAAACTCGGCCTGAGTCGGGCATTTTTATGAACACGTCTCTGCTTCAATAAAAGTATTGAAAAAGATCAAAGCATCTATTCCTTTGTGTTTACCATTTTGTGTAAATCCTGGAGGGTTACTCATGTGGCCAGGCCTTAAGCACACTGGGCCAATTTTCAAAGAGCCCAGCCACTCGCGTAAACCCCTGGGACGCATGTAAGTCATGATTCCAGATTGGCAGGACACCCCGGACGACTGCGAACACAGGCGCTCTTACAACAATATTATTGGTGGCCAGAGATGCATAAAGATATACGAGCTTATGTAGATTCCTGTTCTGTCTGCGCACAACATAAAGTCCTCACCGGGAAACCTTGGGGCCTGTTACAACCCTTACCCATTCCCACTAGACCATGGACACACATCTCCACAGATTTTATAGTGGAACTACCTCCATCTGATGGCAATACAGTGATATGGTTAGTGGTAGATCGCTTTTCTAAAATGGCTCATTTTACTCCACTCCCCTCCCTCCCGTCTGCTCCACAACTGGCTCAATTATTCATGCTGCACATCTTCCGTCTACATGGACTGTCTCAACACATCACCTCGGACCGGGGCCTGCAGTTCACGGTTCGATATTGGCTCAACCTCTGCAAGAAATTCCAGATTTCATTGGATTTCACTACGGCTTTCCATCCTCAGGCTAATGGTCAGGCAGAGCACACGAATTGAACACTAAAACAGTTCCTACGTTTTTACGTCAATTCTCGACAAAATGACTGGGCATCACTTCTTTCCTGGGCGGAGTTTTCGCATAATTCGCATGCTGGGTCCTCTACGGGAGCATCTCCCTTTCAGATTGTCTTCGGTCGTCAACCCCGTCCGCCCTTGCCTGTACCCTTACCTGTGCCTTCGCCAGCAGCTCAGTTGACAGCTACACAACTGAAACAACTTTGGACCCATACTCAAAAGATGCTACAGAGAGCAGCCCGTCCGCTAAGAAATTCGCTGATCCGCATCGACGCCAGGCTCTTCAGTTTCATCCCGGGGAAAAGGTGTGGCTCAGCACCCGGCATATCCATCTGAGGGTCCCTTCCATGAGACTGGCTCCGCGGTACATTGGTCCGTTTCCGGTATTGAGACAATTAGGTCCAGTAACATACCAACTTCAGTTACCTGCTTCATTGCGTATTCACAATTCTTTCCATGTGTCTCTTCTAAAACCATTGATCCTCAGGTGGCCTAGTCGGAAACCGCCTGAGCCTGCGCACCATCAGGCTGTGGATGAGACTATTTATCAAGTGCGGGAGGTGTTGGATGTCCAGAAACGGGGCACCATTTGGGAGGGATTTGGCCCTGAGGAGAACTCTTGGGAACCAGCAAAGAATATATTGGATAAATCGTTGCTCAAAGACTTTCATTCAAAGCACCCTGGTAAACCCAAACCTTCTAGGGGGAGGCCTAAAGGCGGGGGTACTGTTACGGCGTCGGCTGCGGCAGGCCGCGACAGGGACCAGGTGTCATGGCCGACGGCCGCGGTCGGCCGCGACTGAAGCAAGGCCGACGGCCGCAGCAAAACTAATACTCACCTGGATCGCCGGGTATGGTTGAGGGTGCCTGCAGGGGCAGGCAGCCCTTCTTCTTCCCTCTCTTTTGGCCGCTGCCATCGCTGTGTCGGCAGCGTGGCTCCGCGGCGATCTGGCTCCTCCTCCTCTGCCCCTTAGGGCCGCGCGCGCGGCTGAAGGAAATTCTTAAAGGAGCCATGATAGGAAGTGTCATGGCTCTCCCTGAAGCTCCTCCCCCGGTTTCCTGTACTTAAGGCAAGGGCTGAGCATTCAGTCCTTGCCTTGGTATTGAGGTTCTTGCCTGAGTGTGTTCCTGGCTCCTGGTTCTTGGTTCTTTGTCCTGCTCTTCTCCCCTGCTCCGTGGATTGATTCTTGGCTTCTGACCTCTGGACTGGTGGACGTGTCTTCTCCTGGCTTGACCCCGGTACGGATTTGGACCCTTCTCCTGGCTTGACCCCAGTACGGTGTTGGACCCTTCTCCAGGCTTGACCCCAGTACGGCTCTGGACCTTTCTCCTGCCTTGATCCTGGCCTGGACTCAGACCCCGCTGGTATATTGATTCTCGGACCAGTTTTGGACTTTTCTTCGACTCCGTCCTCAGACTGTCTCGACCTGCTGGAGGCGCCCGGCCGTCTGGAACCCACGACCTGCAGGAGGCGCCTGCATCCAGACCTTCTACAGTCTTCAGAGGAGTCACCTAAGTCCCAGCGGCCGGACCCCTACAGGCTTCTCCAGGGGGGGTCGCGTGCTTCCAGGGTGAAGACTTCTAGCAAGTCTCTACAGTCCAAGAGGCCTCGCCCTTCGACGATAGTCATCTACCTTGAGACAAGGGTCCACTTTCATAACACCTTCCCAGTCTGCTCCTTAATTGGAGTGGACTGGGAGGGAACTGGTGTAGACCGAATCGCATCGCCGTTCATTATTTTTTAAAATCCTCCCCTTGCGAACACGAGACACCAGCTGCCCGCACATGCACACATCGATATTAAAATCGGGCGAACATGTGCGCACGGGAATTGTATTTTATAACATGCGTGCGGCGACGCACATGTTATAAAATAGCTGTGTCCATGAGCACACATCGGGAACCGAGCACACATGGACGCATGCGCAGGCCTTTGAAAATCTACCTCTTTGTGCACATTGCACAAAAATATACACAAAATTCTAAGTATTCGCAGAGGCATTCCAGAGTATAATATAATTTTATAGTGCAAGATAAAAGTTTTTTTAGCACTATTTAATCTTTTTCCTCTATCCAATTCATGTCTGACACACAGAACATTTGTTCTGGCCTCAGAAAACATGGAACTGGCCATCTGCTTTCTTCTCTGAGCAAGAACTAATAAGTCTAATCTATATCATTCTACTTCTATGCTTTTTTCCCTCCATAAAAGAGCCATATCTACACGTTTTTCTGAAACTTTTCGTAAAGTTCAGGCCTCTACAGTTTTCTGTTCTACCTTTCCATCTGTAGCAGTTCAAGGTAAGGTAAGGAAAAGGTTAGGAGTTGCTAGTTAGCTAACCTGTTCCAACTAGGATTGCCGACTGGCTCCATTCCTCTTGATTAATCTAATCTGGGTCTTGGTTTTATCAATTTATATGCACAGATTTGTAGACTTGCTTTCCATAGGGAAATCAGAGTGGGTTAAAATCAGGAGTAGATCAACCAGACCAGCAGAAATAGAGCTGGATGGCAGCCCTAAGATTACTGTTGGACAAGCTAGTATCTCATATCATTAATCATTCTTGAATTCTTTGCATGTCATTGGCCTATTTACTAGCCATAAGAAGTAGCAAGAAACTAATCATAAATAGATTCCTCAAACCTAGATTCCCAAAGACCATCCTATGTATCTGAAAATAAGTAAATGTTCTATCATAGTCTTCTCGCTTCTTGAAACTACTTCTTCCATTTGGGGAGGGAACAGAGGGGAGGGAAGCATCTTTAAATAGGATGAATCATGGCAAATATAACAGCTACAATATGGCGCACCATCTATTTTACAAACTGTAGTACATAAGAAAGATAACAAGGAAGAGCAAAAAAAAGAGATTGAAAGAATAAAGGGTATGGGCTGGAATATTACCATCTTCCTGATTCATGCCTGGTTTAATTGGAGCAGGATTAATACAAAATAAAATTATAGTGGATTTTGTGTGTAGGTATTTTGTCATAAAGTCAGTCATCTAAACCTTGCAATTTGATCTTCCCATTCTTCTCACCAAGAAGCACTTTTGTTTCATACTTCTTCTTTTCCAGCTTTAACTGTCCCCCACATGATATGACATCATAGAAGATGAGATCACTGTGCAAAACCACAATCCCTGTTTTCAATGTGGCATCTTCAACAGCTTGTGAAGTGTAAAAAGTACCCGCCCTTCAATGGAATGCAAGGGCAGACACTTTAACAGGCGTTAATTAGATGCCTGACTCTAATAGCAGGAGCTATGCTTTCTTTTCTCCTCCTGTCTCTTCACTATTGGGTAGCTGACTGGTGGGCTACTGTTGGGAGTAGTTGCGGGTATTTAATCCCAATTTTTTAACAACACTATTCAGGGAGGGTATGCAGGAAATTAAATTATCCAAGTCTCAAAAAAAGCCTCTCTCAAATATTTGCTGGGTTTTTTTTTTGACCAGCAGAGCTATTCAAATGAATGTAAGGTCATCTCACCTAGAACAAATAAGTGGTTTGTGAGTGTATTAACTCTCATGAGTGCAGAGATTGTGGCATTTTCAGTTTATATGCCCAATGAAATATTCAACAAAGACTGTGCCACATTTGGATAAACATAAGCAAACTGATGTAAGTGAAGGTTTAGGTAGTGAGAAGTACCACCTTATGCTATCTATATGTTAAGGTCTACTATGAACTTTATCACTGTTATTATTTGTTTCTTTTTATTTGTGTATGTGTGTGTGTGTGTGTGTGTGTGGGGGGGGGTGTTGGGTGTTGCCTTATAAGGGTCAATGCCTTCAATCTCTTGATTATGCCGTGCTTTTAATTTTCAATACTCCTATAACACTGGGCTTATATTGGAGGAATATACCATTTTCAACCAGACCTCATAACCAATATCCGGTGCTACAATGCACGGAATTAATACCACATATTTTGAATAAACTCATGTGTGGAATATTTTTAATCATAGGTCATTGGTTGTTGGATTCGATTATTTCTTTTTCTTTTAAATGTTCATTTTTTACTTTTTTTGTCTTTTTAAATTTTACATTTGTAAATTTGCATTTGTGGACAGCACTTGTCTTGAAAGATGATTTTGTATATATTTAAAATACTTATCTTAAACAATGTTTGCAGCTGAATGTCTTTAGATTTAGGACCGGAATACCGGGGAAAAAACCAACTACGCCCGACGCGGCTCGCGTTTCTTAACTTGCTTCTTCAGGGGCTCATAATAAGTTGTATCAGTTATAGCGACTCATGTTTCCCGACTTCCACAGTCTGCAAAACAGTTTTGCAGACTGTGGGAAGTCGGGAAACATGAGTCGCTATAACTGATACAACTTATTATGAGCCCCTGAAGAAGCAAGTTAAGAAACGCGAGCCGCGTCGGGCGTAGTTGGTTTTTTCCCCGGTATTCCGGTCCTAAATCTAAAGACATTCAGCTGCAAACATTGTTTAAGATAAGTATTTTAAATATATACAAAATCATCTTTCAAGACAAGTGCTGTCCACAAATGCAAATTTACAAATGTAAAATTTAAAAAGACAAAAAAAGTAAAAAATGAACATTTAAAAGAAAAAGAAATAATCGAATCCAACAACCAATGACCTATGATTAAAAATATTCCACACATGAGTTTATTCAAAATATGTGGTATTAATTCCGTGCATTGTAGCACCGGATATTGGTTATGAGGTCTGGTTGAAAATGGTATATTCCTCCAATATAAGCCCAGTGTTATAGGAGTATTGAGATTGGGAGTTACACGAAGGTGAAGCAGTTCTTTTGTATAATAGTGCTTTTAATTTTGGCATGCTCATAACAGCATGAACATTATTTCCTAGATATATTCCAAAGTTCTTATATTTTTGTTTTGTTTGGCCTAATTCCTCCTTATCTTTTCTACCTTATAGTGTTTGAATAATTTATGAAAATTAATTAAATAACATTAAAAAAAATGAAATATTTGCACCAAATCAATTAGCTAGCATTATGTGGCACTAAAAATGTGCAGAAACTAAGCTGCAATAGCAGTTTATAAATATATATAAGGATACATTCTAGGCTACTTATTTGATTTTGATTATTTTTTTGTGAAGAGATGGTGTTGGGGGCAGGGGGCTGTCATATTCCCCTGTTTACATTTTTAAATTGTGGGAGGGAGGACAAAAGCTAGGGGGCTGATAGCCCTCCCCAGCACAATTTTCTAGGTGGTGGAAGGGAGGATGCTGGGAGGCAGGAGTTGATGACTCTCTCCCACCCCACCCCCACCCAAGCACAACTTGCAAAGGCAGCTGGAGGGAGCAATGACTTGGCCAGCTATATGTAGGCCTGTTATGGCAATGCCCAGATTTGGCTGAAAATGTTAAGTTACAGGTAGGGCCAGTGCAAGGGGATTAGGCGCCCTAGGCGAGCCTTCTTCCTTGCGCCCTCCCCCCCCCCCCCTCTGTTGTGCCGCCACCCCCCGGTCTCGGCCCCGACTCCTATCTCATTCTCGATCACGCCCGCTGACTATGGTTTTCTGGGTTGCGAGCAGGTTGGGCACTGTTTGCGGCCTGCCAAATCTCCACTCCTCTTTGCCACCGCTTGCGGCCCCATATGACTCACACCCAGTGGCGCACCAAGGGTCTCCGGCGCCCAGGGGCCAATGCATTTGTTTGCCTCTCCAGCATCCCCCCCCCCCATAATCCTTCTTGTACTAATGCTTAAAGTCACAGAAAATCAGTGGCAGCTCTAGATATAAGAATTTGGGGGGGGGGGGGGAGCCAAAATGACATTTCTTCATCACACCCACCTCTATAGCATGGATCCTGCTTTAAAATTGTTTATGAAAAAAAACTGTTAATAAAAAAGTCCAAAGGGTCTTCTGCATAATTTTAAAAAGCTGGCCAGTTTCACACTTCTAGTAAAACTACTATAAAAATTATTTGATAACCTCATTCAACTACTTCTATATGGCTATGAGAGTGAAGTCTGGAATATATAGGAAGGGACAGAATGTCAATACAAATCCTGCACCTCCAGTTCTGTAACTGTGCATCTACTGAAATTCCCCCAAACAATGGAGCTTGGATGTTTCCCTTACAGCTCATCATACTAAAAGATATTTTCAAATTCTGGTGTCACCTCACAGTAACAGCAGCACAAAAACCTTCCACTGCCAGACACATTGTGAACTAACACAAAATCCCACAAAAAAGACACTCAAAATCTATACTGCAATCCCATCATAACATAACAGTAATAACACCAAGGACTCAAACAACAATAACCCTACCTGTGAATAAGCATGGGTAAATATTACACTGAGTCCTAGAATACCAATACACCACCTACTGAGGAAACAAAACAAACCCAATTGCTATAGATCCTTATACAGACACTACATGCTAGCAGAATCTCTCATCATGGTCACACACGCAGAGCAGAGGCAGACCCTCACCAAATACAGAATACAAAATAATGGAGCACAAATTAGGAAAAACTGAAATGGAAACCCCAAGAAGCCAGACTCTGTGTATTAACAATGGAAAACAGAACCACCATTCCTCATAAAACAATGAAATCAAGAAACATAAAGCATCAGTTATAATAGTAAAACCATACTAATAAAAGAATATTTTAAAACTTGATAAATAGAATTTCAATTTATTTATTTATTTATTTATTTATTTGTTTGTTTGTTTGTTTGTTTATTTAACACTTTTTTATACCGACATTCAAAGAACATCACATCGGTTTACATGGAACAATTTGGGAAAAGGAAATTACAAAAAACTCGGTAACTTTACAGAGATAAATATGAAAAAAGCGTAGGAGATACAGAACAAATCTAGATAGGGAGCGAAGGTGAGAGGAATTAGAACAGATTAACCTGTAAAACTTGATATGAACATACTCATACTAATATATACAATAGGTGTAGGGGAAGCGAGAGTATACTCATACTAATATAAGAGAATACTCATACTAATATAAGAGAGAAAATACTCATGCTAATATATACAATAGGTATAGGGAAAGAGAGAGTTGGGGGAGAGGAGGTATGGAAAGGCCTGTTTGAAGAGCCATGTTTTAAGGTTTTTTTAAAATTTTTGTGAACAAGGCTCCAAACGCAGTTCAGGAGGCATGGAATTCCAGTTAGTGGGTCCTGCGATGATTAGTGCTCTCTCCTTTGTGGCGGCAAGACGGGTACGTTTTGAGGCAGGTGTGGTAAGGTACCATTGTAGGCGGATCTGGTGGGTCTGGTGGGTGTATGGTAGTGGAGGGAGTCGTTGAGCCAGTGTATGTCTCGGTTATGTATTGTCTTGTGTAGGATGGTGAGGCTCTTGTAGCGGATTCTGAAAGAGATTGGGAGCCAGTGGAGGTCTTTAAGGTTGGGGATAATATGGTCTGTTCTGTGTGTATTGGTGAGTATTCTGACTGCGGCATTTTGTAGCATCTGGAGGGGTTTAATGGTAGATGTGGGAAGGCCTAGAAGGAGAGAGTTACAGTAATCCAATTTGGAGAATATTAGGGCTTGAAGGACAGTGCGAAAGTCGTTAAAGTGGAGCAGTCGTTTAAGTTTTTTTAAGATGAGAAGTTTATTGTAGCATTCCTTCATGGTGGTGTTTATAAATTGTTTTAGGTTCAATTGGCTATCGAGGATGACTCCTAGGTCTCGAACTTGTTGAGCGATTGGAATTGAGGGGGGAAGAGTGTTGATATTTGTGGCAGTTGAAGTGGGGTTGTGAGAGATGATGAGGATTTCAGTTTTTGATGTGTTAAGTGCGAGGTTGAGATTGGTGAGAAGGAGTGTGATAGAGTTGAGGCAGGTTTTCCAGAATTCAAGGGATTTGGAGATGGATTCTGTAATGGGGATAAGGATTTGGACATCATCCATGTAGATGAAGTGGATAAGTCCTAAACTGGAAAGAAGTTGGCATAGGGGCAGCATATATATATTGAAAAGGGTGGAGGAGTGATGCCAATTTCAGTGATGCCAATTTCAGTGAGTCAGTTTATGAGGATCTCATGACTGATAGTGTCGAAGGCAGAGGAGGTATCTAGCATGGCGAATATTTAGGAGTGTCCTTTGTCAATTCCTTTAAGGATCGTATCGGTGAGGGAGATTAGAAGGGTTTCGGTGTTGAAGAATTTGCGGAAGCTGAATTGAGATGGGTATAAGATGTTTTTTTCTAGGTGATCGGAGAGTTGGGTGTTTATGACTTTTGCCATGATTTTTGCTAGGAAGGGTAGGTTAGAGATGGGTTGGTAGTTGGCAAGCTCAGCAGGGTTGAGACTAAATTTTTTAAGGATAGGTTTCACGATGGCTTGTTTTAAGGATGCGGGGACACTTCCAAAGGTGATGGAACAGTTGATTATATCAGCTAATGGTTTGGAGATTAGGTTGGGAATCATTAGGAGGTGTTTGGTGGGGTTGGTGTCAGTGGGGTGAGATGCAGGTTTAATTTTTTTGAGGAGGGTTTCTATTTTGGAGGAGGATGTAGTTTCAAAGGATTGAAGAGTCGCATGCGGAATGTTATGATGGTTGATGGGGGAGGGTGGTAGTGGTGGTGGGGGGAAAGCTTGATGCAAGCTTAGCGATTTCGTCATGGAAAAAATGGGCGAGGTCATCACACATGGTCTTGTTGTTATTGTCTGTATTGGTAGATGGGGTGGTTTTGGTATGGTTGGATACAAAGGAAAAGAGGGCTTTGGCATTGAATTGAATGTTGTGTAGTCACGTTTGGTATTTGTTATGGCTAATGGTGTTTGGGTGGATCCTTGGACAGTGTGACAGCTGACCACGCCCACGGGGGGCAGTCCTGTGAGGGACCACAGTGTCAGGCTAAACTCCGGACAGACAAACACAGATTTGAATCTTTTATTAAACAGTTTATGGAACCACCAGAGGTGGCTGTAGTGAGTAGTGGTTGTAGAGCCCGGCTAGGTGCATCTCTCACAGAACGCTGGAACAGCGGATCCTCTGTAGAGCAGTGCTGCAGTGGAAAGAGACTGAGAGTTACGAGCACATAATAAGATTAGCATTCAGAGTCCCAAGTAGAATTAGGAGAGCTCCAAGACAGGGAGAGCAGGCCCTCAAGGAGCCAGTACCTGATCCCTTAAAGCAGAGAGACTCAGTAGTGTTGTACTCACTAGCAGTAGCAGAGATTCCACTAGACGAGAGGTCTGGCACCGAAGCAGAGAGCAGGCCCTCGAGGAGCGAGTACCTGATTCCGGTGAAGCAATCCTGTAGAGAGAGATGTTTTCTGTACTCACTGATGGTGACTTCCGCACCATATTACAAGCCCTCATATTATCGAAAATAGATTACTGCAACTCCTTGCTACTAGGTTTGCCTAAAAACACCATCCAACCTTTACAACTACTCCAAAATGCAGCTGCCAGGATTCTCACCAACACTCACAAATATGATCACATAACCCCTGTACTCAAACATCTACATTGGTTACCCGTCGCATCTAGAATTACCTTCAAAGCCCTCACCCTAATACACAAATCCCTTCATAACAACAACATGCACTGGTTCAAAGAACACTTCTCCTTTCACAACAGTAGTAGACCCACCAGAAAACAATATCTAGCCACACTATACATCCCCTCACCTAAGCTTACTAAACTCCGCACCACTAATGAAAGAGCCCTCTCCCTAGCAGGACCGATAATTTGGAATAAACTACCCACTTCCCTCCGCCAAGAAACCTGCCCAAAAATATTCAGGCAAAACCTGAAGACTTGGTTCTTTAGACACTCATACACCTAACATTCACACATTCACTAGCCCCCCCCCCTCCCTAACTCCTAACCTCCCTCCTCCCTCCTCCCCCCCCCCCACCCCTTTTTCCTTCCCACCCCCTAACCACCCCTTTCCATCTTGCCTAACAATTAGCTTTCTACTATGCTTTCCGGAAAGCAAATTTATCAAGACAGCTTACTGTAAATAAGAACATTTTTACTCACAAACGTGTATATATTCCTCGACAACCATTGTATATACAAATTTATTCCTCCTACAAATGTTGATATCAATCATATCTAGCAGAATCTACCTGCCCCTCTTCTGACTAACCACTATCATGTATCCCACTTAGTTAATTATTACTTGTATAACTTCCATATTATTCGTATGTTATTGTTTTTGTTATTATTGTTATTTCTACTATTCCTATTATAATCATGTGACAAATGTAAAGCCTGTTGCTAAGTTCTGTTCTCTGTAAACCGATGAGATGTTCCCAACGTTCGTCGGTATATAAAAGATATTAAATAAATAAATAAATAAATAATAAATAAGTTAGTTCTTCCAAGTAGAAGGGTAGAAGTAGCAGGCAGCGACACAGGGAACATGGGCCCTCGAGGAGCGAGTACTGGTTTCCTGATAGCACCTGAAAGAAGCAGAGAGATCCCCGAGGAGCGGGTACACTGTTAGTGACCCCGAAGGGTAGTAAGAGTTCCAGGAAGAGCTGGAGTGGCAGAGTAGCTTAGTAACAGAGAGCGAATCCCATTCGTACGAATCCTGTTGCTAACTCAACGAGCTAGCAAATACTGTAGGCAGATATACCCTGGAGTCGTGACGTCAGAACAGGGGGACGCCCCTGAGGTTCGTGCCAACGTGAAGATAAAGGTGAGGGCGGCATGCGAGCGCACACCCTAGAGGTACCTTGAAGGAGAATGGTGGGAGGCAGCACCAAAGCCGGTCCGGGGACGCCGGAGAGAACGGCAAGCAGATGCTGCGGCGGCCATCAGTCCAAGGTGAGCGAGAGGAACCACAAGTAGAGAGAGGTAGGCGGGGCGAAGTCATCAAAGACCGACAGACGCAACAGTACCCCCCTTCAAAGGACGGCCTCTGGCCCTTTTATCAGGGTTTGGTTTGAGTGGATGCATCTGATGAAACTGAAGAAGCATCTCTTTGTCCAGGATATTTGCCATCAGCTCCCAAGAATTTTCTTCGGGGTCGTAACCTTCCCAAGACAGAAGGTATTCCCAAGTTTTGCCACGTCTTCTTACATCCAGAATAGCTTCAACCTTTTATTCAAGGTCTTCTTCTGTGGTAATAGAAGTTGGCTCTGGAGACTTGGATGAGAACTTACTGAGAAGGAGTAGTTTCAAAAGAGAAACGTGGAATATGTTGTGGATTTTCAATCCAGGCGGTAGCTTCAGACTGTATGTAATATTGCCAAGACGTCGGAGGATTGGAAACGGTCCAATGCAGCATGGAGCAAATCGTGTAGAAGGTAACTTTAGTCTCAAGTGCTTAGTTGACAGCCAGACTTTGTCACCAGGTAGAAATACAGGCGCTTTAGAATGATGAGCGTTGTATGATTTCTTTGCTCATTCACCGGCTTTGATTAGCATATCTTTAGTCTTAATCCATAATTGATGGATATCATCAGCAGGTGGGGATGACACTGTCAGCAGAAGTGGCGGTGAAGGTAGTTGTCCATAAACCACTTCGAATGGTGTTGATCCAGTGGATGGCGCTGGATGTGAGCTAATGGTGAATTCTGCCCATGGCAACAATTTGGCCCAGTTATTCTGATGAACTGTTTTAGGGTCCTCTTCATCCTCTCAGTTTGGCCATTAGATTGGGGATGATAGGCAGATGTATAATCCAGAGAGATGCCAAATAGCTTGCACAAAGCCTTCTAGAATTTTGCCGTGAATTGCGATCCTCTACCAGAGACAATGTGCTTCGGTGGGCCATATAGGCGAAAGATGTGGACGATGAAGAGCACAAGATGGCGCCAGCCATCTATTGCTCTTACCATATGACAGGGGCTGACCAATGGCACTGGTAGCCCCTGTGACATAGTAAGGGCAAAGGCTATTGGCACCATTTTGAATACCGGCAGCCGACAGCCTGAGTGCAGGAGATCGCTCCAGGATCCCCGCTGGACCACTAGGGAATTTTGGCAAGTCTTTGGGGGGTCAGGAGGGTGGGGGTTTATTCATTAGTGATACATTGTATTTGTGTGGGTTCACCATATGTTTCGTGACCCCCACGTATACAATGAATATGGCATATACGTTGTGGAATGCCAATACGTTGCAAACGAATGCATACCCCTACCATCTGGCTTGTCTGTGGTTAAGACATTGCGCATGACGGAGATACTCTAGATTCTTATGGTCCGAGAATACGGTAATTTGATGTTGGGCACCTTCGAGCCAAGGTTGCCATTCCTTGAATGCCATCTTAATAGCCAGGAGCTCTTTATCTCTGATCCAATAGTTCTTCTCTGCAGGAGAAAAGTGCCGCGAGAAAAAGGAGCAGGGATGTAAGGCTTTAGAATCTCCAGTTTGGCTCAACATGGCCCCTACTCCAATATCTGAAGCATCAACCTCCATGATGAAGGGTCTGTTGGGGTCCGGGTGATGCAGACATGGCTCAGTGTAAAAGGCAGACTAATGTCTCGAACGCGGAAATGGCCTCCGCAGACCACTTTGAAGCATTAGCCCCTTTCCATGTCATAGCAGTTAAGGGCACTGTCAAAGAAGAATAGATCTTTATGAAGCTTCTATAGTAGTTTTTAAACCACAAAAATCATCTCAGGGCCTTCAGACTGGTAGGTTGAGACCAATTCTTGATAATCTCCAATTTTTGGGGATCCATCTGGAAGCCTTGTTTTGATACGATGCAGCCAAGAAAAACTCGCATTTCGATAATTTGGCTTAGAGATGGCGTTCTCGAAGTCAAAGTAATACTTGTTTGACATCTGTTAGATGAGTAGACATATCTTGTGAAATGATCAAGATGTCATCTAGGTAGACAATGACACATTTGTACAGAAGGTCCCGCAGAATGTCGTTTGTCATGTTCTGAAACACGGCGGGGGTATTGCACAGGCCGAAAGAGATCACCAAATATTTGAAATGACCGTCTCAAGTGTTGAAAGCTGTTTTCCACTCATCGCATTTGCGAATGCGAACCAAGTTATAGGCTCCCTTCAGGTCAAGTTTTGAGAATATCTTGGCTCCTTGAAGTCGTTCGAAAAGCTCCAAGATCAGAGGTAAGGGGTATCGGTCTTTAATCATGATCTCGTTCAGACCTCGATAATCGATACAAGGATGCAGTGTGCCATCCTTCTTCCCCACGAAGAAGAAGCCTGCGCCTGCAGGAGACTTAGATGGTCTAATGAAACCCTTTTCGCAAATTTTCCTCAATGTACTCCGATATGACTTTGTTCTCCACCACCGACAAGGGGTAGACACATCCTTTAGGAGGTTCAGCATTGGGTTTCAGTCTTATGGCTCTGTCATAAGTTCTATGTGGCAGAATTATGTCAGCAGCTTCTTTGGAGAAAACATCATGAAATGATGCATACTGAGGCGGCAGTCCTGGCATTACTGGAGTTGTAGGCATACAAAGAATAGGAGTATCCTCCTTTAGGCATTTGCCATGGCATTCTGGGCCCCAACGGGAGAGTTCCAACGTGGCCCCATTGAATTGCGGCATATGCAGTTGCAACCAGGGTAACCCCAGAATGATAGGGTGCATTGCCTTCTCCAACACAAAGAAGGAAATTAATTCGGTGTGGAGAGCTCCGGTGCGGAGGGATACCGATTCGGTATAACAGGATATCAATACCCGGTAAAGGCTCCCCATGTATAGATAAGAGTAGTGGAGTCTTCATAGTGGTGAGGGGAATCCTCAAGTGTTCCACTAGACATTGAAGAATAAAATTACCTCCTGTCCCTGAGTCCACTAGGGGCAGGGCAAGAGTCTGAAACTCCAAAGGTCCTCAGATCAGAGAGACAGGGAGAGAGAGCAAAGGAGAGGGTGTAGTGAGGCCTAAGAAGAGTCCTATCGCAGGACTTAGACCCATCTGTTTCCCGGACATATCGGGCATGTTTGGACTGCATGACCAGCTTGTCCACAGTACATGCACAATCCATTCCTCTTCCGAAGTCTTCTCTCTTTAGATGTCAGGTGACTGCGACCAAGTTGCATCAGTACTTCCCCACTGGCAACTGGAGTCAAAGGAATCATCCCGAGTGCAGGCTTAGCATGAACCTCCTTCTGAACAGGTCCTCTACAAGGCTTGAACTCTTGCAACTTATCACGAAGCCGGTGATCAAATCTAGTAGCTAAGGCCACTAGCTCATCCAGAGAGTCAGGTGTTTCGCGAGCAGCCAGCTCGTCCTTCAAGCGGGAATCCAAACCTTTGAAGAAGAGAGTTTTCAGGCATCTAGGGTCCCAATGTAATTCAGTCGCAAGTGTCTTGAACACTATAGCGAAATCAGCCAGGGGTCAGTTGCCTTGTTTCAGGTCCACCAATGTAGAACCAGCAACAGTATACCGGGCAGGATCATAAAAAATGGATTTAAACAAGTCCATAAATCCATCAATATCCTGAAGTATAGGGTCTTTGCGTTCCCACAGTGCGGAAGCCCAAGTCAACGCCCTTCCATCTAGGTAGGATAGAATATAAGTAGTCTTGGCGTAGGCTGTGGGGAAATGAGTAGGTTGCAATGCAAAATGCATACAACACTGGTTTAAGAAGCCTCTAGTTCTCTGAATCTCTCCAGAAAAATGTACTGGAGCAGCAAGAGGCACAATAGTCTTTATAATTACTTCAGGTAACTGACCTTCATTACTGGATATAGAACCTTGATTCTTCTGTGCGTGCAGCTGATGAAACGCAGTAGTCAATTTTTCCAATGCGTCTTGTTGTTCAACAACGCACAAGGCCAGGCCTGGAATGGCCTGCAAGATGTTGAACTGAGCCGAATCCATGGAGTTAGCAGTCTCTTATGGTTAATGGTGTTTGGGTGGATCCTTGGACACTGTGGCACCTGATAGCACCTGAAAGAAGCAGAGAGACCCCCGAGGAGCGGGTACCCCGTTAGCGACCCCGAAGGGTAGTAAGAGTTCCAGGAAGAGCTGGAGTGGCAGAGTAGCTTAGGAATGGAGAGCGAATCCCATCCGTACAAATCCTGTTGCTAACTCAACGAGCTAGCAAATACTGTAGGCAGATATACTCTGGAGTCGTGATGTCAGAACAGGGGGACGCCCCTGAGGTTCGCGCCAACGTGAAGATAAAGATGAGGGCGGCATGTGCGTGCACGCCCTAGAGGTACCTTGAAGGAGAATGGCGGAAGGCAGCACCAAAGCCAGTCCGGGGACACCAGAGAGAACATCAAGCAGATGCCATGGCAGCCATCAGTCCAAGGTGAGCGGGAGGAGCCGCAAGTAGAGAGAGGTAGACAGGGCAAAGCTGTCGAAGACCAACAGACACAACAGTATTGTCAATGGTGGTTCTGTAGAGGGCTAGTGCAGATTTGTATGAGGCTTGATGTGAGGGGGAGGGGGTCATGCACCATTTCTTTTTTAATTTTCGTAGATTGCATTTGAGTGTTTTAAGTTCAAGTGTGTACCATGGTTTTTTGGATTTGAGGGATGGATTGAGTACTTTAGTTGTTAGGGGACAAACATTGTTGGCGATTCCATTGGTAGTGTAGTTCCAGTTGGAGAAAGCGAATCAGGTTTGGAAAGGTCGAGATTGTTGAATGTGTCAGTGAGAGAAAGGATTAGTTCGTCTTTGGAGCAGGGTTTTCTGAATTGGAAGGTTGTTGCATGTGAGGTTTGGAAGCTGGAGGATTTTTGTTTTATGGTGAGTGTGGTTTTGATGAGGAAGTGATCGGACCAGGGAACGGGAGTGCATTTTGGTTTTTCGGGGTGGAGGACATGGGAGTTAACAAATATGAGATCTAAAGTGTGGCCTACTTTGTGTGTAGGGGTGGTTATGGTTTGAGTAAAGCCCATGGCAGTCATAGTTGCTAGTAGAGCTTCGCATGAATGGGAAGGGGAGTTGGCGTCTACGTAGAGGTTGAAATCTCCAAGTAGGATGGTAGGTGTATCCATATTGATGTTGTCAGCAATGAATTCAATAAGGGGGGAGGTATTGTTTTCAAGGAGGCCTGGGGGGAGGTAGAGTAGACATATTTGATTAGGAAGTTGGTTATTGAAAAGTGTTCTAAACATCAAAATCACAGAACATATAGAAAGACATGGTTTAATGGAACAAAGTCAGCATGGCTTTACCCAGGGCAAGTCTTGCCTCACAAATCTGCTTCACTTTTTTGAAGGAGTTAATAAACATGTGGATAAAGGTGAACCGGTAGATATAGTATACTTGGATTTTCAGAAGGCGTTTGACAAAGTTCCTCATGAGAGGCTTCTAGGAAAAGTAAAAAGTCATGGGATAGGTGGCGATGTCCTTTCGTGGATTGCAAACTGGCTAAAAGACAGGAAACAGAGAGTAGGATTAAATGGGCAATTTTCTCAGTGGAAGGGAGTGGACAGTGGAATGCCTCAGGGATCTGTATTGGGACCCTTACTTTTCAATATATTTATAAATGATCTGGAAAGAAATACGACGAGTGAGATAATCAAATTTGCAGATGACACAAAATTGTTCAGAGTAGTTAAATCACAAGCAGATTGTGATAAATTGCAGGAAGAATTTGTGAGACTGGAAAATTGGGCATCCAAATGGCAGATGAAATTTAATGTGGATAGGTGCAAGGTGATGCATATAGGGAAAAATAACCCATGCTATAATTACACAATGTTGGGTTCCATATTAGGTGCTACAACCCAAGAAAGAGATCTAGGTGTCATAGTGGATAACACATTGAAATCGTCGGTACAGTGTGCTGCGGCAGTCAAAAAAGCAAACAGAATGTTGGGAATTATTAGAAAGGGAATGGTGAATAAAACGGAAAATGTCATAATGCCTCTGTATCGCTCCATGGTGAGACCGCACCTTGAATACTGTGTACAATTCTGGTCGCCGCATCTCAAAAAAGATATAATTGCGATGGAGAAGGTACAGAGAAGGGCTACCAAAATGATAAGGGGAATGGAACAGCTCCCCTATGAGGAAAGACTAAAGAGGTTAGGACTTTTCAGCTTGGAGAAGAGACGACTGAGGGGGGATATGATAGAAGTGTTTAAAATCATGAGAGGTCTAGAATGGGTAGATGTGAATCAGTTATTTACTCTTTCGGATAGTAGAAAGACTAGGGGGCACTCCATGAAGTTAGCATGGGGCACATTTAAAACTAATCGGAGAAAGTTCTTTTTTACTCAACGCACAATTAAACTCTGGAATTTGTTGCCAGAGGATGTGGTTAGTGCAGTTAGTATAGCTGTGTTTAAAAAAGGATTGGATAATTTCTTGGAGGAGAAGTCCATTACCTGCTATTAAGTTCACTTAGAGAATAGCCACTGCCATTAGCAATGGTAACATGGAATAGACTTAGTTTTTGGGTACTTGCCAGGTTCTTATGGCCTGGATTGGCCACTGTTGGAAACAGGATGCTGGGCTTGATGGACCCTTGGTCTGACCCAGTATGGCATTTTCTTATGTTCTTATGTTCTTAAGTGAGACTAGGTCAGTTTGTTTAAGCCAGGTTTCTGTTATAGCACAGATGTCTGGGTTGTCCTCGAGGAGAAGGTCATTCAGTAAGGGTGTTTTCTTAATTAGGGATTGGGAATTGAAAATAATGATGGAGAGGGTTATGAGGCCGAGGACCTGTGTCAAGGGGGATGATAAGATGGGGAGAAGGAATCTAGAGTGAGATGTAGGGTTGGATAGGTTAGGATTTTTAAAGCTGCGTGGGGAATATTGGATGATGGGTATGGGTTGGGAGGCCATGATTAGATATGAAGGTGATAGGGCGTGTGGGGTGGAAGTGTGAGAGAAAGGAGGATGTATGGGATGGGGGGGCGGGGGGAGAAGATGAACTGGATGGACGGGGATAGTAAGACTATTAATTAAAATCATATACATTTTTTACCATTTCCCAAACACCAATAAAATATTTCAAAACAGCACATATCAAGTAACACCCAATAATTAAAACTAATAAGGATTTTAAAAAGCCCCTGCTGTCCATACATGGGAGCTCTTGATTTCCAGTCACCCTGATATTGTCGAGGATTAGGAGGTTATCCTCTCTCTCTCACACATACTCACATGTCCATTCTCTCTCACACATACACTGTCACATACATACACATTCATGCTCTTAAACCTATCATAACCTCTCGCTCTCACAGAAACTGACACACTCAGGCTGTAAGACACTCTCCCCCCCCACACACACACACACTCTTACTCCCCTGGATTTTCTCATACACACTCATGCTCTCACTCTCACTGGCTCCCTCACATACATACAAACACACACACCCAGGCAAGCTCCTAACCATTCTCACACAAACACACACACAGGCAACCTCCCATTCTCACACACAAACTGACCCCCAGGCAGGCTCCCATTCATTTTCACACGACTCCCTTCCATCCCCCAAGCATGCACACATTCATTCTCACACACACAGACCCCCAGGCAGGTACCAATTCATTCTCACACACGCATACACCACACACAGGCAGAGGCAGGCACTTATTCTCACACATACAAACCCCAGGAAGACACCCATACATTCTCATACACAGACACACCCTCAGGCAGGCACCCATGCATTCACACATATACACCCCTAGGCAGACTCCCATTCATACACACGCACACACTAAAGGCAGACCCCCCCTCTCTTTCTTTTGCCAGAAACCTCAGAGCCTCTCTCATTCCTCTGCTGCCACTGTCACTGCTGTCACGTGGCTTTTGGGGAGGTGCTGATTGCTGCTACTGGCACTGAAGCCCATTCTGCTGCCTCCTCTGTGCAGGCCACGTGGGCTTCCACTTCCTCCATGCTGATCTCCTCCATTGTGAGATCCGCATAGAGAAAGTGCTACTCTTGCACATTCCCAAAGATTACATGTGCCAATCAGTAAAAAGTAATTTTTTTTTTTTTTACCTTTGCTGTGTGATCTTAGTTTTCTTATCGGTTGGTCACAGGCTTTTTTTTTTTTCTCCTTCCCTTTCTTATTTTTTTGCCAAATCTTTTTATATTGTCTTTTTTTCTATTTCTTTTCTCTCCATCTGTCTTTTTCCCTCAAACACACAGTCAGGTTCTCATTCTCACATGCTTTCTCTCTCTCTCTCTCTCTCTCTCACACACACACACACACGCTCTCACTCTCACATGCTGTCTCTCATACAATCATTCATACACACAGTCTCTCACTGGCACATGCTGTCTGACTCTCACACACACAGGCTCTCTCTCACTCCCACATGCTGTATTGCTCAAGCACAGGCTCTCACTGTTACATGCTGTCTCTCTCACACACACAGAGGCTCTCACATGCTGTCTCTGCAAACATTCAGGTCCTCACTCCCACACACAGTCTCTCAACTCACTCTCATACACAATTTCTCAACTCATCTCATAGACGCACACATATACACTCTACAGTCCCTCAGCCTCTCTCTTACCTCTGGGCCTCCTCTTCACAGGTCGCCGCAGGATGGGCTCTGCAGCGGCCCTGATCTTCTTGGGCCACTCGCAATATGGGATCTGCAGCGGCAGCGGCCCTGCTACCGGGCCTCCTCCTGTTCTCAGCCCGCTGCGACTTGGGATTCGTGGCAGACCGTAAGCGCTGCTCTTCTTCTGTACGTGGCTGATGCTCCTGCTCCTTCTCCTTCCTGCCCCCGCCGCTCCGGCAACATTTTTCTTCTGGGGCCGTACAAGGAGGAGGAGCATCTGCAGGTTTAGATGCGACCTTTTTCTTCAGGCCGTGGTGACGTGAGCTCCACCATAGTTCTGCCAATCTTCCTGCTGTGTGTATCCGGCACACAGCACAGCAGTAGTTCACTGCTCAGCCGCCAGTGGGATGAGGTCCATCGGCGGCCGCATGAGCCTTCATGTTGGCCATCAGCGGCTCGGTGCCCTAGGCCCAGACCTAGTTCGCCTAGTGCTTCCACAGCCCTGGTGACAGGCACTGAAAACATATATACAGTGTATTTAACTCTCTCTCTCTCTCTCTCTCTCTATATATATATATATAAATACACAGACACATATGAGTGTGTGTGTGTTTTTAAATTCCATATTCTGTTGTAATCCCCATGGTAGTAGACTCCACCAAAATAAATGATTAACCTTACCCTCCACTCTCAAATTCAGCTTGGGCTGTTTAACTCCATTTGAAGCCAATTATTCACTTGTAAAGCCTGTAACCATATGCACTCATGCTTAATTCAATAACCCTGAGGTTAGAGGAGCAATCTGCAGTATAAATGTTTTTGTTTGCAGTGTTGCCAAGCAATTTCCATTTCATCATTAGATTTTGTGATTTTTCACCCAATCTTAGTCTACAAAACTTCCATTATTATGTATTTTATAAGACAACAAGCCACAGACCATGTTGGGATGGAAGTTAGAAAAACAAGCAATGGCCGTCAGGTGATGCACCAGCTGAAAGAGAATGTGTTTCTCTCAGATATGGCTTGGCCTGCTGAGAAATTACATTTAAGCTTCATTTTCTTTCTGCATCTGGGGTCCTTGTTGATTTTCAAACATTGGAGCAAATAATGGTTTGCTAAGTTTGACTTTAAAAAATCTAAGGAAACTGGTAACTCACAAGGCAGCCATCAGTAACAGGACTGTTGTTTTTTGTATAAAATTGGTTTAATATAATCTGCAAACACTGTCCTTGGAACAGAATATGTTGATCAAAATAGAGAAGTTTATCTCTGCCACTCTTCTACATGTCAAACACAAGAAGTTATCTATCCCATCAAATGTCCGTGCAATAAATATTACATCAGAAAAATCACCTGTCACAGCTATCTAAAGAACAACAGACTGACAGCTCCATTGGTGGCCCACAGTTTACAATTTGAACACAGTTTGAAGAGTTATGCTTTTCTGTGATTGTTGTGGTGCCACGGAATTGTCGTGGAAGTGATTTCTCCCGCCAACTCTTGCAGACTGAACAACGATGGATACACTGTTTACAAACTGTGATTTCTATTGGTCTCAACTCTGAGTTGGACTTGACTGTATTTCTTTGTTACTGATACATTTAGATTTCACTATTCTGTTTGCTGCAAGAGCACATTATGTTGCAAATAAAGTTTTTCCTTCTCTAGGCAGATGATGATGACATTACTGGATGTACAGTTACCTTGAAAAGCCTCTGATGGTCGAGTCGGTTCGCCATATTCTTTTACTTGTTGGAGATCAGATGATCCGGATAGAGCGACTCTTTGACAAGACAAATTGCTTAAGACAGGTGTCCCTGATGCAGGAGATCCAAAACGGCAGCTGACATTGGGGTTTTGTTTCTCTTATATCATTTAGGTTTTTCTAAGCTTTGTCAATAGACATTTTTACTTGCAATAAGAAAATTTCAAAAAATAAATTCTTTCATTACATTTATTAACAAGGCCTTTTCTCATGAGCAGGGATAGATGATCAAGAGATCCAGGTAACCTCCTGTCTTGAGGAGGTCTGTCACATTCACCAGCTTGCTGACACCCTTATGATATAGAAATATTCTTGCTTGGATATTTCGCTTATTTATATTGGCTGATCATATTTGTGCAACACACCTATATCCAGACCATCTGAAATCTTGCCAATTTTTAATTAACATCTTTTAAACTACCCTCCCCCATCCCAATTCACGCCAACCAATCCCCACAGGATGACAACTGAAATAATAATAAGTACTTATAGCATTTAGTAGTCATTTAGAATCATACTGGGTGATCTGTGGGGCAATGAAAAGATATAGGGCATCCAAATGACCAGAACTTTTTTTTCTCCTTCAGCGATCCTGCCTTGCCTGACATAAGCAGCAGATTATGTACACTGTTCCACCAAAATATAGTAGAAGTTACTTCTTCTTGTCTCTAATGATGACTTTCTTGGCCAGAAGAATGACCTATTTCTGTTGAAGACAAGATCTCAAACAGAGCTACGTTAGCACTGAAAGGAATCCTCCGAATAACAACTCATTCTGCATACTCCAAAAATGTTGAAGCTTTATACAGGACCAGCAGGAATCACGCAAATCACCCACTACTGGCCTGCATTTAATACATATATCAGAGTCTGAAATTTTACCCTAAAATGCTTGCCTTTGTGTAAAATATAAACATCTCATTAACAATTTATATTATGTCTCTTGCAGTTGTGTGTTGTTTGTAATTTTGTATACTATATATGGCCAAAACAATCGATAAAACTTTAGCAGTCAATTATTATATGTAAAATTTATGTGACCATTTATCCCTTACATTTATATTTACATTTATTTCATTTATGGACTACTTAACACAAAAAGATCTAGGTGGTTAACAATAAAACATATAGGGGGTCATTTTCAAAGGAGTTACGCATGTAAATGTGACATACTATCGTAGCAATTTTCAAAAGCTATTTACTCGAGTAAAGTGCACTTACTTGAGTAAATCCTATGGACAATTCAATGGCATATATTGTAGCAATTTTGAAAAGCCCACTTACTTGAGTAAAGTGTATTTACTCGAGCAAAAACCAGTTTTGCTCGAGTAAATGCTTTTGAAAATCTGGCCCAAAATAATTAACAATAAGAAACACATAAAATTACATACAGCGATAGATAAAAAATTCAAATGTTATTTCAAATCATAAAACTCAAAAATAAGCACATTTAAATAAATAGGTCTTGAGAAGACATTTAAACTTTTTAATGGCATCACACTTTCGTATTTCCAGATGGAGCAAATTGCAGAACATAGGTCCAGCAATGGAGAAGGAACATTCTCGTGTAATATAGAGGTGTGCTGCTTTTGGTGAGGGGACCTCCAGAAGGAGTTGTTGTGATGAATGTAGGGAGCGAGTGGATTGATAAAAATTTAAGTAGGAAATTGACCCATGGACAAGAATCGTCATTCAGAATTTTGTATATAATCGTACCCAGATTATATTTAATGTGTTCAGATATGGATAGCCAATGTAGATAGAGTTGGTGTAATATGGTCAGAACATTTTGCATTGGACAGGAGTCGTGCAAGCTGTTGCGCATCCCATCCACACTTGGCCCGCATCCGGGCCTGCTCACCCCATCCCTGCTCCGGCAGGTCCCGGGTCATCCTCCCCTGCTGCTGCTGCCAGCTCCGTTCGTCCACGGCGTCCCGCGATGGCATCCACTAGGCCTTCCACTGCTCACCAGGCCTCACGGTGGGCTCGGCGTCCTCCATGACATCAGCCCCACCCCTAGGCGCACGCACGCGGACCGCCCGGCCTCTTAAAGGGCCAAGGACGGCTCCCAGCTCCGTGGCGTGCCCTGATTGACAGGATTTAAGGAAGTGGTCAGACACCACATCCTTGCCTTGGCAATTGGGTCAAACACCTTGGTGTTCTTAGTTTGCCTTGTTCCAGTGTCTCTTGTTCCAGCATCTCCTATTCCAGCATCTCCTGTTCCTTCTCCATTCCTGGTAGTACCCTTCGGACTGATCTCACGGTACTGACTTCTGCCTGTCTACTGACCATGTCTGACTGCTGCCTGGAACCAACCTCTGCCTGTCCACTGACCACATCTGACCACTGCCCGGAACCGACTTCTGCCTGTCTATAGACCATGCCTAACCACTGCCTAGAACTTGACCTTTGCCTGACCTGACTACAGGTATTGACCCCTGCTTCGGCTGACCTTTCTAAACTGATACTCTGGCCATGATCCTCGCTATCCACTCGGACACTCTATTCTGGCCTCCTGCAATCTCTGGACATTCTTGCATGGACATTGACCGCTCACCCTTGTTCGTGGTGGGCATTCCCCTGCGCTTCCTCTCTAGGAGACCCTGTGAGGCCCACCTAAGACCAGGCGGCCCAGGTACCCAAGGGATCAACCTGCGGAAACCCCGGGTTGCTATTGGCGAAGCTCCAGCTAGCCTCTGTCTCCTCCTGTGCTCCGCCTCCTGCACCAGGCTAAGGATCCACCTCCAGAACAACATAGGCAAGTTAATTAGGAGTTGAATAGGTTGTTGATTAGAGGCAAGAAGACCAATGTATAGAGCATTATAGTAGTCAATAATCAGAAATAAAGAAGCTTGGAGTACTGTATGAAATTCATCTGAAAAGAGAAGTTTTTTTAAGATGTATCTAAACTCCCATCCTTCTTTGAACAAGGCTAGGGACTTAGAAAATGCCAGTTTTAATCTTGAAGGAACTCCCTTGTAGTGGCACCTAAAAGGAAATCCATCTATCAACTATTCTTGAAATTCATTTTGAGAATGATTCGAGAAGAGATTGATTTTATCCATGCCGAACTTAAGGAGTTCTTAACTTCCATGGATTCAACTGAGCAAAGGTTCAGCTTTCTGAATGAAAATATGTCTGGCATTAGAAAGGAGTTAAATAAGCAAATTGCCCAATACTAAAAATGTATGACTAAAACAGATGAACTAGAGAACATGGGGGAGCTATACACACAATGTTATCCCTAGCTCTCTCCCTGTAACAATTGGTATATTCCTTTACCTAAACCCTAGTAGGAGACTAACAGGATCCCTACCCAGGGAAACTCTTGGCAAGCAAACTGCTGCCGCCAGTACAGTTGCATATACAATATACACAGTCTATAAGCAAGGAACTGCCCTAGCCTCCTGAAACTCTGACAGATAAATAACTGCTTCAGGCCTAATCGCACATATACTTTACTTTTAATTTATTTTTATTAGATTTATCTCCCACTTTTCTAATGATAGTTCAAGGCAAGGAACAACAAGAATATAATACAGTTGAATCATATAAATAAAACAGAATAAATGAAATAATAAAACCTAACTACAAGTAAGGCAAACATGGAAAATCAAACAAGTAAATCACACTAAATGGAAGAAAATAAACTATAATAATAATGAAATCTCACAATACAAATGTGGGTACCCTTGGTCAACCACTAGATGTCTCTAGTTCCCTAGCAGTTAGAACTTAGGCCTAGATTCATCATTTTGCTATAAATATAGCAAAAATGTAGCCCGTGATAAAAAAAAGGATGTGGTTAAACAAATTTTCCTGGAACCGCATAGGTATTTTACCGCAACACACGTTAAATTTATCTCACCCGTGTTATTTTCATATTGCAAGCTGTGTTAATGACCAGCAGGCTTTTATTGCAATTGGTGTTATGGGAAGAGAGAGTGAAAGAGATTAAAAAGAGAGAGACAGAGAGAGAGAGCCTTTGTAGAGGCTCACAAAAAGTTAACAATTTATACCACTGTAAGATGGGGCACTAGTAACTCGGGGTGAGGTTTGTGGATGAGTTGGGTTTAGGGGGGCCATTTTACATGCACAATCATACGTACAAACAGCACAGCTACCATCAGTGAAGATTCAATATGATTTGGAGTGATCAAAGGTGAACAAAGAGTAGATTGTTCCATGTTCTCTCTATCTAGCTAGATTGCAGCTAGGTAGAGAGTGCATCAAACTAGGTAGAGAGAACATTTGATAAATGACCCTATTAGTTAGATAGAAAGGAATACCATTTGTCAGTACCTTCTCCAGAGGCTGTCTGTAGTGGGTGGACCACTTTCTCTATAACAAGGGGCTAGGGGTATGGTAGATGTGGCTTTTTATTTCAGAGTTTGGGGAGCGAGGAATTCCCAGAGTGTTTTGTTAACAGTGAGGCCTATTTCCCTCACTGATCTATATTTTTAAAGACTATTCTTTCCTAGGCACTCCCTGCTTGTCTGAAGATTGGTCTCTGTTTAGAGTAAGAGACTTTGTTAAAAGATATTTACTAATTTTGAGAAGATTGCACTGGATTAGAAGCCTGGTCTTTTTGGAGATGGCACTGAAGACTTGGTTGAATCCTATCTAGGAGAGAGGCATATCTGCTGTGGCAGTGTTTTCCTTCTTTATATTTTTCTTCATCTAAGGGCATTTGCTCATTTATTTTGGACAGGAGGTTTTTGTCCACCTCTCCTTGTTTGGAGGTGGGCTGGGAAAAACTCAGCCTTAAACTTTAACATCAGACCCCTCCTTCAGAGAGGTCCAATATCTATACGGAAAAAGATGAAGGAATCTGAAGACCCTCAATAGGATTTTCATCCAGGGGACCAGGACATGGGCTGTGTACCAAGACTTAGGAAGGATTGTTCCATATGCTAAGGAGACCCTACGCAGAGTAGGATTTCCCCCAGAGACTGGGCCTCTTACACACTCTGTGCAGGAGTGGTAAGAATCACCCAAGGAACCCGAGTTCAAAATACTTACACAGAGAGAAGAGGACCTCCAGTTGTAACTTCAGTTTATTGATGATTAAACTTTGATGTAACTTTTAACTAAATCAGTAAATATTATTTGAACACCCAGCCCAGTGTCCAGCTCATTTGTCCCTGCAGCACCACATCATCACACCATTCAGAGTCACAGACTAGATTACGCATAAGCATAAGCTTCCCCCCACAGATAGGACTCACCCCTGGGGTAATACTAGCAGGAGGGGACAAGAATCCCTGAAGACAGTTCCAGTATAAATTAAGTTTGTGTGCTCTTGGAGACATGGCACTTCAGAGAAAAGGGTTATACAAACAAGCATATGAAATCAACTAACCAATAAATACACAATGAATATAAACACCAAAAATCCTGATTAAAAAGCCAATTTTGAGTGAATACTAAAAGTCATAAGATCAGGAGCTAGATGAAGTTTTCTAGGTAATTGATTCCATAAGTTTAGGGCAACACAGTAAAACACTCTCATAATCTAGTTAAGCATATAGTCTTCAGTAAATATACATGGAGAAATGCCTCAGTTACTGATCTGAAAGATACACCAGTTATACAGTGTAAGGAAATTGCTAATCTTTCAGATAATGAGGGCAAAGTTCATGACTTGCTTTTAAAGCTAAAATCAAAATCTGAATTTGACACAGAAGGATACTGGAAGGAAGTTAAGGGCTCCCAAAATCAGAGATATTATCTCTCCATCTTGCACCAGTCAGAAAATGTGCAGTTGCATTCTGAGTCAATTGTGGTTTCCTCATTTGCCACTTAGGGGAACCTGTATAGAGAGATGCAATAGCCTGTGATGTTGGAAAAGTATAAATGACAGGCAAATCTGCTTGTTTGACTGTTACCTGTATTAGCTCCCGGGTTGTGGCAGTGTACACACAGCCTGGAGGCTCTGTATTTCTTGTCTGCTCAATAAAAAACTATTTAACCATAAAAATAGACAAATTTGATATAAAGTTTTGAGGTGCACAAAGTTGCATCTAGAAATAGACAAACTCTTGGCTTCCATAGATGGGCCTGAGTCAAGAATAACTCCTAGACTACTCACTTGATTTTTTTTTTTTTTGTGAGGGGATGACATGGTGGAGCTGTCAGCTTCCCCTGCTTAAAATTTAAATCGTGGGTGAAAGGAGAACATTTTTTAGGTGGTGGGAGAGAGGATGCTGGGGGAAGCTGGGGTTGGCGACCCTTCAGCTCAATTTGCAAAGGCAGCTGGAGGAAAGGATGATTTGGCCAGCCAAATGTAGGCCTGCTATGACAGCACCTAGATTTGGCTGGATATGTTAAGTGACTGGTACTGAAAATCTGTGCTAGTCATCAAACTTCTTTCCCCCAACATAACCCTACTCCTAGACCTAACTTTAGACACCTAGTGAAACAGCAGGTGGAAGGAAAGAATTTAATGTAGACAGATCTTGGCACTTAACTTCTTAAGTTAGATGCCTAGATCTTCTGAATATTAATTTAAAGGCCCACTGGGCCTATAACTAGGGCAACAACATTTTAGGGCAGCAGTGTTCTTGTCCCTGCCAGCCTTTAGGCCTCTAATTCCCACCCACCGTTCCCCATTGTATGGGCCTGAAATTTCTTTTTTATTTTCTGCCGCCCCCCTATCGAAACTCAGAGCTCTGGGTCCAATTCCATTGCTAGTGCTGGAAGTGCAGTTATAGCAAGGCAGACTACATTGAATCAGTTGTGGCCCCATGCTCATAGACCCTGACATATCGCTATTCCTGCCAGGCCTCTGTGCAAGAGGCAAGGCCTGTGAGCATGGGGAACAGACTGACTCAGTTTTTGCACACACCACCTTGTTATAACTACAGTGTCAGCACCAGCACCAGATTTGGAGCTGGAGCAAAGAATCAGAGGATCAGCTCGAGGAAATGGGTGGTAACTGTGGATCTATGGGAGACACCAAGCTGTTGAGGGGGAAGAGCCATAGAAAACTGGAGTTTAGCACATCCCCAGCACAGGCAAACAGCAAAGTCTATCACTACTGGCCTGTAAGGCTTTTTGTCTATTCTGTGTCTATGGAGTAATAAAGCTTAGTAAATCAAGCCCTTAGGGATAGTTTTGACTTTTTAATGCATAAATACTTATATCATGCACCTGATTATCAATATGCCTGAAGATTTTTCCCCAATATATAACTGCAATTTACAAGGAGGACAAGTGCAAGGATATTAGGCACCTTAGGCGAAACTTCATCCTTGTGTCCCCACCTTCAATTAACTTTAAGGCCTATAGGCCCCCCTTTGAGATTTTAATAAATAAACTCAATAATCATGAAGACACCCCCATCACCTCTTCCAGAACAAATCTCTACACAGAAACTATACTCTAGTTTTCTAGTAGAATATCTGACCTTAGTTACACAAACAGAATACATAACAACATAAGAAATTGCCATGCTGGGTCAGACCAAGGGTCCATCAAGCCCAGCATCCTGTTTCCAACAGAGGCCAAACCAGGCCACAAGAACCTGGCAAGTACCCAAACACTAAGAAGATCCCATGCTACTGATGCAATTAATAGCAGTGGCTATTCCCTAAGTAAACTTGATTAATAGCTGTTAATGGACTTCTCCGCCAAGAACTTATCCAAACCTTTTTTGAACCCAGCTACACAAACTGCACTGACCACATCCTCTGGCAACAAATTCCAGAGCTTTATTGTGCGTTGAGTGAAAAAGAAGTTTCTCCGATTAGTCTTAAATGTGCTACTTGCTTACTTCATGGAATGCCCCCTAGTCCATCTATTATTTGAAAGTGTAAATAATCGAGTCACATCTACTCGTTCAAGACCTCTCATGATCTTAAAGACCTCTATCATATCCCCTGCATAAGATAATACAGAACCTCATCAAATACAGAATAAGTGACCACAAATTAGAAACAGAAATAGGAAGACAAAACCCGAACTCTTATTTGTCTACTGTCCACTCCAGTCTCTCCTTGCAGACAGGAGGGGAAGGGGAAGAACAACAAGAGGGGTGTGGCTGGATTAGGGAGCAGAGTTGCTCTTGATTGCTGTATCCTGTGCTTTGTCCACCCCAGTCTCATCCCCTCTCCTCCTATTCCCTGCAGGCTGCCTGGAAGAGGAAGGATTGAGCGATAAGTAAAGCAATTGTTTTCTGCTGCATAAGATAATGTCACTCCTCCTGTCACCCCCAAAATTGTAGCACTCTAAGCCAATGCCTCATTCTCTTAATGAAAGAACCACCCTGTTTACCTACTTTGTTGTCTTGTATGGAAAATAATTTAAATAGATGATATTTGAAGCCAGTATAATTAGAGATGTGAATCGGAACCGGAATCAGTTCCGATTCCTGGTTCGGGGACTATAGTGAAATCTTTTCCGTGCGGTCCAATCGGGTTTTTTTTTATCAGCTGCGCCCGAGCCGATAAACAAAAAACCCACCCCGACCCTTTAAAACAAATCCTTTAGCTTCCCCCACCCTCCTGACCCCCCAAAAACTTTTTTAAATTACCTGGTGATCCAATGGGGGTCCCAGGAGCCATCTTCCGCTTTCGTTCCATCGGCTGCCACTAATCAAAATGGCGCCGATGGCTTTTTGCCCTTAACTTGTGACAGGGTATCCGTGGAAGGGAAATAGAACCAAAAGATTACTAAGAGCCAAAAGTAACATAAGTATGAGAAAAAAAAAAAGTGAAAAACTTGCTGGGCAGACTGGATGGACCGTTTGGTCTTCTGCCATCATTTCTATGTTTCTGTGTTTCTCTGTGTTGCAGTGGTCTCACACACTCACTGTGCCAGAAAGAGAGGCAGTGCATTGTTTGTGATTTTGAGATTTCTCTTCACTGGGAGAGGGTCAAGGTGGAAAAAAATATAGAGATTGCAGTTGTGGCAGTGCTAGTGATGTCGTTTGTCTTTAACTGGCTGGACATCAATGATGTGAGCAGTGCATGCTTAGAGACTGAAGAGAAGAGTATTACTAGGCTGCCATTTTCTTTTTGTCTGGTTAGTGTTTAACTGGGGATTTTGTGTGTGTAGAATCAGTCAGCACTAGTGCACACAGCATTATACATATACAGTGAGTAGTACTGTGAATGGAGATACAGTTGCAGTATCAATAAATTAATTTATAATACCCAAACTCCTAAATGGCAGTGCACTTCAACAAATTCTATCATATCAGGAAAAGAGAGAGGAGGAGATATTGGCAGCATCAGCAGCTTTAGCAGGGGCAGCAATAAAAAAGACAATCTTGCACCTAAAAATCAGTGGGACTTTTATTTCTAGAATGGAAGGAGAGGCCCAGAATGCAGAAGAAATTGAAATTTGAAGAGCATGTGCCACTGCCATCTGTTCCTCTATCTCTTGTTTTGAAACAGAGGGAAAAGGTGGGAGAGTAATCTAAGACTGGCATTAGCAGGGCAAGGGTAGCAAAAATGCAATGCCCAAAACCAGTAGCACAGTCCTTTTTGGTTCCTGCTTCTGAGGTAATGAAGGCAGTATTTGTACCAAGTGACTCTGAGGAAGACTCTTGTCTAGGATTCTGTGAATCTGAAGATATTGAAGAACTGTAGTTGAAGAGAATTTTGGAAGTATAGTCAGTAGCATCTTAGTTTCCACTGAGGTGATAGTAGAGAGAGATGACACAGATGATGTTGAGATTAATCTCAGCAAATGCAGGCAGCACAGGTAGAGAGCATGAGCAATGCCCCTGACATTTTTCCTCAGGGTCCACCCTCTACCTGAACTCCAGTGCCAGATCAGCCTCCAAGGATAAGGATAAGGTATCACAGAGGAAATCTGTACTCTGAAGGCACTTTAAAGTGAAGAAGAACCCACATTTTCCTCAGTGTATTCACTTCAGGAAGGATATTAGTTGACCCACTGATAGGAGTCTCACTCTTGATTCAATTGAGGGAAGCAAGTGGGCATCTAACAAATGCTGGTATGCAGCATCACCTGCAAAATTGACACCCATTAACATTGGCATCAGAGAAGGGTGGCAATACTAGCCTGGTGATCCCTTCTGCCACTCCAAGGTAAAAGCCAGAGGAAAGAGGTTGAAAAGGGGAAGACTTTTTTCCCCAAGCTGATCCCCTGGCCCCTTCCAACAGTCAGGTGATAGGCCAGAGATTCCCAGCCATGCATCCAAAGTGGCAACCATAAAGGAAATAAGGTAGTGTTCCATAGCAGTGCCCTGGAGCAAGAGGTAGACAGCATTGAAAATAGTAATGAGGAGCAGGGAAATGATGGCCATTGATGGCCAGCCACTGCATGTAGTGGAGAATGTGGACTTTAAGTGACTGCTGCATGGGTTAGCCCTCAACTACAAAGAGCCCTCCAGGACTACATTTAGTAGGAAGATTATCCCCATCCTGTACAGCTAATGCCTTCCGGGCACAGCTGTCTAAAGCAGAGGGGAGTAGCATGCATTTTACCAATGATATCTGGACCAGCAGAAATATTATCTATTCTTACCTTTTCCTGAAGAGACACTGGTGGGACCTGGCTGAGGCAAGGGCTGAGAGCAGCTCCATCAGGGACAGAGAATCATGATGTAGGTAGGTTTTGCTGCACACCCAGGTGATCCATAGCCCCCATACCTAGTACAACATTCTATCAGCCATCAGAAAGTTGCTTGAGGTTTGGCTGCTAAACTAGAGAGGCAGGAGTATTCAGGCAGGTTTTCCTGTGACAGAGTATGGTGCAAATATGGTAAAGGCAATAGAAAATGATGGCTTTTAGGATATCTGTTGCTTTGCACACTTGCTGCACCTTGCAGTGAGGGATGGTTTAGGGCTAGGTCCTAACAATGACAGGAATTCATTCCTGAAGAAACTGTTAAAAAGCTGCAGGAAAACAGTAAGGCACTTCCTTAGAAATATGCAGGCGGGAAAGCTTCTCTGTGAGAAGCAGGATGAATTCATGTTGGCTCACAAGCAACTGATTTAAAATGTTGGCACCCACTGGAATTCTACCTATATGATTTCAGTTTTCAGAGCATTTGGTGGGACTGCCCCAAATTTAAGCACCCTTTCATGATCTGTCTCTGGAAACAGATAGTTGTGCATTGACCTATGGGGCATCGTGACTGGGAGGTGATAGGCAACTAATTAAAATCCTGAAGCCCTCAAGGATGTCACAGAGCATCTGAGTTGCAGAAGTGCCACCCTGGGAGGGGTCATCCCTACAGTAAATATTCTGGAGGAAAAGCTAGAGGGCTTCTGTGAGCAAGAGGGAATGGAAGCAGAGATGTCACATTAATAATAATAATAGCCAGTAATCAAAATTAATAAGGAAAAAAAAATCCTCCACTCTCTATACCTGGGAACTTTTGATTCCAGTCACCCTGTGATTGTGAAAGATTAGTCAATGGTGGGGTAAGTGTACAAACTATCTCCTCTTTCTGATAAACACACACTTTCTAATACACCTATTCATTCTCACACATGCTCACACACATTCTCTCATATGCTCACACACAAACACTCCCTTGCACACATGCTTTCTTTCATGCTCACATACATGTCCCTCATACAAACCTCTCTTAGGCTCACACACATGCTTACCGACTCACTCACAGTCATATACATGCTCCCAGAGCCAGATTTACAATTTGGATACACACAGGCAGGGCTGGGGTGTGGGAAGTGGGAGACAGTGGAGGTCAGATAGTGGGTGAAGGTCCTCTATCCTCTCATTCTCCTCCAGAGTCCCAGAGTGGCATAGCAGCAGCGCAATTGAAGTGGATGGCAGGAGCAGATGCCTCCTTGGCACAGTTGTACTCCTCTTTTGCCTGAATATTTGGTGCTTTCAAAATTTGGCTTCCTAGGCAATTCCCTCTGTTGCTTATTCCTAAATCCAGGCCTGAATATTCCCTCTACACACACACTCTCTCTCATGCTCATACTTACTGTTCTAGAACACAATATACCCTCATACTATGAGGTGCAGACTGGAAAACAGAATAAGCTGGACTGATTACAGATCCTGACACAGAAACTACATGCTAGCAGAATACCTTACCTTGACTCCACACGTAAAGGACAGACAGACCCTCGTTAAACACAAAATTGATCACAAATTAGAAAAAGAAACATGGAGACAAAAGCTGAACTGGAAATCCCAAAAGGCCAGACCCTGCCTGAAGTGTAATATCAGAGAAATCAAAACAAATGCATTTTTCCTGTACCTTACAAAATAGAAACATAGAGAAAATCAAGTTCTTCACACTTCCCATCCCAGGGAAACAGAAGCTCATCCCCGAGCCCCCACTGTCCCCAGCAGCCTTGCTTCCCCTCCCTTCCCCCACCCTCAGTCCGCAGCAGCCTTGCTCTCTCAACCCCTTCTCCCTTTCCAGTCCCCAGCAATGGTTTACTCTCAGACTGCTGTGGGGGCAGAGTTTCAAACCCCTTTCTCTCCCCCAAATCCCAACAAGTCTCTCTGCCCCAGGACCCCCTCCCCAAGCTCCAAATCCAGCAGACATTGTGACCGAGTTCTGCAGCTCAACTGTGACACTGACGAGATGCTAAAGGAAACGTGTGGGCCCGACACCCTAATCCTCTTACCCGTGCCCTCTTCTGGTGCTTCATGCCCGCCTCATTCTGCTCACATGCCCAGCAGCCTCTTCCCCACTCTGCTCTACATGGATGCAGGTTGTGCAGATTATCCGAAGGTCCCACATTCCCTGGTCTTGATGCTTCTGCTGCAGGTTCTTGCACGGGGTAGCAGGCGAGACTTTGCTTTGAACTGAAGCAAGGTCCCGCTTTCGCCCCACGCTATGTGGCTTCTGGCTGCAGGGCTAGGGTATTGCCCAGTGGGCCTGGGCTGCTGCCTCATTCCATGATTGACCTACCATGATGATGGTGCGCTCCTTTTTATTGGCAGCCTAAGAGGCTCCAGGCTGCCTTTTCCATTGGCCAATGGCCTCACAGATGATTGAGAGCAAAAGCAGCTGAAAAGAAAAGGCAAAAAAATACCAGTCTATTAGGGTAGGGGATAACAGAATCCCTTGAAGGCCCTGACCGCATGTCACTGAGATATGATCCTGCTCTTCTTTTGTGCTTAGAAAAATGTCACCCCCTATACTGTACCTATGCCTTTGGTTTTTGCATCCTATATGCATTACTCTATTTTTTAGCATTAAATCTTAGCTGCCAGACCCTAGACCATTCTTCGAGCTTTACTAGATTCCTTTTCATGTTTTCCATACCTTCCTGGCTGTCTACCCTGTTGCAGATTTTAGTATCAACAGCAAAAAACACATCTTTCCCAGTAATCCTTCTATAGTGTGGCTCATGAAAATGGTGAAAAGAAATGGTCCAAGGACAGATCCCTGTGGCACACTGCTAGTTACATCCCTCTCCTTAGAATGTACTCCATTTATTACTACCCTTTGTTGCCTCCCACTCAGCCGGTTTCTAATCCAGTCAACCACTTTAGGGCCATACCAAGGGTGCCCAATAATTTATAAGTCACCTAAGTGGAACCATGTAAAAGGTCTTACTCAAATATCAGTAAAATATCACTACTGCTCTCCCCTGATCCAATTCTTTGGTCACCCAGTCTAAGAAATTCATCAGATTCATCTGACAAGACCTAATCTCTGGTAAAGCCATTCCGCCTCAGATCTTGTAATCTGAGGCAGCATGGGCTGGATTACAAGATTCAAGGCAGATGTGGATAAAGTTATTCAGAAATTTAAAACACTGTGCTTGCCTTTGTTCCTTCATTTTCAGCTCCAGCACTTAATTCTTGTGCACACACACACACTCTGTAAAGAGCCAATAAGTCTCAGAGGGACAAATAAAAGTGTAGTATAAAATTCTATATCCGATATATTTGGCACTGTCATATTTGCACAAAATATGTGTGGCTATGCCAGATTCCAGTGTAAGGTTATATGCTGATAAAGGAACTTTTCAGAGCATTTGGTGGGACTGCCCCAAATTTAAGCTTTTACTGGCAAGACATCTTGGCAGACAGATAGCATTTTATAGACCAGAGACCTTCCCTTTTGTTATGCTAGGCCTTAATCCCTTTCTTCTCCACTGATGTTATGCAAAAAATTGTTAATTTATTATCTGCCTCGAACTGTCTGAATGGTGATCACTGCCAAGTAGAAGGCCCCTTCTCTTCCTAACAAATTCTCTTTAAATACCAACATTTAGGGTTTTCATTTATGCAATACATTTTTTCAATAACATGTATCACAATTATATGGTAATATGAGATCTGTTTATTAACAAATATGGAGTGAACCCAAGGCTACTTGTGACAATCTCCACTGTGTCCATAGATTTTGATAGTAGAGTTGTTTTTTACATACGATGCTTCACTTGGGTGAAATGAGAAAAGGTTATGCCAGTTAGAATAGAAGGAAGAGGCATCCACTTGAAATGAAGGAATTGCTTGGAGAAAGATAATAATATAATATATATTCCCAGATGCAGAGCCCTGAGCCTTGAAATGTGGTATCACGTCAAGCACTTAAGGAAAGAATCTTATTTTCAATATAATTATATTTAAATGCAGTGAAAATTTTTACAAAAATATTTAAAGTCTATAAGAACATAAGAATTACCAAGCTGGGTCAGACCAAGGTCCAGCAAGCCCAGGGTCTTGTCTCCAACAGTGCCCAATCCAGGTGGTAAGTACCTGGCAGATACCTAAAAGTAGATCTAATTCCTATTACTCACTCACTCTTTAGTCTTATCTGGCTAATAGGGGTGTGAATCGTGTGATCGATCGTCTTAACGATCGATTTTGGCTGGGGGGAAGGTAAATCTTATCGTCGTGTTTTTTTTTTTGTTAAAAATCGTTAAAAATCGTAAATCGGGGGAGGGCGGGAAAACCGGCACACCAAAAAAACCCTAAAACCCACCCGAACCTTTAAAACAAATCCCCCACCCTCCCGAACCCCCCCCCCAAAATGTTTTAAATTACCTGGGGTCCAGTGGGGGGGGTCCCGACGCGATCTCCAGCTCTCTGGCCACTGTTGCATTGAGAAATGGCGCCATGGCCCTTTGCCCTTATCATGTGACAGGGCAAAGGTAGCGCCGGCGCCATTTTGGTTCCTGACTCCTGACGTCATGCATGCAGGAGATTGCCCCCGGACCCCCGCTGGACCCCCAGGGACTTTTGGCCAGCTTGGGGGGGGGGTCTCCTGACCCCCACAAGACTTGCCAAAAGTCCAGCGGGGGTCCGGGAGCGACCTTCTGCACGCAGGCCGTATTGCCAATCTTCAAAATGGCGCCGGCGCTACCTTTGCCCTCACTATGTCATACGGGTCGCTCGTATGACATAGTGAGGGCAAAGGTAGCGCTGGCGCCATTTTGAAGATTGGCAATACGGCCCGCGTGCAGGAGGTCGCTCCCGGACCCCCGCTGGACTTTTGGCAAGTCTTGTGGGGGTCAGAAGACCCCCCCAAGCTGGCCAAAAGTCCCTGGGGGTCCGGGGGCGATCTCCTGCATGCATGACGTCAGGAGTCAGGAACCAAAATGGCGCCGGCGCTACCTTTGCCCTGTCACATGATAAGGGCAAAGGGCCACCGGCGCCATTTCTCAACGCAGCAGTGGCCAGAGAGCTGGAGATCGCGTCGGGACCCCCCCACTGGACCCCAGGTAATTTAAAACATTTTGGGGGGGGGGGTTCGGGAGGGTGGGGGATTTGTTTTAAAGGTTCGGGGTGGGTTTTAGGGTTTTTTTGGTGTGCCGGTTTTCCCGCGCCCTATTTAACGATACAATACAAATGCCCCTGACGATAAATCGGGAGCATTTGTATTGTATCGTGCACTCTAACGATTTTGGACGATTTTAAAATTATCTGACGATAATTTTAATCGTTCAAAAACGATTCATATCCCTACTGGCTAACACTCCAGCTCTCACTTCTCTCCACTTCAGATATCTCTGTAGCTATCTTATAAAACTGCTACTGCTTCTTGGGTCTCCTCCCACCTCCAGCCTGTACCTCTATCACTCTTTGGGCTCTCCCCCACATTCTGCTACTGCTGTTGCACCCTAAAACAAACATAGCACTCATAGCCTTTCTTAGCTGTTGTTACACATGTTCCCCCCCCCCCCCCCCCCCCCCCTCCACCAACTTAGTCCTTACTGCCTGCCTCCATGTTATGGTTCTGGCTGCTTATGCAGCCTCCCCTCCACCCGAGGACTCTGGTGAGCTAAGCTCTGAAGTGTATGCTCCAGTACATTCCTGGTCTGATGCCTCAGCTTGTTGTACAGCCTCCTCTCCACCAGGGGACCTCCACAAGCTCACTCCCCCATCTGGCCAAGCTCCTCTCTTCTGCCTATACCACAACCAGACTCCAGCATTACTTAACACAATCTGTCCCTTGATTCAATGCTTCAGTATCGAGCTCCTATTGGTTCCTTGCTCTAGCCACCTCTGCCATGTGGCCTCCCCAGAACTTTCCTCTCTTTGCTTCGTGGCCTTTGGGCCTTCTGACCTCTGTCTTGCCTAGCCTTGACTCATGGCCTCCGGGCCTTCTGTCCCCAGCCTTCCCTTGTGGCCATCCAGCCATCTAGTCTTACTCTTGCACAGTGGCCTTCTGTTCTTCTGGCTCCTTCCTTGCTTGTGGCCTATTCTGGCCTACTCCTGACCTCTGGCCTGCTGGCCTTGACTAATGCTATGGCCTCTCTAGTCATCTCCCTGCCTTGCCCCTTGGGTCCTTTCTGCACTGATACCATCAAGCTTTATGTTCCATATTCTGTGTTGTCCTTGTCCTGTTCACTTCTGTCCTGTCCTGTCTTAGTTTGCCCATGCCCTAGCCTTTGTTTGAGTTGTTGCAGTTCCACACTTACCTGCACCCAATTCCATTCTATTCCTGGGTTCCAGTTCACTCTTACCTGCACCCAGCTCCAGTTTGTTCCTGAGTTCCAATCCACTCTCCCTCACTTAGGTACAGTCTGTTCCTGAATTCCAGCATCGCCTGCCTTGTTCCAGCCTCACTGGACTGCCCCAGTCTTGCCCTAGCCTAATCATGCCAGCCTGTGCATCCTACTAGTAGCCTCAGCTGGCACCTGTTGCCAGCATTCTAGTTTTCTTCAAGCAAAACATGATTTTTGTGATCAGTTTTGGCTGCTTCATTCAAAGATTGACTGGAGGAGTCTCACCTTATTTGCTTCCTACACATATATCTACATTTTTTAATTCAACAGAACTGGTTTTATTGGTTTTGTCTATTAATGGAATGGGAGGATTTTGTCTCTATATGGTTTTCAAAATTTTTTGTTTCTCAATGCCAATTGCTTTCTGCAATCTTTGATCTCAAAAACACCATGCAAAAGCCTGATCAATTAAATATATCCCAAATCATTAGGCTCGGGAAATCCTAATCTTTGATCAACCCCCTTCTTTAACTGAATGCCTGAATTATTAAATATATGTAGACAGAAACAAAAATGCCCCATAGAACTTGTTTCTTTGATCCAAATCTGTTTTGATTGTGTAGGAAAGTTTAAAATTCATCATTTGGATATTGGGTGAACCCTGTAACATTTATTTAATGAATGGTGCTTTGAATTGCTTCCAGTGTGCAAATTTCCATATATTCATGAAAAAAAATTAATTTTGGTTTGCATTTAAAGAATTGTAGCATGTTGAACCACCGTATGCAAATTTTCAAATGCAATCATAAAATAGGAAATACAAATACAACCTACTCTAAACTTGCTCATAGATATTGCTGAAGCAAAGATTTATTCATGGGAATATAAAAAAAAAATAATTTTCATACTGGTCTGCCTTTGTGCAGGGGTATAGGATTCTTCTCATTGAAGCATGTGCCTGTTATTGCATGGGAGAAGCTAGCTGAAGACTTTCAGGCCGAAGATTAATTGCTGTCTCTGCTGCCACCTTGCCCTCCCCAGTAAGAATAAAGCTTTTTTTTATTTTAAATGTAAACTAAAGAGCCACTCTGAATAGAAATGACAACTGTAACAAGACTAATCGTTACTAATCAGCATCAGACATTCCGTCACACATTGTCCCCATTGGAGAAGGGAGCCTCAAAGTTCAGAGGAAAAGGATTAGTAAATTAGGCTTATCTAAATTGAATGTGTCATTCATTTTAAAATTTAATACAAAAAATTGCAGATGGCAGCTCCATTGCTTGCCTTCATAAACTGGAAACGTGTGGAAGAGGGGCCTGCTGTATTATTAGACAAACACCAATAGCTTGGAAAAGTACTAGGCTTAATGTTCTGTAGGAGGAAAAATTATAATAAAATTACCTATTGTGTAGGGTGAGCTACAAGTTAAGAAAACAAAATATGCGAGAAAAAAAAGTATACCAATGGATACTGATTAGAAACATGGAAACTAAGTTTGATCGTAGATAAAGACTTCAAGGGTCACCTTATCTGCCCACTGTTTTTTTTACTCCCTAGTGCAATGTTACACAACCTATTTGGTCCCAGGCTTCCTCCTTGCCTCCCATCTCTATGGATCATTTATTCTTCTCCCATGATATTTTGTTACTATTTTTGCCCCAGCTCAACTAGGAAACTATTCCATTCATGTTTGTGATATAATTCATCCTTAAATTACTGCTGAGTCCTCCCCCACCCCTCCTTATTTGATAATCCCCTTTGCTAGAGCTTCTTTTCTACCAAAGTTTAGAGAATATTTGTATTCTGCCTATGAGTGAGAGAGTAGTGAAGCTACAGGTTTGTAACAACAGCTCATAGCCCCAAGTGATCAGAGAAAATAGAACCTTTCAAGATGTTAAATTAACTTCCAGTGCTGATGGTTTGCTTGCATTTGTGTCATTTTGCCTTATCTACAATATCCAAAGTTGAATATGCTCAGATTAAAATCGAATCTATACCTGGAAAAAATGTATACAGTATCAGAGCATTTGTTATTTGTTGATGCAGATCTTGACTATTTTTGCAAGTTCAGTTTGTTGCTCAATTAAGCAAAGGTCACCATTGAGTGGACAAAACCACAATGCTCATTTTAATGCACAAGTATATGTTTAGAAATGATAATGATGTTGAAATATGGTTGCCTTAGAATGAAGTATTTTTAGTGAATATGATTTTTAATGAAGCAGCTAATTCCTAGTATAAATAATCCTCACAAAAACGTTTTGAAGCATTTCTACAGATTTTGAATAAATTATACAGTAGCTAAAGTCATCAGGTTAAATACTATATGAAGACCCCAAAATGTAATGTGGAGAAGCCAATGGATCCTATAGAAACATAGAAACATAGAAATGATGGCAGAAAAGGACCAACGGTCCAACCAGTCTACCCAGCAAGCTCATGGAAATTTCTGCCGCACCATACAAGTCATCACCATACTTATCAGTTTCTTAGACCATCAACGTCAATATCCTTGTTGCTTGCTATCTGAATCTAATTCCCCTTTTCCCCCTGCCATTGAAGCAGAAAGCAATGATGTCCTTGCATCAACAGAACAAAGGCTTATTGGTTAAGGGTAGTGTTGCGCTGGTGAGTCCCCAACGTCGGGAGGCAGAGCAAACTAGGAGAAGGAGGCTGACTGGAGCTTCGCCAATACCAGCCCACGTTCCCCGCAGGTTGAGCCCTTGGGTACCGGGGCCAGCTGGTCTTAGGCAGGCCTCCGTCAGATGACTCCCAGTGGATGTTGTAGCAGATAGCCAGGGACCAACGGAGGTATAGGAGGGATCGAAGCAGGTCCAGACGAGGCAGGGATCCAGAGACCCGGGCGCCAAGGATGGGCCAGGAACAAGAACGGGTGATGCCTGTGTGGTAGAAGGCCGGAGCCTGAGAGGGCCAAGTCCAGGGAGATACCAAAGGCATGGTCAGGAACAGGCTGGAGTTGGGGCAGGCAGCAGAGCTAGTCAAGGTGCAGTGGAGCAAGAGCCAAGGACAGGAATCAGTCCTGAGCATAGTTCCAACAAAGCAAGGGTCAAAGCCAGTAATCAGTCCTGAGCATAGTTCCAACGAAGCAATGGTCAAAGCCAGTAATCAGTCCTGAGCATAGTTCCCATGAAGCAAGGGTCAAAGCCAGTAATCAGTCCTGAGCATAGTTCCCATGAAGCAAGAGTCAAAGCCAGTAATCAGTCCTGAGCGTAGTTCCAACGAAGCAATGGTCAAAGCCAGTAATCAGTCCTGAGCGTAGTTCCAACGAAGCAAGGGTCAAAGCCAGTAGTCACTCCAAGCAAGGCTAGGGAGTAACCAGGAACGGAATCAGGAACAGGGACCAGGAATGAAATCAGGAACTAGGACGAGCAATGAGCACACAACAAGCATGGAGACCTGTTGCCAAGGCAAGGAACGAGTGGCAGGCCCTGCCTTAAGTAGCAGGGCCCAATGATGTCATCATCCAGGGCCGCGGGTAGGATTCCCACCACGGCTCTTTTAAAAGAGGAAGAAGTGCGCGTGTGCGTGCCTAGGAAAAACCAGGCCGCTGGGAACTGGAGGAGTCTGTGAAAGAACAGGGAGAGCCAGCGGAGCATGCAGATGGACTGAGAGAAGCCGAGGAGGCAGCAGGGGTGCGGGAGAGCAAACAGTTAGCCGCTGCCATCAGGGAAGCTTAAGTCAGATGTAGCGGGTACTTAGCCAAACCTTTTGGCCTGGCTGGAACTCTGGAGCCAGTCGACGATAAGCGTCTGTGGATTTCTTGGCTTGTGCTGCGGCCTGGCGCAGATGAAGATTAATCTGGGTCCAAATGCTTGGAGGGCATCTGCCATGGCCTGGGCCACAGTTGAAGGTACCGAGAGAGGAATCGATAAAGGAAGAGACAGAACAGAGAGACTCCAGTAGCTGCTACAATGTGAGAGTTACGGGAGAATTCCGCCCAAGGAAGTAATTCCACCCAGTTGTCTTGTTGGTCATTGGAATAGGCATGGAGGAAACTCTTGTTCATCCGCTCAGCCTGGCCATTGGCCTGGGAATGGTACGCTGTAGTCAAGCTGATGGTGCCCAAACTTCTTGCATAGGGAACTGAGGGCCCCTATCAGAGGCGATATCTGTGGTCAGGCCATGCAGGCAAAAGACATGCAAAAAGAAGAGACATGCTAGCTCCGGGGCTGATGGTAAGGCAGGCAAAGGAACAAAAGGAGCCATTTTGAAGAATCAGTCCACGATGACCCAGATGACTGTATTCCCCTTGGATGCTGGAAGGTCCACCACAAAATCTGTGGACAAGTGGCTCCAAGGCTCTTCGGGTGTAGGCAGTGGTTGGAGGAGCCACCAGGGTCAACCTACTGGTGGCTTCTGTTGGGCACATTTTGGACAAGAGTCCACATGTGCACGGGTATCAGAAGTCATGATGGGCCACCAGTAGTAGCAATGAAGGAGTGACAGAGTTCGGGCACATCCCGGATGACCAGCTAATTTGGAGTCATGCACCCAGTGCAAGACCTTCTCTCGGAGCTGGCGAGGTACCACGGTCTTCCCAGCTGGAACCGTGATGGTGGCAGAAAAGCAGATGTAAGTGGGATCTATGATGTGACATGGCTCATTTTGGGTGTCTTCAGGCTCAAAGGAGCAGGATAAAGCATCCACTCGGAGGTTCTTCTCCGTCGGACGATAGCGGAGGTCAAAGTTAAATTGGGAGAAGAGAAATGCCCAATGGGTCTGGTGAGCGTTGAGATGCTGGGCATGTCTAAGGTTTTTATGTTCAGTAAAGATCATGAATTTGAACTGAGCACCCTCCAACTAGGGATGCCACTCTTCAAGGGCGGGCTTGATAGCGAGCAGTTCCCTATCCCCTATGCTGTAATTTTGTTCAGCGGGGGAGAACTTGTGGAAATAGAATGAGCATGGAGAGAGGATTCCTTGGGTCAGGTGCTGACTCAGAACTGCCCCAGCCCCTATAGCAGAGGCATCCACTTCCACAATGAAGGGGTGGTTCGGATCCGGATGGAGCAGGCAAGGGCCTGAAAGGAAGGCATCCTTTAGGCTCTGGAAGGCAGCGAGAGCTTCAGGAGACCAGTTCTTGGTGTCGCTGCCTTTATGGGTCATAGCCGTGAGGGGTACTGCCAATAGGGAGTAGTTTGCTATGAAGTAGTGTTCCAAAGTGCTCTTTGGAGCACCCGAAGGCCCACAGGCTCGGGCCAGTCTTGGATGCCCTTTAACTTGCTGGGATCCATCATAAAGCCTCGTTGGGAGATGTTATAACCTAGGAAAGGCAAGCTTGATCTTTCAAAAAGGCATTTATTGAGCTTGATGAAGAAGTGGTTCTCCCATAGGTGCTGGAGCACCGTGTGGACGTCAGAACGGTGAGTGGTCAGATCCTTCAAAAAGATGAGGATGTCGTCTAAATACACGATGATCTTAGGGTGCAGGAGGTCAAGGAAGATTTCATTTATCATGCGTTGGAATAATGCAGGGCCATTACAAAGTCCAGATGGCATTACAAGATATTCATAGTGTCCATCCCTGGTATTGAATGCTGTTTTCCAGACATTTTCAGGATGTATGTGGACCAAGTTATAAGTGCCTTGCAGATCCAACTTGGTGAAAATGGTGGTACCCTGGAGGCGATCAAACAGCTTCATGATTAATGGCAAAGGGTACCTGTCCTTGTGGGTAATGGCATTTAAGCCGCGGTAATCAATACATGGTCTTAGAAGAAGGATCTTTGTAACAAAGAAAAAGCCCGTACCCGCGGGTGAAGTAGAGAGACGGATGAAACCTTTAGCCAGGTTTTCTTGGATATACTCTGACATCGCTCGGGTTTCGGGCACAGAGAGAGGGTAGGTCCTACCCCTAGGAAGCATAGTACTGGGCAGCAACTCGATGGGACAATCAAACTTGCAAAGAGGCAGAAGGATATCTGCCTTCTGCTTAGAAAATACATCCTCAAAGTCAGCATATGGAGGAGGAAGACTAGAAGCAGTCACCGTGAAGGGAATCGCAGGAGGAGGTGCCACCCTCTTGATACACGTCTGACAATAGGTTGGGCTCCATTTGGTGAGCTGTAAAGTTTCCCAGTCAAACTGGAGGGAATGGTACTGAAGCCACGGTAATCCCAAGACCACTGGATGGATGGATGGATTTCTCTAGGATGAAGAGCTCAACCTCCTCTTCGTGTAGAGCTCCGGTGAAGAGACAGACAAGTTCCGTCACCTTGGGAGATCCTTCTGGGTAGCGGTTCACTGTGAATGGAGGTAATATGTAGCGGTGTCTTAATAATGCAAGTGGAAATGCCTGGGAGGTGCAACAGGTCCTTGATGATGAAATTCCCACCTGCTCCTGAGTCAATCAGAGCCAAGGCTGGGAAAGAGCGAGAGTCCCAGGTCAGGGTGACTGGCAGTGTCAATTAAGGGGTCGGAGTAGTAGCGCCCAAGTTCAGGACCCCAACTGAGCTTAGGCCCGGGAGTTTCCCGGACAGACAAGACAGGACAGGAGGCATTGGCCTGAAGCCCTGCAGTACAGGCACAGACCCGAATGCCTCTGTCTGAGGCGTTTCTCTGAGGACAGACGCCCTCGGCCCAGCTGCATGGGTTCTTCCGCTTTGGTAGACCGCGGGGTCCCACTGGAGGCAGATCCTGCTGCTGGTGGAGAACGGGAATGCTCCGCAGTGGGACGTCAGGGTGTCCGAACTTCTCAGTAACACTCCTGGAGGTGTGGTCAGTGTGGCCTGCAAGGTTGATAAGGTTCTCAAGAGAGGATAGTAGCTCGCGGGCTGAGAGCTCATCCTTAAGTTGGGATGACAAACCATCCAAATAAATGGCTCGGAGGCAATCCTCTTGCCAAGCCAATTCTGTGGTAAGAGTTCAGATCTCAATTGTATATTCGTTGAGAGCTCATTGGCGTTGCCGCAATTGTAGGAGACTGGAACTAGCTATAGCCTGCCTCCCCAGCTTGTCGAACATCCAACGAAGGACGGTCACAAAACATGACAGCTCTTGGAGGAGAGAGTCCAAACACTCCCACAAGGGAGATGCCCATGCCAGCACCTTGCCTTCCAAATGTGAAAGAATGAAGGGTAATCTTCGTGAGCTCATCCTGGAAGATGGAAGGCTGCAGAGTGACCTGCATATAGCAGTGGTTGATAAACCCTCTGCAGAGCCTGGGGACTCCATTGAAACTGGGTGGAGTGGGTAGGGCCAATAGAGCCCTAGAGGATGAGGGTGAAGGCTGAGGGCTGGCCGTTGTGGACGTCTGTGCTATAGGACCAGCTTGGGTATCTAGCTGGACATGGAGGTGCTCGACAGAGGAGGTCAGCGCCTCCTGGATCTTCAGAGCCAGGTCCAGAATGGCCTGGAGGGTGGAAGGCTCCACCGAGTCCATGGCCTTGGCAACCTGTTGCACTGGTGGTGGACCTTTTGGCCTGAGGTGGGGTTGACGCTACCCATAGGGCAAGCCCCATGGGTCCCCACCGTCGGGAGGCAGAACGGACTAGGAGACAGAGGTCAACTGGAGCTTCGCCAATACCATCCCACATTCTCTGCAGGTTGAGCCCTTGGGTGCCGGGGCAGGCTGGTCTTAGGTGGGCCTCCATCAGACGACTCCCAGTGGATGTTGTAGCAGGTAGCCAGGGACCAGCAGAGGTATTAGAGGGACCGAAGCAGGTCCAGACAAGGCAGGGATCCAGAGACCTGGGCACCAAGGATGGGCCAGGAACAAGAATGGGTGACGCCTGGGTAGTAGAAGGCCGGAGCTTGAGAGGGCCAAGTCCAGGGAGATACCAAATGCATAGTCGGGAACAGGCTAGAGTCATGGCAGGCGGCAGAGCTAGTCAAGGTGCAGTGGAGTGAGAGCCAAGGACAGGAATCAGTCCTGAGCATAGTTCCATCAAAGGAAGGGTCAAAGCCAGTAATCAGTCCTGAGCATAGTTTCAACGTAGCAAGGGTCAAAGCCAGTAATCAGCCCTGAGCATAGTTCCATCGAAGGAAGGGTCAAAGCCAGTAATTGGTCCTGAGCGTAGTTCCAACGAAGCAAGGGTCAAAGCCAGTAGCCAGTCCAAGCAAGGCTAGGGAGTAACCAGGAACAGGGACCAGGAATGAAGTCAGGAATTAGGTCGAGCAACGAGCACACGACAAGCGTGGAGACCTGTTGCCAAGGCAAGGAAAAAGGGGCGGGCCCTGCCTTAAGTAGCAGGGCTGATGATGTCATCATCCGGGGCCATGGGTAGGATTCTCTCCGCGGCTCCTTTAAAAGAGGAAGAAGCACACACACCTAGGATGAAACAGGCTGCTGGATGGCGGCATCTCCCTGTGGCACATGTGGGGAGACCCACCGGGAACTAGAGGAGTCTGTGGAAGAACAGGGAGAGCCAGCGGAGCTCGGATGGACTGAGAGAGGCTGAGGAGGCAGTGGGGGTGCAGGAGCACAAGCAGCTAGCCACTGCCGCCAGGGAGGATGTGACGGGTCCGGGAGCCGGGCGCCAGAGGCGAATAGACCCGGTTGCAAGGCTGCCACGACAGGGACATGCAACAGGTAGTAACCGCCACACTAGCAAGTTACCCCCATCCACTCATTTATTCATTTCTGTTCTCTAGCCTTTAGGGATCCACAGTGGTTATCCCATGCCCATTTGAAATCTTTCATTGCTATTGTCTTCACCACCTCCTTTGGAAGGGCATTCCAGGCATCCACCACCCTCTCCATGAAGAAATATTTCCTGACGTTGGTTCTGAGTCATCCTCCCTGGAATTTCATTTCATGACCCCTAGTTCTATTGATTTCTTTCCCATGGAAAAGGTTTGTTGTTGATTGTTCATCAATAAAACTATCAGGTATCTGAAGTACTGTTTCATATTTCCTCTGCATCTCCTCTCCTCCAGGGTATACATATTTAGGTCCTTCAATGTCTCCTCATAAGTCATTTGATGGAGACCACCCACCATTATGGTCGCCCTTCTCTGGACCACCTCCATCCTGTCTCTGTCCCTTTTGAGATACAGTCTCCAGAACTGAACACAGTACTCGAGGTCTCACCAAGGACCTGTATAAGGGGATTATCACCTCCTTTTTTGTTTTTACTAGTTATTCCTCTCTCTATGCAGCCCAGCATTCTTCTGGCTTAAGCTATCACCTTGTCACATTGCTTTACCGGCTTCAGATCGCTAAACACTATAATGCCAAGGTCCCTCGCTTGCTCTGTTCACAGCAGCCCTTCACCTCCCAACACATATGGCTCTTTTGGACCATAAATAATCCAACCTTAGTAAATGTTCATTTCAGTTTTCCACGTGTTTTGGTTTTATTGTGATATGTTATACTTTATTTATTTATCATATATTATTTAGCACTTTTCCAAGGCTCAAAGTTGAGAACAAGAGCATAGTACAATCAAAATCAATAAAACACGCAAATAACAAGAAATGTTGTAAATTTTAACTAATATTTTAAAATCAATTAAACATGTATTAAAATGCATTTATTCTTGATATTTTACCCATCCTAATGAAAACACCCCAAACAGGTACAAAATAACATTCAGAATTAAACATATGCTACAATAACAAACAATGAGCCCTGTCAGCACTAACAGCCCCATTCCTCCACTATACCACTCCCCTCCTACATAGCATCAGGGAATTCATATCAAAACTGCTCTAGTGCACCCCACTTGACATAATCCAGCTGCAGAACATTCCATATCTGTGACACTGCATGTGAAAAAGTGCAGGTTTGATACCTAACAACTGTTCATTTGCAGAGATGCAACTATCACGCATGCAGCCAACTGAGAAGGCAATGGGTGATCTGGTTGACATAAGAGTAACTTTCCAACCAAATAAACCAGACCCATCCCATTTTAAACCTTGTACTCTAAGACTAGAGCCTAAAAGATGACTTGCTGAATAATAGGTAGCCAGTGTAGCTTCCAAAGAATAGGAGAGACAAGATCTGTAAGTCTAACTGATGCAAGCGCAGGAGAATGGTCGCTTGTTAGAGGGGACATCAGAGAAGCACCGTGGCAAGCGAGGTATATCCAAGCATGGGCAGACTAGCTGAAGACTGGAGCACTCGGACCTCTGCCGAACCTGTACACACCAAGAGGAGACCCAGCAACGCAATGTTGGTCTCTGGGGTAGCCCTCCAGCCACTCGATAGCCCTTTCGGACCCACCACATGGGAATCGCAGGTGCGTCAGGATGGACAGAGGTGGAGGACAGAAGATGATGCTCAAACCAGGACAAGACATGGCAAGGCACTTGAAGACTTGCACAAGACAAAGGCACTTGGAGAGTTGGATGAGACAAAGGTGGAAGGGCTAAAGAGTCAGACAGGGCACTGCCCCTCAGCGCGCCCTACACAACCCCCCATGGGCTGGTCGCAGACCATGCTGTCCCACTGCGCTCCCTACACAGCTTGAACAAGCTGGTCGTGGACCATGCGGAGAGTGGAACATGCTCAGGGCTGGAACTCAGTAAGGAAGGGAAATTCGGGCAGTGCTAGGAGGAGAATCCAACCAAAACAGGATTCTAATTACCGGGAACAAGAGTCAGGCTCAGATTCAGATTAGGATTCAGGCTTAACTCACAAATGGTCATCTGGAGACTGGATCCGGCAGGAAAAGGCAAGGCTGGAACCCCTGGACCTGGGAACTGAAGAACCAGGAACCTCTAGACACCGGAACCGAAGAGACTGGAACATCTAGACACAGGAACAAACAGGACACAGAATCTGTCGAGAGATCAGGAACACAGGACGAAGACAAGGAGCTCCCATGAAGAACAGGAGTCCTTGAAGAAGTGAAGATGGACTTCAAAAATCTCCTGGAAAGACAAGCTGGAATGAAGAATCCAGTAGCAGGCAGCTCCTTGCGAAGGCCACGAGGAACTGAAGAGAAGCCCTTTTATACGGCTGAACATGTGACAAGGAATGATGTCATCAGATGGGGCCGTGGGGCTTTTCCTGCCACTGGCTCTTTAAATACAGAAGAGAGTGCAGCCACACGCCTAGGGAGAAGCTGAGGCCAGGTCAGCAGCAACGGCATCAGTGGCACCAGGCCATGCAGAGCAGAGGCAGCAGCAGCAGCCAGGCTGCTAAGTGAATGGTGATGTTGGCGGCCTCCATCCGCGAAGGAAAGGATGGCAGTGGTGCTCCCGCCGCACAAAGAACAGTGGCTTTGGCCAGAGGAGGCCGTGATGATGGCGGCTTTATACCGCAAAGCAGGCAGGTCTCAGCGGTGGCACTCCCCCCCCATAAGAAGAAGGAGTGGCATCCAGGCCAAGGAGAGGTGAGAGGCCGCTCATGGTTGGGCCCTTGAGCAGCATCGCAACAGCACCCCCTCCTCAAAGACCCCCTCTTCAAGCCTCCTTTCTTCAGCTTGGAAGGGAAGAAAATGTATCATCCATACCATCAGTGGGAGATCGAGGGTCCAAATCAGGAGCTGGAATTCCATAATGTGGGACTGAAGCAATGAAATATTCAAGGCTGACAACATGGAACAGAGGTGACAAGGTACAGGTGAGGATCACTGAAGGCACAGATTATACATGATACTGGGTTGCTTCTTTAAATTCTCACTTGAATATTGATTATCAAAGGTCGTAGAAAAAGTATTGTCCATATACCACCTTGGTAACGGCAAACTGATTAGTTGTTTGAGAATCATTTCTAAAATCTTCCAAGACTGAAGCTATTGTTGAAAGATGAGGAATTGAACTGCAGAATAGAAACTGAATGAAGGATCCTAAGAAAAGGCTAGCACTCTGATGGTTCTACTGCAGAGGTAGCTGTGGACAAGGAGTCTGGATTAGCAAGCTAGGATGTACCAGTAATAACTTGGCATTTCCTAAAGACTGGGAATATTCCAAGGGTTATCCAAGTCCTGGTTGAGCATGGAGTGGCTTATGAAGCACATGGCTCTAGCCGATGGTTCAAGAGCAAGGCCTTAGAGGTTCCAGTAGCTGAATAACAAGCAAATGTCTCCTAGACGATAAAATATTAGGACAAGCTTGAACTCCTTTGCTTGCGGTATTCTGAAGGCAATAGGCTGAATAAGGTAGCAATTTCCAGGTGGTCAAAAAGTGGACTTTATTCCCCGGCAACAGGCTTAGCATTATTGTCTTCTTTGCTGGTATTTGATCTTCATTCTAGAAAAAGCATGGGTGTTGGTCAACTCACTCTTGTTGGAGATATAATTTACACGGACGGAGAATTAATTAGAAGTAGAACAGAAACTATTAAAGGCATAGGCTTTCTTGTAGTCTCCCTTGAAGGCTGAACACCCAGGTGAGGCTTGGAATCAGAGTCCCTTGGTTTTATAGTCGATTACTTACTCTTGAGTTGTCCTTGACCACAGGTAGAATTTCTCAAGTGTTATTTAGCAGGCCAGGGCTTTGGTAAAAGAAGGGCCGTTGGGTTAAAGCATTGATGGAGAAATAGATAGCGTGGCATCTTCCATGGCACTTGAAAATCAACCAGAAATAGTTGTACCATAAGGGACGCAGAAGGACGATGTCCTTGCTAGGCTGAATAACAATGAGGCAAACTCAAGGCTCTTCTAAGGTCAAGACAGCACCCAATGATAGGGTTTTCAAGCTGTCACCGGCAGGTTATTTTCAAGCATTACAAGAAGAAGCATTGGAATACAGAAACTGCTGAGAGATGGCACTGGCCTTTGGAGTGAGAGATAGTATGCTGCCTTACAGGACTTTGGGTAAGGTGGACTCTCAGCTACACCTTCAAGTCAGAGGAGTTCCTCTCAGCTGAAAAGTAGAGAGCAGGGAACATTCAGGGGTTCACCACAAGACCATGTTCACCCAGAAAATGAGGAAAGAAGGTATCACTGATGACTCGAACGCTTGCACAATGCAGTGAGTTAGCGAGACAGGACTGAAGCATGGAAGCCGGTTGGAACTTGGAAATGCCATGTGCAGAGAAACAAAGAACAAGCTGGTGGCTCAAGACCTGATTAGGAGCAACGATATCCAGGAACCAATTTGAAGATCTTGGATGAAGATTAATGCGAGCACCTCCTGCAGGTAGTTTAGAGCAAGGACCCTGGAACAACTGTAGAAGCTGGGGACCACTGAATGCAGGTGCCCCCTGCAGGTCGATGATGCTTGAGGACAAGAAACCTGGAGATCTGAACTGCAATGAAAATTACAACCTGGGTGCAGGTGCCTCCTGCAGGTCATTGAAAAAATAAACCCAGAGAAAAAATGCAGTCATCTCCAGCAAAACTGAAAAGGTAAGGACAGGACCAAGATGGCCGCTGCATAGACTGCATGCAAGCACCTCGGCTCCACGGGAGAATCTCTGACTTAAGCCTTTTTCTTTTCTTCTTTGGGAAATTTCCTCATCTCTTAAAATGCCTCACACAAAAAGAAAGGCGAAAGTAAGAGAAAACATTACCTCAACTCTGATTCCTGATGCAAGAGAGCCGCAGATCGAAGAAGTGTTTGCAAGGCCCACCTATTCGATGCCGAAAGGAGGAGCCACTGGTTATGTCAGCGAGGAGCAGATGTCGAACGCCTTGGCAGAGGAAACATCCCTCAGCCCCGGTGCGCCAACTCCCAATCTGCCATCTGGAATTCCTAGAAGACCGGAGGAAGGACAAACTAAAATGCCGGAGAGACAAACTACCCTAAGGACCCCTGAAGCCCCGAGAAGAGACGGTGGAATGCTGTATACTTCGGAGAGCCCAATTCAGGGCTCCACGGGCCTGAGGGAGGAGGCAAGGCGTGAAGAAGAATTCAGAGGGAGAGACCTCCTGGAGGTAGGAGCAAACGTTCCAGACATACACGCAATGTGTAATATAGATTTGACCAAACCTCCTAAAATCACATGAGAAGAAATTTGGAAAGTCTTAATATCTATGGATAAATCGATAAATACTCTATGATGCTAAAGGAAAATGCAAACAAGGTACAGAGACTCAATAATATAATTACCTGTATGGAAACAAATATGAAGGAAATGGAATCTGAAATAAAGAGTGTTAAAGAGGTGCAAAGCAATCTTATAAAATCAGAGAATTTATGTATAAATAAAATGGAGTCTATTGAAATGAGATGAGAAGGCCTAATTTGAGGTTTCTGAATTTCCCAAAGTCAAGATTAATAGCTCCTAAAGATCTTTTTAAAAGTTACTTAGTTAACATTTTGAAATTTCCTGAGTCAGCCATACAGGCAATATCCAATATATATTATTTACCAACATCTAAGGATGAGAAGAATGAGAAAAATGAAGTATAAGGTCAAGATGCTGTCTCATCTGTGAACTTAACAGCTATATTAGAAATGTCTTATGAAATGCCTATAGAGTTTAGGGCAACTCTTTTGGTGACATTTTCCTTTATTGCTGAGAGAGACTCAGTTCTGCAATTGTTTCTTCGTAATCAGATGCAGCAATTCCATGGACAATTAGTATGAGTTTTTCCGGATATTACAAAAATAACTCAAGAGAGGAGAAAACATTTTTTGGTAATGAGGAGTGAGGTAGTGTCTAGGGGAGCCAAATTTCATTTATGATTTCCATGTAAATGTATAATTATCTTTCAGAATGCCAAATATATCTTTGTTGACTCAGTGCAATTGCATATGTACGTGGATTCTCACTCCTAAACTGTTACGTGCCCCGTCCGCGCCCGTCCTGCGTATGGGCCTGCTCACCTTCATGGTTCCATGGCAGGTCCTGGGTCAGCATTCCTAGCGACAGCTGCTAGCACTTCCAGGCCCCAGCATTCTGTGGCAGCAGTCGCCGGGCCTTCTACTGCACACCAGGCCTCATGCCAGAGCTCGGCTTCTTCAGCGCTGTTGGCCATGCCCCTACACATGCGTGTGTAGACCGCCCGGCCTCTTGTAGGACCAAAGGCGAGTCTTAGCTCTGTGGCACGCCCTGATTGAGTCTCATAAGGAAGTCCCTGCCTGCATGTCCTTGCCTTGGCATGTGGTGCAATGCCTAAGGTGAAGAGACATTCATCAGAAGGTTGTGGGTTCAAGTCCCACTCTCAGTGCTTCCTAGAATTGATTCCTTGTTTGTGGGTCCCAGTCCACACATTTATGAATCCACAAACACTTGTTTCTAAGCTTGTGGGTTCCAGCTCCCACTTCAAGAATTCCATAGAACATCTATGTTGATTTGTAACAGGCACATCTCTGTCTTGCTCTGGACCTTGCTCCTGTTGATTGGATGTGTTCCTGCCAATGGCTGGAGATGTGGCTGGGTAGGATGAAGATTGAGCATTACTTTGGGTTGGCTTATGCTAGATTGTCTCTGTATTTGTTCCAGCATCCTCCTATTTGTCTCCCAGGTAGTACCTCAGTACTGACCTTGGTTTGCTACTTGACCTGCCTGCCTTTTGAACCTGGCCTTTTCCTCTGCCTGACTCCAGCCTGCTATTCATTTATCTGCTGCCTGCCTTTGACCTCCGGTACCTGACCTCTGCTTTGTTGACCATCCCTCAGACTGACTCCTGGACTCTGACCTCCACCTGCTTGATCTTGTCTTCAGATTCTGGCTCTGTTCTTAACCTAGTTGTCATCTACACTCTTCTGGTCCTCCTTGTTCCACTTGACCTCCAGTCTCAAACCTGACCATGCTCCCCCTCTGTCTGTGGGCATGCTGGACTTCCACTCTCCCAGGAGACCCTGCAAGGCCCACCTAAGTCCAAGCGGCCTGGGTCCCTACGGGCTCCTCCCCGGGGGACCTCGGGCTTCCATTGGTGAAGCTCTTCCTAGCCTCTGTCTCCTTCCGTGCTCTGCCTCCTGGGGGCAGTTGCCTCCTGGTCCCTACCAGGAGGTGCATCTCCACTGCCACAGGACAAGGGTCCACCCCCAAGCGCAACATAAAGTAACACCAGGGGGGGATTGAAGGGAAGATAAGTGGGAATACTTGTATATTTGATGTTTGATTTCTTTTTATTGTCTGCTTCTTTACCTTTTGGTCTCCCACCAGTCCTATAATATTCAGATTTATTTAATTACCTGTATAGAAGGATTCTAAGTATATTTCTTTTCTGTATTTTGTTGAGAACATTGTTCTAATGTTTTTTGTTGAAAATTCAACGAAAATAAAATTTAAAAAAAAGAAAGAAAAGGCAAGGACAAAGGAACCAAAAACTAAGCAACTATGGAAGCAATTAAACCTGGGTGCAGGCGCCTCCTGCAGGTCATTGAAAAATAAACCCAGGCACCATACAGATGCTTCCCGAGAGGGATAATTGGCAGTCCCAAACAGATGCAGGCGCCTCCTGCGGATCGTAGTGTAAAATATAAAATCCTGAACAATGGATGGTACATCCAGCAGGTCGAGGGATACACAAAATTCCACAGGGAAAAAATAAGATAGGAGTCTTGGCAAAAAATTCCGAAAGTACAAAAACATGGGCCCGTCACAGGAACATGCTCACCGAGCACATGGCCTTCACAACCTGTTGCGAGAGTGGGAGAGCAGTCGCTTGTTTGAAAGAATGTGTGTCCTTAGACCACAGTGCGCCCCAGAGGGGACACAAGAGAAGAACCGTGGCAAGCGAGGCGTTTCTGAGCATGGGCAGACTGGCTGAATACTTGGAGCTCTCGGACCTCTGCCGAACCTGTTCGCACCAAGAGGAGACCCAGCAACACAATGTTGGTCTCTGGGGTAGCCCTCCAGCCACTCAAAAGCACTTTCAGACCCGCTGCATGGGAATGGCAGGTGCGTCAGGATGGACAGAGGTTGAGGATAGAAGATGATGCTAAAACTAGGACAAGACATGGCAAGGCACTTGAAGACTTGGACGAGATGAAGGCATTTGGACAAGACGAAGGCAGAAGGGCTGAAGAGTCAGACAGGGCACTGCCTCTCAGCGAACCCTGAACAGCCCCCCATGGGCTGGTTGCGGAATACACTGTCCCACTGCACGCCCTACACAACATGAACAGACTGGTTGCGGACCACGTGGAGAGTGGAACAGGCTCAGGGCTGGAACTCAGCAAGGAAGGAAAATCCGGGCAGTGCTAGGAGGAGAATCCAACTGGAACAAGGCTTCAATGACTGGGAACAGGACTCAGGTTCAGATTCAGATTCGGATTCAGGCTTAACTCATGGATGGTCATCTGGAGACTGGGTCTGGCAGGAAGAGGCAAGGCTGGGACTGAAGAATCAGGAAAATCTGGACACAGGAACTGAAGAGACTGGAACATCTGGACATGGGAACCAAAGAGACTGGAACATATGGACACAAGAACAAACTGGATGCAGGATCCGTCGAGAGAGCAAGAACACAGGATGAAGAACAGAAGACCTTGAAGAAGCAAAGATGGACCTCAGAAGCCTCCTGGAAAGCAAGCTGGAACGGAGAATCCAGGAGCAGGCAGCTCCTTGCGAAGGCCACGAGGAACTGAAGAGAAGCCCTTTTATAGGGCTGAACATGCAACGAGGAATGATGTCATCAGATGGGGCTGTGGAGGTTTTCCCGCCACTGGCCCTTTAAATACAGAAGAGAGGTGCAGCTAAGCACCTAGGGAGAAGCTGAGGGCAGATCAGCAGCAATGGCATCAGCAGCACCTGGACCACGCAGAGCAGAGGCATCGGCGGCATCTGGGCCGCAGAGAGAGCAGTGACGAAGGCAGCCTTCAGGCCATGAAGAAGAAAGCGGTGGCAGCAACGCAGCCGCAAGGTGAGCGGCGATGTCAGCAGTCTCCAGCCGAGAAGGAAAGGACAGGGGCGACGTTCCCGCCACACGAAGAATGGCGGCTTCGGCCGGTTGAGGCCGTGTTGATGGCGGCTTGATGCCACAAAGCAGGCAGGCCTCAGTGGTGGCACTCCTGCTGCAAGAAGAAGGAGTGGCGTCCAGGCCACGGAGAGGTGAGAGACTGCTTGCGGTTGGGCCCGCGAGCAGCATTGTAACACTAATCTTGCCCAACAATTGAACTGCAGAATTCTGAACATGCAGTCTACTCATACTCCTCCCAGGTAATCCCAGATATATGGAGTTGCAATAGTCAAGGTATGATATAATTTTAGCATACAAGTTCTTAGCACAATCAAACCAGGTAAAAAGCATTGAATCCTTCTTAACTGACAAACAGGCCGATACAGTAAAGTCCGCGGGAGAGCGGGCGTTTGCCCGCTCTCCCGGCGCACACACCGGCCACTCGCCGGTGCGCGCGATGCAGTATTTAAATTAGGTCTGGCGGTAGATCCGGGCAAAAGGAGGCGCTAGGGACACTAGCGCATCCCTAGCGCCTCCTTTTTGACAGGAGCGGCGGCTGTCAGCGGGTTTGACAGCCGATGCTCAATTTTGCCGGCGTCAGTTCTCGAGCCCGCTGACAGCCACGGGCTCGGAAACCAGATGCTGGCAAAATTGAGCGTCCGGTTTTCGGCCCGACAGCCGCAGGCCGAATTCAAATTTTTTTTTTAACCTTTTTTTACTCTTCGGGACCTCCTACTTAATATCGCCATGATATTAAGTCAGAGGGTGCACAGAAAAGCAGTTTTTACTGCTTTTCTGTGCACTTTCCCGGTGCCGGAAGAAATTAGCGCCGACCTTTGGGTCGGCGCTAATTTCTGAAAGTAAAATGTGCGGCTTGGCTGCACATTTTACTTTCTGTATCCCGCGCGCATACCTAATAGGGCCATCAACATGCATTTGCATGTTGAGGGTGCTATTAGCTGCCGCGGGTTGGACGTGCATTTTCCTCCCCTTACTGAATAAGGGGTAAGGGAAAACGTGCGTCCAAGACTAGGCTAACAGTGCACTCCGTTGGAGCGCACTGTACTTTATAGGCCTGAAAGATAGTAGAAACCTACTTTAACCACTCAGTAATCTAGTGGTCAAAAGTTAATCTTGAGTTCAAATCTAATCCTAGGCTTCTCACATGATCACGAACAGAAATACTATCAGCTTTCCTACTTCACTAAGGGTGAACAACTGGATCCTGAACCCCTAAAATCTCCATCTTCTGGGTGTTCATTTTCAACATATTCAAAGTCTTCCACATGGCAGAGATTACCTTCTCATATCTTCTTATAGACCTATATCATTACTTAATTTAGATGTAAAGATCTATGCAAAGATTCTGGCTAATAATCTACAAAGTATACTAACATTTCTGATTTCTGGGGAGGGGAGGGGCAAGCTGGGTTTGTGACAGGGAGGAAAATTAATATAAATGTATGCAGAATAGCAGTATTGATAGAATGATGTAGAAATTCCATATTAAAGATTTGATACTAATGGGATTTGATGCTGAAAAAGCTTTTGATGAGGTCTTGTGGTCATTTTTATTAAGAACTTTAGAAATTTTTGGTTTCTCAGGGTTAATAAAGGATGCTGTAAAGATCTTGTATTCTAACCCCATTGTTAGTATCATGGTCAATGGAGAGTTGTTAGTATCATGGTCAATGGAGAGTTGTGAAAACCGGTTTGCTTATCTAGGGGAACAAGGCAGGGTTGCCCACTCTCCCCACTGGTATTTATCCTTACACTGGAGCCCTAGTAGTGGCTTTGGAAAATTATATGCAATTATATCAATTGCCTACAATTTACCCATTTGCTGATGATAACTTAATATTTGTTCCGGAGCTTGGGTACATATGGAGAATATCCTAGAGAGCTTCCAAGCAGATGGGGGTATCTTGAGTTCCAAAATAAACTTAGACAAGTCTGAGAAATTGGTAATTTCAGGTTCCTTGATGGCTAATTAGCCCAATTTTCTTCTTAAATGGGCTAACAATTCTAATTCTATTAAGTATTTAGGTATTCAGATACATAGGAATGTTGGATAATGGTATTCATCTAATATTAAACTCTTTATAAAGACCTTTCAACCCAGCACCCAGAAATGGATTCATTTTCCACTCTCTGTAATAGGTAGAATTGCATTATTTAAAATGATGCTGATGCCCAAATTATTTTACACCTTCCAGTTGTTGCCACTAATGTTAAAACCATTGGACATAAAGGTCTTGAACAGATTTGCTCTAAGATCATCTGGAAGAATAAATGAGCTAGACTCTCAATTGCAAAACTGTCAGTTCCAATTGAAGAGGGGGTGGGGGCTCCCTAATATTAAACTATACAATATTTGGTGTTTGCTGAGATCTTTGGGAGATTATTTGAGAAACAGTAACTGTTACTCAGATACTAGGTTGGAACATCTTGCAGAGGCTCCCTATGATTTATGCTTTCTGCTCTATGTTAAATGGAGTAATTTACCGGGTCACTCAAAAATCAGTGTCTCAAACATACACATATAAAGGTTTGCGTTATGGTACTAGTTGAAAAACATGTGGCAAAGTGTTATTGTTTGTAAGGTTTTGGGTGGATCCTTGGACACTGTGGCTGCTGACCACGCCCACGGGGGGAAGTCCCGTGAGGGGCCACAGGTCAGGCTCAGCTTAGGACACACAACACAGATAGATCTTTTATTAACAGTATTGAGGAGCCACCAGAGATGACAGTAGTGAGCAGAGATGAAGCCCAGCTGGGCTTGTAGTCCCTCAGGGCTCTGGAACAGCGATCCCACAATGGCTGTGCTGTAGTGAAGAGAAACTGAGATAGTGAGTACAATGAAGTATATGCAGGGTTCTGGAATAGAGCTTTGTTGGTTGAGTACTCACACAGCGGTTTCTCTTGGTAGGAATCACAGGAGCTGGAAAAAAGGCAGGCCCTCGAGGAGCAAGTACCTGGTTCCAGGGAACAGCTCTGAGAGAAGTAGATAGTAACTCACTGATGGTGTAGGCAGTAGAGATGTGAATCGGAACGGGAATCGGTTCGGATAAACAAAAAACCCACCCTGACCCTTTAAAGCAAACCCCTTAGCTTCCCCCACCCTCCCGACCCCCCCAAAAACTTTTTACAGGTACCTGGTGGTCCAGTGGGGGTCCCGGGAGCGATCTCCCGCTCTGGGCCATCCTCCCGCTCCCAGGCCATCGGCTGCCATTAATCAAAATGGCGCCGATGGCCCTTTGCCCTTACCATGTGACAGGGTATCCGTGCCATTGGCCGGATCCTGTCACATAGTAGGAGCACTGGATGGCCGGTGCCTTCTTGTGCTCCTACCATGTGACAGGGGCTGACCAATGGCACCGATAGCCCCTGTGACATAGTAAGGGCAAAGGCTATCGGCGCCATTTTGAATACTGGCAGCCGATGGTCCAAGTGCAGGAGGTCGCTCCCGGACCCCCGCTGGACTTTTGGCAAGTCTTGTGGGGGTCAGGATGGTCCCTCAAGACTTGTCAAAAGCCCCTGGTGGTCCAGCAGGGGTCCGGGAGCGACCTCCTGCACTTGGACCGTCAGCTGCCAGTATTCAAAATGGCGCCGATAGCCTTTGCCCTTACTATGTCACAGGGGTTACTGATGCCATTGGTCAGCCCCTGTCACATGGTAGGAGCACAAGATGGTGCCGGCCATCCAGTGCTCCTACCATGTGACAGGATCCGGCCAATGGCACGGATAGCCTGTCACATGGTAAGGGCAAAGGGCCATCGGCGCCATTTTGATTAGTGGCAGCCAACGGCCCAAGAGTGGGAGATCGCTTCCTGTGCCCCCACTGAATCACCAGGTAATTTTAAAATGGTTTTGGGGGGTTCGGGAGGGTGGGGGAAGCAAAGGGGTCATTTTTGAAGGGTCGTGGGTTTTTTTTTTATCGGGCCATGGGCGCCATTTTTATTAGTGGCAGCCAAAATGGCGCCGATGGCCCGAGAGCAGGAGATTGGTCCCGGAGCTTCCACTGGACCACCAGGTACTCGTAAAAAGTTTTGGGGTGTTCGGGAGGGTGGGGGAAGGTAAGGGTTTGGTTTTAAAGGGTCGGGGTGGGTTTAGGGGTTGTTTTGGTTTGCCGGTTTTCCCACCCTCCCCCAAATAACTCCCGTTAGTGGACACTAACCCATTAACGATTTTTCATGATAAATCAGGGGAATTTCTATTGTATCGCGCACTCTAACAATTTTTGATGATTTAAAAAATATTGGACGATTTTTTTAAATCGTCAAAAAAAGATTCACATCCCTAGTAGGCAGTAGAGATGTGAATCGTGTCCTCGATCGTCTTAACGATCGATTTCGGCTGGGAGGGGGAGGGAATCGTATTGTTGCCGTTTGGGTGTGTAAACTATCGTGAAAAATCGTTAAAATCGTGAGCCGGCACACTAAACCCCCCTAAAACCCACCCCGACCCTTTAAATTAAATCCCCCACCCTCCCAAACCCCCCCCCCCACCAAATGCTTTAAATTACCTGGGGATCCGGCGGTGGTCTAGAACGGCGGCGGTCCGGAACGGCCCCCTCAATAGAATCGTGTTGTCTTCAGCCGGCGCCATTTTTCAAAATGGCCGCCGCAAAATGGCGGCGGCCATAGACAAAAACGATTCGACGCAGGAGGTTGTTCCGGACCCCCGCTGGACTTTTGGCAAGTCTTGTGGGGGTCAGGAGGCCCCCCCAAGCTGGCCAAAATTTTCCTGGGAGTCCAGCGGGGTTCCGGGAGCGATTTCTTGCCGCGAATCATTTTCATACGGAAAATGGCGCCGGCAGGAGATCGACTGCAGGAGGTCGTTCAGCGGCGGTCCGGAACCCCCGCTGAACGACCTCCTGCAGTCGATCTCCTGCCGGCGCCATTTTCCGTACGAAAACGATTCGCGGCAAGAAATCGCTCCCGGAACCCCGCTGGACTCCCAGGAAAATTTTGGCCAGCTTGGGGGGGCCTCCTAACCCCCACAAGACTTGCCAAAAGTCCAGCGGGGGTCCGAAACGACCTCCTGTGTCGAATCGTTTTTGTCTATGGCCGCCGCCATATTGCGGCGGCCATTTTGAAAAATGGCGCCGGCTGAAGACAACACGATTCTATTGAGGGGGCCGTTCTGGACCGCCGCCGTTCTGGACCATCGCCGGATCCCCAGGTAATTTAAAGCATTGGGGGGGGGGGGGGGGTTCGGGAGGGGGGGGGATTTAATTTAAAGGGTCGGGGTGGGTTTTAGGGGGTTTTAGTGTGCCGGTTTTCCTGCCCTCCCCCTTCCCCCGATTTACGATTTTTTAATGATAAATCGGGGGAATTGGTATTGTATCGTGGCCCTAACGATTTTTTGACGATTTAAAATATATCGGACGATATTTTAAATTGTCAAAAAACGATTCACATCCCTAGTAGGCATCGGTGTCTTCCAGACGGAAGTGAAGTCCAGGCAGCTAGTCCGGGAACATGGGCCCTCGAGGCGCGAGTATCGGTTCCAGACAGCGACCTGAAAGAGAAGAGAGAGGCCCCTGAGGAGCGGGTACCCCAAATAGAGTAAGTCTAATAATGGAGAGGCAGAGTAGCTAGGTATGGAGAGTGAATCCCATCCGTAAGGAGTTCCAGTATGGATACCTGACCTTGCTAACTCGATTAGCTAGCAGTAGTGTAGGCTTTTTGTATCCGGGATGCATGACATCATCACAGGGGGACACCCCTGAGGTTCGCGCCAAAGAAAGTATTTGAAGCAGGGCCGCATGGCGCGCTCACTCTAAGGCAGCTAGATAGCATGGTGGGAGGCAGCGCCCAAGCCGGACCGGGGACACCGGAGAGGACGGCAGGCAGACATCGTGGCAACCAAACGTTCGTCAACCACGGGAGGCATCGCCAGAGAGGTAAGGAGGGCGGAGTGGAGACGTTGGGCAGCGACAGTCATAACACAAAGATAAGATGTACGATGCACATTCAATGATGTGCATTCATAAACACATATTGCCCAAATATGATGGTCACTAAAATTCATTGCTAATGGTTTTGGTATGTTAGTTTCCATTTTGGGTAGTAATTTACCTGGTAACATGGCTACCAATCCTGTGGTGCTAACCATGAGACATGTTTGGAGATTTGTGCATCAACTTTTGTCACTTTCATGGGAGGTGTCATTGTGGTTGCCAATTAGAGATAATCTGTATTCTTGCCTGGGAACCAGAGTAGGATATCCCTAAAGCTAAGTCAGAATAAAATGGTTTTGGTGCAATATTTTATAGATAGTCAAAACTAGAAAGTATACGCCTTTGAACAGATAATAATAATAATCATTTGGCATATAGGCAACTATCGAACCATATTCTCTCAAAAGTATCTGTCAAAGATCAGTGTATCACCTCCAGGGATTTTCTGAAGCTCCTACAGATATTCCAAGGAGGTAAATATTAACTATCTACCTGCTATAAATATTTGCACTCCATTAGCACATATACCACCTTGAAAATATTGGCGGACGTGTAGGGAACAGACCTTAATATAATTATTGAGAAAGATGAATTATATGACAGCCTGGTATGGATTTATAAATCTGTGATTTCAGTTCCTTTGAAAAAGCAGCAGCTGAAAATATTACACAGAATTGTGGTTTCACCACATTGTGTTTTTCAGATGGTTATCAGCAAGGTCCCTTCCTGCCTGAAATGCAATGAGAAAAAGGCTACTTTATTCCACTGTGTTTGGGAGTGTGCTCCTGTCCACCATTTTTGGGCATTGGTACTACAGCATCTAATTACCATCCTGAGGATCTCTGTACCTTTAGTGCCTAAGCTCTGTATTCTATCTATTACACCGGAAAGAATGAAATGCTCCAAAACTGGTCTCATTTTTGTGAATAACGGATTGTGTATAGCAAAGAAATGCATTCTATCTAAATGGCTCTCTCAAGAAGCACCATCAAAATAATATTGGTTGGTGGAAATAACTGAATTATTACATTTACACTATAGATTGTGGGTAATAAAACCCTAGAAATCCCTACAGTCATTTCAGAGTATATGGGGTGTTTTTGTTATGTGGCTGCCAAAAGATATTCATCAGAATTTACTACATATTGAGTAATGTCTTTGGGTATGTTCAAAAGAAAATAAACAATAAATAATAGACCATGGAGAATGGGAGAAGGCTTCACCTACAATTCTATTTGAAAACATGCCATGTAAATAATTTTATGATGGATATGTTTGCAAAAGTCATTTGGTCACAGGGAGGAAGAGAAAGGGGAAAGAAGGAGGGGTTGGGTGGAATTGAGGATTATTATAATTTTATAAGAATTATATGACTAAAATGAGACATTGTAGATGACATTATTAATTGTCTTTGTTGAGCAATCGATGACTGTATTTCTGCTTATTTGTCTAATCAGGTCAATTTTGTAGTTATCAGACATTATATCTATGTAAATAAGATCTATTATTATCAAATCTTGTTCATATATGATTAATAAGACACTTCTGTTCATACTATATACTATAATATTGTCAACCACTGTATTGCAAAGTATTTTAATAAAAGGTATATGCAAAAATAAAAAATCTTGCACTATCTTAGAAGTCTCTTGATAGCAAGTCTACAAGGACACCAGCTCTGCCTAGGAAAGCCCAGTTGGAGGAGTGCTGTAAGAAGAGAAGATTTTCTGTCTGTGTTTTTCAGTGGAGTCTTAAGGAAAAGAGAAACCTTGTTGAGAATCTTGAGAAGGAACAGTACCTACAGTAATTGAAAACAAACATTGAGTAACAACAGTGAGGGTTTTGTAATTGGACTGAGAAACTCTCTGATATTAAGTGCTGACTATATGCTTTCAACTTGTCCATTTAATTTTCTGATTCTCTGGACTTCGAATTTGAACTCTGCAATATGTTTTTTGTATTTTTTTTAACAAAATCCAGATGTGGGCCTTCTGTTTTTGGTGTGAGAATCTCCATATGGGCCCCATAGCTATAACTATTCCCCAATGGAAGGAACTCTATGCTAAGGCTGCAGAAAGATTTTTGCACCCCTATAATGCCTGAAGATGAGCCCCCATGCATATAACATACTTTCCCCATCCTCCTCAACCTTAAACACCACCCCCTCCCCATGGTGACCCTGACCCATTAAAGCTGTAATAGGAGAAACCTTCTCAATTCCAATCTTTGATACATAGCAATGTCACACCCCAAAAAAAACAATAAATGAAAAATTACCCATCCATCCTCATATATAATAAAATCATACAATAAAACATCCAATGATTACTAAAATACATAACAATCCTGAAAACATCTTAAAAAGCATAATTACTAGAAAGAACCTACATATAAACATATGCCCTAAAAATTCTTTAACCCAGAAGTTTAAACATAAAAAATTACTGAGGGTTCCCAAATTTGCCCCTTACCAGAGTGCTTCAGTATCTCAACCGACACTGCCTAGGGAATGTTGTCAGAGTAAGTATAGCAGCCGCAGGCGATTGCAATCTTCAATGGGAAGTGTCATGCATTCAACCAAATTCCTATACCCTTATGTGCAGAGTCTCTTCAAGCCTCCCTGTCAAGAGATCTCTCAATCCAAGGAGAGAGGTTATTCTTTGGGGTGTCTCTCTGGCTAAGGGAGGTGCTGGTGTGGAAGTCTCTCCCTCTAAGGGGAGAGGACTGTGTTTCCTATCCTGGGAAGCTGTTTGGGTCCCCAAGGTCGGGATTTCCAGGCTGTTAGGACTAGGGAGTTTCTGCTGAGGAGCTGAAGGAGGGTTCTTAGGTTTCCTGAGGAAGCGGTTCAGAGGGGAGAAGAGTAAGTTTCTGAGTTTTACAAAGGCATAGAAGTAGTCTCAGGAAAGAGAGAGAGAGGTAAGTCTCTACTCCTGCCCATGCAGAGTGGTCTAAGTTGGGGAAGGAATGGAGTTTCAAGCTGGAGTCCAGTGAAGGCTGCTAGACATTTGCTGCCTAAAGGGAAGCCTCAGCTCAGGAGATCCTGATTTATTCAGAAGAAGCTAAGGCTTGCTATGAGGTTACAGACAGAGCTGCATCCAGAGGAAGCATATACTAGGGGAACAGTCCAGAAGGAGGGGATTCCTGACCCAGAGAGCTTACCTACCAGAGTGTGAAGCATTTGCTATTGTGAAAAATTGAGATTGTTTTTTGTGCCTTTGGACTTTATTTGTTTCTATATTAAATGGTATGCTAAGCTATAATGCACTGCTGTGGATTTTGTTTCGTTACCATCAGTGACCAGTATGGGATTCTTTATTTTCAGCAGCTACTATGTGATGTGTGGTTTTTGACCCTGACTGGACTGTTTGCAGAAGAGCTCCTTTAAAGGCCCTAAAAGATTGACTCTTTCACCCCTATGTGGGAAGAAGCTTGGGAGCATGGGTACTGTGTGGGCTCATGGCTTTCCCAATGAACCCTTGTGCCTAGGAAGAAGTTGGGGCAGGAGTTACACTACTACTAGAGGATAATCACCTATTATAATACATAATTCAATCTAAATTTTAAACATATTGCATCTTTAAAAACTACAGCTAACAATAGGTATAAAAACAAATCTCACCTAAATGCCTGTATAAAAAGCCAGATCTTCACAAATTTTATAGGAGATAAGTCCTGCATAATTGGGCCTTTCTAGATGGTAGATTCCAAAATTTAGGAGTAACCCCTGAGAAAACTTTCAAATGAGTGCCAGCTAACCTGATGTCCTGATTTGATGGAATGCAAAGTAGACCTTCCCTTGATTTTGTTTCTAGACATTTAAAAGTTTCATGCCATGCTGGGTCACATCAGCATTCTGGGAGCCAATGTAGCTTTCTCAAGATTGGACTAATGTGTTGGCAGCACTCTGTATCTAATAAATCTCTAGCTACCATGATCATTTTAATTAATTGTAACTTTCTTAATGTTTTCAAAGACCAACTCATGAGATGTGGCTTCCTTCTTGGGACCCATGTGAGCTGATTCATCACCAGAGCACATGGGTGGATACTGCCCTCCCCACACTACTCAAACTCCACCTATGGATCAGACTGCTGCCGCAGCGGCAGCCGTGAACATCTGCACCACCAGTCCCCAAAGGAGAGAACAACTGTATGCAGTAGCTGGCGTGGAACCACAATGCCCTTTGGGCAATGGTACTTATGGCTGAGGCCTTTTGGTAATAAGGGTCGCTACAGCTCTGTTTGCACCAATTTATTGTTAAGACACCATCTGATTTATAAAATATAATCTGACTTCTTAACAAATGTGTACTTGATCAAAGCAACAACTGAATGTGTCTGCCTCATTATGCCTTCTCTCTGCTGGCATCCTTGGAAAATCTTGAGAGCTGACTAGACATATACCTGTAAAAGCTTTCTTGGACAGCATTACAATTTAAGGGTTTCAAGTATGATCTAACTGTGTAGAGGTCCAAATTCAGCAGGTAAGTTATCCAGATAAAGATATCTTTTGCTGAATATTCAGCAAGACAAGTCTCCCATTGAAAATACTCAGCTAAGGTTATCCGAGTACCTTTATCTGAATAATTGGGTATGCTGCCAAAGCTAATAGCTAGCACATTTAAAACAGATCAGAACAAATATTTTTTTCAATCTGTACACAATTAAAATGTGGAATTTGTTTCCAGAGGAGGGGGTGAAAGCGGTTAGCATAGCTGGGTTTAAAAAGATTTTAGATAAGTTCCTGGAGGAAAAGTCCATAAAATATTATCAACCATTTAGACTTTGGAAAGCCACTGCTTATCCTTGGTTATGAGCAAGAAAGATTGAATCTATTCTTCAGGATCCTGCCAGGTATTTATAATCTGGATTGGTCACTGCCGGAGACAGGATACTGGGCTTGATGGATCTTTGCTCTGACCTAATATGGCATTTCTTATGTCTTATTTCCCCCACCCACTCCTCTGGTGCACTTGTGAGCTTGCCAGCATGTACATTCCAACTCTTGGGGGTCATATATTTCATAAAACCAAACACCCAATAATGTACTACAAACTTCCCATGAAAAGCCCTTGCTCCCCCACTACAAACTGCAATTGCCACCAGCTGCAGTCTTCACAAACCAGGGCCCCAGTGATTCTCCTCTTCTCCAATCAATGCCTCTTTAGTTCTGCCCCTCCCCTCCCCCAATGTATTCAAATACTCTTCCATACCGATCTCTTAAAGAACCAGCAACAAAGTAAAGCCAAACCCCTTTTAATCATAATTAATCAAAATTAGCCACACTGACTATAAACCTGGATGCCGTGGGCGATGAGTCTTCTAGCAAGATTACTGTGGATTTCTTTTGGCAGACTATTACAGATGTAGCCAGCAGGGGGTACATAAAAAAGAGGGGTCAAGGTACTGAGGAGTGGGTTCTTAAAATGGTCCAGCAGTTGGTGTACTGAACTGGCCTCTGACGGTTCTTCTTTACTGGATTGGGAAACTGTTCCCCTCTGAGGATGAACAGACAACCTCCTCACTCCTTTTATTTCTTCAAACTCACAACAGATCATTAGCACCACCCCTCTTGCAAACCTCAACCCTGGGATAATGAGTTCAGACCACAACCTGGTTGGTGGTTCCATATTATTGCTCAAAATAGTTAAATACATGCAAAAAAACCCAAAAAAAACAAAACAAACCCCACAGGGTGTCTTCATTAGTTCCAATTACAGAGGATTTCACAGAAAAGCAGTCAGTCAGTAGCAAAACACTATAAAATATCCTTAGCATCACCATCTATCTCCTCAGCACATGGAATTTGTTTGGCTCAATTTCAGCACTGCTCTTCAATATAAATCAGCCACTATCTCTACTCAGAGGTTAGGATAAAGGATTAGACTTCCGAAAAGCAGACTGTTCTCTTTCGTGGTATCCCTATGATTCCTCCCATGAGCTCTTCCAAAGGAAGCTAGGCCTTAAGCCTAAGCACAGAGTTTTGACTCCCCGCATGAAAAACAAATAATGGAGTCTCTACTCTCTAGTGGTTTCTGGCCCAAGGAGCTCACATAACAGCAGGCAAAAAGAACTAACATAGACCAAAAGCGGTACAAAATAAAATCCCCTACACTCTCTACATGTTTTACTTTTTATACTCCTAGATGTTATCCTGTGACATCACCAGCACTTAAAGGCACAGTTTCCATTATCAACCTGCTACCAGTAAAATAGTTAGGGGTGAATTTTCAAACCTGCGCGCGGGCGTACATGTGTGTGCAAAACCCGGCGCGCACAAGGTGGTGCACACTAGTGCACCTTGCGCGAGCCAACGCCCACGGGCTTTCTCCCTTCCCTCTAACCTAACCTTCCCACCCCTTCTCTTAATCTTTCCTTCTAGCCCTACTCTAACCCCCCCCAAATTCTTGTTATACCTTTTGCACCTGCCTGGAGGCAGGTGCAGGTTGCGCACGCCAGCACCTTGCTGGCACGCGCAACGAGAAAGCAAATGGCCGCTGAGCTGGAGTCCTCTGGCCCCGCCCCACCCCGGACCGCCTCTTTAGTAAAGCTCCGGGACTTAAGACACGTCCCAGGGCTCTATGCTCGTCGCCGGGCCTTTATAAAATAGGCCCGGTGCACGTAACCCACCTAATCGCGTAAATCCTCTGAAAATCCGGCCCTTATAGCCCATTCCTTGATATAGGTAGAGGTTAAGGAATAGAACACTAGTGGCTTAGGGACCAGAATTTAGATCTGGGTCTCATAGACATAGATGTTGGGGTTTGCCTATGTTTTCCCTCAGACATTTTTTTTATTTTACATGAGTTTGGCATTGCTTGCATGGATTGGATTAGTGTTCACCTAAAAAATTAAAAACTATAGTGAGGTTAAATGACTGATTATTTTCCGGGCTATTTAAGCTGTTTGGCATGCCTTGTCCAGTTGTTTTGTATCTGATACCCTCACTATTCCTATTTATATTTAAGCTTTTGATTCATGGTTCTTGTATAAACATTTTTTAAAATCCCCATCGGCTACCTCTCTCATATTTGCATTGGTTCATTTGAGATTTAAGCCTCCTCTTTCTCTCTCCTCTTGCCATATAGACATTAAACAAGTTTTAACTTGCTTTCCCTGCAAAGATCTATTGGGGATGTGGAGGAGAAGCCTTTAATCCAAGATCTCTATATTTATAATTTACAAAATAAAGTGGGAAACATTAAGCAGCTGCTGTATCCTCCCATGAATATAACACTGATTAATGATAATTCTACTTTGAGAAAGAAAATAGAGAATTTTGAAAATTCTCTGAAGAATAAAAATTTAAGAGCAGTTAATTTTGTTAAACTGAAAAAATATTTCAGGGCTTAAACTTTGCAAAAGAAATCTGATTGAGTCTGTCCAAATTCCAAAAGATGGAGTTCTGCCATACTACTTGCCAGCCAGACTCCCTGTTGTTAAAAATTTGGAAGCTTTCAACTTTAGATGATTGAAATTTGACCCATGAATACAAAATGTCTGCAGAGTTGCCAGCTGGAATTTCTTTTGTCCTTGAACCAGATCGAGATTCTGAGGATTCTGAGGCTTTCCTGTTAAAAAATGAACTATGTTTTTCTCTGGTTCCAAAGTAAAGCAGTGCCCTGAAATGTCAGGACAGACACAGGAGAAAAGGAAGAAGTTTTTGGCTCTAAGACACTCAGTCCATCAAAATGTAAGATCAGGTTTAGAGATTCTGTCTGTTTTGGGAACCAGACCAGCAATCGACTTTTCCTGAAAACACCTTAAAACAAGGTCCTGCAAGATTGTATTCTTCCTCAGAATGGGGGCGAGATCTGAATACTAGAGTTTCTTGATCTCTTAGTACTTTCTGGGGTTCACAATGATAAGAATGCAGATTTATTTAGCATAGCATTAATATATTTAACATGTCCCTTTGGTATGCTTTCCAACATATTGAATTTTATATCAACGGGGTCCATGTCTGTATGACCTTCTGGAAACAAAATAATTCTCCAAAGAAGGGATGTAACTTCACTAGATTTGGCTCAGTGGAAGAAAATCGGAATTTCATGAATGAGTTTGAAAGCCATGATGGCTGCTTGATTACAAGCTTGACACTGTACACTGCAGAAAACTGAGTACTATGTAGCGGCTCTCTGAGGTGTTTCCTTTTGATTAAAATAATATCATTTTGAAAAGTGGAGGAGATATTAATAGTATTCAGATAAATGTTCAATGTTTAGGAAAATATTATGAATTTTGAATTTTTTTTATAAAAAATACAAAATATTATTAAACAGTAAATAAAAATTCACATAGGTTATTTTGCAATATAAAAATAGTGGATGTATGATACACAGAAAATATTACCAGTGTGCCTTGAGTTTTTTGAATAGACTATAAGGTGCCATCAGCCCCTTTGCCATTCTTCACTGGTATGAGGTGTTGCAAACTTTGATATTAATAATAACAAACAACTGTTTTCCCCCCAGTTTAAATGACATTTGTTGAGTGAGAGAGGAAAGTATTTCTTCTCATATTGCCTGGAAAAAAAGATAAAAAATGTTTACTGGGCCAAAAAAAGTAGTTTCTAGAAAACAGGCTTACAAACCAAATAGCCTGGAAAATCTGAAGCCTGTTTTATCTGGCAGAGGAAAGATTATCACTTTTTGCTAGACTTTTCATTCTTCATGTGTGAGTGTGAAAAGTGAACTAGCTAGCACAACAGTCTCAAACTCAGTCATTACCTCAAATGGTGCAAAAACAGTGGATAGGGATACAGAAACAGGGCCAGTGACCTATAGGTGTGTAGAGATTTAAAAAAAAAAAAAAAAGTTTCCCTTTTTTAGTTCATATCGGAAGGTTTTTTCCCATGAATTTCAATTTGTGGAATGTTGATTTGTTTCATTCATGTAAAACAAATGAATCAAACCAAAAGCAAAGCGAAAAAAAAAAAAAAAAAAGAAAACAGGGCCTTCTGTCAAAACACCTATCCCTCCCATCTGGAAAAATGCCTGAGGCCAGGATTCCCCTGGACCCCACTTACCTGGTCTAATGGGGATCTGCCTGCATGGCTTAGGCCCAGGTAGAAGCCTCAGCCTTGCATAGATCAAGGACATGATAGGTCACTGCGACCTCAGCCTTGGCCTATACAAGACCAACACCTCAGCTGGAGCCCGGGCCCAGGTCTGAAGTTGGAGCCTGGCCTGGATGCCGAGTCCCAACACCTGCGTCTCAACCTAGGCCAGGGCCCAGGCCAGGTGCAATGCTGTGACCCAGTCTGGAGGCTGGGTGCCATTGCTGGGGCCTTGAACCAGATCCAGGCCTGAAGGTCAGGTCCTGATGCCTGGGCTACATTCTAGGCCAGAGCCCAGGCCCAGGCCCGATGCTGCAGCCCAGCCATACGTGAGGACTCTCAGGATTTCAGCTTGAGACTCAGGGAGTTTGTATCAATTGCAGGATCTCAGGGGAAACACTAGAAATCTCAGGGCCTCTCTGTGTACAGCTCATCCACTCCCCTTCCTCAGTAAGCCTGCAGAGAACAGGAGAAGTGAGGTGAGCCTGACGTAGCCACTGCAAGCAGTATGTGGGGACAAACTGGAGAGGTACTGCAATATACTAGGGATGTGCAGAAGGAAAAAAATTGTTTTGATTCGTATTCGTTTCACCAGGACCCAAATTCATTGCATTCATTGCATAGGGGGGAAAACCAATTCATTTGATTCATTTTATTTGTTTTCCGATTTATTTATTTAAATAATTTATTTAAAGAATTTATATACCGGGGTTCCTGTATAGTATACATATCACCCCGGTTTACAAGGAACCATAACTATCGCTAAGGAACCGTAACTATCGCTTCATTTAGCGGTTTACATTGAACATTTAGTGGTTTACATTGAACATTTAGCGGTTTACATTGAACATAGTTAATTTGAGAAAACATAATAAAACATAAATAAACATAAACATAAATAAACATAAAATAGTTAATTTGAGAAAAAGATTTCCCATTAAAGTCAATGGGGGAAGTATTTGCAGCCTATTTTTGCTGCAGAATTGGGGTTTTCTTATCAATTCTGATGAAACTTCTGGGGAGCAATCACCAGAATGAGGAAAGAGCTCCAAGGTACTTAGACTGTGGCAAAGTGGCACCAAAGTGGCATGAATAGCCTAAGGCACTGTAAAGGGGCAAAGGGGTACCAGGAGTGGCAAGAGTGCTATAACAGAGATGCAAAGCAGCAGCGAGAGTGTCAAAAACACACCACAGCTTCAAAAGAGATCACCGATAATAGTTGCATGAAGCCTCGATGGCAGCACGACAGGCAAAGTGGCAAGCACAATGAAGGGGGAGCATAGCGAGCAGAATGGGTGTAAGAAAAAAACCACAAGGTGCTGATTAAGGGACAAAGCAGCAGAAAGACGAGCATCAACACATTGAACCATGATAGTGGCAAGAACACCAGAAGGAGTAGAATCATCTGGTGTGTGGCAGCAAGGCAGAGTGGCAGAAAGTTGATAGGTGCAAGACAGGATGGCAGAGCGGAGGTAGTCAGGTTGCTGTGGTTTTGATAGAGGAAAGACAAGGAGGCAAGACAAGACGAAGCTCAGCATGCAGCACAACTGTCAACCAGGGCGTACTGTCAATTTGACCCATCTTGAAACACGGACCAAGGAGTCTAACACGCGTACTAGGACCTGAAACATGATGAACTATGCCTGGGTGGGGTGGAGCATTGCTGCTGTGCACAGGGCCGGTGCAAGTGTATGAGGCACCCTAGGCAAACCTTACAGCCTGGCGCCCTACCCCCACCTCCCCATACACAATTTTAAAATATGCATTTAATACATATTTTACATGAAAAGTGACATTTATTTATTTATTTATTTATTTATTTAATTTTATATACCGGCAACCGTTTGCACATCGTGCCGGTTTACAGATAACTTACAAACAAAGATATGTAGGCAGAGCCTTTACAAGGAACAGTGTTTAAAACATAGCTCAGAAACAGAGCAAAACTAGCAAACTTGTGGAAAGAGGGGTAGGGGTGGTCGAGACAGGGGAGGGGGCGGGGGGGGAGGGTGGGTGGGTGAAAAACAGGTACAAAAAGGAGTAATATGTACAGGTACAAAAGGAGTAATATGTACAGGGGTCGAGAGATTATTGACGTATACATAGGTTATATTATTGACATCTATATACATTGGCAAATTGACATAGGTTATATTCTTGAAATATACATAGGTTATATACAAAACTGTATAGGCATGTAGAAAATAAGAGATTCAGGTGAGAAAATGGGAACGGTAGAGCTATGTGTCATATATTATGTGCTAGAAGTTAGGAGTGGGGTTTGTAAGTCATTAGAGGGTGTGGGGGTAGGTCCAGAGGAGGGGGTGTTAGTACGGGGAGGTGGTAGGGTTAAGGTGTTAGTAGGTAAAGTTAAGGTTTACCTACATTCTGAGGTAAAATTAATATATACATTATTGTGATAATTTCATGCACTGTTGTGATGCCAACAAGAAAACTTTGCATCTTGGAATTCATATGGCATCATACCTATTGTGATATATTTCAGCATTGTCCTCCCGTATCAACACAGTACTATCTGCCAACGCTCAAAGAATAACAACCCTACCTATGAAAAAGAATACCACAAATATTACACCAGAATCTAAAATATCAATACACCTCCTATCAGGAAAACAGAATAGGCCAAGCTAAAGCTACTACAGATCCCTACAGAGAAACCACATATTAAAAGAATGCTCCATCTCAGTCTTTGCATGCAGAACACAAACCCTCACTAAATACAGAATAAAGCCACATAAAGTATAAATAGAAATGTTCAGACAACAACTGAACTGTAAAATGCATCACGCCAGACTCTATACAGTGCAACAATGGAAAAACAAAAATTTCACCATTCCTCATGAAACAATCAATAAAATCAAGATATATAAACCATTAATCATAATAGTAAAATCATACTAATAAAATCATTTCAAAACAGTTGATGAATAGAATATCCAATAATTAAAGACTCATGCAAATTTTGAAAGCTTTACCAAACACCAATACAATATTTCAAACAGTAGACACATCTCATACTACCCAATAATTAAAATGGTAATCAATCAAGAAAAATGAACTTAAAAAGCTACCTTTACTTACTTTCTCCAGCAGTTCTCCTACTCCCTTCCCTTGCAGGCCACACCAGAAGCCGCAGTAGCTGCTGAAGCTGTCCTCATGTTCCTCTTCCTTATGGACCACAACTAGTCTCTTCTGTCTCTCTCACACACACACACACCAGTCACACCCTCAGGACCAGTTTCTGTCTCTCGCACACCAATCATCTCCCCAACCAGTCTTTCTCTCATACACACACACACCAGTCATCTCCCTGATCAGTCTCTCTTACACATACACATGTCACCTCTCTGGCCAATCTCTCTCAATCATACAATGCTCTCGCTCTCTCTTACTTACACACAGGCTTTCCATCACACACATGCTCTCTCTATTTCACTTACACACAAGCTCTCAATGACACACATGTTCTATCTCACAAACAGGCTCAATCACACACATGCCCTCTCTTACAGCCACAAGCCAGCCAAAAACATGCTCCATCTCTCTCTCGCACACACACTTTGACACACACAAGCACTCTCCCTGACTCACATATACACCACACATATAGAAGCACCCTCCCTATCTCACATATATGAAGCACCTTCCCTGTCTCTCACACAGAAGCACCATTCCATTCTCACATACACACCGCATACACACACACACAGACGCACCATTCCTTTCTCACATACACACCACATACACACACACACACACACACACACACACACACACAGAAGCACCATTCCAATCTCAAATACATATATATACAGAGGCCCCCAGCTGAACAGCTCATCTCCAGCAGCGGCTAGCAGCGCCGATCTTCTTTTCTTCGGTCCCACCAGCCTGCTCTCCGGCAGCGGCTGGCAGCACCCATCTTCTTTTCTTCAGCCCCGCCGGCCTGGTCTTGGGCGGTGGCTGGCTGCACTGATCTTTTCTTCAGCCCCGCCGGCCTTCTCTCTGGTTGCGGCTGGCTGCGCCAATCTTCTTTTCTTCGGCCTCTACGGCGTGGCTGGCTGCGCCGGTCTTCATTTCTCCAGCAGCGGCTGGCTGTGCCGATCTTCTTTTCTTTGGCCCGACGCCCTCAAATGTGAGCAGGAGCAGAGGAGGCCACATGATCAGCTAGTCCGGCCCACTGGGGGAAGCCCGATTTCCCGATAGGCCAGTCTGCCCCTGGTGGATACTCTCAATGGCCTTCTATTTCAAACGGCCACTAAAACACCATGGCGCGAACCAAAAGAATGAAACTTATGATATGTTGCATTCGTGGGAAGTTCACCATGCATTTTGCAGACCCACGAATGCAACGAATAGGGACCTATTAGTTGCGGACTGCGCATTCGTTCAACACGAATGCACATCCCTACAATATACACAAAACTCAGTCTGCAGTTGTGATTCCAGGACTTAGAAATCACTCAGCTAAGGGGAGAGTGAGGATGCATGGAGCTGAGATTTATAGGGGGAGGGAGCAAAGAGAGTGCTGGGGTCAGGGAGAATACTGGGTCATCTCAGGAGGAAGGACAGGTGATGGTGATGGGTGGGAGAAAAAGAAAGTGTGGATTAGTTGGGTGGGGGGAGGGACGGTAGAAGAGAGAAAGCTGATACATATTATTCTATTCCTTCCACCCTCTGCTAATTAACAGCAATCTCAAGGTAACCACAACTCACAAGTTCCCAGGTGTGGGCCCAGCTCGGAGACTGGGCTTTGGCTTAGTTCAGGTCCAGGCCCGGAGCCCAGGCCTCTCATCTCTGATGATGGCGTCCTCTTCTTTCTTCTTAAACTGACACTCTTCACTGTGAATCACAGATCCTGCCCTGAACGCTGCTGCTGCTTCCCTGTTTTGAATGAGGAAGGACAGATGGCGTGAAGCCCTGCTATTTTGTTTTGGTTGTTGTCTGTGTCTTGTGAATACTGAAGTGCAGAAATAGGGGTAAAAGGTTGAAAGGGTAAATAACTGTCCTTTATTTACCTGTTCTACCCCATTCATGATTTTATAAACTTCTATTATGCCCCCTCTCAGTCATCTCTTTTCCAAGCCAAAGAGCTCTGGCTTGCGTAGCCTCTCATCATATGAGGGATGTTCCATCCATTTTATCATTTTTATCACCCTCCTCTGCACCTTTTCTAGTTCCACTATGCCTTTCTTGAGATGGGGCAAGCAGAACTGTAGTTAGGAGGTAATTTTCAAAGGAATTATATCTGTAAACGTAACATACTATCATAGCAATTGCCAAAAGCCCGTTTACGTGTTTAAACTGCACTGAAGAGTGTAAAACCCAGTGACAATTCAATGGCATATATTGTAGCAATTTTCAAGAGCCCACTTATGCGCGTAAAGAGCATTTATACGTATAAACCTAGTTTTAAATGTGTAAATTCTTTTGAAAATTACCCCCATAATACTCAAAGTGCAGTTGCACCATGGCTTGATACAGAGGGAATATGATATATTCTATTTTATTCTCCATTTCTTTTCGGATCATTCCTAACATTCTATTTTCCTTTTTGACTGTCGCCATGCACCGAGACAAGGATTTTAATGATTTGCCTACAAGGACTCCAAAGTCCTTTTTCTGGCCAGCGACTCCCAGTACAGAACCCAGCATTGTGTATCTGAAGTTGGGATTAATTTTCCTTATGTGCATCATTTTGCACGTTCCACGTTAAATTTCCTCTGCATTCAGCTGCCCAGTCTTTAAGTCTCACAAGCTCCTTCTGCGGTTCATCATAATCCACTGCTATTTTAACAAAGGATCTGATATGAAGGGTCATACAGAACTTTCCCAAGAGAACATCACATAGTATAAGCTACTATTAAGCACCAGTGTGAGCAGTGGAGAATCAGAAGTTATATAAAATCATGCTGTGGAAATCATAAAGCAGATAGATATCCTAGAATCTACTCTAGTACAATGACAGCATTTTTAACCGGAGGTGTGAACCCAAAGCTAAGAGAGGGCAGTGCACAGACAAGACAAGTCTAGTGGGTTCTAAAAACAGCAAGAGACAGGCATCTTGTGCTTGCATTGGCCACTTTCCCCTTAGATTGAGCTCTCAGGTGCTACCATCCAGCAGGGCTTGGACTGGAAAACAGGAAACATAAGGCACAGATAAGGCGATGTAGACCCTAAACCTGGAGACATGAAGGCACCCACAGATGCAGGGCAGGACCACTTGATCTGGTACAGCTGTCATGGGGAGATGGAGACATCACGTATTAACTTTCTGATATTAACCTTCCTGCTCCACTTTTAGTATCCCACCTGTTTAAATTTTGAATTGCCATCCAGGCAGTCACTAGAACTTTTACTGATAGTAGTTCTCAGTTCTGAATTCACTCATTCCAGTTCTCGCATTAATGCATCCTTCTAGCATATATTCCATATTCATTCTCCTGTTATATGCTTCCCCTCTACTATTTTGTTCAATTGTTCTTTATGAAAAAAAGTTTCATGTAAAACCGTCGCCAACTTACTGTTTAAATGTTCTATGTAAAGCCGTGGGCGTTTTTCTGTTTCATGTAAACTGGAGTGATCTGTATTTCATACAGGAACCTCGGTATATAAAAAAATTAAAAATAAATAAATAAAATATAAAATTACGTTGGATTTATACATTAAAGTATGTTCATGTTGATGGGTGAAATTTAGACATGGAATGGGAAGCTCTGCAATGTTTAAATCAGATTTTCCTTTTGATAAGGGATATAACATTCATTGTCACTGTTTGTATCTGTCTTCAAATAGGGTAATCTCTGATGCTATTATCTATATAAGGCTGTTATAACAAGATTTTTCCCTTCCTGTTGGATAAAAGCTGAAATCTGCCTAGTGATTGGCTCATTTGAATCATATATCTTGATTCATAGATTTGAGTCATTCATGCGTAGCACTTTGAATCTCTTTTTAATTGGTTGGTCATGTGATTTGCAATGGACACTATTTAAATTGTGTTTTTTCCAGAGAAGGAATGATGTAGAGAATTTGAAGAAGTTGGGAGGAATATATATAAATTCAAGCAGCATGAGCAGCTGCATTGGGCATTAAAAGATATGGATTGTGGAGTTCCAAGCTGCACCAGTTATAGCTAAATAATGAGAATATTCCTTTTTAATTGCAGAAAATATTATTCAAAAATCAGTATTTATGTATATGATATGCTATCAAATGCAATAACTGTGTCTAATATATGGGCAATGATTATACATGTTAGCAGTACATAAAACATAAAAAGAGCAAGTTGATTCTAAATGTATGTTAACCCACATGATGCCCATTAATAACAAATATTTTGTTACATTTTAGTTTTCTATTGACCAGCCTACAGGAAAATTTGTTTTTCATTGAGGTAGGTTCATTGAGTTTCTGACATTTGAGATTGATTACCATTTTGGAAACCCAGATAAAATATATTCCACAAGTTAAAAAAGGCTAAAAGAAGAGCAAACATCTGCATACTATAAAGCAAGTATCAACAACAGCCATTAAATATTTCTCTTTCTCTCCCAAAATATCTTGCATAAATACAGTACATTATTACATGCACTTATAAATCCTCAACATTCAGCAGTATGGTTTCTTCTGCTTTGTGCAGTGTATATATTTAAGACTTGCCAGTGCAGGGATACTGTAGGTTGCCAAAGAGGGAAGTTCTTTTATTATTAGTTTCTTTCAGGAATGGAGATTTAAAGCTTTCCTTACTATAAATCTTAATATACTGTAGTTTTCTATCTACAATAAAATAAGTTGCCATATACTGTCAAACATGTTATAATAATTGGCAGACAGACTCACTATCCTTCCTGAACTGGGTAAAGACACTGAATCCTGTTATACTTAATAAGATAAGAAAACTTTTACAGAGAGTTGTTTTCCTCTAAAATTAAAGTTTTGAAAGTAAAAAAGAACCATGTATTAAAATGCAAAAGTAACCTAATGTTTTTGGGAGTCCAAATAATAATCAGGCCCAAATTTTTAAAGAAATTTTTTTTTTTATAGAAATAAATTACTTCTGTCATCCTAGGAGTTGATTCATGCTTAATTTGGACCTAGAAATATTTCTGGCAATAATGCATTCACCAGCTGGGGTGAATAAATTTAATTGTATCCTGTGTTTGAAAACAGCTGCTGAGAGGCTCCACACACATCTCAGCAACCCTGTATAAAATCCATTTTTATATTTTAGCCTTTTTCCCATTATTCAGTACATAATACATCATCAGCTTCATTACAATATTCATAGGCTTCGCTATCCATTTTCAGACCTTCAAAGTTGCACTGCTGATGTCTGCAACATCTGGAATTATGCAGAAGTACAGGGACAGCGAGGCCCCCACCAGGCTGGCCTGGACAATAGCATCAGGAAAGGAAGAACTGAAGTGAGGAGGCAAGAACAATTCCACAGTTAGTAGAAATTTATGAGGAATTTGCTGCAGCAACGGAATTGCAGGAAAGGGCTATCTATATAGGGGGCGTTTCAACCGTATCAACAACCTCTTTTAAACTGATTTAAAATGTTGTTGATGTGGATGCATGTCACATTCTTAAAATGCAGCAAGTGTCACTGCTCATTGAACAATAGATGTAGGAAACTATTAACTTGTAATGCCAGCTTTCCTCTGGCTTTTTCTGCCATGAGGTACATTGGGACCCAAGCAACATTCAATGAAGGGTTTTCTTCCCCACACCCAGTAAGATGAAATCTAGTTTCTATTTAAAAATAAATATATTTGTATAAACTTTTGGATGCTCACACATTGTTGGTATGCCCAATGTGTGATGGTGCTGCATTTGGCTGACCGCAGGACGGACCCGTGACCAGCCACTCTTACCTCCAGTCCAAAACCGCAGGTGGGATCCTCTGGCGTTGGGGCAGGCCTCTTGGGCAAAAGCCCTGCAGGCCGCCATGCCTAAACAGGCCCGATGTGCCGGCCAGAAGAACGCCACCGTCAGCTGCTTCGGGCATCCCTAGGTGCATATGCCCAGAACTAGATGCCTTTTAAAGGGCCCTCAGCGGTAAATCCCCCACAGTGCCCTTGGATGATGTTCAGAGCAGCTTCCTATTTAAGGCTTCCTCTGACGCCTCTCAGACACCTCGGCAATAGGTCAACTCCTTTGGAGCAGCTGTTTGCCTCTATGTGTTCCTGATCCTGGTTCCTGCTTCGTGTCTTCCTGATTGTGTTTCTGAGTTCCATGCCTTCTTCCTGGTTCCTGCGTGGCTGTTTGGTTGAGTTCCTACTTCTTCATGGTCAGTCTTCATTCCCGTTTGTCTTCATTATCTTCTCCTTGCTTGTGTGGCTCCTCGTCCTCCTGCTCCTTGTCTCGTTGGATGGACCTTTGGCTTTGCTTCGGACTGGACCCTTACGCTGCTAGCCTTTTGCCTGCACCTGACCACAGCCTGAGTTTCGATGCTGAGTGAACTCTGCCTGCCCTGACCACAGCCTGAAGTGGACCTTGTTTGCCTGCTGCCTGCCCTGACCCCTGCTCGATGTTGACTCTGTTCTTCTTCTCTGTGCTGGCCTGCACCTCTCGTCTCGACAGTTCTTCAGACTCACAAAGGCCCGTGCCTAAGTCCAGCTGGCCCTGGCATCGGAGGACTCAACCTAAGAGGAATTAGGGCTGGTAGTGTTGAAGCTCCGGTGGGGCCTCTGCTTCAGCCAGCACTGCTTGCCGAAGGAGGGGACCTGCAGAGCTCCTCCCTGCAGGTTGCACCAACCCCCCCTCGGTTCAAGGGTCCACTGTCACAAAAGATTGCTGAGGCCATGGACCCTGCAGATGCGTCGGGCCTCCAGGCCATTCCCAGCCTAGCACAGAAGATTCTACAGCAGTAGCAGTTCCTTGATATCATGGCGACATTGATGGAGTGCGTTAGCACCTGCCTAGATACTGCTGTCGCTTCGCCAGCTACATCTTCACCACTACTCCCCCTGCGGCACCTGCACTGCCCACATTGCAACTATTGGCTCCACTCCAGTACACTGGAGATCTGAAGCAGTGCTGGGATTTCCTGAACCAGTGTTTCATGCACTTCTCACTCCAGCTGGCACTGTTTCTTACCGAGGCTGTGAAGACTATCCTTGTGCTCTCCCTGCTGAATGGGAAGGCTTTGCCCTGGGCATCTCCCTTGTGGGAATGAGCAGATCCCTTTGTACAAGATTTGAAACAGTTCATCTGGGCCTTCAAGCTGGTTTTCGATGAGCCAGGCCGTTTGGCCACAGTAGGTTCAGACCTCCTCCACTTATGACAGAGTAGTCGGCCCTTAATGGACATCCCGATTGAATTCCAAACCATGTTTATGGAGCTGAACTGGGGAGAGGACAGCCTCTGCAGCATGTTCATGGAGGGGTTGTCTTCATGGATTAAAGACGAGCTAGCCGCTCACGAGCTCCCTGAGTCCATGGATGGCCTGATAGATCTGGCCAGGAGGATCGATCATAAGAACATAAGAAGATAAGAACATGCCATACTGGGTCAGACCAAGGGTCCATCAAGCCCAGCATCCTGTTTCCAACAGTGGCCAATCCAGGCCATAAGAAGCTGGCAAGTACCCAAAAACTAAGTCTATTCCATGCTACTGTTGTTAATAATAGCAGTGGCTATTTTCTAAGTCAACTTAACTAATAGCAGGTAATGGACTTCTCCTCCAAGAACTTATCCAATCCTTTTTTAAATACAGCTATACTAACTGCACTAACCACATCCTCTGACAACAAATTCCAGAGTTTAATTGTGCGTTGAGTAAAAAAGAACTTTCTCCAATTAGTTTTAAATGTGCCACATGCTAACTTCATGGAGTGCCCCCTAATCTTTCTATTATCCAAAAGAATAAATAACCGATTCACATCTACCCATTCTAGACCTCTCATGATTTTAAACACCTCTATCATATCCCACCTCAGCCATCTCTTCTCCAAGCTGAAAAGTCCTAACCTCTTTAGTCTTTCCTCATAGGGGAACTGTTCCATTCCCCTTATCATTTTGGTAGCCCTTCTCTGTACCTTCTCCATTGCAATTATATCTTTTTTGAGATGTGGCGACCAGAATTATACATAGTATTCAAGGTGCAGTCTCACCATGGAGCGATACAGAGGCATTATGACATTTTCCGTTTTATTCACCATTCCCTTTCTAATAATTCCCAACATTCTGTTTGCTTTTTTGACTGCCGCAGCACACTGAACCGACGATTTCAATGTGTTATCCACTATGACGCCTAGATCTCTTTCTTGGGTTGTAGCACCTAATATGGAACCTAACATTGTGTAACTATAGCATGGGTTATTTTTCACTATATGCATCACCTTGCACTTATCCACATTGAATTTCATCTGCCATTTTGATGCCCAATTTTCCAGTCTTACAAGGTCTTACTGCAATTTATCACAATCTGCTTATGATTTCACTACTCTGAACAATTTTGTATCATCTGCAAATTTGATTATCTCACTCGTCGCATTTCTTTCCAGATCATTTATAAATATATTGAAAAGTAAGGGTCCCAATACAGATCCCTGAGGCACTCCACTGCCCACTCCCTTCCACTGAGAAAATTGTCCATTTAATCCTACTCTCTGTTTCCTGTCTTTTCGCCAGTTTGCAATCCACGAAATGACATCACCACCTATCCCATGACTTTTTACTTTTCCTAGAAGCCTCTCATGAGGAACTTTGTCAAACGCCTTCTGAAAATCCAAGTATACTACATCTACCGGTTCACCTTTATCCACATGTTTATTAACTCCTTCAAAAACATGAAGCAGATTTGTGAAGCAAGGCTTGCCTTGGGTAAAGCCATGATTACTTTGTTCCATTAAACCATGTCTTTCTATATGTTCTGTGATTTTGATGTTTAAAACACTTTCCACTATTTTTCCTGGCACTGAAGTCAGGCTAACCAGTCTGTAGTTTCCCGGATCGCCCCTGGAGCCCTTTTTAAATATTGGGGTTACATTAGCTATCCTCCAGTCTTCAGGTACAATGGATGATTTTAATGATAGGTTACAAATTTTTACTAATAGGTCTGAAATTTCATTTTTTAGTTCCTTCAGAACTCTGGGGTGTATACCATCCGGTCCAGGTGCTTTACTACTCTTCAGTTTGTCAATCAGACCTATCACATCTTCTAGGTTCACCGTGATTTGGTTCAGTCTATCTGAATCATTACTCATGAAAACCTTCTCCAGTACAGGTACCTCCCCAACATCCTCTTCAGTAAACACCGAAGCAAAGAAATCATTTAATCTTTCCACGATGGCCTTATCTTCTCTAAGTGCCCCTTTAACCCCTTGATCATCTAACAGTCCAACTGACTCCCTCACAGGCTTTCTGCTTCGGATATATTTTAAAAAGTTTTTACTGTGAGTTTTTGCCTCTACGGCCAACTTCTTTTCAAATTCTCTCTTAGCCTGTCTTACATTTAACTTGCCAACGTTTATGCATTATCCTATTTTCTTTTGTTGGATCCTTCTTCCAATTTTTGAATGAAGATCTTTTGGCTAAAATAGCTTCTTTCACCTCCCCTTTTAACCATGCTGGTAATCGTTTTGCCTTCTTTCCACCTTTCTTAATATGTGGAATACATCTGGACTGTGCTTCTAGAATGGTATTTTTTAACAGTGACCACGCCTCTTGCACACTTTTTACTTTTGTAGCTGCTCCTTTCAGTTTTTTTCTAACAATTTTTCTCATTTTATCAAAGTTTCCCTTTTGAAAGTTTAGCACGAGAGCCATGGATTTGCATACTGTTCCTCGTCCAGTCATTAATTCAAATTTGATCATATTATGATCACTATTGCCAAGCGGCCCCACCACCGTTACCTCTCTCACCAAATCCTGTGCTCCACTGAGAATTAGATCTAAAATTGCTCCCTCTCTCATTGGTTCCTGAACCAATTGCTCCATAAGGCTATCATTTATTCCATCCAGGAACATTATCTCTCTAGCGTGTCCCGATGATACATTTACCCAGTCAATATTGGGGTAATTGAAGTCTAACAGTACATAAGAGCAAAATACTGCACTCCAAGCAATATCGCAGAAAACACAAGTGCAGGCACACAGTTCAATCCTGACAGAGCACTCACAACCGGTGTATATATTAAATTCTTTTAATCCTTCAATATGGCAACTCCTCTGACTCATACAGGCAACAGACTTAATGGCGTCCCCCGACACGGTACCCGTGTTTCGCCGCGGGCTGCATCGGGAGGGCTCGCCAATAGGGGTTCATAAGAAAGCTGTGAAAGATAAATATACATCAGGACAACAAAACAGGACTTATAACCGAACATAAAGTGCAAAGTTATACAACATCATAACATACCTGACAGCATAGGAACTTAAAAGTGACAGGGAGCGCACTACCCTTTCCCACTGACAGGTATTTAAAGCTGATTAAGGCGCCAAAACAGGAAGACAAACCACGTGGCGTGCTTGTTTGTGGCGGAATTTGAGGATCTTTTTGTGTACCCTGGTGAATGGTTTCAACACATAGCAGTGTGGTTCCGCTACATCGATGATATCTTTTTACTTTGGCAGGGTACAGAGATTCAATTCTATATGTTCATTGATTGGCTCAACTCATGTAATTCTAATTTACAGTTCAATTTTTGTTTACATCGTTCCCATATAGCTTTTTTGGATGTACTTGTGTCTGTGGATGAGGGTCGTTTTTCGACCACCATCCACCACAAGGACACTGATAGGAACACCTTACTTGCCTTTCAAAGTTGTCATCCTAGTACATTACGAAGGAATATTCCCACTGGCCAATTTTTTAGGCTTCGTAGACTTTGTACCACCAGATGTGAGTTTCTCAAACAGGCTCAAATAATGTCCTCTCGCTTTATATCCCGTGGGTACCCGAGGCATGTAGTTAAAAAGGCGATGAAACGGGCCTTGTACACCAATCATGAACTATTATTTTTACCATCGTCCCATGATGATCAAACAGTCACAAATTGTATTCTACCATACTCCACTCTCAGCCGCCAGATTACTGCGATGATTCGCAGACATTGGGAGGCTCTGTCCTTACACACTTTATTCCCGGGTCCCCTTAGATTCACTTTCCGACGAGGAAAAAATTTACGTGACAAACTCATTCATACTGATATTCCGGTGCCACGGAATCTTGATAGTGTACTTGGTCACCATCCGTGTGGACGATGCATTGGATGTTCCCACACTTCACCCTCTACTAGTTTTATTCATCCAGTTTCCAAAAAAACTTTTAGGTTATGTTCTTACTCCGATTGTACTACGGCTGGAGTGATCTATGTTATTACATGCCCTTGTCCTCTGATCTACGTCGGGAAAACATCCCGTATGGTAAAAACCCGAATCATAGAGCATTGCTCCAATATTCGTCATTCCCGTGAAAATGAACCCCTCGTAGACCATTGGGTTAAAAAATCACACACCTTGTCAGATCTCGCATACAGTGTCCTTGAGGTATTCCCGCGGTGCCCACGAGGGGGTAACTATTCTGAACAACTGGGTCGCATCGAACAACGTTGGATTTTCACTTTAGATTCAGTATCTCCTAAGGGGTTAAATCGAGACATTGAATGGTTTCTGTTCACATAGAACTCTTCCTTAGCGCTGGTCATTCATAAGCACTGTTTGGTTTACAACCCTGTTGAGGCGCGTCACAGGAACGGCAGCCAATGAATGGGACGGTAAAGTCCCACGTGGTTTGTCTTCCTGTTTTGGCGCCTTAATCAGCTTTAAATACCTGTCAGTGGGAAAGGGTAGTGCGCTCCCTGTCACTTTTAAGTTCCTATGCTGTCAGGTATGTTATGATGTTGTATAACTTTGCACTTTATGTTCGGTTATAAGTCCTGTTTTGTTGTCCTGATGTATATTTATCTTTCACAGCTTTCTTATGAACCCCTATTGGCGAGCCCTCCCGATGCAGCCCGCGGCGAAACACGGGTACCGTGTCGGGGGATGCCATTAAGTCTGTTGCCTGTATGAGTCAGAGGAGTTGCCATATTGAAGGATTAAAAGAATTTAATATATACACCGGTTGTGAGTGCTCTGTCAGGATTGAACTGTGTGCCTGCACTTGTGTTTTCTGCGGTAATTGAAGTCTCCCATTATTACCGCACTACCAATTTGGTTAGCTTCCCTAATTTCTCTTAGCATTTCACTGTCAGTCTCACCATCTTGACCAGGTGGACGGTAGTATACTCTATAGTCTTCCCCGACACAAGGGATTTCTACCCATAAAGATTCAATTTTGCATATAGTCTCATGCAGGATGTTTATCCTGTTGGACTCTATGCCATCTCGGACATAAAGCGCCACACCGCCTCCCGGGTGCTCCTCTCTGTCATTGCGATATAATTTGTACCCCGGTATAGCACTGTCCCATTGGTTGCCCTCCTTCCATCATGTCTCTGAGATGCCAATTAAGTCTCTGTCATCATTCACTGCTAATCATTAATATCTCTCTCCGCTTGTGATGAGAAATCCAAATAAATGTACTCCCAAAATTCCGTGCTCTCACCCACTAAAAATGTGTTCAATTGAACTATCTTATTTTTATTTATATTACCAATCAGTTTTAATAAAATATATTGAAGAACGAGGTAAGTTTCATATTACTGGTGCATGCCTCCACGGCCTTGCGCCCTTCTCGTAGTATAATCATTAACTTGCCTCCTTCCTCCTTTTGTGATTTTTGTGTGTTTTATAAATAATTTTAATATAATATTTATGTCAAAAAAAATTTTTAAATCAAAAAGATTTTTAAATCAATTATAATCTCCACTTTGCATGATCGGGGTAAAACAACTTATATTTTTTCTGTTGCTTACAATGTCATCTTAACTTTCATTGAATAGCTAAAATTCATGTATCCCTTATGCTCATGGACAATTATATTTCAATCTCCATTAAATTTATGCGCCATCTATCTTAAATGTCCCTACAAGGGTTTTGTGAACGCCGAGTTCCTATATATTAAACTGCCACTGTCCAAATGAAACTGTTAGAGACTTATCTCCCGACACAGCTGCGTTTCGGTCTTTCTTCGTCAGGGGAGAATGTCCATTCCTGTTGTCCTTAGTTCATGGTTGATCCAAAATTCATGGCGTTTTTTCAGGCTGTCCGTTCTCTCTCTCCGGCTTACAAGCTCAGAGTGACGGCGTTATTCTTAGCGCTTTCTCTATGCTTTAAAAGCTAGTCAGCAGATCGCTACTCGACCAATGGCGTTGGATACGTGTTGCGTGTTACGTCATATTCACCAGCAAATGCTGATTGGTGGTCTCAAAATTAAAGGGCCGCTTATCCCACATAAACATACGTCAATACCCATTCTGTTTCAAATTAGACTCGCCCACTCTATCTCTTCATTTAGTCCATGTGGAACCACAGTATTCAGCCTGAAAATCCATTGCTGTTCAATATAATTCAATTTCTTCTTTTCATCTCCACCGATGTTGTTACTTTCAACCTTGTCTATGACCGTCCATCTGAGTTGATCAAAAACATGATCGTGTTCCATACAATGCTGCACCATAGGTGCTTCCACAGTTTTTGTGTTTAATTTCGATCTATGCTCGATCAACCGAATTCTTATGGCTCTTGATGTCCTGCCCACATAATTCTTAGGACAAGGACACTGGATCAAGTAGATCACATTTTTTGATGTACAATCCGTGTCTCTACTCCTCTTTGTACAGTATCCTGTAACGGGATCCTTCCATTCATTGCCCTCAATGGTGGTTTTACACATGTCACAACGTTGACATGCCTTATGATTGCCACCTCAAATTTTCTCTTCCGTTTCTCTAACGATGTCCGCATGTACCACCAACGGGACCAAGCAGATTATTTAAATAATAGAGTTTACAATTGGAAGACTCGACAAGGAGAAAAACAAAAGAAAAAAGTGAAATTTAATTTTTCGTCTGGAGAAAGTTCGGGGAGCTCAGAAGAAGGAGAAATAGAAGAGGATAAACAAGAACCGGTCAAGTCATCTAATAAATCTAAGAAATCACTGGAAAATAAAGGGGGACGTTCAAAAGATTTTTTAGGACCACATTCCAACAATCAAAGAAAAAAATCTTTAAGAACGGAGATTGTCGACAAATCGGGAATAACAACGAGACAACAATATCACAAAAATAAAAAATCAAGCAACGATCCTCCGCGGTGATAAATTTGTCAAAAATTCCTCTAACTGATTATCAGACACAAGTACTGGAAAACGGACTTTCATTTGTTCCAACCCAATTTCATAAGCCTTTTGACACGCGTATTTGGATACATAGATTTATAAGGAAACTACAAGTTAAACTGTTTTTTAGTTTGCAAGAAGGGGCTTCGAGCTCCGTGGACTACTCCATTGTTCGCCCTAAATCACGTTGGGTACCCCAGGGTCCTATAGACCCACACATTATCTAAGAGCCTAAATTTGGCTTCCAGAACCTCCCTCCCACATTTTCCTATGTTGTTGGTGCCCACATGTACCACGACTGCTGGCTCCTCCTCAGCACTTTCTAAAATCCTATTTAGGTGACGCATGAGGTCCACCACCTTCGCACCAGGTAGGCATGTTACCAGGTGATCCTCACGCCCACCAGCCACCCAGCTATCAACATTCCTAATAATCGAATCACCAACTATGATGGCCGACCTAACCCTTTCCTCCTGGGCAGTAGGCCTTGGGGAGATATCCTCGGTGTGAAAGGACAATGCCTCCAGCAATGAGCCCAGGAACTCCACCCACTTGGTAGACCACTTACACTCACCCCCTGAGTTTCAGCATCTTCTCTCTCCACCATCCATGCCAGTTTCTGCACCATCGCGCTTGGAGGAACCAATGCAAATTGGTCAAGGGTGTCTTACCCCCGAAGAGAGGCTTTACTGCCATCATCTGGGACTCTGTTTTTACTGGGCAGAGTCCAGGAATCAACTCACACGGTGCCCTCAAAAGCTGGGAAACTACTAAGCCTAATAGGGAGGTGACCCTAGGCTTCACAACTCGCACTCGCAACCAAAACTCCCTGTGATCATTACTGTGGGCAACCAGGAGTTTCCCATGCAAGCCCTTGTTGATTCCAGCACTGGGGGAAATTTCATTTGGAAAGCCCTCGTCAACCACTTACACCTCCCCACATTCCCCTGGAGGAGACCCCTCATCATCTCTTCCTTCCATGGGGACCCCCTGCCCGGGCGGATCACACTGACCACAGCACCCTTGCAAATTCGCATTGCAAGGGTGCTGTGGTCTCCTATGTGCTGTGCAGCACATAGGAGACTTGGCTCTCCACGTCATCAACAAGGCAGTACATCCCATTGTGCTGGGTCTTCCATGGCTATAGCTCCATGCTCCGCAGTTCGTTTGGACATCCCTACAATAAACAGGTGGGGTTCTCATTGCCAAGATACCTGCCTGCAGTTAAACCTCCACTTCTTTCACAATTGGCAATCACCCTCATGGGCCTACCCTCTCCATATAAGGACTACACGGATATCTAAGAAAATGCCATACTGGGTCAGACCAAGGGTCCATCAAGCCCAGCATCCTGTTTCCAACAGTGGCCAATCCAGGCCATAAGAACCTGGCAAGTACCCAAAAACTAAGTCTATTCCATGTAACCATTGCTAATGGCAGTGGCTATTCTCTAAGTGAACTTAATAGCAGGTAATGGACTTCTCCTCCAAGAACTTATCCAATCCTTTTTTAAACACAGCTATACTAACTGCACGAACCACATTCTCTGGCAACAAATTCCAGAGTTTAATTGTGCATTGAGTAAAAAAGAACTTTCTCCGATTAGTTTTAAATGTGCCCCATGCTAACTTCATGGAGTGTCCCCTAGTCTGTCTACTATCCGAAAGATTGTGAGCCCCCTGTCTGTCCGTAACCATGGCCTGGGTTTCGATGCCGAGTAAACTCCACCTGCCCCAACAACAGTCTGAACAGGACCTTGTTTGCCTACCACCTGCCCTGAACCCTGCTGGATGCTGACTCTGTTCTTCTTCTCTGTGCTGGTCTGCATCTCTCATCTCGATGGACATTCAACCTCACAGAGGCCCGTGCCTAAGCCCAGGTGGCCCCGGCTCCTGAGGTCTCGACCTAAGGGAAATGAGGGCCTCTGCTTCAGCCAGCACTGCCCGCCAACGGAGGGTTCCTGCAGGGCTCCTCCCTGAAGGTTGCACCAACTCCCCCTCGACTCAAGGGGCCACTGCCACAACAGATGGGAGGGTGAGCAGGAGCAGTAAGAGGAGATTTTGTACTTTTCTATCACCTTTGCTAGCTTGTAAACTAAAATGTATTTCTTATATGTAAGGGGTACTTTGTTTCCCAACCTAAATTTCCCTGATTAGCACTAGGGGGGTCTGTATTCTGTTCTATCTTTGGAGACCATTACTAAGATTTTCTTTTTCCCTTCCAGGGTGCTGGAATGGTCTAGCTCAGGCTATAAAAAACTTGTCTGATCACAAGCAGTTGTGATTAGATGTAGTTTCTTTAGGGGAGAAAAAAAAAAGACTTTTTCTGGTGGAATCCTGTAGGCCCCATAGCTTGCAACATTGAGATAAGCAAGGACAGAAGCCTTGCTAGAGCCTTCCCAGACCTGGAGGGTCTTCTTGGCAAGAAGAGAACAGAAGAAAGGATTTTTGTCTTTTAAGAATGTGGGTTTTGTTTTGATCTGTTCGCATTCTGGGAGGGCTTTTGCCTACTTGCCTGAGTGGACTGGGATTAAGGTTCTGTGCTCTGTGCCCAATTAAAGCAGAGTTTGTAGTTGCCCTACATCCAGTGAAAATGGGGTCAGTAGTGTCCCAGAAGAAAGAACTGATTTTGGATAAGTTGTATTTTGCCTGTGAGAAGAAGGGAGATTTTTCCCACCATCATATACCCGCCTATTTGCAGAAGAGAGGTTTTTTTCTTTCCTATCATAAGGAAGGGACCTTGGACATAAACTCAGAGGCCGAAGATAGAGAAGGAGTTTGTGAGACGTGGAGTTTTCATTTTGCTATGTATCCTCATGATGTTTGCTAGATTGGCTTGGATTCTATTTTTTAAGTAACAATACATTTCTGTTTACTTATTTATTTAAAAAAACAATTTCTATACTGCTAGCTCCAGAAAATCGTAGCGGTTCACAGTGTAAAAATATAATAAAAGTTAATTTTACAAAAATAAAAACATAATAGCAAAGAGAGGCACTCCCTTCATAGCTGCTAGTTTCAGCCATTATATCTCTGATTATTCTTCAAATTCGTGGTTATATAGCCAGGCTTTTAAGATTTCATTAAATTTCTTGCTATTCGATGTAACCTGAAACTGCTCTGGCATAGAGTTTTTAGTTGAATATCACTCCACGTTTCTGCTTTTTTTTTTTTTTTTACTGTGATCCAGCCTGTTGAGAACTACACATGTGAGCACTATTGAAGGAATTACTGAAGAAAGCAAAAGACTGTACAGGGTACCCACCCCCAAGAGCCTAGGGCCTTGGAGGTTTGTCCTCCTCCCCATTGGTGGATCCCTGGCACCTCAATGGCTATTATTACATGAATTGTGAGGAAAGTGAGAGAGATCCAGGACAGCGAGTTTGCTTCTGGGAATTCTGTGTGGCGCCCACATTCCAGCACAGCTGAAGAGGTGGTTTTATATACCGGTATATGTTTTTTTTTAAATTGACCAGAGAACTGTAAACACCATGGGATATTCAAAGCTGGCTATGTAAGTAACTTAGGGGGTCATTTATCATAGGCTTATCGCATGCGAAAAGGGCCTTTTCTGCAAATTAGGAGGAGGGGAGGAGGTGGAGTCAGCGGTGTCTTCACTGCCGGCAATAATGTTACTAACATTATTGTCGGCAGTAGCGTGCCGAATAGCATCACTTTCACGGTGGCGCTATTCGGTGTGAAAGCCGGCAGCCAGCGCACCGTCGTGGTGTGAAGGCTGCGGGCTTTCGCAGGCCCGCCCCCCGTTTTCACAGGATTCATCATTCTGCAAAGAATGATGAATCCTGGCCTTAGCTGGTTAGAGTTTATCTATATGATGTACAGTATACTACTGAGCAGCACGGTGAAGCCGCTGAATATATGCGTTTATACACGCACTTAGCTGGATGAATCTGCCTGGCTAAGGTTAGACCTTCCCTATGGCACATCTAAACTTGCACGTATACTTATGCGGCTAACTCGGAATATAGGTAGTTAGTGCTCTGCCCCCGATCTGCCCAGTACACGCCTACTTTTTGTACGTGTAACGTTTAGCTGTATAAGGGACTTAGCCGCAGCTGCTGAACGTAGGCGCATATTCAGCAACAGATATTTAGCTGCATAAATTACGCTAATCCAGATAAACAGAGCTGAACACATTTTGAATATTGGACCCCATCTTTCTGGTTCAAGGATTGGAGAGGGACATCCTCATGCCTCATTATATCAAGGTGGAGTTTGCGGATGTGAGGGTACGCAAATGGTTGGAGAAAGGCTGCAGTGGGTCCCATGCTGATTTGGTAGGTGGTTTTTTAAATTTTTTTTAACTTTTTGCGGGGGGTATGTACCTTTTACACACTACATGCCCACTACTTCTGTTTCTGCTTTTATGCTTATGTGTGTGTGCACTCTGTCGTCTTTTTGATTATGTATTTTGAACATAGATTTCAATCACCACCCATATTTCTCTTTATTGTGCCCTTCTGTAAACCATTGTGATGGTTATTTAACTTAACGATGGTATAGAAAAGTTTTTAAATAAATAAATCAATCAATCACCTGTGTAGACCCTGTTAGGGGCACATTTGAGATTTATGAGGCGATTAAACACCCCACGATTTCTGAATCCTCTCTCTATAAGGGTCAAAGAGAATTCATTTAAAACCCTTAGGCTTGTGGAATGTTCTTTAGCACCTCCAAGTAAAAAGAAAACACACAAATCCTCAGTCTGGGGTTTTTCCAGAAAAAAGTCCTTCTTTTACTAGGTTATGTGATGCAGATGAAAAATCTGAAAAATAGTATACTCTGATCTGCTGCAATCCATACAGAACTCAAAAGAAAGACAGCGCACAGTGAAGGTAATCATTGTTAAAGCACCTGAAAGCCGTAATATAAATCTAAATAAATCACAATCACAGAAATCTTTTGCGGTAGGGAATCATTTCTGCCAACGCCCCATAGTGTACTCTTTAGAGATGCTCCTCCTCTGGGATTTACCTTGTATTGGATCCTGCTTTATGGTGTGCAGATCGCTGCAGTCCAGCAGATGAAACTGGAAAAATCTCCTAAACAGTTACAGATGAGCCCCCGCTGACTTGTCTCAAAAGCAGTAACTCTGTAGCAGCTTCCCAAGCCTGTCAGTCTTTCCTTTGGCTCCAGCCTGAAAAGCCAGTTCTTAGAATAGACAAAGTCATCTTTAGTGTGGACAAAGGAGTAAAGGCCTAACTCCCCTTCACCAATAATCATCTCTGGTCCTGCTACTCAATATCCTCTTGGCCCCCCCCGAGAAAACTCCCTAATACTGTAGTCCCTGCCCCACTGGCTAACAGGGCTCAGGAGCATGCCAGGGAGGGCTTGGGCTCGATCCTGACCCAGGCTCCTGGGTACTTTTGCTAACGGGAGAACGGTAAAATCTTGCAAGGCCCTTAGGCTTTCTGTAGAAGTTTTCTGCTTCTTACAATTAAAAAGAAAAACAACACTCTACACAGGTCAGCTTTTGTTAAAAAAAAAAAAAATCATTTTACTGGATTGCAAATGAAATACTCACAAATGGTACACTTTAAAATACTTCAATACAGAGAATAAATTTCCAAGAAATAAATCCCAGATATAGTCACTGAGAAAGCCATACTCCTTTGCAATGGGTGCTAGGGATTTGTGTGGAACAAATTTTTGATTTGGTTCATTTGGCCAATTGATTCATTTCTTTTGATTCAGGGCCAAAAACTGTATTCATTTTTTTTTTCATGTCATTCGGTCATTTGTTTCCCATTAAAGTTAATGGTGGATGTAATGTATGGTATTTTGGATTCATACATTGGGGTTATCTATCCAAGTTTAATGCAACTTGCAGGCAGATATAAGTTGCAGAGGGAAGAGCACTTAAGATTCCAAGAGTGGAAAAGAGTGGGACCAAGACAGGCATGAATAGCCCAAGGCACCATGAAAAGTCAAAGCAGCCCAAACAGAGGTATTAACATCTAAAGGCACTGTAAGAGGAACAAAGCAACATCAAGAGTGTCAAGAATACCCCAGGCCTCTAAAAGAGGGACAAAGGGCATTAACAGTGACAAATACACTCCAAAACACCAACAAAGAGGCAACGTGATACCAACAGTAGTATGAACATCCCAAGGCGGGGGGAAGCAGCATCAAGAGTGGCATGAACACACCACGGGTAAGGCACCAAGCACAGCAGCATCAAAACCCTAAAGCATAGGGTAACGGAAAAGGCGCAATGGCAACTAAACCCCAAGCATAGTGTAAGGGTTAAAGCAGAGAACACAGTGGCAACATAAGAACATAAGATATGCCGTACTGAATCAGACCAAGTGTCCATCAAGTCCTGTTTCCAACAGTGGCCAATCCAAGTACCCAATCAATCAAAACCCAAACAAAACCAATCAAAACCTAAAGACAGAGAGTGAGGGGTAAGGCAGCAAGCACAATGGCATGAGAATACCCCAAGGCATCTTGAGAAGGTGAAAATAGTATTAACAGTGGCAGGTGTTCCCAAATGCACCAAGAGAGGGCCAGGAACTGCTGAGCAGTAACAACGGTAGAACAAGATAGCAAGGAGCTGAAGCAGGCGAGCAGCAGGGCCGAAAAGTGGGCTGGGCAGCAGCAGTATTTGTGCACACTGGAAACAACCAAGTAAGGTGCAGAGGGCCAAAACTGTGGGAACTGGATAACTACAGTTGTACATTCTGTCCTCCTGCCACTCGCATAGAAAATCTAAGTAATCCAACAGAGGGAGGTTTATTTTAATGAAGACCAATTTTTCCACCAACTCTGGCACCAGCTGTGTCCAGTGTAGACTCATGGGAGATGTGAAAAAGGAGATAGGTCCAGAGGTCCTTGTTACTTGTTTTTTAATAAATCAGTTGCCCAGTATATGCCCGATTCTAGGCCTGAGCTTTGCCCATATGATGGCTGCTTCAGGGGCTGTTCAAGCATAAAATTTATTAATTAACAAGATGCACGTTGAGCATCCAGTGTCTCAACTTTAATGATGTAATCATGGAAATCTGGATTAGTAGGAAACAAGCTGATAAGGTTTATTGTGAGTTCTTACAAGAACCAAGGCGCACGATGTGGATTTTTAGACTTCAGACATTACAGTTTAGTTGTTCAACACACGGATTGAATACAATTCTGTATTCCAAAAGCTCTTCTATGAATCTACAACAATCAAATTATCAACCCCTTAGATTCATAAGAACTCACAATAAACATTATCAGCTTGTTTCCTACTAATCCGGATTGCCATGATTACATCATTAAAATGGAGACACTGGATGCTCAACATGCATCTTGTTAATGAATACATTTTATGCTTGAACAGCCCCTGAAGCAGCCCTCATATGGGTGAAACTGAGGCCTAGAGTCGGGCATCTACTGGGCAACTGATTTATTAATAGACAAGTAACAAGGACTTCTGGATCTATCTCTTTTTTCACATCCCTCGGCTTTGTTAGACCACCTTCCCTTCTGTTTTTTGGGTCCAGTGTAGACTCATGATATCCCCTTCCATTAAGAATAAACGTTTGCTAGGCGTACTGGCTTGTGGATAGCATAGGAAATGCAGGGCTACCTTGGGAAGGTCTGGCCAGACTGCAAACTTGTATGCCGAATAAGCAAACTGACAGAGCCATAGCTAGCCTATAGCCAATAGGCACCATCTAGCATGGGGCACCACCACTCTCACAGTGGGACTGAGAAGCTGCCTCCCTTCCACCCGCTACAACCCTTGGTCCCTCAAGAGCTCTATCACTGGGGGGGGGGGGGGGGGGAGAATGAACTGCTGCACCTGCTCTTAGTGTCCCTTCTTGTAACTTGGAGCAGAAATACCAATGATGCCACCCATCGTAGAACCTCCCTCCCTCTGTAGTCAGGAGATACTTTTTTTAAATTTTTAAATAACTCTTCATTTACAATCCTACTTTCTAAATTTTGGCTTTCCCTGGTTTCAGTGCCTCCATATACTCATTTACAAAAAACAGCTCTGGAGACCTGAGGACCTTAGCGGCATTGAGATTGCAGCTTTGTTGTCTTCCAAGCGTCAGTAAACAAAATGTTTCAGTGGAGCAGCTACTCAGCACTTATGCGGTCTCAGCAGCAGGAAGTGGGCAAGGCGCATATCTCAGCCATCACAGGACCACAAGAAGAATCATCAGGAGCAGGAAGAGCAATGCGGCCCATCAACTGGAAGAAGATGCATTTGTCTCCTCCCAACTGCAATCGGAGCAGCATGCATTTCCCACCCAGTACTCAGCAGAAGGAGGAGTCCAGCTGTGGCCCAGGTGGTCACCAGAAGAGTACCAGTCTTCCACTCTTTCTCCGCAGACAAACGTTAGAGGAGTAGCATGGCTGCCAGCCAGAAAATTTAGTCTCAGCTTTCCATCAGTCACAAACAGCAGCTTATCCCCTACGCTAGAAGGAGGAGGAAGACTGGGCTGTGGTACTGAAGGAGGCAACTGCTGCTCCTGCTTCTCCTGCTCTTTCTGCTTCCAGAGGGGGAAAACAAGTGAAAGCGAGGTGTGTGTATATGTGTGTGTGATTGAGCATGGCAGAGAGAGTGTGTATGTGAGTGAGCATGGCAGAGAGAGAGCTTGTGTGTGTATGCAAGTGTGCATGGCAAAGAGACTTTGCGTTTGTGTCATAACTGAGCATGGCAGAGAGAGAGAGAGCGCACACACAAGTCAGCAAGGCAGAGGAAGCGTGTGGGTGTTTGGGATTGAACATAGCAGAGTGTTTTTATAAAATTGAGCATGACAGAGAGAGAGAGAGAGAGAGTGTGTGTTTGATTGAGCATGGCAGAAAGAGTGCACTTGTGTGTGTGTGTGTGTGTTTGTGTGTGTGTGTGTGAGATTGTGTGGCAGTGAGGGCCAGCGGCCATGCTGCTGCTAACGCCGAAGAGCAGGGTGAGGCGAGGAACAAGCCCAGCGTTGTCGGCAGCTCTCAAGCCGCAGACTGAAGAGCGGCTCCAGCCACAAGGAAGACCGGGGACTGCGGCCTCCAGGCCACGGGACAGGCAGAGAGAAGGTAAGAGGCTGCTCATGAGGGCAGAATCACAGCAAAATTATATTAAACTTACCTATTTCCATAAGTTTTATTTTTATTTACCAGCTCTTTTTGTGTTGTGTTATCTTCTCTGTTAATGTTCCTATTATAACATTTCTCCCACACCCATACTCTCCCTTCAAACCAAATATAAATCGTGCAGCAATTTTTTATGCTAAATATTTCACTATTTTTCAAAAAATACCAGCATCCAAATCCACTCAAGACATCTAAAAGCCCCCTAAAATGTAACAACTAAAAAATATCCACTCTTCCCCACCCTAGAGCAGACAGGCAAAGCATCCCATAGATTTTGATTACTACATTGTGATGAAACAGGGGTTTCACACAGGCAGAAGCAGCTGAAGAGACAGGACAGTTGGAGACTCCAGAAGGCAGGAGGAGCTCTAAAGGAAATCCCAGAGGAAGCCTGCCTGCAACAAGGCAGAAAGAAAAGTGAGCACGAGTTGGCTAGCGGGTTATAAAGCCAGACGGAGTAGGAAGCACAGGGCTGCTGGGAGATGTAGTTAAGAACATTGACAGAGAAGCAATTAGTGCGAAAGAAGCAACCCCGAAGCCTCCCTGCCAGGGTTACGGTCCCCTTCCCCTCCTTCCCAGCCTCTGACGTTTGGCCAGGGGAGCACACCTGGCAGTGGAACCCCTGCCCCTCTCCTCCCCCCCCCCCCCCCTTTTTCTAAGCTCGGAATTTGGGAAAGCACCTCTGGACTGCTATGTCACCGCACACCTTGTGTGACCCTTGTTCAGGCCAATTAGTGTGGCCCTGCGGGATGCAGGACCACAGTCGTATATTGCATATTGTCGGGAGGAAGGCTAACGCCACCCTCCCGGATTGGAACGGGATGGCCAGAAATAGTCCAATTAGTGCGAAAGAAGCAGTTACAGATACCTTGCTAATAAATGGGAGAGACAGCTGAGGCTAATTAAAAAAGCTGCTGCATAGTCAGTGTGGTTTTAAGGAAGAGAGCGCTGTCTTCCAGCAGAACCTGGTGGGGAGTCAAGAGACCCAGAAGCAGAGATGCCTGCAACCATCAGTTAAGGATTTAAATCTGCAAAAGGTACATTTGGAAAGTGGGTTCCATACAGCCCTGGGGAATTCTCCTGATTTGTGAGCTATGATCAATGTATCCTGATATGGAGGTGCCCACAGCCATTGGTTAGGGATTATTTTTTTTTATCTGAAAGAGTACAGTTGGGAATTAGGTGCTCCATAGCCCTGGGGAAGTGGGCTGGTCTACTGGGAATTACCAACATATTTTACTGGGGTGATCCTGGACAAGATCTGAAAGTTATAAGTGTGATGTGAACACCGATGCATGGAATAAAGTTGTTTTTACTGCAAGTGACTGGTTCTGAGCATTGAGTCCCAGAAAACTGTCAGCAGGCCGTATAAGGCATAGGCAGAAGACTGTAACACACATACATAAGCGAAGAGTAGCTTAATGGCTGTAGCAGTGGACTGAGACCCAGAGAATCCAGGTTTAAATCCCACTGATGCTCTCTTTATGACTTTGGTGAGACACTTCATCCTTCATTGCCTTAAGGACAAACTCAGGGCCCGATTTACTAAGGCTTTCCCCCCATGTTGTGTCTATGGGAAAAATGTTTGGTAAACATGGCCCTTAGATTGTAAACCTTCTGGGCACCGGGAAATATCTGAAGTACCTGAATGCTACTTACCTTGAGCTGCCAATGAAAAGGCATGACGTAAATAAAGGAAAAACATGATAGGCACAGTCACTATTAATATGAGGCAGAAATTCCCTTAGTCCTTACATAAATAAATGTGAAAACAAGATAGTAGAACTAGCCCCTAAAACTTCAAATCACTTATGTGTGTCATTTATCTCTATTCTAAATCTCAATACTTTACCTATTTGTAATCTTAAGGTCTGCAAAATGTGATTAAAATAAATATGACTGTTATATTCACGGAAAAGCCCTCAATCAACACTCAATAGAAAATGAAATTAAATCTGAGAAATAAAACTGCAATATCTTGCATAATATGGCATGTATCATTCATGCATCATTCATCTGTACCCTTATCCATCCTGTCTCATTACGCTTCATTTCCCAGGCCTCACACAGTACACAATGCAATGCAATCATAGTAAACCATATACACTCAGTTCTACCAGTCTCCATTAGTGTCATCCTTTATAATTGATAACCAGTTTAAATAGAAAGGAGAACAAAATATACCATGTGTTATGTAGCCCCTCTTCTAGTGGTGACCATATAATACGAAGGGGGTCACATTCAATATCAGTGGAAAGTCTCTTCAAACGCTGATGCAGATTCTATGAGTGATGGGAGGAAGATACACTTCTAGGACTCTTTCTGGGTATCAGCTCAGTCCCTTAAATCTCCAAGATTACCTGTTCCAAATAGACTGGACACTTGAGTAGGATGTTTAAAAAAATAAATTAACTATCCGACTTGGTCAATGGTAATGAATTGATAACATACAATTCAACTCCAAACGTAATCTGAGTCTGTGTCCCTTGATATCTTCCCAGAGATCCCCTTTTTTTTTTTTTCGGGATGGAAAATTACATTGACTAAGATGGAATGAATCTCCTATCAATGGTGGCTTTTCCCTTCCAAAATTCTCGTGGTCTACTTCTTGAGTCCATAATCTCCAAACCTCTCCATTTTGTTCTTCGTGGTAGAAACTTGTGAGGGGTCTTCTTTTTCCAGATGGCATTCATTACACTCCCAAATCTCTTCTCAGAAATTATTAAAATCTTTCAGGCTGAAGGATCCAAAAATCACAACAGAGAAAGTAAAATCTCTTCTTTCCCCTCTCTTCAGCAGGAACAAAACTTCCTCCCAAATACAAATATATCACCTCATACTCAAAAACACTGAGATCCATCATCTAATGGTCATAAAAGTGATTTTCTCACGTCCTAATCTGCTCAGTACAAGGTTGTAGCTTTACTGGGCAAGGTTAGAGAAACTAGCACAAAATTTATTTAAAACATTTCTAGTCCATCCATCTAAAATTCTAGGTGTGTAATAATATAACAAACATACCTAATCAATATGAAGTAATTTCACAAATACTAACACAAATAATTTAAAAACATAAAATAAAATATAGTAAAATCAATCAATAAACTAAGCCACTACCAATCTGTTACTGATCTGATCAAATCTTATAGGTGTAAGGAACCTCTGCTTTCCTTACCAGAAGGCGTGTACTAATTAGCTGGGAAGATTAAGAGAGATTTAGTGAAGAGAGGTTTGGATTTGACTCCCACAAGTAGGAGCTGCAGATGGTGTGCTCTAGCAGTTTATAAACCCTTGCCACCATTTTAGGGCATGGTTTTTTAGTTAGGTTTTCTGAAGGTAGGATGCCTTTCTTCTGTAAATTATTTTTGCTAACTTATTGGAGAGGATTTTTGCTGTTGCCCTTTGTGGGTCAGTCTGTTAATACTGACCTATTTCTGCCTGTATTTACTGAGCCTTGGTACCCCTTCACAGAGGATTTGGAGAGTCCCTGTATAAGGTTAGATCAGGGGGTAGGGAAGATTCTGCTGCTCTCTGTCTCACCTCCAGTGGATAGAACAGTCTTTCTTCAGTAACTATCTCCTCATTTTTGAGGCAAGCAAGTTTTCCACCCTTCTTGTCTTATTTTATTTTTTTCTCTCGTTTAAGTCTGGTTCTATTTTTTATCTTTTTTAAAAACGGAGTGCTCTTGGTACAAGGGAATCAGTTTGACAATACACTGAAAGGAAGAGCCTGAGGAGTGGAGGTTTCATCAAGGAGAAATGAATCCCTGTCCATTACCAGAAGGAAAGAGGTGAAGGAAGTGTTCAATTCTTATCTTTTTGACTGACTCAGGTGCACTGCATTTCAGAGGAGAGTGCCCCCTGGTATCTCTAGAAGGAGATCTAAAATATTTAAGAAGACTACAAGAATTATACTGATTAATAACATGGGACTAAATTCTAACCATTCTACAGTGAGGAGAGGCTTGAAATAAACTTGAGTTGGAAGGATTTATGCTCTCTTCAATCTGAGTAACTGGAAAGAAAAGGAGATCAATTGTTAAAAAATTGGCATTCATAAATTCAAAGACTTTACTAAAAGAGTGAGATCCCAAATGTATTCATCTTTCATCTTCATTACTGTTCCTGAATTTAAAATCTAATTGCTGTAAATATTCTTCAGTCAATTTAATCAACTACCAGTAAAGAAGTTGGAAACCACAATGCTTCTCAGTGTAATGTTTGCTGCTAATAACTGTAGAAATTATTACTGCTGTTTACGGAGACTGAGGAAAGGACTGTGAATGTTGATGAATGCAAAAGGGCCTTGAAGCTATTCTTCCCCCCACAGGGAGACCTGGACCTCAGAATTAAAAGCTATCCATGGAGAACTTGTTGCAGATAGGGTCTATTTTAATTTTATGAGCCTTTCAGGACCGTATCAGGATTCTATCCTACCCAGGAGTTAATTACAGTTTTCGAATACCTGTTGGAATCCCTTAACCTTTTTCCTGAAGGCATTTATGCATCCTTCAGAGCAAAGATCTTCTGGTAAAGAATTCCATAACATTGGACCTGCAACAGCAAACATCTCTAAAACTCTGGGGTTCAGACACTCTGTTTCCAACTCTCTTTATCCAGGCCTCTGTGAAGAAGACCCTCAGAGTTCTTTTCCCTGGAAAAAAATCAAGAGAGGGACTGCATAAGTAGGGCTGTTCCACAACATGGAAATTCAGGAAAAATTGAACTAAGAATCCACAAAAGAAATCCAAACTAAAATCCAGAACTAAAATCCACACCCTAAAATGGTGGCAAGGGTTTATATATTGCTAGAGCACACTATTTGCTGCTCCCATCTGGGGGAATCAAAACCCTAACCTTTAGTCATCAATCTCGTTGAACCTCCCCAGCAAGTTAGTACACTCCTTCTGGTAAGAAAAACCAAAGGAACTATACTATGGAGTACCTTAAAACTGAATAATAAGATTTTAAATTGAATGTAAGAACATAAGAACATAAGAAATTGCTATGCTGGGTCAGACCAAGGGTCCATCAAGCCCAGCATCCTGTTTCCAACAGAGGCCAAACCAGGCCACAAGAACCTAGCAATTACCCAAACACCAAGAAGATCCCATGCTACTGATGCAATTAATAGCAGTGGCTATTCCCTAAGTAAACTTGATTAATAGCAGATAATGAGCTTCTCCTCCAAGAATATATCCAAACCATTTTTGAACCCAGCTACACTAACTGCACTAACCACATCCTCTGGCAACAAATTCCAGAGCTTAATTGTGCGTTGAGTGAAAAAGAATTTTTGCCAATTAGTCTTAAATGTGCTACTTGCTAACTTCATGGAATTCCCCCTAGTCCTTCTATTATCCAAAAGTGTAAATAACTGATTCACATCTACTCATTCAAGACCTCTCATGATTTTAAAGACTTCTATCATATCCCCCCTCAGCCATCTCTTCTCCAAGCTGAACAGCCCTAACCTCTTCAGCCTTTCCTCATACGGGAGCTGTTCCATCCCCTTTATCATTTTGTCAAATGACAGGGATTTCTAAACTGGTTCACATGCTGATACCATGAGACAACAATCATAATACGTGCAGCAGCATTCTGTGCTATCTGCAGGGCCCTTAATGCAGAGGCTGGAAGGCCCAAAAATCACCTTCTCCTTAAAACTCCAACACAAAATTCCCTACACTGAACCCAGTAGTCTACCACTGCAGCAGCCCTTCAGTGTGGGTGCTGAAGTGAAATGTTATGCTCTCCTCATACTTACACTGACAAGTCCTAACACTAAGCCACCTACACTTATAGAAACACCCAGCACTCATTCATACCATTACCAGGGCCGGAGGAACCACTAGGCATGCTAGGACTGTGCCTAGGGTGCCGAAACTTAGGGGTGCCCTAGGCACAAACAAAGAGAAGAAGAGGGTCTGCTGGCGCATTGCCCGAAAAGAAACCTGCGGGGCCGCAGCAGAGCCATCCTGCCACAGCCGCAAGACAGCCATGCAGGGCCAGAAGAGAGGCCTGCAAGAGTTGAAGAAAGGAAGATGAGCCGTGAGCCACTGTCGGAGCCCAAGCTGGCGGCAGCTGAAAAAAGTGAAGACAAGCCCAAGTGTTGCCGCTAGAACCCGGGAGAGTGATGTCACTCCCAGCCACCACCTGCTGGAGACCAGGCCAGCGGGGGCCGAAGAAAAGAAGATCAGTGCTGTCAGCTGCCGCCGGAGACAAGGCTGGCAGGCTGAAGACAGCTGTTCAACTGGGGGCCTTTGTGTGTGTCTGTGTGGTGTGTATGTGAGCTAGGGAGAGTGCTTTTGTGTCTGTGTGTGGTGTATATGTGAGGCAGGGAGGGTGCTTCTGTGTCAGTGTGGTGTGAGACAGGGAGGGTGCTTCTGTGTCTGTGTGTGGTGTGTATGTGAGGCAGGGAGGGTGCTTCTGTGTCTGTGTGTGGTGTGTATATGAGGCAGGAAGGGTGCTTCTGTTTTGGACATAAAAATCTCAATAAAAGATGGCAACATTTTTTTTTTTTTTTTACGATCTTTCAAAAACCAACAGATCGGAATACATTATTAGAGTATTCAAGTTGTCATCCATTGCCATTAAAGAACAGTATCCCTTTTGGCCAATTTTTGAGATTAAGAAAATTGTGTTCAACAGTAGGGGAATATAAGATCAGGGCAAAGGAGATGTGCCAGAGATTTTTAGATCGAGGCTATCCTTTAAAAATAATAAAACAAGCCTGTAAAAGAGCAAGGTGGAACCACAGGGAACATCTATTAAAACCTCATCAAAAAACTTCTTCACAGCGCCTCATATGTGTGTTGCCTTATTCTTTAGGGGTTAACGAAGTAGCACGTAGCATAAGACACCACTGGAATGTCTTGCAAGTACATCCAGTTTTTGATCTACAACCGATGATCGCTTTTAAATGAGGGTCTAATAAAAAAGATCGTGTGGTAACATCACATTTTAGGATGTCCCCAAGAAAGGAGGTAGAACGAGAGGGTCATTCCCCATGTGGGTCTTGTACCATGTGCCCTTTGGCCCATTCTAACATTAATATACCCTTGGAGAAACTTAGTAGGTTTAAACCTATAGCAAGAACTTCATGTAATTCTAACAACGTTGTGTATGCTATATGGTGTTCATGTGGTCTGTTATATATAGGCAAAACAACACGGTTTTTGAAAACTCGCTTAATAGAACATAAAAGCGCATTAAAATGTAATAAAATGGAGGCACCGTTGGTACAGCACTGTCTAGAGAAATCACATGATTTTTACAGTTTAAAAAGCACAGTGTTAGAAGTAATACAACAGGATGAACGAGGAGGCGATTTAAATCTTCGCCTACTGCAACGTGAACATGTTGCGATTCCGGGGTGGCCCCGGAATTGCCACTCACCCCGTCGCGGGCCCGCGGCCACCTCTCCTCCCTCGGGACCCCGGGCGCAGCTCTCTCCTCGCGGCCCAACCCCATGCGGGGCGGCAGGGCCTTCAGGCACCAGGCGCCGGCTCCCTCTTCACCGCCGGCGTCCTCCCGCGGCTAGCCCCGCCCCCTAGGCACGCGCGCGTGGCAGAGCCCTGGCCTTAAAGGGCCCAGCGCGGGAAAGGCCAGCTCCTCCTTTCCTGACGTCAGACGCTGCAGGGCTATTTAAGCCCTGCAGTTACCAGTCTTCCTTGCCTTGCAACGAGGTTACCAGGTTTACCCTGTCTCTAGTTGCTGCGTTCTTGTACCCTCTTGATTTCCTGTGCTTCCTGATCCTGGACTGGCTTACAGTGATTCTCGGCTTCTGACCCTGGACTGGCTTACGACGATTCTTGGCTTTTGACCCCGGTGCGGCTTACGGTGATCCCTCTGGCTCTGGACCTCGGACTGGCTTACGACGACTCCCGGCTCTCGGACCTTGGTTTGGCTTACAGCGATCCTTTGGCTTCTGATCCTGGACTGGCAAGCGACGATTCTCTGGTACACGACCCCGGACTGGTGAGCGACAACCTTGGACTCCGTCCGACTCCGCCCCCGCGGGCTCTCCTAAGTCCCAGCGGCCGGGTCCCTACGGGCTCCTCCTGGGGGGACGCCGGCTTCCAGGGTGAATCTCCTAAGTCCCAGCGCCGAACTCCTACGAGCTCCTCTCGGGGGAGGCTCGGCTTCCAGGGCGAAGATCTTCTCACCATTGTACCAGCTCCACCATTTCATCCTTCCTTGCCACGACCCTTGGTCGCATAGGGCTTTCCGGGATCTCCCTCCAGCCACTCACAACTCCGTCCTTGCCGCCTTCCGATCGGGACCTCCGTTGTCACCTCACTCAGCGGCTCACCATCTGGTTCCGATCGGTCCAAGGGTCCACGAACCTAACAGAACAGAGGTGGATTTTTAGATTGAACACAGTGGCTCCAGCAGGTCTCAACAGAGAAGTTGATTGGTCGGTCTTCTTGTGAAGCCATGCCAATAGGTGCTTTTACTATTCATGACATGAAATAAAAAAACCATTTCCGTTCAAGAAAGTCAGTGAGCGTTTAGGCGCCATGTTTGAAGACATTGTGGTATCGGAATGGTAGTGCTGAGCTGAGCTGAATCGTAAGTACCATTGAATGAACTGTCTAAAAATTTGTTATTACACAGAAGAATTAAGTAAAAAAAATATCTGCTTTTCTTATAGGCATTTAGTTGTAAGCCCCTGAAGCAGGCGCGAGTGGCGCGCCGAAACATTGTCAATGTCGGGCGGAAGAACAGCTGATAGCAAGGAGGCGATTTAAAAAACTAGCTGGAGAATTAAGCAGTATATGCATCATAAAAAGATAAGTGATTAAGTAGAGGGTTTCACACAAATGAATGTAAGAATAAGATTTTTAAATAAGTAATTTTATTGGGTAAGTTGGGTTATATTTTTCACAGTTGATACGGAGAAAAGAAAAATTTTACGTGGAAAAGGTAGATGACGTGATTCAATAGTGTTAAAAACATGAGAAGGGTTGTAGCCCTGTAAGGGCAAGAGCCCATGAGACTGGGAGCACTTTTACAATCTGATACCATTTCCTGTAATTTTACTAAAAAAATGTTTTTTGTAGAGTGTTTATAAAATAGTTTTCTGCCTGTTAGCAGTAGTCCTCAAGGGATTTTTTTGTTTTTTGTTTATGGTAAAAATTTTTGAGGAAGTGAGCCATTATTCTAAATAAATTCATTGAATTCGAAAGAATAAAAAAAACTTTTGGCCGAGAGTAAATCAAGATGCCCACTCAATGGGAAGACACATTCAGCTTTTCGCAAACCACTTGCAAGAAATTTTGTCAGCACCGGCAGTTTTTATGCCAGGGAATCAAGGAGAAAGTTGGGAAAATTTGACTCGTTTAAATAAGAGGATAGTGAGAACAAATTTACATTATGGCACATTAATAGAATACTGTAGAGTCCAGCGGATCCCTAGAGGTTTGCGTATAATGAAAGAACCAAAACTCTATGTAGAATTTGAAGATTTTCTTGTGAAATGGAACCAAATCCTTAACAAATGCTCTCTTGACCTAATGCTTTTGGTTATTGAGAGAGCTAAGATGTTAGCAGAAACTTTACAGGTAGAACATGAACAGCTATTAGAAAAAATTAAAAATCAAAATTTGGAAAATTTTGAGGTTAAATTGAAAGAGTTTCAGGATACCATCAGTGAATTTACAGAAGAGGTTAAGCAGGGCAAAACCAGTAAATTCGTTAGGGATGAGCAAGATTATAAAAAAGGTTCAATTTATTATTGGATGAACCCCCAACTTAAGAGAACATATGGTCAGAAAAAAATGTTTGAATCAAGTTCGGAAGATTCTTCAGGTGATGAGACAGTTCGGGGTCAAAAAACCTCTGGGAATGGTGGATCAACAACTACCCCTTTTACAGATGCCAAACAAGATCGCAAGGTCAAATTTCACCCACATACTCAAGATCCTCCTATAGGGCAGAGACAGCAGAAGAGATGGACACGGTCACAAGGCAAAGGGAGACCTGTGAATCAACAGTAATAAACTTATCTGCACATCCTTTAACTCACACACAGGTTCAAGTGTTAGCAAAAGGGTTGACATATGTACCAGCAGTGCATTATGACCATTTTGAAATAAGTAAGTTCTTTCAGAGATTTCTAAAGAACTTACGATTAAGATTGTTTTTTGATAGAAACACACTAGATGAGAGAGATGAATCGGTGGTATTCCCAAAGTCTGCCTGGTGTCCTCCAGGTAATATTGATCCAGTCATACATACTTTTGCAAAGTTGGTACAGAAAGATATAGATAAGATGCAAAGATCTATTAAAATAAAAAAATCTTTCAATTTACCTGTTCAAGAAAATAGGGCATTGCGAGAAATAAAAGAAGATTCGACGATAGTAGTAAAAAGTGCTGATAAGGGGGGAGCGGTGGTAGTCATGAGCCAAGATTCGTATAGAGCAGAGGCATTACGACAGTTAGCCGATTCACAGTTCTATGAAAAATTAGCTGAAAATCCTACAGCACAGCTGAAAGAGCATATAGATAATCTTTTGGAAGATGCTTTGGCACAAAGTTGGGTTACTAAAAGAGAGTTTCGTTTTTTGAAATTAGAACATCCTAGAGTGCCCACTTTTCATCATCTTCCCAAAATTCATAAGAATCTGGCGAATCCTCCAGGACGTCCCATCATCTCATCACGAGGTTCATTACTTGAACCGCTCTCGCAATATGTTGATACATTCTTGTGCCCTCTAATACCTTCTTTGCCATTGTATGTACGTGATTCAGGAGAATTGATTCATTTTTTGGAAACTTTAAATATTCCTTTGGAAGGGGTAGCTTTAGCCACAGTTGACATCGTGTCGCTATATACAAATATACCCCAAGAAGGGGCTTTGCAGGTGATTCAATCCCAATTAACTTTACAGTCATCCAGGATTCGTCCACCAATGTCCTTTATAGTAGAATTAGCTAGTTTGGCCTTGAAAAATTTTTTTTTTATGTTTGATAACATCTATTACCAACAGGTAGGAGGCACAGCGATGGGAGCCACGATGGCTCCGAGTGTCGCTAGCCTCTATGTGGGACACTTTGAATCACAGTGGCTTCCAAGCTCCCCATACCAAGAAAATATTTTGGTATGGCGCCGATTCATCGATGACATCTTTATAGTGTGGCAAGGGACTGAGGTTCTATTTAAAGAATTTATTCAATGGTTAAATGCTCGAGAACAGGCTTTACAATTTACATATAATTTTGACAAGCATTCGGTCTCATTTTTGGACATAAAAATCTCAATAAAAGATGGCAAATTTTTTTTTTACGATCTTTCAAAAACCAACAGATCGGAATACATTATTAGAGTATTCAAGTTGTCATCCATTGCCATTAAAGAACAGTATCCCTTTTGGCCAATTTTTGAGATTAAGAAAATTGTGTTCAACAGTAGGGGAATATAAGATCAGGGCAAAGGAGATGTGCCAGAGATTTTTAGATCGAGGCTATCCTTTAAAAATAATAAAACAAGCCTGTAAAAGAGCAAGGTGGAACCACAGGGAACATCTATTAAAACCTCATCAAAAAACTACTTCACAGCGCCTCACATGTGTGTTGCCTTATTCTTTAGGGGTTAACGAAGTAGCACGTAGCATAAGACGCCACTGGAATGTCTTGCAAGTACATCCAGTTTTTGATCTACAACCGATGATCGCTTTTAAATGAGGGTCTAATATAAAAGATCGTGTGGTAACATCACATTTTAGGATGTCCCCAAGAAAGGAGGTAGAACGAGAGGGTCATTCCCCATGTGGGTCTTGTACCATGTGCCCTTTGGCCCATTCTAACATTAATATACCCTTGGAGAAACTTAGTAGGTTTAAACCTATAGCAAGAACTTCATGTAATTCTAACAACGTTGTGTATGCTATATGGTGTTCATGTGGTCTGTTATATATAGGCAAAACAACACGGTTTTTGAAAACTCGCTTAATAGAACATAAAAGCGCATTAAAATGTAATAAAATGGAGGCACCGTTGGTACAGCACTGTCTAGAGAAATCACACGATTTTTACAGTTTAAAAAGCACAGTGTTAGAAGTAATACAACAGGATGAACGAGGAGGCGATTTAAATCTCCACCTACTGCAACGTGAACAGAGGTGGATTTTTAGATTGAACACAGTGGCTCCAGCAGGTCTCAACAGAGAAGTTGATTGGTCGGTCTTCTTGTGAAGCCATGCCAATAGGTGCTTTTACTATTCATGACATGAAATAAAAAAACCATTTCCGTTCAAGAAAGTCAGTGAGCGTTTAGGCGCCATGTTTGAAGACATTGTGGTATCAGAATGGTAGTGCTGAGCTGAGCTGAATCATAAGTACCATTGAATGAACTGTCTAAAAATTTGTTATTACAGAGAAGAATTAAGTAAAAAAAAAAAATCTGCTTTTCTTATAGGCATTTAGTTGTAAGCCCCTGAAGCAGGCGCGAGTGGCGCGCCGAAACATTGTCAATGTCGGGCGGAAGAACAGCTGATAGCAAGGAGGCGATTTAAAAAACTAGCTGGAGAATTAAGCAGTATATGCATCATAAAAAGATAAGTGATTAAGTAGAGGGTTTCATACAAATGAATGTAAGAATAAGATTTTTAAATAAGTAATTTTATTGGGTAAGTTGGGTTATATTTTTCACAGTTGATACGGAGAAAAGAAAAATTTTACTTGGAAAAGGTAGATGACGTGATTCAATAGTGCTAAAAACATGAGAAGGGTTGTAGCCCTGTAAGGGCAAGAGCCCATGAGACTGGGAGCACTTTTACAATCTGATACCATTTCCCGTAATTTTACTAAAAAAATGTTTTTTGTAGAGTGTTTATAAAATAGTTTTCTGCCTGTTAGCAGTAGTCCTCAAGGGATTTTTTTGTTTTTTGTTTATGGTATAAGTGAGATAGAACATGTGTGATTGAGAGCTTGTGTGTAAGTGAAATAGAGAGAGCATGTTTATGATTGAAAGCCTGTGTGTGAGAGCGAGAGCGTGTGATTGAGAGAGACTGGCCAGAGAGTTGACGTGTGTATGTGTGAGAGAGACTGATCAGGCAGATGACTGGTATGTGTGTGCTTGTGTGTGTGAGAGAGAGAAACTGGTCCTGAGGATGTGACTGGTGTGTGTTTGTGAGAGAGAGAGAAGAGACTAGTTGTGGGCCCTAAGGAAGAGGACCGTAAGGACAGCTTCAGTAGCTACTGCTGCTTCTGGTGTGACCTGCAAGGGAAAGGAGTAGGAGAACTGCTGGAGAGGATATTATTCTTTGAGTGTTGGCAGATAGTACTGTGCTGATACAGGAGGACCATGCCAAAATATCATAATAGGTATGATGCCATATGAATTCTAAGATGCAAAGTTTTCTTGTTGGCATCACAATAGTGCATGAAATTATCACAACAACGTGTATATTAATTTTACCTCAGAATGTAATTTTTCATGTAAAATATGTTGTTATAAATGCATAATTTAAAATTGTGTATGGGGGGCACCAGGCTGTAAGATTTACCTAGGGTGCCTAATACCCTTGCACCAGCCCTGACCATTACCCATCCTTGCCTTTCATTCACCAGCCCACAATGTATTCATTCCATGAAATTCATGGCAATCCATTTGTACTTACCATAATTTCTTTGTTGCACATTGTGCCACTAATCTCCAGAACTGTCAACTATGACTTCAAAATTAGTTTGCAAATTTCTGAATAATAGATGTAGCAGACAGTACAGTCACACTACCAGAAAGTCCTGGGTTCTTAGGTGTCAGCTAGTTTAGAGCAGGATGGTTGATGAGGGAGATTCCATTCAAATGCAGCCCTTCCCTTTGAGGGGTCTGGATTGGCCATCCCCTTTGTGAGCAGGGATACGGCACTGCATGCAGGAAGATCACAACACTCCCTGTATCAGGGTTAGGGCACTGTGTGCAGGAAGATCACAACACTCCCGGTATCAGGGATACGGCACTGCGTGCAGGAAGATCACAACACTCCCGGTATCAGGGATAGGGCACTGAGTGCAGGAAGATCACAACACCCCCGGTATCAGGGATAGGGCACTGCATGCAGGAAGGTCACAACACTCCCGGTATCAGGGTAAGGGCACTAGTGTGAGCAGGAAGATCACAACACTCCCAGTATCAGGGATATGGCACTGAGTGCAGGAAGATCACAACACCCCTGGTATCAGGGATAGGGCACTGCATGCAGGAAGATCACAACACTTCCGGTATCAGGGTTAGGGCACTGTGTGCAGGAAGATCACAACACTCCTGGTATTAGGGATAGGGCACTGCATGCAGGAAGATCACAACACCCCTGGTATCAGGGATAGGGCATTACGTGCAGGAAGATCACAACACTCCCAGTATCAGGGATACGGCACTGCATGCAGGAAGATCACAACACTCCCGGTATCAGGGATAGGGCACAAGTTCTAGTCACATTGACTGATCACATTACATTTTTTGTCAAGCTACCAACTGTTTCCATTTCCCATCCCCCATATATTGTCAGTGGGAACCTTGGTAACATGAATAAATAAGAGGGCAGCCAATAGGAATACATATTCATTCCTAAACTGACCTTAACTGACCTGAAAAGTGTCAAATTGTATCATTTTCTGTTAGTGCGCACTAACAATGGTTAGTGCACGCTAACTTCCTGTTAGCGCACACTAACTCCGGTTAGTGTGCACTAATCGAAAAAAAATGATTTTTTAACTAAAAAATCGTGCCAAACACGATTTTCTTCTCCTGCCAGACGATTTCGATCGTTAAGACGATTGGGCACACGATTCACATCCCTAATGGTTAGCAGAGCTTTATTGGCCGATCTGAGATTTCTTTGAGGGACATGTAATCGTAATGCGGTGTTTAGCCAGTCAGAATTTTCTTTCTTTGAAAACCTTTGGTTTTCCTTTGAAAATCCAAAGGTTTTCAAAGGAAGAAACTTTGAGTTTGAGATCCAGCTACCAGAAAGAAAGATGTCAAGGGACTTTACAAGAAACAAAGAAGTCTAGGAAATCATGTAACTGTGAGTAAAGAAAGGTCTAAGAGCATCGAGGACACCCATCCGGTGTTCCCAAAACCCTGGGGAGAGAGATAATTTCTCTCTCTCTGAGCAGAGACAGTAACCTGGTATTTTTGGCCAGTTGGAGAGGGGTGTTCGGTCCATCCAAAGGACAGCCTGCCTACCTGGGGACTCTATTTTTCCCTAGCCCTGGCGTGCAGATGTTCCCCTGGCTCTGGCATCAGATATTCCTGCACAGATTGAGGAGGAGACTGTAAAAGGAAAGATTCTGTAGTGCTGTGGATTCATTTGTTGTGCCATTTTTCATACATTTTCAACAGTAAAGATTTTATTTGGACACTAACACAGTGGCTCCAGTGACTTTGTTTGGTACAGGCAGCACACACTGGGATATATAAGTACCGCTCTCTCAGGGACAAGAACAAGGAGTCAAGGGGGTCACCCTTAGCACTTGGTGCCTTGGGAGCAATCTCCCCCTCCCCCAATTCTACAAAGGATCCAGACCCTGAAAGGAACAGACCGTGTAAAGCTAGACTGGGAAGGTTCCAGCCCCTTAAGAGTAAACCAAATACCTTTTTGGCCCCTTTGAGTAGCAATCCGCACCCGGGTATGGGGTTACATAGAAACACCTTCATCCTGTAGGTGGCGCACACATTCCACTAGGGATGTGAATCGTTTTAGGACGATTAAAATTATCGTCCGATAATTTTAATATCGTCTTAAACCGTTATGGAACACAATACAATAGAGATTCTAACGATTTATCGTTATAAATCGTTAGAATCGTGAGCCGGCACACTAAAACCCCCTAAAACCCACCCCCGACCCTTTAAATTAAATCCCCCACCCTCCCGAACCCCCCCCCCCCCAATAACTTAAATAACCTGCGGGTCCAGCGGCGGTCCGGATCGGCAGCGGTCCGGAACGGGCTCCTGCTCCTGAATCTTGTCGTCTTCAGCCGGCGCCATTTTCCAAAATGGCGCCGAAAAATGGCGGCGGCCATAGACGAAAAAGATTGGACGGCAGGAGGTCCTTCCGGACCCCCGCTGGACTTTTGGCAAGTCTCGTGGGGGTCAGGAGGCCCCCCACAAGCTGGCCAAAAGTTCCTGGAGGTCCAGCGGGGGTCAGGGAGCGATTTCCCGCCGCGAATCGTTTCCGTACGGAAAATGGCGCCGGCAGGAGATCGACTGCAGGAGGTCGTTCAGCGAGGCGCCGGAACCCTCGCTGAACGACCTCCTGCAGTCGATCTCCTGCCGGCGCCATTTTCCGTACGGAAAATGGCGCCGGCCATACGCGTATGGCCGGCGCCATTTTCCGTACGAAAACGATTCGCGGCGGGAAATCGCTCCCTGACCCCCGCTGGACCTCCAGGAACTTTTGGCCAGCTTGTGGGGGGCCTCCTGACCCCCACGAGACTTGCCAAAAGTCCAGCGGGGGTCCGGAAGGACCTCCTGCCGTCCAATCTTTTTCGTCTATGGCCGCCGCCATTTTTCGGCGCCATTTTGGAAAATGGCGCCGGCTGAAGACGACAAGATTCAGGAGCAGGAGCCCGTTCCGGACCGCTGCCGTTCCGGACCGCCGCTGGACCCGCAGGTTATTTAAGTTATTTGGGGGGGGGTTCGGGAGGGTGGGGGATTTAATTTAAAGGGTCGGGGGTGGGTTTTAGGGGGTTTTAATGTGCCGGTTTTTCGATTTTTCGATTTTTAACGATTTTTAACGATTTTTCACGATATTTTACCCCCCCAAACGGCAACAATACGATTCCCTCCCCCTCCCAGCCGAAATCGATCGTTAAGACGATCGAGGACACGATTCACATCCCTACATTCCACTACTACTGACTGCTGGGCTCTGCTTGTCATCCACATGGGAAGCTTGTTTATTTTAAAAGCTTAATGCAGGATATAGTTCTCAGAAAACTTTCTTGTTTCAGCTTTCCAGGTAATCAGTAGGGAAGAGCAGGTCATATTTTAAGCTCATCTCTCAAGCAGATTTTCCTAACATAAGTAAACTTGCATTTAAAAAAAAAATCTCATTGGCATAATCTACACATACTAATTTCTCTTGATCTAATCATATATATTTAGAGAGAAAGAGAGCCCTTCCTTTAGAGTCACCAGTAGCAGAGGAGCTCCATAATCCGTGGTCAGTTGTTTTCACTATAAGATTTTTGCCAGTCAATTCCATAGCCCTCTAACAGTAATTTCTTTCTAAACACAATGAAGTTGATATTAAGAGGGTTTTGTCCCTACCCCTATAAACCCCGAGCTTTAAGTTTCGCACCTCATTAACAGGCCGATACAGTACAGTGCGCTCCAGCGCACTGTATCGGCTGTGGGAGAGCGGGCACTCGCCCGCTCTCCCGCGAACTTTACTGTATCGGCCTGCAAGCAGATAAATTCAAGCAGTTTAAGTCACCACTGAGCTAAAATTTAAATGGATAAAAGGAGGCAGGGGGCAGGGAGATGTTTCAGGGACATGGCTAAGCCTTATCCAGCTAGCGTCAATATTCAGCACTAGCCCAGCTATACTTAGCGAGGCCAGTGCGGTTGCAGAGAACACTGTCCTAAAGTTACCCTTGTACATTTGCTAGGTATATTTAGTTGAACACTTACCCGGGTAACTTTCTCATTCCTCCGGCTTACTCAAGATGGATCTCAGTAGTGGTTAATTCCTTCGTCTGCCAGTTCTGGTATGCCACTCATTCTTATAGTATTTCTTCTGTGCCTTCTGTCACTTTCTTCCAATCTACTTCTAAAATTAGCAATTTTGCTTTCTGTTTCTTTATATGTGATTTTTATACTGCATAAACAATCCTCAGTGTCAGCCATCCATAGCTCAGTGTCCTGAATTTTATTCAATAACATGTCAACTGATTTGATTTACTTTATTTAAATCATTGTTTCCTTTTGGCGATATCACTTGCCATAACTTTTAATGTTGTATGAAAACATTTTATTTCAGCAGCTGCCTTGGTATTTTGGAGCTGCTGCACTGCCAGACCCAAATCGTCGCTTCCTTCTGCACACATACTGACACTTTCCCCATGTTTATTTTGTGTTTCTGCCACGTTCAGAGGTCAGGAAGCAACAGATCTAAGCTGCTATTATCCTGGTGAACTTCAGAATCCTCTGAATGTAATGCATTGTGCAAGATATAATTCCTGCAACTCCACTGGAACGTCCAGACTACACCCTTGATGCATATAAATAACTCCTTACACTACAGTACTTAAGAAAGCTCATATGAACTTTGATTTCAAACACATACTCCTCCCTTATCAGTTTAAGCTTCTTTCATGTATCTGGTAGGGAACTTTCTATATACTTCTCCAATTCACTTATATCGGACTCCTTTTTTTAAATTTTTTTATCGAAGAACTGTTTGTTCCAAGAAGTCTGAAGTGTAGTTACACTCCCCTAATTGTAGCCTGTGACACTTCCTATAAGGGAACTGCATCCATCTTAGGTAACTTATTTAATAACAGATAACACTTCTATCTGTGATTTCACATGATTCTCCATTACCTTCCACAATGGGCTACTACTGCACCCCAATGGTGTTTCAATATTTAGTAATAATGGTGAGGGGTCCGGAATCCATCTGTCTATATGTCTTGCTTCATAGGTTGGATTAATAAATCCAGAAGACACAAACATGTAATTAAGCCTATTGCAATTTTTTGGATGGCTGAGAACTAGAATACTTCATTTTCTAATATGTATAGTTTTCGCCAATCTTCCAATACATCTAAATTATGAATAAGTATTTGTAGAGATTTGGTTGAGGCACTCTTACTATATCCTGCTCTTGAGGAGGAGCGTAGACAAAAATCTAACAGTTAAACTCGACCTTTAGTCATATCTTTTTCCCCAAACTAAACCGAGTCATTTTCAATGATAGTTCAATATAAATGTCTGTATCATCAAATTTAAAACCATATACTGTATAAGGCTTTACGCTTGGGCTCGCAAGGAGTCCCTTTTCACAGTGGGCCATGTGTGGACTTAAATGGGTGGGACAACTTTTTCCTGAGGATGGAGGTGTCAAGACCTTCCCTGCTCTATATGAGGAATTCGATCTACCCACCGCACATGTATTCGCCTACTTACAAATTCACAGCTATGTCTAAGCCCTCCGAGTTCAAGATTGGAACAGCGTCCAATGAGACTCTCTATCTGACATGCTGGATATAGAGGATCCAGCCCCACACTCTATCTCTTACTATTAAAAGCTCCTGATGCAACTGAAGCCTCCCCTAAACTTTGAAGAGCTCCTTTTACAGTGGCAAAGTAAGCTTCCCTTAGACATGACAGTAGCGCAATGCGCTCTCAGCTTCAAGCGTATCCCAATGATTGTGAGTGGTCAGGACTTACGCGAAACTCAATATAAATTCCTCATGCGCTACTCTTACTCTCAAATTTGAGCACTTCGTCTCGGTCTTACCCCACTCACCCATTTGCAAGAAATGCGCTCTCTCACCAGGCACCCTGGGTCATAAGTTTTGGAGCTGTCCCAAAGTTCAGAACGTCTGGCGTGCAGTTATGGCTTACATTCTCCAAGTGACTAAAGTGCAGATACCGGCTCAGATGCATGCTCTTCTTTTTGACCACCTGCAGGGAGTTGCGTTGGGTCAAAAGCACTTCAAAAACATTTCTAATAGGTTGTCTCTACTGTAACTTAACAGGTAAACTTCCCTCTGTCTTTCATTCTATTTACTTTTAAAGCTGTGTATTTTCCTGCCGTGTCCTCGACACCACAGCTAAACAGCTGTCTATGTCTAAATGGCAACAATTTTATCTCTTACTGGGTCAACTCAAACACAGCACCCTCCCCCTCTGATTGTAACTGTGTCTTCTGCTGAGGAAGCTCAGTCAGAACCAAAGCTTCAAAACGGCACTACAGCTGCTTTTCTCCATGGCAACCGGATACCTCTGTTCTATCTACTATGTTACATTCTGTAATAGAAACATTTCAATGCCTCACCAGGGCAGAACAACTACCTTAGTTAACTCTTTCTTATCTCTCACTTTTCTAGGATTACAGTAGACCCCAGAAACACCATGACAGTCTTTCTTTAGATCTGTGTTTGTTTGTTTTTATTAGCAGTAATTATATCAAGTCCTGTATATCAACTACCTGTCAGCTCCTCTCTCCCATTGAACTCCTTCTCATGGTAAGTACTATTTTTATTACTTTAAATTTTTTTAGTCCTATCCACACCAAGATTGGGAGATGCATGTGCATCTAGCACATGAATGTGCCCATCTGATTTTATAAACCTGCCACATACGCGCACAAGTACCAATGTGCACATCTCTTGCATCAGAGAAAATAGGGGTGGAATCTTGGTGGGGAATGGGCATTCTGAGACAGAGCCAAGAGACATGCATCTATCGGGCCGATACAGTAAAGTCCGCGGGAGAGCGGGCGAACACCCGCTCTCCTGTGCGCGCGATTCAGTATGCAAATTAGGTCTGGCGGTAGAAACAGGTCAAAAGAGGCGCTAGGGACATTAGCGCATCCCTAGCATCTCTTTAGGGACAGGAGCGGCGGCTGTCAGCGGGTTTGACAGCCGACGCTGAATTTTGCCGGTGTCGGTTCTCGAGCCCGCTGACAGCCACGGGTTCGGAAAGCAGACGCCGGCAAAATTGAGCGTCTGGTTTTCAACCCGCGAGCTTCGGGCATACTTCAATTAAAAAACTTTTTTTTTTTACTTTTAACCTTCGGGACCTCCGACTTAATAACGCCATGATATTAAGTCAGAGGGTGCACATAAAAGCAGCTTTTACTGCTTTTCTGTGCACTTCCCTGGCGCCGGCAGAAATTAGCGCCTACCTTTGGGTAGGCGCTAATTTCTTAAAGTAAAATGTGCGACTTGGCTGCACATTTTACTTACTGAATCACGCGGGAATACCTAATAGGGCCATAAACATGCATTTGCATGTTGCGGGAGCTATTAGGTTCGGAGGGGTTGGACGCGGATTTTCGACCCCTTACTGAATAAGGGGTAACGCTAGCACGTCGAAAACGCATGTCCAATGGCGGGTTAACAGTGCGCTCCAGCGGAGCGCACTGTTAACCCGATATAGTACAGTGCGCTCCAGCGGAGCGCACTGTACTATATCGGCCTGTATGTAACTACATGCCTAGGTATGCATCCAAGTCACTTTCAGCACAAAATTACTTCTGCTATGGATGAAGTAGAAATCTGAATAAAACTATTTCCATACTCAACAAAAAGGTCCAGAAGATGCTAGACACTTATGTAATCAACCATAAAATATAAAGAAGTCTAGCTCGAATTAAAGAAGATTGTATGTACTTAAGCTGGGGAACCTCATATAGTGCCAGTACTAGGCTATATGAAAATGCCTATATGGCTACTTGTTACAAAACTCTAGCTCCAACTCGTGGTTATTAGATTAAGTTTATAATCATTGGTAACCCCAGTTACCAATGATTACCAATCATTGGGGTTACCAATGATTATAACCTTACTCTAATAACCACGAGTTGGAGCTAGAGTTTTGTAACAAGTAGCCATATAGGCATTTTCATATAGCCTAGTACTGGCACTATATGAGGTTCCCCAGCTTAAGTACATACAATCTTCTTTAATTCGGTTTAAAACTATTTCCAGCCATCTACAGTATGAAGTGCTTGAAGGATCTGGATAAACTGGGGGAGGGGGGGCATGCCTGCTAAAGAACCAGGGGGGTCTTGAGGACCTAGCTGTAGACTGGCAAACTGGCAGATGAACTGGTGAAACTGGTCATGTCCTGGATGCATGCATGTTATAAAAGTGACTCACTTGTCTCAAAGCTTATATTTCCCTGCTGTGCATGTACATGCTTAGAATTAGGAGCACACATACTCATGTCCAACCTATTTTATAACCTGCACATACCTGCATGCAAAATATAAAATTGCAGCACATCTGGCTATGTGCCCATATACATGTATAAATGGGTACCCATATGCCCATTTTAAAGTTACCCTCCCTGTATGCATATCAAATGAAAATAACAGAAAACTGTTTAGATGGCAAGAGAAAGAAAGACACAAAACACAGAAAAACACATAAAGAAGATTAAAAGTCTATACTATAGGAAATCTCGTGCTTACCCCTAGTAGCATTCTGAAGAAGTCTAGAATACCTGCAGAATAAAAAGGGAAATACAAAATATCAACTTATTTTGAAGTTCAGTAGGTCAGCTGAATGAAATTAATGATTTTGCTGAATTTAAGATAAAGAAACATCATTTTTATCTCATAAAATCACATTTGTAGAATCAGTTCTGCAGGAATAGAGAATAAGCATTAGAATTATGTTAATTTAATTCTTGCTGCAACATTTGGAATAAGGAAATTCATATAACACAAACTTGTCAGAACATTTGTTTGAAAAATAAATTTTTAAAAAGCAGAAACTCACAATCCTTTATACTTTTGTATATTCCTTTCCTTTATCCCTGCTTTACCCCTTACTTCTGAGAGACTGGACTAGGTGGATCTTGTGACTTAAAATTCTTAACCTAGTAGGTAAGAGGGCTTGTAAGTAGCATTGAGAGCCCCTATTTCTATCTCTTACCGCTGGCCCGGATCACCAAAGTGGGAGGGACCCCCCTTGCAGAGTAGTTTTCAAAAACAAGAGGGAGAACAGGTGGTCGTGGCACATTCTCTCCCAATTTCAATTTCTTATGGTTTGAGCTGGCTTCTACTCCTGGCTTTCTGCAGCTAAAAAAGTTTCTTCAGCAAATCCTCTGCCCCTACATTCCTTCCTCTGCCCTTGCCTTCCAGTGGCATGTAGGAATTTGAAGTGCCTCCTGGGGGTTCTGATATCACAACAGAATTTATTGATACAGTACCAGCACTCACAGTATTATTCTAGTACTGAATGAGCGTGTCTGTCATTCTCACTCAATCTAGTTCACAGACAGGCACAGAGCCAACTTGAGAAGCAGCAGAGTTAGCAGCAAATTCAGTCTCTGTCTTTCTAGGTCTACCTTCCACACTGTGTGCAAAAATGTCTCTGTCAGACTCACACACCCACACACCCACACACACACACACACATACACATATGTACTGTGTGCAGAGGCAGTGGTCAAAAAAGCAAATAGAATGTTAGAAATGATTAGAAAAGGAATAGAGAATAATATAGGAAATATCATATTGCCTCTGTATTGAGGCATGCTGTGTCTGTCCCTTAAGTATTGTAAGTAGCTCTGGTCACTCCATCTAAAAAAAAGACATAAAGGAACTAGAAACGGTGCAGAGGAGGATGGCAAAAATAATAAAGTGAATACAACAACTCTCCTATGATAAGAGGCTACAAAAGCTAAGGCTGTTCAGCTTGCAAAATAGTCACTGAGGTGGGAAATGACAGAAGTTTATAAAACCAAGAATGGGGTGTAATGGGTAAATAAGGATGGTTATTTATCCTTTCAAAACCAACTAAACCAAGGGGACACTCCATGATACCAGGCCCAACCAGCAAAAAATATTTTTTCATTCAGGGCACAATCAAGCTGTGGAATCTGTTGCCAGAAGACATGGTCAAGGCAATTAGCAGAGTAGAGATTAAAAGAGGTTTGGACAAGATCTGAGAGGAAAAATCCATAACACATTCTTAAGAAGGCAGAATAAGGAAAGCTTTGCTATCTAAAAGTTAGATTTTAAACGTATTGTTCTTGCAAAAACGGTCCTATATGAGTGTATGCAGGTCGTGTGTGAGCAACATGAATTTTAAGAATCCAGGAAGGACGCATATACATACCTGTGCGTGCACAAGAATAAGGATGTGGGGGGCGGAATCCAAGATGGCAGCCGAATGAGAAGTGGGAGAAGGTTGTTCTGCTGAAAACTTATATTCCTTATTAAAATAATAAGAAAAATCTACAAATGCTGCATACTAAATGTAAGGCCCGGCTCCGAGAGAGTCAGGCTGCTACGGAGACCTCTGAAGCATGACAAAGTACTATATCAACCTTCTTCCCCTTAACGCCGAATCAGCCGGGGGCGAGTGCCGCATTGGATGAGGACAGGGAGTGAGCATCCCTATCACTGGCAGAGGAAATCTCGCTTAGCCCTGGAGCACCTGAGATGCCGTCCCCGCCCCAGCGAGAGTGTGAGAAATGGGAGTCTACACTAAAAGTTTTGCCGGAAAGCCATGTGGTGGAAGGAGGTCAGAAAATGGCAGAAGCAGGAGGAACACTTCAGCTGGGAGGATATCTACCCCCGAGGCTGAGAGACATCATCCCCGATACACCGTCGCTGGGAATTGAACGGGACACTGCTACTGGAGCCACAGGAAGGGGTGAGTCTGCACAAGAATTAACCCCCTTTCTTGTAAAGCCAGCAGTAATAACAATGGAAGCCCTATGGGAAGCAATGTCTGCTATTGAGGTTACTATTGTAAATTTATCAAAAGTATGTATGGAATCAAATAAACGAGGCATTGAGGATGTGAAAAGGTTGGATGTTCAGGATGAAAAGGTGTGTGAGATGGAAAAGAAAATCAAAATGGTTGAGAGTCATCAGCAACAAGTTATTCAACACGAGACAGTGTTACATAAAAAAGTAGAAAATATTGAGAACTCTCTTGGCAGTTTAAACATAAGGGTTCTTAACTTTCCGGTCATACCCCAAATGCCTGTGATTGATTTATTCAAGAAATATCTAATTGATAGGGATGTGAATCGGGCTTTGGATGATTGAACATATCGGACGATATTTTCAAAATCGTCAAATCGGGGGCTCCCACAAAATGATAGGAAAACTCCATGATATTGATCGTGGGGGTTCTCTTATCGTTTTGGTGGAGGGCGGGAAAAATGGCACACAAAAATAACCCCTAAACCCACCCCAACCCTTTAAAACTAATCCCTTAGCTTCCCCCACCCTCCTGACCCCCCCCCAAAAAACTTTTTACAGGTACCTGGTGATCCAGTGGGGGTCCCTGGAGCGATCTCCCGCTCCCGGGCTGTCAGCTGCCACTAATCAAAATGGCGCCGATGGCCCTTTGCCCTTACCATGTGACAGGGTATCCGTGCCATTGGCCGGACCCTCTCACATGGTAGGAGCACTGGATGGCCGGCGCCATCTTGTGCTCCTACCATGTGACAGGGGCTGACCAATGGCACCGGTAGCCCCTGTGACATAGTAAGGGCAAAGGCTATCGGCGCCATTTTGAATACTGGCAGCCGAAGGTCCGAGTGCAGGAGGTCGCTCCTGGACCCCCGCTGGACTTTTGGCAAGTCTTGTGGGGGTCAGGAGGGTCCCCCAAGACTTACCAAAAGCCCCTGGTGGTCCAGCGGGGGTCCAGGAGTGATCTTCTGCACTCGGCCATCGGCATAGGTCAGCTGCCTGACCTATGCATACATAGGTCAGGCAGCTGACCTATGTATGCAAGGTCAGCTGCCTGCAAGGTCAGCTGACCTTGCAGGCAGGTCAGCTGACAGGCATAGGTAATGCAAGTATAGTGCCTATGGTGGCTCTCCACCTTATGCCAGCCAAATATTCTTTCAGCCCATGCTAGATATTTTATTTTGCTCAAATATTTGTTGAATATCCCCTTTTTACAACAGATGATTTTAAATAAAATCCTACTGTTCACCCTTCAGAGATAAAAAATATTTTGGAAACATCAAACCCAACATTTTTCATCAAGAACCTTTTTTTATTCCTTGTAATACATAATTGTATATAGATGCACAGTGGGACTTTTGTCTTCTCCTGCATTACCATGTGGAAATAGCTTTTTAGGAAAATAGAAAAAAGGTCAAGCTTAATAGACTTTTGATCCATATTCACCATATGAAATTATAGGCTCAGTTCTGCAAAGTTTCAAAATGTAAAACAATAATTCACAGGAATAAATGCTCACATGTCCCTGAACTTTCCATGTCTTAGGCCTAGCTACATTTTATAGACAGATGAAGTTGCATCTGTATTCCATGAACTTTTTACATATAAGTACTCCCTTATATATATAAACATAAAATAAAAAAAAAACAAGATTCATACTCCTGTTGTGAAATGACACTGAAACTCATTCTCATGCTACCGATATTTTTCATTGTGTTAATTTTGTGTAAACTCAGTGAAGGTCCCCACAAAGAGAATGCAGTACTCTTTGGAACAAGCTTTGGCATCAAATTTTTTTTGCCTAGGACAAAGAAGTTCAGGAATCCATCTCTAATTAAAAACAAACTTGAGAATTCTTGGAATACTCATCTTTTAAAAATGATGTATTTTTTGGTTTTGATTCAGCATAAGCAGGGTATGTTTACAGACAGATCTAACAGAGGTAGAGGAGGGAATGCCACTGAGCATAGGCACAAGTAATACTAGTAAGTTATTTCTCTCTAAATGCTACCCTGGAGTCCTGCTAGCCCTGAAATTCTTATTTTTATTTTTTTGAGTACAAAGTAATAGGCAAGATACATCTTTTCACATTCCCACTGCTAATATTTTGACTGCCTTCTCTCAATTCTTATCCTGATTTTCTCTCTCTTTTTTTTTTTTTTGTGATGGTGGGGGATTGTAGACTTGCAGTGATCTTTCCTGGCATGCAGAAACCTGCTTCCACCACTTGCTCGCCTATGTTGGAGACCTCCCGCAGGCTGACATTTGCTGCTTTAGTTTTCTATCCTGGGAAACTTTTCTGTGGTTGCTATTATAACCTTTTCCACTGCTCCATCTAGAATCTTACATTAGGGGTATGCAAGGAAAACATTTTGGGTTCAGTTCAGATTTTCAGTTCAGTTTGTTGATCTGTTGGGTTCATTTGGTTTGGATCAGAAACTCATTCATTTCATTTATTTCTATTAAAGTCAATGGAATCAATGCATTCTATTTTTTAGTCTAACTCTGAGGTTTTTAAGGCAAGTTTTTATGAAATTTGCTGGCAGGCATCAGCAGCAGAAGCAACAGTACCACAAGACACCTGATTGGCACGAGCACCCCATGACATCAAATGAGGGGCAAAGGGCACCAAAAATAGCAGGAACAACTGAAGCCACCGTGAGAAATGCAAAACAGCACACATAGTGACATGAACAAACCAAAGCAACAAAAGAGGGGCAAAACAAGACAAACTGTGTAATGAAAACCCCCAAAGTACCAAAAGAGGGAAAACAGCAACAACAGTGGCATCAACACATCAAGGCATAGAATGAAGGTTATGGCAGCAGCACAGAGAAAGGAAGACACCAAGGCACAGAGTGAGGGTTATGGCAGCAAGTACAGAGGGAGGAAGACACCAATACATTGAACAAGGGATAAGACAGGAAGGAGTGTAGAGGCACAGCAGAGAGCTGAACCAAGAGAGTGGCATGGCAGCAAAGCAGGTCTAGCAGAAGCAGAAAATTGGCAACAAGATCCCAAGGTCCCCAAAGAAGGACAGAGAAGAGGGGTTTTTGTTGTTGTTGTTGTTGTTTTTTATCAATTTTCTTTTCTTTTTTTCTTTTTCTATTTGTGGAGCCAAAACACGCCAGTTGAATCAAAAGAGTGAGAGGGTAACAAGAGCAGGCTTGGCGGCAGCAGCAGCAATGGCAGAGGTACAACAACACAGCGGGGTGCCAAAGTCAAAAACTATGGGCATTGGTTCAGTGTAGCTGTGACAGTCTTCCTGCCACTTGCATGGAAACACAACAGAGGAAGGTTGAGCATAATAAAGACCAGCATTTCCACCAACTCTGGCATCAGCCATGAACAATGTGGACTCAGGATGTCCATTGTCAATTACAAATATCCATTCAGGGGGCACACACTGGTTGGTGGTCAGGAAAGGAAATGCTGGATGACCTTGGTGAAGTCTGGCCAGACCACAGCCTTGTATGCCCATTATGCTAATGGGTCTGTGTCCATGACCTCACTGGGCTTTCCAAGACATTGCATGACTGCAATTTGTACAGGCTGAAGCTGAGGGAGATACTGGTCTCTGTTGACAAGCCATGAAGCTATAGTCTATGGCAGGAGAGCATGTGGTGTGATGACCATCGGAGGGAGTGGATAAAGTAGGGGAAGAAATGACAACTTTCAGCATGCGCAGCCCTACCCCAAGCTCACACTGCCAAGCCAATGTCTTACTTTACATTTACAGTTAGTCATTTTTCTTACATACATTCTTTTCATAAATCATAGAGTATAATTATTCATGGTATAAAACCAGACATTGTGGCAAAAGAGAAAATGGCAAAAATAGCATCACAAATAGAAGTGTCAACACTAACCGACTATTCTGTACTTTGTATGGAGAGAAAGATTATCAAATGCCAAGAGATGTAATCAGTGACCAAGAAAGTGAGACCGTAATGTACAGAAACTGTTCTAATTTTTTGGGCCAAAAAACTATATCACACTCTTATCCACATCACCAACATAATTTTAAATGAATTAAGTTTCTAAAAAACAATTCAAATCTTGAGGAGGAAAAGACTTCAGATGCCAGATTGACCAATTTTAAAAGTCAATGTGGTAAAGGGCAAAATCATTAATGTAAAAAACCTCCTGTTGTATTTATTATTTTATAGAAATTTTATTAACTTTATTCAATTTTTTTTAAATACATTTTATTTTTAACTTTTCTATTGCTTTTTTACACCTTTTAAAAACATCTTTGCTCTCAGGAACACATTTTTTTTTAATATATGTGCTCTATTCCGTTAAAAATCACTGAAAACAGGAAAACCATAATTTATAATAGTTCCAATATATTCTCCTCTGATGATTAATGAATGTCCTTCAGCACTTCACATTGATTTAATCCTTAAAATTTCTCTAACATTCAATTTGGAAGCACACAGGGTACTTATCTTCGTTCATTCAAAATTGAATGAACACTCCTGCTTCCTTGAAATTTTATAGATTCACGTTTTGAACCCTTCGAGCCCTCCTGCTTCTGGAATGATTCACATGTATAGAAGCTTCACATATTCATGCTTTAAATCCTCCAACAAGCTGACCAGTGTTTCATCTCATCGGCTGCGTCAGGGAGGCTGATTTAAACACTCAATGTTCCTAATTCAAAAATAAACGTTATTATATATAGAAATATAGAAATGATAATACTAAATATTTAGACTCTTTCTGCCCACCATCCACTGCAGACTCACTTTCCGTGTTGATGCATACTCTTAAATAAACAGACGAAACTTAACAGTGACCAAGGTCTACCTTCTCTTTAACATCTGTTTGAAAGGTAACAGCTTATATTGTAGCACATTCAAGACCCCCTACAGATTCCTTGCAAGTGTGTATTATGGGGTCTAATGGTGTTGTTGGTGACCATGTAGATTTTGGATGGACAACAGAAAAATCTCTTTCTTCTGATTCTTTTTTTTTTTTTTTTTACCAAAGAAAGTTTTTAATTGTAAACATCTTATAAATCGCTCTAAATGTATTCTCATCTGAAAAGGATCATAAAGTCTACTTGAAACAAATGATAATCCTTTTTGAAAAACAGAGATTTCTGAAGAAGACAAAGCTTTATTAGATACATTGAAAACCAAACATTTGTCATCTCCAATTTGAATATTTTCTTGATAAGCAGCTGACTCTTCAGTTGTTATTGATCTGGAAACCTTTGGGTGCGTGTGAAAGGTCTTGACCAATTGCCTCTCTTCATTTGTTTTTGGGGATTGCTCTTTTTGCCACAATATCATATCTAAAAAAAACTAGAAGATTGTGCACCATCTGAATCTTCACTACTCATAGAACAACACCATTAGACCCCCATAATACACACTTTCAAGGAATCTGTAGGGGGTCTTGAACACGCTACAGTATAAGCTGTTACCTTTCAAACAGACGTTAAAGAGGAGGTAGACCTTGGTCACCGTTAAGTTTCGTCTATTTATTTAATATTTAAGAGTACGCATCAACACGGAAGGTGAGTCTGCAGAGTATGGTGGGCAGAAAGAGTCTAAATATTTAGTATGAGGTAAAACATTGGCCAGCTCATTCAGATATGTTGCCTGTATATATTACACCATACAGGCTTCAGAAAGAAGCCGTTTGGCACAAGGCAGGTATTAAGAAGAGCACTAGCAGTAAATTTAAGAGCCTGACATCATACCCAACATAGCCTCGCTTAAGAGCGAGGTTCATTCTTGTCCTTGTATATGCAAGACAAACCCAATATAAATCCTGTACCTCCAATTCTCTAAATATATATTCAGTTTCCACAGAATCCCCCTCCCCACCCCCACACACACAAACATGGACATACGCCCCTCCAACAAGGAGGCAAAGCAGGAGGTTTCCCTGTACATGTCACCATAACAAAACAATTCTGGTGTCATCTAAGTAACAGAAATACAAACTCCTTCCACTTCTATGCATATTGTGCTATACAAAATCCTGAGAAAAAACACTCAACATATGTAGCAAATCTGCAATACCACAGCAGTAGAAACTCACAGGACTCCAAAAGTAACAACCCTACGTGGGAAAAGGTAGCACTGCAAATATTATACCATGTCCTAGAACACTAATACACCTCTTTTTGGCAAAACACAATGAACAAGACTGCTATAGATCCCTACACACTAGCAGAATACTTCAGCTCGGTCTCACTTGCAGAACAGACAGACCTTCATGAAATACAGAATAGTTGACAGAAATTAAAAACCCCAAGAAACCCAGACTTTGTATGCAGTGCAAACCTGGAAAACTGACTTTCTCTCTTTCCCCTGTATACAGCAGCTTTGCCCCTTGCCCCACTTCCTAGTATCTCTCTTTCTCCCTGCACCCCAGCAGAGGACTGGGGATGGGGAGAGAAGCAGTGGAGGAGAGAGGAAGAGATCTGAGAACTGTGAGGGCAGAGAAAAATAGAGGGAGGTTGGATGGAAAAGAGAGAATCTGGAATGGGGAAGAGGGAGAGAATTGTCCCTATCCCTATTCTGGTTCTGCTCCCTTTCAAATCCCCCCTCCATTCTTGCCTTTCTTTCTCTCTCTAATACAGACACCACTCCTCCCCACATGCATAACTTGCAGGCCTGCCCCCATCAGTCAGTCCTTCCAACCAACTAGCCTCCCCAGTTAGCCTGTTCTCATCCATTTCCTCCCTAACAGCCAGCCAGCTAATTCCCTAGTCATCCATCCCCAAGTCCTGCTTGCCAGTGCCTCCAGCCAGCCTTTAGTCCTGATCCCTTCCCAAAGCCAGCCAGCCTCAATTACCTTTAGTTAGCATCCAACCTTGACCCTCTCCTACAGCCAGTCTCCAGTTTTGGACCCTTCCTATCTCCCTTCCCACCCATTCTCCAGCCTCAGGACCTTCCTCCCTCCCCACCTTCAGCCTCAGACCCTCCTGACTTACTTTCTGCTCTCCTTCCCAAATCCCTTGACCCTTCCTTCCTTCTAAACCCCACTCCTCCCTCTCCTTCCCAGCCTTAGACTCTTGCTTTCTCCCTTCCCTCCCTCCTTTCCTAGTTTTGGACTTCCTTCCCTTTTCAGCCTTGAACCCTTCTTTTCTTTACTCCCTCCCTTCCTTCCTAGTTTTGGACCCTTCCTTCCTTCCTTCCCTTCCTCCTGCCCTTTCTTTCCTCCTTCCCCAGCCTTGGATCCTTCCTTTCCTCTCCAGCCAGCCACAAGGTTTGGAACTCACACCCCTAGCAGCTTATCCCATGGCAAGCAGTATCTCCTTCTGTCCCCAAAGTGCTCACTTCCTTCCCAACATCTCATGGCTCTCTGCATGCTCGCTGTTGCACCCGTCGGTCGCAGATGGCTGCGACCTTTGCTGCTCACCTCTCTTTTCCCTGCTACAGCAATTCTCAAGGTCATGGCGGCCTCCGCCTGTAAACGCCACCTTCCTCGGCATCCCCGGGATGGCGTGGGCAATCCCGGCCTCCATCTTGAGTCTTGATTACTTAGGTCATGCACGCGCACGTGACAGGCCCTCTCTTATCCACGTCTTGGCGGGAACCTCGGGGGCGTCCCCTCCTCATGACGTCACCTGCCAGAACTATTTAACCCATCCTGACTATGCTTCCTACGAGTTAGCAAGGACTTCCTTCCTGCTTATTCCACTCCATTCGGAGATGCTTCGCTTCACTACTTGAACTGCTTCTTGAACTTAGAACGCTTTCGGTACTCGCTCCTCGGGGGCCTTGTAACATTCTGCCTATCCACTCCTCGGAGGGCCTTCCTGCCTGGAGATTCCTATCATCCTTATTCAGGACTCCGCTAGTTCAGCCTTGTGAGTTCTATCATCGCTTCCACATCTTGCTGTTGGAACGGCCGGTGTACCCCGTGCCTCGGGCCACTACCGTGCTCATCCCAGCTACCTGTCTACACTCCGGAGTAAGTACCATCATCTACTTCGCTCTGCTGACCTTCTGCACCTTTCTGAACTACTACTCGCTGATCCTTGGCATATCTCACACTGCGGGTCACTACCAGATCCATCCTGAGGGATATCACCTTGAGAGTTCCCTGGCATACCCCGCTCTGTGGGCCACTACCAGGGATATCAACATTGAGCAGCCTTACTACTCTGGACTGAGTCTCTCTCCATGCTGTGGGTATCACCCATGATTCCAGTACAATAAAGTCTCTCATATTTGTGTCCGTTTCTGCTGAGGGCACGCCCATCATATTGAGTCCCCAAAGGGCTCCTCCCTGTGGGTGGAGTAAGCTCTCACTACAATCCAGGGTCCTGCACCTGTTAAGTCCCAGAAAACAAAGCTGCTGCCTTCCTTGGCCCCCAGCCCCAGGGCCTCCCTTACTGCCAAGTACAGCAAGTGCGCAAAGCGCTGGATCCCCTGGTAGCTCTCATTGCTCATTGCCCTGGTTATGTTACCTCCTGTTAAGTCTGCGCACTTGACGGAGGTAAGAGAGAGAGAGAGAGAGCAGTATCCATCGCAGGTGCTAAACTCTGGAACTCCTTGCCGGTAGAACTAAGACTGCAAACGGACATCAAAAAATTCAAAGCTGATCTAAAAACCTGGCTTTTTAACTGTGCTTACACAAGGTCTAGTTAATGTTTCAGTTCTGCTATGATTTAATTTAGCGCTCTATAATTTTTAAGATAACCGATTATGTCTATTATTTTATTGTTCTTAGCTTAAATTAATGTACTTTATTGACATTAGCACTTATTTTATATTGCTTTGTTAATTTTAGTACCGTTTTAGAATTATGCATTGTTCTCTTAACTGTTTAATAATATTTATTGAGTGTCTTATAGTCACTGTTTTATGTTTACTCACTGTAAACCGATGTGATGGATTTTCTGATACGTCGGTGTATATAAAAAGTAATGAACTATAAACTATGTTCCTGCCATAATCTGTAACAAAATAAAAACCAGTTCGGTTTTTCCAGTCTGACCCCCAGCCCTCTGTCATCCCCCTTAGTGCCACCAAGTTATGGGAAAAGGTATGGCTCTGTTCCATCATCTGGGTGCGCGGCAGAGCCCACTTCTACCCTGAGAGTTTGCTCCCACTGATTCTGCTGCCTGACCCTGCTTTGCCCAGCTGCCAACAGTGTCATGAAGGAGAGGTAGGTGTGGATATAAGCCTTCCGGCTTGCCTGGAGGTCGCTGGTGAAATGGATGCTACTACCCTTTCCCTTGGCCAGCTGTACCTGCACCTGGGCATGGCACTAAATGTATATGGCATTATTAAATGTTGTCATTAAATGTTGTAAACTCCAAACACATACTCACCGACTATTATTAATGCAACCTAATAACGTTCCAAAAATGACAGTGAAAGAGACCCTCGTACATGGCCGCCACATACCACTATTTATCTTGTTGCTGCCCTATTATAATCATCACTCTTAGTGTGGTTCCTAGAGTGTAATAACTTTGCAAACCCCAGCAGAAAACGCCACCCTAAAGCTAGGATGAGCTTGCTAATATGCAGGCAGGAAACTACCATTGCAGCAATTTCCAGTGGGGGTGCTGTGGAAAGATGGTGCTTTCCTCTACTCCTATCCTGCTCTGGGAGCCCTGACAAAAGGCCAGATCTCTAGTGGAGATCCCAATGGAGTCTCTACACTTTCCCCTACAAACCAAATTTGGGACAGTCACAAGATAATAATAATCAACACATTTAAATGACACTATGGAATACATGGAAACAAAAAATATATAAGGGGATACCATTTTATTGGACAAAATACATTTCTTGATTAGCTTTCAATAGCCAATACGCTCTTCCTTAGGTCAGAATAGGATGAGCAAGAGATGGCATAACCAGAAAACATAAGTGAATCATAAAAGGAATTCCAACGATAAAGTGAAGTGTAAGAGGGGGAGGGGGGTGAGAGAGATTTGATGGTGGACCAGTAAGTGATGAAGGCAATTTTTTTATGTATTAAGCATGCCATCTGGTGTCTGGCCACTGGGATGAGCTCATACCCTAATGGTATCTGTGTCCAGTACTGAACAAAAGACAAAAATACTTTCCACATTACCATTAATGCACACTGAGTACATTTGAGGTAGATCTATATACACACATACATAGCAGTATCCCAAAAATCTCAAATACATTTCATTTCCGGAGCTATTCTCCTGGGTGGATGGAAAAAAAAAAAAGAAAGTATCCCACAAAACAAAAAAGCAGGAATCCTGGTCATCACCAGCTACTCCCAGGACACTCCACAAGTATCTACATTTCATGGGCAATGGGCCAAACACACAACAAACACATACCCAAATCCAGAGCTGAGCATATGGCAGTATCATTATTACTGCCTACAGAAGATGAATTTTCTAGGCAATATGCACCAGATGCCAAACAGTACAGCTACACCAAACTAAAAAAACATATTACCATACCAAGAAACAATTTACAGCATTTCTCACACATTTGCTTGTTCAATAGTTCCTTAAGGCAAGGAACACTACTCTCCTCCTTCTGTAGTACTGACATCCACAAGGCTTGTTGAAAGCAAAAGCTAGTCCAAGCAAGAAGTCAGGTTCAGGATTCCTATGGGGCAATAAAAAGAAAAATTAACAGGCCGATACAGTAAAGTGCGCTCCGGTGGAGTGCACTGTTAGCCCGCATTTGGCCATGCGTTTTCGATGCGCTATTTTTACCCCTTATACAGTAAGGGGTAATAGCGCATCGAAAATGCACAGCCAACCCCCCCCCCCCCCCCCCCGAAACTAATAGTGCCCGCAACATGCAAATGCATGTTGATGGGCCTATTAGTCATTCCTGCGTGATACAGAAAGTAAAATGTGCAGCCAAGCCACACATTGTACTTTCAGAAATTAACACGTGCCAAAGGCAGGCGCTAATTTCAGCTGGCACCTGGGAAGTGTACAGAAAAGCAGAAAAAATTGCTTTTCTGTACAGCCTCTGACTTAATATCATAGCGATATTAAGTCGGAGGCCACAAAAGTAAAAAAAAATTAAAAAAAAAAAAATCTGCCCACAGCCCGCGGGTTGGAAGACGGATGCTCAATTTTGCCAGCATCCGTTTTCCAAACCCGTGGCTGTCAGTGGGCTCGAGAACCTACGCCAGACAAATTGAGCGCCAGCTGTCAAACCCGCTGACAGCCACTGCTTCTGTCAAAAAGGAGACGCTAGGGTCCCTAGCGCCTCCTTTTACTGCAGGCCCTCATTTACATATTTTTTTTTACTGAATCGCGCACCCAGGAGAGTGGCCTGGGCGCGTGTCGGGAGAGCGGGCGCTCGCTGACTCTCCCATGGGTTTTTCTGTATCGGCCTGTCAGTTAGGAGCAAGGTGTGGATCACTCTGACTCTTGTCTCAGGGCCAGCTGGCACCATTATGCTGTACAGGTGCAGAGACACCAATGAGACGTCTCAATGAGTGAGATTTACCACTCCAGTGAGTGAGATTGTAGGCCAATGAATGACATTTTTCAGGCAGTGTGTCTGGGGTATAAATCTGGGCTCTCTTGGACTCTGTGGGCTGCTCCCTGAACCTTGGGAGGCAGATGGTGTTTTCCCTGTAATAGGACAGTAAACACAATCAGGCTATGCTATGCTCAACAATTTGGAGAAAATATCATTGACCTCCTTCCCAACTCCCGGTCTCCGGCTGTCTCAATTTCCTCTCTCTGCCTGTGTGTGTCTCTGGGCACTGCTATGGACTCCTGTTTCTCTCCATGTGTACTATCTGCATGTAGCTATGGACCAGGGCCAGTGCAGGAGTATTAGACATCTTAAGAGAACCTTACAGCCTTGTATCTTCCTCCCCTCATCCCACAGCCCTCTTGAAACACAATTATAAATTATGTATTTACTAAAGATTTTACATGAAGAAAGGACATTCAAGTACAATCTTCTGAGGTAAAAAAGAATGACTTAAAACAACATATATATTATATTTACACACTCTACTGAGGAGACAGAAAATAGCATTAATGGCATTAATCCTATTGTAATGTGTTTGGGTATGGGCATGAGTAGACAATGTCATTTACAATATAGTAAAGCTCCAATACCAAAACAGCACTAACTTCCAGCACTCAAACAGTAACAACCCTAGCTATGTAAAGGCAACATTGAAAATATTACACCAGACTCTAAAACACCAATTCACTGCCTATTAGGAAAACAGAAAAAGTCAAGCTGCTATAGATCTCTACACAGAAAATAAACACTAGCAGAATACCTCACCCTGATCTCACATAAAGAACACAGACAGCCCCTCACCAAATACAGAATAAAGAGAGGGTAACACAGCATAAGAACATAAGAATATGCCATACTGGGTCAGAACAAGGGTCCATCAAGCCCAGCATCCTGTTTCCAACAGTGTCCAATCCAGGCAATAAGAACCTGGCAAGTACCAAAAAACTAAGTCTATTCCATGTTACCATTGCTAGTAATAGCAGTGGCTATTTTCTAAGTCAACTTAATTAATAGCAGGTAATGGACTTCTCGTCCAAGAACTTATCCAATCCTTTTTTAAACATAGCTATACTAACTGCACTAACCACATCCTCTGGCAACAAATTCCAGAGTTTAATTGTGCGTTGAGTAAAAAAGAACTTTCTCCGATTAGTTTTAAATGTGCTACATGTACACTTCATGGAGTGCCCCCTAGTCCTTTTATTATCCAAAGAGTAAATAACCGATTCACATTTAGCCGTTCTAGACCTCTCATGATTTTAAACATCTCTATCATATCCCCCCTCAGCCGTCTCTTCTCCAAGCTGAAAAGTCCTAACCTCTACAGCCTTTCCTCATAGGGGAGCTGTTCCATCCCCTTTATCATTTTGGTAGCCCTTCTCTGTACCTTCTCCATCGCAATTATATCTTTTTTGAGATGCGGCGACCAGAATTGTACACAGTATTCAAGATGCGGTCTCACCATGGAGCGATACAGAGGCATTATGACATTTTCCATTTTATTCATCATTCCCTTTCTAATAATTCCCAACATTCTGTTTGCTTTTTTGACTGCCGCAGCACACTGAACCGACAAGTTCAATGCGTTATCCACTATGATACCTAGATCTCTTTCTTGGGTTGTAGCACCTAATATGGAACCTAACATTGTATAACTATGAGCAGTCTTTAGCTTGCTAGAGGACAGAATAGGCTGGATTCTGGCTATTCTTCTACCGACTTTAATATTTACAGGCAAATTAAACAACCAAAAGCCTGCTGCTTACCTCACTAGTGCTAGAAACAGAAATGCAGCCGTTCACAGATAAGAAGTTTTAGCACAGCTCTTGCTTTCTTCTATTCTTGCCTAGGGCCTCCCTTCTTATTCCTCTCCCCAGGGGCTGTCTTAAGGTAGACAAGGCTAATTGCCTGATCCTGGACTTTTCAGGAGGGTCTAATATACACTCTTTTACATACCCTTCCTCTCACCTTGACCTTGTCAGGTTGAGCATCTGCTTCTACCTGGGTTAATTCCAGAGAAAGTTTATTTTATTAATTTAGATTTTTATATTCCACTTTTCAGCACTTCAAAGCAGATTACATTCAGGTACTGTAGGTATTTCCCTATCTCCACAGGGCTTATAAACTAATTTTGTATCTGAGGTAACAGAGGGTGAAGTGACTTGCCCTAGGTTACAAGGAGCAACAGCAAGATTTGAACCCTGGTTTCCCTAGGTCATAGCCCTCTGCTCTAACTATTAGGGTACTCTTCCACGCCTGTTTGCCTTTCCCACCCTGAACTGGGACTGACCATTTGTCTTCCTAGCAGAGAGTAGAGTCATTATGGAGCCTTTTACAACAGAGAATACCTTCCCCTCCAACATCTATATATGCCTCCAGCCAAATTCAAGGGAACTACTGTCGAGTGTGGCTTGCTTAACTTCTCCAAGGTTACCCTCCCCCAACCTTTTTGGGGAATTAGATAAGAGTTCCTGGAATACCACTGATCCCTGATACATGTCACCATGCAATATGGTCTAGTGCCCCCCCCCCCCCCCCCCCCCCAAGCTCCAGTCATAAAAAAAGACCCTGCAGGTCTAGAATGGCACCCCAACCCTGACCCCCCCAATCCCACCCCACCCCCCCCCCCCGTACCTCAAAATGTAAGCATTGGTGTTCAGTGCCTGGTCAACTCTATTTTGCAAAATGGCAGCGACCTGACCTTGACCCTATTTGGTGATAGTACCAGGGTCCAAGGATCAGACTTAAGTCACAGGACCAAGGTCTGATTCCTGGACCTTGCCCCTATCACTCACTTTGCAAAATGGTGTCAACTGGACCTGGAGCAAGGGGGAGTTTCACGCCCTTCTTTACACCACCAAGCTTTTAAAAGGTAAGTGGGTCAGGGGTAGGAAGTAGGGGGCCCTACCAGACCCCAAGGTCTTCTTTGATGGTTGAGGGGAGAGGGGGCCCACTAGACCCCAGTGATTTTCTTTTATGTCAACCAGGGAGGGGGAAAGGAAGGGGGGCTGTTGGGTTGGGGATGTTGGAAGGGAAGGGCTATTGGAAGCTCCTGGGGCACTTTTTATGAAAAAGAGGAGGGGCCTGGGAAGCAGGCAGGTCATCACCACGCATTGTGAAATGTACATTTTTTTTGCAGTCCTACATTATAGATTCTTGTCATATGCTTAATAAAGTAATTTACAGGTCCTTGTCATTGAGTAGTATTGCTGCCTTTAGGCACAGAATCTTTATGTACCAATATTTATTTTATTTATTTATTTTAAATTTTTTTATATACCGACACTCGTTAAGAAAACATCACATCGGTTTCCATACAACGTGAAATCAGCCAACGAGGCTTTACAGTATAACTGATAATATAACTGGGGGAGGGGAGGGAAGGGGGTAGGGTAAAAGGGGGGCTTTGCTGAACAGTAAGTAAACGCGAAACATAATTAGATACCTATGTACAAATTATATACAATTAGAGTACAATGAGGAGCGGGGGTAGGGGGAGGTGGCGGGGGGAGGGGGAGAGAGGAAGGAGGGGAGGGAGGTGGAGTGTAAGGTAAAAAAATATGAGGGGAGGGGGCCTGGGAGGGGGAGGAGGAGAGGGGAGGAGGGCGAGGGTGTGATGTGGGGAAGTAGGCGGAGAGGGATCAGGCGGTAGGGGAATCCTTCATAGGTTTGAGTGAACAGCCAAGTCTTAAGTTTCTGTCTGAATTTCTTGGGGCAGGTCTCAAGGCGCAGCTGGGTAGGCAGAGTGTTCCATAGGGTGGGTCCAGCTAGTGATAGGGAGCGTTGTCTCTAGTGCCTGTTAGTTGAAAGAGCTTGGGAGACGGCGTTTGTATAGTTGCTAGATGTGGTGTTCTGCAGCGTTTGTGAGACGGTGTGGTGTTCTGCAGCGTAGGATACCATTGCAGAAGACGTATAAAATTAATGGCCCTTCCACAGCAAATACCTTCTCAGTTCATTTTAGAATTGGCACATATTGTTTCATATAATAACTCTTTCACGTTCCTGCAACAATACTAGCTTCAAGTGCATGATATTGCCTTTGCCATGGGTTTTTTTTTCCTGGCTCTCAGTTTAGCTAAGCTTTATGTTGTCAATTTTGAAAAGCAGTTTGTTTACTCATTGAGTTGGATTTTGCTCATAAACATGTGGTCCTGCTTTATAGATGATATGTTTTTTTTCCTTTGGATGTCATCAGTAGAAAAATTGCAGTTGTTTCATTCATGGTTAAATTCTCTTGTGAATCTAAAGTTTACTATTACATGGAATCAATCACAAATATTTTTTTTGGACATTCTAATCATGATTTCAGATGAGGGATTACAAACCTCACTATGTAGAAACCAGTACAAAAGAATAATTTATTGAAATTTGCTAGTCATCTTCCTAATCCTCTGAAACTTGAATTGCCATTAGATGGAATGTTCATAACTGGCAGATTTTAAACATCAAGCCCAATTGTTAATGGCTTGGTTTTTTTATTCACTAGATGATATCCACGCAAATATATTTGAGCAGCATATTTAAAAGCACTCTACTCTGGTAGAGACGGACTATTCCATTACAGAAGTGCTGAAGATAAATCTGTGCTAGTATACACATGGCCACACATAGACAAATCATCAGCCATTGCAGCTTCAGTTCGTAAGCACTGGCCAATTTTAGCCCTACGTAGTGTTTTTGCTGACAACCTATTATCACTTACACCAGGAGCATGAATATCCAGGATCAAGTCGTCAGAAGAGCACTACCAGATATCATAGAGAATGTATCACAATCCACAGTGAGCCACACATCTTTCAATCAATGGGATTCGTGCAATCAAACCATCACAGAACATATGTGGGGAACATCTACCCTCTGATAATAGAGTAATTTGCAAAGACGTCATGAGCTATTATACAGGTTTTGTTATTTATGCCGTCATATGTCTGTGTCATTTAGTTTATATTGACAGACCTAAGAGACCAGTTCGGAAGCAGCTGATTGAGCATCGCAGCTGTTTTAACAACAAGAGACTTTCTGTGCCAATTGTACAACATTGTGTGGCACATTCTCATGGATTTTCTGAATTGCTATGGATAGCTGTGGAACGTGTACAGATTTTTCCCAGGAGCAGTTTTGGATACTCACTCTCAACGCATTTACAGTAGTGTGAACCAATGGGTTGTTTCAGTATGGTATTGTTTGTCATTTGTTCCCAATGTGATTGACATCATCATTCCACCAACGAACAGTTTAGACGTAATCAATGGTGGCTGGCAGATATAGGCAATGGGGATTTAAAAATGGTGGTTTTCTATATTGTTGCAGGACCTTGGTGAACTAATACTATTTGAAGATCCCCTCATGCAGACTCAATGAAACATGCAGCCATGTCGGGACATTTGGAATGTTTTTTTGGGACCACATACTGGGTAAACAATTGAATCACATTGTTTTGTCTACAAGTTAAGTTGTTTTTTATTTTTTATTAAAGGTTCTTTAATTTTAATGCAAGTTGCAGCAGTTTTAAGAAGAAGTTTGTTTACTGCACTGTTATCCCTCCACTAATGATATTGGACCAATGATTACAACAACTCAAGATCACACTGTATGAAACTATTACAGTTTGAACCTGGTATAAAGGTCCTCCACTAACTTACACACTATTCGAGTTTATGATTGATTTTTGATTATAAACTCCTTTGTTGTCATCTGCTTGGACTGCTCCAACCTACCCTTCTGTCTCAGAAATGCTTACCAGAGAGGCACTACATAGCTTTGACGAAGCAAATTAAACTTTAAGAAATCAACTATACTAGGGATGCCAGGACCTGGGGCCATGCTGGCACCTTCTCACCACAAGATGCTCTACCTAGTAGGAAGCTTTCATGACTGTGCATTTGATCTATATTGGGGGACAGTGGCAGCAGCAGATTCTGCTGACTCACTATACTGTGGAGTCAGTTGAACCATTATTATGACAAAGCAATCCATGGTTCCTGATTGAGTCCTATACAGAGTCCTCCACAGCTTTCCCCTTTCTTTTGTTCATACTGCACAATGAAAAACAGGCTCCAGACAAGTGTTAAAACTACCAAGATCCAGACTGTTTTTAATGACAGGCAAGATTCATCTGAAGACACCAAATCGAAAAACAAAGTTCAGTCTGGCCAGTGAGACCTCAATTACACCTCCAGCTTGCTAGATGCCTCCTTGCCATAGTTTAATTTCAGAGATTGCAGTTTATCCATTTTGATTTGTTAATTTGTTAATTATGACCTGCACTAAATCTCATAATATGAAAGATAGGGAGAACTGAGAAAAAAGAGAGGGAAGAGACGAGGACTTTCAAGGAAAGGAAAAGAAAAACACATTGCAGGCTTTTGTATAGACCAGTAAATACAGTTATTTTACTCACTACTTCTTCCTGATTCCTTAGTTGGAACAGCAGAAACATCTGCCTGTTCTCCTTCAATCAGCATAATCCTTTATGAGTCCCAGATCTGCAAACAGTATCAGTTACATGCAGTAAGCCTCACTCTAGGTCTGATTAATTACTTATGATCAACTTGTCCCCGGGGCATCGTGGTTACAAAAGTATGCTGACAATCAACTGTGATGAATTTATAAGTTACTTATTTAACAACCCACAGCCTGGTTGAAATATTTTAAAGTGAAACCACCTTCATGTAACAGCTCTGTTCTTTTTTTTTTTTTTTTTTTTTTACTGGAGAACTTATAGTTTGTAGAGTAACTATTGGATTGATTGGATTGATTTACCAAGCCTTCCCTCCCCAACTCCCCCCCCCCCCACCCCCACACACATTCTGTGTCTAAGGGGGTGGGGGGAAATAAATCAAACCCTTTACGATCAAACGTAATGAGGTACAATATTCATTTTCATACTGATTGAGGAGCTTTTTACTGGTGTCTGACTGCTTCTGTATTGGTCCTACATTTTTCCTGTCATATAATAGGGATAAATGAACATAAGAACATGTCATACTGGGTCAGAATGAGGGCCCATCAAGCCCAGCATCCTGTTTCCAACAATGGCCAATCAAAGGTCAAAAGTACCTGGCAAGATCCCAAACAGTAGAACGATCCCATGCTGCTAACGCCCAAGTCTATCTAGTTAATAACAGTTTATGGATTTCTCCTCCAGGAACCTGTCCAAACCTTTTTAAAACCCAGCTATGCTAGCTGCCATTACCACTTCCTCTGGCAATTAATTCCAGAGCTTAATTGTATGTTGAGTGAAAAGAATTTTCTCCAATTTATTTTAAGTGTGCTACTTATTAACTTCATGGAGAGTACCCTAGTATGTGTATTACTTGAAAGAGTAAATAACCAATTCATATGATTTTATATATCTCTATCATAACTCGCCTCAGCCTTCTCTTCTCCAAGCTGAATAGTCATATAACCTCTTTAGCCTTGCCTCATTGTGGAGTTGATCCATCCCGTCATCATTTTGGTCACCCTTCTCTGTACTTTTTCTAATTCAGCTATATCTGTTTTTGAGATACAGCAATCAAAATTACACACAATAATCTAGGGGTGGTCTCACCATGGAGTGATACAGAGGTATTATGACATCTTCCTTTTTATTCTCTATTCCTTTCCTAATAATTCCTAGCATTCTTTTGCTTTTTTTCATTACCGCCACACTGAGCAAAGGATTTCAAATTGTTATCCATGAAGATGCCCAGATTCTCTTCCTGGTTTGTAATTCCTAAAATGGAATCTAACATCATGTAACAATAGGGTGGGTTACTTTTCCCTATATGCATCACTTTGCACTTGTCCATATTAAATTTCATCTGCCATTTGGATGCCCAATCTCCAAGTCTTGGAAGGTATTCCTGCAACTTCTCACAATCCGCTAATGATTTTACTACTCAGAATAATTTTGTGTCATCTCCATATTTGATCACCTCACTCATCATTCCCTTTTCCAGATCATTTATAAATATTTAAAAAGCATCAACCCAGTACAGATTCTTGAGGCACTCCATTGTTTCCCTTTTCTCCATTGAGAAAACTGACCCACCTATTTTCCTTTTCCTATCTTTTAACCAGTTTGCAATTTACATTAGATCGCCTCCTATCCCAAGACTTTTTATTTTTCTTAGAAGCCTCTCATTGGAGATCTGTGTTGAACGCCTTCTGAAAATCCAAATACCCCACATCTACCTATTTCCCTTTGTCCCAAGTTTATTCACCCCTTCAAAAAAATGTAGGAGATTGCTGAGGCAAAACCTCCCTTGTGTAAATCCATGCTGGCTGTGTCCCATTAAATCCATGCCTTTCTATATGTTCTGTGATTTTATTCTTTAGAATAGTTTCTACAATTTTTCCTCGCACTGAAAGAGCACTTATGGCCAGTTCTGTCAATTTCAATTATTTTGATAGACAATAATAAGCAACTGAGAGAGATTTTCATTGTTTGCAAGAGTTTATCTGACCTCATTTTAGGAAACTTGATCCTTTGAGGCTCAAATAATGTAGCGTTGATAGATGAGATGTGAACCCCTTGCCCGAGGGGAAGTTGACGCTACTTGAGGGAGTGAACTCCCACAGGTCCCCACCATCAGGAGGTGAGGCTGAACTGAAGCAAGGGCCGCCTGGAGCTTCATCAATACCAGCCCCGTTCCCTGCAGGTTGAACCCTTGGGTGCATAGCGCCAGCTGGACTTAGGTGGGCCCTTGAGAAGATGAAGAAGTCGCCGATGTTTGGTCCGAGGTCAGAAGCCAGAGGATCACCAATCGCCAGTCTGAGGTCAGGAGCCAAGAATCACCAATCATCAGTCCGAGGTCAGAAGCCAGAGAATCACCAATCACCAGTCCGAGATCAGAAGCCAAGAATCACCAATCGCTAGTCCGAGATCAGAAGCCAGAAGATCTGTCCAGGAGCTAAAGGATGGGCGGCAGGAACAGGACTCAGAAACGCAAGAACATGACTCGGAAAGGCAGGAAGCAGGAGCAAGAGCACAATGAAGCACAGAAGAACTCACAGAAGTGAGTAGACTCGTTGCCAAGTCGAGGAGCATGAGGAAGAGTTTTCTATAAATACTCCCTGACCCTTGACATCATCCGGACAGCTGAAGAAAATTTTGATGATGTGAGCTCTTTAAATGATAGCAGGAGGTGCGGCCACGCACCTAGGAGGGCGGTGACCCGAAGTGGAAGCAGGAAGTGCTGGCGTGCAACCCAACCTCATGGAGAGGAGGCTGGGGGATCACTCTCCCACTGCAGAGCGTAGCAGGGGCTCGGCAGCCAGAGCTGCCGAGAAGGAGGAGGTCAGGAGCCTGCATCGGGGATGTCTCCCCGCAGCTGCGGAGGTGCCGGCAGCTGTCCTGGCATCACAGAGGAAGGTAGGAGGGGCCAGCCATGGGCAGCCGTGGCTGGGAACCCTAACAAATAAAGCCTTACTACATGGCACCATGGTTCCTCAGCATGGCAAAAGTTAGAGGTGAAAATAGTCAAAATTGTTACATAAAAAACACTTTTTTGCTGAATGTAAAAAACTACTGTGTTTTACCAGAAATGTCCTACTTAAAAATACAGAGGCCAATATTGAAAAAGCTATATAACTCAACTGGCTAAAGTTAGCCAGTTATCAGAGATAGTTAGTGGGATAAATGTCCTGCTGAAAATCCCTGAATAAAGTTATCCAGGAAAACCTACCTAGATAACTTTGAAACCTAACCGGATGGTCGCAATGTTATCCAGGTATGTATGACTGGATAATATGAACTTAACTGGAGATATTCAAAGAATATTATTGGTTAATCAGCATTTACCTACCAAAAAAATCCTCTCCCAAGTTGGTCTCATGGCCTGACCTCCCTCCTCTATCCAAGTGAAAGCTTGCTGAAACCCCCAAGTCCCCCAAATTGATTAATGTTGCAGGCTTTTAAGCCCAAAAACCCTTCCTCCCCTTCTCCTCTAAAAAGTCCCCCTCCCAAAAAATATGAGGCCTGTAGATTTAGAACACCTCCCCTCCCCTCCCCTCCCCTCCCAACCCTGCCAGGTCCACCCTTACTCTCCTTCTCTCCTTCTCTCCCCATACCCCCTCAAACCTCATAGGGAGGGGGCCTGGAGCTTGGATATTGTGCCCAGCTTCTAGTGTGTCCAATGTTATTCTGATAGTAACACCGGTCACAAAAGCTACCAGCGTCACTGTTAAAATACTCTCATACCAAAGGGTCATCACTTTGGTGCCAGCCTCAAGGTTAACTGTGCCATTTTTAAAAGGACCATGCATCAGGGCAGGAGGGAGTTGGCATCACTTCTGCTTTTTTTCATTTTGGGTATACTCATGAAAGGGGTAAATGGGGCCAGGAAGGTACCCAGTCCTGACAAATTGGGGATGGAGAGTCAGGAGAGTTCAGGGAGGTCCCGGCTGGACTCAGGTAGGTGTCAGTCAAGTAAGCCCGGGCCTCATCAACTTTCTTTGGGGGAGGGTAGTGGAGGGAGTTGAAAGTCCTTGGGGAGAACATTTTAAACAATAATTCCCCAAAATTATCAGATATTTTCATTCAAAGCTGTTTTTGCTTTATTCTGAATGGTTTTTTTTTTTGGTTCGGATGTGATATTTGTTTAAAACAAATAGCATATCTACTAGTAAATATAAATCAAATATTGTCAGATTTTAATTGGGTTGGAAGATAATGTAAACATACGTTCACCAATTATTTTAAAAGCATTGAAATCTCCCATATAGCTGAATTATATTTCAAAAGAGGAAGAGACCTCAGAACCAAGCATGCATTGTTTTTTTAGGAACATGAAATGAAAACATGCTTTGGATAATTCAATCACAGGGCAAAAAGCTCCATAACCTCCCAAAACTTTATTCTTGCAAAAATATCCTATATTGATTTTTTCTTTTTCTGTTTTAATTTGACTTGTTAAAAAGTCTTATCTTAGCATGTGCCTCCATGGCACATCTGTAAGCATTTTTTAAGAATAAGTCAGAGAGAGAGAATGGGCAGCTCCGATAACAAGATGTGTTGAATTTTTTTAACATTATATGGCCATAACAGCTAAATGCTGGTCACCGTCAGAGGCCAATAATTTCAAAATTCAGAGGCACATATTAATGCATGCTTGGTTCTGAGGCCTCTTCCTCCTTTTCAAATATAATTTAGCTTTATGGGAGATTTCATTGCTTTTAAAGTAATTGGTGAAAGTATTTTTTAAATTAGTGTGTTCCCTTTGGCTTTCACTAGCCTGTATTAGTTGTAAAATAATTACTCATCACATGTTAATAAATAGTAGTAGTGCTATAGAGTGCTATCTAGTGCTACAGCATATGATTTTGTTTTTTATAAGCAATGTAACTTTATTTCCAAGAAAAAGTTCTTGTAAAGGAAGGCAATATGTTTTCATACATATGGTTATCAATTAAGAAAAAAGAAAAATTAACTATAATTGAATATAAATAAAAACCAAGCCTCAGGAGGTAAAAAGGAGAATCTAAGATCACAAGTTATGAGAGACACAAATTTAAGAGGTCAAAATTCAAAGCCATGCAGCCACATATCTCACAATTTTTGGATATCTCATATAGCAATACTAGAAGTGCTGGGCAGCCAGGCTGGGGTCGTGGCAGCAGGATACAATGATCTTGGCTGAAGATTTAGATTTACAAGGTACCAGGTGGGTGGGAGGGTTACAGCTGGGGTGAGGAGGTGGCGGGGGAGGCAGTGTCAGGCTAATTTGAGTTATATTATCATGAACCAGGGAGCAAGTTAGAGGAGGGGGAAGGCTGATCCCAGATCACTTCAACTTTGCCAATTTAAATCCTGACAGAGGGATTTGGAGGGTGAGCGGGTTGAAGACTCAGCCCATCAGGGCCCGTTATTTAAAGCTTCAGTGGGGGGAGGGGCAGTGATTAGGTCACAAAGCCCACAATCCTATTTATTTATTTATTTTTTAGCAGCATTGCCACTTAACTGGCTATATTCTTTTGAATATAGGCAGTTAAAAGTCTAAAGTTATCCTGCCAAATGAGACCAGATAATTTAATTTAAACCTAACCAGTGATATATAAAAGACAACCAGTTAGGTTTAAAGTAATCTGGCTAAAGGTAGCTTGATGACTTTAATAGAGGATATTCAGCAGAATGTAAATATTGAGGATAACTTATCTGGCTAAATTTATCTGGGTACGTTTTCTGTTCTAATTTTTATTTTTTTAATATTGGCCTCTAAATGCCTTAAATGCATACAACAATAATTCAGGAATAAAAGTGGCTAATAGGTGATCAAACAAGTTACTCATATGAATTCACACAGCAATAAAGCATAAACGCTCCCTCTCCCCCAGTAACAAAATCAGCAAAAGCAAAAAATTGTAAAGCAGTACCTAGTAGCAGGTTTATTCTTAACCTTCAAAAACAACACTGGGTAATCTGAGTCAAAGAAAATGAATGGCTTTCCCTGGATCTGGACTATACATTTGCATGTAAATGTCAGTCAAAAGGTTGCTCTCCTGGATAACACATCTGGGCATAAATCCAGGAACTTCTTTCATCTAGTCTGGATAGTCTTGCTCATGTCTGGAAAAGCTCTAATTTTCCAAAAACACACGGCTAAGAAGAGCTTACATATCCAGGCTCTATCTGTGTCAAATACACAAAAGACCACAAGAGTGGTCTGGGCACCTTCTTCTTCCTGAGGGGATTCCAGGAACTAAAACAAGTCCAAACTGCTGACAGACGAAGACTCTCTGGTGGCAAGCTCTACCTACCTTCTTTCCTCTGTGCCAATGGAAGGTCAAAGAACTGTGAAGCAAGTGGAATATCTTCCTTAAGGATATTAAGGATTTCCTACAGGTAATGATGAAATACTTATGAGGCAGGGATTTGGGGTGCCTTAGAAAAGCCAGCAAACCGCTGTTTATTTTTCCTAAAACAGTTCTCCAGACCTTTTATTTTGTGCACAAAGGGCAGAGTTAGCCTTGATCAAGGAGGTACTCAGTATCCACAAAGCAGAAGTGTGACCTCTAAGCCCTCAGTTTTTTTCAGCATTGGTCCTTCAGAGAGATATGCCGAGCAGAAACCTGGAACTGCGTTTCTTCAGTATGTTTAGACAAATTAAGTATACAACTTGATACTGTTGATGCCATTTTAAGAACTGCAAGTCAGACTTCCACCAGCATAATCACTTTAGAGATAGTGAGGACTCTTTTTCATTCAGCCCTCACTAAACATGACACAAGCACTTGAAGGAAATCTTCCATAAACAACACCTTTAAAAGGCCAACTGAGGATACTCCAGGGAAAGAAGCACGGCTAAACTGTCATAAACAAAACAAAACAAAACGCCATCTCATATGTGGCCAGAGAGAACTTTATTGCTTTATCTGCATGAAAATAAATGTCAGCGTCCTCCCCTTGTACTCCCATGAGCTTCCTATAACAGCAATACCCAGGGTTGCTAGCAGAGTAGCAGGGCACATGCCAGATGGCATGAGGTGAGGTGGCATGGTGGTAAGGGGTTAATCAATCCACTGAGCACACTATGGGCTGGATTCATCATTCTTCGCAGAATGATGAATCCAGTGAGAAAGGGGGCCGGGGGGGGGGGGGGGGGGGGCAGGCCTGCGAAAGGCCGCAGCCATTTGCACAAATAGCGCCATCGTAAAAGTTGGTGCTATTCGCCACACTACTGCCCCTCACATTATCACCATCAGCTGTGCCGACTCCTCCCCTCCACCTAATTAACATCCTATTGCATGCAAAAACCCCTTTTCATGTGCGATAAATGTTTAGAAAATAACCCCAATGTCTAAGGCCTAGATTCATCAAACTATCACTTGTGATAGGAAGAGGGGCATGTTTTATGGTAATAGCTTATTTATCACAAAGTGCACTTCACATAGGTATTACCACAGCGTGCAATAACTTTTCAGTTTGAGTGCTACAACTGCTGAAAGAGAGAGAGAGAGAGAGTGAGGGAAAGAGAGTGAGAGAAAGAGAGAGAACCTAGCCATAATGCCCTCATACTAGGTAGGTATTTATACCTCTATATGAGGTCCACATAGTTACTCGAAGTGAGGTTTAGGTAGGCGTGTACATCAATCTAGATTGAGAGAACATTGCACAAATCTCATCTTTGGGTGAGTTTCCACACTCCGAGAGTCATCAAATCTTCACAAGAGAGCACTGTTCTGTTCATATGTCTCACTCTGAATGTCAAAGTGGCCTCTAACCCCTACACTCCTACCTAAACCTCACCTCGAGTAACTATGTGGGCCTCATATAGAGGTATAAATACCTATCTAGTATGAGGGCATCATGGCTAGGATCTCTCTCTCTCTCTCAGGAAGCTGCACAGCTTAACACAAATAAAAGAGATGTAATTATTAGCTGTGTTAAAACTGTGCAACTTGTAAAGCCAGCCCACTTAGCCAGAAATCCCACCCCTTTTCTAAATTAGCATCAGACCATGCATTATGGTGTTTTTCACATTTGAAAAATGCCTTAATGCACACAAAAAGCCCATAACGCAGCTTGGAAAATAACCCCCTAAATGAGATGCAGCCAAGGGACTCCTGGAATTTCAAGCACCTAAAGCCAGGACCACAAAGAGTGTGGAACCACAGCTGAGATGTGAATTAACTACCATCTTGAATCCTGCACAGGGGTGGGCCGGTCGCTCTGGTTATCTACTGGGCCAGTTTTGGGGAAAATCCCTGGGCCAATCTTTATCCTGCACTATATGATTTTGATGCTGACTATGCTTAGAATAGATATGTGTTTTTTTAGTGACTATATATTTTTGTATATATATATATATATGTTTTAGGGATTCTTTGAATCATGCTATGCGTAAGGCTGTGTGAGCCAAAATAATGGCTTTGAGAGAAAAAGTTTAAATACATTTCAAGAGTATGAGTATCATGAATATGAAGTAAGTGAAAATGTTAGGCTGTTTTTTTTAAAATGTATAGTATGGTCTGACCAGATAGTTTTATAAAGTTGTATACAATGATTTCCTGTGGAGAAAGCTACATTATCTCTAAAAAAATAAAGAAATAAGGCATCTGGAGGGCAAATACAAAGGAAAACTACTGCAGTGGCATATAAATATAAAACGAGAGACTATGACAAAACAAGCAAATTTGTTAGAAAAAAATCTAAAAGGAGCAATCTACAAAGTTAAAAGCTTACAGGTGACATGGGCACTAATTAAAATATTTGATAAGAATTTTTGTTTTAGAGGGAAAAAGACTTCAGATGCCAAATCCAAAACTATAACCATCTTTGAGAAGGACACAAACTGCACCATCACAAGTCAAAAAATCCTCAGTTTTTAAATATTTTAAAGTAAAGTGTGTTTTCAAATTAATTAAAAAAAAATATTTCAAAGTGAAATTTGACCACAAAACAAAACATATGGCAGCGCAATGTCCTGTCTTATCCCAAAAGTATAGAAATGCAATTGCACTTATCTTTTGGAAAACTTCTCTCTCATATCTCTTTTCAAACTTTAATGCAGGTTATATCGTCACGGCAAAATGTTTGGTTCATGACAGCAGGCTCAATTTGAAGAGTTTGAAGAGAGCACTGCATGTGTGAAATGATAAGAGTTTTTTGGTGAACATTATCCTGCAACAAGTAGTGCCCAGACACAGCCCACTTGGATGACACCATCGGACTTTATGATTTTGGAGTTATACTCAAAGAGATATTTATTTTTATCTTATTTATTTAGGGTTTTTATACCAGCATTCATGATAGAATCACATCATGCTGGTTTACAATTAACAAGGGGAGTGGATGAAAACAAGAACATGGAACGAGTGCAAAGAAACCAAGAAGTTACAATAAAACAAGGCTGTTCAAACTGGGAGAAGATGGAAAGCTAGAGAGAATTAACAGAACGAGGCATAATTATTTACAGAATATACGATATTCTGAAGTGTCTGACTGAAGATAGTGTTGATTTGAGGTTTAGGCAGGGTCTGGAAAGGCTTGTTTAAATAACCAAGTCTTAATCCTTTTTCTGAAAGTTTTTTCTGAAAGATATGAGAGAGAAATTTTCCAAAAGATAAATGTGATTGCATTTCTATACTTTTGGGATAAGTTTTAAGACAAGACATCAAGTACAGTGCAATGCCATATATATTTTTTTTGTTTTGAGACAATATTTTAAAATATTGGCCAAGTGAGGAGTAAGCTATACTTTGAAGATCATTTTATTTGACACCAGACCCAACCATCACCGCTCCTCTGCTGCACAAAAAACATTTCAAGATAGAGATATGAGGCATTCTCAAATACAAAAGAAGCGCAGAGATATAGCTAAAGCAAATGATGTGCAAAATAATAATAAAACAGAACAAATTTCAAAGCAGCAAGCTGTGGCAAAACAGCAATTTGCGAAGAATTCTTATAAATGTGCTCATAATTCTCCAGCAAATTGATTTTGTTTTTTTAAGTGTTTACAACATTTCTAATGATTAATTTCCTTGTTAATAGGATGAGGAAAAGTAATAAAATAAGCGCAAATACTTTTTCTGGCTTTGCTTTAGAACTAGAAACTGTCTCCACATATCCATATTTTTTGTTTGTTTTACGGCTAAGAAAAGAAAATCCTTCACCGGCCGGAAAGCTTGTGTCCCAGTTTTCAGTCCCAATTTGTTTGAAACTGCTGAGGTGTTAAATATAAAAATAGGGTAGCAGAACTGAAAAAGTGCTTAGACATAAACTGGAGTGGCACAGTATTTATCAAGAAAGTAGCTCAGTTTCTCAATGTAAACTGAAACTTTCTTAGAGACACTTCTGTGTTTTTGAATCATTTTCTCATTAAAATGTAATCATTACACAGATGTTTATTAGATGGCCCTGCCACCACAACCTAGGCAATTTCTTTTGGGCTGTGTTCTGTTACACTGTCGCTCAGAGGCAACTGGAAGGACTAAGTGCTTATCTTAAACTGAATGACAGAGGGGAAATAGCAATTCTGAGACATTGCCAATTAGCACCAGGAAGTAAAAAAAATCCTTCATTAGCCAAATTTTTGTCCCTGTCAAATCGCTGGAAGTCATTTTCATCACCACCTTCATAATGTCAGGACTTTTACCCACAGTATTATTTATTTATTTATTTTATTTAAATTCTTTTACTATACCGATACTCAAGACGAGGTCTTATCGTACCGGTTTACAATAAAACAGGGGGAAACCAGTTAACAACAAGTAGAAGGTAAAGTTATATTAAACAGGAAGCGAAAACATGGGAGATGGAAGACAGGAAAGATTTTAAAGATTTTAAGAGGGAGGGTATTCCTGGGGACTAGGAGGGTTGTGCAGGGGATAGCACTTATGAGCACACTTTTGAATTTTCAGATGTTTGCACATAATGTTTCTTGGCAAATTGAGCAGGTGTAAAGGTCGGTGGGTAATTTTCCTGAGATAGTTTTCAAAGTGAAAGTTCACGCATGCTTTCCCTTTGAAAACTGATGCATAATCTGCAGATAATTGACTTTCTGTAATGGGCGCAGTGAGAAATGTACCCCCACATTGTGGAGGTATTCCAGGGGGGTGGGGTTAGGTCAGGGGAGGCCATAGCGTGTGTGTTCAAAACCTCGCACAGTGTTTTACATGGAAAAAATGTGTAGGGAAAGAAGACGCAAATCTCTGTAGGTACCTTTTCCTGTAGCAATAATCAAAGCAAAAATATGCATGTACTTTTTGCTTTTATTCTTGGTGCAAAGCCTGAGGATAAAAAATACTTTCAGTATTTTTCACCAAGAAGACAGTTAAATTGTTGCTCTCTTTCTTACTGGGCTCTGATTTGCCTTCAGTCCTACTCCTAATGTTTTTCCACTCTCCTAGGAATATTGCTTTTATTCACCTCCCTGAGGTCTCCACCTCAATTAAATGTATTCCTGCTCAGAGCAGGAGTAAGTCCAGATGGCCTCCCTTTTTCTCAGGTGCCTCCCAGTATTTCTCATAAGAGTAAAAATGTCTAGGTCTATATTCAGTAGGCCGGCAAATGGCAAAGTTATGCTACTAAATTTAGCTGATCATTTTTTAAGATGGCGCCGGCCATCCATTGCTCCTACCATGTGACAGAGGCCGGCCAATGGCACTGATAGCCCCTGTCACATGGTAAGGGCACAGGGCCATTGGCGCCATTTTGAATACTGGCAGCCGACGGTCCGAGAGCAGGAGATCGCGCCCGGGACACCCGCTGGACCACCAGGGAATTTCGGCAAGTTTTGGGGGGTCAGGAGGGTGGGGAGTTGCAATTAATTAAATTTGAAGAGTTAGAGTGGGTTTTGGGTTTGTTTGGTTTTTGTTTTACAACCCCCTGTTGTAAATTAAATTGGAAGGGTTGGGGCGGGTTTCGGGCTTTGTAATGTGGGCAGCCAAAATAAAATGAGAACTAACTGCGGGAAAATGAAATTTCCCACGACAGGTCGATAATGAAGGCCGAGCCGAAAGATTCGGCTGAATCAAATCTCTAGTATCTAGCAGCCAGTAATAATTGAGTACCTAGTTTATGACACTTCAAAGGTATAGACAAACCAGTCCACCTCCCCAAAAATACCAGTAAGAGTGTGATACTTATCGGGAGTGCCAGTATATCATCAATTTCTTGTGTGATTTGAGAAGGGCAACCAAAATGATAAAGGGGATGGAGCAGCTTCCCTATGAGGAAAGGCTGAAGAGGTTAGGGCTGTTCAGCTTGGAGAAGAGATGGCTCAGGGGGGATATTATAGAGGTCTTTAAGATCATGAGCGGTCTTGAACAATTAGATGTGAATTGGTTATTTACAGTTTCGGATAAAATAAAAGGTCTAGGGGGCATTCCATGAAGTTAGCAAGTAGCATATTTAAGTCTAATCGGAGAAAATTCTTTTTCACTCTGGAATTTGTTGCCAGAGGATGTGGTTAGTGCAGTTAGTGTAAATAGGTTCAAAAAAGGTTTGGATAAGTTCTTGGAGGAGAAGTCCATTAACAGCTATTAATCAAGTTTATTTAGGGAATAGCCACTGCTATTAATTGCATCAGTAGCATGGGATCTTCTTGGTGTTTGGGTAATTGCCAAGTTCTTGCAGCCTGGTTTGGCCTCTGTTGGAAACAGGATGCTGGGCTTGCTGGACCCTTGGTCTGACCCAGCATGACAATTTATTATGTTCTTATGAGACCAAAACAGTTGTAGACATGGGCAGAACGTCTCTGTACACACCCACGCCAACAAAGATGGTTTTGCCTCAGGTATGAATTTGGAGTAATATGTTGGTGTGTGGTACATCCTGTGAAGTTGTTTAATCATCAGCTCAGTAAGCTTCACACAAATAGAAACACAATGGGCAGCCTGCCAAATAGTCTTCCAGGCTTTAGACTCTAAATTCACCCTCTCCTATGGAAAATAATGGAAGTTGACTGGCTTCATAATTCTCCTTTTACTCTGTTTGAAACCATTGAAACTAGTGTAGAAAATTGTCTCAGGACACAGTCATTTCCCGCTGATTTTAAAAGAGTTCCACAATCACTGCAGCACATTGTGGTATTTGTCTTTTTAAACAGCTTTATTAGACATGTAAAGAGGCCTATAGGTCCCTTCACTAGGTCTATGCAATTCCCAGTGGGGATGTATTGAGGGTGGTAGAATTGTGAGTGGCTAAACATTGGTTTTGGCATGCCACCATTTGCTATAGCCACAATGTGGTAGTCCAGGTTTTGGTCAGAAAAGCCCCAAGAATACTCTGATCAGAAGTGTTAGGACACAACTCATGATATAAGGAAATTCTAACAACCAGTTTAAAATGTCCTATTAGATTTCAAACAATGTGAGCTTATTAAACTTACTAAATGTTATAATACGCAGCAGCAAGCCTGACGGCGTACCCTTACAAACACGGGCCACCTGGACCTCTACATCATTTGCGTTATGTGAAAAATCTTTTTAGTTCTTTTTTTCTTGCAAATAAAATCAGAAATTGAATACTAGAGTTGTATTGGTAATGATCCTGGCTCAACAAAGGCTGATGTTTCACATTAGAGCTTCATCAGGAGCACCATGATCATATTACCATCAATCTTATGAAGGAAACTGGGAACATTGAAACTGATTGGAGTTGGTAATATGATCGTGGTGTTCCTGATGCGTATTATAATACTGTTTAAAATCTAATAGGACTTTTTAAAATTGGTTGTTTATTAGAATTTCCTTATTTCATGAGTTGTGTCATTTCTGGTGGAAATTCTTGGCTCTTGTATTAGACCTTTCAGAAGTGTTAGGAGTCAAGAGACTAAGAGGAAGCAAGCCTCTGTGTAAAGAAGGTGGACCTTTAGTGCTGTGGTGTAGCTGGTACAGCCTAGAGAGCGAATCACCTAGGACCACTCCAACAGCTGGTGAACAAATCCTGGGATGGGACTGGACAGTTCCCCACAGGTTGAACCTTTGGGTTCCGGAGGCCAGCAGGCTTAGTCAATAGTCTTAAGAGAGACGGAGAATCCAGGGCCAAGCTTGGTCTGAGCGGCAGCAATCAAGGCAAGGTACTGAAGAGAGGCCAAAGGTCAGGACAGGCAGTGAGCAACAAGGTCCAGGGTCCAGAAAAGGATCAGGGACAGGCACCAAGCGAAGAGTAGTCAAGGTCCAAGCAAAGATCAGTGGCAAGAAGTCAGTCCAAGGAAAGGGAAGGAGCAAGACAGAAAGGACTGGATGAGGCAAAGCAGGCTGGAGAGGATGGGCAAAGCAAGGCAAGCTAGACAAGTCAAGGTAGGGCAGACTGAAAAGGCAAGGCAATGCAAGGCAGGCTTGGATGAGATGAGTTAGAACGGGCTGGAGAGACAAGGCAGGCTTGGACAAGATGAGGCAAAGATGAGGGAAACATGAAGATAGGCAACACATATTGCAGAGCAGGAGACCCCTTGTTGAGGCATCAACTGGGAGTGCGGCTGGGGTTCAATCCCCAGCCGGCTCTGACATCATCTCCCAGAGCCTCAGGTACTTTCCTGCTAGGGACCTTTAAGTTCAGGTGTGCACTTCTAAGGAGACCAGTAGGAGAAGCATGGCAGCAGCATTTCAGCCACAGTGGAGAATCCCTCAGCATCAGCGGCTCTTGGGGGTCAGTGCGGCCAGTCAGTCAGCCAGCCAAACATAACAGCACCCACCCTTAATTCCCCTTCCTAAGCTTCTAGGCTTCGGTTTTTGTGGGAAGCAGTGATAGAAATCTCTCACCAACTGAGGGGCCTGAGGATTAGCTGCAAACTCCCAAGAGTTTTCGTCTGTATTCCTCTTGGTTGTGCCATTTCCTAGAGTCTATAATGTCTTGCACTTCAAATTCAGTGTCTGTCTCGGATAATGTTTCTGTGGGTTTGGGGGGGGGGGGGGGTCATTGTGACAACTAGGAGAGAATTAAAGATTTTAGCAGTGAGATATTAAAAACATTGTGTATTCTCAGTGTAGGTGGTAATTTCAGCTGATAAGTCATGGTTCCAACTTGTCGTAAAATGGGGAATGGCCCAATGAATCTGGGGACAAATGTAGTTGAGGAGATTTTAAGTCATAGGTTTTGAGTGCTTAACCACACTAGATCCCCTTATTTAAACGGAGGGGATGGTTGTTTTTTATCTACCTGTTTTTTGAATCGACTGGCTGCCCTGGTGAGCAGTTGGTTAGTCCTTTGCCAGAAATTCTTGAGGACCTGAATCGTATTATTGGCTGGTGGGCAGGGTACAGAAAGCGAGATGGGAAGAGCTACCCAGGGGTGTTTACCATAGACAATCTGGAAGGGTGACGAGCCTGTGGAACTGATGATGTGGTTGTTATGACATAACTCTGTCCATGGAAGAAGAGTTGCCCAGTCATCTTGCCGCTGATTGATGCACAATCTCAGAAAGTTCTTGAGGACCTGAGTGATCTTTTCTGTTTGTTCATTCTCTTGTGGGTGATAAGCTGATGTAAATTCCAAAGTGATTCTGAATTTTTTCAACAGACTCCTCCAAAACCAGACCATTAATTGAATATCTCGGGCTGAAAAAGAGTCCATGAATAGGAAAGATATATTGCACAAAGAGACATGCCAGTTCTGGTACTGATGGCAAGCCAGAGAGTAGTGTGAAGTAAGCCATCTTTGAAAATTGATCTACCATGGTATAGCCATTAGAAAGGGGGATTTCCGTGATGAAATCAGTGGACAGATAGGTCCAGAGTTGCTCGGTTGCTAGCAATCGCTATAATAGCCCCCAAGGTCAGGCATCTGAGCTCTTGGACTGGATTACATGTAGTGTTTTACATCTGGCTTCACTTGAGGCCACCAATAGTAGCGAAGGAGGAGCTCACCCCAGAATATCCTGCCCATTTAAGTACTTTTGGTGCCTGTCCCTGACCCATGGGCCCATTTAAGTACTTTTTCACAGAGAAGCTTGACAACTTCTGTCCTTCTGAGTGGGATTGGTGTTGCTGTTGCAACGATTATCCTTGCTGATTTTATAATGTGGAGAGGAGGTTCTGAGATGTCCTCAGTCTGGAAAGAGCATGAGAGAGTGTTCACTCACTGGTTCTTTTTGCAAGTTGGTATTGAAGCTCAAAGTTGAAGCGGTTAAAGATCGGTGACCTTCTGGCCTGCCAGGGGTTAAGCCGTTGCATCCGTTGTAAATATTCCAGATTTTTGTGATCAGTGTAAATAGTGATCAGATGGTTGGCTCCTTCTCGGAAGTGGTACCACTCTTCTAGTGCAAGTTTCATAACGAGGAGCTCCCAATCACTGATTGTATAGTTTTCTCCGCTGATGTGAACTTCTTGGAGAAGAAAGAACATGGTAGGAGAGTCCTTTGGTCATTATGTTGGATGAGGATAGCCCCTACCTCATGAGTAGAAGCATCTACCTCCATGATGAAAGGTGGATTGGGATCTGGATGTCTCAGACAAGGCCCTTGTGAGAATGCTCACTTGAGGAAGTGGAAGGCCTGGATGGCCTCTTTCAGCCAGTGTCTAGTATACATACCCTTCTTGGTAAGAGTGGTGAGGGTAGCTGTGAGAGAGGAATATCCAGTATGAATTGTCTATAATAGTTCACAAATCCTAGGAAACACTGCAGTACCCTGAGCCACATGGGCTGGAGCCAGTGCAATACAGATTTTATCTTTGCAAGGTCCAATTGAAACCTATGTTGGGAGATTATACATCCCAAGAAGGAAAGCTCTTCCTGCTCAAATGTGCATTTTTCCAATTTCATGTGTAGGTGATGTTCCCACAATCTTTGTAATATTTGCTTGACATGTTCCCGATGTTGATTCAATGAGTAGGAGAATATGTGAATATCGTCAATGTAGACTACCACATGGGAGTACAAAAGATCCCAAAAAATCATTAAACATTTGCTGGAATACTGCAGGAGCATTAAATGGCATAACAAAATATTCGTTGTGGCTATCCCTTGTATTAAGTGCCTTCTTTCTCTCATCTCCCTCAAGTATGCGAATGAAATTATACACTCCTCGTAGATGAAACTTAGTGGAAATCTTTGCTCCTTGCAGGCGATCGAATAATTCTGAGATAAGGGTCAAAGGAGATTGACTCTTCTTAATGATGGCACTGAGGCCCTTGTAGTTTATACAAGGACTGAGAGACCTGTCTTTTTTTACCAACAAAGATGAAACGTGCCTGGGCCTAGTTGGCATAATTTTGTATGATAGAAGTTTACAATGGAACAAGCCTCGATATGCCTCTGGCATTTTTAATAGTGGCAGCTACAGGACAGGTGAGGGATTGCTCCTGCTCTGTAAAGAAATTATCAGCAAGAGGATTAAGAGGGCGCAAGGACAGAGGGACACCAGGAGTTGGAGGGGTTTTTGGCCATGGTGACAACATCATTTTTTTTTTTTTTAAATGAAGCAAACAAAAATGGTTTATTTTTTAAAAAGAAATTGAAGCGAAATGGAAAATGTCATTAAAATTTCTATTTTCTATTTCAAATGAATGCACATCCCTATTAGCAGCTAGTATCAGGGTAGATGTGTAACTACTTCCTCCTCACTAATAGGTTACTCATTTGTTCTTTGTACACCCCTGTTCTATGTAAACCGGCATGATGTGATTGTATCATGAATGCTGGTATATAAAAATTTTAAATAAATAAATAAAATAAATGTGGCCATGTGATTGTAGATGAAAGTGGGAGAAACTGATAGAAACAGTGGGGTAGTTGTGAAAAAAGGCTAATGGCTCTATAGCCTAGTAAAGGCTGGTTCCGACTGAGCTGGAAAGTTGCAGAAGAAAACTACCTGATTAAAAAACATTTGTTGTACTATTATTAAGCATTATTTCATTTTCTTTCCTTTCTGTGCACAAAAACCTTAAACAATATCATTTGGAATCTTTCTTGTAATCAAACCTTGAAGAACTTCTTCCACCATCTAGAAAACCAAGTGTAGGGATGTATCACAGACAAATTTGGCTTTGAGGAGCAACAGCAAGTAAACATAATTTCTGTTCTAAACTCAGAAGTATCTTCTGTTTGCTGCAAAATAAGATCTTTAAAAGCTTCTTTTTAATCAATTGGTTTCTTTTTTTAAATTAACTTGGTGTATCTTTTTTTATTCTGTGCTTTATTCAACTTCTCTCTTGCTACAAATGAATTTATTCAATGCCCTGTAGCTCTGAATAAATACATTTTCAGAAATTAGCAGTAGAAAGAGGAGAAAAACCGAAGAATGCAATGTTTTTGTCTTCTGTTAAGTGCGTCTTCTGAGAAATTCTCTGCAAACACAATGACAAATGGAATAGATTCTGTATTTGATTGATCCTTATCTTTTTAGTGAAACACAACAGAAAACATCTTGGAAACAAGACAGGATTACATAGGCTTAGTGAGTGTCCTCTGGGAGATTAGTGGCTCTTATCTCTGTCACTCAGCAATTGCATTAATGCTAAAACTGAGGCGGGACCCTGTCAAAAGCACTCAGCCTGCCATGTTGACATGCTGCTTACAGCTATCTGATGTTCTACTAGGACTCATAAGAGTTTTCAGGTTTTGGGGAGAAAGAAGATATCTTTTAGGCCAAGGATAGTGAGCTCTGTCCTCCAAATGCAGTAAACACTTCTGGGTTTCAGGATAGCCAAAATGAACCCGAATCAAATGTATACAAATAAATCTCATGAATATGCATTGTAGAAATCTTGAAAAACACATTTTGTTTGTGGCACTCCAAGATCAGAGTTTGCCATCGCTGCTGTGGGCTAAGAGAAACTGCACTCCTGTGTGTGTGTGCATATTTAACTGAATACTCTTGAAAAAAAAAACTGTGATTTTGATTGTACAATGACTATTTTGTTCTCTTTGTCTCATTGTCCTTCTCTGTACCTCCAATAGATGCCACTTGAGATTTTGTGGCTGCAGTGTAGATGTCACTTCCTGGAGTCGGGAGATACAAGCACAAGTGAAACCTTTCCCGATAGATATAATGGGGAGGAGTCCAAGATGGTTGCATCCTAATAGGGGAGTGCATTCAATATGAAATGACAAGAGAAATGCAACAAAATGGCCTGTTTCGTTACATGCACTTCAAAAAGAAATAAAACAAAACCTCAATAAAAATTGTTGTTGGGTTTTTCAATTTGTTTCAAAAATGGAAGGCACCCATTTCGGCCGGAAATGCTGCCATCATGGCAACAACCCCTTGCCAAAGAAGTGTGAAAATGTAAAGCCCTGCCAGGTCTCATCCTATATCCTCCCAGCTCCCCTCGGATGACTCTTACCCCTTCCATGAGGTTTCTAAAATCCAAATGGGGCAGGAGTAATCCATAGTTTCTTCTGCCCCCCTGCGCCCTGGTTTGAAAATGCTGGCACTTTTTGATGTACACTGGCTATACAGCAACACACGCCCACCCAACAAAATGGCGCTGGCCTTAGAACTGGTCACGTTTTTAAATGAGGACCCAGCAAGGCAGGAGTGACTGAGGATTGCTTCTGCCCCATTTGGACTTCAGAGACCCCACAGATAGGATTGCCAACTGGCTCTAGATTTTCGGGACCCTTTGATCCAGTCCTGCTTTTACTGTCCTGCAAGCAGGCACTTATAGTCTTGCTTTTCTTAAGGAATGCAATAGGCAAATCAGAATAAATCCCAGCATGCAATGGGGTAAAACCAGGACCGGAGTGACCTGCCCTGAAAATCTGGATCCAGTTGGCAACCCTACACACAGAAGGGGGAAATAGGCCCATGGGTATTGGGGAAGGCCTGGTGGGGGTGGGTTGTCCAATTTTTAAAGTTCAGTGGTGGTAAGTTTTGTTTCAGTGGGGGAAGGGTAGAGCCTGGCTCCTTAGTTTCCTTTTGTTTTTCCTTTTTTTCTGTTCCTTTTTAGGATTATTTTGCTTTAAATAAACAGGAAAAAAAAATGAAATAACACCCTTTGCAAAAAAGACCAAAAATCAAGCATTTTTTTTGTACACACCCCTACAACGTAATTCACCAGTCTACACCAGTCTGATTCTTGTTTTTTCTCTTTATTTTCTTCTTTCAGGTTGCCAGGTTGTCTCCCATCAGGAAATGCAAGGGAAGGGTTAGGACTTTCCCTTCCAGGTCTGACCAGACCATCCTTGGTTCCATAGAATAGTTCGTAGTATGGACAGGCACTGTAGTTGGCCAGGAGCAGTCCTTGGGACAGCAGAGTCTGAAAAAAATGCTGAGTCCCTTGACTCTTGGTCTCCAAAAAACAACCAGAGACACGACAATCCCAAAATCAGTCCTGGGAGGAAAGTAACGGTGATTCTGTCCAGAGTGCATGCAACATGACCCATGATTGACAGGGAAGATATCACCCACGACTGACAGAGACACACTGCCAAAAATGTAGAAGAAATTAGACAAGACAAAGGAACTTCAGAGTCAGCATCCTCATCATCATGAAGCAAGCTTGGGTGCAGAGTGATAATCTGAGCCTACCTACCCATCTGATCTACAATAAGCAGTTTTGGCCAACTGCCAGTAAGTCCTATTGCATTAATTGCAATAATAATTTAGTACAATCATATTTTCTAGTTACATATCCTCTCCAAATTCCCAAAATGAATGCAAGGCTCTAAATTTCTGTATAAATATAAGCTATAATCTCATTAGTATTGTACTTAGTGTGCTCTAAAACAATTTACTGTGCAGTAAAACAGCAGGAAAAAATGAAAACAAAACAAAATAAAATATATAAAAATTGAAACAAAAATTGAAATGAAACTAGTTATTTTGCTTGCACACTCCTAGTTAGGAGTAAGAGACAGCGTGAGAAAGGTTAGGAATTGAGAGAGGAACTGAAAGGGCAGAAGATGAAGATGAAAAACAGGTAATATGGGGAGAAGTAAAAGGCTGTTAGCAGAAAGGGAGGAGTGGAGCAAAGCAAATGAAACAAAGAAATGTTGACATAAGAACATAAGAACATGCCATACTGGGTCAGACCAAGGGTCCATCAAGCCCAGCATCCTGTCTCCATAAGAACCTGGCAAGTACCCAAAAACTAAGTCTATTTCATGCTTCTGTTGCTAGTAATAGCAGTGGCTATTTTCTAAGTCAACTTCATTAACAGCAGGTAATGGACTTCTCCTCCATGAACCTATCCAATCCTTTTTTAAGCCCAGCTACACTAACTGCACTAACCACATCCTCTAGCAACAAATTCCAGAGATTAATTGTGCATTGAGTGAAAAAGAACTTTCTCTGATTAGTTTTAAATGTGCTACATGCTAACTTCATGGAGTACCCTCTAGTCCTACAATTATCTGAAAGAGTAAATAACCGATTCACATTTACCCATTCTAGACATCTCATGATTTTAAACACCTCTATCATATCCCTCCTCAGCTGTCTCTTCTCCAAGCGGAACAGTCCTAACCTCTTTAGTCTTTCCTTATAGGGGAGCTGTTCCATCCCCTTTATTATTTCGGTTTCCCTTCTCTGTACCTTCTCCATTGAAACTTTATCTTTTTTGAGAAGCGGCAACCAGAATTGTACACAGTACTCAAGGTGCAGTCTCACTTTGGAGCAATACAGAGGCATTATGACATTTTCCGTTTTATTCACCATTCCCTTTCTAATAATTCCCAACATTCTGTTTGCTTTTTTGACTGCCACAGCACACTGAACCGATGATTTCAATGTCTTATCCAGTATGAGGCTTAGATCTCTTTCTTGGGTGGTAGCTCCTAATATGGAACCTAACATTGTTTAACTGTAGCATGGACTATTTTTTCTCTATATGCATCACCTTGCAGTTATCCACATTAAATTTCATCTGCCATTTGGATGCACAATTTTCCACTCTCACAAGGTCTTCCTGCAATTTATCACAATCTGCTTGTGATTTAACTACTCTGAATAATTTTGTATCATCTGCAAATTTGATTACCTCACTCGTCGTATTCCTTTCCAGATCATTTATAAATATATTGAAAAGCACTGGTCCCAGTACAGATCCTTGAGGCACTCCACTGCCCACTTCCTCTCCACTGAGAAAATTGAGGTGGAAGGTGAGGAAGAGATGGAGAAAGGGGGCATAAAGAAAGGTAAAATGGAAAGATTATAATGAAAATAATTCAGAAGATAAATTAAGGAAATGGTAAGACTGAAATTGCTTTTGACTTATTAAAGGATATTTTTTGGTTGACAAGAACAAAAAATATAAAGGGACACATGAGGTGGAACTTGGAGAGAGAAATGGTCCACTTTTTAAACAAGTAGAGAAAGCACGCAGAAGCATGGCTTGGGGAATGCTTGCCAGCACAGGTTAGTGGAAAGGTGGGCCAGCACTTAGTGCTCTTGGAATGCCCCTGTCTGAGCACTCCATTCCAGAACAAGGCCTCCCTCCCCCATCCCTCACAGCCTGCTATCCCAGCGCAAGTCATGGGGGCAGAGGGAAGGGGAAAGGTACAACTCCCTCCAAGGGGCTTAACTCCATCCTTTGCCAAATGTGAGACGTGGTCATCCTACAATCCCTTTCCTTCTCATGTAACTTACTACTACACTGAGGCATGGCTTAACCTGGAAAACATTTTCACAAGTCAGTTCTGCATGCTTTTCCCATCTTTTATTTTTCATTGAATTTTCCAAGGTGATTCTAGAGGCCATTCCTCAAAACAAACATTTAAATGCTGCTGGGAGATTGCATTGACAAGGGAAGCATCTTATATATCAGTTATATTGTGTAATTGTATGATTAACTGTTCATTAATATCATTAGGCATGACCTTTTTTTTTTTTTAACAATATGAATTGTAGCCAGGTCTCTATTTGGGCAGTGTGCATCATCTGGGAGGCTATGGTTTACCAGGGTTCAATTTCGGTGGGGGGTGAAGCTAACTTCCTGGGCCCCTGGCATGGTCAATCAGGTACCGATCCAATGGTCTACACTCCAACTGAATGATACTCATCAGATGTAGAAGAATCCAGAATAAGACCAAGTTAGAAAAATCAGGGTTTCCTTGTCCATTCGGTGTCTCCTTACTGGTCTCCTCCCTTCTGCACCGCCATCCATGTTAAGGAACCCTCTCCCCTTGAAGGGTAGGGTAACTAACTGGAGTGTAGCTCCAGCAAACACTGGTCAAAAGATGGAAAAACACCCCCAAGCTCAAAAAAATCCAACTGTAATCCCCAAACTCTCAAAACCTTCAAGTCTATTGAAGCCTCAAGAGTCAAATAATTTTCTTCACCCTTGCTGTTGCTGGTTGCTTGGGCAAAGGGATCTGTTCTCTGATACAGCCTTTTTTAGATCTTTATGATGTTTAAAAAGGTTTTTTATTCATTTATAAAAAAGTCTTTTTAATATTTGTGAGATCTTAATGATGTTATAATTTTTTTAAAATTTTTTAATTTTTTGTTTTATGAATTATGTATTTATTCTGTATGATTGATTATTATATGGTTCGTTTGTAGCCCCTGAGGCAGCAGCTGTAGAGCTGCGAAACTCGGCCTGAGTCGGGCATGTTTATGGACACATCTCTGCAACAATAAAGTATTGGAAAAAGATCCAGGCATCTATTCTTTTGTGTTTACCTGACGGCTATCACAGATCGCCTACCTCTTTGTTTTCTTGGACCGTCTCCTCCTCTCTACAACCCACTCTCCAGTCACCTGTGTACTAAATCACTGAGCCTGATCCAGGGGATTTTATACCTCACTGAAGACTTCCCTAAAAAAGAGGGTGGGATTACAGCCAGGAGAGGACTCTCAACAGATAAACGTCTCCTCCCATTACCCATGACAGAAAACTGGAGAAAATATTAGTGAGAGGCAAAGCCAGGTCACAGAATAATGACTGTAATATGGGGTTGGATATGGTGGGGTGTGTGTATATGGAGGAGGGTTTTTGGGGGGGCTGTGTATAGGAATGAGTTGAAGAATGTGTGGGAGTGATGTGTAGGCGTTGCTAATCTACATTGTACCCACAGACTGTAACCAAAAGTTTGAAAGTGGACTTTTGAGTATAATTTTATTTATTTATTCATGTGTTTAAATCTGCTTTGAACATTCGTGGTTTGCCCTGGAATGTGCATATACTTACTTTCAGAAGGTTACAGCTGCTCCTAAGCAGGTGTAGCTTTATGCATATATATATACATATTTAAGAGCAGGCTTTTGAAAACTGAAATTATGTGTGTAAATGCTTTCCTCTTGCCCCCAACTCTGCCTCCCACCCCCCCAGAATGCCTCTTGCCAGTATGGGCAAAAGTACACATGAAATTGGGTTATGTGAGTACTTTCGCATGCACAACCCCTCCTGATTTTTCAGAGCACTGCTTAGGTGCATTAAACAGGGTTTTAGGACATATGCAATGGGACTGAACCAGAACTGGCTCACTGTTTGCTGGTGAACGGGACATTATTAGGGAACGAGACGCTGGGATTTTGCCCCTTCGTACTTCTTTAATTGTAGTACATAAATAAAACAAACGCTTAAAGCAGCCTGACCCCTGGAGGCATACCAGTCTGCGGTTTCACTTCTGTAACAAAGGATTTACCACATCATCCTCCACTATGCCTGCCCCAACAGCTCATGTACATCATCATAAAAGCATGCAGCAGATAGATATGTTATTTTTTCCATTATGTGATTTAACTACTCTGAATAATTTTGTATCATCTGCAAATTTGATTACCTCACTCGTCTATTTCTTTCCAGATCATTTATAAATATATACTGAAAAGCACGGGTGCTAGATATGTTGTTTTTTTTTCCATGTCTATATGTATGTGTATATACAAGTTGCTTTAGAATGTATAGTCCTAAGAAAGGATGATATGGTAACAGTATCCCACTAGGTGACACTAGAACTCTAGTATAGATGTGTGGTGGGGCTGAGCCCTTATCGATGGTTGAAGGAAGTCCTGCAAGGGGAGTGACTAGGGAATTCTGTGCTCTGCCAGCCCCGCTCTCCAGCGTGGAGTTTGGTGTTGTTGCCCGGCCCAAACGGCAGAAGCCCCCCCTGTGTGTGAAAGCTTACACCTGGCTTCAGTGTTCATTGCACAGCGGCTTCCCCTCCTGTTCCAGCTCAGGGAGGGGGGAAACTTCAGAAGCAGTAAAGGGGGGGAGCACTGCCAGCCACTCCAACAGGACAAGATCCATCAGTGCTGGAAGGAAAGAAACAAAGAAACAAGGAGTAAAAAAAAAAAAAAAAGAAACTCCTTTACAGTTTCAAAGCAAGACGTGGGGGATGCAGAGAGAGGCAAGGGCTTGTCTCTCTCCCGGGTTGTCGTCCTTTTCTGGATTATAAAGTAGTGGAGCTCCTTCTGTAAAGCCGCTCCTCCCATGATCATGTTGCCTGGAAACTAAAAGAAGATACTCGGAGCTTTTTTTTTTTTTTTTCCCGGTTTGTTTTTGGTTTTTGCATCTGTAGAATTTTTTTTTTTTTTTTTGTGGGGGTGTTTATTTTTAAGGAGCCTGCCGGGATTCTCCTCCGAGCAGATGACCCCCCTCCCGCCGGGCAGGTCCGAGGCATGCTCCCCCTGGCTCTGCCGATGGCAGCGCTCCATGTCGGGATGGTGATGGTCCTGTGAAGCCTGCAGGATGGGAGCGAGCAATGGCAAGCAGTATGGCAGTGAGGGTAAGTGAGATCTCCACGTACTACTCGCTGGGCACGGGCGGCTTGCATGCCTGGTTCGAAGTAGGGAGAGAGAAAGAGAGAGAGGCAGGCAGGTTAACTCTCTCCCCCTTCCCCATTCAAACAAATCAAAACTTTTTCCGGAAGTCCGAAATAACTTCTGACCCTTCCTGATTGAATGGCACGAGGAGGAGGGGGGAGGGAAATGGACTTTTGCTGGGAAAGGCCCCTGGACAGAAAGTTCAAAGAGATCCCCCCGCTCCCCTCTTCTGACAAGCTGTGCCCTTGCTACATGGAGGTGAATGGCCCATCTCCCTCCCCCCTCTTCTATTCCAGCCGTGGCTCTCTGTAAGGTTTTTTTTTTATCTTTAGACTCCTGTGGCTTTAACAGACGCACTTGCTCTTTCCAGGACAAAGATATTCAAATTGGTTGCTGTTTAAATGTGAAGTTATATTTAGTGTGCGGCGATGGGCTGCCGCTCTTGCTGTCTTGCTTGGAAGCAAGCGGTTTTGCAGCCTTTGGCACTGCTCTTTCTCTTCCCTGGCTTAGTTGCTCCCCTGTCAGCCCCGAAAGGACGAGCAGCCTGCCCTGCCTCTCTTTTTCTCCTCTGTGATCGGGGACACTCAGAGCATGTTGCTGTCATATTGTGTTGATGTCCTGTGTCTGTGTTGTCCATTGAATTTATAGCTCAGAAAAGTCTTGGAGCCAAAGAAAAACTTCTAATTGGACACTGTCAAGGACCTGGCAGGTTTTCTATTCCCCCCCCCCCCCCCCCCCTCGGGCTTTTGCTGTGCTCTTACCAGTCACTTCCCCCCCCCCCCCCCCAGTGGAATGTGTTTGAAGAATGTGGTCTTGCTCCTCTGGGAGTTAAGAGTCAGACACCCTGAGTATGACATTGTAACCAGACTGCTGACAACTGCGAAATATGCACTATATTCTGTATTTTTTTTAATTTTTTTTTTTTTTACCTAGCTGCAGTATCTTACCTTTTATTTGTTCCTCCGTTGTTTATTTTTAATGGAATCATTAAGTCGATTTAAGTTAGTTGATGACAACTGATGACTTTGAATTGAGATTAATCATAACAATTTACAGCAGTGGTGACATATTAGTGAAAACTCCCCTAAAGCTGTATAATTTAGGAAGCTTTTCCAGTGTTTTTTTTTTTTTTTACTGCTGCTGAGGCAATAGAGGGGAGAGGAGATGCTAAGGTGCGGGAGTCATCGGTGGCACTCTCTCTGCTGTTCCAGCACTTAGTTTCTACAGCTGGCTCCATAACTGGGTCTTCCTTAGCAGCCCAGATGCCCTCTTTGAAATCCTGAAAGTGTGACATTTTATGACAGGTTCTCTAGTCCAGGGAAGCTGCAGCAGCTCCTGTGGGGGGTGGGGGGACGGGGGATGGATGCATGGAGGTCAGCAGTCCCCTTGTGCTCCCAGCCACAGTAGTTTGACTGGAGGTTGCACTCCCTTCTGAGGCCTAAAGAAGGAGCATGGAAGTCCTTACGCAGACTGATGCAGCCATGATGGGATGGGAACTGATATCTACAGGAGAGCCCTGACCCCCCCCCCCCACCAAATCAAATCAGAGCTTTGCAGAGGGTGTGGGAATGGAAATCCTCTCCTCCCTGTGCCTACTTCCTGTTTGAGCAGGAGCGCAGCATAACAGAGAAGGGTGGAATTTATGGGGCTATAGAGGAGAAGGGGAAGGAATTTGGGAGAAAGTTGAGTCAGGTAGAGGTGGAAGACAATTGAATGGAGCTCGGTGCTCTGCTTCTGCTGATTTCTGCAGGGGAGGGAGGGAGAGGGCAGAAGGAGGGAGAGAGAGGGAGAGAGAACTTGGGACAGTAGAGGACAGAGGTAGCATTGGCTGAAGGGGAGGGAGTGAGAAAGCAAAGAAAAGATAAGTTGGGTGGCACAGCTGACAAGTTAAAGGAAATGGAGAATGAGCCTGGGATGGGGAGTTTGGAAGTTTATTTCCACTTGAACCCCCCTCCCAAGGCTTGATTTACATTACAAACCTACTGATAATTTGTCGAGCCCTGTGTGTTGGAGATAAACAGTGCATCTCTGCACCAGTCTAAGCATGACCACAGCACAGTTAAGGGACTGATGAGGACCAGAATCAGTTTGGTGATAAATAAATGGGCCAGTTATGTCCCTTTCACTAATCTCTGAGGGGAACTGGCCTCATAACGTCGAAGGGGGAGGAAGAAGGGCCGGAACTGAGGGGCTGCCTGGTGAACTTTCAGAAATACAAAATTGTATGCATCGTAGTTTTGATTTAAAAACAGCCCTGGGTGGGTGGGCTGGTCACGGAGGCCTGCTTTAACTTCTTCCTTCAACAGCAAATGAGGTTCCAATTGGAAGGGAAGGTACCCTCTCGGTGTCATGCGCGGAGCTGTGAAGCGAGCAGTGGATGATGGAGTGGAAACCAGACAGAGTACCTGCCGTTCCGGTCATTTTGTCAGGCAACTTCCTCCATCAGAAATCACATTTCTAACCCCTTCATCTTCCTTCCTTCCTTCCTTCCCGTCCTTTGTATAGGCTCCTGGTCTGCTTATCACGTTCATTTTCCTGTGCTTTCTTTTGGTTCTATCTCCTTTTGAATTAACTTTCATGTGATTTCAGGTTAGTGAGGTTACAAATAAGGGACAAAGGGGGAGGAATTCAGTGTTTCCTTCTTTGTTTTCTTCCCTTATCTTTCCAAGACTTGCAATCATGTTTAAGCCCTGTGTGCCTGCATTCTGTACATGAATCCATCACTTCTGCCCTTCCTGCTGTTTTTTACCCCTGCAGTTTCATTACAATATTAGGGTATATTTGTAAGATGGCCTTTTCTTTTTAGTGGCAATGAGTACATGAGATTCTTCTTGGGTTTCTGTTTTCTGGGAATGAGATAAAAAGTTGAAAGCATTCAGAAACCGTCCCTGAGAAGCCGTGCTACTCACCCTGGCACTTTGTACTTCTAACAAGAGGGTATAGGAGGAGATCCCAGCACTGGTTTCTGCTTGTAATGCCATCAGGGCTAACATGCAGAAGGCTGCTAACCTCACTCTGACATGATGGGTGTGTGCCGTGTAGAGCGTGATCCAAGTAATCTTCCTACTCCTTGGCAGCTTCCAATATCTCAGAATGTCTTATGTTGTTACAGGGTGGAAGATGATTGTTTCCTGTCTGAGTAGCACAATTTCAGAACCCAAGGGGGTAAGGGGGAAGAAGAGAGAGAGAGAGAGAGAAAAAATAAGGGGGTGGGGGAGGAGGGAAGTGAAGTACAGTAATGTTCTCCAGCTGTATCCTGTAAGTGCTGCCTCTGCAGTTTTGCTTCAGCTGAAGCAAAGTTTTGCTTGGATCAGAGAGACTGTGAAGGTTTCACGGGAGGACCCACTTGCACTGCTCAGCTGATTCACTGGAACCAATAGGAAGCTGGTGAATTTCCAGAGTGGTTTTTAGTTTGGATGTTGTGCCTGCTCTCTTTCAAACGGGCTTGGGTGGAACGCTATGTAATCATTCCTTGTGCTCTGCGCAGCACTCTGTGGCCAAGGGATCCTGAGTCAGAGGGTCTCGGCCTGGGCATTGCAGGTCCAGGGATGTTTGGTCAGGACTGCTGAACTAGAGACAATCTGATATTTAACACTGAAGTGGTAACTCCAAAGATTAGGGGTGTGAGTTAAGTTTAACTTCATCTCTAACCCTGAAGTAAATAATTCAGCATTAAAATTGGAGTTATTTAATACTGAATATTTAGCACACTTCTTTACGTTGATAATACTGTGTAACTGGTGAACAAACAATTGCCATGCTTATTTGAATATAAATGCACTACTTTTAGCACACTTGTAGTAAATGAAGAATAGCTAACTTTTTGAGCACTGGGGCCTGATATTAAATTAGATTATTTTAGCAGAGAAAAAGTGTGTTAGACCAGTGCTAAAATCTCTTTCAATATTACATTGGCCCCATAGTGATCCCAGTAATTTGAATTTGTATAGCAGTTTTAGAGGCCAGTATAATTAAATCCAGGTTAAAGTCCATGATATTTTAAGCAAACATTTTCTCTTACATGTTAAAAAAAAACCAAACAAACATGTGAACACAGTAAGCTAATGGCATGCAAATGATCACACATAAAAAAAAAGCACACTAGACAGAAAAAGTGTGATTAAAGTGGAAATCCATGTTAAAAAAAAATGGCATAAAAAAACAGGTGGGTGCTGGAAGTGTAAGGACGGAATCAGCTCACGGAAGAAAGCAGGAAAACACCTGGAAATGTTGCACCTGCTAATCCAGTGTGGATGATGGAGTCCACACAGATACCCGGCGAAAAGACAAAAAGCATCAGCACTTCCATTTCCAGCCTTTCACCTGGCACGTCAACACAGATTCGATGGTGGTCTGGGGAGAGGGGATAAAAGATGATCATGATTTCCAGAAAAGAGAAGAAAACCAAGAGAAAAACCAGCAAGGAGAGAGAAAAAAAAAAAAAGGCAAGGGAAAACATATCCCGAGATTGTTTATGTTCAGACAGGGAGGGGCATAGACTTCCTTCCAGCGTTCTCATGTTTCAGTAGTGGCTGGTCTGCAAGACCCCCTGCCTACAAGACAGCCTACAATCGGCCAAGAAGAAGGGCCCCTGAGCTACCTTGGATCACATGCACAAACATCCCGGTCCAACTTTATTGCTTCTCTTAAAAGCAGTGGGGACCAACAGAGGAAGTAAACTCCACCTATAAAAGAACAGGATTGTAAGTGACAAGAAAAAAAAATTATGATTTTTTTTTTTTATTATTTGTGACATTCCAGTATTTTCTTTAGTTCTTTCAGTTAATGAACCCTCTACAGACCCTGCTGTCTGGCAAATGTGAGTTAACCTTTTACGCCATCTTTGGTCCAGGAGTTAAATTTTTTGCATAAAAAAAAAAGGCATGCTAAGCAGTCTGACCTTTAGCGCGCCTTCCCGCATTGCATGGAAGTAGCTAATAACTTAATTAACATGGGATTTGAATTTACATTAATCCTAGCAAGGGTTTCAATCTCTGTTTTAGAGCGTGCTTTTTCCATGCAAAAAAACTTCTATTTTATAGCAGGGTTAAGTTTGCATAGAAAATTCTGTGCTAAAATATGGGTTAAAACCCATGCTAAGGTCAGCATAGCCTATTACATGAGCACCTTAATTCTCAACTAGGAATCCAGACACTCTACAATTTAATATTTCACAAATGTACACACTTACGGGGATGCATGGCCTGGCAGCACATTTTTTCGACACCTGGACTACTTGAAAGTTTCTAAACAGGGGACGGAAGAATTATGTCAGCATCATCTGGTGACAGCTGAATAAAGCGAGGCACAATCAGAAAAAGCAATTTGCCCATGGAGGACACATTTGGTTAATCAAATTTTTAACTGTATATTCAAGATTAATTTAAAAACAAAAAAACAAGAGTCACGTGATGTGGTGGGCTCGGTAGGTAGCAGCTAACCCAAGCTCTGGCTACCACCCTAGCGAAATCCTCTCACATCAAGGCAGCCCTGTTGATTTCTCGCATTTATTCACTTGCCTACACTCTGGGACGGCAAAGGTGTCTTCGGGAGGTATAACTAAATCTCGAATGGCTTCCCATATGATGAAGAAAGATAAAATCAAGGCCTCCGATTCGAAAATGGCTGCCGCACCCCGTGAGCCAGACCCTCAGATGGAAGAATTGCCCGAGGATAAAATATCGCTTGCAGTAGTATCGGCCCTTGATATGCGACTGCATCAGATATCGGAGCAGATCGCAGAGGTTCGGGTCTCTCTTACTGAATTTGATTCTCGGGTGGAGCAGATCGAGGGTCAAGTTGCCCTCGGGGAGAACAATGTCGGAGCCTTAGAACGACATGTTGGGGAGCTAGAGAAAATGGCGAAATCAAGTGATGACAAAATCAATGATTTAGAAAATCGCTCTCGCCGAAACAATTTGCGCTTCATTGGGTTTCCTGAATCTTTGCCAGATTTTGAATTATCACGACTGATAGAAGCTTGACTGCTCAGTATCGTCCCCTCTCTTGCATCTCCATCCGGGGGCCTACTGGAAAGAGCACATCGGCTGGGTCGGAAGGTTGAGGGTGACACGGATCACTGGCAGCGAGTAATAATAACCCGCTTTCTACATTTTGCACACAAATCTCTGGTCCTGCAACACTATAGGAAGGCCCGGGAGTTTCTTTATGAAGACCATGATGTTCTCATCTTTCAGGACTTTTTGCCGTGGGTGACCCTTCAGAGAAAGGAGTTCAATGGAGTCTGCTCAGAGCTTTTCAACAAGAAAATCAGATTTGCTTTGATGTTCCCCGCGAAACTAAGGATTATTCAGCAAGGTATCACCAAGATATTTACTTCTGCAACGGAGGCACGAGCGTACGTCCAAGGCCTTCCAGGGGCCACCCAAGCAGTGCTAACTTGACAAATACTGGAATATCTGATGAGGGAGAATTCTTTTTTTGGGTGAGGCATTCTCTATGGGAAGGACAGTCTACATTTGTTGTCCCATTTGTATGCGCATTACACCGCTAGCTATCCATTGGAAAGTTATCTTTTCCTTTCCTTGACTTCATATTACTTGGTTAAACAGTTGACTTGTTTATACTATGTTTTTTTGTTATGGGGCAGTTTGTCTATGTTCTCTTTGTCAAATGGGATGGGGGGTGGTAGCCGAGCACATGTTGATCCATCTACGTGCTCCGAAACCCCGAGTGGGGATATATGATGATTTCTGGGGGAAAGAAGGGGTTAACAGACCTCAAGTTACGGCGTTCTTCAATATTTTGCGATCCGAATATTGAAGTTAGCTGGGGGTTGGAGGGGAGGATGGGTGGGGGTGGGGGTGGGAAATTACAGAGAATCTCAAACTGGTTACATCTCAAGACTTAGACATGTGGTATGTGTTACCAATCCATGTATCAGATAATTTTGCCAAAACAATACTTCATTGCTTTTATGGGTTGGAGTTCTATATTGGGGGGGGGGGGGGATATTTCTCTCTTACTGTGCCACAATTCGTTCACATGCCCACCATGGCAGTAGAGATGGTGACGTGGAATGTGGCAGGGTTGGGCACACTTATTAAGTGAGAAAATGTACTTACACGGTTATCTCGACTACATGCTAAAGTGGTTTTCTTACAAGAGACACATTTGCTCTCTGAAGAAGTACTAAAATTAAGAAAGAAATGGGTAGTGCAGGTTTTTTATGCTACCGATAACTCAAAAAGCAGAGGTGTGGCCATTCTTTTCCATAAATCTGCTCCCTTCCAGATGCAGGATTCTGTGGCGGATCCACAGGGCAGGTATGTCATTCTTAAAGGCCTTTTGATGGGACCCCCACTCAGCATGGCCTCAGTTTATGCCCTAAATTCATATGACCACTCTTTTTATACTACTTTACTCACTCGTCTCACTAAGATGGGGGATTACCCTATTGTAGTTGGAGGAAATTTTAATTTTGCGGTAGACCCGGATCTGGATAGGCAACCGTCGAGGGGGGTGCCACCACATTAGTGAGCACAAAGGACCCAGTTTTCTCTGTAAACATCTCAACTTATTGGATCTATGGAGAATGCTTCACCCTGGGGAGCATGAATTCACGCACCTCGCGAGGGCCCATCCTACTCGATTCAGGATAGATTATCTGCTAGTGTCAGAATCTCTATTTTCTAGATTCTCTCTATCCTCGATCGAAACGCTTTCTGTTTCTGATCACTGTCCAGTAGTTGGGACCTTTGGACAAAGGGAATGTTTCTCTCAGACCCAGTGGAGACTTCCCTCATTTCTGAATGGATGAAACCGCTATAGCAGACTTTCTTCGAACTGTATCTTTACCATGCCTGACGGATGACCAACAGACTCACTTACAGCGACCTATAGGGCTAGAAGAGGTTTTGGAAGCCATCCAGACACTGCTTGCTCACAAAGCCCCGGGGCCTGATGGAATGACATCTATTTTCTATAAATCTTTATCAGCAGATGTGGCACCTGTACTGCGCTTGGTATTTGAGCACATGACGGACCACCAGGAGATGCCAGCTACTATGCGAGCAGCCACTATAGTTGTCCTACTGAAACCAGGACGAGATCCCTTGCTTCCCTCCTTGTATAGGCCGATCTCCTTGTTAAATATGGATATTAAACTTTTTGCCAAAATTATGGCCAATAGGTTGAAACCTCTCATGCCTTCACTGGTATCTCCTGATCAAGTGGGTTTTTTGGTAGGGAGACGATCCACTGTAAATCTACATAAGGTGTTGACTGCCCTGGAGGTCTGCCTCTCGTCCTCAATCTGCGAACCCTTATTGGTAACATGTGATGCTGAAAAGGCCTTTGATAGGATCGCCTGGCCATTTTTAAAACAGGTTCTCGGCAAGATGGACTTTACGGGGAGAATCTACAAATATATTACATTATTATACTCCAATCCAACAGCAAGAATTCTGGTAAACGGCCACTTATCTGATGAATTTTACTTACAGCGAGGCACTCGCCAGGGATGCCCCCTATCTCCCCTTTTGTTTATCTTAACTGTTGAACCCCTTGTGAGTGCATTGAAAGCATCTTCAGAAATTACGAGTATTCCTGTGGGAACCTACATGTATACAACACTCTTGTTTGCGGATGATATCCTGTTTTTATTGTCCCATGCTCGAACGGCTCTCACACAGGCTTTATGTGTATTTCAGCTATACCAGGCCCTATCTGGCTTTAAATTAAACTTAGATAAAATGGAGGCCTTGGATCTCCTGGGGTCTTTGACAGATAATTGGCAGGATTTTCCAGTGAAATGGGCAGACCCCATTCCAATCCCAAGCAATGGTATGCCCTTAACAGCGATAGAAAAGGTGGGGAAAAAACTGGCAGGATGGCAATCCCTTCCCTTACCAATACAAGGCCACATTGCTGTGATAAAAATGGTTATTGCACCACAGTTGCTTTATAAATTTTCTATGCTCTCTTTCATTCTTCTCACTAAAGATCATCGTACCCTCCAAAAAATGATGAGACTGTTTCTCTGGAAGGGTAAGAAGGCCCGACTCCCCTACTCTACTCTGATAGCCGCAAGAACTCAAGGAGGATATGGCTTACCAAATTTTATGGTGTACTCCTGGGCGACCAATCTGCATTTCTTGGGGGACTGGATCCTTGGTACATCAGAATATATGGACTCACTCCTCATAAGGTCAATATGTCTCCCCTTGGACCCTAGTTATATTCTACATACCCCGGCCCCCCATATACCAGAAGTTGTCAACACACTTTAGCTTAGTAAGCACGCTCAGGAAGATTTGGGGGATTACTCGTAAGCTCTTGAATTTACCATCCCATATATCATTACAATATCCTTTACGGGGGTCTTCTATAACTTCGCTTTCAATACTCCCAGGGAAACACAACTTTAATATTGCCCCTAATTGGCTTCTCAAACACCTGTTAGATCCGAACACTGGGCAGATATATACATTTGCCCAATGTCAAGAGAAATTAGGTCTGCAAAACCAACATTTTTTACTCTATGGTCACTTAAGGGCCTACACAAATATCATGATGAGGGAAGTGGAGGGGGAAATTGACAATCCCACCCATGTTGTTTGATTGAATGCTTTATGGTTAAGAAGGGTACATTGTCATGTCTATATACTTTTTACAATTCTTCACAAAAGTTCAATGTGTTCTCAGCTTTGCTTCCTAAGTGGTCTTGAGACTGTGTGGAGGACCTGGAGGTGTCTATGCTTAAATACTACTACCTTTCCATCTATCAGATAACTAACAATGTTGGCCTACGTGAATTGCAGCAACGGATATTCCAGCGCATTGTCTACTCCCCTGCGAGGGTCTATAAGATGGGACTTAAGTCCAATTCATGCCTCAAATGCACACAAGCACCAGCCTCACTGATTCACTGTCTTTGGGAATGCCCGGCAATACAATTGTTCTGGGATAGTATTCGAATCCAGTTTTCAGTTCTCCTAGGCATGGACATTCAATGGTCTTGCTCCTTTTGTATTCTGAATAATGATGTAGGAGATTCTAGTCTTAACGTTGACAATGTGGGGTTAATGTCTAAGGCATATGAACATAAGAACATAAGAAAATGCCATACTGGGTCAGACCAAGGGTCCATCAAGCCCAGCATCCTGTTTCCAACAGTGGCCAATCCAGGCCATAAGAACCTGGCAAGTACCCAAAAACTAAGTCTATTCCATGTTACCATTGCTAATGGCAGTGGCTATTCTCTAAGTGAAGGCATGTCTAATTGCCAAAAAGTGCATTATGCTCCACTGGATAGACAGCAACCCCCCCACTGGAGAATTGTGGTCTACATTGATGATGGAATTATATCTACTAGAATATGGATCCATGTACAAACGATTTTCTCCTCATAAGAAACGTCTCTTCCAAGAGATCTGGGGGAATTATTGATCTCTTCATCTGACATCATAGTTCTGGCCCCGCTTGTTGGGCTGGATGGGAGAATGCAAAAGAACTCATGAAAGATAATATATGCAGTACTTTGTCAAGATAGGTTTGAGATGATTGTCCTGGAAATTCACTTTTTCCGATTATACATTGTATTTCATACCATTTGATAGCTGCTAAGGTTTGAGGTTCTCTGTATGGGAGGGCAGGGAGGTGAGGAGGGGTGGTGGGGATATACTAAGGAGAAATGTGGAGGTGTGATATTATTGATGTGGTTTATTTTGACTCATACTGTTTGCTATCCTTTTACATGCTTCAATAAAAAATACTGGAAGAAAAAAAAAACAAACAAATGTGAGTCTATAGACATATATCACAACTGTATGATACCGTATTTTAAGTTCCTCTTTGTGTTTACACTCCTTTGTATATAACCTTTCTTTCAATGCTGCTCTTAAGTTATCACCCTCCCAGTTCCTTTCCCCTATTATCATGTAATTTCAATCTTGCTGTTCATTTGTGAACCGGTATGATGTCCTCACTAATACCGGTATATAAAAACTTGTAAATAAATAAATAAATAACTAAATAATATATCTGCATCATAAATATATGAAAATTATTTTATGTCTAAAAAGACCCTCTTTTTTTTTGGACTGACTTTTGACCTGGTAAGTCCAGTCCAGTCAGCATTTGTGAAGAATCGATGTATTTTCCATCCATCAATTGACAAGCAGAAGCTTCCCAACATCCAGCTGCAAGCCAGATCTTTACTTTTAAGTTGGGCAATTACATCGCTGAGCTTGTTTTCTTTTTTACAAGTACCATTCTTATCCATTTCAACTGTGATTTCAAGTTCATGTAAAGCAATAAAGTCCGTGTTCTTTAGGGCAAACATTTCTGAACGTTATGTTTGTTTGGTAAAAATGAAAAGTTGGCATCATCCTTACTGGGATACAGTTACATTTTTTTCTTGTCCTTAAGTTTAGGCCTACATGTTACACACCCAGCAAGTCGTCATAACCAAAACCCCAATGACATAGATAACCTCGCTCTTGCTTTTTTAAATTTGATTTGTATCTTCTCCTGTCCCTGCATCACAGACATAATAGTCAATAAAGAAACAAAACAAATTAACTCTTAGTTTGGTGCACTGATCTCACTGGACCACACCTCCTTCCTGCCAGTGACAACAGGATGAAGGCTACTTGATACCAGCTCTGTTTCCACAAGCTGTGCCTGGGATCAAAGTGAAATAGCACTGCAGCATACTGTCAGAACAGATAGCGATCTGCAAGTTATTCTTCTTTCTTTAAAATATTTATATCCTGAAGGTGTGGGGATGTGTGTGTGTGTGTGAATTGGTTCTGCAGAAGGCTGGATTTTTGCAGACAAATACATTTTATTGGTGCAATATAAACAATTTTGATGACGGTGTACTGTATACAAGCTTTGAAGATTACATTCGTCCCATCTTCAGTAGTCTAATCAAGATAAACCATGTTTGGCTTAATTAGGTTGCTGGGTGTATTTACCTACTAAATAAGAAAGGTTCATCTATTGTGCAGAGAACATTTTGCAAGGAAAAAAAAAAACATCCAAGGCTACTTTTCAGAAGAATAAGAACTCATGGAACCCAATAATGATACTGCATAGAACTAAGAAAAAGGTCTAGGTGAGAGGCATGTATACAAGGACTGCTGATCATATAATAAAGATTGTGAAGTGTGACACTGTTTATAATTCTGAACAGAACAAGGTGACTTTTGCAATCAGACCAATGATATCAGACACATTTAATCATAATTTCCAAAGCTGGTCAAATCCCAGGCTCCAGTATTTATTGGGTGCTTAAAATTCATCACCTGGCACTACCCTGGACTCCAGCAGAGGTCCAGGTCTGGGTCTGACAGATCCTGGGTCAGACAGAAGACACAGTACTGCCAGCCCAAGCCCAGGTGCATTCACAGTAGCCTGCATTAGCCCCCTGTTGTGAGACTGCACTGACAAGGAACCACCACCAACACCTAGGGAGTGAAGGAGTAGCCTAGTGGTTAGAGCAGTGGCCTATGAAGCCACTGCTCTAACCACTAGGCTACTCCTCCCAGGGTTTGAGTCCTGCTGTTGCTCCTTGTGACCTTGGGCAAGTCACTTTACCCTCCATTGTCTCAGGTACAAACTTAGATTATAAGCCCTCTAGGAATAGAGAAGTACCTGAATATAATCCCCTTTGAAGTGCTGAAAAAGAAAGTGCAAAAAGGAGAATAAAAAATGGGGTTGCATGGAGGAGTCACCTCTACAGCTGCTTATGATAGTCCCCAGCTTCTATGCTGCATCAAGGAGAAGAGAGAGAGATCCTAGACTGAGACATGTGGAATAAGTAAATGTAGGGAAGGAAGATTAATTTTATGTGCCTTATTGTAAACCGTTGTGACGGTACCTATCTTAACGATGGTATAGAAAAAGATTTAAATAAATAACAGAAAAGCAAAAATGAACAAAAAATTGTGAACCCATCATAAAAAGAAACACAAAAAGATAAATTCATACAAAAAAGGAAATAATATAACTGCACAATATTATTTCTCTGGCTCCTAAAAAATTTGACTGGCACTTTAGTTTTCAAAGTATTTTTCCAACTCAAATCACTTGAAATCACTTGAATAATTAAATCAAGTGACTCAGGAAGTGAACTCAATATTAAGTTTTGCTGGGACAAAACCAGAGAAGATGTAACAGTGAGAAGACATCAGAGGATGGAAGCATTTGGGTACCTGCAGCTTACATAGACATCCATATTCAGTCACAGTCTGGATAGCAAAGTTAGGGGATTATTTTCCAACTCACGTTATGGCGTATTCACATGCATCAAGGCATTTTTGCATGCGAAAAACGCCTTAACGCATGCGAAAAGCACTATAACGCATGGTGCGATGCTAATTTTTAAAAGGGGAGGAGCTGGGGTGGGATTTTTGTAAAAGTGGGCTGCCTTCATGAAGTCCTAGCACATGATATCGCACAATTTTAACTACACCTTTTTCATTGGCCTTAAGCCAATTGCGTTTTGGTCATTTTTAGGCTGGGGAGGGGCCTGAGATCTGAGGAGGAGAGAGAGAGAGAGAGAGAGAGAGAGAGAGCGAGTGAGGTTCTGGAGGTGGCACCATAGCAAGCAGCTATTTATGCTACTATAGGAGGCCCACCTAGTAACTCAAGGTGAGGTTTAGGTAGTAGTGTAGGGGTAAGGGGACATGCAGAGTGAGACGTATGAACAGAACAGTACACTCTTGTGTGGATTTGATGTCCTTCGGAGTGAGGAAACACACAACAATGAGATTTGTACAATGTTTTCTTAACCTAGCTTGATGGACTCTTTACCTGGGTAACATCAAGTTACTTATCATGCGATAAGGCCCTACCACACATGATATGGCTGCATCGCAGTGGTATTATTAAAAGTAGGGAAGGGGAGGAGTGTGGGCGGGGTTTGGGTGGAGTTGTCTCCTGGCTGCACTGCGGGAAATAACTACACCTTTTCCTGTGGCGCTATGAGGGCGATAGCATGCGGTCACACCATGGCGAAACTGCACTGCTGTGATGTAGCCAGCTGCCCTCTATCAGCACCCCCCCACTCCTTTTTTTTTCGTACGGTAAGTTGGCTAAGTCATCTGACTAACTCTGAACATTGTAGTTAGCTGGTTAATATAGCCGGCTAACTCAGCTCTTCCCAGTTTCACATAAGAACATAAGAATATAAGAAATTGCCATGCTGGGTCAGACCAAGGGTCCATCAAGCCCAGCATCCTGTTTCCAACAGTGGCCAATTCAGGCCACAAGAACCTGGCAATTACCCAAACACTAAGAAGATCCCATGCTACTGATGTAATTAATAGCAGTGGCTATTACCTAAGTAAACTTGATTAATAGCAGTTAATGGACTTCTCCTCCAAGAACTTATCTGAACCTTTTTTGAACCCAGCTACACTAACTGCACTAACCACATCCTCTGACAACAAATTCCAGAGTTTAATTGTGCGTTGAGTTAAAAAGAATTTTCTCTGATTAGTCTTAAATGTGCTACTTGCTAACTTCATGAAATGCCCCCTGGTCCTTCTATTATCCAAAAGTGTAAATAACTGATTCACATCTACTTGTTCAAGACCTCTTATGATCTTAAAGACCTCTATCATATCCCACCTCAGCCATCTCTTCTCCAAGCTGAACAGCCCTAATCTCTTCAGCCTTTCATCATAGGATAGCTGTTCCATTCCCTTTATCATTTTGGTTGCCCTTCTCTGTACCTTCTCGGTCGCAACTATATATTTTTTGAGTTGCGGTGACCAGAATTGTACACAGTATTCAAGATGCAGTCTCACCATGGAGCGATTCAGAAGCATTAAGACATTTTCCGTTTTATTAACCATTCCCTTCCTAATAATTCCTAACATTCTGTTTGCTTTTTTGACTGCTGCAGCACACTGAGCCGACTATTTCAAGTATTATCTACTATGATGCCTAGATCTTGTTCCTGGGTGGTAGCTCCTAATATGGAACCTAACATCATACAGCAAGGGCTATTTTTTTCCTATATGCAACACCTTGCACTTGTCCACATTAAATTTCTTCTGCCACTGAGATGCCCAATCTTCCAGGCTCGCAAGGTCCTCCTGTAATGTATCACAATCCGCTTGTGATTTCACTACTCTGAATAATTTTGTATCATCCGCAAATTTGATAACCTCACTTGTCGTGTTCCTTTCCAGATCATTTAAAAATATATTGAAAAGCACCAGTCCAAGTACAGATTCCTGAGGCACTGAGAAAATTGACCATTTAATCCTACTCTCTGTTTCCTGTCTTTTAACCAGTTTGTAATCCATGAAAAGATATCACCTCTTATCCCAAGACTTTTTAGTTTTCTTAGAAGGCCTCTCATGAGGGACTTTGTCAAATGTCTTCTGAAAATCCAAATACTGGTTCACCTTTATCCACATGTTTATTAACCCCTTCAAAAAAATGAAGCAGATTTGTTAGGCAAGACTTCCCTTGGGTAAATCCATGTTGACTGTTTTCTATTAAACCATCTCTTTCTATATACTCTACGATTTTGATCTTTAGAATAGTTTCCACTATTTTTCCCAGCACTGAAGTCAGGCTCACTGGTGTATAGTTTCCTGGATCACCCCTGGATCCCTTTTTAAATATTGGGGTTACATTGGCCACTCTCCAGTCTTCAGGTACAATGGATGATTTTAATGATAGATTACAAATTATAACTAATAGATCAGAAATTTTATTTTCGAGTTCCTTCAGTACCCTAGGATGCATGCCATCCAGTCCAGGTGATTTGCTACTCTTTAGTTTGTCAATCTGGCCTACTACATCTTCCAGGTTCACAGTGATTTGGTTCTTTTTGTCTAACTTATCACCTTTGAAAACCATCTCTGGAACTGGTATCTGCACAACACCCTCATTAGTAAACACGGAAGCAAAAAATTCATTTAGTCACATCGGGTGAGGAGACGCGTGAGCAGGGAACAAAAAGTGAGGAGATGTGTTGCCTGCTGGACTCCGAGACCATGCTGTCCCCGATGGTGAGGGAGGCACTGAGGAATCCAGCGCTGGTGCGAGCCCTGGATGGAGACCCGGAAGCTCTGCATGCCGTAAGTGCTGGCAGAAAGAGCCAGGCAGGGAGTCTCCCTTCGGAAGAGCGCATAATGGAACAAATGCCCGGAGAGCTTGAAGCACTTCTCGGCAGCCCAGATGGAGATGAATTGGAGCCACCGGTGATTTCATCAATGCCACAGCAGATAAGTTTGATAATTTCCTCCTTTCGTCCGCAGAGACCAGAGCAAATAACTTTGGAATCCTTGTGGAAGGCTATTGTTGGGCTGGGCAACTTAATGATTAAACAGACTGAGCCAATTACTCTTAAAATGGAAGAGGCGCGAATTAAATCGCTGGAAAATACTGTCAAGGTTATGCATAGTCAAGATTCTGAGAAGGTACTACTTAATTTTGTGAAAAATCAACATGAACTCCTGGTAAAAGATAATTTGGCCTTGTTAAATAAAATTGAAAATATGGAGAACTTACTAAAAAATAAGAATCTTCGTATAATTAATTTCCCCAAAGTTTTATATATTTTGCCAAGAGACATGTTTAGTAAATATCTCCAGGAAATTTTGAAGGTACCTCCTGATCAAATTCCACCACTTACTTATGTATTTTATGTCCCCGTGAGGGGAAGTTTAAAAAGAGAAGCCTCTGGAGGGACTCTCGACCCCCTGAGAGAATCAGAGGAAGTAAAAAATGGAGTAACTGGCTTAAATGTTACAGATCTTTTGGAACTATCTGATCAAGCTCAAGCAGAACCGGCTACTCTGATAGTCAATTTTGCATTGGAGATGGATAAGGAATGGATTTTGAAATTATTCTTTAAACACCGTTTAGAGACATTTATGGGGATGCAAGTGAGGATATTTCCAGACATTTAGAAAAGGAGAAAACATTCTATTATTGAGACCTCGAGTTATACAGATGGAGGCATCTTTTACATTAAAATTTCTCTGCAGATGTTTAATTAAGTTAAAAGATAAATCGTTTCTCTTTTTCTTGCCATCACATTTAATACAGTTTCTGTCTGATAAGCAAGTGGCTCCGATGCCTAATTAAGTCTGAGTATGTTCCACCTCACATAGTAATATATAACTCTTGCCAATGCCAAGATTTCGATTTTGATTTGTGTATGATTAGGATATAAGTCTTCTTGGATCTTTTATGGTGGACTTGTAAAATGTATACTTAGATGGTGGTATTCTTATGTTAGTTTTATATGAAATGTATGTTGTGTACATTTGATTTATTGTCAAGAGAATTATCTTGATTTAATTTGTTAAACTCAATAAAGAATAAATAATAAAAAACAAAGAATTCATTTAGTCTTTCTGCAATGGCTTTATCTTCCCTAAGAGCCCTTTTAACCCCTCTGTCATCTAACAGTACAACCGACTCCCTCGTTTCAGACATATTTTAAAATGTTTTTATTATGAGTTTTTGCCTCTACGGCCAACTTCATTTCAAATTCTCTCTTTGCCTGTCTTATCAATGTTTTACACTTAACTTAGAATGCTTATGCTTTAATCTATTTTCTTCAGACAGATCATTTTTCCAGTTTTTGAAGGATTTTTTTTTGGCAAAAATAGCCTCTTTCACCTCACCTTTTAACCATGTCGGTAATCGTTTTGCCTTTCTTCCACCTTTCTTAATGTGTGGAATACATATGGCCTGTGCCTCTAGGATTGTATTTTTAAACAATGTCCATGCCTGTTGAACACTTTTAATCTTTTCAGCTGCACCTTTCAGTTTTTCTCTATTTTCCTCATTTTATCAAAGTTTCCCTTTTGAAAGTTTAGTGTTAGAGCTGCAGATTTACTTATTGTCCCCCTTCCAGTTATTAGTTTAAATTTGATCATGTTATGATCACTATTGCCAAGTGGCCCCACCACCGTTACCTCTCTCACCAAATCCTGCGTTCCACTATGAATTAAATCGAAAATAGCTCCCTCTCTTGTTGGTTCCTGAACCAATTGCTCCATGAAGCAGTCATTTATTATTTCCAGGAACTTTAAGTCTCTAGCAAGTCCTGATATTACATTTAACCTGTCAATATTGGGGTAATTGAAATCTCGCAACAACACTGGTGCAAGATCAAAATTTAATCACCACAATTTCTATGGTGGTTATTAACAATTCCAATAATGAGAAGACTCAATATTTATAGTGGCAACTCCATGCGTTCAACAAAACAGAATTCGAACAGGTCCCCCGACACGGTCCCGTGTTTCGCTGGGCTGCTTCGGGAGGGACCAGGGGTATATTTTAATCTGTATGAAAATACCCGGACCGTGTCGGGGGACCTGTTCGAATTCTGTTTTGTTGAACGCATGGAGTTGCCACTATAAATATTGAGTCTTCTCATTATTGGAATTGTTAATAACCACCATAGAAATTGTGGTGATTAAATTTTGATCTTGCACCAGTGTTGTTGCGTGATACTTGCTTATGTGCAAGGGTTCGCTCCTTCTTCATTTGGGGTAATTGAAATCTCCCATTATTATTGCACTGCCAAATTGGTTACCTTCCCTGATATCTCTTACGGTAGCATTTCATCATCTGTCTGACCATTTTGTCCAGGTGGATGGTAGTATACTCCTAACTTATCCAGCTAAATTCTAGTCACCTAACTTATTATCTGGCTAGAATTTACCCAAATATGTGCCCAAATATTCAGTTAGCCAGCTAACTTCTGAGTTAGCTGGCTAAATGCTTTTGAATATGAAATTCACTGGTTTTGTACCTTTTATTACACATTTTTCATAAAGAGTGATTTGTGAACAGTAGCCACCACTTTGATTTCTATGTATTTATCTGCACTTATGGTTTAAATATATCATCTGTGGATATATCTGTTTAAACCCTTGGATTAGGTTTATGTAAATGAAATGAGAATGTATACAATAATTGTTATAATTTGGGTTTTGTTTTAGTTTGTGCTCTTTCTATACAGGTTTTCTCAGCCTACAGAATATGGGATAGATTTTCTGCAGGGCTGGGAAAGTTAAGATCACCAGCTAAAACATAGCTGGAAATATTAGGCACACGATCAATCACAGCAATTTGCAGCTGATAGTTCACCTAAATCTAGCAATATTTTTGTGATAATTTTTGCTTATTTATTATGTTACATGCTGAACATTTTAACATATTTTTGAACATGCTAGAAATTTTGTATAATTGTTATGTTGTCATTCCTCCAGAGGTGCTATTTGTGGGAGGCGAGAAATAAATGGAGAGAAAACAAATGATAATGAAATCTGCAAGGAATTCAGTTTCTCTATGGAATGAAATACACGTACCAGTTTAGGCTCATGCAGCATCGTCACTATGATAGGGTTCCTACACAGTATAAACAAATGGGGACTTTTCACTGAGTTTTAGAGTCAGTTCTATTGTGCATTAAGGTTGTCGTTGGGGGTTGGGATTTTTTTTAAATTTTTTTTAATGAATCAGCAGCTCCTCTAACATTTGCCTTCCTTTCCTTACAATAAATGAGTCCTGACTTTTTGCGTCTACTTACATCTGTGATTTTGTTCCATTGAATTTGTGTGACATTCTTTTTCATTGTACTCTGCTGCTGATGGCTTTCTCCAGCTGTTCATTTAATGAGAGGAAAGTCTGAGTTTACTAACTGATAGGGGATCACCAAGGCTGACCGCATGGAAGTAAGAGACTGGAGCCAAGCACTGTGTAGGAGCTGCTCAATCTGTCTGCATACCTCTGTCTTGACTTGCAATGTTCCTGATAGTTCAGGTCAGAGGCAGAGCAGGAAATGCCTTTTGGGTCAACATGCCTGGAGGTTTTGTGAGGTGGGGATAATTTGTACGGAGGACCTAGCTGAAAACCTACCGAGCTGAGATAAGGTGAAACTTACTCCCTTCATGAAAAGGTCACACATTAACCCATATCCTTATCAGTGCTTCAGAACCTACTCAGGCTTTGCCGTGGAGCCATAACACAGATGACGTCAAGGCTCTAATTGAAGAATCACATTGTTGGGCACATTTGTTCTGGGACATTTCTATTTTGTGGACACATTAAGTCTTTTTTTTTTTGGACGGGGAGTAGGAGTAGGGAAAGGTTGGCCTGGCAGTTCTCCCGCTCCTGCTCCTTTGGGCTTCCTGCTCTATCAGCACTGGCCTCTGTTGGGCCATGGCATCATGAGCCTGTATCCGCAATTACTTGCAAGTTCCCCCCCCACCCCATTTTAAGTCACCCCCATAAACTCAGCCCAGCCATTATAGAAACAGTCTTCAGCCCGAGGCCAGAAATCATAGGGATCCCCATAGTGTGATAGCAGATACTTTCCCTCCACGCTCCAGGATCTGTGAACACTGCCTCTGAGCAAAAGCTAGGCGCAAAAAGGATGAAGGGGATGGAAAAGCTCCCTTATAGAGGAAACAGATTAGGGCTCTTTAGCATGGAAAAGAGATGATAGAGGGGATATGACTGTGATGTATAAAATCATGAGTGGGGTGGAATGGGTAAATAGTAGGGGTGTGCATTCGTTTCCAACGTATTGGTAATCCGCAACGTATTGGGCCATATTCGTTGTATTCTTGGGGAAGCGAAACATATCACTATTCCCCACGAATACAACGAATCTTCACCGAATTATTCAGCCGTCTAAAGGAGCGAATTTAAACAAACCCCCCACCCTCCTGACCCCCCCAAGTCTTACTAAAACTCCCTGGAGGTCCAGCGGGGGGTCCGGGAGCCATCTCCTGCACTCACGCTGTCGGCTGCTGGTATTCAAAATGGTGCCGATAGCCTTTGACCTTACTATGTCACAGGGGTTACTGGTGCCATTGGTTGGCCCCTGTGACATAGTGAGGGCAAAGGTTATCGGCGCCATTTTGATTACTGGCAGCCGACAGCCCAAGTGCAGGAGATCACTCCTGGACCCCCGCTGGACCACCAGGGACTTCTGGCAAGCTTGACAAATTGTAGTAAATATTTTTTTTCACTCAGCGCACAATCAAGCTATGGAATCTGTTGCTGGAGGATCTGGTCAAAGTGGGGTTCAAAAGAGGACTGAACAAGTTCCTGAAGGAAAAGTCTATAAGCAGTTATTAGCCAGCGCTTATCACTGGGAGTGAGATATAAGAAGTAGATCTATTGGAATCTGCCGGGTACAGATCACATCTGGACGATTAAATGTCAGAACTATTTTAAAAAGGTGCTGAAGACCTTTTTGTTTACAAGTGCATATAATCATGATCCTACTCTATTTTGATCTGGGCAACTTACCTGTCGAGCCTGAAAGCTGTTGTCATAGCTTTAGGCCTACTTAGTCCTGAATTACACATGGTGCTGACTGTAATGTATTCTTTTTTATTTATGTTATTATTACAGAGTTTGTTGATGGAATATGTATGTTTTATTTTGTAAACCACCTTGAACTCTGTGTGACAAACATGCACAATACATTTTTAATAAATGGAAATAGAAAAAATACTTGGACTTGGACTGCCTACTGTCAGAGACAGAATGCTGGGCTCAACGGACCTTGGTCTGACCCAGCACGGCATTTATGTTCTTCTGTTAATCAAACCCAGGTTCTCTGCATGGAAGCAAGCAGCATGCTGCTGAACCAATGGGTTGGCCTATAAGTGATTTCATGGGGGGGGGGGGGGGGGGGGATGAGGAGGGAATCAGGAATAGATGTGCAAGGGGGCATCGCTCAACCTTGGATTTCAGACTGGGTAGAGGGGCTGTTGAGTGAGCCGAATTCTATGAATGAATTATATGTCTGTAAATGATATCATATTGTAACAGTGTACATGACAGCAGAAAAAGACAGTGGTCTGTCCAGTCTACCAGAAAGCTTTCACTCATCTATTTTTTTTGTTTTTAGGGTATTAACTGCTTCTCTGTGCAGATAACCTCCCTGCACCTTCTGTTAAGGGTAGTAACTAACACTAACATATCTTACACTCAACAGTTAGAACAGCTGCAGTCTCTGGTAACAATCTGCATAATATGGGTCCCTGTTTTTGAGGATATAGTGCCTCTTCTTTAAGTTGAGAATGGGGGCATGTGAAAATTTAACAGGGTGCAATATCCCAGGCTTATTATAGTTGGAGCCATAATGAAGATCAAAATATTTTGTAAATGATTATGACACAAAGCTGTGTTTATAACTGATGAAGCAACAAGTTAGCTATGAAGCTAATTCAGTTATTTGTTATTAATGGTTGTTCCATGTGTTTGCATTGTTTTGATTCACTTTGTTAATTTGCAGTGATATCACAAGAAACCGTTGATCTTTTCCAGAATACAGAGGAGTAGTCACAACAAAAGGCCTCCAGTCAGAACAGGAAGAATGCTCAACATTAGTGATAAATGCAAACAGGATTCTCTGAAGAGTAGCTAAAGAAGGGATGCCAGCACTAGCTGCTCAGAGGAAGCCTCTTTTATTACTGACTTCTTCCTGTTCTCCTTGCACAGGAACTCTTGTGAGGAGGGGGATAAGAAGATTGTCTTGAGAAATAGTTGGATCCTAAGACAGTGAAATAGGAGTGAGGAAAGGGCAATGATAGGCTAAGACCATTCCTGTCCTTTAGAGCTGTGAACAAGTCTAATTTTCCAGATATTTGCAATGTGCATTAAAAAATATTTGCATATACCTGGTCTAAGACTGATATTTTGGGTATCCAGTAAACCAGATTTGTTTGTGGCTCTTGAGGTTTTGGAATTGCCTAACCCAAAGCGAGACTGGTTGGAAGAGAGAAAAAATAGATAAATAAACAAGCACAAAGTAGACAGGAATAAACTAATGCATCTAGAGTAGAAAAAGGCAAGTCTCATCCTTGAGTGTCACAAATGGGTCTGGTTTTCTAGATCAGTGGACCTCAACCTTGTTCTGAGATACATAATTCATTATGGATAAGTTGGTGTAAGAGAGAGCTACGCATAGATTTGCATTGTAGGGCAGATAACACCCACACATATATTAAGCCGAGACAGTATCTGAGCCAATAAAACAATCCAAATTCACTAGGAATAGAATTATATTACTCCCATTTTTACATTTCTGATATGGATTTTATTGTGACATGCTATAATTCACATTGAATGAAAGTAACGTGAGACATGGCTTAGACTTATTAGACAACAGCAACCAATTATTCTGGATTTGAAAAATGCCTATGTCACCAGTATCAGAATGAGGAGCAACCCACACTTTTAACATTTGCATTGCAAAACTAACTGCCCAGCATAAAAGTGATACTAGCCCAGGTATAACACATGTATCCAGAAAGGAGCGTGCAATGTCTGGCAATCTCTCAGCAGCAGCTGGGCTGTTCAGTCCAAAGCCCCACACACCAGGACCAACAGCACTCACAGGGAATTAACTACCCCCCACAGGATCTGTGCAATCCAAGCAGCTGATGTTTGAACTCCATGGGACTCCATAGGCACAAGAGACCCTTTGCTTCAAAAGCATGTATTTCCATCGCACAGGCTGAGGGAAGGAAGAGACCCTAAGGTAGTAGGAGGAGCTGCAGCTGTACCTACTTACAGGTGCTTGTCGCAGATTTGAGAGAAGCACCTTAGGGAAGGGGTAGAGTAGGGACTCAAAAATTATTTTGGGAGGGTGCAAGAGAAGAGGAAAATGGGGCATCAGGGGAAGAGCAGGGGAGGACCAGGGACTGGGTGGGAGATCAAGGGTTGGGGGTCTTGGGTGAGGCCAGCAAGGGGAAAAATGAGGACTTGGAGACTGGGTAGATATCAGGAGACCAAGGATTTGAGGAGTAGATGGGAAAACAGGGGAAGAATAGGACTCAGGAACTGGGAGGAGAGTAGGGGAAGAATGGGAACTTGGGAAGGATAAAGGGGGGAAAATGGGGCATTGTGGACTGGGAGGAATCTGGGAAAATGGGGACTTGGGAGAATAAGGGAAGAATGGGGACATCCGGAATAATGGGTACTCAGGGATTGGGGGGAGAGCATGGAAAGAATAGGATGGGGATTAGGGGGATTACAGGGGAAGAATATGACCCAGGGATTAAAGAGTGAGCAGGGGCAGAATGGAGATTTGGGGACTGGGTAGGAATCTGGAAGTAAATGGACTTGAAGGATTGAGTAGGAGAATTGGAGCTTGAAGATAATGGAGTGTAGAGCAGGGGTTATGGGGACAATGGGGACTCAACAATTGAGTAGATATGAGTGGGGGCTGTTAGATGAGTTGGGGTTCCAGATGGGGGTATGAGAAGGAGGCCGAAGGGTAGGATGGAGTTGATAGGTGATATGAATGACCTGGAGGACAGGAAAGAGGGTGAGAACCAGTGAAAAGAAATAGGGATAGATGGAGGAGAGAGAGAGAAGAAAGGGATAAATCTGTGAAGAGGCTGAATGGGTCTGGGTTGGTTGTGAAAGAGGTATAGTCAAGATCTGCGTAGGAGGTAAGTGACAAAAGAGAAGTCTGGAGGTCAGGGAGGGAATGATTGGCAGGAAAGGAACTGGAGCTGGTAAAGGGCTGAGAGCGAGAGGAAGGTAGATGAGATTTGGGGAGGGGGAGAGTACAGTGGTTAGACATGGAGGACTAAGGAGTGGGTAAAGGATACAGGGGGAATAGGAGGCTGGGGAAAGAGTGACAGAAAGAGAAGAGAATGGCAGTTTAGGGAGAGGTGAGAGGGGAAGATGGAAAAGTGAACTTAGAACAGAACCCAATACTAAAATATTTTTAAAAGGTATCAAAACATGGCTTTTTAAACAAGCCTTCAATTAGTACCTTATTATTTTTTCTTTTTTAGTTCCTGTTCATATTTTACTTCTTTTTATTTGTTTATCCTATGCTAGGAATTTTACGCATTTTCATTTTGTTTTTTAATATTTAAACACATTTTTTATTTAATTATTTTTTACAGGCCATGATGACAAATGACCTCTTATGTCATTATAGATGTTTGCACTAGAATTTTATGTTTTATTATTTTATATTGCCTTAAATTGATGTCTTGATCTCTGTACTGTTTTATTGCATGTTTGTTTTATTTTTATATTTATCTTCTCATGTAAACCGATGTGATATATTTTTGAACGTCGGTATATAAAAACAAACAAATAAATAAATAATAAAAAGAGAAACTGAAAGCTAGAGGATTTAATGAGGGAGAAGAAGGTATGAAATGTAGCTATGAATGGATAGAGATGCAAAGGAGACAAATAGAGAAAAAAGATGAAGGGCAAATGTCAGTCAGATATAGGGTTGTAAAACTGGCCCCTAAACCCTAAACTACCACCAACACCTCACCTCGAGCTATTAGCTGGCCCTCCTGTGGTCATATAAATAGTTGGATGCTGTGAAGGTCTCCCAGAGGTGCTCTCCCTCTCTCAGGTATATTGCCCAGCTTAATACCAGGGGAAAAGGTGTAGTTATTTCTGGCATTGATAGCACCCCCTCCCCCTTTTTAAAAATTTTCATTCACTCCATGCAATAGTACTATTATCACATGCGTTATGACATTAACGCACGAGTTAACGCATTATTGAGTGTGTTAACGCCATAACACATTTTGATGAATGACCCTATTAGAGATGAAGCAACTTTCTGCATGAGCTCAAAATGGTCTGCCTTCTTTTGAGTTACTAAGAACATCTTTTTTTGGACTATGTAGAGTATCATTAATTAATACCACATCATCTTTGTGAGAAACAGATTTATTAAGAGCTCATATTTATGAGATTGTCAATGGTGTGTTTGCGCAGGATGAATTCATTTGTTGTTCATTTGTACTACTATTAAAGACAAAGTTTGCACATCAGATGTGTTGCTATCGTAAAGGAAAAATAATCCAGAATGCTTTAATGATGTCTTGTTTACAATCTGGACGGGGTAGATTTGCTAGAATGTATATTTAACCTTGCAGCTTTATTCTTCTGCTGCCATAGCATCTCATAATCACAGAGCTGCCAGCATTTTTGCAGTATCAGTTACTTAGGCTTTCAGGCCTTCTAAGGGATGTACTTTATTTTTTATTGATTTATTTATTTTATAAAATGTCAGTAGGATCATTCCATATCAAGTGGACCAGGGGTCCAAGCTCAACCTCCTCCAAATTGAATACAATTTTGCCTGGATGTTCTCTAGGGTTTCAAACAAAAACGTACTAAATGTTTTCACCTGGATCTCAATTGGTTGGAGAACAAGAGGCAGTTGAATTGAGGTCACCTCCGAGTACCATGCTCCGCGCAACTAAAAAAAATGGCCCTCTTATCCAGGTGCTGCAGCCCAACCACACCTCTCAGGGCCTGAAATTTTGTAGGTTAGTACAACTCCTGGTGATAAGTCCCAGTGCAAAGTTTGGAACATAATGTGAGCTTACCTCCCTTTTTTTGAGCCAGCAAATTATGTGAAAAATGTTACAAAAGAAATATAAAGCCTAATTTGATTTCTCATTGTGTCTGACCTATACTTTGATCAGGCCCTGACTGGACCAGTAGTCATAGCATGTCTTTATGTAACTATATCTTTGCTTCCAGTTGGATGCAAAGTCTCCTAGTGCAAATCCTAGAAGTACGTCATGGGCTATGACAACTGATCCAGTTATGGCCTGAATTAAAGTATACAATAGGAGCAATGAGGAGTCAAAGTAGGCCTTAAATTTCTTTTGTAAAATTTTTCACGTACTTTGCTGCCCCATAAAAGGGTGGCAAGCTCATTTTAGCTTCCTAACTGCATAGGAACTTAGCATCAGAGGTTGTAATAATCCACAAAATGTCAGGCCCCTAACAGGGGTTGTTTGGCTGCAGTACCCGGACAAAGTGGCCATTTTGTGTTGCACGGAGCACAGTACTCTAAGAATGACCTTCATTCAGCTGCCTCTAGCTCTTGAACCAACAGAGATCCAGCCAAAACATTTTGTACAAGTTTGTTTGAGGGCCTAGCAAACATCCACACAAAATGATATGCAATTTGAAGAAAGTCGAACATGGATGATTTTCTAAATTGGTCCACTTGACATGGAATGCCCCTATACCGTTATTCTGGTCTGAGAGATATCGTTCAAAGTGGTGAACAAAGTTAATCTAAAAATTATACACAAATCCATCAAATAGACAAACAATACAAACAAACTCATATGAAATAAAATCGAAATTTAAAAACATCATACAACCCAAACCCAGAGACACTACTGTGTAAACCAGGCCAGAGTCATGATACCCTGCATCCTTCTTTCCATATATCAGCCCCTGAAACCTCCCTCCAGACTTCCTCTTCCCTTGTGATATTCACCAACTCCTTAGACCTTTGCCAGGAAAAAATCCAGGCCTTAACCTTTTTCCAAAAAGAAAGATAATTCTATTCCAAATTAAATTTCCATTAGAAATGTATTCCAATGAGCAGCAGCTGCTATGGAAAAAGCTTTGTTTCTTAATTGTACTCTATTAAGAATGCCCTGACCCACACCACTCTCCTCAAGAAACTTTGAAATTTCCTGGGTTACTATTCTTTAAGCACTGTTTGCCAAAAAAGGATACTCGCTATAGACCAATAACTCAAGCATAAAGATGCATCCAGCATTTTGTTTTTTAAAACAGGGGTAGTAATTGATTTATGCCAACAGTAGGGCATGTAACCCTCACTAACAAGTACATTTTAAAGGTGCGTCCGTGCGCCAAAAAACACACGTATTGGGCGCACGATCAAAAATATGCTCAATTTATATTGTGCGTACAAGTATATAAGAACATAAGAACATAAGAAAATGCCATACTGGGTCAGACCAAGGGTCCATCAAGCCCAGAATCCTGTTTCCAACAGTGGCCAATCCAGGCCATAAGAACCTGGCAAGTACCCAAAAACTAAGTCTATTCCATGTAACCATTGCTAATGGCAGTGGCTATTCTCTAAGTGAACTTAATAGCAGGTAATGGACTTCTCCTCCAAGAACTTATCCAATCCTTTTTTAAACACAGCTATACTAACTGCACGAACCACATTCTCTGGCAACAAATTCCAGAGTTTAATTGTGCGTTGAGTAAAAAAGAACTTTCTCCGATTAGTTTTAAATGTGCCCCATGCTAACTTCATGGAGTGCCCCCTAGTCTTTCTACTATCCTTAAGAGTAAATAACCGATTCACATCTACCCGTTCTAGACCTCTCATGATTTTAAACACCTCTATCATATCCCCCCTCAGTCGTCTCTTCTCCAAGCTGAAAAGTCCTAACCTCTTTAGTCTTTCCTCATAGGGGAGTTGTTCCATTCCCCTTATCATTTTGGTAGCCCTTCTCTGTACCTTCTCCATCGCAATTATATCTTTTTTGAGATGCGGCGACTAGAATTGTACACAGTATTCAAGGTGCGGTCTCATCATGGAGCGATACAGAGGCATTATGACATTTTCCGTTTTATTCATCATTCCTTTTCTAATAATTCCCAACATTCTGTTTGCTTTTTTGACTGCCGCAGCACACTGCACCGACGATTTCAATGTGTTATCCACTATGACACCTAGATCTCTTTCTTGGGTTGTTGCACCTAATATGGAACCCAACATTGTGTAATTATAGCATGGGTTATTTTTCCCTATATGTATCACCTTGCACTTATCCACATTAAATTTCATCTGCCATTTGGATGCCCAATTTTCCAGTCTCACAAGGTCTTCCTGCAATTTATCAAAATCTGCTTGTGATTTAACTACTCTGAACAATTTTGTGTCATCTGCAAATTTGATTATCTCACTCGTCGTATTTCTTTCCAGATCATTTATAAATATATTGAACAGTAAGGGTCCCAATACAGATCCCTGAGGCACTCCACTGTCCACTCCCTTCCACTGAGAAAATTGCCCATTCAATCCTACTCTCTGTTTCCTGTCTTTTAGCCAGTTTGCAATCCACGAAAGGACATCGCCACCTATCCCATGACTTTTTACTTTTCCTAGAAGCCTCTCATGAGGAACTTTGTCAAACGCCTTCTGAAAATCCAAGTATACTATATCTACCGGTTCACCTTTATCCACATGTTTATTAACTCCTTCAAAAAAGTGAAGCAGATTTGTGAGGACATATATGTGCGGACAGATTTGTGTGGACATATATGTGTACTTGAGAGAGAGAGAGGGAGAGAGAGATTCTTTTAAAGGGCTCATCTGACACTCTCTATATATATCCCATTGTAAAGGGGAACTTTCAACTCAGGGTGGGTTTTGGGGCAACAGTAGACCCTTGTAACACCTCCACCCCAAACCCACCCTTTGAAAGTGCCCCCCTTACAGTGGGAGATATAGAGAGTGTCAGAATGGCCCTTTAAAAGAGTCTCTCTCTCTCTCTCTCTCTCCCCCCTTGTGCATCATCAGGACCAGTAGCAAAGTTACCTGCATTACTTGGTGTGTGTTGCCATGGTCAGCCTTGCACAATTCAGGGGTTAGGCATGTATGTTTTGGCCCCACCCCGGAATGCTCCTTTTCTGCCTCCTTATTCTTAATGTGTGCACAAGCATGCACGTGCTTACTTCCTGGCTTCTTAAAATTTGTGATGCTCATGCAACTTACATACACGTGTATGGGGCTGTTTTTGTGCAAGCAACACTTTTAAAATCTACTTGTAAGAGAGGTAGCTAGTCATCAACTCCAGGAGATATTTCAAAATATTATCTGGCAACCTTTTCATCAAATCAGCTGGACATGGATCTAGCCTATATTAAATAGAGGGTGGACCTGCTATAACAACGTAAAAGAGGAAAATTAAAGACTGACCATCTGCTCTCTCTGCACTTCCTTAACCACTGATTCATCATTCTCTATCTGATTTTTTTTAATTCAGGGCAATGGACAAATGATTAACTTTAGACCTGAAATCTAAAGCAAAATCATCACTATCTGGTAATGCTTCTTTCAGTCAAGTCCTTGCTCAGCAACTTATGAACAGTGATAAAAAAAATTCATTGGAATTGTTTTCAGCAGCTGCAATAGATTCAACATGGAACTTTCTTTTTTTTTCTCCTCTAAGAAAGAGTCACTGTATGATAGCGATTTGCCCTCTGCTCACTTGTAAACCAAGGAGCTCTCTATGATATCTTTTTCCTTAGGGGCTTCCACGGAGCTATCACATCTAAATCCTCAACCACACCATTATTCCAGTTACTCCCAAAATATTCTACTGGACCATTTACATCATTCCCAAACTCAGCTCCTCATAAATTTACAAAACAACCCCCCTCCCCCCATCTCCTCTGACTATAGTCATGATAGGGTGAGGAGGTGTGATTCAAAGCTTGATCTCCAACTTTTTTCTGCTCTGTCATCTAACCTCTATGGTATGTAGCCAGCTGATTGTGGAAAGAGAGTGATTTGTGCTAGGCCTCAGAGTCAAAGGATGAACCAGAATAAGAGCTCCTATGTCCCTGGCTCCTCACCCTTACCTCTTAACATCCCTGAAGCTAGAGATAATTTCTGTTAGTCTCCTAGAATCAAGCCATGATCTAAATTGAATTTCTAAAAATATTTAATGTTCATATGGAATTGAGTTTGACATGCTGGAATTTTAATTATAGTTCATTGTCAACATTCACAGACTGCCAATTCAGCTGACGATGATGGAAATTCCACAGCTTGTCAGTAACTTATCAAAGCATAAAAGTTTGTGAGGAGAGATTTCTTTGCAGAATATGGATTATTGAATTTATTATATACGAATCTGGTTTAGAAATCATGCGTGACTTCTCCAACTGTAGAAATAACATTTTGTGAGGAAGACTTGTCTAACTAAAGCCAATGAGCCTGCCTTAGCACTTTCAGGACAGGGACTAAGGCCAGTTTCAGTGGTACAAGGAAAGCTTCAGTTGCCTTCTTACAGATTATGCTGATTACAGCATCACAGTACCTAACGTTCTGTAGTATGGAAAGTGATTTGAACTTGGTCTTTAGTGGTAGACCTAAGGTTGCACAATGGAGGTAGTGTGTAATAGGATATAATGTGCGGATTTGTGAAACTTGTACACAACAAGCCTTTGGTTTGGCATTCAGTAAGAAATACACCTGCACCCTTTGTTCTCTTCAGATTAAAAATGGCATGTAAAGTCATCTAACAATCTTCTAGAAAGACTCATTGGTTCAAGTGAAAAAGTCCTCTGTAACAGCAGAAAGGTTTACCTCAAACCTTAAATCTTCCTGCTCATGCAAAAATTTTAGTCAGTCTGGATTCTGGGCTGGGGAGTACATTTCTCAACTTGTTCAGACAGTACTGTGATTGGTATTCTTTGCCTATTTGCATTAATCAAGAATTGGTTGAGCAGTAACAGCATGTATAACCCAAACTCTGCTTTAATTATTATAGTCCCACCGTCATATTTGATGAATCGAAATGTAATTCCCACCTGTATCCATCTGCTTTATTCTGCCTAGTCATGCCTTCACTGCCCTAACTCAAAGCTTCTTATTTTTGTTTCATGTTTGTCTGTTGGTCTTGACTAAATTGCATTACTATTCTAATTATTATATTTATAAATTGCCTAATTTGAGAAAATTCTAGGTGCTGTTCAGCAATTCAAAAGTTTAAAAATATTGCAATACATACAACTGTCCACAAAGCAATAACAAAACAAAAATGAAACAGCCAAAACAATGCAAGATATATATACAGACAAGGCATTTTTCATGCTTCTCCCTGAAATTGAGAATAGAACCTGAAAAACATGCTAAACAAACGAGAATAAGATGGGCAAGGCATAGGGACTGTCCATTATGTGTCTCTGAACAGTGCTGTATACATCTGATATGGGCTATATCAATAATAATAATTGCATTTGCTGCTTGCTATCATTTTTAAATGTGCTATTGCAGTAGGAAGCTATATTGTCTCCTATTATAGGAGACTTCAGAAAGGGAAATTGCCACAACATCTATTCCTGAAACCCAGATACAGAGGATGTGCAAGTTAGGAGGATATCAATCATAAAACCATCATACAGTCCACTCATACAATGCTGTTGTCCAGGTGGGAAGAGGGCTAACACAATCAGCAGGGGGTTTGCTACTAAGCATTAAGGCATGACATTGGTTGCAGATGACAGATGTTAGTTGCAAATATCCATTGATAAAACTGAGTGATAGATGCAGGGGAAGGGATGCAAAGGTAGCTGCTTGCACCCTCTGTTGAGGAATTGCTTATCTTTGCGTGCAGGTAAATGAGCAGAAAGGCAGAGGAGTAGATGATATGGATGGAAATACGGTAGTACTGCTGATAGTGGACATAACCATAGGGTTTTAATGCTAACATTTAGGAAACATTGAGTACAGTAGTTGCTGATCATTTGTGGTTGTGCTATATTGGTTGTGTTGTTCTTAATTGTTTTGTTTTGTTTTTATGGACCTGGCAGTTTCTTCATGCTCCTTTGGCTTTACAGTAGGGTGGCCAACTGTCTCCAGATTTCCAGGACAGGTTGATCCAGTTCTGCTTTTACTTCCCTGCATGCAGGTACTTATAATCTTGCTTTTCTTTGGGAATGCAATAGGTAAATCAAAATAAATCCCAGCATACAATAGGGTAAAACCAGGACTGGATCTACCTGTCCTGAAAATCTGGAGCCAGCTGGCAACCCAATCAGAATTAGGGCTGGGACCTGGCACCATGAAATTTCATGCACAACTATTCTGGGATATCTCCCCCCATTTGATACCCTCCCCCCCCCTAAACAGCTTACTTTAGTCCAGTTGTTGCAGTGATCGCCCTTGGCTGGGGGCCATACACCAGGGCTCCTTCTGGAGCCCTGTAATCATAGATTGATTGATTCGGGAACTTCATTTATGTTAATCATCTTAGACATCATTTCAACATTTGTATCTGTAGATCACCAAATTCTTCTTTCACGTCTCTCTGACACTGGGATTTGTGATTCTGTTCTACCCTGGTATCCTCTCACATCACAGAGAGGTCACAGCAGGCAAGAATTGCTGATTCATGCTCCTCATAGCATCCAGACACCACAGGTGTCCCCTGGGGTTCTACACTTTCTGCTGCTCTCTTTCACATTACCTCGCCCCTCTTTGCCGTCTACTTTCCACACTAGGCTCATGTATAGATTATATACTGATAGTATCCAGTTCTACTTCCCCTTAAAATCTTTCTGGACCACCACTGCGGACTTTGCTACACCTTGTTTGTCAAATATAAACCCACAACAGACTCGCCCTTAATATACAGAAAATCAAAATTCTTATCCTCAGATGCTGCTTCAAATTCATCATTCTAGAAACTTTTCATTTTCACAATGATGTCATCAAGATCTCCAATAAAGTTTGCAATTTAGGAGTTATGTTAGATCCCCTATTCTCCATGAAACCACACATTTCATCGATCACCCAGAATTTATTCACTAAACTGAAATTAGTCCAGCATTTAAAACCTTTCCTGCTCCCTTGACTATTGTAATTCTTTATACACCAGACTACCACAAAGCACCATCAGGGCACCACAGATCACTCAGAACTCTGCTGCCCGTCTATTAACCTGTACAAAGATGCATGAGCACATAGCCCCAGTATTATTCAAACTGCATTGGCTCTGTAGTTAATGGCACAATCAATATAAAATAGCATCCATTAATCACAGCTTGATCTGCAAACATACTTCTCCCTGGATAAATGCTATGTTAAAACTGTATATACCTAGTCGTTCTCTCTGTTCCTCCAATCAGTGCTTTCTGGAAATCCCCTCTCCAAGATCTGCCAGGCACAACTCTACAAGGGAAAGGGATTTTTCCATTGCAGGTCCAATCCTATGGAACTCCTTACCCTTATATTTTTGCAACATTGAGGACTCCAACAAATTTAGAAAAGGATTGAAAACCTTTTTCTTCAACATCACCTTCAAAGACCTGCTCCATCTATGATGTAACTGTGTATCAACCTGATAAGACACAGTGCTTTGAACGATGCCATACCAGCTGATTTTATATTTTTGATTTCAAGTTTGTTTTTATTGTGTACGTTTGGCTGTACCCTGCTCTGAAATTTGGACGGAGCGGGAAATAAGTGTTTTAAAATATATAATAAATAAACACGGGTCCAAAATCCATGTTGTATATTCCTTTAGAAAGTTTAAGGCTATGCTCATGATCCAAATCATTATCCATGAGGATCTACAAATATGCCTGAAAGTTTGTAAATGCTTTGGTTTGTTTGTGTTCAACTGACTTGGGGTGGGTGGTTCTTCTACATTTTCCTTCTCTATTTCTGTAGCTCATGTTCTAGCTGCATGTGATTCTCATTGGACAGGACTTCTCCATGTGACTGTAGCAACTCAACCACATCTGATTCTATGACATCTTAAAATCCTACATAATTTCTGAGTGTCATTGTGTTGAGTTTGATTTGTCGAATAGTTTCCATTTCTGATAAACCCTGGACAATGTGAATTCACTCTAGCCATATTTTCTTCTATAATCTGTTCAAGATCGATGCTTTGAATTTCTGTCAGGACTTGGCAATATTGTCAGTAGTATTCACGATACTGTAATGTCATCAAAATTCCTTAATTGTTGGCTTATTCTCGCCGTTGGTTCCTTATATAAGTAGATGAAAGTTTCACCATAGGTAATAGGCCTTGAAAGTAGCTATTGCTCCTTGATCCATGAGTTGGATCAAAGCTGTTGTGGATTTGGGGAGGTTCTCAACCTACACATTGTCATATCCCCTAGATTGGCTGAGTAGCATGCGGCACTGACTATAAGGAGTCGTGCCTTGTTGGCACGGTTGAGATTTGACTGCAGAAAAATAAAAGTAGTGAACTCCTGAAAAATACTCATAATCACCCAGACCTTCTTGTTTGATCACTAAATCACTGGTCAATTTGGCTTTGAATGACCTTTCATGGCCCTTGAATTTTCAGAATGGTGCACCAGCAGGGCCTTCAATTTAAAATCTCTCATAGCATTGCCTCCCAGAAGAAGTGTTGAGCAATCTTTGGTAGCTTTGAAACCTGGTGCAGACTTTTGTTCCTTTGACACTTATGGTTCTGTCAGGCATTTGCTTCCAGAAGAAGCCTCTCTCATCAACAATAAAAAAAAAAACTTGCTCTGTTTGGTACCCGCTTCTTCAGTGTTTAATGTTAATGTTTAATAATGTTTGATATGCTGTCACATCAGCATAGCATCAGAGCAGTTTACAATAAAATCATGTGAACTAGATAATATTAAAAACATCCCTCACTCACATTTTCTTCCCCAATAAAAACCCTTCCTCCCCTTTCTCCATTCAGGCCTCCCAAACTTCCTATCCCCAACCAGCCTCCCAAATCAAAATCAACAACATAAAGGTAAATTCCTGTTAGAGAGCTCTAAATAAATACTTTTGTGATGGGGCTTTGCCAATCACTAACAGTTTTCCCCAAGTCATGGGCAGTAGGAGGGTGGAACCCCCACCTTTTTGAGGGAGTCTTCAATGGGGTATGAAATCCCCTGGAGCATGCCCAGTGATTCAGTGGGTAAGGAGATACAGAGTGGGAAGGCGAATAGAGAGCATAACTGGATCTCAAGTAGAGGAATGTAGAAGGAGTAGGAGCTTGGCTGTTGGATCTTTTCTTCATCCCTGGGGGTCTTGATCATCAGCTCCTAATTTTTACCATTTTGGCTTGGATGCTCATCTTTAAGTCTATCTATTTATTTACTGTCATTAAACAGTTAAAGTAAACTTTTAATATGCTCCCAAGCACATTTCTTTCAGCATTCACTGGTTTAAAAAAAGTTTTTCCACAACAATTTTGGGTGATTTTCTGTGTAATAGAATAAGCACTAGTTAGGTAGATAATTGCCTTTTTTTAAATTAATTTATTAATTTATCACATGTATTTATCAAATGCATGTAAAACTGCCCCCCCCCCCCCCAAACCTAGACCACCACCAAAACCTCACCCTGAGTTACTAGTTGCCCCTCTTGCAGTGGTATAAAAAGTTGACTAATATGTGTGCCTCCCTAGAGGCTCTCTCTCTCTCTCTCCTATAAAAACACACATTGCACCAACATACCTATGCAATGCAGTAAAATACCACACATTGCAGTATCTTGAAAATTACCCTAACCACACCCCTTTTTATTACAGGTGCTATTTTTGCCATATTTATATAGCAAAATGATAAATCTAGGTCTAAATCTGTTGAATGCATGAGACGAGTCTGTGTCTGTGTCTGCAGAAAGTAATGTCAGCGTAAGCTCTTCAACCTCTATTTGTAACACTGCCAAAGGAATTGTCGAAATAGATTTTAAAGAGGTTACTCGTAAAAAAAGAAGATTTGGGAATAAATAAAGGTACTGGAATGTGTACAAAAGAGAAGTAAATTGCAAAAAAATAAATTCTAATCTACCAAGCAATTCTACATATTATGACATTCCTCTTACTATGAAAGATAAACAAGATCCAGGAGAAAGGAAAACAAAGACAGGAAAGCAAACTTTGTCCCTAAAAATAACAGAATAGAAAGTCATTTATGTGAGAAAACTTACACAGTGAAAAACTGTAAATATGCTGATCAATACAGCATGCAAAGAAAAAGTCTATAGGACTTTGTGGAAAATGAATTAAATTGTGATAGCTCAAGAGAGCATATTGTAAGTAAAGGAAACTTCTACCAATGCTTGCCTTGGGATTTTCAAATCTTTTGTTGCAAAGAAGGAGCAAATATGTATATATTCCACAAGCCATAGACTACACTACATATGAAAATGAGGGATAATTAGCAAGTAATCACACTCCTGATATCTAAATTAAATAGGCAAAAGGTGTGCAAAAATCGTTAGAAATTAGACAAAGATCCGTATACAAGAGAGTCAATGTTAATATGAGAAAACCAAGTAAATGTAAGTGGATATAGGGGAAGCAGGAATCAAGAGATCGCATACACTACCTTTAATATATGGTTGATAGCTATGGGGACATTCAAAGGAATTACACAAGTGTAAAAATTAGAGTACAGGTAACGGGCACATGACGACGTATGGGTCCTGCATAGCACTGCTAGCATAAAGAAGACAAAAAAACATTTGCTAAAACCAGTTATGAATGAAACCAAATGTTTAACAGTTGAAGAAACCTCAGATTTGTAAAAATAATACAATGTCAGAAGAACTTTCTGTGAAAGGAAACAAAAAACAGCTGAATATAGCCAAACAAAGGGCCTTATTCAAAAAGCACTTTTTCTCTTCTCTGCCTGTGGAAACAATCTTTATTGAATAAAGCCCAAAGAAACTAAACACGGGTCATAACCGAAAATAAATTGCTTACAAGTGCACCCGAAGTATCATAGAGGGAGAATTAATAGCAGAGAATTTGTACGAACTGCTGAGCTGAAAATGGAAAAGGATGGTGGAAGAGCCAGGTGTTGGTGGTCTGAGGACACTAACGGAGGAGAAAGAGACATTTTTTAAAGGAGTGGGAGGGGGGTCACTTATATTTACTTTTCCTGGCATTAAAAGTAACCCTCTTTTGTATAGATCTGTCTTTCTTGTCTCATATTTTGGAGGGTTTCTTTGACCCACAGCTTTCCATTCACGTTTTCTTGACAACAAAACAGTGGAGAATCAGTGGCAAACATGGCTAGAAATTTTCTTCACTTAAGACCCGCTCTCCTGAGCTATGGCAATGTATAATCCCCCTTTCTACTTTGACCTTTAAGCTTTTATTGAATGCTGCATTACTCAAATATGCAAACAGAGATGGAAACTCGCTACCTTATTGTCAGAAGCAAGGCTTTCCCTGGTCTTTCGCTGCTTACCCTGAGTGTGGTTTGTGCTCCACAGTAAGCGGAATGACAATCTACAGCACTGCTCGTTACATTGGAACAGTTTTTCATTTACTCTTTTTGTTTTACTTCTCTCTTTTGTAATGTACACATTTCATGATCTTGTTTATTTCCAGACCTTCTTTTCATATGAGTAACCTCTTTAGACTCTGTTCAGAGAATTTCTTTTTTTCAGTTTTACATGCAACTTATCTTTTCTTAACATTCAAATAATTACTTGTGGGTTTTCTTCCTGTTAACTAAGAAACATTCAACACGCACATGCACTTCCCACACATTAAACAACTTTATTTAATTCCTTTTCGTTTGTTTTACAATGAAAACATTCTCTATATAGACAGATTTTTCTTCTTCATCTGCAGATTGTCCTGTAAATAAAAAGAAAGGTCATGGAATCATATTGTTTAGATTCTTGTGTTGAGATTTCCTCTAATGCAGGTCATTTGACAAAAATATGTGACAGATTTTGGACTTAGCAAAATTGCAATGTGATATTCTAACTTGTCCAATTACTGTGCATAATCTGTAGTACATTTAATTGTGAATTGTATATTAAATTAGCATATTTATATATCTCGTGTCATTAAATTGTTTATTGAGAAGCATTTTGTCTACATTTCTTTTTTTTTTTTTTGTTGTGGTACTTTAGCAAAATCACCAGAAAAGAATTCACCCCCACAAAACCACAAACCATGTGTATACCATGTGATATACAATACAAGAAAGCAGATCTCTGTGATTGCTAGCTACTCAACAATGACCTTTTTTTTTTTTTATACCATACCACAGTGATGATACTATAACAGATCCACAAAACCAGCTAATGTGTACATATTGTGTAACTAAAAAAGAAGCCAGATTTGCTTTGGTCACTAAAGAGTGACCAAACCATCAGGGAGCAAGCAAGGCCAAGCTAGACCTACTGGCATAGTCTAAGCCTGAGGCCTATGCCTATTTATTTATTTATTTGGAGGTAGATCTTTAAACAATACGCGATCGCGTACTTTTGTTGGCGCACCAGGCGCAAACAAAAGTACGCTGGATTTTATAAGATACGCGTGTAGCCGCGAGTATCCTATAAAATCCGGGATCAGCGCACGCAAGGCTGCCGATTTTGGGCAGCCTGCGCGCGCCGAGCCGCGCAGCCTGCCTCCATTCCCTCCCTTCCCCTGCCTAACCCACCCCCCGGCCCTATCTAAACCACCCCCTTACCTTTATTTCGTGATTTACGCCTGCCCAAAGCAGACGTAAATCAACACGCGCCAGCGGACTGCTGGCGCGCCATCATCCGACCCGGGGGCTGGTCCGGAGGCCTCGACCATGCCCCCGGGCCGGCGCCACGCCCCTGGCCCCGCCCCCGAAACAGCGCGTCCCGCCCCCGAAACGGCGCGTCATTAGGCCCTGCCCCCCAACATGCCCCCGACACGCCCCTTTTCAAAAACCCCGGGACTTACGTGAGTCCCGGGGCTCTGCGCGTGCCGGCAGCCTATGCAAAATGGGGTAGATTTTAAAAGAAGCGCGATCAGCCTACTTTTGCTTGCGCATCAGACTCAAGCAAAAGTACGCTGGATTTTAGTAGATACGCGCGGAGCCGCGCGTATCCACTAAAATCCTGGATCGGCGCGCGCAAGGCTATCGATTTTGTATAGCCTGCGCGCGCCGAGCCGCGCTGCCTCCCCCCGTTCCCTCCAAGGCCGCTCCGAAATCGGAGCGGCCTCGGAGGGAACTTTCCTTTGCCCTCCCCTCACCTTACCCTCCCTTCCCCTACCTAACCCACCCACCCGGCCCTGTCTACACCCCCCCCTTACCTTTGTCGGGGGATTTACGCCTCCCGGAGGGAGACGTAAATCCCCGCGCGCCAGCGGGCCTGCTGCGCGCCGGGCCGCGACCTGGGGGCGGGTACGGAGGGCGCGGCCACGCCCCCGGGCCGTAGCCACGCCCCCGTACCCGCCCCCAAAACGCTGCCGACACGCCCCCGGAACGCCGCGACGACCGGGCCCGCCCCCCGACACGCCCCCCTCCGAGAACCCCGGGACTTACGCGAGTCCCGGGGCTCTGCGCGCGCCGGGAGGCCTATGTAAAATAGGCTTCCCGGCGCGCAGGGCCCTGCTCGCGTAAATCCGCCCGGTTTTGGGCGGATTTACGCGAGCAGGGCTCTGAAAATCCGCCCCAATAGGCGCGCCGGCGCGGGAGGGCCCTGCTCGCGTAAATCCGGCTGGATTTACGCGAGCAGGGGGGTTTAAAATCCGCCCCTTGATTTTTATTCTGAGGCACTTCAGTCACTCACTAACTGGAAAATCCCTTCTCTTTTCCTTCCCTTCCCAGCAGACAGTGACACAAGGCAGCCTATTTATAAGCATTTAAGCAGGCAGATTCAATAACTCGTGCACTGAAAATGAGCGCTCGTATTGAGCGTCTGTTTTTGTAATGCGGATCCAGCCACATCCCCTGGGTGCCCAATGCAGTATTTAAATGAGGGGCTGCATAAAAATGGGCTTGATAAGGGAGAATTGTGCATCCATGGGCACTCAATACGAGCATCCATTTTTATCCTGCTTCTTCAGGCCAGTTTTTTTGTTATTTTGCTGAGGTTGCTAAAGTGTCTTATATTAAATGCCCCTTGCTATGGGTGTCTAAACTGTGCGGCCATAAGAAAATAGTTTGGTTTTTTTTATCAAGCCAATATACATTTATTTTTCTCCACTGCAAGCAGTAAATAAAAGTATCACAATGATGCTAAGTAGGAAGATATTCTCATTGTAACACAGAAGTCCATATTTTTTTTTATTTCTCATGAGCCCTTAACTCACTAATTGACTTTACTCCACCTCCTGGGCTGGAGTTAAATTTGCTGAGTTAAAAATTGTGTGATGGGCGCCCAGCACTTTCTTGCACCGATAAGTAATAGCTAATAGTCTCATCTACATGGAATCTCATGTGATGGGCGCTATCTCCTATGCATTTGTTAGGGCTTGCTAATCCCCTTACTGCATCGGGTGCTAGTGTAGCATGCCCAAAACGCACGCTCAACCATGCGTAAACCCATGTGCTAGGCTGGGCACACTTTATTGCATCAGCCCCAGGGTTAGAAACTGAATGAAGTAGATTCACACTGGCCAAAGTCATAGGTTAATGGCCATTATTTACATTGACTGAAAAGCAATTTTATCAAATGTCAGACTTCTGAACTTGAGTACTGAAATTGCATTGGATCTATAGGAAACTCCGATGCATTGTTCAAGGTATTTCCCCAGTAGATCTGGGGAAATTATGAAAAGTCTGAGGAACTTCAACCAAGATAAATTTGTATGGTTCAAATTCTATCTGAATTTGCTAACTGTGAGTCCGGGAGTTCTAAAGCTATTGACTCCAAATTCTAATGACTAAGGGGCCAATGTCCTACATGAGCCTTAAAATTAACATGCACGCTAATCCCTGTGAATGTACTGTACATGTTAGTTAATGTGCTATGTATAAAAGCTCCTGATCTAGAAACAAATGATCTGTTTAATTAAAATGCAGGTGTCTTCAATGTTAACGTGCCAGCATATGCTAAATAAATGCTAATGATAATGCATATGCTAAATAAATGCTAATGATCTTATTAGTTATTAACATGCCACGTATAAAGGGCCCCAAAGCAGAAGCTAAATTTAAAGTGATTTTTCAGTGCTTTAAAGTTAGCTTCTGTCAGGGCTAATAATAAGCTGCTGCATGCTAATCCAGGTCCTCCGTCTTTCCTCCAACTAGAAGGAAAGAAATTTTTAAAAACTTCCCCCCACTCAATCCAAAACAAATGATCCTCCACCCATCCATCTAATCCAAAACAAATGACATTCGAATCCCTGACCCACTCTCATTTCCCCACCCATCTGCCTGATCAGTTAAAAAAAAAGCCAAACAACTCTTCGCCCCTTGACCCCTCCTGCCTCCGGCCTGATCAGCAAAATATAGAAAATTCTTCACACAGCCCCCTCCCCAGGACCCCACCAGAGGTTTCTAGTGCCGAACTGGCAAGACAGCCTTCGCCTCCTATCAATCTAGCATCCAGAATAGCTCTAGCACCATCTACCAGTGCCTTGAGCTTTGACTTGCTGGTAGATGGTGCTAGAGCTATTCTGGATGCTAGATTGATAGGAGGCGAAGGCTGTCTTGCCAGTTCGGCACTAGAAACCTCTGAACCCTACAGACCCCACCTACAAAAGCCACACGTCTCACCTCAACTAAAGACCGATCCTTTTCAACAGCAGGCCCAACTATTTGGAACAACATCCCAGCTGACCTCAGAATGGAACCCTGCCTACTAACATTTAAGAAAAAACTTAAGACCTGGCTTTTCCGCCAAGCCTTCTCAGATACCCATGACACACAATAGTCGACAGAACTTCCTTCAGGAGCAATGGATCTCCATACTACCCCTAAGTCCAGAATAAGAGCCCCCTGACTCAGCTTTGTTTATACTAATAATTTCTCCTCTGTCTCAAGCCTTTCCTTCCTTCCAGCAGTCTATGCTTCCTAGTTTAATTTCCCTGTTAAATGTAACTTTGTTTTTTCATGTTCAACCTATTGTTTTTGGTTACTGTTCTTGGTTCAGTTCCCCAATTCGATGTAAACCGATCTGATATGGTCTCTACCATGAAGGTCGGTATATAAAAGTGTTAAATAAATAAATAAATAAATAAATAGATGGTGCCCGAGTATTTCTGGATGTTGACCAGCAGGAGGTAATGCTGCCTCCTTCTGCTGATCCAGCATTAGGAACTTTTATTCAAGATGGGATCTTGGGGGAGTGGGGAGCTTCTATTTTGTGCTGATCAGGGGTTAAGGGGGCTCTGTTTCTTTTCAAATTTGCAGTGTGAGGGTTAGCGTTAAAGCTAGTGCCTATATTCTAATATCTGTGATTTGCATAGTGCGGATTTTTATAGTACCATGTACTATGCATTTCATTAGTTTAGTACAGACGTTTCAGTTCATCAGTCACTAAGAATATTACTACCCATTGGAGGTCACTTTTGTAATGTATAATAAGTGTAAATATTGCATTTCAAAATGAAAAATGCAATTGTATTTAACATACCATTTTTATGGCTTCCCAGAACTGTTTTTGGCAGAAACGATTCCACTGTTTGTATTTCTTGACAGATCTGATTTATAAAATAGTTTTTCTAGAAGTGCAAAATAGGAGAATCCCCTTTATAAACTAAGCCCTATAGGGGGGGGGGGGGGATATGGCAGTGGAGTCACTGAGAGTCTGACAATATGAAGTGGGGATCAAGGATAGGGATATGACAAGACAAGGGCAGAGTCTCTTTTATAGTGCCATAAAGAGAAGGGACTCCTTGTGTACACATTTTTGCTTGGTTATTTGACCTTTACACTAATATTTTTTTTTATTTAGAAATGTTTCAAAATCACAAAATGCAAGAATATGTTTAGATTTTACATCATGTTATCTTCACCCTATTATGTTTTCATCTTTTTTTTGTTTCAGTTACATGGATCTGGAGTATTAATAGTTTGCTGGTTTAGCAAATTCTGTCCGAGATCTCTTAGAATTTTTATTTAAAAGAAAACAACACAGGAAGTTCTTTCCTATGCTTGTATTATTTGAAACAGGAAATTCCTTTCTACGGCTACATGAATTTATCATATTAGCATCATAAATCATGTGGCATGTCTGCTTCTCTGTGGCTTGCGGTCAGGGTATCATGCTGTATCCATGGACAGAGTGAATAAACTATTTATACAGTTTCACCTGATGCCCTGTTTCCACATTTTTACCGATCATACATCGAGATTCAGCCTGTCACTGGAAAGATCATTACTTTAAATTTATCACTAAGTGTTATCCTCAAAATCAAAGTGCTATGGGGTCTAACAAAGCAAAGCGAAAAGAAACATTTCCAAGTCCTTATGCAATGGAGTCATTAAGCACGTTTTGTTCCTCTCAACAAAAACACTTTTTAAGAGCTGCTTCTCTAACATGTATTTTTTTTAAGAGTTTTCAAAGTCCTTTGAAATCTGTTTTCATTTTGCATGCCCAAAAGTTATTCATTTAACAGATTTAAAGCCTGACTTACAAAAGGTTTGATCCTATTTTTGTGGCTATGGGGAAAACTTATTATAAATCAGTCTCCTTGTGTTTTAACAGTGTGAATTCCTATTCTTTTTGCACATTATAAGATGAATTTTCAAAGCTCGTTGCATGCAATATGTTGGGCTTGCGAGTGCCGAGCGGATTTTAAAAGCCATCTGAATATACATGTAAATGCCGCACATTTTGGAAGTTTTCAAAAAGGGGCGGGGCATGGGCAATTTGGGGCGTGATGCTGAGATGTGCTCATAAATACTTATGTGCTTTAGCACATCCCAATGCCCCCTGCTGCGTAACTTTACTTCTGCTATGGATGCCATGTAAGTTATAATATAAAGATAAACAGGCAGATTGGTGGAGTTTTAAGGGTTGGGGATAACTGGGGGGAGTGAAGGCTATTAAACCAGGGGGGTTCGGAAGATTTCTCTCTTAACTGGGTGAACTGGGAATGAACAGCTAACACTGGAAATGGTGATGGGGCGTGACCCTTTAAAATCCCCCCATTTATGCGGTAGAAGTGGCATTTGTGCACCTTTGCATGCACCCACTTAAAATTTGGTGCATATGTGTACGAGGCCAGGCTATTTTATAACATGCATGTATATACGCATGCAAGTTATAAAATAGCCATGGCCTGGGCACAGGCCAAGAAACACACACACACACATGTGCACCCGCATGCCAGTTTGAAAGTTACCATTCCATTGAACAACTTTAGTATGGGGAAAAGATACCAGATTGATAGCATTGGGAACTGAAGTCGTCCATGTAACCAAATGTCAGCATAGCAATCATCTCCACACTGCATGTCAAACCAGTTCAGAAAAAACAACAATGTCGTCTTGTAGGTCATCATCATTATTTCATGCCCATTATACCAACTTGGGACAATGATGACCATTTGTATGCACTGTCACTGCAGGGTCATTAATGGTGTTTAAATCATCAATGGTGCATATAGGTTCTAACAAATGACAATGATGCAGGTGATGCATGGTCTGTTCCTGACTGCTAACACAGTTCATATTCTGGTCCTGATCAAGACAGTCTTCTTGCTAGAGGTTCATTCTGCAGCAATCGACTCTTGTATGAAGGTGATTTAAGCATCGCTAAATTGCCCGTAGGCTTTTTGGGCCCAGTGGAAAAGTCTTGGCTATATGCACTCTCATCAGCTGCTGCTGCTGCTTGCAGCCATGGCTTCCATAATTGGAGCTGCCTGCTCTCTGGAGATGAACTGAGAGGTTTTATGGTGGCAATAAAACTCTTACGTGATTTTAGTTGGCTGATGATAGGACTGTGGTTTGGCGTAACCATTGTGCATGGTTGGCCTCCATTCTTCTAATATCCTGGGATGTGATGCTGGCCAAGGTATAAAGGCTATTTAAGTTAGATGACTTAAGACAGCCAATAGTGCTACTTCAGCATTTATTTAACACTGAGTCAATCTTTTTTTGCATGTACAAACCTCTCCCATTACAGGACATGTATTCTCTGCTATTGAATAAAAGTGATGGCCAGCATAGTATTCATAAGCATGAATGTATTCATTCCCCAATTAGTATTGGCCAATTTCTGGATGATATTACATTGTGAGCTCACCCTCAGACTTTGGGGAGTTTCGTAGACAGCTCAAGTAGAGTTTTGTTTTGTACAGGTCTTACATAATCTGCATTTTAAGACATCTTCCTTGCAAATAAGCCTTTTCTAGTGAAAAATGAAAGTGGTGTCAGCGGTTCTTAAGTTGATCAGTAAGCCCCAGGAGAGTGGAAAGGGCAGTGCTGGTGTGGAACCTTCATACCTGGAAGTGAAAAGAAAAGCAATAAAGAAAAACAATAGTAGAGTTGTTATGATCGTCGGCCACGGGCGGCTGCGACCGACCCAACTCACATCATGTATTGCCCTATTCTCCTCTCCGGGTGAACTCGCGGCTATGGCTAGCCGCTACCGCTGCGCACCTTCTGGCTCTCGAGACTCCTCGTGGTGGCTGGGTTGCCGCTGCCCTACACACCGACTCCAGGCATCTCTAGGCGTGCACGCGCACCACTGGACTTGCCTTTAAAGGTCCAAATTGCGGGAACCTCAGGGGCGTCCCCAATGGATGATGTCACAAGCTTGGGATTTATAAGCACTCGGGATGTGCAGAGGGACGCCATATGTTGCATTCGGGATTCGTATTCGTTGGGGGGCAGATACATTGCATTCAGCAAGGGGGGCCCCCGATACCTACATGTGTTAATTCTAATTCGTATCCTGGCTAAAATTGAATTAAGTACAACCCCCCACCCTCCTGACTCCCCCCCCCCCAAGACTTACCAAAACTCCCTGGTGGTCCAGCGGGGGGTCCAGGAGCCATCTCCTGCACTCACACCCTCGGCTGCTGGTATTCAAAATGGCGCCAATAGCCTTTGACCTTCTATGTCACAGGGGCTACCGGTGCCATTGGTCATCCCCTGTCACATGGTAGGAGCAATGGATGGCCGGCACCATCTTATGCTCCTACCATGTAACAGGGGCTGACAAATGGCACCAGTAGCCCCTGTGACATAGCGAGGGCAAAGGCTATCGGCACCATTTTGATTACTGGCAGCCGACGGCCAGAGTGCAGAAGAACGCTCCTGGACCCCCACTGGACCACCAGGGACTTTTGGCAAGTCTTGGGGGACCCTCCTGACCCCCACAAGACTCCTCGGGACGCCTCACAGTAAGTCTCAGTGCAGGTACCTGCGATCACATGGCAGTGACGCAGGACGTTCTCACTCTACTGAACTACAGTCATGTCCCCTGCTGCAGCTGACCTCGCCTCCTGATGGCGAGGCTCCACTCCTCAGGTAGTATCAACTTCCACCTCAGGCCAAGGGTCCTTGAAACCTAACAAGAGTTCTCTCTAGTGTTATAAGTGAAATATTAAATAAATGTGTAAACCTATATTTGTCTAATTTATCCATTTGTTTCACAGTGACATCCAAATGAAGCATTCCTGGAAAATAAAACAAAATTGATTGTAATAGCCTGTAGTCATTGACTCAATTTAGAGTACAATATTGTATCATATAATCTACTTGTATCAGATTGGGAACACCTTTCACCCTAGCTTTCCCTCCCAACCTTCAGAATAGCCATAATGTGCATGGGACATCACCCTTTTAGTTCAACAAACTTGAACATTGGGGTTGTAGGCAGGTTGTGGAGGAAATCTAGAAGCCGACACAAGAAATTACGTTCTCATGTTTTCCATCCTGAAAACCTATGAGGCCACTGTTAATGGGAAGAGCAGTCCTTGGCTTACAACTGATTTACAGTACCCATCAATGACTGATTGCATTGTACGCTGCCAATAGATTTATGAATACACCTTCTGTAATTAAACATGTCTGGAAAAGATTTTCTATGTATTGTATAAGATTGAGCATTATATAGCCAGTCAAAATCCAGCATGATCTGAGATCAGTTTCTCATGAACATAGGGTGGAATACAGTTCAATATAAGCATTTCAAACAATTTACATGTGTGACACAAAAAAGGAAATTGGTCAAACGCTACTAGTTTTCAATGGCTCTTTTCCAGGTTTGAGTAGTGTCATTACCATCTGGCTTTCAGCCAGATTTTTTCAATTTTGTGAGCAGTCATACAAGTGGGTGAGGTGAATTAGCCAGTCCTAAAATTGTTTTTGTAATTGGTTTTTTTTTTCATCTGTCATCCAGGCCTGCTGTTTTACCATTTTTCAATATTTTTATGCCTGTCTCAAGGTTGGCCATTGTGAAAGGTTTTATAAACTCATGAATATTTGAAAATTGATGTTGACCGAGACAAGGTTTTGGTTGTTTATATGGTATATGTTCATTCAAAATCAGCTATTGGGTCACTTGGTATGGTGCAATGATACAATGTTTTGCTTTCTGGGTATCACTGCAGAATTTGTGTATAATATTCAAGGCCCTCTTGCTATCCTGCATCATATCCACCTGAACCTCATTAAGAAATGGCAGCCTCCAAGCCCTCACCTCCACTAAAATCTGGCAGTTTTCATGCACTTGAATCAGAAGAGACCCAATCAAATTCTCAATTGGACCAGACTCACAACCTCCATATTAGGGTCCTTCCATTCCAGATTTATCATGTTAGCCAAATAAACAGTGGTCAAATCAGTGATCATCACTACAAACTCCTCCTTGCACTTTTAAAAGCCACCATTATCAATCCTCTTCTGAAAAAGAAGACCTTGGGCTAACGGAGAATTACAGGCCTTTCTCAAGCAACTCTTTCCCAGGGAAAGTAATCAAAAGGGCTGACTCTCTCCAACAGGGGCGGATTGGCCTATCGGGGCTTCAGGCATGCCCTGGTGAGCCGGTCAGCCCAATCACGTGGTTGGCGTTGGTCACAGTGGCCCCATGCCTGTGGAGTCGCTGTGCCTAACCCAGCCCCATAGGAGCTCTTCTTTCTGTTCATGCTGCCTTTTTACTTTTGGGCTCGTCCCTCATGCGTGCTGTAAGCCACTGGTGGGACTAAAGTGCGGGGAGATGCTCAACTGGGGGCCGCTGGCAGACCCCACAGCAGTTTTACGGGGTTTTTTTTCAGCTCCCCGAGGCTCTCATTTTTTGGATTCACATGGCGACGGCAGCGATAAGGTGGGTAGATGGGCCTGCACTTGCTTCTCTTCTTTCTTCCCGCTGCCTTCATCACACCTGCTTTGCCTTGCCTTGCCTCGCTTGTTCTCAGGTATCTTTTGCTGGAGACAGAAATGCACAAACTTCCGGGGACTTCCTCACCGGGGGCTGAGCACTTCCTGCTGCTCCCATGGGTGACTGCCTTCATGCTTCATACTAGCGCCCCCTTGCTAGCATATGGGGCTTCCAGCCTGCCCCTACCGATAGGGATCACTACCTGCTGGTGTAACAACAGGGCGCCTACCAGAACCTATTCTTTTGGAGCCTGCCTGAATACCCCCCTACCACTAATGTAAAAGTAAGTCAAAAATATTTTTTTAACTTATTCATAGGCAGAGTGAGAGTGAGTCACTGAGTTGTATGAGCTGGAGTGAATTTTGAGCATGTGTGAGCCTGTCTGTCACTAAGCATATGTGAGAGCGCATGAGAGTGCGTTTTGTGAGTCAGTGAGTGTGTCTGTGAGTCAGTGAGGGTGCATAAGACAGAGTATATATGAGAATGAACGTGTATTAGAGAGTGTATGTTCATAAGAGAGAAGAGTTTGTGTGCACCCCTGTGCCTGCCTGATCCATGACAATCTCAGGGTGATAGTAATCAAAAGTTCCCAGGTATAAGGAGTGTGGAATTTTTAATCTTTATTGTTTTAATTATTAGATGTTATTAAATGTGACTGCTGTTTTAAAATATTTTATTGCTTTCTGATTACTGGATGTTCTATTTGTCAGCTGTTTTGAAATATTTATTCTTTTTTTTAGTATAGTTTTACTATTATGATTGAAGTTTAATATTTTTTTATTTTAGTTTTTGATATTTTATGAAGAAAGATGGAGATTTTGTTTTTCTATTGATGCACTGACTTGTGGCTTCCATTTCAGTTTTTGTCTGGATGTTTCTGTTTATACCTTATGGTCTTTTTATTCTGCGTTTGAAGGTCTGTTTGTCTTCTCATGTGTAATTGAGGGGAAGTATTCTGCTATCATGTACTTTCTGTTTAGGGACCTATAACAGTCTGACTTGTTTTCTTTTCCTAATAGGAGGTGTATTGGTAATTTAGGGTCTGGTATAATATTTACCATGTTATCTTTTTATAGGTAGCATTGTAACTCTTTGGATACTGGCAGTTAGTGCTGTTTTGATGTGGAGGTTTACTATATTGTAATTGTAATTCCATTTACCTAAGGCTTTCTGAGGTCCGGGTCCACACCCAGCAAGCATTAAAATAGTCCTACTGCCATAAGAGCACAAATGCCATGCTGGCTCAGACCAAAGGTCCATCAAGCTCAGCATCTTGTCTCCAACAGTGGCCAGGCCCTAAAAGATTCAATTTCTTGCTGCTACCTCCCTGTGACAAATGGTGGGTCTCCCTGAGTCAAATGGTTAATAATTAAGGACTTTTCTTCCATGAACTTGTCCAAACTCTTTTTAAATTCAGTTATGCTAGCTGTCGTGATCCCATCCTCAAGCAGTGAATTCCCTAACTTGATTGTGCATTGAGTGAAAAAAGGGACAATTGAGGCAGGATATGATTGAAGACTACAAAATTGTGAGTGGAGTAGAACATGTAAATAAGGACCAGCTATTTACCCGTTCAAATAACACTAGGACTAGGGGATGCTTGCTGAAACTAACAATGGTGGTTATTCGTTGTGCAGAATCTATCATTGTTTATGTAAACTTAGAGGTTTTTTTCCCTATGTGCATTGTTTTGCTTTTGTCCATATTAAATTTCATCTGCCATTTAGATGCCCGATTCTCTAGTCTTGCAAAGTCCTTCTGTAGTTCCTTACAATCTGCCTGTGTTTTTATTATCCTGAATATCTGAGTGTAATCTGCAAATTTGTTCACTTCACTTGTCGCTCCCCTTTCTAGATCATTAATAAAAGGCTGAATAGCACTGGTCCCAGTACAGATCTTTGGGGCATGCCATTCTTCACCTTTTCTCCACTGGAAAAACTAACCATTTAGTCCTACTCTGTTTCCTGTCTTTTAACCAGTTACTAATCCACATCAAGAAAACACTTCACATCCCATGGCTTTTTAGTTTATTGAGGAGAAATATGGGTTCCATGTGTTTTGTTTTGTGTTTTTGGCAGGTTTTTCTGTTTGGCACTACAGCAACACATGTAAATATAATATACATGTTGTGATATTTTTACCTCTGAAGACTGTACTTTGGATGTCCTTCTTCATGTAAAATTATTTATAAATGCATAAATATTAATTGTGTACAGGGAGGGTGGGGCTGCAGGGGGTGTAAGGCTGTAAAGTTCATCTATGGTGCCTAAAACTCTTACACCAGCCCTGACTGCACTGGCTCCACGTGGGAAAGCAGGAGTCCATCTGGAGCTGTGCTGCTTTGGGTCAGTGGCTCTCATCCTTTGTGTCATAAAGTGTGTGTGGGTGTAAGTCTTTCTGACCCAGACACATACACTCTCTGTTGCTCAGACACAGACACAGACACACCCACATACTGGGGGCCGATGGAAAACAGTGCACTCAGCCGAGCGCACTGTTTAACCCATTGTTGGACGCGCGTTTTGGAGGTGCATCCACAGCCCCTTATGCTATAAGGGGATTAGTGTGTCCAATGTGCCGCGAAACTAATAGCACTCATCACATGTAAATGAGGCCGTTAGTTATTCACCCCACATGCAAAAAAAAAAAAAAAAAAAATGTGCGCCAGACCCACACATTTTTACACTCAGAAATTAACACCTGCCCAGAGCAGAAGTTAATGTCTGAGCACCCCAAAAAATTGTATAGAGAAGCAGAAAATTTTGCTTTTCTGTACATCCTCTGACTTAATATTGTGGCGATATTAAGTCAGAGGAACTAAAACTTAAAAAAAAAGTGCCAGTGGTCAGGTTAGGGAAACGGATGCTCAGTTAACGAGTGTCCATTTTCCTAACCTGTGGCTGTGCACCAGTTAGTAAAATGGATGCTTGTAAAATTGAGCGTCTGCTTTCCTAACCCGCGGACAGCCAACCTCTCCTGGGTGCCCATTGCCAAGGAGTTGCTAGAGGCATGCAATTGCCCCTAGTGTCTCCTTCGCAGTGTGACCCCTAATTTAAATATTGCATGGTGCCCCCAGGAGAGGTGCCTGAGTACGTGTTAGGAAAGCGGGCGCTCAACACTGAGCGCCCACTTTTGGTGCACCTTTATTGCATCGGCTCCATTGAGAGCAACAGAATATGCAATGTATGTGTCTTTGTTTTCAGAGCAAGAGAGAGAGAGCATGTGTATGTGTATGTCTATGTGTGAGTGCCTGCCACTGGCTGGCAGTATGTTTGTCTCATTATTTGGCAACTGATTCAAGAGCTGATTGGTTGACAAGCAACCAATGCCAGACCATGCTAGGGTGAAAGAACATAGTAGAAATTTCATCTTTGTGAGACTTTCCTCATTCCAAATGATGTCAAACCTTCACCAAGGTGTACCTTGCTGTTCATACATCTCACTCTACATGCGAAACTGGCCCCTAAACCACCACCAACACTTCACCTTGACCTATTAGGCGGCCCTCCTATAGAGATAGGAGGACCTTGTAGATAGTCTCTCTCTCTCTCTCTCTCTCTATGTGAAAAATAGGGATTATCACAGGGCATGCTATGTTTACTACACCAAATGATACTACCGATGCAAAGCAGTAAGTTAACATGTGGTGCAGTAATTCTAAAATTTACCTAAACATGCCCCTTTTTCTTAACACGGGCATTATCAATGCGTTAATAATGCATTTTTATGAATCTAGGGGTTGGTTTGAAAACAGCTATAGTGGCCTTAGCTGACAATCTGCTAAGAAAACTCGATAAAGGGAATGCCACTATTTTAGTCCTATTTGATCTGACCATGGCATTTGACACAGTGGATCACCACATTCTTCTTGGCTGACTATCTGAACTGGGTGTATTGGATACAGTTTTGAGATTGTTCACCTCTTTTTTATTAGGCAGAACTCAGAAAGTAAACCTTATTTCACCAAGTATTCTGAATGTGCGCTAGACTGTAGAGTCCCATTGGGGTTCCAGTTTCTCTCCCACCCTATTCAATATATATTTGTAGCACTTAACAAAGCTGATCCAGAGTTTTGGTTTTATCTACCTCTGATGATATTCAGATGATGGCTATGTTGGGCAGGCAGCAGGAAGAAATGCAAACAAAGTTATATGCCTGCCTGGAGGATATTGCCAGCTGATTGGGGCAAAATAAAAAGTTGAACCCAATCAAATCAGAGCTTCTATGGGTCAGAAAGAGTGAGAATGTTAAGGAGGTAACCTTCATTTTCTTTCCTGCATTTGAAGGTGTAGCCCTCCCTTTGAAGGAAAGCGTCAAGTGTCTTAGTGTCAAGCTAGATGACTCACTCTCTATGGAATACCAGATCAAGGCAATCACCAGCAATATCTTTATTCAAATAAGGCTTTGGCAACAAGTGCAACCTTATTTGAGACCTATTCATTTCCAACATTCACACATCTCTGATATCATGTGGCACATTTAAAACTAATCGGAGAAAGTTCTTTTTCACTCAACACACAATTAAACTCTGGAATTTGTTGCCAGAGGATGTGGTTGGTGCAGTTAGTGTAGCTGTGTTTAAAAAAGGATTGGATAAGTTCTTGGATGAGAAGTCCATTACCTGCTATTAATTAAGTTGACTTAGATAATAACCACTGCTATTACTAGCAACAGTAACATGGAATAGACTTAGTTTTTGGGTACTTGCCAGGTTCTTATGGCCTGGATTGGCCACTGTTAGAAACAGGATGCTGGGCTTGATGGACCCTTGGTCTGACCCAGTATGGCAAGTTCTTATGTTCTCATGAATATTGCAGCATCCTATGAGTAGGCTCCCAAAAATATCCACATACAAGCTACAAATGGCACAGAATGCTGTGCCTGGGGTAATGCCTACTTGTTGACTGAATCACGAAGGTGAGATCACATTAAACTGATCCTCACAGAATGACAATGGCTACCTTTTTTTGGGCACATTTCAGATTGCGAACTCTGATCTTCAAATGTGTACTTGACCAAGGAAGCACCTATTTGAAAAATAAAATGCAGTCATATGTCCCACCAAGGACACTCAGATCCTCAAATGAGGCCCAACTTAAGATTCCTTCCCTTAAGGATTGAAAACTGACAATCAAATGAAAGTGAGCCTTTTTGTATGTGGTCCCTCTGTCATGGATCCTAATCCCCAAACATTTGTTTGTACTCTGATCTATTTGATTTCTGCCACAAAGTCAGTGCATAGATATTTAGGAAGCCTTTCAAACAAAGATCTTACCATGTTGCCATCTTATCTCTGTCCAGAATTTCTACTTCTGGGTAAGGCCTGTAAATTCTTGGCCACATTACTCTCCTATTGTTATGCTCCTGGGAAGATGCAGCACTCTAGATTGTGAGCCCTCTGAACACAGGGAAATACCTACTGTACCTGAATGTAACTCACCTTGAGCTACCAATGAAAAGGTGTGAGCTAAATACACAAGAAAATGAATAAATGATTGATCTTTCAAAAATTAACCTCTTCTCCTTTTGCTCTTTTTTGCATGCCATACTTCAATTACCCTGGTCAGCAGCTCTGCTTTTTTTTTACCACCCCACAGCCAGTTTACTGTTGTGCACTATAGTCAGGTCTCATATTATAGTTACGTAACTCTTGATATTTTTGTTTGTGTACTCTTATTATTTTAATGCATAATCTTATTATTATTTTCTTGCTCTCCTATTGCAATCTTGAGCTACCAATGGAGAGCGATGAGCTAAAACCAAATAAATATCAGTATTTTCAATTATTTTCTGCCAGCCTTTCTGATGTTCCACTAGAATTGTTGAAGCCAAGTGCAGTGATTAGGGAGCACATGCCTCAGCTACTGCACTGGTCAAGGCCCCCCCCCCAGAGAGCTGTTCCCCAGGGTGTGCCACATGGTCAGATTCCCCAGAGTAAAGAAAAATATGCAATGGACTGCATTTCCCAGGTCTCCTAGCAGCTTGGACATATGGGACTCTGGGGAGGGATTCCAGACTTGTTAGGTAGGCAGGTAGTTAAACTGGAGAGAGTTTGAACCTTGGGGAAAGGAGGAAAAGAGATGGCAGCTGGTCTCTGCAGACAAGCTAGGAATGGAGACATTTTCCCCTCCTGAACCCATGAAGTGGAAGCAGCAGAACTACCAGATGAACAGAATGAAATGAAGGTAGGCACTGATTCAAATGTAGTTTTAGTTTTGCATGGGAATGGGCTGTGATTCTTGCAGTTGCAACAGGCATTGGGAGAGGGAGCAACGCAGAGAAAAGCTCAAGTTCTACAGGCATTTGTTTTTTGCTGGACCTTGTTGAAGAGCTGTGATTCTTGCAAACGCTATAGGAACTAGAAGCGGGAGTACTGCAGAGAGAGAAGTCCAAACATTACAAACAGATGCTTGCTGAACTTTGCTGTATGAGAGAGGGCTGCTTAGCTACAATGATTGTATGGGGAATGAACTGTATTTATTTCAAATGATACAGGAGCTTGGAGAGGCAGCAAGCCCTAAACAGGGCAATACATTTATTTTTGCTGAGTCTTTCTGTGGGGGAGGGGAAGTTTAGCTGATGTGTGAGCGTAAAGCCTGCTGGAATTATTTGACTAGAGAAGTGTATTGGTAAGAAGATTGGCCAGCTCCCCCATGCTCAGAGTGGACTAACCCTTAGAGGAAGAAGATAGACTTCCTGCAGGGTGAACCTGTCAGCTGAAGCTACACCGGAGTTGCCAATTAGCATTCCAGCTTAAACTTCCAACACTGCTTTAGCTTTCAGACACAAGTTGGCTCAGCATTAACAACAAATGCTTGCAATATTTCTTTGTATTCAGATGCTTTTTTCCCCCAACATCCTGGTCAAATTCCACTGGTATCACCCTGTCCCCAGCCACAGTTTTCCCCTTCTCCTGTTGCTGCAGTCCTAGGAGGTCCCCAACACATTCTTAGATAGCTGCACAGCATCTCCTCCACTTATTACCCTCCTCTGCTATAAAAACTGCAGCCAGTTTAAAACGCAGTCGTGCGTTGCTGCACAGCCTCTTCCCTGCTATAGCAGTCCTGGCACATTCCAAACACAGTCTTAGATAGCTGCATAGTGTCCCTTTTACTTATTACCTTCCCCTGACATGGCAGTTCCAGCAAGTTTAAAGTGCAGTCCCAAATTCTAGTCATAGTCTCTCTTTCAAAAACCTGCAGCTGCCTCTAATTCTGTTTAACATAACTTCTTAGATGCTTGCTTGGGAAGTCTTCCTTATGCTAGTGGAAGCACCTCTCTCTGGCACTTAAAACATGGCCCCTGAGGTTTCCACCTGCTCAACTCTTGGAAACCTTGCCCCCAGAGCCCTATGATTCCACTCTTTCTCTTTGCATGCTGGGAATTGTAGACATTTGTTCATAACTTGCTCTGGGAGCCTCTTATCACTTCAATCACTCCTATTCCAGAGGTTACGTTCCTCCTCCCTCAACAGATTTGATGGGACATATATCCTATCACAATTGGATACCCATAGCAAGGATGGACCTCTACAGCAGGCTATCTCTTTTGCACTGGCTTCTTTTCAATGCTTTTTTAGAGTTGGGAGAAGTTCTTGAAGATGGGAGAGAGGCAGATATGGTACCTATTCATAAAAGTGGAAGTAAGGAGGAGAATGGGAAATATGGGCCAGTTAGTCTGACCTCTGTGGGGAGCAAATTAATGGAATTGTTGCTAAAACAGAGGACAATGCAATTTCTGGAATCCAGTGGATTACATGATCCAAGACAGCATGGTTTTACCAGAGGTAAATCTTGTCAGACAAAGCTGATCACTTTCTTTAATTGGATGACCAGAGAGTTGGATCAAGAGAAAGCACCAGATGTAATGTACTTCGATTTTAGTAAGGCCTTTGACACAGTTCTGCACAGGAGACTTATAAATAAATTGAGCACCCTTGGTATACAACCTAGAGTGACTGACTGGGTTAGAAACTGGCTGTGTGGGAGACAACAAAGGATAGGGGGTAAATTGAATTTACTCAGAGGAGGGTGGATGTTTCTAGTCGTTTGCCTCAGGGATCAGTCTTGGGACCAGTTCTTTTCAACATTTTTATAAGCGACATAGTGGAAGGATTGTTAGGAAAGGTTTTGCTGATAATACCAAAATCTGCAACAGGGTAGATATCCAGAAAGGTGTAGAAAACATGAGGAGGAATCTTGAGAAGGTCAAGGAAAGGTCTAGAGACTGGCAACTAAGTTAATGCTAAAAAATGCAGAGTAATGCATTTAAGATGCAAAAACTCAAGGGAGAGGTGCAATATTAGAGGTGAAATTATTCTAAGTACAAAGAAAGAGTGGGATCTGGGGGTAATTGTACCTGTTGATCTTAAGGAGGCCAAACAGATGGATAAAGCAATGGTAAAAGCTAGAAAGATGTTTGGCTGCATAGGGAGAAGAATGGTCAGCAGAAAAAGGGAGGTGATTAATGGCACTGTATAGGTCCCTGGTGAGACCTCATTTGGAATGCTGTGCACAATTCTGGAGATTGCACCTTCAAAAGGATAAAACTGGTTGGAGTCAGTCCAGAGTGTGGCTGCTAAAATGATCAGTGGTCTTCATTCTAAAGCATATAGGAATAGACAAATATCTAAACATGTTTACCCTAAAGGAAAGGCAAGATAGGGAAGATATGATAGAGACATGTAAATATCTCAAAGGCTTCCATGCACAGAAAGCTACCCTCTTTCAAGAGAAATGAGGCTCTAGAATGAGCAGTCATGAGATGAGTGAAAGGGGTAAAGACTCAGGAGTAATCTTGGGAAATATTTCTTTTCAGGTAGAGTAGTGAATGCTAGGGATGTGCATTCGTTTAGAACGAATTAGGCAATTTCAACAAAATTGCCTAATTTGTCCTGTTCGGGAGAACCGAATCCCAAAACGGAGTTTTCCCTGAAATTTGTGAAAAAATTTGTTTTCGGGTTAGAAAAAAACCTAAACCAACCCTTCAAATTTACTTAATTACAACCCCCCCCCCCCCCACCATTCCGATTTCCCCCCCCCCCCCCCCCGACTTACTGAAAGCCCTGGTAGTCCAGCGGGGGTCCCAGGAGTGATCTTCCACTCTCGGGCCGACGGGCCTGCCAGGAATCAAAATGGCACCGGTGGCGCTTTGCCCTTACCCTGTGACAGGGGCTCCCAGTGCCATTGGTCGGCCCCTGTCACATGGTAGGATCAATGGATGGCCGGCACCATCTTAGAAAATGGCACGGGCCATCCATTGCTCCTTCCATGTGACAAGAGCTGACCAATGGCACCAGTAGCCCCTGTCACAGGGTAAGGGCAAAGCGCCACTGGCACCATTTTGATTCCTGGCAGCCGATGGCCCAAGAGAAAGAGATCGCTCCTGGGACCCCGCTGGACCACCAGGGCTTTTAGTAAGTCTTGGGGGGGGGGGGGGAATCGGGATGTGGAGTGTTGTAATTAAGTAAATTTGAAGGGTTGGGGTGTTTTGTTCTGTTTTTTTTCGGTCTATTTCCGAAAGTGAAACAAGAAAGGTTTCCGGGTTTGGGGAGTGGACTAAAATTGTCCACCCAAAACCTGAAAACAAACCGAAAAAAAAATTTGTGCACATCCCTAGTGAATGCATGTAAAAGCCCTAGGTAGGACGGATCCTTAGACTTGTACCCAGAGGCACATAGAAAATAAAAGAGATGGACCTTTTCTGCACCATAATCTTTCAACATCTCTGTCTGTCCTTTACCCCACAGATAGCTTGACACTCTGAGTCCCAGGATTCCATTGTGGGGGCAAACTATGATTCTTATACCCTGCTTTTTGCAAGACTAGCCCTTTCTCTGTCCTCTGTACAAAGCCCTGATAATTAATACTGTCTCCACATCTAATAAGCACACGTGAGAAGATTGGTGGTTTCCAACTTCTTTACTGATAGTTGATTAGATGACTGAATAATATTTACAGCTTCAATTTGTTTCTTGAGTTAAATCAACAAATGAACTTGTGACTCCACTTCTTTAGCAAAGTTTCTACTTTTCACTGGAAGCTCTATATTTACACCGACTTCCTTCTTTTTCCCAATAACTCCAAATTCTTCAAGAGTATCAGTTTGAAATCAGTTCAATCCTAGCTCAGGACCTAATTAAATCCTCAGCTCTTCCCACTGAAGGTGATTAGAATACAATCTCAATTTATCGGGAACTTAGTCCCAGATTTAACACATTTCCCACATCCTCTTGAATCTTTTAACTCCTTAGGCAGCTCTTTACTCTCCGTGCATAATACTTAATATAGCAGCAACAAAGTTCTTGTTACCTTTACTTTGTATCCTTAAATTTCCTTCACTTTGCCAGTTGACTTTATCCACACTTCTGGTTCTTAATGAAAGACACCACTCTCCCAATGGTTTGGTTACAGAGTCCCGGGTACCAAGGGTCATCAGTTCCCAGTGGAACAAAAATAATCTCTGAAGCCAAAAAAGGGGAAAAATCAAGCCAGAAGTGGGAAGGGTAGAATACAACTTTCTTGCCTCCCCAAAGAGATGATGGTGCGAAAAGACAGTAAATTCAAAGTTGAAACTTCTCTGCATCCTCTGAAGAATAGATAGCACACTACAGCTCTTCCTTACGCCAAATCCAGCCTTGAACACAGGGTTGCCCCAATCCACTGTAACAAGGAGGGCTGGCTCTCTCAGGGACTTGTTCAAAATTGGCTTAAAAGAGTCAAAAACAATCTTAAAGGCTGGAAAATAAGTTAAAGCGAGGCCGACCCCCCAAGGGAGGCGTATTCCTTTCCCATAAATTAAGAGAAACAAATAGCAAGAAGGAGACAGAAGGCTCCTGTCTGCTTAAAACTGTAACTAAAAATCCACAAGGATAGATAGTGCTTTGGGATGATAAACAGCTAGCTCACACCATTTGCAGCCCCACATAGGGGAACAAAACCCAAACCTCTCTCACAAATTTTTACACAGAACCTCCCCAATTAATTAGTACATTCCTTTTAGTTAGGAAAACCAACGTTTCCCTCCATATGGAACAGCCTCCCAGTGGAGGTGGTGGAGATGAATTCAAGAAAGCATGGGATAAATACAAGGGATCTATGATTGGAATCATAAGGGCTTCATAAATTGAACTGATGGGCAGACTAAATGGGCCATATAATCTTTTTCTGCCTTCATGTTCTAGGATTCTATTAATCAGCATGTACATCTAGGTTAGTATGTGTTCTCCGCCATTCTACTAGATCAGCACCCATAGCGGAAATTATTCACAAACATTGGCATGTGCAATCATTGCATGATGTCTTAACTGGCAGGCCCTTGATTGTTTAACTCGGGGGTATAATATTAGGGACCACATAGTTAAAGCAGATTTGTTACGGTAGAAAGACATGAGTGATATAAGTGGGGATCATCAACCATGTGGTTCTTATTTTTACTGCAGTACAACAGTGTGTTGCTCTTTATGGATACATCCGGGCACAGGGAAGACATATAAATGTAGAGGCCACACATGTTGTAATTCATCTTTTGTGGTTCACGTTATACAATGCCCATGCCCTAAGATTTATGTGGGAAGGACAAAAAAGATGATAAAAACCAGACTTGCGGAACATAAAAGTTGTCCACATACAAACAAGCTCCAAGCCCTGATGGTTGAATATTGTGTAGCCAAAAATCACGTCTTCTCTGAATTATGATGGTCAGGGCTTAAACAGATCCCAGAGTATTGTTTCATACGGGAACAGGCATTGAACCATAGAGAACAATTGTGGAATTCGATTAAAAAACCTGTTGTGGAATGGGACAGAAAAAAATTACTCTGGGTGTACCTATGATTGTTCAGTGAATTACGGAGTTAAGAGCTCATTTCATTACTCCAGAGTCCTCATAAGAAAGCACTTTAATAACAAGAAGTGTTGCTTTACCCAGTGTTGTTGTTTTTTATTGCTGTTCCTTTAGTATTGAATGTGTGACAACTTGTTTTGAGATATTATCAGTTAGCCCTCATGAGAGTGGATCTTCTGTGGTTCAGTAGAATATAGTAACATAGTAAATAACATCAAATAAAGACCAAAATGACCTTTAGCAAGGTGTTTAGGGTAGAAAATGCCTTACCTCTGTGCCTTCTGTTTAGAGTTATATGTCAGACATATGGTGGCGTGAATTAATTTCTGATTCAAAATTTTAAAAAAACGGAAGCAACTCCTCCCAAATTACGATGCCAAAACAATTACTCGAGAGGGAATAAACCTAATTAAATACTTTACTATTTTAAATTTTTAAACAACCATGGTTTAAAAATTTAAAATAATAAAGTGAATTAATGTCTGCAATCAAAAGCATCAAGATCAGGATTTCCCACACTTGATCCTTGGAACACTCAATCAAGTCTATGCAATTTAACTCACTAATATCCATTGTGGGTATCTCAAATATCATCAGGTCTGGTGTAAATGCCTCATGATAAAAGGCAAATAAAAGAATAAATGTAGCCTAAACATCACCCCTTTTCCTCCCTCTGTCCAGGTATCCAGTGGTGAGCAGGATCTTAGGTAAAACTGAGATAGTACAGTATTTTTAAACCATGTGGTAACGTTTTTGTACCTTCCTAGAACAAAAAAAAATGAAATGACCCATTGTATTAAAAATGTCAGATTTCAGCCCAACATTTGCTGTGCTTTTCCATTAAAGGATGACAAAGCATGCATGACTATTACCCTTAACCAATTAGCCTTGATGTTTTAGACATGACTGCAACATCGCTTTCTGCTTTGACAGTGAGGATAAAAGGGTATTGGATTCTGAAGACAGCCAACAGTGGGCCCCGACTTTTATAGTGCGGGCTACTGATACTCTGACATTGGGGGTAAAGCTTCTACTGTGAAGTCCAAAAGGAAAGAACATTAAGGCAGGATTTTCTGAATTGTCAGGAAATGCTGCTTGCCATGTGAAAATGTTGCAGTAATTTTGTTATGGGTTTGACAGCTGCTTGGTCTTGCTTGTAATTATACTATTATTCTTAACATAAGGCGTGGAGGAAACCTGCATGGAGCAGCAGTTGCCATAGGAAGCTTGCTGGGCAGACTGGATCGACCATGTGGTCTTTTTCTGCAAATAGCACTATGTTACTATGTTATATATATATGTTAAAACTATATTTCTCAGAGGAAATGCTTACAACTACTGTGGTTTCCTAATAGCAAAAGTAATAATGGAAGCATTCTTACTTCTCTGCCTTTTGCTCTCTTCCTTTCTATTGATAACAGTAATGAGAATATATTATTTATGCTGTGCCTGTGTATAACGCACACTGTACAAAATAATTCACATCGCTATGAAAATCCCTGCCTCAAAGAGCTTATAATCTAACTTTGTGGTTCAGTGACTTAATTAAGGACATACAGGACCTGATTCACTAAAGCTTCTTGTTTTGGTTTTTCCTATCCTCTTTCTACCTACATCTGAGAGCCTAGGGTTAGGGATTCACTACCCCCTACCATAGTGGTGGCAGTCTTTTCTTGGACAAAATATCACAGACACTTGCCATTGACTTCTGCATCAGGCCTTCCCCAGAGGTCTCTCAACCAGGTACTCATCCTCAGCTCGGTGAATGGCAGCGGTCAAAAGAGGAAATAGAATGCTAGGAATGATCCGAAACGAAATGGAGAATAAATTGGAGCCATTGTGCGACTGCACCTTGACTACTGTGTACAGTTCTGATTGCCCCATCTCAAGACAGATATATCGGAACTAGAAAAGATGCAAAGGAGGGCAAGATAAATGATCAAGGGGATGGAACATCTCTTCTATCATGAGAAGTTACGCAGGCTAGGGCTTTTCAGCTTGGAAAAGAGAAGGTGACATGATAGAAGATTATAAAATCATGAGTGGTAAATAAAAGATGGTTATTTACCCTTTCACATAATACTAAAACAAGGGGACACTCCATAAAACTAACAACCAGCAGATTCAAAACAAATTGTAGAACGTACCTTTTTCACTCAGCACATAATCAAGATGTGGAATCTGTTGCCAGAGGACATGATCAAAGCAACTGGCATGGAGTGGGAGTGGGTGTTTCAAAGAGGTTTGGACAAGTTTCCTGGAGGAAAATCCCAATTCATGTATTAGCCAGGTAGATTAAAGAAAGCTATTGCTATCCCTGCGAATAAGTAGCAGGAATTAGATTTACTTTATGGATCTACCAGGTATTTTCAACCTGGATAGGCCACTGATGGAGACAGGATGCTGGGCTCGACAGACCTTGGTCTGATCCATTTTGGCAATTCTTATTTTGTTGTGCTGTAGCAAAGTCTGACACTGCTTAGCTTCTGAAAGCTCATGAGCTCACGTTCTCCCTGCCCGGTGCTAACCATATTATACTGTATTGAATTACACTGTTAGCTCCTGAGCATCTTGAGCTGTCCTGCTTATCTTCTTCTATATCAGTATGGCAATATCTGCCTACAGTATAAATTGTAAATGCTCTTTTTCTAAATTAGAAGTTTTGAGGTCAGCATTCAAAAGCACTCAAAAGTTATCCATCTAAATGACAAAATAGGCATATTCAGCCACTTTATCTGGCTAAATTATAGCCAGATAAGTAGTTATTTTGATTATTATTTATCCAGTTAACAAAGAGGTGTTCCAAGGGTATTGTGGGGAGGGGTTGAGTTATCCGGCTAACTTAGCTGAATATCAGATAAATCCGGCTAACTTAGCCAGATAACTGTAGACCTGCTATTTAACTGGATATCTAAGTAGCACTGTCATAAACAAAAGAAATAAAAGGCCCAGTGGGTCAATCTCCCTCCCTCCACCCAAAAATGTAATACAAATTAGAGATGTGAATAGGGAACCGGAAACGGTTCGGATTCCGGTTCCGATTCACATGTGGGTTTTTTTCCATCGGGCCCGATCGCAGTTTTGTTTATCGGCTGTGCCCGAGCCAATAAACAAAAAACCCACCACGACCCTTTAAAACTAATCCCTTTGCTTCCCCCACCCTCCCGACCCCCCCCCCCCCCCCAAAATATTTTACAGGTACCTGGTGGTCCAGTGGGGGTCCCGGGAGCGATCTCCCGCTCTCGGGCCGTCGGCTGCCACTAATAAAAATGGCGCCGATGGACTTTGCCCTCACCATGTGACAGGGTATCCGTGCCATTGGCCGGCCCCTATCACATGAAGGGAGCACTGGATGGCCGGCACCATCTTTAAAAATGGTGCCGGCCATCCAGTGCTCCTACCATGTGACAGGGGCCGGTTTATCAAGGCCGCGATGTCTAATGTCAGGAATTGGGCGGAGTCACCACTGGCAGGAAATGGCCTAGAAAAGTGCCAAAGTGGTGCGCACGCCTAGAGACAGAGTGTCCACGGAAGGCTTCCCGGTGGCACGGCCCTTGCAGGGATGCCGCCGAACAGGCCAGAAACTAGGCCAACAAAAGCGGGAACAGGTCCAGGAACAAGGAGGTAAGGGTCTGGTCGCGGCGCTCGCAGCCAGAACCGCAACACCATCACTGCACACCACACAGTTCACATGGCACTAGTGACCAGGCCCCAACAATTTTTAACCTGTGGGATGGCAGGTGACTCACTCAAGGTCACACCAGCCTTGGGGAAGAGGGAAACTGAAGCATGGGCTTCATGTTTGCTTCTCAGTGCTCTTAAGCACTATATTACATTACCGATGGAGTAAAGATTTATTTTTATCTCAAAGAAAGCAACGGTTTGCATACAAAGCCAGTAGAAACCTTTTTATCCTTATTATAAAGCAGCAGATAGTGTAAGGTCGATCCGATCAATGGATTAATTGAGCTGATATCCTGACTGCTCATACATGTTGAACAGAGGATTCTCCAACTTTTCAGCACTTGGATGCTATGAGATAACCTCTGAAACTGACAGAGGGGGATGAGAGTAGTAATAGTAGTAGTAGTAGTAGTGGAAGAAATAGAACCTAGAAGATTCTAACTTGCAGCATATTATTGTAACTGTTTCCTTCTGCTATCCCATCCTGATAAAAAAAAAAAATCAAACATGCAATGCAAAGCAAAAATTCTGAACTCGCTGAAGAAATGAACCAGTTTCTTTCAGTGAGAATTCTTCTACTCTTGAGGAGAATTCTCCAAAATTCCAGCCTACCTGAGTGGTGTATTGAGGCAAACAATGCATTCTGGGGCTGGGAGCTGGGTGGGCCCACATGGATGCTTCCTTATACTCTCATTATTGCCCAATTCACCTTGTGGATCCTGTTCCAGTGCAGTCTACATTCAAGCTTTGAGTAGTGTTTATTTCTTTTAATTCTCTGTTCTTCCCTGAACAGCTATTCACCCCAGGTGCAAATTGGTAATCAAACCAAATCTATGTAAATGTTAGGCATCGCAGGTCCATTTATGGATAGAATTAAGATCAGTCTCACTAAAACAAAGGCACATCACTATTCACTCCTTTACCGGACAGATTCCACTTTTTCTAGTAAGCATATATAACAGTTCCTGCACTGAGGTTTTACACATATAACTTAGGTCTTTTGACAACCGTATCGCAACAGATTTTGAGTTAATACACAAAATGAATGTTTGAAGTCCAGAGAGCTATCGTAAATAAATGGTTAAGTCAATGTCCCTCTACAGACCATTGTGGTTCAGTGTGTTCAATATGAGCATCCAAACTTGCTGAGCTTGTAGCGTTATTTAAGCTTTCCTTGCTCATAACCTCTTTCCCCATACAGTAAACAAACTAGAAAACCAACTTTTTGGATGGCTCAGAAACTAACTCTCTCTTTGATCTTTGAGATTTCAGACCACCAGAGGGTGCTCTGTGAAAAGGACGGGTTATTCTTCCTCTCCGGGCTAGGGAAGGGCTGCCTCTGCGGGCCAGAGTCATTACAGCACCAAGCTCCTCGTGATTTCAGGCCTTGGAGCAGGATGCACTAAACGCTGGGCCGCTGGCACCAACCCAACCCCACAGAATTGATACTTAAGGGCAAATGTAGTAAAGCATCTGCGCCCCCCCCCCCCCCCCCTCCAAGATGTTAATGCCAATTATTGAAGTACATTAAGATCTGTTTGTGCTCATTCATAAAATAAGACTCTTTGGTTCCTTTGAATTGACTTTCTTTCACTGCCTTCCTTATCTGCAGCTTTCCCTCATGCCATGTTCCAAAATGCAATTCTTTTTCAGAACATTCTTCACATTGATGTGTCAGTAAGGGAATGAGACAGCATTGTGTAAAAAAAAAAAGGTACTTCGGCATGTCGCTGTGCCAGCTGGGACAGGCGGTGCTGTATCCATGGGTTACTGTTCCTTCCCCAGTAATAGCCCAGAAACACTGAAGAGGAGGAGAATGGGGCAGGGCAAAGGCATGTTTGAAGTTAGGGCTGACCTGGCCGACATTCCAGGAACCTCAGCTGGCACCCTGAGGCGATAACTATGAGAAGAATTATAAAGACGTGTATTTTGCTTGCTTGCTGTCCGCTAACAGCGATTGAGAGATTAGAAAAACTTGACAGGTGAGAGTCGGAGATGACAAAACAGAAAAACACGTATATTAAAACATTTTAAATAACATCACTGTGTTCCAACAGTTAAAATGTTCTCATGAATGCACTTGAAATTGTAGTTAAGTTTGTAATGATATAAGTGAAGTCTGCAGTCACTATCACCTCATGTCAGACCCCTCCACACTAAATTAAAAGTTTGGGGTGACATTGGGGGCATCTTTTTAAATATGACCATATCCCTAATAGATAGTGTCAAAAATCCTTATATACGGGTATTGTATTGTGTTTCGTATTGTTGTTTTCTTGACTGTTCACATGAGCTGAGAAAGTCACAAGAAATGGCACAATGGATTTGAAAAGCAAAATAGTGATGGTAAACCCTTTGTATTGAACAACATGGCAATATTGTTTTGGAAATTATAGCAATTTTCTAATGAATTTAGTACTTGCATGGCAACACTGGAGACTGAAGTCTGCCATTTATCCCTGGAGCAGGTACAGCAGGGGCAGGGCAGAGTAAGTTACCAGAAACTATAACCTCTATCCTGCTCTGGAGGAACCACTTTGAACGGTGAGAGGGAAATTCAATCACTTGGCTTTGGTTATCACCAACCTCTGCTGGATGTGCAGGTGAAAGGCTTTGAAGCCCTGTACCAATAATTCCCTTGTTTGACATAGGTCTACTGCTACAGGTTTTGACATACTTGTGTTTTTTCCTGTTTCTATTAGTAGCTGGAGCAGCATCATAGAGTTAAAGCTTTATTGGGATAGACATGAAATATTTGACAGCTACAGCTAATAGAAAAATAGCCTGAAAAATGTTTCCAGTCTCTTGGTTTGCAGCTACGCAAAGGCAATATTGGGTCTACTGACACATCGCTCCTCTTGCAGAGCTGAGTCACCAAGGTTGTTAGCCGAGCAACAAACGTGACTAGAATTAACTAAAATTCTAAAAACACTATTTTCAAAAAGGTTTCTCCAATTCCGTATCCATGGCACAAACTTTTTTGCAAGTAGCAGAGTCTTTTTCTGTGTATTGCTAGGTCTCTGTCTCCTCCCCATAAGAAAAATCATGCATCAGATGGCAGCTGTTGACAAGCGGAGTTACTGCTTCTCAGCTAGTTAACATATAAAAGTCTCCAGTAGAATGTAACTGAGCTGTGTGACTTGTTTGCTTGTTTCTCAGCCTTCTCAGTCAGCCTTTTTACCTATGGGGATTAGTGAATATCTCTGAAAGTCATAGGCATGCATTTTAAGAGCAAGTAAAACTGACTGGAATGCAGAGGTCTCCTGGAAGGTTATACTGGATGTTCTGCAGCATTAATTTATGCGCAGTAATACAGATGTTCTTCATTTGCTGCACAATGTTGGCGGTACACAAGTTTCTTACTAGAAGCAATGTGTAGCATTGGTAAAATAAATAAATAAATGTATTTAATTTCCATAAACATATCAATCCGCAGCTTGTCTATATACAGTATAAAAGAGTGCAAGAGGTAAGTAGTTCATTAACTCCATAACTGCCGAGGGCTGGGCACATCTATGGTCAAAGGGATAAGGTAGGCTTTTTTTTTTTTTTTCACAGCCAAAAAATTTCAAACCACAATGAGGCATTCTTTCTTCATTTAAATCTTGGCAATACACGTATCATTTTTCTGTTCCTAGAGCAATAAGGGTTTCCAGTGGTGCAAAGCTCATGTGACTAGCTGAGCACATTTAACAGAATCTGAGCAATACAGATTCTTCTCACAAGTTTTATATGTTCTAAATTTGGAGGGCAATTTTTTTATAAACTTTTATTTATGAATTTTAAATGTAACAAACAATCACAGTTTGCCCAGTAAAGATTACATAATTATGAAACGTATCAGGCCAAAGTAAACCAAAAAAACCAAATCTATTTATTTATTTAAAAATCCTTTATTAATCATCTAACAGAAAATATCTTCCTAAGTGATTTACAACAAAATTCAATACCTTGTTTATAAAAGTACAAAATATATAAAATCAAAAACGTGTGATGACATCATCAAACCTTCTGGGTAGTTTTCATTTAATTCCTCTCTATCAGGTACCTTCTGTTCATTAACAAGTACATTTTAAAAGCCCTGTAAGTGTGAATTACAGGGGTTATGTATGTGGCTGGGCCCCGCGCGTGCTGCACGCATTTTTGGAAAGGCCCAGCCACACGTGTAAACCCATTTCGCACTGAAGTGCCGGGCCTTTGAAAAGGGGCCGCCCATGGGGGCGTGGTCTGGGTGAGGAGGATTGGAGGGGGGGGGGGCGGGCTGGGACAGCGCTATTCGATGCTGTCCCGGGGAAGTGCGTGACGGCAGCCAGGCGGCATGTGCAGATTACTTCTGCTTCCGAGGAGCCGTAAGTAATCTAACCAAAAAATATTAAGAAGCTAGGAAGGGGTTAGGGGTCGGGGAGGAGAGGAGAGGGGAAAGGGTAGGAAGGTTAGGTAGGGGTGTAGGGAAGTTCCCTTCCAGTCTGTTCCTTAATTGAAGCGGACTGGGAGGGAACAGGGGAAGCCTTACTCTCATTGACACATGTGCCCTTTTAAAATCCCCCCCCCCCCCCCACGCAGAGGAGGCCATCTGCCTGCACATGCGCATGCGTATGTTAAAATCCACCACGCATATGCACGCGGATATCGTATTTTATATCACGCGCGTCCGCGTGCCAGGAACCGTGTGCACATGGACGCACACAGAACTTCAAATTGACCCCTAATAGTGCTCTTAATGAAACCAAATAACAATTGGTAAGAACCAGTGAAAGCCTGGGAGAAGCAATAGGGGAAAAAAAAAGAAAAAAATGCTGTACCAAGAGAGGTTAATTCTTCAATTTTGATGCAGCCCACAGTGCTTGCCTGCAGGCCTGCAAGCTCATTTTGAAACAGGAACTGCACTTAAGCAAGTGCAAAGTACGTGCACACGCAGTGGTTTCCAAATGCAAGCACCTGCATAATTCCCTTACCTGATCTAACCCCGCCCACTCTTTTATGCAGGTAAAAGCACCTTCTGGAAAAAAAGGTGCTGGTACTCGATATCACCACATACCCCCCTGAAGAAAGGCCCTGGCTAAATGTAAGCATGAGTGAAACAACTTTTATCCGCAGAGGAACAATTTTCAAACCACATTTTTGCTACATGACGTGTTAACCCCCCTTAGATTGAATCGGATATTAAAAAAAAGTCTGAAATTACTTTCTTGCCCCAGTTTTTGTTATCCATACTATCTGCCATTTAACTGAAGCACTGTGATGGACTACAGTAAACTATAGATTCATATGCTCCAATTCAAAGGGGATTATGGGTAATGCATTGTGTAAAAAAAAAAACTGACACCCATTCTTGTCAATGGTATTCAGTATGGTTTCACGTGAAACTTCATACCTTTTATTTTTTATTCCATAAAATAGGCATGTGAGAGATAATTAGGTTTTCTCACCTCATTGTCTCCCATCCACCACAATCTTTCACATGTCATATAGTGGCAAAACCAAACTCTGTTACTGAAATTACAGGAAATGATTTATTTTTGTGTCTAACACATTTTGATATATTTTTTTCCTATTTTTATTTTACAAATATGTAATCTCATCTCTGGGTGCTGTCCTAAAACTGAAGGAGCTATAAAAGTATTTGTTGTTTCTTTGGGACTTGATCCCTCCTAACTAGTTCTCTCAGTGTCTCTCTTTCCCACAGGATCAGGATTCTTTGTTGGTGGGGAAAGATTTATCTTTCAGGGCTCAGAGTGACAGGGGTGAGTTTTTACTCTTTTCCTTGGGGAGGTACACCGAATCTTCCCACTGTGAGTGCTGTACATGCCAATAAATATTCTGGAGCCTCCGGCTGTGTGTCCAGAAAAGAAGATATTTTACTGGTGATAATTCAGATGAGATATGGCACAATTAACAAAGTCCTCAGCACCCCAGCACTTTGACAGATACAGTTCTTTTCCCCCAATCTGTGCAGAGACCTGTATTACCAGAACTGAGAGGCACTCACTTTCCATGGGAGTGAAGGTACTGAGGCTCCCAAGTGGGCAGGGTATCCGTTGATGAGGTAGGAAAAACCCCTTCAATATGGCAAAATGGGCAAAAAATAAAACCCCATATCTGCACAGAGAGTCCAAATCTTCTCTTTCTCCAGGGGCTGAACAGGGCTAGCGCATCCACTAGGTGAACTAGGCAGTCCACTAGGGGGCGGCAAAGAGCAATCATATGAGAGCCCATCCCACTCCTGGCCAAAAGCAGCAGAGACTCGGCAGACTGCAACTAGAGTTTATCCCACATGTAGATGAGAGGGGAAGAGATTTGGTGGGCCACAAGTGGAGCCCATCCTATGGTGGTATAGGGGCATGGCAGTTTGGCTGAGTGGATACAGTCAGGCCCCTGTGGTGGTTTATGGGGCATGGCAAGTTAAATGCTTACTGCAGTGCTCAAGCTGTTCACCTCACTGGACTGGAATGGTGCAGCAGTGCTGAGTACCCACCCAGAAACAATAAACCACTCTGTACTCGCATAGCAGTGCCTGCCAGTACTCACCCAGAGAAAATAAACCATCCTGAAGAACTGGCACATTGCCACTGTATCTGTCCCAACACTTTCCCTCCCGCTACACACAGACCATTCCTGTCACCTTCCCAGAGGAGATATAAATCAGCACAGCAGCGAAGTGCCATTAGCACTGCTGCCTACCTGATTGGCACGTTACCAGTGGGTGAGAGGCACACCACACCAGTGCAGTACTACTGAAGTAGCAGACAAGCAAGAAAGGTTTTTACTAAAAATGAAGAACACATGAATTATATAGTTTAGAAAAAGGTCTGTGCTACATAAGAGCAGAGCACAATACACAGTCTCTTCCCAGAACAAAGTATGAGAAGAACTGTGCAACAATCCCCATCCTGCACATGCCCAGACTCCATGATCAGTGTCACTGAGCCCAGAGTGCAGCGATAGACTGGAATCGGAAAAAAAAAAGCTTCATTCTGATACTCTGTCTTGCTGGTCTCCTTGCCAACCCAAGTCCTGCCTAGTGCCCACCAGTCTGTGCCAAGGCTGTGAGGTCACATATGACTCGCAGAAAAGAATTAGTTGCTATGCTAACAGCAATGAGTTGGCTGCCTGGCTGCTGGTTACAGTAACACATTTTTACTGGAAGTACAGTGAAGAAGTTATACCACCATCCCATTGATTCATATGAGCCTATACGAACATAAGAATGAATGGGACCAAAACGAATGAAACTAACAGGACATGTTTCATTTGTGGACTGTCCCTATTCATTTTGTGGGCCCCACAAATGAAAGAAAAGTGCCTCATTTGTTTTGGACATACATTCATTTTAAAATGAATGCACATCACTTGCAATTGAAACAGTAGGCTATTTCAGTAAAGCCAGAGCAGTCCAAATACTGTCCGGTGTTACGTTGGATGGCTTCATCAAAGGAGAGCTCAGTGTTAAACTGGAGAGGACCACAGCTAGAGCCGAAGAGGCAGCAGCACCTAGCTGATGAACAGAGTGGTGGATGAAGAAGCCACAGGCCTGGCCAAATCCAAAACTGCTGGCTCATCATGCTAACATCTCGCCGACTCCACCTCCAGCACTTTCCTCCTTTCTCTGCATGTAAGAGAATACATATGTTTGATTATGTGCATAGTTTTATGTGAAGAGAGGCTAGGCAATTTCCAAAGAGCCCATTTTTGCATGCAAAGCACTGTTTTTACTCATGAAAAATTCTCTCATATTGCCTGCTACTCCAAAGAGAAAAGGTTAAGAATATGAGAACATAAGTCCCATGCAGGATCAAAACAATGGTCCACTGAGCTCAACATCTTGTCTCCGACAGTGGCTAATCCTGGTCTGTTGTAAATTCTGGGAAGCTCCTTTTCCTGTTGCTCATTCCCATTCTGTTTACGACTCTGGGCCCTCCCCTCCAGCTGACCTGCAAGGAGCAGGAAGAGAGGGTCTGGAGAAGGGAGCAGAGCAATTGTTGTCTTTATTCCCTCCTACTCTCGTCCCCAAAGAAAGAGATGTTGAGGCTGGGGAAGACACTGCAAGCAGCATGTGAGGAGAAACAGGAGAGAAAGGGATGGACAAGGGAGCAAAACATTCTGCTTAGTTCTGTTGTGTACGCTAGGCTCATCCCTTCCCTCTTATCTCCTTTTTTTTTTTCTACAGACAGCTTAGTAGGAGAGAACAGGAGAGGAGTTGCTGGCAGACACAGACAGAAACAGTCTTTGATTCCAAGACTTGGGATTTGGCAGAGTGGGAGGTAAGGGTAGGGAAGAAGGCATCTTAGAGCACAATCAGTAAGGTGTGATTGATGAGGGTAGAGAGAAAAAGTAAATGCTGAAAGGGGGTGACATAAAGAGCAGGTGGCAAAAAAGGAGGTGAATGTTGGGAGGTGATGAGGAGGTTGAATGCTGGGAGGAGCATGAGAAGGGGAAGTGAGAATGGTTTCTTCCTTCGTCTCCCTGAAATAAGGAATGCATAACTTGGACTATCTGAGGAGATGAGAGAGAGAGAGCGAGCCACGGGATGGGGGTGCATGAGAACCATGTGGGAGGAAGGGATGTGTGTGGGGGGGGGGGGAGGGGGGCAAATGTAGTGGCACAAGCCAATGCCATGGGGAGGAGGAATAATAGGGGTTCAAGAAATGGGGTTTAAGACTGAGCCATGGGAATGGAGATCTCTGTTAAAGAAAGTCAGATGTGACAGTGCAAGTAGAGAGAGCTGGAGCTGGTGTTCGGGTGGGGGTAGGACACAGGCAGTAATGGAGGATGCGTGTGAGAGAAAACCAAAGGTAGTGAAATAGGGGACGGTGACAGAAAGCAAGAGGTATGATAGGAGTTGCAAGAGCGAGAGAGAGAACCAGATGTAGTGACTTGGAGGAGAAAGGGTTTAAGAGAGAGGGACATGATGTGGGCTGTTGTGTGAGAGTCAAGTGTTAGGGAAGCATGAACAATGGAAAGGGAAGAGGGAGAGGGAGAGTAAAGTATGCAAAGGGATGACTGGTAATGAGAATGAATCAGAGAGAGGGTGCTAGAGAGGAAAGTGAGAGGAGATAATTTGGAGGCGAGGGACTCAGAGTGATAAATTTGGGGTGAGAGAGACAAATAGGCAGATGGAAGAAAATGAGGTGGGTAAGAAAATCAGTGTGGGGATGATGGCGATGTGATGGGGATGGCTGCTGGCAGGGAAATGAGCCAGACAACAGAAGAATGATGGGAGGAACAACCCAGTGAGGAAGAGATGGAAGGCGAGAGGGGCAATGTAAGTGAGAGTTAGGTAAGGAAAGTTTTGGGACTGGAGAACTGGAGGGTAAGAGATAAGTGAGTGAGAAGGAGGTATGAGATCCAGGTATGAGAGGATAGAGTGAAGTGGTGCTGATGCAAGGGAGAGACTTAGAAGCAGAGAAGAGAGAAATGAAGGAATATTAGATGAAAAAAAAAGATATCAGGGGAGAGAGAAATAATTAACACAGAGAGAGAGAAAAAACTAAAATGGAAAGGAAAGCCTGGAAAAGGCATTAGGAGAAGGCAGACAAGAGGAAATCAGAAAAAAAAGAGAGACTAAGACTTGTGCAAACCCCTTATTCAGATAACAAAGGTAGAAAAAAGCAATAATCTAGTAACTGTTTGGCTTCTGAAGTCTTTGCAGGCTGTGATGGCTTTTATTGGATCAATGTAAGAACTATCCAAAAATGTTGTACATGCGCTATCAAGACCACAGAGGACCTTTCTTTAGATGTGAACAATGTCTCTAATGTTAAATCTGAAGAGACTTCTGTAATTTCAAAAGCACACTTGCAATATTTTTAGATAATTTATACGATGATCCAATAAAAGGTTTCATAATCTGCCATGACAGGAATATAATTTTCAGTGTTTATTATATATTCTATGTATGTTCCATGTATGTTTTATGCACAATTTATATTTTGTTATATAATTTTGTGAAAACAAGTGCCTTATCTAATGGAAGAGAGCTGGTGAAACCCCTTGATAAACTGGTAGCACATTTCAGATTATGTAAAAATCAATCGGTATGCTGTTTCCCTTGACTATTCCAGTGTGGCTTGTGTCTATTTTTAAAATTGTCACCATAAAGGTCAGAAGGACCTCAGTAACACTAGAGCCTTGTGTTTTTATAGGATCATTATTGGAGTTTTGGAGCAGGCACTGATTGTGATTGTTGAATTTAATTATCAAAATCTCAGGCGAGGTTGAGCCTGAGAGGTGAGCCCCATAGCCCCGCACCCCAGGTACCTGGCTATGCCTCTGCCTCCAAATCCTTTATAAACCCAGATATGATATTAATTTGACCACATCCTCCAACAATGAAGTCTACAACTTACTTGTGCATTGACTAAATCACGATTTTCTTATAATTGTTTGAAATCTACAACCACTCAGTTTAAAGGCGTGTCCCCTTGTTTCTACTATTGTTTGAAAGAGTAACCATTCCCTGTGAACCTATTCCAGATCACTCATGATTTTATAAACCATCGTTATTTATTTATTTATTACCTTTTTTTATACCGACATTCGTGGGTACATCATGCCGGTTTACAGAATAACTGAAAGGGGAAAAAATACAATGAACCTGGGGGAGGGGGGGGGGGGGAGAGGGGAGCAGCGAGGAAGGTAAGAGGAGCGAGCGCAGCGAGGGGAAAAACAGACAGAGAGAAAAAATTAGGAACAGTACCCAGTGGAAAGCAGGGTACAGAGGTGGAGGAATAACCGAAAGAAGAGACTAAATAACATTGCAAAAATATACATACAACAAGGCACTAAAATCAACCGTTGCAGATATCTACCATCTAAAAGGAAACCGAGTATACTATCCATAGCACTAAATAGAATCTATATACAATATTGCTATCAATAAAGGTAAGGTGGGCTAGGAACAGGAGAAAGGAGGGTAAAAGTTGCAGGGGGAGGGGAGACATAAAAGTTACAAGTACGGAGGAGAGGGGAGGCAAAGTGTCCGATGAATAGGGCTCATTCTCAGATGGAGTAAAGGGAGAGGAGGGACTAGATGGGGTTCTGGAGCAGGATAGGCCTGTTTGAAGAGCCATGTCTTGACCCCTTTTTTAAATTTCCGGATGCAAGGTTCAAGAGGGAGCTCAAGTGGCATGGTGTTCCACAGGGTGGGGCCTGCGATGGAGAGGGCTCTTTCTCTAGTGGAAGTGTGGTGTGCAATTTTAAGAGTGGGGGTGTCGAGAGTTCCTGTGAGAGCGGTTCTGGTAGGATGACTGGAGGATCGGGAGCGGAGCGGCTTCTTCGAGCCAGGCGTGATTGTGGTTGTGCAGGGAGTTGTGAATAATGGTGAGGGGTTTGTATCTGATGTATCCAAGCTGAAGAGCCCTGACATGTTTAGCTTTTCTTTAAGTGAGGTGCTCCATCCCCTTACCACTTTTTGCCCTTCTCTGTATCTTTTCTAGTTCTGCTATGTTGTTTATATTTTAGATGGGGGTGACCAGAACTGTACACACTGTTCAAGATGAGGTTGTACCATTAATTGATACAGAGGCATTCTGGTTTATTCAATATGTTATTTCTATGGGGCATGGTTGCCAAGTTCCTCATATCTTGGAATAGTTTCCTATATCAGAATCCAATCTCTTGCAGTCGCATGTGGGAGTGGGATGCTTCTGTGTAATCAGGAGGCTGAGGGGATTCAGGAAGGTAACAGTTAGCAAATCCAATCCTGTTAGCTATCAAGAAAACCATGCCTTCACAGCAGCTCATGCAACTAGTAAGAAATGCAGTAGGGAAAAGGGGGAGAGGAAGAACAAAGAGAGAGGGTGGAAAGAGAAGGCCAAGAGATATACAGGAAGCAAACTGAGAAGAGAAAAAGAGAGACAGAATATGGGATGCTGCCTCCTTTCCCACTCCATCTTACTGTATGTCCTTTTTTATATTCTCCCATTTTACTGCTCTCTCCTCATACCAGGGATGTGCTTTCATTTGAATCAAATGGGTAAAATAAGACAAATGAGGCTATTTTTGTTTCATTCATGGCCTCCCAAAACAAATGGAGGGGGTCCCTCAGATGAGATGTAAGTTTTTGTCTCATTCATTTATTTTTCTCATTCAAGTCCATGGCCCATTGGAGTCTATGGCTGTGTACTGCTGAGCACATAAACAACTGGTAGCTATAGCAACCCACTCTGGGATATGTGACCTCACATCCTTATCAGAGATGAGGCAGTCAAGTTGGCAAGGAATCTACACAGAGGACAAATCACAATGTAGGATCTTTTCAACTAGTTTATAACTGCTATCTGGAGCAAATGACACTGATCTGCTCCCACTGTAAACTCTGAGCATGTGCAAGAAGCTCTATATTTCCCATCTAGCACTTGTAGAGAAAGATGTGTTTGAAGAAGTCTTCTCAAGGTTTTATAAATTTGATTTCCAGTGCTTCTGGAAAGTCTGGTGCATAATAAGTAGGGTAGGATGGGTAAATAAAGGACAATTATTTACCCTTTTAAATAATACTAAAACAAGAAGACACTCCATGAAACTAACAGCCAGCAGATTCAAAACAGATCGTAGAAAGATACTGGAGGGTTGGCCACAAAGCTGGAGAGGCAGGAGTTTTCAGGATGGTTTCTTTGTTACAGAGAGTGGCACAATATGACAAAGACAATGGATGATGGGAGCTGTTGGGTGATTCATTGCTTTCCATACTTGCTACACCTTGCAGTGAGGGTTGCCTTGGTGATGGGGCCAAGAACCACACGTCTATTCCTGAAGGACCTGATAACCTATTTTCCTGCATCTCTTTATTTCCATTAAAGCATGAAGGGAGGGCAGCTTCTTCATGAGAAACAGGAAGAATTTATGATGCCTCATAAGCATCTGATTCAAGATGCTGGAGCCCACTGGAACTCCAGTCATATGATGCTGCAGAGGTTAGTGGTGCATCACTCACCCCTTCAAGATCTGCCACTGGAAACAGAGATAGGTGTGGCTTGCCCTCAAGGCATCATATTTGGGTAGTGATGAGGCAACTGATGGAAATCCTGAAGCCCTTCAAGGAAGCCATGGAAGATCTGAGTTTCAGAAGTGCCACATTGGGAGGGATCATTCCTATATTAAATATTCAGAAGGAAAAATTAAAGGATTTCTATGAGCAAGAAGGAATGGAAGCAGAAGTGTGGCAATTTCTGGACTCCTTGCTGCAGCAGGTTCAGGAGAGATTGAAAGCTCTGACACAAAAAACACATACATGCTTGCCACACTATGATCTACAGTAAAAGGAAATATCACCCTCCAGTCCTAGCATCTCACATTTATGAAGGAGATGCTGGTAGCTAGGGTGCATGAATAAGAGTGCCAGAAGCAGAAGTAGATGCACAGTGGGGATATAGCACAGAAAAGAGTGGCCATTTCACAGAACAGTACAAGAATGAGCAGCAACCTGTCAGCTATCACTTCCTCTCCTACCTCAATACCAAAGCCATGTTGCCCACAAAGAACAATCTCTCCTGAAACAGGCCATGGCTGAAGCAGCTGGCAAGAGAGACCCTTGGCTTACCTCAGCAAAGAAGAACAAAGGAAAAATTTCAGAGGTACACTATCTTGTAGGGATGTGCAGAGCAAAAGTTTAAGTTCATATGTCCATATGTCCAAAGGGGGTCCCATTTGCGGTCAATATGGACATAAACAGAATTCAATGAGTTGAGTATATGTCCATATGTGCAAATAAAAATTTAAACCCCTCACCCTCCTTAATCCCCCCCCCCCCCCCCCAAGACTTACCACAACTCCCTGGTGGTCCAGGGAGTTGTGGTGCTCCATCCCCTTACCACTTTTTGCCCTTCTCTGTATCTTTTCTAGTTCTGCTATGTTGTTTATATTTTAGATGGGGGTGACCAGAACTGTACACACTGTTCAAGATGAGGTTGTACCATTAATTGATACAGAGGCATTCTGGTTTATTCAATATGTTATTTCTATGGGGCATGGTTGCCATGCCCCATAGAAATAATAGCTGACCCCCCCAAGCTGGCCAAAAGTTCCTTTTGGGCCGAACGAGCGTTCCGGCGCGAACCCGCGGGGAATCACGTGACGCCGCGTCACTCGGATGTGGCGCCGACGTCACGTGCTCCTCGGAAAGGCTTTCAGAAATGGCGTCCTCACTCCTCGCTGGATCACCAGGGAGTTGTGGTAAGTCTTTGGGGGGGGGATTAAGGAAGGTGAGGGGTTTAAATTTTTATTTTGGATCAACAATCGCGATTTCCAACTTATTCAACATAGCTATGTTGAATAAGTTGGAAATCCGATCGTTTATGTCTTATCACTTTTTTAAGTTAAAAAAAAAAAAAAGTAGTGTTTTACATTTATGTTCAATACGAATGCACACCCCTACTATCTTGCAGAGCCCATCGAGGATATGGACACACATACGCTGGCATATTTGGCACACAAGTCAGCAGTCTGATCACACATAACCACGGTGGCTCAGCACTGTCTTTCCTACACACCAATCAGACTGCCCAGTAAATGTGTCCTCTCAATGGCAAGGGGCATCGGGAGCACTCATCATTCAAGACTGGTGCCAGAATTGATGGAAAACCTGGCCTTTTTGAAAATCAATCTGCCTTTGCTGGCCTTTCCACAATTTCCATGCACGTGGCAAGATGACTAAAAGCTCCTTGAAGTTCTTGCTGCCACTCTGCCTGTCTTCCATGCCCCAGATAAACCACCTTAGGGGTGTTACTACTGCTCTACCTACCTGCTATGCCCCAGATATACCACCTTGGGGGTCATGCTGTTAAGATGCCTACCTGACATGCTTATGATGTACTAGCATGGGAGTTTTGGTGCCTCCGTGTTGTTTGCTGTTTGCATCTCATAAGAACATAAGAATTACCATGCTGGGTCAGACCAAGCTCCATCGAGCCCAGCATTCTGTCTCCAACAGCAGCCAATCCAGGTTGCAAGTACCTGGCAGATACCATAAAATAAATCTAATTCCTGTTACACTCTCTCAGGATAGCAATAACTTTCTTTAGTATACCTAGCTAATAGTTAGTTATTTAACAGCTTTTCTATACCGATATTAGTAGGCACATCATATCGGTTTACATCAAACAATAGATGAAAAATACAATGAACAGGGAAAGGGGAGGGGGACAACATAAAGTAGCATGGTGCAAGAACGGTGCTGCAGCTAGAGGAGGCTATAATGGTGAGCCTGAAAAAGGAGAACTGGAGAGGTAACAGATTGAAGTAATAATTTAGAAAGGCATGAGGTTAGTGGTAAGGTGAGAAGGTGAAGAGATCGGGTACATGGATCAATATAATATAATATTAATATAATATTATATTATTATAATATTAATATAATATAATATTATTATAATATTAATATAATATAATAATGTGTTATAGACATTTCCTCCAGGAATTTGTCAAAACCTCTTTTAAACTCCCCCTATGCTAGTCATGACCTCTGGCAATAGATTCCACAGCTTGATAGTGCACTGAGTGCACTGTGATCTGTTTTGAATCTGCTGGTTGTTAGTTTCATGGAGTGTCTCCTTGTTTTAGTATTATTCAAAAGGGTAAATAACTGTCCTTTACCCGTTCTTTTGCAAGCTGAAGAGCCCTAGCCTAAGTAGTCTCTCGTCACAGAAGAGATTTTTAATTCTACTATTTTGCAGTGATATCTCACGAATTAACTGTGACCAATAACATCAGGGACACGGTTGTGGAAGGCTGGTGTTGAGACAGCAGAAAGGATCTGGCAGGATGGCTCATTTATAAGCCACTGTTCTGGCGCAGGATTTTTTGGCTGTACTTTTCCACCCATGATGCTTTCCATATAAATCCATAGAGATAGAGTGGCTTGATTCCAATCTCTCAACACCTACCTGAAGAAGAAAGTCATGAGGCCTTGAAATGACAAGGGAGAAAAGCCCATTTTGGAATGCACCAGACATTCCAGAAGCTCTGGAAATCAAATTTCTTTTGAAGCATGAGGTTCTTATTACAAAAAGCAGTTGTAAAGTTGCAACATTTTGGATATCAGTGGGCAGAAATGCATTTTGGATATCGGTGGGCAGAATGCAAAAGAAAAGAACAGAGATGCTTACTGTGTATAAGTGTGTAAGTAGCTAATGAATCTACTCCATTTGGCCTTAGTGCCAGTGAATACTATATTATTTAATGGACACGTGATTGGCCTTTTAAAGTACTATATGAACAAAAAAGCAATCCTAGCTGTATATGGCAGACATGTATTTATTACATTACACACCTAGAAATTCATAAGACAAATCAGACTTCTATATCATAAGTGAATATATAGTTTTTATTATTTTTAAAATATATCGGAGATCCATATTCAGTTACTGTCCAGATAGTAAAGTTAGTCGAATAAACTGATCCGGCTAACACTGGAGGTACATTTGTACATCCGCATTATTGAGAATAGCTGACTATCTGTTAGCCGGATAACATTATCCGGCTAACTTTGACAGATCTTTGGTGTGACTAGACGTAGCCAGATACATTATCCGGCTAATTCTGAATATAAATTATCCAGCTACTGTAACTCCTCCCAAAATGCTCTGGGAACACCTCTAAGTTATCTGGCTACATTTTAGCTAGATAAGTATTCAAATATTCATTTAGCCAGATAACTTCTGAGTTATTTGATTAAATGAATACGGTCCTCTTGGGATTTTTTTTTTTTTTTGTCTGGCATGGACATTGGAATCCGATCCACAGAAGAGAAAAATGTATGAAGTGTGGTTGCTGTAAGAACAGCATTGCATACCACAACAGACATCGAGTTAATAACTCGAAGTTTGCTTGTTTTAAATAAAGCATCACTAGTATTTTTTCAAGCAGTGACTTGATTATTGCCTGTCATTGCTTTTGATGCCTCATTTACCCATTGGTGTAACATTTTAACATAAGGAATGTTTGATTTCCAAGCAACAATGATTAAGATGTTTTAAGACTTCATTGTCAGGTACAAATTTAGCATTCATCATGATATGCAATTTTGTGTAAATTGTATTTATATTGCTTTATGTTAATTTTCAATTTGAGATTTACTGTGCAGTGTATAATAAAACTTCTGGCATCTTATCCATAAAACTCAGCTCATACACATGACATCTCTCGTCTCTTGATTTTTGTATATATGGAAACTATACGTGATCTGTGTGGGCAAACTTATTTGTTAAGCATCACTACACACGTAGCTTTACTGGCAGTGAGAGGAGGCATTCTCGGGGACTGGGTCATGGGGAGGGATTTGCACTTTATGTGCAAAATTTTGAATTATGTAAAAGTACTCGCCTTTTTTTTTTTCCTTTAGGGTTATTACTTGCACAAATTGGCAGGCATAAAGGTGTGTGCGCAATTTTCAAAGGGAATGCATGCAGGCAATTTCACTTTGAAAATTAATGTAAGGTCCATAGCCTTTTGTGCTGATGTGGGCAGTTACAAAATTATCCTCATAAAATACAGATAATTTCCACATAGCTAAAAGAAAAGTTTAAACTAGCAATATTCCGGAAATATTAGTAACATTAAAATGTTTTCAGTTAGGAGCAGTCCATGTCATGCTTTCATGATCTGTATTGGAAAAAAAAACACCTTTTCATAAATTATCTATTATTTATTTATTTAAACTCTCTTCTATACTGTCATTAAGCCAGTAGCCGTCACAACGGTTCACAATGAGGCACATAAATTAATGTTGCTTAAATGGGTTTTATTTTAACAACTAACAGGTGCCTGTAAGATATGGTACATAGTTTCATAATAAATAATAATTGGTATGTGAGGTAGTTTATGCTTAGTTTTATCATTAATGGTTTTAAAGTATATTAGAGTCTACATGTTATTCTTTACTGTTTGGAAAAGTAAAACATACTCAATTGAGTAGGTGGAGCGTGTTGATGTTCAAACTCATTGCTTTCTACGTGTTCCTGGATTCTATTCTCCATTCTCTTTGTGGTATGCTTGTTCAAATAGCCATGTTTTTAGGCTTTTTCTGAATAGTTTAATGTCTCTTTGCAATCTGATTTCTGAGGGCATGGTGTTCCATAATATAGGCCCTGTAAGGATAGGGCTTGGCCCCTTACTTGGGTTAGTCTTGCTGTTTTGACTGAGGGAGTAGTTAGTAGTGCTTTGTTTGCTGATCTCAGGTTTCTGTTGGGGACGTGTACTCTGAGTGCTGTCTTCAGCCAGTCTGTTTTTTCGTCATAAATTAATTTATGTATGGTGCAAAACGTTTTGTATTGTATTCTCTGCTCAATGGGTAACCAGTGTAATTTGATTAGGGTATCAGTGATGTGGTCTCTTTTACTTTTGACCAGCCTGTGTGCTCTGTTTACAGATATTAGGCCCTGTTGTCTTAATTTGTGCTCTCGCTCCACATATGCTGATTTCCTGTGCATTCATGATAGAGAAACCTTTCAAAATGGCTTATTGGCTAAGAGCCCCCTTTGCATTTGAAGGCTGACGCTTCTCTCACATACAGAGGGGTTCTGTGCACCTGGAAAAGCTGAAGATCAATCCAGCTCGTCAATTTGCTTTTCCCTCTCCTGGGCCGATGCAATAAAGAGCGCCCAACCTAGCGCACAAGTTTACCTGCTGTTGGATGCCTGTTTTGGATGCGCTAGACTAGCACCCGATGCATTAAGGGGATTAGCGCATCCAAAACGCGCATCCAAACAACTGCTTAGCCTATAGCGCTCATCACATGTAAATTCCATGTAGATGAGGCTATTAGCTATTACCCTCTGATGCATAAAATCCCCCATCGCCCAATGCAATGCACATTTGTTAACACAGCAAAAACTCCAGCCCCGAAGCTGGTATTAAGTCATTCCATGAGTCAAGGGCTCATGGCAACAGCTGATTTTTCAAGTAGGTAACCTACTGACCCCACAACATAGAGGGCTGGATAGATCAACAGAGCCCGCACCCATAAAAAGTTAGAAAAAAGGCACTGGAGCATGCAAACATAAAAGCTTACTTTTTCATTTTTAGGTTGTTTTTTTTTAAGTTGTTTCAGCAGCCTGGTGCCTATCAGCAGCTATTCAGCCTTGTGCTGCTTATATCTGTGCTGATGGTTACAAGAAATCCTCGATTCATCTGCGCGCACAAATATTGCACGTCCAGCAGTGACATCTCGCGCTTACTGGCTGCGGGCAACCGGCCATAGCATGCATGAGTGAGCCGGGAAGAGGAGGAGGAAGCGCCAAGCTCAGGGGCAGATGCAAATGTGGGAGCACACACAGCCCTGTCTCTGGGCTCCCGATGCATTTGAGCACTAGGGATGCACAATTTTTCCCTCGCACATCCTTTTTAAATGCAGCAGCCCAGGAGAAGTGGCTGTGTGCGCGTTCAACAGCAGACCAGTCTGGACACGCAGTTTTGCCATCTTATTGCATCAGCCTGCTTGTGGACTGTTTACTAACCTGGGAAGCTGTAGGATAACATTTGTATCTCTCACAGAAAAAAGTCATTTTGAAAAGCAAGTAGGAAATTGACTGGAGGGAATACCTCTATTAAGCTACCAAATGTACGTAAGTATGTACTGTATTTTGTTTTCTATTTCATCCTTCCAAAAATGCTGAAAAGGAGTCATAATATAGCATGAAACAGCCACAGACAAAACAAAATGAAACACACAAATGTTTAAAGTTGCAAGGTTTCAGCCTTCTCTAAACAATAGATTACATTCAGCAGTATAATAAAGGCTAATGTTTCTGAGCCTAATGAAAATATCATTCTTTCCAAATACTTTTTTCCTATAGCAAATTTAATTTTTAGCATGCTGACACTGATATTCCCTGTCTAGTGTTTACATAAAGTCTTGGTACTGGAACAATTAAAACATGCTTCTTTATCAGTGTCTCTGCTATATCAAAAGAAAAGTAGAAAAAAATAATCCCAAATAGGGGTATTTAGACTCTTAGGGCTTGATTTTCAAAGTGATGTACATACATAAAACCCTGATCTCTGCACGTAAGGGGCACTTTAAAAATCAACCGGGGAGAGGGGCAGTTGTGTGGGTATAACACAATGTTACAGTTTCCTCCTATCTGTTCCCACCTCTGGATTCCAGTTGGTATTCATTCAATCTGAAGGATCCAAGAATACTGCAAACAGAGAAAAATCCTTCTTCCCCTCATCCACATATACTCAAAACACACACAACTGAACTCACTAAGATCACCAGTCACTAGCTCATGGATCCAGGCAGGCAAAAGGTTCAATTAGGTCTTATCTGCTAATTGGCTTTCCTCGAGTCCTGACAGACCATTAACCTGTGGGAATCTCCCTCCCACCAGCAGATGGGGACAGAGTGTGAAAGCTTTCTCTCTGATATCAATACCATAAAGGTTGGCCCAGCAGAGGGGAAGTCAGTAGTCTGTTGCCAAAGCATGGCTTGTTACTTATACTCTTATATACTCTTTTTTTTTTTTTTTTTTTTTAATCTAAGGAGACATATCAGCTCGTTACCTGGCCTACTTCCTTGTCTGTTTTGTCCTCCTCAAGGTGGCAGTTTCCTTGATATTATAGGATGCAGGTTCCCTACTTTCTGCAGTAAGGGGTTCATGACATGTCACAAAAAGAAAGGCTTACTCGCGTTTATTTAAACCTGCTCTATATCTGGAGTAAGTGATCGTAAACAGCTTGAAATACTAAGTGTTTTTGAAATGGAGAATGCTGAGGCTGAAGATCCAAAAGGGTCTTGATGACCTGCAGATGGATTGGGCAAAGTGGAAGGCTAATTGTTAACACTGGTAATCTCATTGCTGCACTCATGTTAGAAAATCTCTGGAATTACATGCATAAAACTCGACTCACGGGGTGGAGGGGGGGGTATATATGCATGTAAATTACGGGAGTAAAATTTCTATGTATGTATATTTTAAATTAGAAGTAAAAATACATGGGTATAATAGCTACATGCCATTTATACAGATAAATTCCAAAAGTAGCAGCTTTGCCATCACTTATCCAGATAAATTCCAATTAATCCATTTAAGCAGCAGCTTTACCACTGTTTATTCAGCAAAATCAGATAGCCAAATAAGTACGACAAGTGCTTCTTATCTGGCTAAGTAAGATAGACAGGTCTTTCAAATAGAGCTACTTATCCTGATAAATAGCACAATTTAAGTAGCTGCATTTGCAGGTTACATTTGTGAGTATTTTATAACCTGTGCATATCATGTACATGCAGATTATAAAATCAGAAGTAGATTTTTGCCTGCCCATATACATGCGTATATGGGCGTATTTAAAGTTATCTTCCTTGTATTTATGATCAGCTCCAATGCTGCATTGTACACCATGAACTAGAGTAGCAGGTGGAGAGGTCAAGATTGTTGCATTTAGAGATGGACATTAGGTTTTCAAAATGAATCCAAACACATTTGAACACAGGCAGAGTGTACTTTCGTAATCTTTATAAAAGATCTGGAAAAAGCACATGACCAGAAATTTGATCTGTGCACAAGCAATAGGCTGATCCATGCCTAGTTCATGATGAACTACAATGGAAAATAAGTATTCTAGCAGTATCTTGTATTTCAGTCGTTCTGCATATGCTTATCCACTGCCATATCCGGGCAGCTTTGCAAGAATCGTCAATGTGTAGTGCTGAGGAGTGAGGTGTGAGAAAGAACAAGAGTCAGACAGGTGTCAGGAAGAGTAGGAAGCTTTGAGAAAAAGTAGTAGTGAATATTAACAGTAAAAGAATATTAGAGAAAAGAAGCTGAAAAATGAGAATAACCCGATCCTAGTTCTAGACCTAGACTGTTTTTGTCTCTTGTTTGAAATTATCAGTATGCTGCTGCTTTTGTGTATGCAGCAAAAGAGACAGTAGACAGTGTGCATTAGTAACATTCATATACGTATGATAGAGAACATAAGAACATGCCATACTGGGTCAGACCATCAAGCCCAGCATCCTGTCTCCAATACTGGCCAATCCAGGCCATAAGAGGTTTACAAAATCATGAAAGGACTTGAATGGGTAAATGTGAATCAGTTATTTACTCTCAGATTATAAGAGGACTAGGTGGCACTCCATGAAGTTAGCAAGTAGCACATTTAAAACAAATTGGAAAAAAAAAATGTTTCACTCAATGCTCAATTTAACCTCTGGAATTCACTGCCAGAGGATGTGGTTAAGGAAGCTAGGATATCTGGGTTTTAAAAAGATTTGGATAAGTTCTTGGAGGAGAAATTCATAAATTGCTATTAATCAATAGGTAATAGCCACTGCTTGTTGCCAGCATTAGTAGCATGGGATCTATTTAATGTTTGGGTACTTACCAGGTATTTGTGATTTGGCTTGGCCACTGTTGAAGAGAGGATGCTGGGCTTGATGGACCCTTGGTCTGACCCAGTATAGCATATTTTATGTTCTTATGTATGGCTGAAGCAGATGGTGTCAGTGTGTCTGAAGTTAGTGACACAGTCCTTGGGTCACTATAATGTTGACTTTAAAAAATAATTGTTGGAAAGTAGTATAAACAGAGGCATGCTGCTGACATGCATTGTGTATGTGAGGGAAGACATCTACTTTCAGCATATTAGTGGTAAAAATAGTATTAAGGTTACGTACCAGACAGGCATTGCCAGGGTACCTTCAATGAGTGTGATCTGGATGCAGAGCCTGATTTTCAAAAGCATTTACGTGCTTAAAAATGGGTTTTACATTGTAAATGCACTTTATCCGTGTAAGTGGGCTATCGAAAATTGCTACAATATGTATCATTGAACTGTCCATAGGATTAACTCTCGGGTAAGTGCACTTTACATGCATAAAAGGCTTTTGAAAATTGTTACGATAGTAGATAACATTTATGCGAGCAATTCCTTTGAAAATTCAACTGTCAGTGAGGGACTAGCAATTTTGATGTCTTTCTTTTCTGTTGTGAGAATCATTTAGTATAATATTAAGGATGATTCACTATGGAAAAAGATCTTGATAAATCAGGCAATTTGTGAGTGGCAGCACACAGAAGATATCTACAATAGTGTGTACTAGTGGTGACATATAACATGCATACCACACACAGGTGGTGCAAAAGTATTTGCAGTACAAGTGTAACAAAACAAATTGCACAAGGCTATCTTTCTTGCTGTTTTTTGGTTTTAATTTGATTTGTTCTGGTTGAAGAGAGATGGAACATTGCCAGTAGCTGCAGGATCAGACAGTAATACGGAGACAGTTCCATTATATCTGGCAATAACAGATGATGTAATAATATACTAGCAATTGTCAAAATGACTAACAGTAGCAGAATGGGATTTCAGTGGAAAGAGAGTAGATAAAAAAAAAAATTAACAAAACTGGAGCCAGCCCATTGTTATGGCAGCAGGTAGTTCCCCACAAGCCTTCTCATTTGTCAAAACCAACAGCGCCACATTGACAATAGTCTCAGTCTGGCACAGTCAGTAATCTGCTTGTCCATCCTGCTGTAGCTCCTTAGGGTCCATAACTAATTAATGTCTTCAAGGACTGCTGTGGCTAACCCTTCCATCCCAAGCTGACTCTTAACCCCTGGGAGGGGCCTCTTTTTATGGGGGCAAAGCTCTCGCTTATGGCCCAGAGACAATGAGAGAAGGTCTCCAGTGAGTGTCAGAACTGTCGGTGCTTTTCATGGGGGTGAGAGGCTGAAATGATTCAGTCTGGAACAGGTCTGGGTATTAAAATAATAGTTTACTGATTGATAATAATAAAGTCCATTATCCAGGCGTGTGAGTTTACATCTGATCTGATCAATGGTGCATTAATGATTTTCCTTGGTAGGTAGGTGTCCAAAATCCGGACGTCTGGGTGGAGCCCGTGTTGATTTTAATTGTAAAAACTCTCCCAGCTCCTGTGCGGGAATCCTGTTAAATGGGTCCCCACAGTCACTTCAAAAATCCTCCCTTTGGTTATCTTCTTCCCAGCCCGACCTGGTCACTTGGTGCTGGAGGAGATCCATTTGGGGGTCTCCTAATCTTGATCTTCTTTCATACTTTAGTTCTCACTTCAGGGGATTTTTCTTGGGGGGAAAATCTTTGGGCTCAGACTAGTTCTCAGCTCTTCAGACCCAGTGGGGAAGGGGGATCCAAAACCTCCCCACTCTTAAGTCTAAATAATATTTTAGAAAGTTAAAATGGGTATCTTCCCTGCCCTCACTGTCTCTCGCAGCAGGATCCATCACTGGTGCTTGCCTACCTAGGGTTTAGGGTAGGCTCACAGGTCTTTTGCTCCCTGTAGAGAGCCCCTTTGCCCCAAACGAGAATCAAGATTAAAATCGATCTCTCTGTAAAACAGGAGAAGAACCCTCAGGCAGAGCGTGCCCTGGGAAGTGTCACTTCTAAAAGAAACTCCTTCGGGTGAGACTGGGAGGCCTCACCAGAGTGTGGAAAAAATACATCTTACTCTCTAACTGAATCCCATGGCGTGCTAACAAGGCTGGGTTAAATACTCTTCAGACATCCAATCCAGACTCTCCAGGTGGGAGGGACTGAGAGGTATGGATAGCTTCTCACTAGAGTGTGTTACGTTATAGGCACAGTGACATCTGGTGGCCAGATCCGGAGGGCCTGCCACATTGCCAAGACAAATAATATGAGAAGCTACAGAAAGACAGTCACACTGGTATTGGAAATATTCTTTCCCCCTCAGTGGGAAACAAGAGTCCCAAGTAACTTTGTACGGGAGGGATACCTTCCTGCTTCAGAACGCAGATGCGCTTCCATATCTGGCAGTCATAGCATTGCAATGAAATTATCACAGCCTACTGAGGCTCAGGAGTAGCAGTATCCTGTTGCTTTTACAGCTAGATAAAGGCGATATTTACAGAAAAGGAATAGAGAAGGAAAACCTGTCAAATTAGCTCTTCTGAAATAGCCTATGGTTTTTGTGCTGCTCACTGAAGTCTGGGCCTTTTCTCAGATCCCCGTTCTCCTTGTGCAGAATTCTGCTCTATCCTTCCCCAAGAGTGAAGGGTCTGTACCCAGTGTTTAGAAGAAAGGAGAATTATTTTTTGCATGGCAATGCAAAAAATATAGGATGGTTTTTAACCAAAATATTGCTGTTATCTTTCCAAATGCTATATTACAAATACACTCAGTAAGAAAGATGGAAGTGTAACCCACTGTTACTTAATCCCTTTGGTATAATTCAGTCACTCCCAGGAGAAGAGAAATTTGGCCTAGTCTGAGGGAATTGGGCATGCTCCTGTAGAGAATATGAGTCAGACCGTGAGGAAACAGACCGTGAGGAAACAGCTGGAGAGGAAGGAAACTGCCGTTATCAGTGAAATGGCTGCTGTGTTTACCCATCTAGCTCTCTGATAAAGTCTCGGACTGCTCTCAGAGAGCATCATGCACAATATTATGTGAACTTCCAGGATGAAGAATCTCTGGTGAAGAGTACATTTATGTAAGGACTATGAAGGGAGCTTGAAAGTGAATTATAACTGTGAATTGACTCTTGGACTGTTTGTTAAACCTGGAATAATGTGCAGATTTATTATGAAGCTGAGATCATGGCTCGGATAGTAAAACTCTATGCCATCTGAATCAAACAGCAGATTAACATCTGTTTTAGTGTCAAGGAGTTAACATCCATGATTTTTGTCAGTGTAATAACCTCTTGCCATATTGCCAAATAAATTCAGCAGGCTGGAAACAATTCTGCTGGTGTGGAGGTTGGCTTTTATTAAGAGCTGCACCAATACACTGAGCAAAACAGTCTCTAGAACCCTTTTTGAAGAGAAGACATCCTTGTAAACCCTGATTGCCTTCACTGTTAGCTGAAAGAACAGTTTTACACTGTTGCAGCAGTATTAGGATATCACAAAAGGATAGAGGAATAGGAACAGGAAATGCTATATTCATGGCCCTCAAAGGGGAGTGGAGCCTATTCTAATGCCACCTGCAGTTTTAAGTTGGAAAATTTAACATCAATTTAAAAAAGATTGTAATAGGCCTTACAACTACCTGTGCCTGAAGACTTTGTTTCAGATTTTATCCTCTCTTATTCCCCGGGAATTATACTAAGAATTCTTCTCTGACTGCTCTGTGCTCTCTAGCAGGCTGATTGTCTTCTCCTGCCTTTGCCCAGATTCCTGTCCAAAACCCTAAAAGTCTGCATATCATTTCCCCCCTTCTCAAAGAGAAAAGAAGCAGCTGGGGAATCAGTTCTCAAAGTGTGGCCTTTTCTGTGATTGCCTAGCAGGATGCTCTGGATAGAAATACTTTAATGAAACCTCTGCAAATCTTTTCAGTTGGAGGCACAAACCTGAGTATTTCCATTCAGTCTTTTCTCTTTCTGACTTGAGGAACTATTTTTTTATTTTAACCTATTGGAATTGAATCTGCTCAGAATCTGCTGACAAGGTATTGTTTCAGGGAGCGATGTTCACAGCCTTCCCTATATTTTCGTGTTACTGTTTTGTTTTTCTTGAAGGAAAATGGTTTGAACTTGGACAATCTGTAAGCATATGTAGAGTAGACTTTCATGACTGCTTTATTTGCTTAGTGGCCCTTTTTTTTTTTTTTTTTTTTTTTTTTTTTTAGAATTTTCTACTATTTGTATATATTTAATGAGGATTTAAAGAATGCGAACATATAGTATGAGGTAGGTACTGGATTCTACGGGGTAATGTTCAAAGGCATTTATGCGTACAAACCTAGTTTTTTACGCGTACGTGCTCTTTCAAATTAGTCCCAGCGGATGTGCATAAATGTATGTGTGGAATACAGTTTCATGAATAGTCCTACATGCATGCTAATTAGGCATTCTGGGAGATGGAGTTGAAGCAGAAATGGGACTTGTGCGCATACTTTCGATTTTCAAAAGCATGTCTATATATCCCCATGCACAAAGTTATACCTGTTCTTGACTGCTTTGAATTTGCAAAGTAGATTTCTGCACATAAATCCGCTTTGAAAATTCTGGGTAGAGTGTCTGCAGTTAAAATATGCCCGCAGAATTTATCCTAAGGGGCTGTTTGAAAATTACCCTTTGTAAGTCTAGGATTTGTTCTTGGGTTTCGTTTTTTCAATTACCAATCCTCTGAAGTTTTGAAAACCTTTGGCATAGGATTACTTTCCAGTAGAAAGACTTCCGCCTGCCAATAAGGATAGTTTGAAAGGGAGAGCAGAGAAAATGATAGGGAGAGCTGTGCTAAAGCTCCAGGAGTTCAGTCAGTTAAATCACTGCATTGATTGCACCGTCTAAACATGGTTTTTCAATTCATTATTTCCATGCACTGTGACATGACCATTCCATGGTAGGTTGGGAAGGGGAACGCTTCCCTATAGTACTGTTTTAAAATATGCTAATATATTTACACAAACACAAGCACATACATATCTATGAATATGAAATTCATAGGTACATTATAATATGGTAAAACATGCTAGGGCAATATCTCCAACCTTACAAGTTTTACTTTTGACATGTTAGGCTTGACAGATCCACTCGCTCTACTGCACTCATCATGAAATACTCTTATCGAGCAGGTGTATAGTTTTAATATATAAGTAATACTTACTCTAGTACATCTAAGCCCTTGATGGTGTGAATGTGTTATGTTCTTTTAAAGCTTACACTTACCAATTTTTCGTCTATGACAGGGATGACGAACGTCAATTCTTGAGTACCACAAACAGGCCAAGTTGTCAGGATATCCACAATGAATATGCATGAGAAAGATTTGCATTCAATGAAGGCGGTGCATGCAAATCTTTCTCATGCATATTCATTGTGCATATCCTGAAAACCTGGTCTGTTTGTGGCACTCGAGGACTGTAGCCCACCATCCCTGGTCTATGATGAAGGAGCTCAGAAGTCAAAATAGCAGCATGTCACTTGGGGAAACCAATTAATAATGGGTTTTCCATATGGAGGGTAATTTTTAAAGAAACTTCTGCTGATAAAGTAATGCTTTACCCAACAGAAATGGCCTTTTAGAAAAGTGTGAGACTGACACACACGTAAAATTACGTGCATAAGCACTGTATGCATGTACTTGTATGTGTATAGGTGAGAGGCGGTCGGGGGGTGGGGGGTGGAATCTGTGAGGGATTGGGGCTTTTGCAGCTACTGTTTGATTTCAAAAAGAATGCACATAAATTCTCTTGGCAAAACTATGCATGCAAATTAGTAGGAGTATACTTAAGCTTTATTGGGATCATTTCAAATCAAGAGTATGCGCACAGTTTCGCTTTGAAAATTAGTGTAAAGTCTGCAGGTAAAACATGCCTGCTGACTTTATTCCAGATGAATATTACCCCCACAAAGATTTAATTACATTGAAATTCTTATAAACCACTAATACAGGATACCCAGACATTCAAAGCAATGTGCAATATACATAAGAAACATAAAAACATAGAAACATAGAAATGACGGCAGAAGAAGACCAAACGGTCCATCCAGTCTGCCCAGCAAGCCACGCAGTTTATCCATTCCCCCCCCCCCCCCTTTTCTCCCTCCCACCCGTCACTATTGGCTTCCAGCACCCTCCGGCCCCAACTCCCTTCCACCCCTCCACCAATGCAGAGAGCAGCGCCGTATCTGCATCCCAGTGAACATCCAGCTCAATCAGGGGTAGCAACCGCCGCAACAAGCAGGCCACAGCCCTGCCCCATACTCTTACCCACCCCTGCTTTGTTTGTTTGTTTTTTTTTTTTTTTTTTTTTTTTTTTGAGATGGCAGCCCTCCATCCCTCCGCTCCGTGAAGGTGGAACACCAACCACTGGCCACTGGCATCCCGCTCCGTGAATGCCTCTGTGGCTACTGCCGCTCCGTGCAGTGTTTTGCTGCCTGAAGGTGGAACACCGGCCACTGGCATCCTGCTCCGTGAATGCCTCTGTGGCTACTGCCGCTCCGTGCAGTGTTTTCTGCCTCCTCTTTATTTACGCCCACTAGACTTGATGGATCCACAGTGTTTATCCCACGCCCCTTTGAAGTCCTTCACAGTTTTAGACTTCACCACTTCCTCCGGAAGGGCATTCCAGGCATCCACCACCCTTTCCGTGAAGAAATACTTCCTGACATTGGTTCTTAGTCTTCCTCCCTGGAGCCTCAGCTCGTGACCTCTGGTTCTGCTGATTTTTTTCTGACGGAAAAGGTTTGTCGTTGTCTTTGGATCATTAAAGTTTTTCAAGTATCTGAAAGTCTGAATCATATCACCCCTGCTCCTCCTTTCCTCCAGGGTGTACATATTTGTACACCCTGGAGGAAGGGCCCACTATTTCTATTATGAATATTTAACTTGATTAGCATATAGTTCTAGCAATTGTGTTAATTCAACAAATTGTATCCTTTAAAACTTTAGATTGAATATCGAGACATCACAAAATAAAAGATCAGTAAAGTGAAACACAACAGTTGTTGAACTTAAAGGCATTATCAGGACGTTATCCACTCTCGTCATAACAAGTTCAAGGCAGAGAACATATCCAAACGTACATAAAATATACAGAATTAAAAAGGAAAAAAAAATAAATTTGACTTACATTTACACCTAATCTGCTTGTTCAGTCAGGCATGACTAAACATACAAGGACCACATCCAGTCTCTACCTATTAAATCAACACCTAAGAAGGTCTTTCCTGGTTAAAAGCCAACTTCAACAAATGCATTTTCAACACCTTTCTAAAGGATTGGTTTCATTCAATCATTGAAATGTGCTCAGGTAAAGAGTTCCACAGTAGTGGTCCTGCTACTGAAAAAACTCCTTCTCTGGTAATGTGCTAGCTTTATGGATGAAAATCTCAAGTATGTTCTTCTCTTCTGATCTTAACAACTGGGAAGGCCGGTAAACCTGCAGAAGCGAATCGAGCCAACAATCAGTATCCCCATACATTATAGTTTCTGGCTTACTTAGTTTAGCTTTTTTGATTTATTTAATCACCTTTCTAACATGAAAATCTACTTCCAAGTAGATTTGCAGTCATTGTTGAAGGAGTTTGTTGTACAATTGCTGCTACTGTTATTGAAAGTAGTGTGAATTCATCTGTATACAAGATGTTGAACGTTGACCCTGTGCACAGCCTGCAGTTCTGAAGGTCCTGTAGGTGCCATTATTCATGAAATCTTACTCCAGTACGGAACAAAATTGCATAAACAATAAGGGGTAGATGTTAAAAGGTTGCACGTAGGCGTACATGTGTACGCGCTACCCGGTGCGCATACATCTACGGCCGATTTTATAACTTGCACGAGCCACGCTGCCTTCCCCCGTTCCCCCAAACCTGACCTTCCCATCCCTTCCCCTAACCTTTCCCCCCACTAGCCCTACTCTAACCCCCCCAAATTTTTATCTTACCTTTTGCTCCTGCCTCTGGGCAGGCGCAAGTTGCACGCACCGGCAGCCTGCTGGCACGCGATCCTTCGACACAGCGGCAATGGCCCTGCCCCCTCCCCGCCCTTTTTTGCAAGCCCTAGGACTTACATGCGTCCCAGGGCTTTATGCACGTCGCTGGGCCTTTTTAAAATAGGCCCGGCACACGTAACCCTTTTAAAATCTGGCTCTAAAGATCTTGAAAAAATGTCAGTGGCAGTGCTTACTGGCAGCTAAAGTAAAAAGGAAATCGTCTTCGGTGACTTAAGAACCTAGATCTGAATGCTGGTATGCCACAGACCCAGTGAGATCTCTTATTTCAATCCCAGCAGTGTCCAGACCCCCTACCCTAGGATGGCTTTAGTGCCCACCCAGTGAGTTGATACACTGCCCACTCTTGCTTCCCACTGCTTACTCGCAGCTAAAGTAAAACTCTCAGATTAAACAGTAACTTGTTAGTTTTTTCAAAATTAAAATCCAGGCCTTTTGCTATGGAAGAAGAAATTGCATTTTTGCATTACAGGAATAATCTGGAGTCTGTGGTAAATCAGGCATGAAATGTTTCTTCTCCCTGGATGGTGATGTTTGTACTGAAGTTGGCATCAGGTTGTCATTTTTAGAAAATATTCATGAATGCCCATTGCTTTAGGATTACTCTATTTTTTGTTTGCTATTTTACAATCTCCAAACTATACTTGACTCTGGAGTGATATATTATTATAGGACCTATTTTAAGAGTATTATCATGGATGCTTTAAAAAATATTACTGTCAATGAGCCCTACATCTATTTTAACAAGCAGTTCCTTTTATGTATTTTTTTATATAGTCCTGCAGTAGTGGCAACTTGGCTTCTTTATTTTTTTTTTTGCCTGGCAGTTTCTTCCTGATCCCTTGGGCTTCTAGTTCAATCAGAGCCGGCTTCTATTGGACTATGGCATCATAAGCCCTAATTCACAACTACATAGGGTTCCCCTATCCATATTTTATATATCCTTGTTCCAATGCAACACAGCCCGGCCCATTCATCACAGCCAGAGCCTTTGGCCACAGGTCACAAACCACAGCTCTCTCCAGTACTCAGCTAACATGGACCCTAAGTCTGGTCTCTAGGTGTCATTATTGAGTGATGCCTGAGTCTCCCTCCCACTGCTGTCCCCCCTCCCCCCAAGGGTCTATAAATGATCCCCAACCCTAGCCAGCCCAGGAAACAGAGTTCTAGCTTAGGAATCAAACTCAGGTCTCCTGCTAGGGCTGCCAACTGACTCCAGTTTTTGAGGACATACTGACCCTGTCCTGATTGAACCCCACTTCCTATGTGGACTTGTAGTTCTGGTGTCCATGTTGATTTACCTAAGAAAAGCAAGACTACAAAATCCATGCATGCAGTTGAATAAAACCAGAACAAAGTCAATCTGTCCTGAAAATCTGGAGCCAGTTGGCAACCCTATCTTCTGTACGACAGTATGTAGCATTACTACTGAGCAATCAGGCTGGCCTAAGGATGTGGTGGCTTTTAAAGTTACTTTAAGAATGAAATTCTTGCATTGCCATCACTGTAGTTCTGTATATCACCTGAATCCATGTTAGAAACAAGAAAGGAGATTAGCTAAGAGGGCCAATTGTTAATCTATTTGCAGTGTGAATCCCTTAACAAAGACTGTTTTTAAAGTATTTGTGTTTAGCCTTACAAGCACAGATATATATATAGGAAAGCAAGACCTAAGTAAACCTCAGTCCAGTCTACTGGTAGTTGTGATAACTTGGTGATAGTAGCTTGGGAAACAGCCAGAAGGAATTTGGAGGCAGGCTCTGGTTGTTTCCTTTATGTGTCATTTATTTACAATGAAAGAAAATTCAAACAAACAAACAAATTCAGTTCACCTTATGTTCAGGTAGCATTCAGACATCACACATAGCAGGTCTTTGCTTAGAATGGGTTCCTGTCTGCTCCGCAGGGCCTCTCTAACCCTTCTAAGCCCTGAGTTCTTATTCAATTGTGAAGGGTTCCTCCCTTTACCCATTATTCCTTGCGGGTCTTGATCTTAAGGAAGACCGGATGAGACAGCTGTGCCTCGTCCCTTAAGGTGGACTGAGGGAGTTTCCTATAGACTCCCTCACATATCCTCCCCCCTCAGCTCACCCTTATTTGGGTGAGCACCTGCCTGCACCAGGGACACCTCTTGGGACAAGAAATTCATATTGGTGTTTTCCTTTTCTTCCTCTTATTGCATTTTATATCTGAAGGGCAGTAGGACTAGAAACAGTTTCATCATCCTCTCATTGGACTCCTTATTTATATTTATCCAAAAAAGTGGTTGGTGGTCCATTACGAATGTGAACTGCCATCCCAGCACAAGGCCTCGAAGGCTCAGTTGACTGCCAAGGCCTCCTTTTCAATTGTTAAATATCACCTTTCCCGTGGCATAAGCTTCCAACTAATGTATGCCACAGGATGTTCTTGGCCATCCGTATTTTGGACTAAGACTGCTCCCAAGCCTACTTCTGAAGCATTGGTCTGCAACGTAAAGAGTTTGGTGAAGTCTGGACTTTATCAAGACTGGTTCGGAGCACAACGCCTCTTTCAGAGTCCGGAAGGCCTTCTCTGCTTCAGCTGACCACTGGACCTTTTCCAGTGCTTTCTTCACCAACAGCTTTGTGAGAAACTCTGCCTTCTCTAAATAATTGGGGATACATCTTCTATAATACCCCGTTATGCCTAGGAACATTCTCACTTTTGCTTTTGTTTCGATTTTCCAGGTCTGCAGGTCTTGCCCTTCCCCGGGAAATAGCCAAGTTTTGGATTTCTTGCCACCTAGGAAGCACTTTTCAGCCATCAGTTCTGCTTTCCTCAGATGGGTTAGCATGGCTTGGAGTTGGCTTAGGTGTGTCTTCCAATCTGGGCTATATAACCAATGTCATTCAAACAGGCAACTGCGTACACTTGACATGGACGGAGCAAGTGGTTTACCAAATGCTGAAATGTTGCGGGGTGCCATGGACTCCAAAAGGGAGGGTGGTGAACTGGAAAAGTCTCCTGAGTGTTGTGAATGCTGTCTTCTCCACTGCTGGCATGAAAGGCACCTGCCAATACCCTTTTGTAAGGTCCAGGGTAATGAACTGGGCTGATCCCAGATACTCAATCAGCTCATCCACTTGAGGCATCTGGTATACATCAAAGTTTTGAGACCTTGTTGTCCTTTTTAAAGTCAATGCAGAACCTTATGCTGCCATCTGGCTTTAGCATCAGCACTGTGGGCAAGGTCCAATCACTGTTAGACTTCTTATAACTCCTGAGCCAGAGCATCTCCTTCACTTTGGCTCAATGATGCAGCATATGGCTTCAGGAAGCTGATAGATCATTGGTGCACAGCAGCTCTAGGGGGCATAATGATGTCTTGCTGCATCAGGTTTATATGACATGGTAGGTTCAAGAAGATCTCCTTGTTTTGCTTCAGCAGCTGCTTTAAATCAGCTGTCTGTGCAGTGGACAGCTGTTCTTCAAAAGGAATCTGGGTTCCACTTCAGGTCCGACCTCTGGACCAAACTCTTCTTCTTGTACCACTCCACACACCTGTGGAACCCACTTCAGAAGGTTTACATGGTAGATATGTTTGCTTTCATTTATCAGGCTGGGCTATTTTGTAATCCATGGGCCCTTTTTTCTCCAAAGCTTCATAGGATCCTTGCCAACAAATTATTAGCTTGCTTTCCAAACAGGGGAGGAGGACAAGGATGCAGTCCCCTGGCTGGAATATTCTTTGTACCATGGGGCAATTATAAGCTCAGGCTTGGGTAGCCTGAGCCTTCTCTAGGTACAGGTTGACCACCTCTCCAGCTTTTTTTGGGTGATCCTGCAATTGGAGAATGTAATCCACGAGGTTCTGCCCAGGGTTTCCTTTGTCTTTCTAAGTTTCCCAAGCTATGTCCAAAATTCCTCTGTATCCTCGTGTACAGTAGTTCAAAAGGAGAAAACCCCATTGAGCTCTGGGACACTTTGCTGATTGTAAACTACATGTAGGGCAGCAAGGAGTCCCATTTCTTGCCATCTTCATCCACAAATTTCCTCAACATTTGCTTGAGTTTCTGGTTGAAGTGCTCAACGAGGCCAACACTCTGCGGGTGATATACCGAGGTATGCAGAGTCTTTACCGTGAGGAAGGGGCAAAGTTGTTCATTATCTTGAACACAAACGGGGTCCCCATATCCATCAAGATCTCCTTGTGCATCCCAAGTCATGAAGAAACTTCCATTAGGGTGATCACCACTGTCGGGGTTACATGTTCTGTATTGGAACTGCCTCTAGATATCTTATGCATAGTCGAAAATGACAAGGATATACTTAGTTTCTTGAATAGATATCTCTAGTGGCCCCATAAGATCCATGCCCACCCTTTCAAAAGGAGTCTTGATTATGGACATTGGTATAAGAAGAGCTGTCCGTACACCGGCAGGCTTTGTGAGTTGGCAAGTAGGGCAGGACCGGCAATACAACTGGGCCTGTTTATGTAGACCTGGACAATAGAATTGTCCCAATATTTTCTCCATGTCTTTTCCACCCCCTGGTGAACCTTTATCAGGTGGCTGTGCTCTATTTGCATGATCTTCTGATGATGTGGTTTGGAAACTAGGAGTTGTTCTATCAATTTCCCCTCTACACTTCCCTTTCTGACTCAGTAAAGTAGATCATTTTTTATCACAAAATAAGGAGGAAAAGGGTCTATAAGCTGCACTCTAGAGACTACCTTTCCATCCACCCTCAGTATGTGCTCCTGGACCCACTTAAAGGACACATCTTCTCTCTGGGACTGCCTGAAACTCCCCGGTCACCCCCTTTTTCCCACTCAAAGGGACCAGATAAGACATTCTGGGTAGGTGGCTGTTTGTTTTTCCCCTGACTCAGATCCTTCCTCCCTGGCTGCCTCTAAATTAGCAGCATAAGTGTATTTGTCCTGTCGGTGCTGCCTCCAGGACTTAGGAATCGTGGAGTCTTTATAATAGAGATCTAGATCATCCAAGGGAAAGAGTTCTGAAACTCCAATTCTTCATTGTTGTGGTTGGATGAGCCCATTGTGACCTGGTTCCAGAGGATCTTAAAGTTTGAACAGTCCTGTACTAGAAGCACAGGGTAAGGTAGCCAAGGAAGAATTCCCACCTCAATTTTGTCTTGGCCAACCAGGATCTTCAGTTGTCCTCGGCTTGTTGGATATTGCCATTCATCCCATATATGCATGCCAGGGTTACTACTGTATCATAGTCAATCTGGACTCACTTCAATAACTTTCAAATAAGTGTTTTCACACTCCGTGTCCACTAATGCTTGGGTTGGAACGTTATCTAGCTCAACCATAATCACAAAAGTAGAGACTCCCTGGCTGGGGACATCCATGAAATTACAAACATGTGGGGCCATGGCATTAGCATCCATGAGTTTATTTTCCCTCCCCTTTCTCCACAGCTGAAACGTGGTGGTCCGGCTGAGGTTTCGGTTGAGGTGAAAAATTTGGCCGGACCTGTGCTACTGGTTGTTGGGGCTTTTTGCTTTTAGAACTCCATTGTTCTTCACCTAGGTCAAATGGGTTCTCTAGAAACTATTGTGACTCAGGCATAGTCTGGGCCTGATAATAGGCCTTTGCTACTTCCAACGCCTTTTCAACTGTAAGGTTTGGGTGTCAGCAGACCCACTGCCGCATAGGCCATTCTAAGCTGTCTTGGAACTGATTGAGCAGAACCACTTTGGCTATGTCCATCCTGGTCTTCCCTTGCAGGTACAGCCATGTTGCGATTCTTCCCTGTTTGGGCAGAATCTCCACATTTCTTTCCCCTTTCAGCATTTCCTTTGTGGCTCGGAGCCGCTGATGCACTTCTCACGCGGCAGGTGTCACACTACTGCAGCCCCTGCAGCCCGGAGGCTGTCCCTGCTCTCTACTCGTGGCTGGAGCCGTGCTTCTTCTCCTCCTCTCGTGTTCCGGAGACCGCTGACATCGCTGTTGCCTTCCCTGGCGGCAGGGAGGTGTTGGGATGTATCTATACGCGGCAGGAGGCCACCGACTGGCATCCCCATGTGGCCCGGAGGCCACCATCTTACCTTAGGCCCTCTGGGGGAAAGAAGGTCTGCATCCCCGGTTTTCCTGCAGCAGGAAGCCGCCTTTGGTCCATCCTTCGCAGCAGGGAAGCCGCCATCCATCCCAGGGCCTGCTTTGAGGCCTGCTTCTCTTCTGCAGCCTTCAGTGTCACAGTAGGGCCAATGTCCAGGGTCCTGCTCTGCTTCCTGTTTCCTCCTAGGGGGCAAGGCTTGCTCTCTCTTCAGTATTTAAAGGAACAGCGAGGGAGGAGGTCCACCAGTGATGTCATCGAGGGAGTCGCCTCTTCTGCCTATAAAAAGGTATTGTCTTCATTCCTTCCTTGCCTTCGCAAGGAGCTAGTCCTCCTTAGGACTTCTCATCATCTGCTTCTCAAGGCTCTTCATTTTTATGTAGGATCCTGTGTCTTTGTGATATCCTCACGCTACGTCTTCGGCTTTCAAGGTCTCCAGATGTCTCATCTTGATGTCTTCTTTATCCGGTTGATCTTCGTCCCGGCAGCGCAAGTCTTATTTTAACCTTCATCATAGAGGCATCCCCTCAAATCCTAAATCTTGCCTGGATCCTTGGAGTCTGTACCCTGCCTCCACTTCACAAATTAACTCTATTATCCGATCCATTCCGGCTTGGCCCTGCCTGGCCTTTATCAGTTGTGCAGGGTGCATTTTGGAACAGGCTTCATCGGAATCTTCACTTCATCTCCTTTCCTTCCTATATGCGGAACCACTAGCATGGTCCATGACCTGTCTTCATTGGCTGACTATATGGGTGAGTGATGTGCAGTACTGACTCAGTTCTGCCAACTTGTGTGGGGAACCACTAGCGTGGTCTGTGACCAGCCTACCCCAGCTGTGTAGGGCGCGCCACCTGCGTGGTCCGAGAACAGTCCGACTAGGTTGTGTAAGGCGCATGATATCCAGTACCAACTCAGTTAGTTATCTTCAAGCAACTCATGGCCTTCCAGAGTTTCTTCATATATGTGATCAGAGTTCCTCTTCACTCCACGTATCCAGATTTCATCTCTTCATGTTTCGAAGTCTCATCTTACTTCATGAATCCAGAGTGATGTTCCACTTCATGTATCCTGAGTCTTGTCTCACTTCAAGTCTTCATCTTTGATGTCCTTATCCTCTGACCACTGTCCACCCTGTCACAGTTGCTGCTCCATGTGGCAGGTCCGAAAGGGCTTGGAGTAGTCAGAGGACCACTCATGAGACCAACATTGCATTGTTTGGGTCTCTCTCTGCTGCGTACAGGTGTGGCTGTGGTCGAAGTCATCATTCTCCATCTTCAGCCCATGCTGAGGCACCTCTCACCTGCCTCGGTGCTTGCCGGAGCTCCTCTGCGGCTGTATCTGGTCCCAGGGGCACACGAAAACCCACGAGATGGGATCATTACTCGTGTTCCCAAAACAGGCCACTTCCAAGCGACATCTTTAAGTCGAAAGAAGAATATCTATTAAAACTGAATGAGATGAAGAAAGAAATAAAGAAAGCTAAAGGTCAAGTGGAAGAAAGGATTGCCAAAGAGGTAAAGTGAGGTGTCAAAACATTTTTCAGATATATCAGATAAAGAAGGGAGGCCAGAAGTGGTGTAGTAAAATTGAAATGTGACAAGGAGCAATATATGGAGAGAAACGAAGAAATAGAAATATTTAAAAAATACTTCAGTACAGTGTTCACTTAGAAGACCCTGGAGAAAGATTGTTGCTGGTTAACAAGACTATAGATGAAGATGGAGTAGATAAAACTCTGTATGCAGAAGAGAATGTATGAGAAAAACTAGGCAAACTGAAAGTGGACAAGGCCATGGAGCCAGATGAGATACATCCCAGGATACTGAAGAAACTTACGGATGTGCTGGCGGGTCCGCTGAAGGACCTGTTCAATAGATCCCTGGAAATGGGAGTGGTGCTGCAGGATTGGAGAAGAGCGGTGGGGGTCATGCTTCACAAGACTGATAGCAGAGAAGATGTTGGAAACTATGGGCTGGTTAACCTCGCCTCAGTGGTGGGAAAATTTATGGAGACTCTGCTGAAGGAAAGGATAGTGAATCCATGCTGGGTTTCTGGACCCAAGGAAACATGGATTCAAAGGTCATGTCAGACAAATTTAATTGATTTTTTTTTTATTGGGTGATTAGAGAATTGGATAGAGGAAAATTGCTCAATGTGATCTACTTGGATTTCAGCAAAGCTTCTGAAACGGTCCCGCACAGAAGGCTTGTGAATAAAATGAGAAGCTTGAGGATGAGCGCCAAGGTGGTGATGTGGATTACAAACTGTTTGACTAAGAGGAGACAGTGTGTAATGGTAAATAGAACCTATTCTGAAGAAATATCAGTATTAAGTGGCATACCACAGGTGTTGGTGTTGGGACTGGTTCTGTTCAATATCTTTGTGAGCGACATTGAAGAAGGGATAGAAGGTAAAGTTTGTCTATTTGCGGATGATACTAAGATCTGCAACAGAGTGGACATGCCTGAAGGAGTAGAGAGAATTAGAAGTGACTTAAGAAAGCTTGAAGAATAGTTGAATATTTGGCAGCTGGAATTCAATGCCAGAGTCATGCATCTGGAATGCAGTAATCAGGGAGAATAAGAAAAAAGCAGAAAAAATGAATTAATTCTTTACCTCTGTCTTTACTGAGGAAGATGTTGGGAAGATACCCACACTTGAAACATTCTTTAATAGTGGAGATTCTGAGCAACTAAAACAAATATCTGATACAATGGAAGATGCAACAGATTAGATTAATAAACTAAATAGTAGCAAATCACTGGGACCATATGGCATCCACCCCAGAGTTCTAAAAGAACTAAAACTTGAAATTGCAAGCCTGTCACTGATAACCTGTACCCTATCCTGTAAAACAGCCATAATATTTGAAGTCTGGAAGGTAGCAATGTGATGCCAAATTTTAAAAGTGCTCCAGAGATAATATGGAAAACTATAGACCAGTGAGACTGATGTTGGTGCTGCGCAAAATGGTAAAAGCCTTTCTTAAAATCACTGGCTATATTGATAGACATGGCTTAATGGGGAAGAGTCAACAAGGTTTTAGCAAAGGGAAGTCTTGCTATACAAATCCTTTAAATTGTTTTGAAGGTGGAAATAAGCATGTAGATAAAGGTAATCTAGTTGGTATAGTATGTTCAGATTTTCAGAAGGCATCTGACATAAATCCCATATGAGAGATTGCTCGGGAAATTAAGAAGAGGTTAAGAGACAGTGCCCTACTATAGATTTGGAACTGATTAAAAGACAGGAAACAGGTCAGATTTTTCAAACCAGTACTGGGGCATCTGCTGTGTAGCATAGTCATACATGATCTGGCAAAGAGAACAAGTGAGGTGATCAAATTTGTAGTTGACACAAAAATGTTCAAAGTTTTAAAAATAGCAAGGGACTATGAGGGACAGCAAAAGGACCTTGTAAGATTAGGAGATTGGGCATCCGAGTGGCAGATGACATTTAATGTGAAAAAATGCAAGATACACAATTCTAGGTTCTGAATTGGAAGTGAACACCCAGTAAATAATCCTTGAAGTTTTTGTGGACAATACATTGAAATCCTCAACTAAGTGTTCGGAGGTGGTCAATAAAGCAAATATAATGTTTAGAATGATCCAAAAGGAATGGAGAATAAAACAGAAAATATCATATTGCCTTTGTATTGACTGATTGTGCGGCTGCACTTTGATTATTATGTGCAGTTCTGGTCACCCACATCTCTAAAAAGTTATAGTGGAACTAGAAAAGGTATAGAAGAGGGTGACAAAAATGATAAAAGGGGATGGAATGGCTTCCCTGTGATGAGTCTACTCAGTTTAGGTCTCTTCAGCTTGGAAAAGAGATGGTTGAGAGAGGACATGATAGAAGTTTACAAAATCATGAGTGGGGTGAAACAGGTAATTAAAAGATGGTTATTTACCCTTTTAAATATTACTAAACAAGGAGGAAGTCCACAAAACTAACAACCAGATTTAAAACAAATTGTAGAAAGTACTATTTTATTCAGAGCACTATCAAGCCGTGGAATGTGTTGCCAGAAGATGTGGGTCAAGGAGATTAGCATAGCTGGGTTTAAACGGTTTGGACAAGTTCTTGGAGAAAAGTCCATAAAACACTATTAGCCCAGGTAGACTAAAGAAAGCTATTGCTATCCCATGGATGAGTGACAGGAAATAGGTTTACTTCAATGGATCTGTCAGGCATTTGCAACTTGGACTTGTCACAGTCAAAGACAGGACAACTGCTTGATGGACCTTGGTCTGACCCAGCATGATATTTCTTATGTTCTTGTAGGAACATCATTACATTACTTCATTATATGGCGCTTATAACTCTCCAGATTTCACTCGAAGACTCAAGGAAGTTGCATCAGTTGTTGAGCCTCCAAAGAAACACTAAAATGCTCTGGGCTTCTTTATTTACTATCCTAGCCATTCTGCTTCCATAAGCTTGCAGGGAACAGGAGAAGGGGGTGAGCCTAGAGCACACACTACAGGCAGCATGTAAGGAGAAACTGGAGAGGGGCTGCAATAGACACAGCTCAGCCTGCAGCTGTGATTCCAGGACTTGGAACTCAGCTGAGAGTACAGTGAGAGTGCACAAGTCATGGAACTGTGACTTATAGGGGGATGAGTGTGCTGGGATCAGAAAGGGAGAAAGGGGAAGAATGCTGCGGTCATCCTTGGAGGAGGGGAATGTGATGTGGTGGCGGTAGAGAGAGAATGTTGATATGAATTATTCCATCCTTCTCCCCTCATCCCCCCGCCCCAACTAAACAGCAATCTCAGGCTGACTAGTCCCTGCTCTTGAGCAAGTGTAACTTTATCCTTGTAGATTTATGTGCATACTTTCTGAAAATCGAAAGTATATCTATAAAATCCCTTTCTTGCACCAACTCCATTCCTTTCCCAAGAATGTGTTCCTCCTGCTACAGGTAAAAGTACATGCGAAATTGGGTTTGACATGAACTTTTACCCGCAGAACCTGCAGGTTATTTTCTAACCATGATTTATGAGCATAAAACAGTTTTATGGGCGTAAAACGCTTTAATAATCAAGCTCTAAAATCACAAACATTATTCTGACTTTACAGAAGTTGTATTTTAAGTAATTTTGTGTAAATGCAGAGTGATTCCGGTATTTCTTTTTAGAGTCCACATCTTGCAAATTATTTGTTAATATGAAGAAATTCTTCTGCTTTTTCCTTACACCCCTCAGAAACGTTTCATCAAATACTCTCTGATGTTTTTGTAGAGCTCATTAAATATTTTTAAGGATTTGCTTACCTTGACAGTTCTGTTCTAAAGATCCAAGGAAAACCAAGAGCAAATTCTGAGTGACCATATCTCTAAATGATTTAGAAAAGCTATCACTGTAATAGTGTTAGCACACTGAATTGCTATGTTTATAAATGAAGGTATCTATCTGTTGCTTGCAAGTGTAACAATCACACTCTTCTTTGCCTGTCAACCCCAAGCTTAAACATGTTTTTGACCTGGCAGCTTCTGCCTGTTCCTTTGGGCTTCTAGCCCAATTGGAAACAGGGCTAGTATCTGATAGGGATGTGAATCGTTTTTTGACGATTTAAAATATCGTCCGATATATTTTAAATCGTCAAAAATCGTTAGGGCCACGATACAATACCAATTCCCCCGATTTATCGTTAAAAAATTGTAAATCGGGGGAAGGGGGAGGGCAGGAAAACCGGCACACTTAAACCCCCTAAAACCCACCCCGACCCTTTAAATTAAATCCCCCACCCTCCCGAACCCCCCCCCCCAAATGCTTTAAATTACCTGGGGATCCAGCGGTGGTCCAGAATGGCGGCAGTCCGGAACGGCCCCCTCAATTGAATCCTGTTGTCTTCAGCCGGCACCATTTTGCAAAATGGCCACCGCAAAATGGCGGCAGCCATAGACCAAAACGATTCGACGCAGGAGGTCGTTCCGGACCCCCGCTGGACTTTTGGCAAGTCTTGTGGGGGTCAGGAGGCCCCCCCAAGCTGGCCAAAAGTTCCTGGGAGTCCAGCGGGGTTCCGGGAGCGATTTCTTGCTGCGAATCGTTTTCCGTACGGGGGGGCCTCCTGACCCCCACAAGACTTGCCAAAAGTCCAGCGGGGGTCCGGAACAACCTCCTGCGTCGAATCGTTTTGGTCTATGGCAGCCGCCATTTTGTGGCGGCCATTTTGCAAAATGGTGCTGGCTGAAGACAACAGGATTCAATTGAGGGGGCCATTCCGGACCGCCGCCGTTCTGGACCACCGCTGGATCCCCAGGTAATTTAAAGCATTTGGGGGGGGGGGTTCGGGAGGGTGGGGATTTAATTTAAAGGGTCGGGGGTGGGTTTTAGGGGGTTTTAGTGTGCCGGCTAACGATTTTAACGATTTTCACGATAGTTTACACACCCAAACGGCAACAATACGATTCCCTCCCCCTCCCAGCCGAAATCGATCGTTAAGACGATCGAGGACACGATTCACATCTCTAGTATCTGATGCCGCGAGCCTGCATTCACAACCACCACGGGATTTTTCCCCTATTTTACATCCCCTTCTAACTTACTTTAGTCCAATCATTGTAGCAACAGTTCTTGGCTGGGGGGCCATGCACTAGAGCTTCTTGGGGAACCCTGTAATCATGGTTATTAAATCTGGTCTCAGGTCACCACTGTTTGATGCCTGGTTCTTCTTCCTCACAGGGACTATGACTGCTGCCTTTCCAACATTCCCAGTCCTAGCAGACCTGGGAAACAGAAACTTGACCCAGGAATTAAACATGGCAGATTGCAGCATTACCACTGAACCACCAAGCTGGCTCCAGAAGAACATATTTTGAAATTTAAATATAATGTTGCAAAGCAGTTGGTTAGCTGATGGCATCATTGTTTCTGCATCAGTTTTCCAGCATTCTGATGACATCAGGAACCTGTCAAGTTCTTATTTTTCTGAGAAGTGGACTTTGATGATAGTCCTGGTATAATTTTCGAAATGGCAATCTGGTGTAACTTCTCTCAGAGTCATGTTCCATTAGTTATATTGAATCTGGAGAAACAGTCATTTATTTGCAGGCTGTATAATACTCTTTTTTTTTTTTTTACACCAACAAAAGAATTATCCAGTGATAATAATAATAATAGTAATTTCTTTACTTATAGACTGCTCTTTGAAGTCCTTAGTGATAACCAAGGAGGTATACATCCAGATAATACAATAGTAACATTCTTTACAATCAAACAATTTCATAAATATAACACAATGCAAACATAAAATACAATAAAAACATACAAATAATACAATTCAAACCACAACCCCCCATTCCATGATGTCCTTGTGCTTTTTTATGCACCTAAGCAAAATCTGAAAAACGGCCTAAAAGAGAAATGTAAGACATTACAGACCAATTATTATAGATGCAACAGTGCAGTGGTTCTCAGTTAAACCCTCAGAGTTAAATATGCTTAAAATATTTTTGGCTACATTTCTTGTTGCTTGACGGTATCAGTATTGTATTCCTAATGAAAATTTAAATATTTACATTGTCCTCCTCCCAGAATGTAGACTCATCTTACACGGTTCAGTGTACTTCAGGAGCAGGAAACATATTATTGAGTCCCCTGTTTGGGGCCACCAGAGTGTATTATTTGGTAAAATGAAGAATTCTCCAGCAATGGGAGATTCAAGGGAAGCTAGCTTGTAGGAAGCTTTGTTCCTGAAAGGGAAAGGACAAAGTGGAAGGGTATATGTGGTGATATCACAAGACATTGGAAAGTCATCTAAGGAGTCACTGGGATTGTGGGTTGAGAGTAGGGATGTGAATCGTTTTAGGACGATTAAAATTATCGTCCGATAATTTTAATATCGTCTTAAACCGTTATGGAACACAATACAATAGAGATTCTAACGATTTATCGTTATAAATCGTTAGAATCGTGAGCCGGCACACTAAAACCCCCTAAAACCCACCCCGACCCTTTAAATTAAATCCCCCACCCTCCCGAACCCCCCCCCCAAATGACTTAAATAACCTGCGGGTCCAGCGGCGGTCCGGAACGGCAGCGGTCCGGAACGGGCTCCTGCTACTGAATCTTGTTGTCTTCAGCCGGCGCCATTTTCCAAAATGGCGCCGAAAAATGGCGGCGGCCATAGACGAACACGATTGGACGGAAGGAGGTCCTTCCGGACCCCCGCTGGACTTTTGGCAAGTCTTGTGGGGGTCAGGAGGCCCCCCCAAGCTGGCCAAAAGTTCCTGGAGGTCCAGCGGGGGTCAGGGAGCGATTTCCCGCCGCGAATCGTTTTCGTACGGAAAATGGCGCCGGCAGGAGATCGACTGCAGGAGGTCGTTCAGCGAGGCGCCGGAACCCTCGCTGAACGACCTCCTGCAGTCGATCTCCTGCCGGCGCCATTTTCCGTACGAAAACAATTCGCGGCGGGAAATCGCTCCCTGACCCCCGCTGGACCTCCAGGAACTTTTGGCCAGCTTGGGGGGGGCCTCCTGACCCCCACAAGACTTGCCAAAAGTCCAGCGGGGGTCCGGAAGGACCTCCTGCCGTCCAATCGTGTTCGTCTATGGCCGCCGCCATTTTTCGGCGCCATTTTGGAAAATGGCGCCGGCTGAAGACAACAAGATTCAGTAGCAGGAGCCCGTTCCGGACCGCTGCCGTTCTGGACCGCCACTGGACCCGCAGGTTATTTAAGTCATTTGGGGGGGGGGGTTCGGGAGGGTGGGGGATTTAATTTAAAGGGTCGGGGGTGGGTTTTAGGGGGTTTTAATGTGCCGGTTTTGCGATTTTACGTTTTTTCGATTTTTCACGATTTTTCACGATATTTTACCCCCCCAAACGGCAACAATACGATTCCCTCCCCCTCCCAGCCGAAATCTATCGTTAAGACGATCGAGGACACGATTCACATCTCTAGTTGAGAGTAAGACATCTTGTGTGAGAGCTCAGGACAGCCTTAGTGTGATGCTCAGCTCTGTTTTCTAGTGATCGACTGAAGAGAGCAGGCTCTTTCTGGTAAAGGGCCATCCAGAAGGATGAGGACACCATTTCTAACTGGGAAAGTCTAGATCCAGTGAGTGTTTGAAATAAAGGAGAAAAAATTTCCTGTCTTTCATTGGGGCCTGAGGGAAAAAAGAGGTCCAGGTCGTGATTTTTGGAAAATGATGCTATTTGGTGACTCAAGCTGCATGAGAGGAGAGTGAGTAACCAGTTTTTGCAATTTGTGAACTATTTGAGAAGCTGTCTTTATTGTTGTGCACTTTGGTCAGTTTGTTGATTTTTTTATGCCTTTCTGGACTCTGATACTTGGACTTTGAATAAATTATTTTTTTTTTCTTGGTTGGAACACTACTATGTGGACTGGTGATGCCTTGGGCCCCGCAGACAGATGAATCCTGCTCCTCACAGCATGAATCTGTGCATTTTTCTAGAGGCTGCAATGAGTTGGCTAGTGCTCAGCAGCCCCTGAAGGTGACCCCCAATGAAGGGGGGAGATGGGTTAAATTACACTTCTCTCACATTTAGCATTTGATAAGGTTATGAAAAGGATAACTGTGGTCATGTTCTTATTCCTGTTTAATATGTGAGAGTGACATAATCAGGATCTATTAAACTATAGCACTCTAAAGAATTACGATTCTTGAAAATGGCAACAGAGATTCTGCTAGGTCCCCATTTATTAGAGTTTAATTTTAATTTAAAATAAACAAATCATTAAAGAAATATTGTCTCTTTTTAGGGAGAAAATTACATAATATGAGGCAGGGATACATGGGACAAGCACAGATGATTCTTAGCAGGAGAGTAATGAGATCACATCAGGTCTGTGATATCAGCAAAAACAAATATTGCAATAAAAAGCGAATGAACAGGAATACTGTAGAAAAAAATTGGAAAACTGGGTGAAAAGGTGGAAAATGGTAAATTTGCCCATTTATTTTTTTTGCCTAGCAAAATCCTCCTCCTCCTCCTTTATGTTTCAAACTCAGTTGAAATCAGCCTTTGTTTGACTACAGTGTCATGAGCCTTTAGTCATATACACCAGCATGTGAGAGAGCATGTGTGTAGGTGAGTAAATGATCATGTGTGTTGGAGAGTTTATGACAAATAGAGATAAGAGAGCTTGTGCATGGCCCACCTCCTTTTCCCTCCTCCCCCCCTCCCCCTCCCTCCCCTCACTAATCCACAACAGTCTCAGGGTGATCATAAATCCAGGTATGGAGCGAAAGGGATTTTTAAAATCCTTATATTGTTGTCAAGATTTGGTGTTATTTGACCAATCTGTTGTTCTGAAGTATTTTATTGATATTTGAGAAATTTTTGAAAATCTATATATGAGTTTTAATTATTGGATGCTATTCTATTCAGCAGATTTGAAATATTTCTTTTATTAGTATGGTTTTACTATTTTGCTTTATATTTCTTGATTTTATTGTTTTATGTTGTTTGAGGAATGGTGGTGATACCTTTTTCACATGGTTGCATTACATACAGAGTCTGGCCTGTTGTGGCTTCCAGTTCAGGTTTGGTCTGTACTTTTTATTTATACCCTATAGTCTCTTTATTCCCTATTTGGTGAGGGTCCATTTGTGTTCTGCATGTGTGACCAAGGTGAGGTACTCTGCTAGCATGTAGTTTCTGTGTAGAGATCTATAGCAGCTTAGCTTGTACTGTTTCCTAGTAGGAGGTGTATTGGTGTTTTAGGGCCTACTGTAATATTTGCAGTGTTGCCTTTTCATAGGTAGTGTTGTTTTTGTCTGAGTGCTGGCAGTCCAGTTAATGCTGTTTTAATTGGCTACAATATTGTAATCCAAAGGTTGTTTAGCTATATGCCATGCTATTCTGTGCTGGGTCCCTCAGCCAGCTGTTGGGAGCACCTTGAAGAGATCAGTGATGGGTATGGATGACTGATGAAGAATGTACCCATAATACACATGTGCACACACAATTAATGGAAAGCATACATCTATGCAGATTATGCCCCGTCATTCTTATGGTGTTTCAAGTTGATTCATGAGTACATCACTCATCATTGATAGCCCTATTGCTTCTATTGATCCATTGGTAAATTGTACATCACTACTATCCTGGGGATGCTAGATCAGAGAGGGGAATCAAGTTAAGGGGCAATGGTGGCAGTTTTATGCTAATTTATGCAACAGATGGGAGGGTCAGGTCCCCCTATCCTCAAGCGCCCAGGCTTAGTCTATGGAAAAATCGGCAGCTCTGGTGGGGAAAGGGAAGTACCTAGGAATGCCCCTGAGTGCCACCCTTGTGAAGTAACAACTTCCATAACATCCCCCAACCCTTTCTGACCAAAGGGAAGAAGATCTCCTTGGGATTTGAATCCAGATCTCCTGCATGGCAATGAAGCTCTGGAATTTGTTGCCAGAGGATGTGGTTAGTGCAGTTAGTGTGGCTGGATTTAAAAAAAGTTTGGATAAGTTCTTGGAGGAGAAGTCCATTACCTGCTATTAATCAAGTTTACTTAGGGAATGGCCTCTGCTATTACTGGCATTAGTAGCATGGAATCTTCTTAGTGTTTGTGTACTTGCCAGGTACTTGTAACCTAGTTTGGCCACTGTTGGAAACAGGATGCTGGACTTGATGGACCTTTGGTCTGACCCAGTTTGGCAACTTCTTATGTTTTATGTTCTTATTAAATCACAGGGCTGGGCCTGATTTGTTAAATTGTATGTGCCCACACTTTTCCATTAGCCTTGATGCAAGCGTAGGACAGTGTTCAACTTTCCTGTTGGCTTCTACCTTCAAAAACAGGATTAATATTTGTCTGGTGATTCACAATTATATTTTTTAAAAGCTAAAGTTCAACAAAGGATACTGAAAACATAGAAATGTCTCCTTCAAAACGGTCCAGTTTTCAATGCCTGTGGAAAGAGAGAACTTGCCAGGATCTGTATTTAAATTGTCATTTCTGTCTGTATTTTTCTTTTTCTTTTTTTTTTTAACCGAGTGCTAACTGGAAACAGAGAACAATTTCTGGACACAACTTTTTTGTTTTTATGGATGAGAAGATTCCAAACAGATCCAGTCTGTCACCAGCATCAGCTGAGCACATTGTTTTTTTTCTTAAATAATAAGAAAATGTCTCTGTTCCTTTCTGAAAATCATGTTCATTGTCTCTACAATATATTTATTCTTTAATGGAGTAAAAAGTAATTTTTTTTGAACAGAAACTGGATTGGTACTCTAGGACAAAAAAAAAAAAGATTGAAAGCATAGTTCTCCTTGAAAGGCTTATGAGATGTGTACGTGCGTCCCTCTAGACTTGTCAGGGATCCCTGAGACTGGGTTGAGAACCACTGGCTTTAGAAACCAAAAAGGGTGGACTTAATTTTTTTTGTGTGTTTGCACAGCTCTTTCCAGAAAAATGTTTCTAATCTTCTGGCGAATTGATGAGTTTTGGGACAAATTGCTATAGTAAACCGAAGGGTTTATGTTGCATGGAAGTCACAACGGCAGTATGCCCATGGCATACTCTGCAGTCTGCCCCATATTTCACTATCTTGGACCCAAACTGGACCCAAATTCTATTCTGGGAGGGGTAGAAAACTTGGTATTTTTAGAAAAATTATTCATTTATCATATTTAATTTTACCTGTACATTGTTCATTTACATAATTTTCCTTCACTTTGGGGTGGATTTTAAAATCCCTGCGCGCGTAAATCCTTCCGAGTGAAAAGCTGGTGAATATTGGTATGCAGGAGAGAGCAAGGGATAACAAAACTAAAGATAAAGGGGTAGATTTTTAAAAATTGCGCGATCGCGTACTTTTGTTCGCGCACCCAGGCACGAACAAAAGTACGCTGGATTTTATAAGATACGCACATAGCCACGCATATCTTATAAAATCCGGGGTCGGCGCGCGCAAGGGGGTGCACATTTGTGCAACCTGCGCGCGCCGAGCCCAGCATGCGCTGCCTGTTCCCTCTGAGGCTGCTCTGATTTCGGAGCGGCCTCGGAGGGAACTTTCCTTCGCCCTCCCCCCACCTTCCCCTCCCTTCCCCTACCTAACCCACCCACCCCCCCCCGGCCCTATCTAAACCCCCCCTTACCTTTGTTGGCAGATTTACGCCTGCTAAAAGCAGACGTAAATCTGCGCGCGCCGTCACCTGACCTGGGGGCTGGCGCCATGCCCCCGGGCCCGCCCCCGAAACGCCGCGGCATGCCCCCGAAACGCCGCATTGTTTCGGGAACGCCCCCGACATGCCCCCTCCCCGCCCCTTTGACAAAGCCCCGGGACTTACGTGCGTCCCGGGGCTCTGCGCGCGCCAGCGGCCTATGCAAAATAGGTGCGCCGGCGCGCGAGGGCCCTGCGCGCGTAAATCTGGAAGGATTTACACGCGCAGGGCTTTTAAAATCCGCCCCTCTTTGTTATACAGCTGGATAATACCACCAGAGGTGGCAGTAGTGAGGTGATCCAATAGTAGTAGTCCAGGGGCCCTCTGCAGAGGAGACCCGTCCCACAAAGGTAGCTGTTAGCAGCACACGGTAGTATAGGGAGTTCCAGATGCAGGTTCCCAGTGCTGAGCTGTAGATGAGACAGACTGTCAGAGGTTAGAATACTCACTAAGTTGGTAGCTGTATAGATGGAGATCCCGACAGGCAGAAGTAGTTGAATTGCAGGCACCAAGGCAGGGAGAGCAGGCCCTCGAGGAGCAAGTACTGGTATTCTAGATAGGAACCTGAAAGAAAGCAAAGGGCCCCCGAGGAGCGGGTACCCAGGTTAGATGAATAACCCCGAAGGGCAGAGAGAGCTTCCAGTGGCAGCATGGAAGCGGCAGTGTAGCTTAGACCAGAGGCATTCCAATCCTTGCTAACTCGAGTTGTTAGCAAATGAAGGGCAGGCTAAATACCCGCATGGCATAACGTCACTCGAGGGGGACGCCCCCTGAGGTTCCCGCCATGACGTGGATAAAGACATGGGTGGTGTGTGAGCACGCACCCTAGGAGGCCCTCAGGAGAAACATGGCGGATAGCCTTGCCATTGCCGTTCCGGGGACGCCAGAGAGAGCGGCATGAAGACGCGGCGGTAGCCATCTTCTCAAGGCTAGAGGAGAGAGCAGGAAGAAAGGTGAGGCACAGAGGTCGAAGCCGTCTGAGACCGGATACAACACCATCCATCTGACGTGCAAGACACAGTTTTAGCCAAACTGCCAGTAAATCCTATCGGGGTAAGCTGAGGACTGGAGCTGTGGGGTTCAGGAACCAAACATGGGTAGACCCACCTCCCAGTGCAAGTAAAGAGAGAGCGTGAAGACTCCAACTCTCATCAATGAGCTGAATTAGAGTATCCCCTGGGGCTCTGGAAGCAGAACCTCTGAATGCAGGGTGGGCAGAAGCTTGGACCTCACACGTGTGACTAGTAAGGTATATAGGGGGAGCCAGGATCAGGAGGAAGAGGAAAATTAGTTCTTCCTGTGTGAACCACAGCCAGCCCTGGGGATGCAGATTTTGAATTTCAGATGGGTGAGGGACCAATGGAAAAAGGGAAAACTACAGTGATAAAGGGAAGTAAAAGCAAAGTGCTTATGACTGACAATTTGGAGCTAGATATTTTTGGAAACTTTTGTTGGTTTTTTTTGCTATAAATAGTGGGGCAGTGGACTAGGGTGGCCAAGACAAACTGTGAGGGAATGCTAAGGTTTTTTTCTTTTTTCACATCTACCTTTTGAGTGGTTTACTTGAAACTGATAATTGTTTGCTGGGTGAACTCAGCTGGGGAGGCTATGAAAGCACAAAGCCTGGCTGGGAGTGGTCAGGGCTGGGCCAAGAAAGTGAGGCTAGGGTGAGGATTGCTGTTTTTGGTGGTTTAATTTTTTCCCGTTAAACTGTACTTCTGTGAATGGCGACTACAACAGTTTACAGCATCCATGGAACCAAGACCTTCCTTATACTAAGGACCAGTGGTTAGACTGCAGCCATGAGCATTTTTATTCTTTTTGCCAGGCTGTGCCAGAAGCTGCATGGGAGAGTCTCAGAACAAGCCTCAGCCTTCACACTTTCGCCATGAACTTGTCATTGTTACGAGAGTCAAAGGCTGCTCAAGAGAGCCTCTGAGTCGGGCTCAGCAATTAGAACTTTGAACTTCTACTGTCAAACTGAGCCAGAAGGTGCAGGAGAAAGAAATACTGGGGCCTGTCCCGAATTAGATTGCATTACTGGGAGTAGGTCAGTGTGTCTTAGTGCCAAGTAACTATATTGTGTTTGAGCCCAGGCCAAGCAAAGAAAAGCCTATCCTACTCTATATGAGGGGGAACTATTTGCAGAAGCTCAGCCTGTGTTTGTCATGCAGATGGACAGCACAGATGGTGGGACTTTCACAATTAGTCTTGCAAATGTAATATAGCAGAGCGTTATTTTCTGTTTACAGATTTTCTCTGCGATCCGAAGTTCATGCAAATATGTGCTATGATCTGATTTGTATTGTAATTCTAATAACATATTAGTCTATTTGGGTGACTTTCTGATACCTAAGGATTATTTTGTTTTTATTCATCCTTATTTTTAGCATTATTACCATTCTTATCGCTAATTCCCTTAACAAATTGGTAACACCTCTCCCTAACTGATTCCAGATCTTTTCTTCTCCTGATTCTATACACATGGCAGTTGTGGCTGCACAGCCAACGGAGCTGCTCGGAGAGCCGTGTGCTCCTTGCCCCTGCAGTCATCTCACTTTATCTACTCTTAACAGGAAGCATGCGAGGAGTGAAGGAGAGAAGGCGGCCAAAGTGACAGAGAAGTAATAGTCTGTGTGTCCATCCAGACACAGCATGGAGATGTAGTTCTCAAGGTTCTGAACCACCAAATAGTGAGAGTTTCACTACTGTCTCCTCCATCTTTCTCTTTCTTTCTCCCATCCCTCCAAAGAAAATATAGTTTAATTCAGTTTCTTCAGGGGAAAATATACTGACAGTCTGATGAAGGCAGGAAGATAAGCAACTCAAAAAGAGCACACAGTCTAGGAAATCTTTACTCCTTTTTACACAACTTCCACCTTTAGAATTGGCCTCTTAGTAGCACACACAGGATCCCCTGCAAATGTGTTACTTTTTCTCCTCTTAGCCCTTTGTGGCAACCTCAGCCCCTGCTTCCTTCACTCCTCTGCCATGGATAGATTGTTTATTCACATGACTGTCCTGTTCCAGCTCAAGGAAGAACCCTTCAGAGGTAACTTCAGAGTCCTCTGAGCCCCAGTGCAAGTCCCCACTGACCCAGTTTGGCTTCCTGTTCCAGAAGAGCTCCTGTTCTAGTTAGACACAGGTTCAGTCTTATAAGTCCTGGGCAATATTGCACCCTTAGGCTTCTAGGAATTTTAGGGGGAAATTCTTTCCTCTCCCTTCTGTCAATCCTGGGATGGATCACAGCTCCAACTAATTCCTTTCATTGCAAACTGAAGCAGCACCTGACTCAGGAGAGTCAGGGTTTTTATTATCTCTGAAAATATTAAGCCCCTAAGGGAATGCGCCCCCCCCCCTCCTTGTTTGCCAAGAGGGTAAGGAACACCCCCTGACACTAAAGATGACCCAGAGCTCTGGAAGATTCCTATGCTTCATCAAAATTGGCCTCTCGCCTCCGTGCACATCCTGTGCACTTCCAGCAGATGTTTACTTTTGATAGCACCCAGGCCTCCTTGCAAAAGGAAACCTCTCCTTAACCTGCAGCCCTGCTGACATAGTCAGCCTCTATACTCCTTTCTATGGCACAGGGGCCACTTTTACACGCAGCATTTTACCCCTGCTTGTCTCTCACTGCACTGTATTGCCATCTATCTCTCTCCACCTTGCCCTGTTCCATTCTCCATTTCTCAACCCATTTACCCACTTTCTCATGCCTGTCAAGCTTCCATCATACCTGCTTAATAAGCCATGCCTTTTATTCCAGTCTCCATCTTAGCCCATCCTTTCTCAGCCTCCATTGCCCCCTTCTGTTTCTCAGGATGTATCTTTCACACTTCCATCTCTCCATCACCCCATTTTCAGCCTCCCTTTCTCCACTTCCCAGCCTTCATCTCAACCCTCCTTCTATATATATACTAATATTTCTTATTTGCTCAATGCTGAGATATTCAGGTCGAGTTATAGTAGTCAAGTAAAAACATTAACAACCCAAAGGCAATCATAATAATTTGGCCTCTGTTAGAAACAGGATGCTGGGCTTGATGGACCCTTGGTCTCTCCCAGTGTTATGAACTGTTCTGCCTGCGGGTTTCCCCGCGAGCAGGCACTCACCCTATTGCTGCTGTTCCTCTCCTGACGCGGCAGGACACCGCCGTCAGGCCTTCTACGTGGCTGGAGCCGCGATCTGTATTGCCAAGCGGCCCTGGAGTGTCCTCCGCCCCGCGGTCGGAGCCGCGGCCTTCTTACATCTTCCTCGGGGCTGGGACTGCCCCCGACACCATGTCCATCTTCGCGGTGCTAAGGCCGCATCCCAGGTTTGGTCCGGTGGCTGGAGCTGCTCCCGGGCACCCCGCAGCGGCTGGAGCCGCTATCGACGGCAGGGCCTGCTCCCCAGGCTCTGCCAGCGTCTTATGCGAGTACGTCGGTGCAGGCCACTGTCCGCGGTCCTGCACAGCTTTCCTGCTTTCTCTAAGTGTGCAGTCCCGCCTCGTCACTGAATTTAAAGGAACAGGCACAGGAAGTGTGCTGGCTCCACCTTTGATCGGACTTCCTGCTTGAGCCCTATAAAGGGCTGCTTTGTCAGTCTGTTCTTCGCCTTGCATCAGAGTGACTTCCCTCTGGAGGTTCCTGCCTGCCAGAGCCTTGTAAGGTCTTCTGTTCTTCGTGGAGCTCCTCGTCTCGTCTGCCTTCTACCATGTCTTCATGTCTTGGTGTTTCGCCTGAGGTCCCGGTCCATGTTTGATGTCTCATTATGATCGTCTACCTCCTGATGTGCCCTCCTTCCAGGATGTTCTTCCCCGTGTCTTCATCTGGTGCTCCTGAGCCTTCGGTTCCTGTAAGCCGGTTCTCTCGGATGGTGTATGCCTGAGAATGGGGTGGCTTGCAGGTGGGAAGTGTCCCTGTGCTCCTGAGCCTCTGTTCCTGCCAGCCTTGGGGGAAGCTTCGGATGACACCGGCTTTGTCATTGGAGTTCCTTCTTGCCTGGGTCTTCCCTGCTCTGTCCCGCTCTCCTCGTGGTCCATGACCAGCCTGCAAGGCTGTGTAGGGCACGCAGTGGGACAGGGTGGTCTGCGACTCAGTCCCGTGGGTGGCCTGAGTAGGGCGCCCTGAGAGACAATGCCAATATCCATGCCTTGTGTTTTCCCTGTTTGGATGTCAAGTTCCTCATCATGCCCGTGAGGCCGATGCATCAACCCAGTTGTTGTCATGTTCCTTGCCCAAATGCCGATGCATCAACCCAGCTATTGTCAAGTGTCTTCATCAGGATGCCGTCGCATCAACCCAGCTGTTGCCAAGTGTCTTGTCTGTGATGCTGCCGCATCGACCATAGTCCTGTCTACGTGTCAAGGCCTCTGTCTGCCCTCAACCTCAGGCCAGGCCTGCTGCTCCATGCTGTTCGCAGCAGGTCTGAAAGGGCTCAGAATGGTCAGAGGACCATTCAACTTCCAACATCCTTGGGTGTTGGCCTTGGGAGCTTGCAGGCCTGGCAGAGGGTCAGCTCATCAGCCATGCGGAGCCACCGTCAACCCTCTGCTCGGCCCTGAAGGTCGGGGCCTGGGCTGAGGCTCAAGGGCACACTTAACCACCAGAACACAACAGAATGCAAGGCCTTTCAAGGCCGCCTACGTAACACCCAGCATGGCAATTTCTTATGTTCTTAAAAATAATACAAAACTGGAAAATATCATAAGAAAACTTCAAGTTTGACAAAAATGAACAAATAATAGTCAAAATAACATATCATAAAAAAAACATATATTATAACAATAAATAACATGAAAATGACAAATAATTGCATTCAAAACAATAAATTGAAACAATAAAAGACAAAGTACATTTACAACAAAACAATGGCACAAATACTTAATAAAACAAACCCCAATAAGATAAAAATATAACCAAAAAATGAAATACGAATATAGACTAAGCAGTGCAATATTATTCCTATTGCCCACACAACCAGATCACCCATAAACAGGTAAAACACAATTTGGCATGCTTCCTAAAACCCAGCAAATCATTAATACCCCAAATCTCATAAGAAAACTAGTTCCACTGGGAGGCATACAGGATAAAGCATTTGTACAAGACAAATGGGCCACTTTGACACAAGGCACAAAGGGTAAAGTTCCTTGCAAGTAAGGGCATAATGACAGAGATGATCTTTCAAGTACACTGCACCCTTTCCACAAAGGACTTGGAACGCCAAAATCAAAATTTTGAATTCCACACAAACCTCAATAGATAACCAATGCAATGAGTTTTTAAGATGTAAGTGATGATCTCTGAAATCTTGCTACAGGTCATAATATGGGCTGCCACATTTTGCACCATCCGGAGGCTCTGAGCTGTATGGTGCTCCCCTGTTCCTCAGCCTCCAAACTTCCCTGACCCAATCTTAGTTTCCATCTTTCCCTCCAGAAAAGTAGCAGCTGTGGCATGGATCCCAAGCATTCAGGTAGGGTGCATACTACTCACTGTGTCTGTGGTTGTGCTTCATCTTCCTTTCTGAAATGTAACGTTTCCTTTGTAACCATGTGGGAGAAAGAATGGATACAGAGAGCCTATGAACAAATGCTCTGTCATTTTGCCGTGCCAGGTTTTGAAAGGTAAGAGGAGAGAGAATAATGTGGGATGACTATAGCCTTAGGGTCTGAGCCAGTAGATCCACAGGTGAACCTGAAGTTAACAGGTGAGAGAGGCAACCTGGGGGTGTCCTGGAACATGCAGAAAATTGGGTCCCTTCACCTCTCTTCTCCTTCCTCGTTGCTTCCATCCCTTTTCCATCCCTGTGTCCTAAGGGATATTAACGGATTAAGGAGAAAAGGTGGCGGGAGGCAAATGTGAGTGAGAGGGCATGGTACTGACCGTGGCAGGGATTGTCTTCAAGGGTAGAGGTATAAGTGAGAGAGAGGTGACAGTGGAATGAACCGTTTCTAGAGCACTGGGATTAAGCTTTTGCTGCTCCTGTCGTGGGCCAGGATGGAATAGGCTTTAGCAGATTGGTTCTGTGGGTGCTGCGCACCAGAAAATGGATTTATGCAGGAACTCAAGCCCTGGAGCATTCACGCAGTCAGTACATTCGCAAGGAGATATGTGTGTGTGAGACGCTGCTTTATTACCTTTTGTGCTCTGTCATTTATTCTTGTGATTTCTTATGTGATGCTATAATAGAGTAATTGCGATGTCACAATTTAGCTTCAAAAAGAGTGAAAGTGATGCCACATAAATGGATTCATACAAGAGTCTAGTAAGCTCATCACTCGAGACAAGAGCATAGAGAAGTGATTGGGTGCAGGGGGGTGGATTGGTCTATTGGGGCTTTGAGCATGTCCTGGTGGGCCGGTCAGGGCAGTCATGTGAGCCGCTGCGATTAACACCCGACACACAGCAGTTGTTCTGCTGGAACAGGAACCTCCACCGAGACTCTTTACTCTGTTTTTTTTCTTTTCCCGTGGCTGCAGCCGCAGTTCCATGGCTTCTCTTTTTTTTTTTCTTCTCCCCACGACTGCAGCGTGGCTCTATAGACCTGCATTTTTGTTTTGATGTTTTCTTTTCCACAGCATTGCTGATCTCTCTGCCTTTCCCCTCGCCACTATGGTGGTGGGATATGCTCCCAAGACCTTCCCTCATACCTCACCCTGTTGCTGTCTTTGCCTTGGGGCAGCCAGCAGACTTTCCACTGCTACATCACCTCAGTTGAAGGCCTCTGACTGATTTCTGCCAACAGCCTCCCCTCCCTTATGTTGGGGCCGTGGCAAAAAATAACCCTTCCTGCTGTATTGGGTCTTTTTACCTACTTCTTTTCACATTAGCCCTGTCTGGATCACTCCTGCCCATCAGTGCGAGTAACATTGTTTTTATTACATATTCAGACGTGGCAGGGGAAAAAAGAGAGTGGGCATGTGCAAGGGAGCATGCATGCGTGCGTATGTGTCAGTGGATGCAAGGCAGCGTGTGTGTGTGACAGCGGGTGGATGAGAGTATGTCTATTAAAGCCAGAGGGTGTGACTGATGTGTATATGTGTCTGGGTGTGAGGGAGTGTGTGTGTGTGTGTCAGCGGGTGGGAGGGAGTGTTGTGTATAAGTGTCAGTGGATGCAAGGAAGCATATGTGTGTGTGTGTGTGTGTGTGTGTGTCAGCAAAAGCGGGTGGGAGGGAGCATGTGTGTGTATGTATGTGTCAATAGGTATGTGTGTGTGAGTGAATGTGTCAGAGGGTACAAGTGTGTGTATGTGTGTGTGTGTATGTGTGTGTGTCAGAATACATGGGAGGGGAGAGAAAGTTTGGGCACTCCCTTACCCCCACTAATCCAGAACAATCTCAGGGTGACCTGAAAGTGTAGAAAGTGGGGGATTTTTAAATTTCTTATTGGTTTTAATTATTGGGTGTTATCTGATGTGTCTGCTGTTTTAAAATATTTTATTGGTTTTAGGGAAATTTTTAAAAGTTTTATGAATTTATTGGATGTTCAGCTGTTTTGAAATATTTATTCTTTTTATTAGTATGGCTTTACTATTGCTGATTTATATTCTTGATTTGATATTTTATGAGGAATTATTTTTATTAGTATGGCTTTACTATTGCTGATTTATATTATTGATTTGATATTTTATGAGGAATGGTAATATTTTCTTTTTTCATTGTTGCACTGATACAGGATTTAGCTTGTTGCGGTTTCCAATTTAGTTTTTGTCTACACATTTCTAGTTATACTTTATGATATCTTTACTCTGTATTTGGTGAGGGTCTGTCTGTGCTATGCACATGTGACAGAGGTGAGGCATTCTGTTACAATGTAGTTTCTGTGAGGTGACCTATTGTAGCTTAGCTTGTTCTAGTTTCCAAAATGCTGTTTTAGGGCCTCTTGTAATATTTATAGCATTTTCTTTTCATAGATAGAACTGTCATCGGTTGAATGCTGGCTGTTATTGCTGTTTTGATATTGGAGTTTTACTATTTTTTAATTGTAATTCAGTTCATCCAAGACTATCTGAGAGCCGAGCCCACACCCAGCATGTTACAATAGGCTTAATGCTATAGAGGATCCAAGTGTCTCTTTATTTTTTTATTTTACAGGGTTTTCTGGTTGGCCCCACAGCACTGCATGTAAATATAATGTACAAGCTGTAAGTGATACTTTCACCTCATACGATTGTACTTTGAATGTTCTTATAAATGTAAAAACAGTTATAAATGCATCATATTGTTTTATGTATAGGGAGAGAAGGGCTGGGGGTACAAGGCTGTAAGGTTTACCTATGTTGCCTAATACCCTTGCACCATTCCTGGCTGCACTTGATCCATGTGGGAAAGCAGGATACTGGAGCTGTACTGCTTTGGGTCCTGGGGCTCTCTCTCATATCGGCCAGGGCTTCATTTTTCTTTTTAAGCCCTGGAGGAACAGATATATATCTGGTCTCACCTGGAGTTGGTAAGCATTGCAGAGCTTGGGGAACCATAAAAGCAGCAGACTTGTAGCATTCAGTCAATGGGAATGCACTGGAATAGTGGTGTGGGCACAGAAAAGTGGAGGCAAGCTTCAATTACAAATAGGGATGGGATAAGCCAAGAGGAAGTGCCTATGCAGTATTGGGGAGGCTTCTGAACCTGGTCTTTTTTCTGAAAGGGTTAACTAGCTGTGGAACCAGTGAGTCTCCTTGAGTGGGGGTGCCAAGAAGGGGGGAGATGTGGGAATGAGAAAGGGAGAAGGCTGCTGCAAGCTGGGAAAGGGCTGGCAGCAAGTAAAAACCTTTTACCTAATGCTGTGGCAGTACTGGAGTGCGTGTACTCAATGTGTGAGCATATGATCAGAAGCACAATGACGGAATGTGTATGTCAGAGAGAGAGAGAGAATGTGTGTATAGGTGTCTTTCTCACTGACACAGAGAGACACCCATACACACTCTTTCTCTGAAACACCCATATACTGAGAGCGAGAGTGTGTGTGTGGGTGTCTTCATGTCAAAGAAAGAGAGACACCCACACACATTCTCTCTCAGACACAAAGTGGGTGTCTGAAAGAGTATGTATCAGTGTTTGTGTCTGAGAGACTATGTGTGTGTCTGACACTGGCTGACAGTGTGGTTGTCACATTACTTGCCAACTGGTTCAAGAGCTGATTGGTCAGCAAGAGACTTTAATACCAGACCATGAATCCAAGATATATATGAGAGATGTAACTTGAGGGCAGATGGCAATTGATTACATAGTTGAAGAGGACCTGCAGCTTTGTTTGTTCACCACTTTCTAGGGTGTGCTCTACTATTTAGTTATTTAGGAGAAATGTGAAATGTATGTTGCAGAGTTTTTGGCTCAATTCTGCAAGGCTCCTGGTCCCATGATGTACCTCTGAAGAGTCAGTTTGATGTGCTTTTTGGAACTGTTAAAACACATCCTGCAGGGAAAGTGCATAAGGGAGTCAGACAGAAAGCAAGTGGGCCTGTTTTGAAAATAAATCCCCCGGGCTGATATTTTCCTGCAATCCGTCCTTGATTGTGTGCTTGTACTACTGCAAAAACTAATTTCTGTTGATTTTGGAATGGTTCTATGAGCCTATTTAAATTTATTGCTTCAGTCAGCCATTTATCTTCTCTTTAATAAAATAAGACAAAACAAACTTGGTGATCATCTAATGTTAAATAAAATAAAAATCATGACAGTTTTTTTTTGTTGGGTTTTTTTTTTTTTTTTTGGGGGGGGGGGGGGAACTAAAAGCAGACAACCAGCAGAAGATCTTCCAAGTGTAACCCCTGGGCTGGTATCCTCAGTTGGAGTCCAAGGGTGCTCCTCACATTCTGTGCTTTAATCTATTTTCCAAGTCCCATATTTTCAATAGATCATAACTCCTTCCAGGAATCCCTAAGGGTGGAGGACATTTCTCTACAAGGCCCTGGGTGTGGGCTTAAAATCCATTATTACTTTTTAATAAAAATCATGCTTGAGGCCAAGCTTAGATTCTAACATAAATGTATTTATAGTTCAATAAAAACGAATTATAATTTGATATTATAAATTCCATTCATCACACCAATTACTTCATCTGGTAAATCTGCGACTCTCTTAGTCTTTCAGATGGCCGGCTTCCCAATCCAGATCCCTTCCCAACTTGAGGGGCAGTTTTGAAGCTTCTTCCTAAACTTGGATGTGAAATTGGGGTGGGCTAGATGATATACTTCAGTCCCCAGTTTGTTAGACTTTAGTTAACATATCTTGGATAGACTTCTTACAGCTCCTCCAACCTCTTCCATTCATTCTCGGTACCGGGATGGCATCTCCTAATTCCTCTCCCAAAAATCAGTGATATTTCAAGCGGTTGTACAAGGGATGGATGCCACTGTTCTCCTTGCTTCTCACTGCCTCTTCAGGGACATTGTTGGGTGATGCAGGCTCCTTAAAATGTCTGCAGTTGGTGAGGGCTGAATTCCTCTAGCAAGGGGCATTCAGATGGCAAACAAAAATAGGACCAGCCCTAAAAAATTCAAAGAAATAGAAGAAAAGATGGATACAACTTCCTTCAAAATGACTTCAAACGTAGGAACTCATGTTTGTTTCAAAAAGGACAAAATGCATCTTCCCCCAACTCTCTTCTATACCCATACCTTGAGAAATAATGTCAAAGGCTTGTTCTTCGTTCCCAAATTAAAGAAGAGGAAAGGAAAATAAGAACTGGAATAAACTCTCCTGCCTCCTCAAATGCTTAACCTGCTGCAGGGGGCTCCCACTTTTCATAGCAGCAGGAAGCAACCAAATACAGGAGCTGTAAATCAAATGGTGTATTTCTCCCCTACCCTTGGAGATGAAATAATCCTTTTAGTAGAGAACTAGTAGGGCTCTACCCAAGGATTTTCAACGTCAATCCTTGGCCATCAACAGGTCTGGTTTTTAAGGTAACCAAAATATGCAAAAGAACTTGATTCTATGACCAAATTCATATAATTATAATCCAACAATCGTTCATTGCAGAGAGCCTGAAAAGCCATACAGTTTTGTGGCCCATGAGGACCAGAGCTGAGAACCATCCTGAGTCCTTTAGCTTGAAAGTGCAAAGGATTTTGAAACTTGAAACTAAGCAGGCATGACCAATAAATTATTCAGCAGCCATATGCAGGTAACCTGAAGGTCTCATTTTTGCAAAGCAACTTATATCTCTGGAGGTCCATTTTTAAAGAATTACTTTTCAGTTACATCACCTCATAAGCTTGGCAGCCCTAAAATGAAACCATGGCCTTGCACCTGGCTTTCTTATATTGAGAAATAGACAAAAGCAGCACATTGAGAACATTTAAATTTAGAAATCCGTGAGTGCACCAAAGCATGCATTTATCACCAGAGAAGGCAGTAGTTTCATTCTGAGATGAGGTTTGCATTGTTCTTCATAATGGGTGAACATTCTAGTGTGTTTTTCTATTTTAGTAATGCTTTTTGTGGTGTGTAACAGGACTACAGACAGCATTAAAATGGAAATTTGAAAAATGGGATGGATGTCTTCTTGACCACCAATACATACTGAAAGCTTACATAATTAATTAATTAAATTCATTGTGATCCACAACTATTTCAGCTTCAGTAAAGCATCTATGTATAGCACCAGGGCAGCACCACAATATGACCAGCTTTTCATGTTAGAAAAGGAAGATGTATTTTTTTTTTTAATGGATGCCATACTAGGCCTTTCAAATATTGATGACATTTTTATGATTTGAGCTAAGGGAGAAGAGACTCTCAGACAATTTCACAACTATTTTAAAGAATTCCATCTTTCAATCAGATTCAAAATATAATATTCCACAGAAAAATGTAACTTTTTGGATACCAACAATGGCCAGCTTCAAACATTTGTTTGCAGAGATCTGACTGACAGATGCAGGTATCTTTTATAGTCGCATACAAAAAAAAAGTCCATTATATAATGCCAAACCACACAGTATTGCCTTAGATGTTCTGACTCAAAATACAGGGACAAATACCTCAAACGCCTGACTAAAGCACTCAAACAAAATCAAACAAAAGCCTACAACCCTAAAATCATCTCCAGGAAGACTGCATCTTCATTTAAAACGCACAGGGCAAATCTACTGCAGTACAAAGAAAGGAAAATCACTGAGTGAGTACCCTTTGTGGTGACCTACAATCCAGAGCTGGAAAAACTGAAAAAAGTTATAAAAGAATTACAGCCAGTTCTCCTAGACGATGAGTCCCACAGTCACCCATATGGGAAGGATATTCAGGGCAGAGAATGCAAAGAGGATTCCATACTGGCAAACCAGAAATTAAAGACAATAATAAACTTACACGAACACAAAATTCTAGCAGGGAAACGTGTATTGGAACCAGACCACTGGATCAATAAACTTATGATCAGGATACTAAAAGGTTAATTCAAAACAATCTAGGAACATAAGACATGTGAAATCAAAATGATCAAACACTTTAGAACTCACATAAAAGGACTGCACAGAAATAAATGTTAGCAAATAATGTTATAGCCTCGGTCGCCGCGTTTGCAACCGGGCTCTTACCTCCTCAGCGGGGTCCGGTGTTCGGCCGCGAGCCGCGGGATCCAGGGCCGGCCTGGCCACATGACGACGGTCTCTCCTCGTGGGAGACGCCGCCGAGCCCCGCAGATGACTCCTCCCCCGAAGGGGAACGCGCGCGCGCGCGAGGGTCTGGCTTTTGATGGTCCAGCACCCGGATGTGCTGAACCGCCCCCCTGTCTGAAGTCAGCACCGGCGGGGGATTTAACTCGGCTTCATTCCTTCCTGCTTTGCCTTGCAACGAGGTCACTTCTGTGAGTTAGTTGCTGTTCCAGGTGCTCCTGTTCCTGCTTGCCAGTTTCAGCGTTCCTGTTCTGATTCCTGCTGCCTGCTTCGACCACGGATTGTCTTCTCGCTTATGTTTCCTGCTGCCTGCCTCGACCACGGATTGTCTTCTCACTCCTGATTCCAGCTGCCTGCCTTGATCACGGTTCGTCTTCACTCTCTCTCCCGCCTTCACTCCTGTTCCAGTTCCGGTCCGGGTTTTCTTCCACACCAGCCTCTCTCCTAAGTCCCAGCGGTCCGGGTCCCTACAGGCTCCTCCTGGGGGGACCTCGGACTTCCAGGGTGAAGTCACCTAAGTCCTAGCGACCCGGGCATCCACAGCTCCTCTGGGGGCGTCACGGGTTTCCAGGCGAAGCTCTACCTGCGGCAGTGTGTCTGCCTCCCGACCGCTTCCCAACGACGGTCGGCCTAAGGATCCACTTCCGAATCACAACAAATAAAAGCAAAAAAACAAACAAAAAAAATATATATATCAGGTAATACCTTTTTATAGGAGCCGACCTATCCCCTATATAGGGCTAGTGAGGGCACAACCGAGGCAATGCTCTGCCTTCAGACAGTAAAGGGGAGATTCAAATAGGGAGTGGAGGCTAGTGGGGTGGACAAGTGATCACAATATACAGTACATGTGGGTTAGCACACTCACTCTTCTTGTAAAGTTTTATTGTAGGTGAGAATTGCTTCCTCTGCATCCTCAGCAGCATCGGGCTCAGCTTTTGCTCCCCTGTTGTGGTTCCTTCTGTAGTCTACCTGGCTTCCATGCTGGTTGAGGCCTCCTGCCCACTGCTGTAGCTACTGGTGGATTCCACTGGACCACTGCCACAGACCGGTGGAGTAGAGTTGGCTGCTCTCCTTTTGACCCATCCCCTTCCCCTATCCATGTGGCGACAGCACCACTGCTGAGTCATGCGGTCCTTGCTTCTGCCGAAGACAGCATGCAGTTGGGGGCCTTTCAGTGTATGGGCTGCTCCCCACCTCCCTCAGTATCAGCTCTGGTGCCTGTTTATTTAAAAAAGAAAGAAAGAAAGAAAGAAAGAAAACAGCTCCGGAGGCATGCCAGCAAGCCATGCTCTGATGAGTGCCCCCCAGCACATGCAAGCATCTGAGTGCCTGAGGCCTGGTGGGTTGAGGCAGGCCCGATCTTTCATCAGGCCTTTCAGGCCTCTGTCGAACATCTAGTTATGCCTGTGAAAAGCCCCTGGATTGTGGCAGTCATTTTCTGTGGCGTGGCGAGGGCCGTTGGAGCAGGTGAGCAAGCTGACACATGGACCATGGTGCACTGGGGAGAGGGTATGCAACCAATGAGTGCCTTTTCATCTCTGCTCCCCCCGGGTTGGTAAGGAGAGCCATCTTCTGATTAGCGAGGGTTCATATGGACAATGGGTTGGGTCCAGTCAGGTCACCTTGCGGTGGCCCTCATTTTTGCCTTGCCCGCTCCTGAGCAGGTAAATTAAACCAAAAAGAAAGAGAGGCAGACTTGTGCTGCCCTTGTTTGTGGGTGAAGGCTTATGTTGGCCAAGGGTGGTCATTGTATTTACCACGCATGTGGTCACCATGTATTGGCCTGGAGGCAGTGGCTTGTTTTCACCAGGGAGGGTGTACTCTCATCTGAGTCTGACCTTAGATATGGAAGTCTTGCTAGTATCTGTCATCATTGGTGCATTACCAGTATAGGTTGCCACTCTCATAAAGAAGTTTTAAATAATAATATGAAGGTGATTGTAGTCTATCTGAGGTTTCAGCTTGCAGAATGCTCCCCAGGCTCATGCTACGAGTCTGGCTGCGTGGTGGTGGTGGTGGTGTGAAGCTAGTCTACACGTGGCTCCATTCAGTCCTGGTTGTAAGCGGGATCTTCTTGGCCCCCCTACATATGGGGTGGGCATGCCCGGTACAGGTTGAGCCACAGCAGCCCAGCACTGCGGTGTATGCGATATCTATTGTTTGGGGGGAGATGGTAGCTTTTACAGATGGCAGCCGGTGGCCATAGCTTAGGTGGGGAAGGAGCAAGCATGGACCGTTGGTTAACAGGTCTGTGTGAAGGGAGGTGGTGGGTCTGAACTGAGGCCCCTCTGTGCATGCTGCCAGGGGCACGCAGCTCTCCTTCCCCCTCTCCTCTACATTGGTTGTCAGTTCCCTGCTTGTAAGAAGCTAACCGTTTTCTCCCCTATGGCTTCTTTTCAAATTCTCTCTTAGCCTGCTTAATCAATTTTTACAGACCACGTCCTCTTGCCTGTTGTCGTCGTCATTTGGGTCTGCTTTCCATTTTATATAATGCACCCCCCCTTTTTTTAGCTTCGACCTTTCTTAACCTCGCTATTTAACTGTAGCCCCCCCTTTTCTCGGGGGTCACCTTTGGTAGCTGCGGAGGTGGTGAGTAGCACTGCCAAAGCACCGGGATGGGGTAAAGTCCAGAGTTTACCAAATGGGAACCAGAAGTCTTCTGGGAGGCCCAAGGGGAGATTTACACAAAGCAAGGGTCCACACCTTAGAATGTAGTTCCAAACAAAGAATGTAGTAAAAAGTCCAAGAAGTAGCAAAATCATCAGAGTTTCATTCGGCTTATCAAAATATACAGTCACTGCAACGTCAAAAGGCTGAAGAAAAAAAACTCTTTGGAAAAATCTGGAAAGAAGTACTTATCCACTCAAAAAGGTACCACAGTTCGATATCCAAAATGCAGCAAAATCATCCTTTAAATGTTAATACAAAAATCAGTCTTTAACAGCAAGGTCTTTGGGATAGCATTTCTATAGCCTTGAATACTCTAGTTGCCTTCACTTTCAGCCTTCCCAGCAAGGATCATCAACACCCCTTCCTTGTAGAGATTGAATCCCTCGGGATGGCTCTCAGTGATCTTGCTTAACCAGTCCTCAGCTACCCCACCAGCATCTCATACCTGGGTGGCTTCAGTTAGCTTAAACCTATCAATGATTAACTCACTCTTCAACTTTTCTCCTTAGCAGGCTTCCTAAGCTAGAAATCCCTACACTCCCCCTCACAAACTCCACTTCATTCCAGCTCCATGGCAACTCTCTCCACTACGTCTCTCTATGACTCCTCCCTGTACCTCGTGGGAATCTCTTTTATATCCCCTCCCCCCCCCCCCCCCATAAGCCCATCCTTCACAGGAAGGAACTTGCACCCTGCGAGCACTGTGTATTCAGGGCCTCCCTATCCTCTAAATGACCTCCCTTTGGGGGAAGAACAAATCTGACTCTCCAGGTCTTTCTGGTGATCCTAGCCGGGGTTACATCACCATGCTGGCAGTCGGTCTTCTTTCAACCTTTTTCTTTAAATACAGCAGGCACATTTTGTCCTTTAGTGCCATACATTCTAACTCCATTCTTAATTTTAGTTTTCTGGCATTTGTATGTGAACATTTTAAAGCAGTTTTTTCCTGTATTTCTATTTTTTTTTTATATGTACTCGCCACCACTTATCAGATGACATAGGCAATTTTGGGACCTTTTATATGCATGCTCTGTATTAAAGTTCTTGGAGTCTTTCTTTTTTTTTTTTTTTTTTTTTTTTTTTTTTTTTTTATTTTATATTTTTGAAATTATAGCATTTACAAAAGAAAATGATATAATCAAGCATTATAGCAATAATTACATTTACACCAATTTTTAAGGAAAACAAATATATTCCAGCCCACATCTAGGAGGAAAGGAGAGAAATTAAATCTATTTTGCTAAGACTTTCTCTTTTACAATCAAATCTCCCTTTACCCTAACTCAATTTACTTGGGATTTATCAGAAATAAAACGTTGCAAATGGGAGGGATCAAGAAAAATAAACTTGTTATTCTGAAACAATATCTGGCATTTACAGGGAAATTTCAAAAAGAAACTAGCTCCCATGTCTTGCACAGATTGTTTTAATAACAAGAATTGTTTCCTCCGTGCTTGTGTAGCACGGGAAACATCGGGAAAGATTTGTATCTTGTGACCACAAAAAATGTGGTCTTTGTTCTGAAAATATTTAAGGAAAAACAAATCTTTATCCCGTTTCAATACAAAGGAAACTAACAAGGTTGCCCTTGAATTTATCAAGTCCAAGGAGTCTTCCAAAAAAGTGGAGACTCCTGGACTATCCAAAACATCTATTTCACCCTCCACTTTTTGCAAGATTTTTTTCCTTGGCAAGTAATATATTTTCGAAAGTGTTGGTATTTTCCCTTCATCATATAACAGGACCTCCATTACATATTTTCTAAATAATTCATCAGGAGATAACAGTCTTGAAATCGGAAAGTTAAGTAATCTAAGATTACTAGATCTCATCTCATTCTCCAATATTTCAATCCTGTTATGTAACATCATATTATCTTTAATGGAGGATATATTGACAGCCTGTAATTTATCCACCACTGGGTTCAAATTTGCAACATCCTTTTCTAATTTTTCTGTTCTTATTTCTAAATCTTCAAATTTCTCTTTAGTTTCCACAGAAAACGTATACACTTTGGATATAAACCCAGACATTTTCTTATCTATTTTAGCTGACAGTTTCCATACATCCAACAAAGTCACATTTTCTGGTTCAACAATACTTTCACCCTCCTCATCTCTTATAATAGGAATTACTGATGGACATTTAACCTTTTTACTTTCCTTGTCTGTTGCCTCGCTACCCAGGATCAAAGTACCCACTTGAGTTGACCGTTCTGTTGGGGATACAAGTCCTCTCTCGGTCTGTATCGCTCCAACTGCCTGGCTTCTCTCCTCGCTTGCTGCCAATGTAGTTTCCACTACCGGGTATAGAGGTGATTGTATGGCCATGGAGCTTAAAGAAGGACCTACCATAGTATGATCCTCCATAACTCCACCAACAGCAGACTCCCCCACATAAACAATGTGGGAATCCATCGGGCCAATTCTTTTTGTCACGGGGGTAGAAGGTGAGGAGGCATAAGTTTTACTTTTTCTTTTTCTACCCATAAAAATTTTTTACCCAGGGGCGCGCCCCTTTGGCGCGCGGCTTCGGCTGCGCGCCGCAGTGCCCTTACTTTTATGCTGTCCCGGGGCACTCAGTGATGACGTCACCAGCAGGGGGTCCGCCCCTTCAATCCGGGCCTCCCCTCTCTCGACCGGGAGAAGATATTCCGTCTCAAAGACTACTAGTAGGTAGTGCGGTCGAGGTCCCCAGCGAAATAGACCCTCTCTCCTCTCCTCGGTCTATTCGCCGCAGTGCCCTTACTTTTATGCTGTCCCGGGGCACTCAGTGATGACGTCACCAGCAGGGGGTCCGCCCCTTCAATCCGGGCCTCCCCTCTCTCGACCGGGAGAAGATATTCCGTCTCAAAGACTACTAGTAGGTAGTGCGGTCGAGGTCCCCAGCGAAATAGACCCTCTCTCCTCTCCTCGGTCTATTCGCCGCAGTGCCCTTACTTTTATGCTGTCCCGGGGCACTCAGTGATGACGTCACCAGCAGGGGGTCCGCCCCTTCAATCCGGGCCTCCCCTCTCTCGACTGGGAGAAGATATTCCGTCTCAAAGACTACTAGTAGGTAGTGCGGTCGAGGTCCCCAGCGAAATAGACCCTCTCTCCTCTCCTCGGTCTATTCGCCGCAGTGCCCTTACTTTTATGCTGTCCCGGGGCACTCAGTGATGACGTCACCAGCAGGGGGTCCGCCCCTTCAATCCGGGCCTCCCCTCTCTCGACCGGGAGAAGATATTCCGTCTCAAAGACTACTAGTAGGTAGTGCGGTCGAGGTCCCCAGCGAAATAGACCCTCTCTCCTCTCCTCCTCTTGGAGTCTTTCTTATCTGGTTGCCCTGTATTTTATTTATTTAAAACTTTTCTTTACCGTCGTTTAGTAATGCACCATCACAACAGTTTACAAATAGGCACGTAAAAATAAGTTTGGTTTGGTTTACAATTTGTCTAAAAAGTGCCAATACATTTTTCGGTTACATGTTTCAATAATATAAGTTATATGATAAGTGGTTTGGATTTTCATTATATTTTTTACTGTATTTCTCTTACATTAATATTTAATTATGAGAAAAATAATAAAGTAAGCAATTATGCTATTAGGTGACTTTATGCTGTGTGTAGATGTTCTTTTGCTTGTTTATTTGTACTTCTTATTCTCCGTTCTCACTGTGAAAAACATTTTTAAAAACCATGTTTTTAAACTTTTTTTTGAAGAGTTTTAAATCTCTCATTAATCTTATTTCGAGTAGCATTGTGTTCCATAATATAGAACCGGCTAAAGATAGTGCTCTCTCTCTAACTTGGGTCATTTTTGTTGACTTGACCGAGGGGATGGTTAGTAGAGCTTTATTGGCTGCTCTGAGATTTCTCTGGGGGACATGTAATCGTAGCGCTGTGTTTAGCCAATCAGCTTTTTCATCATTGTATTTTGATAGTCTTCTGGGCAAGCAGAATTTATCGCATGCCTTCTCGATTTCTATTTTTGTTTCGTCTACATCTTCTCCCTTGAGAGGGTATTTCATGCATCCAGAATTAAGTTCACAAAGGGACACCAAATGGGACAGAAAAACACTAGATAAGGAGGGCTGGTCAGAGGATCTAGCTCCAGATGCTGGAGGACCGAGCGGCCATATTGTCCTTGTCCTCCTATATCTGTGAGAGTCCTGTCATTTATGCAGGATTGCTCACATTCCCCAGTCATTACATACATACATATAAAAAGGACAGTGGCCTTTTTTAAATATGGCAATTCTCAGGCACAAATTTGGGATGAGAGAACAATATATAAAAGTTATACCACCCCCCAACTCCACAAGCCTTCTAGGCAGTTACAAATCTCTAATAAGAGCCTCCTGGAAATTCTGAATCCAAAGCACGCTAGACGTGCCATTGCCAGAAATCGTGCTTTCTCTATGGCTGGCCCACATCTTTGACATGCTGTTCCAGATGATTTACGAGACATTTCCTCCACGAAAGAATTTTAAAAAGACTTTGAAAACTCACTTCTTCTCCTTTAGCTGAGCCAAGCATCCCCAAAGCTGGCTTGTTCATTCCGTCTTAATATTTATTTATTGTCTGATGATATTCTATCCTATTTGCTTTTATGCCAAATGTTGTTTATAAATGATGTATGTGTCTCATCATTGTTAGCCGCCTCGAGCAATTGTAGAGTGCGGGATGTAAACCTTTTAAATAAATTAATAAATACGGGGTCAGTTTCAAGTAGTGGACCAATCCACTCACGAACGCGTGGTGGGATCCAGGAGAGGTAACTGTGACAAGCAGAGGATTCATAATTGTTCCCAAATCTGTCATGTTACTAATGGTTTGCTGATCTTTCCTCTCTTTGGAAGCCAGCTGCATGATACAAAATCCATGAATAGATAAGGTGGATACTATCAGCAGACCATGGGTCTGTGTCCTAATCACTTTGTTTCACATTTGTATTTCCAATTGAGATCACAGCAAAGGCTGCTTGACACCAGTGCTGATATATATGGATATAGCAGGTATAGTCTAGGATTCTAGTCTTTATATGCTATTACATGGTTCTGGCAGGTGATTGATTTCACAGCTGGGGGAATGTTTTATTCCCCAGATGCCTTGCTATATCCAGATAACTGTTTACAGTGGCTCGCCTGTGAAAATGGTGCTCATACCACTGTACCTTTCCAGTCATGCAGGTCTGGCTCTCTGATCATGTTGAGATATTTGAATCCTCTGTTCAGCAAGGCATTTATTGCTTCAGGGCAGCAGTTTCCTACACGCCTACATCGTCTGCATTTTGGATGTGAGTTGGATGACACTATGCTTGTCCTTTGCCTGATTTTGCACGTATTTCTTATAAAAGTGAATACTGAAGCCCTAATTTTTATCTTCAAGAAAACAATTATATCTGTTTTACTGCATGTTATATTTCTTTCTTTCCTCAATAGGTCATATGTGGCATCCAGGCAGTTGTTATCTGGGTTAGCCTATTCTCTCTGACAAAAGAGCACGTATAACTTAAGCCTTCAGAGAGCATGCACATGTCAGAGTCCTCATGCATGCTGATGGAATGAAATGCATTGTTGTCCTTGATCGGTAAAGTTATTAGAGCATTTTGGCATCCGGTATGCTGGCGCCCTTCCTGATGTTGGCAGTCCCGGGGGCGAGTTGGTAAACTACCTTAGCTATCTTGTCTCGGATGTGAGTGATACTTCCGTTTGGACCTCCATCCTTCACCATTCTGTGGGGATTCTTGCAGTTGATGATAGTAAATGCTATGGCTTGTCACCTGTGTAGCAGAGAGAATGGGTGCATTCAGTGCACCTTGTACTGACTGAGGGTTGCAGCTTGGACTAGCCATCTGTTTTCATGTCACTGTATAATATATAATCCTGGGTTCACTTTATCTTCTGTGAGTGATGGACTCAGGCTATGACCGGTTCTTCACAGGCTCCATTCACTGCAGCGACAGACACAGCTTGGGAGGCAACCTTGCTACTTTTGTGGTCATTAACCTCATTTAGTTACTTACTCCTGCAAGTGAATTTGGGTATGGTGAGCCCGCACTCCTGGTCTATTCTCTAGTTTTGATAACTGTGCCTGTCAATCCATTCTAATAGATTGTAGTCTGCTTTGAGAGCAATCTTGGAAAAAAGCAGAATATAAAATCTTTGGAAATAAATAAATAAATAGTGCAGGTGGGCTTTATAGGAACCTGGTAGAGCTACACAGTGATATTGTTGGATGTGTCACCATCTCTCAGACCCTTCACTAGACATTTTCAATCTCACTGTGTTTGCTAATACAGTTTTAATATTTTCTTGCAGTCCTGTGGCTCTTCATCATTCCTTCAACTAAGTAATTTCTGTGGCCAAATTCAAGTATAGTCAGCTTGAATTTCTGGTTTAGTCTCTAATGAAGGCAGGCGAGCAAGAGAGAAGCTCAAAGTTGGATTTTGATGTACAACACCATGCTCTGGCCTCTATCTCCCCAAGATTGTGGTCTTATATTTTGGTTACACCATGCTGATCAAGTACTTTCTCTTCCCTCTACAATACCTTTTTGAATCCAAATGCTGGATGCATGACAGTATTGCTCCACTCTCGAGCCCTGCCCTATAGTGTTGGCTTGCACTACCTTAATTGCACTAGGTAAACCAAGACTTGGACGAGGCACTAGCATCCAGAGTGTGGTCATTCTGGTCCACATTTCCCTACTATTATGATTCATGTTTTACAGTTCTGCTCCATGAGCCGTTGCACTCATCCTTGGCTCTGCCAGCTTCTTCATGTGGCAGGGAAGCCACCAACAGCTGACCCCACTGAGAGCAGGCCAGCCCACTGATGATGCCATGATCCTAGCCCTCCCAACAGCCTTCCTAGGTGCATGCACACAGCACACTCAGATTCTTAAAGGAGCCATGTGGGATAGTTCTCCATGGCACCCTTGGATGACAGCAAACTTCCTCCACTTAAGGATGCCTCGAATGCCCTCCAGATGCCGTGGCAACAGGTCCACTGAATGATCTTCTCCTCAATACGTGTTGCTAGTCCAGGTCTCGCTCCTGCTAACTTCTTGTTGGTTGTTCTTTCCCATCCTTGCTTGTATCTTTTCCGTGCCTTGTTCTTGTTCCTCCCTTGCCCTGCCTAGATATTGTGTGTCTCGTTACCCTGCTTGTCTTGTTCCACTGTCTATCTGTTAGTCTTAGTCTCTTCTGTCCTGTCTGTCCTCTGCTTGTTTATCTGGACTCTGACATTAACATGGACCTCCCTGAATTGCTGCCTGGACCTGACCAATTGCTTAGACATGTTGTATGCTGATTGCCGCCTGCCTCGACTCTTGGCCTACCCACTGGTTTTCCCAACCCTTGCTTGGATTTTGACTTTTGCTTCTTCAGTGACCCCAGAAATCCACCTAAGACCCGCTGGCCATCAGAAGCCAAGGGTCCAACCTGCGGGGGAGATGGTTGGTAAAGGTGAAGCTCCAGTTAGTGCTGCCTTGGGAAATGCTCACCTGCTGTAGTCTTCTACAGTACAGCCCAAGGGTTTACATTATCAGAGAACAACCTCGATTCATTCACATCAAGGAAGTTTCCTTGGGAGACAGTAATCCAAGGGTGGCTGGATTTGGGCTGTGTTTTGTTTAGGAGGCACCCAGTATGTATTACTGAGTTTCAGGTATGGACCTGTTGCATATATAACGATTGAATTATGCTTACAGCTGTATGCAGTTTTAAGCATTTTGATTTTCCTGGTTGTGAGTACCACTTTATCTTGCATCATGGTCAATGCCTTCTAGGTTCACTATATCTGTACGTGACAGTCTGTCTTTTTAATATGCGAGTTTGCAACTTGATTTCTGCCCAAAGAGTGATAACAATTTCAAAGCAATCTTCCAGCTACAAGCTGGCTCTGGCTGCACAGCTAATTGCTATTGGAGCACTTGGATAGGCAGCTTTTATGAAATCTTTGTCTCCCTTTCTCTCTCAGAAGTGCTATTAAACCCCTTGTATGTGGGCATGAGCTATGGGGTTATTGGTTTCTTCGTTTCCTTCACTGGGGCAGGTAGCCCTCACAAGCTTTTACTCTTAGGGGCCATGAGCCATTGTTAGCATGTATTTGAGAGTATGCATAGTAAACCCCTTGTTGGTGAGTTAATTTAAGGAATGGCAGATACCCTTCAGTTCTTATGATAGGCTTTGTATCAAATACTCTAAAGATATTTTCTCTGGGGAGAGTGTTGTGGTGGCCTAGGCATGGGCTGTTGCCAGAGCTATTTTGTTGAGGCAGCATGGATTTCCATTAACGAGCTTGGGGTACAGTCTTCAGCAATAGACAGTGCATGTACAGCCATATAGTACAATTCTAAGTTCAAGATAAATGACACTATGCACTATTGCTGGTCAGGCAATTATATCATTCAGATCCCATCAGCTGTTGTATGGGCATCACATCCTATGTGATAACTCATGCAGGAGGGGCCTTGTTATCTTCTCCCTCTGCGTAAAGGAGCAACTTACATAAAATAATTTGATGACATGGCAATGGTAGTCAATGAAGTTGGTTTCCAGATGTTTGTAACAATATCTAGTATGCATTACAGTATGTCAGATATGGGTGGTTTGTCATTAGCACTATACTGCTTTACCAAGTTTGCTATATGGCCACAGAGGGTTTCTGTGATATGCAGCTTTATGGTTTTCGGGATATAGCCACAGCTAAGCTAGTAGGGAAGCCCTTGGCAATGGGCTAACCATGTCCAAAAAGCTCACAGCAAATATTGATTTATAAGCTGATTAGACTATGAATACCAGGTAAGCGACCTTCTTGACTCTTCGTTGCTTAGGTATGGGTGACTTGAGATAAGCTGCATGTCAGTCTTCAGCTTTGAAGACCAGGTTGGCCTGCTCACCACCCAAAGAATTATGTTGCATACTCATGAGTTACTCTTTGCTCTTTTATGGACCAGGACATTGTCACACTGCAGACAACGATCAAATTTCAGGACAACGTGAGGGGCAAGGCTTTGCTGGCCATGCATCCCAGACAGTGAAATACGTGGAGGGGACTGGCTTTTATGGCTGACCCTGCAGCAGCATGATGCTTATTGAGTGCTTGTTATGATGATTTTGAGTGCTTAGGAATTGAAATGCAGCAGATGAGTGTATGGGTCACCCTGTGGGTATTTTGGAAGCTAGATGATTTATTTCATTATAACCACTGATTGAATGGCTGTGTGCAATTGACCTATGCTCGAACCATATACATCCAAAAAATATTTTATTTCTCGAGTTAAAGTCAGATATAGAGTTTCCTATCACAGGGGCAATAAGAGAGTGGGGGAAGGGGACGGGGGGAGGGGGGGGGACAATAAACAGGTTAGGAGATGAGACAAGGTGAGTTGCACCTGTCATGGTTGTGGACTAGCAATACATTTTTGATTAGCTTTTGAGAGCTAAAACATTCTTCAGGTCAAAATTTGAATTCAACCCTGAAGAAAAGCATTTTACTCTTGGAAGCTAGTCAAGAAATATATTTTTAGTCCAATAAAAAGGTATCTGCAGATATATGTTTTTGGGGTTTTGTTAATCTTTTATTTTTGTGGATTCAAGTGGACTAACACGGCAGTCATACTATTTTATAAATGAAATGAATAGAGATTTGGCTTTTAACTCACTACCACACATAAAATCCAGCTGTCTCTTTGTTAAAGTTTCCTCTCTCTACCAATGTAATGCATTTTATGATTCACTTGGCAAGGACATCGTTTACTCATTCTGTACTGACCTGAAGAAGGGACTGACAGAGCTCGCCAAGAAATTCATTATTAGTCCAATAAAAAGGTATCACTTTATTTTATGTTTTTGTTTGTTATCCTTTTGATTCTGTTCAAAAAATAGGATATCATTCAATGAATATACTACTTTACTATTTTTTCCCCCCAATCGCAACTGGTAAAAGTTTAGGTCATCTCCGATGAGGGGTTTCCCCTTTGTAGAAACATCTGTACTGTAATTCATAATCCGACAAAGTCAGGGCCATGAGCTATTCCATGCTGTACAGCATCCTCCTCCATTCAGCTCCCCACCAGCATTTTCTGCATTCTCATCCCTTGTCAGCCTGCTATTTTCAGCCCAGTCCTGTTCTTCGAGCAACATTTTCTTAGGGTCTAGAACTCCTGATGTTGAATCTTCTAATGGTGGTTGAAATGTGTTCACCTAAATTGAGATGGTGTAAGCAACTGATTTTCCTTGGTAATCAATCTTAATTGGATGGTATGCTGTAACTGGAATTTAATTTCTAAATTAAACAGTTCCTTGTGCATAGGTATGAATGCCACCCTATTTGTTATGGTTCTGGAGGTGTTGGAGTGGATTCTTGGGTACTGTGGTGATGACCACTCCCATGGGGAGGAGCCCCATGAGGATCCACAGTACTAGGCTAGACTCTAGACATGCAAACACAGAGATTTGTCTTTTATTATACAGCAGAATGATACTACCAGAGGTGGCAGTAGTGAGGTGATCCAGAGGTAGCAGTCCAGGGCCCTCGGCAGAGGAGACCCATCTATGCAATGATAATAGAGGGAGTGCAGGAAGCAGGTTCCCAGTGCTGATGTGTAGATGAGACAGACTGACAATGTTAAATTACTCACTAAGTTGGTAGCTGTATAGATGAAGATCCCAGCAGGCAGAAGTAGTTGAATAATTGAATACAGGCACTGAGGTAGGGAGAGCAGGCCCTCAAAGAGCGAATACCTGATCCCTGATAGGCACCTGAAAGAATGCAAAGGGCCCCTGAGGAGCGGGTACCCAGGTTAGAGAAATACCCTGAAGGGTAGAGAAAGCTTCCAGCAGCAGCAGGGAAGCGGCAGAGTAGCTTAGACCGGACAATTCCAATCCTTGCTAACTCGATTTGTTAGCAAACGAAGGGCAGGCTAAATATCCGGATGGTGTGACGTCACTCGAGGGGGATGCCCTCGAGGTTCCCACCATGACATGGATAAAGATGTGGGTGGCCTGTGCCCGCGCACCCTAGGAGGCCCCCAGGAGAAACATAGCTGTTCCGGGGACGCCGGAGAGAGTGGCAAGCAGACACGGTGGTAGCCATCTTCCCAAGGCTAGTGGGGAGAGCAGAGAGAAAGGTGAGGCTCAGAGGTCAAAGCCGTCTGAGACAGACGGACGCAACAGTACCCCCCCTTCAAAGGGCCCCCTCCAGAACCCTTACCTGGTCTTGGTTTTCGAGGATGCAGTCGGTGGAATTGATGAAGCATCTCTTTGTCCATGATATTAGCCAAAGGTTCCCAAGAGTTTTCTTTAGGTCCATAACCCTCCCATGACAGGAGGTATTCCAAAACTCTGCCTCTCTTTCTTACATCAAGGATGGCATCAACCTTGTACTCGATGTCTTCTTCTGCATCAATGGGTGTAGGTTCAGATGTCTTGGTGGAAAACTCGCTAAGGACAAGCGGTTTCAGTAGCGAGACATGGAACGCATTATGAATCTTCATTGCTGGAGGAAGTTTCAGACTATACGTGAGTGTCCCCAGACGTCATAGGATGGGAGAGGGTCCGACAAAGCATGGAGCAAATTGAGCTGATGGTAGCTTGAGTCTTAGATGTTTTGTAGACAGCCAGACCTTGTCACCAGGCTGGAATTCAGGAGCCTTGCTGTGGTGAGCATCAAAGCCTTTCTTTGCTCATTGTCCTGCTTTTTGGAGCATCTCTTTAGTCTTTCTCCAAAGTGATTGAATGTCATTGATTGAGCTGCCAGGGAAGATACTGCAAGTGGAAGTGGTAAAGATGGTAAGGGTAGCCATCCATAGATCACTTCAAATTGTGATGATCCAGTAGATGTTGCTGGATGAGAGTTGATGGCAAATTCAGCCCAGGGCAACAGTTCAGCCCAGTCATTTTGACGTGAACCAACATAGGCTTGAAGGAACTGCTTGAGTGTTCTATTCATTCTCTCAGTTTGTCCATTCGATTGAGGATGGTATGCAGAGGTGAAGTTGAGAGTGATGTCACACTTATTACACAAAGCTTTCCAGAACTTTGCTGTAAATTGCGCTCCTCTGTCAGAGACGATGTGTTTTGGCATGCCGTGTAGGCGAAAGATATGAGTGATGAAAGGTTTAGCAAGCTCCATGGCTAAAGGCAAGCCAGGGAGAGCCACGAAGTGAGCCATCTTCAAGAAACAATCCACTGTAAACCAGATGGTATTGTTACCTCCAGAAAATGGTAAGTCTACTACAAAGTCTGTAGCAATGTGAGTCCAGAGCTCATCTGGTACTGGTAAGTGATGAAGCATGCCCCAAGGACGCCCAGGGCGAAGGTTTCTGTCTAGCACAATTGGAACAAGAAACAACATAGGCAAATGTGTCTTCCTTCATGATGGGCTACCAGTAGTACTTCTCTAGTTTAGCCAGAGTTCTTCTTTAACCAGGATGTCCAGCCAGTTTAGAATCGTGAGCCCATGCTAACAATTTCTTTCTTAGATTGCAGGGTACAATGGTCTTGCTCAGAGGTACCGGATGTATAGCGGACAGGATAACTCTCTTCGGGTCGATGATATGCTGGTGTTCATCAGGTACATCTTCAGAAAGAAATGAGCGAGATAGGGCATCTGCTCTGACGTTCTTACCTCCAGGGCGATACTTCAGCACAAAGTCAAATATGTTCAAAAACAGGGACCATCTCGCCTGTCTATGGTTTAGGTGCTGAGCGTAACGGAGGTATTCCAGGTTTTTGTCATCAGTGAAAACAGTGATCTGATGTTGTGTATCTTCAAGCCAGAGGTGCCACTCTTCGAATGCCATCTTTATTGCCAGTAGTTCTTTATCCCCAATGTCGTAGTTCTTTTCTGCTGGCGAGAAGCGTCGGGAGAAGAAAGAACATGGATGCAAGATCTTAGAGTCACTGGTCTGGCTTAGCACGGCCCTTACGCCTACATCCGAGGCATCGACTTCCACAATAAAAGGCCATGTTGGGTCCACATGGCGGAGGCATGACTTACTCGAGAAGGCGTCTTTCAGCTTCTGAAATGCTGACATAGCTTCCGTAGACCAATTGGTGATGTTGACACCTTTCTCAGTCATTGCTGTTAGTGGAACAGTTAATGAAGAGTAATTCTTGATGAATGTTCTGTAGTAGTTGTAAATCCCAGAAATTGTCTAAGAGCCTTTAGACCGGTGGGTTGTGTCCATTTTTGAATGCTCTCAAGCTTCTGAGGGTCCATCGAAACAATGTACTCTAAGAAGGGCACAGATTCCTTGTGGAATTCACATTTAGACAACTTGGCGTATAAACGGTTCTCGTTAAGTCTGTGCAGCACTCTTTTTTTTTTTTTTTTAATATTTTTTATTGGTGATTAACACATCAGTACAATATAAGCAAATTGCAAGTAATACATCACCATAAGTTACATGTTTATTCCCAGAGTTAAACCCACCCACCCCACCCCCCTTGCCAACCATATAGGGTTATCTAGTGGAAAGGCTTGGTTATTCATTAGGCTCCATTGGTTCCAGTCCAACATTTAAGCTAATCTATCTCTAGAGGCACGCCACCTCAAATAAGCTTGCCATGTACTATGAAAAGATGAAAGATTTTGTCTCTTAGCCGGTGTGATTTTGTACATTGTGCATACATGATCTAGTCTTCGCAATACAGATGAGATCTGTGGTCCCTGAGACAATTTCCATGAGCCGGTGATCTCCAGTCGCATAGCAATGCAGGCTTGGAGACAGAATGGATATGTAGCCTTCGCGGTCATTCCTTCCGTGTTATGTAATAGTGCAAAGTCCAAAGGGAACTCAACTTGATCATCTAATATGGTTGAGACCAGATCTTGTAATTGAGTCCACAACGGTACAATACATTCCCCTGACCACCACATGTGAAGAAAAGTCCCTGTCACCCCACACCCTCTCCAACATTGATCTGACTCAATAACTGACATCGTATACAACCTTTCCGGTATATAATACCACAGATCTAGTATCTTATATCCATTTTCATTTCAGGGCAGTCCCTCCATGTTTTTCTCGGTTGCCATGGTATAGCTTTTAGTGGCATACCTGCCATATAGTGCTGCTCCATTTGGGCCCAGTGTTTAATATCTCTCGAGTCATGCCATACTACCAGAAGCCTCAATTGGGAAGCTGCATAGTACCAATGTAAATTCGGAACCCCAAGTCCACACTCCAATTTAGATGGATATAATACATGTTTACTTACTCTGGGTAGTCTATGCTTCCAAATGAAGCTAAAGATTTTCCGCTGCCATCTTTGAAGCATGTTATTGGGTAGTAATATAGGAACTGACTGGAATAAGTATAGTAATTTTGGAAGCACAGTCATTTTAATAGTGGCTGTATGCCCCAGCCAAGACAACGGCAATCTGGTCCAAATATCTAGATCTCGGAATATTTTATGTATCAAGGGTGTATAATTCAATTTGAATAAGTCACTAGGATGACTTGAAAGTTGTATTCACAGATATTTAATTTTTTGCGTGGCCCATCGGAATGGGTGAGCAAGGCATAGATAGTTGACAGTATTTTGGGAGCACGTAATGTTAAGAATCTCAGATTTCTCCCAATTTACTTTAAATCCTGAGGCATCACTAAAATTCTGTATTTCCTTCTCTATTCCTGTGAGGGAGGTATCTGGGGTTCTAACCGTAAACATAATGTCATCTGCGAATAGACAGTTTATACGATTCTTCTCCCACCATGTATCTGATTATTCTGACGAATACTAATAGCCAAAGGCTCTAGGAAGAGAGCAAATAATGTTGGAGATAACAGGCAAACTTGTCTGGTCCCTCTCCCCACTATGAAATGATTAGAATAACCCCCATTCATTTTTAAGCATGCTCTAGGTTTATCATAGAGTTTAGTAAGCCAATTACAGAAGTAGGGTCCAAGTCCCATTTTTTTCAGTACCCCAAAGAGAAAGGGCCAGTGCACCATATCAAATGCCTTTTCGGCATCAATTGATAGGAAGAGGGCTTCCCATTTGTTAGAATGCGCTACCCACATCAGATTTAAGAGTTTACAGATATTATCCCCAGCTAATCTCCCTGGTATTAATCCTGTTTGGTCCTGGTGTATAAGCTGTGTAATATATTTATTTATACGACCAGCTAAAATTTTCACCAGTATTTTTAAATCAAGATTTATCAACGAGATTGGTCAGCACAAGCCACATAAGTTGGTTCCTGTCCAGGTTTTTGGAGTACAGTAATCCCCGCTAAATTGGCATCCCCAGCCAATGAACCCTCTTCCCGTAAGGAATTATATACTTTTTGTAAATGTGCCACTACATATGGTCCGAACTGTTTATAAAATTTGGCAGTATGGCCATCTGGTCCTGGTGATTTCCCCGTTTTAAGGGATTTAATAGTATATAAGATTTCCGGGATAGTTATCTCCGCTTCCAGCTCCAGTTTTGCCTCTTCATTTAAAAGCGGTACAGGAATGGAATCCAAATATGCCTCAACGTGCTGATGCTGAATGGATGTATTAGGACTATATAATTGAGCATAAAAGTCAAGAAATCTAATCCTAATATCCGAATTGTTTGTTAATATTCTGTCATCATCCCTTTAATTTTAGATATAGTGTTTTGATATTGAATTTTTTTTAACTTATTGGCTAATATTTTCCCAACTTTATTACCCCCCTCGAAGTAAGCTTGTTTTGTCAATTGTAGACAATGTGCCATTGTTATAGAACCCTGCCCGCGGAGCTATCGCCCGCAAGCAGGAACTCACCTTTCCCATGCTTCTCCCGACGTGGCACGGACGCCGCCGGTGTCGGGCCTTCCCTCACAGCCGGAGCCGTGGACTTGCCTGCTCCTGCGACCCAAAGGCTGCCCTCATGCCTACCCTTCACCGTGGCCCGGAAGCCATGCTTCACATCCATCTTCACGGCTGGAGCCGCCGCCACTGTCATCTTGATCTTTGCGGCCAGAAGGCCACATCCCCGGGCTCGATTGGTGGCTGGAGCCGCCCCCGGGGCTTCCTGCAGTGGCTGGAGACGCTGCCGTCATCGGCCTGCTTCACAGACCAAGCCCTGAGCCTGCGTTGGAGACGTCTGTGCAGGCCGCTGTCCGCGGTCCAGCACAGCCTGTTTCCTCTTCCTCTAGGCGCGCGGCCACGCCTCTCTTCAATATTTAAAGGGCCAGACACAGGAAGTGTGCTGGCCCCACCTATGATTGGACTTCCTGTTCCAGCCCTATAAAGGGCTGCTCTGTCACTTCAGTCTTCACCTTGCATCGGAGTTACTTCTCTCTGGAGGCTTCTGCCTGCCAGAGCTCCATCAGGTCTTCTTCGTGGAGCTCCTCTTCATTTCGTCGTCATGTCAAGTCAATTCGAGTCTTCATGCCTGAGGTCCTCGTCCAGGTGTCCTGGGTTCTCGTCTTTATCCTCCGCTTCCTGATGTTCCAGGTTCCTTGGTGTTCGCTTCAGTGCTCCTGAGCCTTCTGGTACCTGTCCGGCCCGGCTCCCTCGGATGACATCTTTCCCAAGCGTGGAGTGGCCTACAGGTGGAATTCGTTCCTGTGCTCCTGAGCTGTCATGTCCTGCCGGCCTTCGTGGGTCCTCGGACGACTCATGGCTCCGTCATCGAAGTGCTGCCTCGGCTGGATTCTTCCCTGCGCTTGTCCCGTTCTCAGCGTGGTCCATGGCCAGCCTCCTCGGGCTGTGTAGGGTGCGCAGTGGGACAGGGTGGTCCGCAACCAGTCCCGTGGGTAGACTGTGTAGGGCACCCTGAGAGCAGTGCCAATGTTCACCCTCCCAGCTCTCGTCTCGATTGGACTCCGTCAAGTTACTCGTCTCATCCTGGATGCCGTTGCATCAGTCTTGGTGTCATGTCTTCGCTTCAACGTCTTGTTCCTGATGTCGTCGCATCGACCTTGGTCCAGGATGCCGTAGTATCGACCATTGGTCCGTGATGTCTTCGCATCAGCCTTGGTGTCATGTCTTTGTCTGCGATGCCATAGCATCGATCTTGGTGTCATGTCTTCATGTCAAGGCCTGTCTGCCCTCATCCTCAGGCCAGGCCTGCTGCTCCATGCTGATCCAAGCGGCAGGTCCAAAAGGGCTCGGAATGGTCGGAGGACCATTCACATTCCAACATCATCCTGTTGTTGGCCTTGGGAGACAGGCCTGGCAGAGGATAAGACCGTCAGCCATGCTGGAACACGCCGTCAACCCTTGGTTCGGTCCTGGATCCGTCTGGGGTCGGGCTGAGGCCCAAGGGCACACTAAAACACCCCTATCTAACAGAATGTAAGGCCTTTCGAGGCCGCTTACCTAACAGAATGCAAGGCCTTTCAAGGCCCTCTACTCTAACAGCCATATTCTTAGATTCCAACCTCAAGAGATCTTCCCTCGCTTTAGACAGTTGAGTCAATATCCTCGGTCTGCCTGTGACCTGATGTTTATGCCCCAGCACACTTATAGCCTCCTGAAGATCTCAAGTTGCCTGTTTATTCCTTTTCTTAACAAAGGTACCCCTTGATATGAGAATTCCACAAAGATAGGCCTTAAATGATTCCCATACCACAGACGAGGAGATTTCTCCTGTCATTCCTAATGAAAAAATCTTTAATATTGGAGATTAGAGTCTGATTGAACTCTTTGTCTAACAATAGAGATTCATTAAGTCGCCAGAATCTTATCCCTTTATCATAGCTATCAAATACAATATCTAAACTAGGAATGGCATGATCTGACCACGCTATAGGAGTTATATCGGCTTTGGAAACCTGATTGAAAAGTCCTTTGGCTACCAGAAAGTAGTCAATTCGTTAATGGGATTTATGCACTGGTGAGTAATAAGTGTATGATCTAGTTTGTGGGTAACACAATCTCCACACATCTAGAAGTTGCCAGGAATCTATTAATCCCTTCAGGTGCGCCCTGTAGGCATGCGATGCAGAAACATACCCCTTGAGGCATCTACATTACGTACCCTAGCCAAGTTGAAATCTCCCCCAATGAGTAACAATCCATTACTATGTACCAAGAGTAATTCGGATATTCGATCAAAAAAAGATCCCTGATCTTTGTTAGAGGCATATATGTTTAAAAGCGTATAAGCCTTTCCATCAACCAAAATTACCAATAATAGATATCTACCTGCTGGATCTTTAATACACGTTTTACATTCAAAAACAAAATGAGAGGCAAATAATATCCCCACACCTGTATATTTGGCACCTTTGGAACATGGGGCATAGTATTGGTTAGAATAAGAGTGGGATGCCATGAGGGATTCATAATGTGCTTTCATATGGGTTTCTTGTAGAAAAGTGATATCTAATTTTTGATGGGTTAATTCTTTAAAGAGTAATTGCCATTTAAATGGTATATTAAGCCCTTTGACATTGATAGATCCGATACGTATGGATGCCATAATTAAATGTGATTTCCCCACCCATCAAACATCATGAAATATATAAGTGCCACTTGCACGTGCTTTAGTTTGTCAGACACTTCAATACATGTGGTTGTGTGGAACATTATAAAGAGAATATCAGAGTGGCCCATGAATAATCCAGAGAAAATAACCCCCATCCATGGTTGGTACCAGAGCCCTAAACAAGTGAATTCCAAATCCCCCTCCCCCTTACAGATCTGCCATCACCTCCCTGCAGATCCATTCTCCTTATGCTCTGGAGGAAGATTTTAGCTATCAATGTATCCTCTGTTACCCAGTTTTCAAATACATTTTACAACACCCACCAAAATAGTGGAGATTATTGATATAACAAAGCATTACTTTTCAAACATATTATAAGATTCAAATAGTGAAAAACTTAACTCCAAGTAGTAGGAAAGAACAAAGTCCCGAGATCTCTAGAATCATCTTTACAGACCATTATGATGTGAACTCATCACTTGCATTATCATGATTCTGTCGCCGCTCTAGCTTTAGAGTCCGAGCTCCTCTTCAATCTGCTATTGCGAGATCCTGCTCTGTGCCAGCGTGGATGATCTTCTTTAGCGTGCTGTTTTGGAAGTCCTTGTCCCAGGCTGGTCGTTGGTTTGAATTCCCTATCTTGCAAGATGGCCGCCACCTCATGGAGTGATCATATTTGCGATGTGACTTCATCCCACGTGAGAGTGAGCCTGAATGGATGCAGCCATCTATATTTGATATTCTCCTTTCACAGGAATTGAGTGACTTCGCGAAGTTCCGATCGATTTTGAAGAGTCGCCTGGGACAAGTCAGCATAAATTGAGACCTCCTGATTTTTCCATGCCCAGCGTGCTTGTTTTCTGGCTGCATTCGCGAATTTTTCCTTTTGAGAATAATCGTGAAAACATACGATTATGTCTTGAGGGGCATTCACCCCAGGCGGTCTCAAGACCCGATGTGCCCGGTCAATCTTTATAAATGCAGTGTGCTTGGTTTCATCATTCCCCTCGGGATTTAGTAAGAATTGACAAAAACGTCTCACCACTGTTTCACATTTGGCATTCTCCGCACTCTCTTGTATCCCGCGAAAACAGATATTCCCTCCCTGGGCTTGGTTTTCAAGGTCTGCAAGTTTGGCCGTCATAGCAATATTCTATTCCTGCAGCTCCTGACAGGTATCCTGCAGGTCTTTGGTCAAATCAGCTTGCCCTTCCACACGAGTGTCCAAATCATCCACTCTGTTTCCCATCTGAGCTAACTCCTCATGGAAATCATCCAGCATTCCATGGATTTCTTTTTTGTAACTTTTAAGGTCCTGCTGGAGGGCACAGAACCAGTTTCGAAATTCCATGCGGGTCGGAGCCTCCTCTGCTGAAATATTAAACTCGTCTTCAGTCTCTGTTCAGTATGGAAGTCGGCCTCCATCGTGGAACCGGCTTCCTTCTGACCAATGTCGGATAGTGTGCGGTAAGAGAATTGTTGAAAATCAACCGATTTTTTTTTTCTTCCCTGCCATCTCTATAGTTGTTCCATGGGCTAGTTCTCAGATATCGAGTAGAAATTTGGTCTGGGTGAGCGTTTTTAATCTATATCACTCTCGGGTATAGAGGGAGCTTAAAAGCTAAGCTGCCATCAGCTAGGGTGACATCACTTCCTCCCCTGCAGCACTCTTTTGACATCTTCCTGGTGGGTATTCAGGTCCTGGGAAAATATCAAGATGTCATCCATGGACACGACTTATTGGTAGAGTAGATCACATAGAATGTCGTTCATCATGTTTTGGAAGACTGCTGAGGCATTGCACAGGCCGAAAGGCATCACCAGGTATTCAAAGTGCGCATCCCGGGTATTAAAAGCTGCATTCCATTCATCGCCAGAGTGGATGCGAACAAGGTTATAGGCTCCTTTGAGATCAAGCTTGGAGAATATCTTGGCTCCCTGTAACCTGCCGAATAGCTCCGAGATAAATGGTAAGGGATAGCGGTACTTTACAGTGATCTCGTTTAGACCGCTGTAGTCAATGCATGGACGTAATGTTCCGTGTTTCTTCCCCACAAAGAAGAAGCCTGCTCCGGCAGGAGACTTGGAGGGTCTTATGAAGCGTTTCTGAAGATAAGAACATAAGAACATGCCATACTGGGTCAGACCAAGGATCCATCAAGCCAAGCATCCTGTTTCCAACAGTGGCCAATCCAGGCCATAAGAAACCTGGCAAGTACCCAAAAACTAAGTCTATTTCATGTTACCATTGCTAGTAATAGCAGTGGCTATTTTCTAAGTCAACTTAATTAATAGCAGGTAATGGACTTCTCCTCCAAGAACTTATCCAATCCTTTTTTAAACACAGCTATACTAATTGAACTAACCACATCCTCTGGCAACAAATTCCAGAGTTTAATTGTGCATTGAGTGAAGAAGAACTTTCTCCGATTAGTTTTAAATGTGCCACATGCTAATTTCATGGAGTGCCCCCTAGTCTTTCTATTATCTGAAAGACTAAATAACCAATTCACATCTACCCGTTCTAGACCTCCTGTATGTACTCAGACATAGCTTTATTTTCTACTACGGAGAGAGGGTAAACCCTTCCTTTGGGTGGTTCTGTGTTAGGCTTCAAATTGATGGTGCAGTTGTAGGATCTGTGTGGAGGCAGCATGTCTGCGGCTTCTTTGGAAAATGCATCTTGAAAGGATGCATATTGAGGCAGCAACCCTGGCAACAACGGAGTAGTTGGCATGCAGGGTATTGGAGAGACCTCCATCATACATTTTCTATGGCAATCTGGTCCCCAACATGAAAGCTCCAAGGTGACCCAGTTGAATTGAGGCATATTTTTCTGCAGCCATGGTAGCCCCAGTACTAAAGGGTGCATGGCCTTCCCTAGCACAAAGACAGAAATAGTCTCTGTATGAAGAGCACTGGAACGTAAATTCACTGGTTCGGTGAGCAGGGTTACTTCACCTGGTAAGGGCTCCCCATGGATAGAAGATAGGATTAGTGAAGATGTCATGGTAGTGGTGGGGATCTGCAAATATTCCAATATACGTCTCAATATGAAATTTCCTCCTGCCCCAGAGTCCACTAAGATAAGGTCTGGTATTCTAGAGGTCCGCAGATTAAGGATACTGGAAGAGAGAGTGGAGGAGAGGGTGCAGTTAGACCTAAGAAGAGTCCTCCCACAGGACTTAGGTCTGCCAGTTTCCCGGACATATAGGGCATGATTGTATAGCATGACCAGCTTGTCCACAATACATGCATAGTCCCAACCTCTTTCACGTTCTTCTCTCTTTTGAAGTCGAGTGACTGCGGCCTAATTGCATTGGTTCTTCTGCGCCAGCAACTGGAACTGAGGGAATAGGCCTGGGTGTAGACTTAACTCAAGTCTCTTCCTGAAGTGGTCTTCTGGGACTCTTGGCCTCTTGAACCTTGTCATGAAGTCGGTGATCAATTCTTGTTGCCAACTTCATTAGTTCTGCTAAGGTCTCAGGCATCTCTCGAGCTGCCAGCTCATCTTTCAACCAGGAGTTCAGTCCTTCAAAGAAGAGGGTCTTCAGGCATTTAGGGTCCCAATGTAATTCTGATGCCAACGTCTTGAATTCTATGGCGAAGTCTGGCAAAGGTTTATTACCTTGTTTTAGATGAACCAACGTAGAGCTTGCTGTTGTCATTGAATACTGATCTGAACAGTTCAAAGAACCCGGCAAGATCATGCAGGAGTTACCCCGCCAGAAGTGATGGTCAAGACTACAGTACCTCTATCTGCTCCAACACACTTTTCGGGTAAAGTTTGGAAATGTAGAGGATTTATCAATCAGTGTTGCATGCACTTTTCTCTGCAACCTAACCATTTCCCTACAGCGTATGCCAAGACCACATATATCCTTTAGTATCTGGATGGAAGAGCACTGGCTTGGGCCTTACTGCTGTGGGAGAGCAATGACCCTATCTTGAATGAACTTGCCGGGTTTCTTGAACTATTCAAATCAGTATTAGATGACCCTGCCCGGTACTCGACAGCAGGATCAACCTTGGTTCACCTAAATGAAGGTAATAAACCTTTACCAGACTTCACCATTGAATTCAAGACATTGGCTTCTGAATTACATTAGGACCCTAGATGCCTGAAGACCCTCTTCTTTGAAGGCCTGAACTCCCGGTTGAAAGATGAGCTGGCAGCTCGAGAGATGCCTGAGACTTTAGCAGAACTGATGAAGTGGCAACAAGGATTGATCGCTGACTTCGCAACAAGGTTCAAGAGGTCAAGAGCCCCAGGAGACCACCTCAGAGAGAGACTCGAGTCAAGTCTGTACCCAGGCCCATAACTCCAGGTCCTGTTGCGGGCAAAGAAGAACCAATGCAAATGGGCCGCAGTCATTTGACTTCTAAAGAGAGACAAACTCCAAAGAGGTTGGGACTATGCATGTATTGTGGACAAGCTGGTCATGCTGTTCAAACATGCCCTATATGTCCGGGAAACTGGCAGACCTAAGTCCTGAGGGAGGACTCTTCTTAGGTCTAACTGGTCCCTCTCCTCCACTCTATCTTCCAGTATCCTTGATCTGCAGACCTCTAGAATACCAGGTCCTTGCCTTAGTAGATTCTGGAAAGATACAACTACTTTGGCAATTCAATCATATATCACAGAATTATTAGTACCAAACAACATATAGTGACATATGTAATATTACAATCTTTATTAGGTTCAAACAAGAAATTTCCAAGCAACCTAATGCTCAAACTTCACAACATCACCCCAAGGAATATCCATCTAAAAATCCCAACCCATTATCACACAATAATCATATACCATTCATACCACTTACTCACACACATTCTTCATATCTCCCATCATTAAAATTTCTCCATTTTTCCAAATGAATTGTTTACACACAAGTGAAAATCCTCTTCACAGTACAGTACTAATCCTTCAAAATTAATTTGTTCACAAGCAGAGAGAATTCTATTTCACAAATATTTCCTCGTTCTTGGAACGAAAGTCCTTCAATTCTTCTTCGTACTAATCCTTCAAAATTAATTTGTTCACAAGCAGAGAGAATTCTATTTCACAAATGTTTCCTCGTTCTTGGAACGAAAGTCCTTCAATTCCTCTTCATGAAGGATGAAGAGGAATTGAAGCTTGATCTCAAAGGAACCTATAACCTTGTTCGCATCCACTCTGGCAATGAATGGAAGACAGCTTTTAATACCCGGGATGGGCCCTTTGAATACCTGGTGATGCCCTTCGGCTTGTTCAACACCCCGACTGTCTTCCAAAACATGATGAACGATATTCTGTGTGATCTACTCTATCAATGTGTCATTGTCTACTTAGATGACATCTTGATATTCTCCCAGGACCTACAATCCCATCAGGAAGATGTCAAAAGACTTCTGCAGAGACTTCACAAGAACTGCTTATAAGCCAAATTTACTAAATACGAATTCCACAAGGAATCCATGCCCTTCTTAGGGTACATTGTCTCAAACAAAGGTTTCCAGATGGATCCTCAGAAGATTGAGTGTATTAAAAAATGGACACAACCCACTGGCCTAAGAGCTCTAAGATGATTTTTGGGATTTACCAACTACTACAGGACCTTCATCAAAGATTACTCTTCATTGACTGTTCCATTAACAGCGATGACTAAGAAGGGAGCCAACATTGCCACTTGGTCTACGGAAGCTGTGACATTTCAGAAATTAAAAGACAACTTCTCAAGTAAACCTTGTCTCCACCATCCGGACTCTAACGACCCTTCGTGGTAGAAGTCGATGCCTCTGACGTAGGTGTAGGAGCCATGCTAAGCCAGACCAGTGACTCTAAGATCCTGCACCCCTGCTCATTCTTTTCCTGATGCTTTTCACCAGCAGAGAAGAACTACGGCATTGGGGATAAAGAATTGCTGGCAATAAAAATGGCATTTGAAGACTGGCACCCCTGGCTTGAAGGTGCACAACATCAATCACTGTTTACACTGATCTTAAAAATCTGGAGATCCTCCATCACACTCAATGCCTTAAGCATAGAGAGGTGAGATGGTCCCTGTTTTTTAACAGATTTGACATTGTGCTGAAATATCGTCCTGGTGATAAGAATATCAGAGCATACGCATTTTCTCGCTCTTTTCTCTCTGAAGATGTACCTGATGAACCCCAGCATATCATTGATGCGAAGAGAGTTATTCTGACAGCTACACATCCGGTACCCCCAGGCAAGACCATTGTACCCTGCAATTTAAGAAAGAAATTGCTAGCATGGGCTCACGATTCGAAACTGGCCGGACATCCTGGTCAACGGTGAACTTTGGCCAAGCTACAAAAGTACAATTGGTGGCCCACCATGAAGGAAGACATTCTTGTGTACATAGCTTCCTGTTCAAATTGTGACAGAAACCTCGGCCTGGACGTCCTTTGGGCCTGCTTCAACCCTTGCCAGTATCAGATGAGCCCTGGACCCACATTGTAACAGAGTTTGTGGTGGACTTGCCACTTTCTGGAGGTAACAATACCATCTGTGTTACAGTGGATCGATTTTAGAAGATGGCTCACTTCGTGGCTCTCCCTGGCTTGCCTTCAGCCATGGAACTTGCTAAACTATTCATCAGTCACATCTTTCGCCTACACAGCATGCCGAAACACATTGTTTCTGACAGAGGAGCTCAATTTACAGCAATGTTCTGGAAAGCTTTGTGTAAGAAATTCGACATCACACTTGACTTCACCTCTTTATATCATCCTCAGTCGAATGGCCAAAATGAGAGAATGAATAGAACTCTCAAACAGTTCCTTCGCGCCTATGTTGGAACACGACAGAATGACTGGGCTGAACTGTTTCCCTGGATTGAATTCACCATCAATTCGCATCCAGCAACATCTACTGGATCTACACCTTTTGAAGTGGTCTATGGACGGCAACCCTTACCACCTTTACCACTTCCACTTTCTGTGTCGTCCCCGGCAGCTCAATGTACTGCCAAAGCTATATAGCAGCTTTGGAGAAAGATTAAAGAGATGCTCCAAGAAGCAGGACAAAGAGCTAAGAAAGGCTATGACGCTCACCATAGCAAGGCTCCTGAATTCCAGCCTGGTGACAAAGTCTGGCTGTCTACCAAACATCTAAGACTCAAGCTTCCATCTGCTCTATTTGCTCCACGCTTTGTCGGACCCTTTCCTATTCTCCGATGATTGGGCTCACTCACCTATAGTCTGAAACTTCCTCCAGCTATGAAGATTCATAATGCATTCGATGTTTCGCTGCTAAAACAGCTTGTTCTTAGTGCGTTTTCCACCAAGACACCTGAACCTACTCCTGATGATGCAGAAGAAGACATCGAGTACAAGGTTGATGCCATCCTTGATGTAAGAAAGAGAGGCAGAGTTTGGGAATACCTCCTGTCATGGGAGGGATACGGACCAGAAGAAAACTCTTGGGAACCTTTGGCTAATATCTTGGACAAAGATGCTTCGTCAATTTTATCAATCGCATCCTCAAAAACCAAGACCAGGTAGGGGGTCTGGAGGGGGCCCTTTGAAGGGGAGTACTGCTGCATCCGTCAGTCTCAGACGGCTTTGACCTCTGTGCCTCAGCTTTCTTCCTTCTCTCTCAAGCCTTGGGAAGATGGCTGCTACCGCGTCTTCATGCCACTCTCTCCGGCATCCCCAGAACGGCAACGGTGACGGTGTTCGCTATGTTTCTCCTGAGGGCCTCCTGGGGTGTGTACGTCATTCACGTCTTTATCCATGTCATGGCGGGAACCTCAGGGGTGTCCCCTCTGAGATGTCATGCCATCTGGGTATCTAGCCTGCTCTTCATTTGCTAACAATCTGAGTTAGCAAGGATCGGGAATGGATTGGAACGTATCCGGTCTAAGCTACTCTGCCACTTCCTTGCTGCCGCTGGAAGCTCTCTCTGCCCTTCAGGGTCTTTCATCTCTAACCTGGGTACCCGCTCCTCGGGAGCCCTTATGCTTTCTTTCAGGTGCCTATCTGGGATACAGGTACTCGCTCCTCGAGGGCCTCCTCTCCCTGCCTTGGTGCCTGCACTTCAACTACTTCTGCCTGCTAAGATCTCCATCAATACAGCTATCTACTTCTGTGAATAATCTAACCTTTTCAGTCTGTCTCACCTACAGTTCAGCGCTGGAATTCTGCATCTGGGACTTCCTCTACTACCTCATGCTGCCTACCATCTATTCAAGTGTGGGACTGGTCTCCTCTGCTGAGGACCCCTGGACTGCTTCTATTGGATTACCTCACTACTGCCACCCCCTGGCCAGAATCTCCAAGCTGTATAATAAATACAAATCCTCCGTGTCTGCGTGTATAGAGTTTAGCCTAGTACTGCGGTTCCTCACCGGGCTCCTTCCTGTGGGAGTGGCCAAAACCGCAGTACCCAAGAATCCACTGCAACACCTCAAAACCATAACAAGTTGGTCCAAATGAGCTCCCCATCCCTTGCAGAAAGAATCGGTAGTCAGAACTATGTTGTGTGTGTGTGGGGGGGGGGAACTGAACAAATCCCCTTTGGTGAGAGTCGTTTCCTTAAGCCACCACTCTATTATATCTTTTAACATGGTGGGTGTCAAATCCACTTTTTTTCATTAACGGTTGTGAGTGTTGTTTCCACTGTCGTTTGAGCCCCCATTGTAGACGACGCATATGCAGTCTCGTGTTGGGTACAATGTGAATGGCCACTGCCATGTGACCCAATGCTGTGAGGATGCATGCTAATCAGCTCATTACTAGGCAGAAGCATATAAATCTAAGAACATGGCTTAGCTGAAAATTCACAAGCCGAATTATTTGATCTAAAGTTAGCTACAACTCCGGAATCACAGCTTACGTTCCCTGGAAGCTCTCGTGCATTCCAATGCTCCTGGGGCCATCTTATAAAAGAGCCAATCTAACCAAACAGTTCTCCTCCTCCTGGTCTCTGTTAAACCTCCAGGGGTCTCAAGAGCCCCTCATCCCACCCCCTTAAGGCAGCACAAATATTTAAAAAAATGTTTTCAAGTAACAGACTATGCACAGGCCTTGCCCCCTTTCCATCAAGTCCTTCCCCATTTTCCCCCCAAACTCCCCAGACCTCAGCCTCTTCCCTCTCCCTTGCCCAACACCCCCCATTCCCACCTTGTGAAGTATTCTAGGTGGGCCTAGAGCACCCCCTAGGGATCTGGCTCTGCGCTGCCATGTTCAAAATGGCACCAGCTGGCAGGATATGGACTTTTGCCCCTATCGTATATTGGGGCAAAAGTGTAAAATAGGAGGCTCAGGGATTTTGAGGTACTTAACCAGGGTTTAGGAGATGAGCTAAGGTGGGAAGGAAGGATGTCAAGGTCCAGAGATTTTTGTGGCAAAATAAGGAAAGGGATTTGGGAGGAGAGAGTGCGGAGCCTGATAGTGGGCTCTGTCTCTTAAAAAAATGTCTTTTTCATTTGGGCCACCTCAAGGGGTGGCAAGAGGGTGGGACAAGAGGTTGCGCAAGACAACTTCGGGTTTTACAGAGACTACCGAGAGTCACTGCATGGGCCGATAAACATGGCAGCCCCGGGATATGGAGCCACAATCGCACATATTTTAAAGTGGGCAGCTAAGCTGGGGTATTTTTTTCCAGCCATATTTTACTGCTGGGGAAAATGCCGTAGGACTGACAAAGCTGGGGAGCTCAGTAAATAATCCTAGATTGTAAACTTCTGGGGATAGGATAATACCTATTGTACCTGAATGTAACTTGCCTTGAGCCATTGATGAAAAGGTATGGGCTAAATCCAAACTATTTTTTTATATATATATTCTACTTTTCTACATTTCAAATCAGATTATATTCAGGTATTCCTATCCCCAGAAGGCTTACAATCTATGGGTCAAAGTTTAAAAAGCATTTACATGTTTAAAATTGGGTTTTAAATGTGTAAATGTACTTTACCTATGTAAGTGGGCTTTTGAAAATTGCTTCAATAAATGCCACTGAATTGTCCATAGGATATTCACATGTAAGTGCCCTTTAAATGCATACATGGCTTTTGAAAATTGCTACATTTAGACATGTAACTCCTTTTAAAATTCACTCCTTAGTTTGTACTTGAGGCAGCAAATTTTTGGCAGGACCAATATGACTATCTCATTATCATTATATGTCCTGCATGACAGGAACTTCTAAGCTAATTTTTAATAATTCATTCTTTTTCCTAGGGGATATATGGTCTGCACCAGACACTGCGTCAACATGATTCTCCATTTATGCACATTATGTCATCTTGTGTATTATGCTACAGTGCTATGTAATAAATAGTATATCACATCTGTACTGCAGAAGCATACCATATTTGTACTGCAGCTAAGCCACCTTTAATATCCTTGCATATTTATATTTCACGGTTTCAAACCCCAGCATACTTTTGAATTCACAGCACATTTTATGCATAATTTCCATTTAGTGAACTCATGTGGGAGAATGCTGCCACCATACCGTACCACATCAGTTTATATAATGATACAACAGAGAAGGTTGCAATTACAGCACCTGGGATATGTAATGATCTAAAGGTTTCCAGATTTCCTGAGAATTTCTAAGCCTATTATATTTTTTAGCTGCAACAGCTTCCGACAGACTGTATTCCACTGAGTATGTGTTTCTACATAAGAATTATCCTTCCAGTTGTTAATGATAAAGCCAAGGCTAGTGAAATACTAATCAAGTTTTTATTACAGGCAGACATATATTCCTTAATTTCAATTGATTTCCACTTCATAATTAGAAGTGGAAACTCACATTAAGTATTCATTAAATCCATAACCTTCCCCATAAGCCTGTCCAAAGTTACCTTGTATGGTTACAGAATTATAACATGTGAGAATTTCTCTATATCTGTGTAGAAAACCAGCATTTAATATCTTCCCGAGTATTGTGTTTGGAGCTTCTTTTACCAGTGTCCAGGCTGCCCTATAAGCAATATACCATTTATTTGTTTATTTAATGTGTTTTGTATACCGTCATTCGGTTTCGCCATCAGAATGGTTTACATAAACATGCATCAGATTGTAACATCGTCATCACATAATCTTATCATGTAGTGAAGGTTAGTTTCATCTATTAATTAACACTTGTGCATCGAGTTATTACATACTGCAAAGTGTTTTAAATACAAAGTTATTACATACTGCATGTTTAACCTACTACAAGGTGTTTAACCTACTGCAAGGTGTTACATATAAACCTACTGCAAGGTGTTACATACAAAGTTCTTACATTCTGTACGTTATTACATAATGCATAGTGTTACATATTTCTAGTAATTTCGTTCTGCAGATATTTTCTACCTACTGTTGTTACTTCACTGGGGGTTTATCCCTTTTCTGTTGTTGCATTGCGTGTTTGCTTTGTATGCTGGTTGATTTAGTGAGTTAGAGTAGGCTCTCGTGAAAAGCCAGGTTTTTAATTCTTTTTTAAACATTTTCATGCTTGTTTGAGTTCTTATTTCACTTGATATAGAGTTCCATAGTTTAGGGCTGGTGATTGATATGGTTCTCTCACATGTTGTGTTTAGTTGAGTGATTCTTGCGTGAGGGAGTTTGAGGAGGCCTTTATTTCTAGATCGTAAGTTCCGTTTTGGATTGTGTATTATGATGTATTTGCTTAGCCAGTTACTTTGTTGTCCAATGATCCCTCATTCAGACATGTCACCTCATGACATTCCTCATGACATCCTCATGACATCCCTCATGACATCCCTCATGACATGTCACCATGTCTGAATGAGAGATGCAGACATGGAAACCTACAATGATATGCTCCATGTAATAGCTTATTGAACAGGTTCTATATAGGCCTCTAAGTCCTTTTTCCACTTTCTTCTACTCCTACTCAGCAACCTTAAGTAAATGCATGTTGCCAATGCTGATAGGACCCCCAAATCCACTTTAAAGGATGCTAGCACCTTATCACAGTCATCCAATATCCAACATGCTCTATAGATGTTAAAACTGCATTGATAATTATTTATTTCCTCAGCATTTGGGCAGGTCAGTCCCCACGAGTGGGTTATTCACCTTTGCCAGCAGGTGGAGACAAAGCAAAAGCCACTCCCAAAATGGACACACAAACATGCGTCCAAGCACACGTGCCTAGGTCATTCATTCCATTAGACACCTAAACTGGGCACCCAGTACCGACACTAAGGAAAATGCCTAAGCTAGATACACAAGATGTGCGTCCAGAAGGAAGAGCGCCCAAATGGGATGCATAGGTAAGAACAGTCACACAAAAGGATGCACAGATGTGCGCTAACAGCCCATAGCAAAAAACATGCAAAATTACGTGGCAGCCTACCACGTGCCAAAAAGGGAGAAGCCTGGGAGTGGGGCCTAGCAAAATGGCTGCTCAATCCACCGCACTAGCTTATACGCATGGGTACTTTCGGCATGAGCATCTCACAGAACTCCCCAGAGATGTGAGCGGGACAGCCGAATGCCAAGGAACCAGACCCTTTCTCCTGCTTTCTTTCTTCTTTTCACTGTTTTCTTTTTTTTAAGTAAAATACTTTTACCTGAGCTCAGTCCACCCTGGCTGAGAACAGGAAAGGGTCCCAGCTACAGGGGAGGGGGTTAAAGCCATCACAGACTATCATCTCTCGGCCTGCAATTGCAAATTAATACTTAGGTCCATGCCACTCAAGGCTATCAGACTGAAGGCACTCTACTGAGGGAGGGACTGGATGGTATCACTTCAGGAGGCAAGCAGTGCTATATAGACATCTTATCTTTCTGGTCTCTCCTTTCAAACTTCTTTCTTCTGCTGGAGACTGAGAATACTGGTGGGTTGATGTTGGGGCAGGACTAAATGGCTGTGATCATTTAGTCCTGCCCCAACATCAACCCGCCAGTATTCTCATTTTTGTGTCTCCATTTTGGGAGTGGCTTATACGCATGGGTACTTTCGGCATGAGCATTTGCCAGTCTTCCCACTTACAACCATGGTGCCCGTGGCGAAGAAGCCTAAGCGCTTAGCTATTTGTGCTTCATGCCACATCGGGGTCATTCAACCAGAGCTTTCTTTAAGCCTGTGTCAGCGCTGCCTAGATGCTTGGAGAGATTTACCTCCTTCTGATTTTGACAGCAGTGGTCTATCTTCTTAGTCTGATGGGAGTGGGACCGAGGGAGACATGAATGGAGTGTGCTAGAAGAGAGACTCTGTATCCTTTCATCTTCGCTCTCTTCTAGCACCTTTCCCCCTCTGCCTTTAGATCCACTGTAGTTTGACATATCCTTAAAAATAATCCTTCTGACAGCCTCTCACAATTTCCAGTTACTGGTCAGTTTCCCTGCTCCCAATTCCAAGTACAGGAATTTTTGGAAACCTTTCAGTGGTAATACTTTTCATTTAGTATTCTGGCAATGCCACTGAAACTGACCTCATTCCCTTACTCAGTTGGCAAAAATTCTGATCTCTCCTCCCTTCTTAATGTTGTAGAGACTTACCTGCTGCCTTCAGTACAGTTGATCACTATTTCCTTGCCTTACTTGGTATCACTGGCTTAGCTCCTCTGTCTCTAGTCAGATGCTCTCTCTTCAAATTCTGGTCCACAGCTCCACTTCTACTCTCTAAGTGGTGTCTCTCAGGGGTCTGCACTGAGACTCTTGGCAAATTAATTACATCATTTGGATGTTCTTACCTCCCTTTTATGGACAGTACTCTAGTGAGTCTGTTTAACCTTTACTCAATACAGTCCCCTTTTTGGGGAATGTCACAGAGCTCTGTTGCTTCAGGGTAGCAGTAGGTTCTGGGTTCCACCTTGGCACAAAAGTGCTAAAGCTGGAAGAAAGTTGAAATGGCGCAGCACTAACGATTCACTGCGTTTTTACTTCTGTACTTATCCTCCATCTGCCTTTGTTGCATGTGGTCTTGCTCATCCAGTCACAAACCCAACCTGATCATGGTAAGAGATAGTAATCATATAGTTAGCTGCATATCGGAGGGTAGTCCATTGTTTGTGATGATTCAAATAGTTGCGGTTCAGAACCACACAGGCAACCTCCTCCAGGCTTTTTGGTAACGCACAGTGGTGTGGACATGGCGTAAGAGCTCCAGAAAGAGAGAGGAAGCTCACTGCTTTTATAATTGCCCAGTGTGCTAAACTGCAGCTTACAGTACATCTGGAAAAAAGCTGCTGATTTGTCTAGTTCTGGTTAGAAAATTATAGGTTAAGGAGTTTATTTTCATTCTTTGTATCTTTTAAGGATGAAATGAATTTTGTTAGAAAAAGTGAAAAAAAAAAATAAAAAGAAAGAAAGAAAGTGAAGATATCCTCACTCAGAGGAGTCACTTCTTTCTTTAGCTTCATAATTTACAATGTAAATGTGCAGTTGTATTGAAATAGCCTTGGACTCAATGGGTATTTTTGTTCTGTGAAGTGTTAACTGTTACTCTTCCTCCCACGGCCTGTGCCACAGGAGGCCTCTCACCTCTCCTGATGCCGCGGCCCTCTGTGGCCTGGACCACCGCTGCCATGTTCTGGCCCGCGGCCTAGAGGCCGCCGAAGCCGGGGCCTTTCCTGCGGTGTGGAAGCTGCACCGGACCTCCTCTTCACCATGGCAGGGAGCCGCGAAATTGCGCCTCCTCTTCGCGGCCCACTGGCCGCTGCCGGCATTTCTTGGCAGCTGGAGCTGCCCTCGGCCCTTCTTCTGCGGCAGGGAGCCGCCTCCAACATCGGGGCCTGCTTCACAGCCCTTCTCCTGCTCCTGCATCCTCAACATCATCAGCGGCAGCATGGCCGCTGTCCATGGTCCTGCCCCCTTCCTCCTAGGGGGCAAGACCATGTCTTCTGTCCCTTCTTAAAGGAACAGTGCAAGTTTGGGACTCCTCCCTGGGTATAGTCTCTTCCAGCCCTAAAAAAGGGCTCAGTTGATGCTTCAACCTCGCCTTGGCAAGGAGCTTGCTTCTTGAGAGCAGTCCTTCCTGGACTCTGCGTTCTGCTACATTTCAACTTCCATCTTCTGTTCCTGCCTGGCATCTTCTGTCTTGGATCCTTTGTTCGTGTTCCCATGATGTCTTCTTGTCCTTCGTCTCCAGATGTCTCCATGGCTGTGCAAGTCTCCTAAGGTTCCTGGCTTTTATCTCTTCCTCACTGAGTCCCGCCTCAGTGTCCTGGCTCCGGGTTCCGTCTCTGGGTACCTGGCTCCAAGCCCCGCCTCTGAGCATTCCCTTGAACTGTGTCCAGGTCCTCGGAGCTTTTGCTCCTGCCTTTGTCTTCAGTCCCAACTGAACTTCAGTTCCGAGTCTCCGTCTCTTCGGGACTCCATTCCCAGACGAGGTTTGTCTCACCACAAGGGCACACTCATCTTGTGCCGCACTGGGGAGTGCCCCCTAGCGTTCCCTTCCATCAAAGTGCAACACTAACTGCTTTTAACTAAACATTAACCTTTTATAATTGAAAAATTATATTTAAAAGACAGTAAGCGGCGTTAGCATTCCTGGGTTTTAATGTCCTCTGCCTTGGAGGAATCCATCTTTTCTGATAGATGATTGTAGGGGCTGAATCAAAAAGTCTGTTCTATCATAAGTTGCTTTTACAGCCTTAGATATCTTTAGAACACTTCTCTACAGAGCCAAGCATTACAGAAACTGTCTTAACTAATTGCTTTCACAGAAGAGGCCTTAAAAGCATGAGGTTAAGAGCAATAGAAGTGCTGAAACAGGCAGTTTTACATTTTAAAGGAGTCGGAGTGGGAGAAGTGAATGAAAATAAACCTTTATCTACATTGGGTATGACATGTGTGTTTATAGATCCTGAAACCTGAAATGTAGGGCTAAGAAGTTCTTAGATAGCAAATGAACAATCAGAAGTTCTCATATTAGTTTGTAGTATCTGTGTCATTACACCCCAGGGAATTATGTGCTGAAAAACTCAAAATTATGCAAAGAAAATGGTTTTTATTTTTTTACAAATGTAAATGAAAAAAATGTGAGGAAATAGTTTACATTCCAATGTAATGGTTTTGATGATACGGTACAATCATAAGAGTTCCAAATTGAAGTTCAAAATAACATATTTATTAGTTTCATGCTGATATCACTGTATCAGTTATTGAATTATTGAGCATTAGTCACCCTTTTAAGCATTAAAGTCTATTTCAAGGCTAGTGACCTCACACTCCATTCTGAAGGGGTCCTTGTATATCTATATATATTTCTAAGCAAGGGGCAATATTGGTAGTGATTGGCTACCTAAGCCACATGATTTTTTGCACTGTTTTTCATCTCTCTGCCTTTCTTATTTTCTATTTATATCTCCTGTCCCTAAGCTGCTCTAGAGCTTCTGAGATAGGGATTATGTCACCGTTTTTTAATTGGCTACCCCTAGTCATATAACTTTTTGAGATATTTTCAGAGTTTCTTGAACCCTCTACACCGGAGCTGATCTTTGAATATCACTGGTCTATGTATATCACTGGGCTAGCTATTGCACAGTATCCTAGGTATGTACTGGTGTGTTTTCTGTGAATTATATTTTAATGTGTTCTTGTAATACAATGTTTCTCCAATATTGTACATTTTATATGATATATGTTCTTCACTGTACCATTATAGTTTGATTGTTTTGATTCATTTTGTTTTGTCTAATTTATAGTGAGGTCCCTCCCGAAAAAGCTGACAGGCGAAACATGGCCTTGATGGGCGACTTTAATGCTTAAAAGGGCAGTTTTAATGCCCAATAATTCAATAACTGATACAGTTATAATATCAGCATGAAACCAATACAAATGTTATTTTGCACTTGACTTTTGGAACTCTCATTATTGGACCATATCATCAAAAAGATTACATTGGAATTTAAACTATTTCCTCACATTTCTTTGTTTACATTTGTACTTTGGTATGTGAGGCTCTCCACTCTTACTATTACTATGTTTGTATCCATGGATTATCCATGGCTACTTCCGAACCTACTGATATCTTCAGCTTCTCCAATCAGGATCTATGTATTCTTGCAGTGGCTCCTTTATTTATTTCTACCAGCATTGAACCATCAGAATTATCCCCTTCCTAGATTGACACTATAACTTTGCAGAAGAGAGCAGTCCGAGCAGAACTTCATGGAGCCACATTAACTGAATAGCTTAGAGTACATTGCATTCCGAGAGGCTTATGTACTCTTAAAGAACCTCTCTTATTCACTGGTAATCCATCATTCATACAACACTGGAACAAGATCTTAAAGAATGTTCCCATGATTTAATGATTCTGATCATTGAGATGACCAAGCAGGTCTTTCAGGATTTTCAGGAACAAGTACCAGCCTACCTGGAAAGTCTTAAAATGATCTTGGACACTACAATATTTGTTAATCAGTTAGCTGATTTCAAAAAGAATCTGGACAAATTTAGATCTGATCTGAAGGTGGTTAAATTTAAGAAATTCCAGCTCAACAAACTTTATTACACAAATGGCTTTGTCTATCTAAGGATGAATCCGTCTCGACTACCTATCAGGAAAGTTACCTTCAACACCTCATCCGGTTCCTCTGGAGACAAAAATTCATCTTCTTCCATCTCTTCTGGACCCTGGAATATCCAACAGTCCTTTCACCCTTTTCAAATGTGCCACCAAAGAGGCTGGATACGCCCAGGCGAAGTACCACAAATACAGCAGATGACTCGAACCCACATGCAAGACCACCAGCAGTTTCCTCAGAACTCGGATTTTTGGTAGCGAGTTGGCCAACCATGCCGGAACCAGATTCGGACATCACTAGGCCATCCCCGGAAATAATCCCCTCCATGACCCTGGCTTTATTACATCTAAAGAAGCCTGTTGTTTGATTGAAAACCACCCCACAATTCCAGTATTCTATGTCCTTCCAAAGGTACACAAGTCCCTTTCTAATCCTCCGGGATGGCCTATTATTTCTAGTAAGGGCTCTGTATTAGAATCATTATCTAAATTTGTGGCTCATATCCTAAAACCTTTGGTATCTCTGATTAGGTCTTGTGTACAGGACTCTAGCCACTTTATTGCACCCATAGAATCCCAGCTTTTACCACCAGGTCGTGTCTTATTAGTAAGCTTAGATATTGAAGCTCTCTATTCAAATATTCCCCAACATGAAGCTCTAGCTACAGTAAGACATGCCCTAGATCAACGACTACCACCTATCAGGGTTCCAACTGATTTTTTTGCTTACTCTTACCCAGTTAGCTTTAACCAAGAATTACTTCAAATTTGACAATCGGTTCTTTCTCCAGACCAAAGGTACAGCAGTGGGGGCCACTACGGTCCCTGACATTGCTTGTCTTTTTGTGTTTGAATTCAAGGATTCTATCTACTTGTCAGCATTCTGGCCCTTGATTGTGACATAGCAGAGATTCATCGGCACAAACTTCTTTATATGGGGAGGTACTGAAATTCAGCAATATATGTTCATCGATTGGCTTAATCTCCAAAACCCTAACCTAAAATTCACTCTCTCAACTAGTGCTTCCCAAATATCCTTTCTGGATGTTCTGGTTATTATCCAGGATAAGAATTTGGTGACTTCCATTTACAAAAAAAGTATGGACAGAAACACTCTCCTATCATATGATAGCTATCACCGTGCTCTCTTCACGACAGTATAAAAATAGGACAGTTCTTCTGCCTTAGACATACATGTTCCTCCCGCCACAACTTCATGGTTCAAGCCAAATCTATGTGTCAGCAATTCTATGAACGAGGATACCCCCGTCGGGTAATAAAGCAGGCATATAAATGTGCTCTCTATCAATAGGGACTTAGGGGTAGATTTTAAAAAAGTACGCCCGCGTGTACTTTTGTTCATGCACCAGGCGCAAACAAGAGTATGCCGGATTTTAATAGATACGTGCATAGCTGCACATATCCTTTAAAATCCGGGGTTGGCGCACGCAAGGCTGTGCAAAATCAGCGCACACAAGGCTATGCAAAATCGGCAGCCTGCGCACGCCGAGCCGCGCAGCCTGCCTCCATTCCCTCCGAGGCCGCTCCGAAATCAGAGCGACCTCAGAGGGAACTTTCCTTCCACCCCCCCCCCCCGCACCTTACGCTCCCTTCCACCCTCTCCACACCTTACCCTCCCTTCCACCCCCCCACACCATACCCCCCCAGCCCTATCTAAACCACCCCTACCTTTGTTTGAAAAGTTACTCCTGCCGAGGCAGGCGTAACTCGCGCATGCCGGCCACACGATTCCCCGGCCCGGGAGCAGTTTTGGAGGCCTTGGCCATGCCCCCGAAATGCCCTTGGGCCAGAACCATGCCCGTGGCCCCTCCCTCGGATGATGCGCCGCCCCCGACACACCCCCCCAAGAAATCCCCGGGACTTATGCGCGTCCCAGGGCTTGCGCACGCCGCCGAGCCTATTCAACATAGGCTCAGCATGCGCAGGGGGAACTTGGGGCAGGTTTTCAGGGGGTACGTGTGTATCTTACACGCGTACCCCTTTGAAAATCTGCCCCTCAGTGTTTCACCAATATCCCAAGGAACCTTTGGTGGGTCTCACATGTGTACTCCCCTTCTCTTCACTAGCTGGCCAAATCTGTAAATCCATACACTCCCATTGGTCTATGCTTACCCCACTCAATTGCTTTGAAGATTTTCCACATTTTGCCTTTTACCATGGACACAATTTAAGAGACCTACTTGTTTCCTCTGATTTCAACACAGATGACAATACCCCTCAAACTCGTTTTACACAGTATATTAAACAGTGTCTACCATTCTTAGAGATTTGAAAAGGTACTTTAATGCAGTACAAGAATGTAGTGATACTATGTTATTCTAATATTTCTGGGACCAGACTCCTCGAGTCCTGTACTCTCTGTTTATATTTCACACACACACACACACACACACATACACACCTGGGGCAGGTAAGCAGAGGGCTGAGATAGAAAGGCTGGCTTCAGGGCTGCTATCTACCTTATAAATGGCCTGTGACCGACGGCCCGCAAATGCGCAGTAGAGCGCAGCTCTACTGCGCATGTGCGGGCAAGGACGTCGGTCAGAAAAAAAAATGGCGGTGGGGGCCGCAGGAGCGGGAGGAGAAGCAGCGGCGCCGCCCGCGCGCGGTGCCGCTACTTCTCCTCCCCAGATCTGCCGGCAGATCTCGGGGGGGGGGGGGGGGGGGGTCACTGCCGCGCGCGCGGGAGTGACACCCCCCCCCCCCCCGAGATCTGCCGGCAGGAGCGGGAGGAGTTAATGGAGCCGGGTGAGGGTTGCGGGAAGTCGCGCTTACGGCGCCGGGAGGAAATGGAGGTGGGTGTGGGCTGCGAGGAGTTGCCAGTACGGCGTCGGAAGGAAATGGAGGCGGGTGAAGGGAGGGACTGAGAGGGAGGGAGGGACTGAGTGGGAGGGAGGGAGAGGGGGACTGAGTGAGTGGGAGGGAGAGGGGGGACTGAGTGAGTGGGAGGGAGAGAGAGGGGGGACTGAGTGGGAGGGAGTGAGGGAGAGGAGGGAGTGAGGGAGAGGGGGGAGAAAGGGAGGGAGGGACTGAGTGAGAGGAGAGGGAGGGTGGAGAGGAGTGGGTGGGGGAGGGGGGTGGTGAAGAGTGAGGGGAGAGAGAATGAGGGGGAGGTGAGAGACAGAGGGATGTAGCCCGTTTTAACGGGCTTAACGGCTTGTAGACAGTATAGAATGATACATGTGGGAGTCTGGGAAGCCTGGAGCTGGCCATACAGCAGCTGCAGCAGAAATGTAGTAGTTAAGAGCACCGCTTATCTGGAATGGTCAGAACTAAGTGCCTTCCGAATAATAGATTTTTCAGGAAGGCACATATGTTAAGAAACATACTGAGAAATGGCTGCTCAAAGGAAAACTATTTTGGAGTTCACACCAGTAAATAATAAAATATGCTGGGAAGCTGCATATGTGGCATTTGTTTGGAGCAACAAACCAGTACATGTGTGAGCAGTGGACTTCGAGCTGTCTAGCATTCGGTTAGACCATGAAAGTATTGTGGGCTTCAGGTGTGATAAGCCTTCTTCAGGAGTGATAATGCCTCAGACAGAGACGAGAAGAGCGTGCTTTCCTGAGAAGTAGGCTGGTCTGCGTCTCCAACCTCTTCAGCGAATCTGACTGGGAGTTAATCTGTGAGTTGGCACAGTTGGTTGTTTGGTTAGAGCAGGAGATCATGTTGTGACTTGAAGGGGGGTAACTGGAGTGTCAAGATGGTCACTGAGTGATGGTTAGGAGCTGTGCTACACTGCTGAGCTCAGTCATAGTAGAAGTTACATTGCCAGTCACTGCAGAAGGGGAATTTCCAAGGCCTTTTAAATCATGCAAGTTACATTTCAGGACATCAACGCAGCCCAGTCTGTGAGTTGAAATTGTAGAAGGCAGAGTTTGGGTCTTTACTCCTCGGTCCCTCATAACACACTCAATCTGACTCCATGGAGATTTTACCCTGTCTCTCTAATCTTCAGTTTCATATTGATTTTCCTTTATAATAGGGATGGGGGTGGCTTGGTGGGAGGAGTTTATCTCTTGTTTTCTTCTTTGCAAGACAGTCAGTCTGTGACTTGACATGGTAGAAAGCAGAGTTTGAGCCTGTACTCCTTGATCCAAATGCCAAAGAAAGGTACAGTAGGGTGCACATTAAAAAGCAACATTTGGCTCTTTATTCCTTGATCTAGTTTGGCCAAAGAAAAGAAGTATAGTAGATTGCATGGTAGAAGGCAGAGTTTGTGTCTTTACTCCTTGATCCACTGGATTGTAAGCAAGCATGATGACACTAAGGCACTGCATTTTGTTAGTTTTCCTAAATTATAAGATTGAAGAAAAGGAAGACCAGCTCTTTCATTTTGCTTTTGAAAGAGAGTGCCTGCGATCAGAGAAGGCGAGGGGGCTGCACTCTGCATCAGCTGTGTTTGTTACAGTGTTTACTATATATATGTAAAGCTAATGTTTTCAGTTTCAGAAGATGGTCAGCTGTTCATAACCAAAACTTGGCGATGTCAATTTTCCCTTGTAGAGAGCTCTGGATCACATCAGATGCCACCTTCTCAATATACAAAACAAATGTCTCCTCTGAAATGTTATAAAGCCAGGAACTGAAGCATAATCCTTCTTTGCCAAGAGACATTTCAGGCACTTTTCTGAGGATGAAAATGCTGATGTGAAGCTCTTTATTTCAGTATTCAGGGTCCTATTAAAAGACTTGAGAAGTCAGTAGTTTTCAGTATAGTGTACTGGGCAGCTCAGCTGTGCTGCTCTTTCTGCTAGGGTGCTACTGCTTGCACCGGTGGCTGTGGTATAAGGAAACTGTACCACTGTTCTTGCTGCTTGCTTCACTCTGCAGTCTGTGTTTTGGTTTATTGATGCTACTGTGCTTTCTGCCTTACCTCCCGCTCTCTCTCTTTAGGTGCCCATGCCACTCTGCTTTCTGCCTCACTTTGCACTCCATGAGGGCAATTTTCAAGGCCACATATACAGGTAAAACAGAGCTGTTCCCGTATATTTGGCCCCCTTAAAAAAATTATTCACCCAGTGTACGCATAGATTTGCGTGTGCATACATCAGTTGTGTGAGTAGATTTATGTGCACATTGGGAGAGGCATTCCAGGGGCAGAGCCAGGATTTGCATGCATATTTTTTACTTTAAAAAAAAAAATATGGATCCCATATTGACCTGCAATCTGACTATTTAATTTAGCCGGATATGTTTATCTGGTTAACTTGGCCAAGATATTCAGCGGGGTGGCCACACAGCCAGGTATATTTGACTATCTTAAAGTTATCCAGATAAATTTATCCAGCTAACTTTAGGGCAACCAAATAACAGTCCTACACTTATTCGGCCAACAATAGACTTGATTTTCCAAAGCATTTTCACACTTACATGTAAGTGGGCATTTGAAAATTGCTACAATATATGCCATTAAATTGTCAATAGGTTTTGTATGTGCTAAGTACACGAAATATGGATAAATGGCTTTTGAAAATTGCTGCTATATTATGTTCCATTTACATGTGCAATTCCTTTGAAAATTGGCATTTTTATCCATTTAAGGTCCCCATTTTTTAAGCATTTTTTCCATAGATACAGAATGGGAGAAATGCCTTAGTGAATCAGGCCCTAAATTAGTTAGACAAGTAGCGCCATGCCAGAATGCCTCCATCCCACCCCTCATTTAGGGGGTCATTTTCAAAGGCTTTATCGCATGCGAAAAGGCCCTTTTCGCATGTGAGGTGGAGTCGGGGTGGCGAGGGGTGGAGTCGGGGCGGCGAGGGGACGGACTCGGCGATGTCTTCGCTGGTGGTGATAAGGTTAGTAACCTTATCGTCGCCAGTAGCGCGCCGAATAGCGCCACCTTTTGCGGTGACGCTATTCGGTGCGAAAGCCGGCAACAAAGACACCGTGGTGGTGCGAAGGCTCCCGGCTTTCGCAGGACCACCCCTCCCCCCCCCCGTTTTCACAGGATTCATCATTCTGCGATAGAATGATGATTCCAGGCCTTAGCTGAGTGGCAGCCACTGACTGCAGCCAGATATTCAACAGTGCTATTTATCTGGCTAAGCCAGATAAATGATCCTGAATATTTGACCCTATGTGTATAAATTCTGCCAGAAAAAGTGCTCACACAAACAGCAGATGCAAGTCCCTATAAGAACTTTTTCTGATTCAGTTTTCGAAAGGAACTCATTCCCTTTGAAAACTGACGTAAAGTCTGTGGGTAAAAAAATTAGCCACAAACTTTACCCTTCTGTGCATAGTCTGAAAGTTATCCCCTATGTCTTGGGATATCAATGTCAATGTGCCTCCTGTCCTATCCATGACACTGTGCTCCCTGTCATGTTCTACATTATATGCCTTAGGACACTGATGCCACTCTCCTTGCTGGCTTACTCTGTATCTATGCTTTAGAGGTTTAGCACCAGTATTCTTTTTGCTTTGTCTCTCTCTTGGTACCTTGAAATGTTGAACTCCACTTCTAATGCTCTGGCTTTTATTCAATGCCATGGGTGTCATATGACACAGGTTTATTGCATGGGCATTACCCATTTACCTCTAATAGTTTCATGTCCACTTTGACTCTTTATTCAAAGTTCTTTTCAAATTCCCTTAATATACATACTGATGTTTGATCTCATGCAGTATATGGATGCACCCAAATAAATAATTCATTAGAAAAGTAGAACTATCCAATCCCTTTTAGAAATGGCTTTACAATAGATATACTTCAGATGTCAAAGGTGCCAATGAGGGGGAGGTAGAAACTATATACTAAATGCAGTATTTCTTCCCTTAATTAATCAGCACTACATAATGCAACAGTTGGGCAAAAAATGTCATACTAAGCACTACCACCATAAATGTAATCATCAGTCAAAAGTCCATCAAAAATACTTTTTTTTAAATTTAGGTTTTGCAAATAAAAATCACACTTATCTGTTTGAAATATGTTGTTCTCAAAGGTCCATACATGGTCTTGTGCATCAAATGCGTTCACCCTGATGTGGGTCCATGTTTCAAAATAGGATCGGCTTCAGGGGGACTTTCCTTTTAATCCAATGCCAAAGACTACACTGCTTTCATGCTTTTAGGTGGTGAAAAAGCCAGCTCATCTCAAAAGTTTAACATTACTACAAAAGGCAGCACAATGAGTTCATCATGGCTGGAATAAAAAAAACACCCACTAACCAACATTGTTTATATGTGCTTTTACAAAAAATTCCTCTTGGCTTTATATGAAACCTGTAGTAAAAATTTAATCTCAATCAAACTCTTTATTAAAAAAAATTACCCGCTGACCTCTATTAACAACATCTCTATGCTCCCACAACTCTGTGCTCCCATCAAAGGTTCTGTGATTTGCCAGTGATTACCAGCTTCATCAGGGGAAATTTATTGGGACATAATGACTTTTCAAAACTTGCATTTAAATTACTTATCTTTATACATGTCTTCATTATAGTCTCTGTCTTCCAGTATGGTTCAGTTTCAAGCCGACATGACTTCAAACCAGCTGTGAATCATCAAACATTTGCAGTATGGATATGAATTTATTTTGAACGAATGCAAAAAATGTGATGAATGAGGCCACTTTTGCTTCGTATGAATGGCACAAACCAAAAAATGGTCTCAAATGAATATACATGAAGGGTTTTGTGTTTATTGGTATTCGTTCAGTAAAAAAAAAAAAAAAGGGCCTCCAGCAGGACCAGTTCTTGGCCTAATCCTATCCTTGATCCTAAGTGTAGGCCAAAAATAGGCCTCAGAATCAGAACTACGCCTGAGTCTGAGGCTGGGATCTAACCACTGAGACACAGGCCTAGGCCTGAGGAGCTAGATCCAAGCTCAAGTCCAATGCTGGGACCTGACCTCCAAGGTTCAGGCTTGATGCTGGGGATCAGCTAAGGTAGAATCCCGGTCATCGAAGCCTAGGCCTATGCCTAAGCTCAATGCCAAGATTCTGCCTGAGGCTAGATCCCAGTTGTCAAGGCCCAGGCCTAAGCCCAAGTCTGACATATGAGCCCATCGCCAAGACCCAGGCCTAGTCCCAGGCCTAGGCTGGGATCCAGAAGTAGGCCTTCCAATGATTTTTCTTGATCCAGTGACTACAAATGTCATCCTTTGCCTGGAGGATGCAACACTGTTATGTTGCAGTGGCACCTTCCTCCAGGATGAATGAGATCATTTTGTTCTACAGGCTTGAGCCAAGTCCTCGGCATTGGGCCTGGGTCTGATACATTGGCAACTGGGACCTAGCCTCAGCAAGGCCCTGGCATCAGGCCAGGGCCTAGGCTTGGGCATCAGTGACCAGGACCCAGCCTTGGCTGGGCCCAAGCATTGAACCCAGGCCTAAATCTTGGGCCCAGGCTATGGAGATCGCTCGGTCTTTTCAATCATTTGCGGTAAATTCTATATGCGGTCCATCTTTTGAACCAGATCAAATTAAATAGGCTCTAATAGCTTTGGAATGTGACAGGCCAAACAATATTCAAAAAAAACCCCACTGTAGTGAGAAAAATAGATCAACTATAACAAACAATAATGCCACCCACTACTTTAAAAAAAAAAAAAAATCTGTAATGAGGAAACTAATTAATATATATCAAAAATATAAAAAAGATGGATAGAGGTGGTTTCATATGCATTTTTCATCGGTACCTCCACAGGTTACTTAAAACAGTCTGTGTATAATCAATAACCAACCTCTACCTACCTTTTTCTATAAACCAATGTAGTGCCTCAAAAATGTATAAATTAACTCAAAAATAACAAACATGCAAATATTATGGCCATTAATCAATATGTTTAAAATTCATTCATTGAGCAAATCCATTGTAGAGCATAGTGAATACTTAGTTTATCTTATTTAGTTCCTGACATTACCAAGTTTCGGAAAAAAAATCCTTCTTTAGGGGACCTGACATGGCCAAATATCCATTACCTTTTTGTCAGGTATCTGAAGATCACTGTCCGCTGCTCTCCCATTGAACTTCTTTATAAACGTCTTACAAAATCAATGTCCACCGCTCTTTCATCAAACTTCTTTAGAAATTGGGTTGCTTGAGGAATGTTCAATGAGAAAGCAATGGACATTGATCTTCAGATACCTGACAAAAAGATAATGGATATTTGGCCCTGTCGGGTCTCCTGAAGAAGGAATTTTGTTGGAAATAAGCCAGATTTTAGTAGCTATGCGTGGGCGTAGATTTGTGCGCGCAACCCGGCGCGCATAAATCTACACCCGATTTTATAACAGGCGCGCACATGTTATAAAATCTGGGGTCGGCGCGGCCTCAGAGGGAACTTTCCTTCTGCTCCCCCCTACCTTTATTTTCCTATTTACGCATATCTGTGGCAGGCGTAACTTGAATGCGCCGGCCGGCTGCTGTGCCAGAGGCCTCGGTCCCGCCACCAGACAGGCGCCCCGCCCACATCCACGCCCCCTTACTGCCCCTTTTTCAAAGCCCTGGGACATACGCGCATCCTGGGGCTTGCGCGCATCGCCGGGCCTAGGCAAAATAGGCTCGGCGTGCGCAGAAGTGGGTTTAAAAGTGTTACGCGTGTAACTCTTTTAAAATCCGACCCTAAGTATACTGCACTCTAAAATGGATTTGCTCAATGAGTGATTTTTAAATATATTGATTAATGGCTATAATTTTTGCATGTTTATTTTTGAATTAATTTATACATTTTTGAGGTAGAGCATTGGAAATTCTCAGATAAGTGATTGTTGAGTTTAAATTTGAAAGATCTGTTTGCGAGGAATGAGGTGAACCAATTAAGTATATTTCCTTTGATCCCGATGTTTCTCAATTGTCAGCAAAGTAAATTGTAGGGATGTGCATTCATTTCCTATGTATTTGTAATCTGCAATGTATAGGGCTATATTCGTTGTATTCGTGGGGAAGCGAAACGTATCGCGATTCCCCACGAATGCAATGAATCCTCCCCGAATTATTCAGCCATCTAAAGGAGCCAATTTAAACAAACCCTCCACCCTCCTGACTTCCCCAAGACTTATCAAAACTCCTTGGTGGTCCAGCAGGTGGTCCGGGAGCCATCTCCTGCACTCACACCCCCGGCTGCCGGAGATCTCTCCCGGACCCCCGCTGGACCACCAGGGACTTTTGGCAAGTCTTGGGAGACCCTCCTGACCCCCACAAGACTTGCTAAAGTCTAGCGGGGGTCCGGGAGTGACCTTCTGCACGTGGGCCATCGGCCGTCGGCTGCCAGTATTCAAAATGGCCCCGATAGCTTTTGCCCTCACTATGTCACAGGGGCCGATGGTCGGCCCCTGTGACATAGTGAGGGCAAAGTCTATCGGCGCCATTTTGAATACTGGCAGCTGATAGCCTTTGCCCTTACTATGGGGGGTCAGGAGGGTGGGAGGTTGTACTTAATTCAATTTTAGCTGGGAAACAAATAAGAATTAATGCATGTACGTATCGAGGCCCCCCTTGCCGAATGCAACGTATCTGCCCCCTGACGAATACGAATCCCGAATGCAACATATGGTGTCCCTCTGTACATCCCTAGTAAATTGTGGTGAACAATATCAAAGACTATTGTAAGATCAATTAGTACTAGGCAGTATGGTTCATTAGAGTCAATGCCTCATAGTATGGGGTCAGTTAGGAATTGTAGAAGAGTTTCCGTTGAGCGATTTTTCCAAAATCCAAATTGATTAGGATACAGGGCTTTATTGTCTTCTAGATGGGTTTCTAATTGGGTAAGCACTGCTTTTTCAATAATGTTTGAGTTGAAGGTTAAGTTGGAGATTGGTTGGTAGTTGTCATTAGATCTTCCTAATTTATTCTTTAAGATTGGTTTTATGACTGCCTGTTTTTTTTTTGTTTTTTTTATTTATTTATTTATTTATAACTTTCTTTTACAAACAAAGAAATAAGTATGCATACAATATTGCATTTAAGAAATCAAAATTATGCATTCAATTTGAACAACTTGAATGCATAGAAAACATTACATTATTTGTAACTATAAACAGTGACAAAGAAAAATTAATATTTTACGCTGAGATTGCGTGAGATAGTATTGGAGATTAATAGTGAAAATACATAATATGAAACTCTACACATTGACATTGCTAATCCTTTCAATTGTCCTATTACTCTTACCCATTCTGAGATATTGGTGACGAAGTCACATGTTCTCGTGCCTCTATGAACAAACATAATTGATCTATAGAGGAAAAACTAAAAGACTCACTTCCTCTCTTTAAGATGCATTGACAAGGATACCTCAAATAAAAAAAATAACCTAATTGGATAACTCTCTGTCTTTCAGCCAAGAATTCTCGCCTTCTATTGCGAGTTACAGGTGCTAAATCTGGGAAAAGTTTCACATTCTGACCATAGAATAATATAGGATATTTCTGAAAATAAGATTTCATTAGTTTACTAATATCTAATGTAGATATGAAGGAAACTATCAATGTATCTCTATCTAATACTTCCATAGATGAATTTTCAAGAAAACTAGTAAGGTTTGCAGGTATTGAAACAACCACTTGAGAAGACTTCTTTTTAACAAAGAAACAAGTATTAATCGATAATAAGTTATTTTCAGAAAAACCTAACACTTCAGACAAAAATTTCTTTAGGGTAACAAATGGTATTTCTCCTGCAACTCTAGGAAAATTGAGGATTCTTACGTTCAGGTGTCGCATATTATTTTCTAAAATTTCTAATCTTTTAGAACATAACATATGGCCCTTAATCATACCAGTATTCAAGGACTGAATAGATACTATCTTTTCCTCAGTTTCCTGAACTCTAGTAGTAATTTGAGCTGTTGTTTGCTGTAAAGATTGAATTTGACCTTGAAAATTTTGAGAAACCAAATCTATTTTTGCTTCCAGTCTGTTCACAGTCACATTCAAACTGTTCACTAAGTCCCATATACCTCGTAATGTGGCCGTCTCAGAACTTTTTGGCGAGGACTGATGTTCACTTGCCACATGACTGCCTGTTTTAGAGCATGGGGCATATGTCCTTCTGCAAGGGCAAGGTTGACAATTGTGATTGTAGTATGGTTTGGTTTACTTGTTTCAGCGAAGAGGCAGGTATCAGGTTAAGTGGATGAGGAGCTGGATTTAGTTTAGCTATGATTTTGCTTATCTCCAGCTTCAAGACTGTTTCAAATGATGACCAGTTAACAGGTGCATTGAAGTTGTCTGATGCGTTAATAGGGTAGGTTTAGGTGATTTGCTGTTTTAACTTCTGGATTTTATCAATTAATGCTGTAGTGTAGTCATTACATGAAGATCTTGTGAAATTATTGTTTGAAGTTTGGAGTGTAGAGGGGTCTTTTATTAGACTCTTAACTGTTTCAAACAGAAGTTTTCAGTTGAAAACAACCCCTTGTATTTATGTTGCATAATAGTCTTTTTTGAATTTATTCGTTAGTGTTCTGTAGTGTGATAGGTATGATTTGTATCTTCTTAGTGATTCGTCAGTAGGGGGTTTTTTTTGCCACAGTTTTTCATATTTTCTTAGGTGTCTTTTTTTGTTTCTTTCAGTTCTTCATTGTACCATGGGTTCATTTTTTTTTGAGATTATGATAATTCTTGTTTGAAGTTTTGGTTTGGATTGGGCAGTAGTTGTCTGCTATCTCATTGCTCATTTTTTTTTTCCTGTGAATCAAGAGCCTCATTACAGCTTTTTAGATTTAGGTAATTGATTTTGGTTTCTAATGGATTAGTTAGTGTTTCAGTTATAATTTTCCTTCTGTATGTTTGAGAGGTTTTGATATTGGGGCTAATCACTGAGTGTTTTTTGTAAATTAGATCTGCTTTAATTAGATGGTGGTCGGACCAAGGAATTATTTTGTGAGTCGTATTTATACTGTAATTATTATAAGTTGTGAATATGAGGTCGAGAGAATTGCCTGCTTTGTGGGTGACCTCAGAGATATGTTGTGCCCATCCTAGGGCTTCCATTGATTCTAGGAAGATATCGGAGGATGTGGATCTTTGGAGAAACATTTGTGTGAAGATTAAAATCTCCTTGTATTATTGATGTCTCTGGTGTAGGAAATTCTTTTGTGAAAAGTTCTATTAAGGGTGAGCAGTCCTTTTGGAGTAGGCCAGGAGGGCAGTATACCAATCCAATGTTAATTTGTTTTTATTTTAGAATTGCTACTTCATAGGGAAGGTAGATTTCAGTTTTCTTTAGAGTTAATTTGAGTTCCTTTCTGCAGATTATTAGTAAGCCACCTCCTTTTCTTTTTTGTCATTGTATGTGGAATATGTTGTAATTTGGTTGCATTAATTGGTTCAGTAGTATACCGTAGGGGTCTTTTCTAACAGAAAATCATATTCTTTGATTTGAATAATGACAAACCCCCATACTATAAGTCAATCTATAATATCAGGGATTGGATCTATTCCTGTATAAATTAAATGGATGAAGAGCAGTGAGGCCAATCTAGAACTCCCCTGGGATTTTTTTCTCTCTGAGACAAGCGAGGTCTCTGTTTTGAGCCCAGCCACCACCTTTGGGCTCCCTGCGGCACTTCTCCATTGCCATGGGAACAGAAGAGAAGAAAAAAATATTACCTGAAACTGAAAAAGAAAAAAAACAGAACTGCAATGTGAGGGAGAGACCCGATCGGAAGCCCCGCCCCACCCCCACCCCCAACGTCACCAGGGGCAGCTCCGACCGTTGAAAGGCGACTTGCCACCAGGCGCCGCACGCCGTGCGTCATGCGCCGAAGGGGCGCAGCAAAGGGGCCCTCTCCTTTGTGCACCCCTTAGTGCAACCTGTAGTGCAAATGCCAGTTAATATCTTTGCGAGTGAATATCTCTCCTTTGTTTAATATACTTCCTGTTATCCCTTTTTGCTCAATTGTTAAAAATCTTGCATTTTGAGCTTTTGTAAACCGTTGTGATGGCTTTACCGAATGACGGTATATAAAACTCATTAAATAAATAAACAAATACATAAATAAATTGGTTCAAAATTACTTCAGAAAGACCAAGCCACAGCCAGCACAATCCTGATTGTTCTTGGTCACAACATGATGATGATATAGATGGTGTCCATGACTCATCTGAGCATGAGAATCCTCTTAGTGGCATGAAATTCATCAACCCCTGTCATACCTGGTATTAGTAACCCCAGAGTTGAAGACATTCTTACACTGAGACTTGTTAGTCCTGAAAGTTGGTTCTCTTCTTAGAGTCCTGCCTTATCAGGTGACACTGGCAGCACATGTGAACTCCAGATAGTAGGGAGAGCATATAGGTTCCTCCCAAACCCAGGGAATATGGTCAGAATGTCTTTTTCAGATAAACCTCTGGGAGCTGCAGACAATTTGGTATGCACTGAGAATGTTTGTGTATCTCCTTTGAGTATAGAGAATTTTGATCCATTTCGATAATAAGTAGTGATATTCTACATAAACAAGCAGGGAGGAAAAGGGTCCTTGACCACTTGCCAGAAATCTCAAGAATTTGACAATGGGCTCTTAGTCATGAAGCCTTCCTCCAAACATCCTATCTTTGGGGAATCTCCAACACATTGGCAGCCAGCCTCAGTTGGGGTTTCTGATGATACAAGTGGTATCTAGACTGTTCGACCTCTGGAGCTAACCAATAATAGATTTGTTTGCAACAGAAAGCAACAGGAAAGCTGAAAAATGTTTGTTCTATTCTGCAGAGCAAATACAGATCCATTCTGGATGCTTTTCCTATGAAGTAGAACGCAGATCTTCTGTATGCATTTTTTCTACTGCTTCTACTAGTGAAAAGGATGGTTCAGAAAGTGCTCAGAGATTGGGCAGGGCTTATCCTCATTATCTCAGCATGGCCCAGACAGGTGTGGTTCTCCTTTCTCAGCTGGTTATCAATCCACTCTCCAGTTTCTCTGAGAGTTGATCCCTTGTTGCTGACACAGGCAGCTGCTGACAGGGCTGCTAACAGGGCTTAGCGTGATGGCAGGGATAGTGAGCACTTGGTAGTTTCCTTTCTGTCACTGTCCAAAGAAGTTGAGGACATCATCATTTCAGCTAGAATGCCATCTACTAGAAGGTCATATGGGTTTCAATGGAGGAGACTGACAGCCTGGTTCTAGGAGGGCTCTCTGGACCCGTTTTCATGTTGTCTCAAGGATCTGCTTCATTTCTTATTCTCCCTCTTTTCAGCAGGTTTCAGTACTTCATTAGAGAAAGTGCATTTTAGTGCCATCGCTGCTTACCACTTCCAAGTACAGAGAAAGACAATCTCACTTCATCATTTGGTCTCAAAATTCATGAAGGGGTTGTGGTGTATATAAAGCCTCCAGTTTCTAAACCTCCTATGCCATGGAATCTCAATGTCATCCTAGCACAACTGATGAAGCCTCCCTACAAGCCATCTTGTATAAGGTATCTCAATTGTTTGTATCCTACAATCCCAAAAGAATGGGAGTAGCAGTTATAAAACATACTCTATGTTTGTAATAACAACTCTGACTAAGTCTTAAATCACACAATAATATATTTATTATACTGAGTATAAGCAATGGTATACGCAGGAAGCAAAGGTATACTTACAACATGTACATAGCACATCTATGGTCTGGAACATTTGCTTAATTTTTTCTTTTTGCAAGCTCTTTTTATATACATTTTCTGTAAGCTAATTGATAACTACTATTTGTTCCAAAACCACAAGATTTCAGTTAACCTTGCTGCTAAGTGCAGCTACTCTTTGTTCCCGTTTAATCTTATCTTACTTCATATGCACAAACTTTCTTCACAGATACCCTTTTTCAGATCTGTTATCTTCACAGATACCCTTTCTCCGATCCTTCATCTTCTTATCTTATGCTCATCCTGTGACTTACTTGTTGACGTTTCACCTGGATTCTGCTAATGTGTGTGTTACTAGGCCATAGTTCATATGTTGCTTTGCAAAACTAGGCCATAGTTCACCATAGCTTCTTCTTCTTTCTTCAGAGCCTTAATTCATTTTGAGGCCTCTGGTATTTTTTCCATCAGTATGTTCTACATCTATTACGCGCGTAACCCTGAAAACCCACTCCTGCATGAGCCGAGCCTATTTTGCATAGGACTGGTGAAGCGCACAAGCCTCGGGACGCGCGTATGTCTTGGGGCTTGAAAAAATGTGGGGGTGGGGGCGGGACCGAGGCATCCAGCACAGCAGTCGTGCCGGGGGCTTGCTCAACCTATGCCTGCCCGGAGGCAGGTGCAACTTCGTCAACAAAGGTTGGGGGGGGGGGGGGGGGTTAGATAGGGCTGGGGGCGGGTTAAGTAGGGGAAGGGAGGGGAAGGTGGAGGGGGTGGAAGGAAAGTTCCCTCCGAGGCTGCTGCGATTTCGGAGCGCCCTCGGAGGGAACAGGGAAAGCCATCGGGGCTCCCATAGGGCTCGGTGCACACAAGGTGTACAAGTGTGCACCCCCTTGCGCTCGCCGACCCCGGATTTTATAACATGCGCGCGGCTACGGGCGTAGATTTACAAATCTGGCCCTATGTGTCACACAAAGGCTCACACAGGCATGCACACACAGACACACACATACATAATGTATCTGTGAGGGAGAAGGAGCCTGTGTATGTAAGAAAGAGAATGTGTGAGAGAATGAATGTGTTATTGTGCGTGTGTGTGAGAGGGAAGATAAAATTTGTATGACCCTACCTTTCCAATCCACAATAATCTCAAGGTGACTGGAAATCAAAAGATCCCAGGTATGGAGAGCAGGTGATTTTTAAATTCTTATTAGTTTTAATTATTGGGTGTAATCTGATGTTTTTACGCTTTTGAAATATTTAATTTTTGGCGGGGAAAAAGAACATTTTTTAATTATTGGAATTTTTATTCATTGGATGTTCTGAAATATTTTATTTCTGGTTGGGAACTTTGGGATATTCTTATTCATTAACTGGTTTGAAATATTTATTCTTTTATGAATATGATTTTACTATTATGATTGATGTTTTATATTTCTTGATGTTGTTATTTAATGTTTTATGAAGAATGGTAATGCTGTTTTTCCATTGTTGCTCTGCATGTAGAGGCCGGCTTGATGTGGGTTCCAGTTCAGGTCTTCTCAGAACGCTTCTGTTTATAGTTTCTGTTCTCTTCATTCTGTATTTGGTGAGGGTCTGTCTGTGTTCTGCATATGTGATGGAGGTGAGGGGTGGGGGCATGTCAGTTTTAAAAGATATAGATTGCAGAAGGGAACTGGGTTTTATTTGATGGGCCGGGACAGAGACTGAATGAATCGGGGGGGGGGGGGGGGGGGAGAGGAGGGAGATCAAATTAATTGTTTGCGCAGAGCAACAAAAAACCTAGCACCGGCCCTGCTACCTAGCTAAAATTAAGCTCTGCAAATGCCTGAGAGGCTAATGAGGCAATGTGCATGCAGGAACTCCTGCTCATGCTCAGTAGTAAAACTTTCCAGAATTAGAGAGATGGGCCCATTTAGCACCGTTGGAAGATGTCATCCACACATCATGGTTAATTTAGTAACTCAGAATGCTGCCACATGTCTAATAACAGGTGCCCTGTTTTGGGAGTATATTACCCCTGTGCTGTTCTCTTTACACTGGTTTCCTATTATCTGGTTTATCAAGTTTAAAATTCTGTTGTTAGTTAAGCCTTTACACAGGAGTCATTTATCCAACTGCGATATTTTACCATGAGAGAGGCAAAATATGATGAGGTGGTTCGGATGATATTTTGCCTCTCCTCGGGAAAATATTGTGGCGGTTTCACTCCAAAACATTTTATCACAGGTTTTTCTGTGATTAAAAATTATCATTATGAAACAGGAAAAAAATGTGTGATGGCAGCCCACTACCCCATGACTGTCATCATATTAAGGGCCACAAGGCCCGAAATCTCCCCTCCCCAGTGAGCAAAATCACACTGGGGTCTAGGTAGATAACCCAATGCCTGTAGAAGTGGCTCAGTCTTAAAAAAGTGTAAAACATAGGATTTAAAAGTCATTTGGTGATGCTCTGCCTCATTCCAAAATCCCTCATTTCATAACATATAGCCCCTCAACCCAAATACCCCCCCATTCAACCAAACCCCAGTATCAGCAGCCTACCCCAGTCCTCACCACTATACAACATAAATCCCTAGTAGTCTAATGGCCCCGTCCCACCCCCCCATAGAAGTGACACCCTGGTGGTCCAAGGACCATTAACCCCCCCCCCACACACACACACACACACACACAGCATATGCTTACCTAAAACACCCTGGTGGTCTCTTGGTGGCCCAGAACTCGAGGCAGGTCAATGTTATTTTCCAAAATGGTGCCAACCAGCGTTTGACCCTGTCACATAAGCGGAGCAAAGGCCAGCCAGCTCCATTTTGGAAAATGGTGTTGACCAGCTGAAAACTAGGATGCATTCTGGGCCACCACTGGACTACTAGGGTGTCATCTTTTAGATAATCTTTTAGAAAGCATATCAAAACATTGTTCTTTTAAATAAGCTTTAGGATAATGTGGCTTTATGTATTTTCAGTTTTTATGTTTCGTTCGCTTGAATGTTTAAACTCAGAATGCTTTATTAATGTCTAGTCTATATTTTTCTGACTATATTCATTGTTATCTGCTCTGATGATTTGTTGAGAAGTAGCGGAATATTAGGTTTTTTAAAGTAAGTAAATAAATAAATAAATAGTGAAGATCTGGGGGACCGAGCGGGGTCCCTAGATCACCAAGGTGTCACGTCTATCTAAGGTGGGTAGGTATGTGGCCACTAGACTACCAAGCATTGTTATATGGTGGGGGGGGGGGAGGGGTTTGAAGTTGACTTGAACTGGGTGGTATTTTGGTTGGGGAGGGCTATATGTTACAAAGGGGAAGGGTTTGGGAAGGATGGTGGGGCACTGCCACACGATTACTTCTTATATTTTTTACACTATTTTAATGCTGCACCTCATCTACAGGTGGTGGTGGGGTGAGGGGGCATCTTCCAAGACCCTAGGGGAAGTGGGGAATGGGATGGGTGTTATTTTCAGGTGGCGTCTCCCTTTAAGAAGCATCCCAGAGACATTGGGATGCACATTAGCGTCGCAATGTTCCTGAGATCAGTTAACTACAGCTCCTGAAAATAATGCAGCTTGTTTTTTTTTTTTTTTTAGGAAAGCTATGTTATTTTATTTTCATAAAATAATCTATGCATTAGCTGATATGCATGCTTTTGTAAATTTTATGTTTGCAAAGCGGCTAATTTCAATAGGGATGGATTTTGGGGGGAAAAAATTGCAATATTGCCACAATTTGTATATATTGTGCGATAAATACTATTTTTTTGCATGTTATATCCTTATCGTGGCTTAGTAAATGTATCCCATAGTGAGATGTCCTCTTATATTACATCTGCTTTAAACATTTATATTTCTGCTTGTCAGATATACTCTCAAGGGCAGAATCTACCAGAAGATCCTCTGTTTCGCATCTACGATGAGTTTTTGCTGCTGCTAATTTGATGCTTTGGAATGCTTTGCCTGAGGGCTTAAGGGCTGAGGCCTACATAAAAACTTTCAGGAACAAGCAAAAATAGTTTCTGTTTGAACAAGCATTTAGAGACTTGTGTCTTTTAAGTGCGACTTGGTCAGCTATACTTTATTGGTGAAACCATTCATTTATCGCAGGTTTATCCTAGAATTGGCTATTTTGTCATTTGTTTTAAATGTTGTTTTACATTTGTTTAAAGGTAATTTCTGTTTTATGCTTCTTGTTTGTTCTTGTGTTATTATGATGGGTCTTCCAACGAAGAACCCTTTGTCATCACAGAGTAACCCTTGGATAGAATTCTGGGTTGGAGAAACCTCTTGGCAACTAGTTGTGTGTTCGTGTAAATAGAGAGAGTTCCTGAGCAGTGTGGGACTACTGTAGGATAGCAGAAGCTGTCTGTTGCTGCTAACTGTATGTGGAGGGTGTGCTATTCTGAAGGTCCACTAGATGGCATTCCTTCTGGTAAAATTACACAATGCATGTGTACTGTGTTATTGTGAAAGAGAGGTTGGTGGTCTGTGTGGGAAGGTTCCCTTTAAGAAGAATGAGGAGCAAGGTTCCATAGAGTGAATATTTCACTCAGCATGAAAAGGGTGGTTGAGAATTGGGGGGAGTTTTGAAGAGTTGGAGAGAGCCCAGCCAGGGACTGGGTTTGCCTGGGGTGGCCTCTCTTTGAAGAGATCCCTGCAGGGACTTCCCCCCCTCAAGGGGAAAGGCCTGAGATGGAGTTGTGTTTCTGCTCAAGACAAAACAACCAGGGGACCCAATATGAGTCTCGAAGGTGGTGGAGAGTCGGTGGGGGAATGAAGGAGCCAGTGATGGGCAAGAGTGCCACCCTATGCTTCTGTTTAGATGGGGCAAAAGAAAGTTCTGTAGGGTTACAGAGTTTCTTTGGAGACTGGAGAGTTTATTAAATGGCTAGTGAGTGAGTACTGATGTTAAGACAGTGATAAAAAATAGTCTATTTTGAAAGAGGAGGAAAACTGATTTAGTGCGAGGAAATTGCTTCCATTAAGGTTCCATTAAGGTGAATTTTAAAAGCCCGGCATGCCAAAATCAGGACATGCACGCACAAGTCGGGCTCGCATGCGCCCAATGAATTTTAAAAGCTGCCCAGAAGCACTTGTTTCTCCCACTGTGCGCACATCTCACTTGATCCCAGAAAGGGGCATGGTCAAGAGATGTGCACATAAATGCTTACGTGCCCCAGTGCATGCCGAGCTGCAATGCCGTGTAAGTGTAAGTTTACTTCTGCTATGGAGGAGTTGCAGAAAAAAAACCCCCGAAAAATCATCCATTTTGGATGGGTTTAAAGGGTCTGGGATAACTGGGGGGAGTTCAGGCTAGCAAACCAGGGAGGTCTGCAGGACCTAGCTCTTAACTGGGCGAACTAGTGAAACTGGCAATGGCATGGATGTGCATCCATTAAAAAATACCCTGACTTATGTGGTAGAATTAGGATTTGTGCTCCTAAGATTGCAGCTACTTAAAATTAGGCACACACGTGCAAGTGCTCAGGCTATTCGATAACGTGTGTACATTTGTGTGCACAAGTTATAAATTCTCCATGTCCCTGGGTGTGCACCGTCGCACACTCACCAATGTGCTTCCTCGTGCCACTATGAAAGTTACCATCATTGTGTTTACTTTGACATATTGTAGAGAAGAGTGTATTTGAAAATATTGAAGAGAAAAGGAGGAGAAAAGTAGTTGTAAGAAGTTCTCGAGAATCAAGGCACCCTGGGGCCAATGCAATTATGTGCGCTGAAAGCGGGGGCTGACTTTTCAGCACCCGCTTTTCTAACGCACGCATGGCGCCCAAGTTTATCAGCGGCCATTTTCATTACTGGCAGACGGCCGGTTATGAAAACCGAGGCCGAGTTTACCAGCGTCGTTCTTCATAACTCGGCGGTCTGTCGAGTTATTTAATTTAATTTAATTTTTTTACTTTAAAAAAGAAGTACAGAAAAGCTGCTTCAGGCAGGTGATAATATCTGAGCGATAAATGTGCGTCTGAGATGCACATTTATCTTTTTGCATTCGGAGTGAATGAGTAATAGGCTCATTCACATGTATTTGCATGTGATGAACGCTATCTCATTCACTCTGCATCGGATGCACGTTAAATAGGCGCTAATCCCCTATTGCATTAGGGGGTGGATTAACGCCTATTTATCCCGCGTCCGACTGCGAGTTATACACTGCGCTTGGCTGAGCGCACTGTATTGCATCGGCCCCCTTGTAAATAATTTTGAAGGATTCAGTAGTTTGACTTTTCTATCTTCTTGTAACCTCAGTAATCTAGCTGTGCAAGGTTATGTTCGCTGATCTAATCAGTGTTTTCTCTCTCTCTGTTATGTACTCTTATTTTCTGCTGTTACCAGCAGTCAGAGTTTCTTTGTTGGAATAGATTTGCAGAGAGAACTCCGTTTTTCTGTGCGGTGAGAACTGTGCAGGGGAGATAGCAATCAGAGGGAGTCATAGAAAGGAGTTCTTGTAAGCTTGAGATCCCTATCCAGCTCGAGCCTGCCACACAACGTCTTGCTTCTTGGCCTGGGTCCACAACACCATCTGCTCGAGCCCACTCTCCTTTTTAAATTCTCCTAACAGACTGGAACTCAGTTCACTTAAGCTGCTGGACCTTCTCACATTTTGTGGTGTCCCATCCGGGTGGAGGTTGCATTGTTATGTATGTTTTTGCTGTAACCTGCTTAGAATTATAGCTGGGTGGGGTTTGAAATATTTTAAAATAAAGAAATAAAATATAGTAAACGAACTTTGCCATATTTAAGAGGATAAAAATGCAAAGCTGATGGCAATTCAACTAACAGCCAGCAGTAAATAGTCAAATAAAATTTCAATCAGATAAAAGCCATATACCCAATATTATGAAGCAGAACGGACCCAGTAACCAAAGATTAGAGAAAATAACTAATGTTTTTAGTGAATGTCGAAACAACAAGTCATCTGAGGGAAGCCAAAGTTCTCTAGGAAGTGAGTTCCAGATGGTGGGCATAGCACATGAGAAACTGACAGCAGATCAGGACCATAAGACACATCTAGTGTGCCCGCTTTCATTCCTGGTGGATAGTTCTAGGCCCTGGTTGATCTTTTCCTTTCCCTTTCCTTTTCATCTAGTGATCCTCAGTGCTTACCCTATGTTCTCTTGGACTTGGTTACTATTTCTGTTTCCACCACTTCTTATGAGAGGCCATTCCATTTCATATACCACCCTTTCTGTGAAGAAATATTTTCTGATGTTACTCCTGAGTCTACTTCCGTCCCTGCTCCTCCCTCGCAGCGTCCGGCAGCGTTTCCTCCGCGGAGGAAATCCAATATGGCCGCCGCCATCTTTAGGCGCGAGGCTGCGCCTCCTCATCAGATTTAAAGGGACCTGATCCCTTTAACTACACACAGCTATTCCCTATGAGCCAGAGCAGAGGAAGTATAAAAGGAGGCTTCCTCTGCTCATTCCTTGACTTGGCAATGTCCCATGTAGTCAGGTCTGCTTGCTTTGGTGAGTTCTTGTACATCGGATCCTTGTTCCTGTCTCGTCTTGGTGTTCCTGACTTCGGATTGGCTAGCGGTGATTCCTGGTGTGTGACTTTGGATTGGCTAGCGGTGATTCCTGGCGTGAGACTTCGGACTGGCAAGCGGCGATCCCTTGGTATAAGACCTCGGACTGGTAAGTGACGACCCTCTGGCACTTGACCTCGGACTTCTTCTGGACCATCATCTCCAAGGGCCCACCTAGGTCCCAGTGGCCCGGGTCCCTACTGGCTCCTCCCGGGGGGACTGTGGGCTTCCAGGGGTGAAGCTCCAGTTAGCCCTTGCACCAAACTCTCGACTCCTTGATCTCTCAAAGGTCCACCTAGGTCTCAGTGGCCCGGGTCCCTATAGGCTCCTCCTGGGGGGACCGCGGACTTCCAGTGGCGAAGACCCCGCTCTTCTCCTTGACGTCACGACTCTTCATCTGCTTCCACAGTCGCCTCAGTCTCTAGTGCCGAGGGTCAGCTGGTCGCATCTTCTGTTCTACCTTGCCACCTGACGGGAGAACCTATGGATCTTCCTCCTAGGATTACCATCCTCCCGTCAGCCCAAGGGTTCACAAGCCTGAGCATAACACTCTCCTCTTCTCTAGGGTATATATAGCTAGATCTTTCATTCTCTTATAGCTTTTGGCTTCCTCTAGTATATGAATGTTTCACTTTTCTAAATGGGACCACAAAAAATGCCTCATTTGCTAATCTGAGAACATGCATAGAGGTGTGTCTTACTAGGTGATTATGTAAATAAATCAGGTCTCGGTCATGTATTGCCTTAAAGAGTAGCCCTGCAGGATTAAACATAATCCTAATTTAGATGAGCGACCAATAACGATCTTTCATAATTGAGTGATGCGGTCCTGATATCTAAGGTCATCAATTTTGGACTGTAGTTTTCTTAGGGAGGTCATAAAATAGACATTACAATAATCCAGTTGGGACACAAGCAGAGATTGGACACAGCAGTCAAATAGATCTGAGTTGAAAAAAAGGCAGATTTAGATACATTTGACATATTAAGAACATAAGAAGTACCATGCTGTGTCAGACCAGAGGTCCATTGTACCCAGTATCCTGTCTGCAACAGTGGTCAATCCCAAAATGTAGATCCAGTTTCTTGCTACTCACTACTAGAGATGTGGTTCGTTTTTCACCCGAGTTAGGAAATTCAATGAAATTTCCTGACTCATTGTGGTTTCGGAGGCCCCGAAACCCAAAAAGAATTTTCCCCGACTTTCGGGGAAATTTCATTTTTCGGGTTTGCATGGGGAGAGGGACACTTTTTTTTTTTTTTAATTAAAACCCACCCCAAACATTTAAATAAACTATAATACAACACCCCCCCCTGATCCCGATCCCTCCCCAAGACTTACTAAGTACATCCCTGGTGATCCAGCGGGGTCCCGGGTTCCATTTGCCCTCCGAGCCCGTGCTACTTGCAAGCCGTGCTCTTTAAAATGGTGCCGAATAGCCTCTGAACTACCATGTCACAGGGGCTACCGGCGCCATTGGTCAGCCCCTGTCACATGGCCATCGGCGCCATCTTGTGCTCCTGTCATGTGACTGGAGCTGACCAATGGCGCTGAAAGCCTCTGTGACATAGTATGGGCAAAAGCTATCGGCGCCATTTTGATTACTGGCAGCCGACAATGAAATCGCTTTCGGACCCCCGCTGGACCCTCAGGGATTATTGGCAAGCCTTGGGGGGGGTCAGGAGGGGGCTCTTGACAACGGAGGGAGTCCTCAGAGAGAATGAGACCCGCCCACAAAATGACATCATCATGCTAACGGCAGAGCCGGTAAAAGACGCCGTTACATCGGGCGTCGCGACAAAGAGGCTTTCCCCTTTGTGCTCCCCTTCGTGCTAACTTTCGTGCTGTGTGTAAAATAAGTTTAGTTAAGTTTGTTATTTAAGTAACCTCTATTAAGCTGTCTAATAACTTTGCTTTTACATTTTTAATTCTAGATGTTCTATGAATTCAACTAAGGAATTATATTTCCTGCTTGTTCAGATTTCAGTGTAAACCGGCCTGATTTGCATTTTATGCAAGAAGGTCGGTATATAAAAATTAAAAATAAATAAAAATAAATAAATAAATTCCTTATTCATCTGTTTCACTTCACTGATGATTTTGTAAATTTCTATCAAATTTCCTCTCAATCGTCTATTCTCCAAATTGGAGAGTCCTAACCTATTTATTTATTTATTAACTTTTTTATACCATTATTCGAATGCACATCATAACGGTTTACATAAAACTGTTAAGAAATACAATGAAGGGGGAAGGGGACAGTAGGAAAAGAGAATTGAGAGAGAGGGAGGAAAAAAAGGATAGAGGTAACATGAGAACAGTGTAGCACGTGCTAACAAAAGGGCATTATTTACAAATTAAGGGGCGGATTTTAAGAGCCCTGCGCGCCGGTGCGCCTATGTTCAAAAGGCCTACCGGCGCGCGCAGAGCCCCAGGACTCGCGTAAGTCCCGGGGTTTTCCGAGGGGGGCGTGTCGGGGAGCGGGGCCGAGCGGCGCGCCATTTTCGGGGGGGGACGCGGCATTTTGGGGGCGGGCCCGGGGGCGTGGTTTCAGCCTGGGGCGGTCCGGGGGCGTGGCCGCGCCCTCCGGAACCGTCCCCGGGATGCGTCTAGGCGCACCAGCGGCCCGCTGGCGCACGGGGATTTACTTCTCCCTCTGGGAGGCGTAAATCCCCCAACAAAGGTAGGGGGGGGTTTAGACAGGGCCGGGGGGGTGGGTTAGGTAGAGGAAGGGAGGGGAAGGTGAGGGGAGGGTGTTAGAGAATTCCCTCCGAGGCCGCTCCGATTTCCGATTTCGGAGCGGCCTCAGAGGGAACAGAGGCAGGCTGCGCGGCTCGGTGCGCGCCGGCTACACGAAATCGGTAGCCTTGCGCGCGCCGATCCAGGATTTTAGCGGATACGTGCGGCTACGCGCGTATCTACTAAAATCCCGCGTACTTTTGTTTGCACCTGGAGCGCCAACAAAAGTACGCCAACGCGCTGTTTTTGAAAATCTACCCCTAACAGTAGACATTATACAGGGTATAATGTAGGTAGTTGGATAAAGTAGCAATTTACAGGAGGTTAGCAATTTACAAGGTAGGTTGGTAAGGATTGTAGAATTAGTAAGAAGCTAGGGGGGAGGGGGGTTAGGTCTGGGAAGGCTTGATTAAAGAGCCAGGTTTTCAAGGCTTTTGTGAATTTTTTTGTGCAAACTTCCGATCTAAGCACAAGGGGCATGGAGTTCCAGAGGGATGGGCCCACTATAGATATGGCTCGTTCCCTAGTGGAGACAAGGTGTGCGGTTTTAAGTGATTATTTCTTCTTAAAGGACTGCTCCAACCCCTCAGCCATTTTTATTGCCCTTCTCTGTACCTTTTTAAATTCTGCTGCATCACTTGTGAGATAGAGTGACCAGAATTACATACAATACTCAAGGTGCAGTTGCACCATAGATCTACAGTATATAATCTTCGTTTTATTCTCCATTCCTTTCCAAATAATTCCTAGCATTTTGTTTGCTTTTTTGACTTCCACTGTACACTGAGCTGAGGATTTCAATGTATTATCCACTATGACACCAAGATACTTTTCCTGAGTGGTTACTCCTAATGCGGAACCCATCATTATGTATGTATCAACAATTAGGGCAATTTTTCTCTATGTACATTACTTGGCACTTGTCCATATTAAATTTAATTTACCATTTAGATGTCCAGTTCTCCATTTTCTCTTCTGTAGTTCCTCACAATCTACCCATGTTTTCAGTATCCTGAATAGTTTTGTGTCATCTGCAAATTTGATCACTTCACTCAACCTCACTAGTCCCAGAACGGATCCATGGGGTATTCCACTATTTACCTTTCTCCACTGGGAAAACTAGTCCTATTCTTTGCTGTATTTTAACAAAGTTACCAATCCACAATGAGGCAATGCCTTACTATGGATTGGTAATCTGTAATCGAAATCTATTCTAGTCTAATGATAAAGATATAAATTCTCAGGTAACGCTTTACCCAAAAATAATAGCTCTGATTTAGTGAGGTTCATCCTAAATTTATTCTTGGTCAACCATATTTGTATATTATCCAGATATACAGTGTTTGCTATATCCAAACCTATAGAAATATACAACTGGATATCATGCATGTAAATATGAAAAGTCAAATTAGTCTGTCAGATTCAGTCAACAGCTTTAAGCCGATATTGAGCAGTAGAAAAGGAGAGAATTTTCAGAACACTGCAAGTGAACTGATGGTTTAGAAGAAACATTTTCTAGAAGTACTTTCTGTATTCTGTCTTTCAAAAAAAGATTTAAATCAGACAAAAACGGATCAATTCATCCCCATAGCTATAAGATGTTCTAGCAAAATGCAATGACACAGCCAACAGAATCAAGAAAAAGGCAGTCATTTTCAGAGTCCCAAGGCAAATCATCTGACAGGGATGTCAATACAGTTTCTGTATTGTGATTAGATAGAAAACTGGATTGTTTTTAAGTCATGCAATTAGTCTCAAGTACAAATTTTTTCCGTTGTTCTGCCATAGCTCATTCAATTACTTTGAAAATGATGAGGTCTAGATAACTTTTGGAGTTACCTGTACAAATCTGTGGTTTCACGAATTTTCCCCCATTCTCCATTTAAATTTTATCTGGATAACTCATTACCCGCTCAAAATTTAGCTGGATATAAAAGAGGCAATGCAGGGGTATTCCAGGGGCTGGGCTGATATTCAGCGCAGTTTGGATAAAGTTATCCAGGTAAGTGTGATCATACCTGAGAGTTGTCCTAAGGTTATCTGGCCTGGAATATTTGTGGAACATGTATCCAGTTATGCTCTGCTGGCCAGGGTATTTCACTTGAATAACTTTCCTGCTCTCCATCTTACTCAATATGGTCTTCAAAAGGAATATTGGACAGTGGACAGAAGTTATCTAAATCATTTGACTCAAGAAAAGGCTTCTTCAGTATAGGGGGAATTACACCCATTTTTAGCTGATCCTGCAAAGAGGAATTTATAATATGCATAATCCAGATTAAATTTCCACTTTTTAGCTCCATAATAGGGATGCTCATTTGTTTGAAAAGCAATGGTTAATGTTAATAACATTGTTTTTCCCGTTTTGATTCAATTCATTTTTAAAATGAACAAAAGTAAAAGAAACAAAATTGTATTTTTATTCTTTTTTTTTTTTTTTTTAAATTAACACCATCACCATTATCAAAAATAAACCCCAACCCTGGCCTACCCCATCCCCAGACCCTCTTACCCTTTTGCTGAAAATGTCTTCATGGATCAGAAAGAATTCCAAGTCGCTCCTGCTGCCGCTATTGAAAATGGAGCAGACAGACTGAGGCCAGCACCATTATACGTATTTGCCATCCAAAAATGGTGCCAGCCAAGCCAAGGCTCACAGCGGCGACATTTTGAATGACAAATATTAAGCACGGCATCAGCTGTGGTCTGCCAGTGCCATTGCCAGAGCAGCAGGGGCAGGAGTGACCAGGGATTGCTCCTGTCCCAAGAACAAATTTTCAGGTAGAGGGGGAAGAGGGGAGGAATGGTGAAGAACCCTGAAGTTGGGTTGCTTTTGGCTGTGAACTCAACAATTTGTTTTGTTTTGCTTTGTAAAATTTTGTTTTTTTGTTTGGATTTTTTTTGTTATAAAATAATGAAAAGAAAGAAAATAATCAACAAATGAAAAAAAAAAAAAAAAAGTGCCCACCCCCTACTCCGTGATTTTCCTTTGAATGACATGGGTTTAAAATCCATATTGTAGGTTTGACCCCCAAATCTTATCTACCTTCTCTACTATAAGACTTTGAAACAGACTCAGCAACAATTTAGATGGTAATAAGGGAAGCCAATTTAATGGTGGAACAATTGAATTATCCACCAATTCCCTAAATGCACAACTTTCTCTAAGATTAGATATTTACTTATTTTTTTTTAAATTCTTCTTGACCACTTTCTTGACTCCAGAGCGCTGCCTGGTGAAAGAATACATCATTATCACATTATATACACTTATCATGAAAACACCTATACAAACCTATGCAAACATAAAATGCTGACAATTATCTCATCTAACAAAAAGTTAAATAGAAGCTGATATTTACTAGCTGATGTCTAAAAGTGAGCTGAGCAAGAAGATAATTTCAAATATTTTTTTTCTCTTTTAAACAATTCTTTCATTAAATTTTTGATGGACTAATCCTAATGGTAACATAGCTGTGACCATAGCATGTATCATCTGCTAACAGGTCCTAAATGCCTTTTATCAACATTGAGTTGAGACTTTAACCACCGTCTTTCAAGCCAGTGTTTCTTCACATTCTAATAAACACAAATAATCAAAGTACCATGCAGTCAGTTCTTCTGTTTTCATTCATCATGCGCTATCTAATCAAGTCACTTGATGGAATTCCAAGACTATACTCCTCTCCCCCTTTACCATCAGAGCCCATACCTCTCCCCTCCTCATCAGGACCCCCTTCTTTCCCCTTCCCCATCTGGGCCCTCTCCTCCTACTTCCTCCCCCCTTTCCCATCAGGACCCTCATCCTATCCCCCCTTTCTCATGAGGGCCCTTCCATCAGGGCATCATCCTTTTCCCCTTTCCCATCAGGTTTCCCCCCCTCCTCCCCTATTTCTCATTAAATCTCCTTCATCTCCGCCCCCCCCCCCCCCCCCCCCCACCCTTTACCAATAGGGCCCAGGCCCTTTCCCTCTCTAAACCATTTACCCTTTTCTTTCTGTAACCCCTGAGCTGGGGTTCTCACTGAGGTGGCCAAGGGTGCACATAAAGTTCTGGGGCCTAATTATACTTCTGTCCCCTCACAGTCTATTTTTGCCCCAGTTTAGTTTAGAAAATAAGCTTGTTGGGATGCCTGTCAAGTATGAATCAAAGTGGTTTACATTTAAACTTAAAAATGAAAGTTAAAGAACAAATTTATATAACACAGATACATAAAATTAAGCAATCATAAGCTAAACTAAATTATAAATGATAAAAATGAATAAAAATAAATTCTAATTTCAGGATATCCTATTTGTGTTAATCTGTTACTAATCCTTTACTGTTGCAAATTGACATCCTAGTTGTTTCAACCTGCTTACATGGCTCTTAATATTATACCACCAATGGCTAATTAAATAAAGCATAGTGAAAAACTTAACAAAAAGGTATATCCCCCAAAACAATAATATACCATACAAATAAGAGACTAACCTTATAATCTTAAATAAATGTTTCAGAGCAGAAAACTATATATTAATCCCAACTATAAACAAATCTCAAATGAATATTAAAGGAATGAAAAAGACCCAATCATTCCAAAAATAGGTTCTGGCTGTAAGTGTCAGCCCTTTGAAAGGTAATCATCTTGGGCAAAAAAACACTCTGGACATTACCATTATATTTTTTCAATAATGTATCTCAGAAAAATAATTGATCTAAGCCCCTGAGAAAGGCTTACAAAGTACTAGCTTTCTCAAGGGGACATATATTCAGGGGTTTTTTTTTTCAATAATGACAATACTTCGAAAATCCAGTGCACACTTATTTGGCACAGTTGTATATTTTCTGATTTGTCCAGTGTCTTCAGCCACTCTACAAACAAAACATAATAATAAATTTCCTATTCCAAAAACCAAAGTTTCTTTTTATAAGTAGAATTATAATTTCTTAAAATAATAAGAACATAAGAACATGCCATACTGGGTCAGACCAAGGGTCCATCAAGCCCAGCATCCTGTTTCCAACAGTGGCCAATCCAGGCCATTAGAACCTGGCAATTACCCAAAAACTAAGTCTGTTCCATGTTACCATTGCTAATGGCAGTGGCTATTCTCTAGGTGAACTTAATAGCAGGTAATGGACTTCTCCAAGAACTTATCCAATCCTTTTTTAAACACAGCTATACTAACTGCACTAACCACATCCTCTGGCAAAAATTTGAGTTTAATTGTACGTTGAGTGAAAAAGAACTTTCTCTGATTAGTTTTTGGTTTGTTTTTTTTTGTCAAAATCATATTTTTTTATTAAAGAGCATCACAGGTACAGTTAAAGATACTTTCAAGAACTGAACTATGGGATAAAGGAGCACATTACAATATTAATCAGATATTAGCAGCTATATACATTACTAAAACAAGGTAAACTTGAACAATTCCCTGTGTACCTACTTTTTGGAGTCTATGAGACCAAGAGAAACAAAGAAAATTCCAATCATAGCCCACTGCCCAGTCACAACCCAGACAACCACACACAGTCCACACACTACACACAACCACCTCCTCCCCCCTGCCCTGAGGACGACTCCTTCAATGACTAGTATTGCTCACTAGAGATGTGAATCGTGTGCCCGATCATTTTAACGATCGGGTTCGGCTGGAGGAAGAAAAAAATCTGATAGCTGGAGATGTGAATCGGAATCGTTTCCAATTCACATCGTAAATTTTTTTTTAGTGAGGCCCGACCCTTTAAAATTGACCCCTTACCTCCCCCCCCCCCAAACCCTGCCAAAAATGTTTACGAGTACCTGGTGGTCCAGTGGGGGCACGGGGACCGATCTCCCGCTCTTGGGCCATCGGCGCCATTTTGACTGCCACTCAAAAATGGCGCCGATGGCCTGATTAAAAAAAACCCCCACCCGACCCTTTAAAGATGACCTCTTAGCTTCTCCCACCCTCCCGATCCCCCCAAAACATTTTTAAATTACCTGGTGCTCTAGTGGTGGTCCCGGGAGTGATCTCCCGTTCTCGGGCCGTTGATTGCCACTCATAAAGATGGCGCCGATGGCCCTTTGCTCTTACCATGTGACAGGGTATCCGTGCCATTGGCCGGCCCCTGTCACATGGTAGGAGCAACCGATGGCCCGAGAGCGGGAGATCACTCCCGGGACCCCCGCTGCACCACCTGGGAATTTCAGCAAGTTTTGGAGGTTCGGGAGGGTGTGGGGGGGGGGGTAATTAATTAAATTTGAAAGGTTGGTGTAGATTTCGGTTTTTGTTTCGGGGGCAGCTGAAATAAAACCGTCCTGAACCGCGGGAAAATGAAATTTCCCGTGGCGGGCCGATAACGAAGGCCGAACCTAAAGGTTTGGCTGAATCACATCTCTACTTGTAAATGCTTTTGAAAATTAGGCCCTAACCATGGAATCTTAAATCTTATCCTGCTGGTGGTAGGCAGCCAGTGTAATTTTATGCAACATGGTCAAATTTCTCCTGTCTCAAGATCATTTTTGCTGCAATATTTTGAACAAAGAGGAGGGGAGACCTTGAAATAAACTGTTACAGTAGTCCAGTCTAACCAGGCTAATAGCTCTAAATCCTGTTTTTCTAAATATGGACTTAGTTGATGGATATAATGAAAAAAGTAGAAAGTAGTTTGAATGAGTTTAGCCACATGCCAAGATTAATTCTTCATCCAATATTACATCTAGAATTATGACTTTCTATTAGAGGGATTTCAATTTCTGCCAACTGTGGAGGGGTCTTCACTATAGCAGACTTCACTCCAATCCAGATTGCTTCAGATTTGGATGGATTTACTTTTAATCTGTGTTCATGTACCTAGCTTGCCAGAGCGTCCAAGAATAAATTAAATTTGATTTGTTCATCCGACTGTTTATCATCTAAAAAAGTCATCGGCATGTACTGTATAAAACAGCTATATCCCTTCTCCTGGACAATGTTCGCTAGTGGAGTGATGTACAAATTGAGAAGGATTTGGGGTTAAGACAGATCCCTGCAGCAAGAGGTGTATAATTTGTTTATGTATGCTTGGTAGTCTTGTGTTTATATGATTGTTCTCGGACAATCATTTTTTTGTATTCTTATATGATGCACTGATAAGTAAACATTAAAAAAAAGAAAACAAAAAAAGCCCACAAATCACCCAGGGTATTTTGATCTTATCAGACAATTTAACTTCCCATTTATCTTGGAAGGATAGTTCAGCAAATCATAATTTGAACCATGTTAAAGCAGTTCCAGCAATAACTAACTCATGCATCCTCTGATTCAAAATTTGGTGATTTATAGCATTGAATGCTGCACTCATGTCTGGGCACACTAATAATGCATTTTTTCCACTATCAAGACTGGTTCTGATTTCATTTGTTAGTACCAAAAACAAGGTCTCTGCGCTCTGTGTCCCTTTCTAAAATCAGATTGTTTTGGGTGCAGTGCATCATTCTGGGGGGGGAGAAGAGATTACTCTCTCTTCTGGGCACTGTAAGGTAGATTTTCAAAGCCGTGCACACGCATTTCCCGTCACATGCACATGGATGCGCTGATTTTATAGCATGGCATGCACGCATTGCCATGTGCATGTTATAAAATACTATGGGGTAGATTTTAAAAGGTTGTGTGCTCGTGCTACCCGGGGCATGGATATGTACACCCGATGTTATAACATGCGCGCGCATGTTATAAAATCCTGGGTCGGCGTGCGCAAGGGGGTGCACAATTGTGCAGCTTGAACGCACTGAGCTGCGCTGCCTTCCCCCATTCCCTTTCCCCCAGCCTGACCTTCCCACCCCTTCCCCTAACCTTTCCACCACAGCCCTACTCTAAACCCCCCTGACCTTTATTTTACCTTTCCTGCCTGCCTCTGGGCAGGCGGAAGTTGCGTGCACCAGTCAACTGCCGGCGTGCAATCCCCAGAGTAGCAGCAAATATGGCCGCTGTGCCGGGAGCCTGAATCCGCCGCCAGACCGCCCCGGACCGCCCATGCCCCACCCCTTTAGTAAAGCCCTGGGACTTACACGCGTCCCGGGGCTTTATGCGCATCGCCGGGCCTTTTGAAAACCGGACCTTTATCCGCGCACACTGTGACTGGCGCATGGGGAGGGGGGGGATTTTATAAAGTACACACAGCGACGTGAGTTGGCCTTCCCCATTTCCCTCCCAGTCCACTCCAATTAAGGTTGTGGACTGGGAGGGAACTTCCCTAACCCTAACCTTCCTACCTTTTCCCCTCTCCTCCCTGACCCTTATCCTAACCCTACCTAGCCCCTATTTTAATACTTACTGCACCTCTGGAGTAGAAGTATTTTCCACACCCCTCGGACCTCCCCTTTCAGCAGGCCCGGCACTTCGGTGCATAACTGTGGTTATGCGCGTGGCCGGGCCCTTTGTAAAATGTGTGCGGCACGTGCAAGGCCCAGCCATGCACCATGCGCATAAACACAGTGGATTCCAAGAGTAGGTTCCAACATAACTTTACTGACTGATGATATATGAAATGAATTAATTTACTGAGTACAAGTCCCTTTGTCAATCTATCCATTACACAAGTTTAAATCAGGCAGATCTATAATGCTTTACATTTATGTATTTATTTAAAAACTCATATTCCGCATGTTCCACAGTTCATAGCGGAGTACAAATTAACATACAAATCAAGAGACATATTTAAAACATTTAAGTCATTTAGACAAAGGAAAAAAAGCAATGAAACAAAAGCAATAAAATTAAACAAGATGTTAAAAATGTAAAAAAATAAAATCATTAGAGTATTTTAACTTATCTTCAAACGCAATTTTAAATAGGTAGGTTTCTAATGCCTTTTTGAACATCTTGCTGCATGCTATTAAAAGTAATTTTTCTGGGATAGCATTCCAGTTAATGGGTCCTGCAACTGAGAATGCCCTTTCACGGGTAATGCCCAGCCTGGCTACTTTGAGAGAGGGTATTTCTAGTAGATTTTTGCCTTCAGACGTAAGAGCATGAGTTGGCTTGTAGATGTGAAGGATAGCGTTGGCCCATAGTGAAGAAGTATTTTGCAGAGTTTTATGTATTAAGGATATTATTTTATGATAAATTCTTTGTTGTACTGGAAGCCAATGCAGAGTTTGTGAAGTTGGTGTAATGTGTCCATGCATCTTGGTTCCAGTAAGTAAATGCACAGCTGTGTTGTGTACTATTTGTAAAGGTCAGATAGTAGTATTTGGTAAGCCAATCAGAACAGTGTTACAGTAGTTCAATCCAGTTAATACCAAAACCTGGAGGACTGTTCTGAAATCTTGAGGGTCTAGTAGCAGTTTTAGGTTTTTTAACATGTGTAATTTACATGGTATTCCCAGCCAGATTTCCCTTCTGAATCTGGGGAAAATTTTGAAGCTTCCTGCAAGGGCTGACTATACTAGTGGGCAGGTGACCAAATCAGATTCCCAGTTTATAATACCTTTGATCAGATGTATGAGAAGGCAAGTTTCTTACTCCTCTGGTTCCTTTCTGCCCTTGTGGTACCTGTTTGGTATTTTTCCAACTCCGCCTCTACTGGAACTACACTATGGGGTGCTACTTCATCCAAATGCTCCTACTTTCTCTTTTCCTCCTAAAACCTGGATAGTTATCCAGTTCTCCTTAACTGTTGGTGGGTGAATGAATCTCACAAGGAGAGAGATTCAAATGGAACCAAAAAAGATCTGTCAACTGACTCCCAAAAAAGAGAAGGAAGGTGGATGTTCTGCACTGAATCCAAAATAAGGACAAAACCCCCTCCTCCTCAAACAGAATAACTAACTCACTGGATCATTCATCAAAATGTGTTATGACATTAATGTGAGCAAAACATATAGCAAGACATGGCATGAATACAAATTATTGAGGGGGGCAGGATCATGGGGATGAGTTTGGGCAGATTTTAGTTAAATTAGGGGTAATATCACACTGTGCAATAGCATAACAGATACTATCGCATGGTTTTAACCACACCTTTTTCCCTGGTGTTAAGTTGTGTGATATGCCAAGAAAACAACAAGGAAGGCTATCTAAGAATGCCATGAGGAAAACAAAGTGGATTAGAAGCCAGATGTCTGATCAGAAACTTTAATTTATGGAGACATGGTTTTTAAACAAGTCTGACTCCGGCCGGGTTTCGCCCCTTACATTGGGGCTGCTTCAGGGGCTAAAATACACAAACAAATATAATTCAACAATAATTGAAAAATAATAATCCAAATCATAATAAAAACATAACATTAAAACAAGACATATAAAATGGCAACATATAAGACTGTATATTAATATACCAATCACTGAAATCATGGTGTGTGCATATGAAAATGAATGCTAATCAATTTATTATTTAACAACTCTAGAGGATCCTTATAGTATATTTAAAATAAAATCATTAATGCCAGTTTTTACCTGTATGCAGTCAAAATGTATTGAGTCAGATTATATCAGATGGTCTGAAATAGTATGCATATATAATATTAAAAAATGTAAAATCAAAATCAAATCATAAAAATACAGAAAAAATGTTAAAATTCAAAGAGTTATTACTGAGCTTTTGAAATTGCATTATACCGCTTAAGTTATGGGCCATAAATAAGTATATACAATTGCAAAATGAAGCTGATACAATTTAAAAAAATAAAAAAATAGTAAGATGTCAAAACAATGAAGGAGATTGAACAAGCTCTTTAAAACGCTGAAAAAGTGCCAAAAAGGGGGCATGGCTAAAAAAGAAATACCTATATGTGACAGGATGTACATCAGTGATTCTAAAAAGTATAACCTAGCGAATATAAAAAATAAAATAAAAGTATAAAAGGACATGATGTTGTATGCAATGACATTAAAAACTAGGTTTGTAGAAGACATATTAGGGGTAAAAAATGAGATCGTGTAAAACCAATGTAAAAGTCCTGATGGTATGTGCAATGAAATAAAAATTGGTAAAAGATAAAAGGGCTTGGTAAAGGTAAAAAAATCAGGGTGTCAGTCATAAATAGGGGTTATTACAGCATTTTCAAGAGCTTGCTCAACCTCCTTCATTGTTTTGTGATCGGAGCGGAGACTGACCTATGTCACGGTTGCGTTAAAGAAATGTAAGTCTAATTACTTTTAGAGTAATTTTAAGTTTTGTTTTAGCAACTCTAAATTAATCTTTCTTTTTGCATTCACTGCCGCTTGAGCACACATTATTATTTAGCAATGCCCGACTGATATTAAGAATCATTGCGTTGAGTATATTTTAATAGCATTCATATTAAGGTCTCCTTTCATTTTTTTTTAAGTTGTCTAGTAATACATAGACCATCCCAGTTGATTGCTCTGTAGCATCCGCCTTTGTGCTAATCTGTGTGTCTGGCTAACACACATACCCGCAGTGACATCTTACTATTTGTTTTTATTTTTTTTAAATTGTATCAGCTTCATGTTACAATTGTATATACTTATGTATGGCCCATAATTTAAGCAAAGTAACTCTTTGAATTTTAACATTTTTCTGTATTTTTATGATTTGATTTTGATTTTACATTTTTTAATATTATATATGCATACTATTCAGACCATCTGATATAATCTGTTTGAATGAGACTGATTCCTCAGACTCAATACGTTTTGACTGCATACAGGTAAAAACTGGTATTAATGATTTTATTTTAAATATACTATAAGGATCCTCTAGAGTTGTTAAATAATAGATTCATTACCAATCATTTTCATATGCACACAACCATGATTTCAGTGTTTGGTATATTAACATAGAGTCTTATATGCTGCCATTTTATATGTCTTGTTTTAATGTTATGTTTTTATTATGATTTGGATTATTATTTGTCAATTATTGTTGAATTATATATGTTTGTTTGTGTATTTTAGCCCCTGAGGCAGCCCCAGTTTAAGGAGTGAAACTTGGCCAGAGTCGGGCTTGTTTAAAAAACCATGTCTCCATAAAATAAAGTTTCTGATCGGACATCTGGCTTCTAATCCACTTTGTTTTCCTCAAGCTGTGTGATATGCCCATAACGCAATTCATTTTTAGGGTGGGGGGGGGGGGGGGAGAGGAAAGAGAGAGAGAGAGAGAGAGAGACTATCTGCATAGCAGTTAAGTATTTATATCTCTATAGGAGGGCCACCTAATAGGTTGAGGTGAGGTGTTAGTTTACGGTCTAGGGGCCAGTTTCGCATGTAGAGTGAGACGTATGAACAGCATATGGAGTGAGGAAATGCTCACAAAGATGAAATTTTGTACTATCTTATCGCACCCTAGCTTGATGGTACCCTGTTGTAGATAGTCTCTCTCTCTCTCTGTGAAAAATAGGGATAATCTATGGTGTGCTAAATTTACCACACCATGCAAAGCAGTAAGTTGGGGTTAGTTTCTAACCCTTCCACACAGCTAGACCCCAAAAATCTACCCTCTCACTAGGTACCTCTGCCTTTTATAAAGGCAAATAGGAACCACTGCAGTTGCCCACCCAGGGAGCTGGAAAATAGACGCATGCCTCCCTCTACCTATGCTGATAAAATAATAGTCATCTAACTCATCTTAGTAAAGATCTAGTAGGTCTCTACATTTCCTTAAGCCCCCTCCACCTTCCTGCATCAAACCTTTCACTATGACTCCACAGTAGGCTTCCCTGGCCCCTGACCAGGGACACTTGTGACATATTAAATGCTGCCACAAGGTGGCTCATCCCAGTGGCTCTACCGCTCCCATGCTCTCCCTCAACTGACTCGGCCCCTGCACTCAGGTGCTTTCCCTCCAGTCCCACATGCACTACTCTCCCAATTTCCAACTCCTGAAAACACTGCTCTGACCCACCATGCTGCCCTATTCCTCCCACTGACATCACAATGCAAGCTATCCACACAGGCAGGGGTACACAGCACCACTGATAGATAACTGGTTGGACTGCCCAAAACTTTGCCATCTGCTGCCAGCCACATGGCACTTTTCAGGGTAGTGTTCAGGCTCTGCTGCTAACCCATGCTTTCCCTCCACAATCTCACCCTTGCACTAGGCAGAATGATGCAGTTTTGCAAGATTTTGCTTGTGGGCAAATTTATACCAGCACATAACTGCATAATTCCCAAGGGAGTACAATGTGAAGAGTTTTACTTGCTTTACCACTCATTCACACTCGTGCTTTAATATTGTCACCTTTCTTTCCATCCAAGTTCCCTGGCCCTTCCAAAGACAAGAGAAACTGGAACCCTTGGGAGTATTTTTTTCACAACCTTTTTCTTTATTACATTTTTAGTCTTGTTCTAGTGCTGATGCCTATCTATAGTGCTGACATATGGAACAAAGTTGCCCCTTTGCGTTATGGAGCAATTTTTTACTACAGCCTTCTGCATGAACTCCTGCCATTACTTCCTGACTCAATGAAGAGGAGAGAGGCTCAGAGGGCAGTCAGGTGCATGGCACTCTGAACAAAATCTCAGATTACCAACAAATTTACTTTTTATTGCTTTACATCCTTGGAGAAACATTTCAGTATATATGACTTTTGTGTCAAGTAGGTGGACATGCTCATTAAGCACAAATGCACACTCAGCTTTAATGAGGTCAGACTCTCCTAATAGTCTTAGGCTAGATTAGGGCTTTGGCATAGGCAGATTATAAATTAAATTAAAAAAAAAAAAAGAGTAAAGTAAAAAAAAAAAAAAGCTAAAATAAGGCAATAATGCATATTAGATAGCATTTAATGCCCAATAAACATTGTTTATCATGCTGATGATGATATTTATTTATTATACTGACAGGTTTACGTTCAGGGACTGTAAGTATTTCCCTATCCCCAGAGGGCTTACAATCTTTTGTACCTGAGGTAATGGAGGGTAAAGTGACTTGCCCAAGGTCACAAGGATCAACAGCAGGACTCAACCCCTAGTCTCCTGGTTCGTAGCCCACTGCTCTAACCACTAGGCTATTCCTCCTCCTTATGCAGTATTTAGGCCCCTAAACACACCCCTCCTACAATTAGCTGCATTGCCTGCATGAATTTTGCAAATCCATGCAAAGCAGCTCATGCATACCTAATTCAAAGAAAATAAAATAACCTGGCTGACTTTGAAAAAAATCAGCCCCGTTGTTTTATCGCATTTGAAGGTGGTATAGCTATTTTCCTATGGGAGCATTGAGACACTAGTGCAGATCTCAAAGCTCCCATGGTAAAATTTAAAGGGCCCCGAGGCCCATAACAACATTCCCTCGCAAAGTTAAAAAATTCTCCTGCAGAGGTATTCCAAGAGCCCTGTTCACTCCCCTCCATCACTTGAGGCAGGGCGGACCTAAAGTTTTTTTTTTTGTTTTTTTTTAAATTGGCCTTAGAATTGTGCGGTAATACTATACCCCCTTTTTCTGACCCCTCCCCTTTTGTATACAAAACTCCTCCACCCACATGAAACCCCCTTCCTAAAATAGAACACAATGCTTGGTGCCTATTGGGTCTGCCTCCCCTCTCCCCTACTCCTTAAATCCAAAAAGAACTTTGTGGTCTAGACTCTAGGGGTCCCCTGGCCCCCCCACTACCTCATAGGAAAAACTTTGGAGGTTCAGTTGCAGTTCAGAGTGTCCCCTTTTGGAAAAAGGTGTTGACTGGATTTTGCCATATTACGTGATTTTCCAAAGTTGGCACATGCTTTTCTCTTTGAAACGTGGTATAAAATCCATGGGTAAAACATACCTGCAGACGTTGTCTCAAAGAGGATGGTCTGAAAATCACCCCTTTTATATTTTTTACTTTGTTAAAAGTTTCACATTTTAAATTCATTAAAGGTTTCATGTAACTAGATATTGAGTTCTCTCTGTACTTCTGTTTTCTTCCATCACCCCAGTTCCATTACCCCTGTTCTTTGTAACTTTTTGTTCAGCTTGTACATCCTCTTCTGCTGGTTAAGGTTAATGTTATTACTCCCCCTGTTTCTTGTAAACCGATATGATATGATCTGTATCATGAATGTCGGTATAAAAAATATTAAATAAATAAATAAATGTTTTGGCACTTAATTGTAATTCTTCACTCATTTAAAGAAACTTTACAAGTTAGTAAAGAAAGCCAAGGGTACTATGTAATAATAAGTAAGGATCACTTCAAAGCTAAGCTAGAATCTATGCTAACGTTTGGACAGAGGTCCCTGCCACCACCAACCGCCATGCAGTCTGACCTGAATTTCCTCCTGTTATGGAGACTCGCCCTCAGTTCATCTTGTTTTTATATTGTTTTCTTGTTTTTTCATCTTCTTTGGCTAGCAGACAAGTACAGTTGGTACAGTGTAGCCCCTCATCAGAAGCCCTACCACACCACCTTGATTTTTTAGTGAGTCAGTTGTATAGGGGAAATATTGAAGAAAACTATTAATTTGCATGGATGGGTGGTACTGATTGCCAGAAATATGATGGGAGTGGAAACTTGCAGCTAATGTGCCAGATTTTTTAAAATTAAGTTCTCAAATAATAATAATAATAATGAACAGAGATCAACACTAAAAAAGTGAAGATCTTTGTCAAGAAGAATATCCCCTACTATTGTAGAGAGACCCCCAAATTTGTGCCTCCATATATTCTAGAAGAACAAAATATTTTGGGTGGAGGAGACCCAAGAGGTATTGCCTAGGTATTGTAAAAGATTGTTTTTATTGGACCTGTATTTCTACCATATGATGATTGGATTAGTTTGGTGTAATGTAGAGCAATGGTCAACACTGTGGGTTATGGAAGTGTTTTAAGTGACGTTTCATGGGGTATGTTGTAGGCTTTCCTTCAAGAGGATTGGATGATCTGAATGATAACCTAGGAGGTTGGAGCTGGTGAAGAGAGGAACCTATGGGATGTACTGGTCCTGGAGTAACCAGCCCATGGGCTGATGGGGCCATGGGACCCCTCCACTATGGAGGGGGCCCTGCAGAGGCTTTTCCCTTCAAAGAAAAAGGCCTGAGGCCATGGAATGGAATGATTGCTGATTCTTTCCTTTGAGGAACAGGCCAAGGAAGAGAAGTAGAAGGAAAGGTGAATCCTTCTCCCAAGGAAGAGAATGCTTTGGTGAGATTGAAGGAAGAGAGCGCCTTGAAGAGAAGAGGAAGGGTTGTTCTAAGATGAGGGGAACCCAATGGAAAATAGCAGTGTGGAGAAAACTGAGGAAATCCTGCACAGTGATCAAGGGAGAAGCCCAGGATAAGGAATGAGTTATTCCTGAGGTCATGAGGTTGTAAGTAGACCTTGAGGTCTGCTGGCAGTGAATGGAGGGGAATTGGAGGATACCAGCTCCATGTTTCAAAATTTGAAAAGAAAAGAAAGGTGAAGAGATGAGAGAGAAGATGCCTGAGGTTGAGAGTTTATGAGTAGCTCAGGAGGACAGGGAAACCGGTCTCCTGGAGTTATTTGGGGATTTAAGCTCTAGATCCCACATTGGAATTAGAAGTAGGTGATAATAAAGGAGGATGGTATAGATCTAACATCTGTTCAAGTGAAGTCTGAGAGATTTGTACCTTAACCGTAGGGGTTTAATTATTGGATGTTTTACTAAGACTGTTTATCCCATGAACTATGAATATTTAGTACTTAAATATCTATACCCTATACTAAACTGTACCTAGTGACTGGCTGTGATAACCAGAAATAAAGTAAAGAGTTTTAGTTTTACTCAAAAATGGTATGACTTTGTTTGAGATTGTACATATGCCAGAACTCATGGAAAAGTATGGGGGATCAGGTTCATGGCGGGGTGAAGCGTCAATGCTCTCCTTGACCCATCAAGGGAAAATGATCTACCCCACTGTTTCTATCTGAGTCCATTTCTCCATCTGCTTGACCCAAAATTTTGAACCCACCATTATGCGGAGACCATACCTCTCTTCATTTTATGTGCCTTGTGTTGTTTGGGTTACATTACATTAAATCACCAAGTTAAGGATCATGATATCCAAATTTAAAGTGTCACTTCAAGATATCTAGGAGCAGATTGTGTGCTACAACCTTATGCTAAAGCTTTCTGCATCCCTATAGGTCCAAGACAAAATACTCATTAAGCATGCACAGCTTCAGCAAACAGGAAAAACTAATGAACAGTACACCACTACACAGGACACTCATTAATATTACAGCAAACTATAAATCGCCGATTTTCAACTGGCTATTTTTATCGTTCTTTTTGATTAATATACAAGCCATTTCAAAAAAAGCTCCACTGATAACAGATTTAATTCAGGACAAAAAACCAGACTTCTTTGCCTTAACCGAAACCTGGTTAAAACCAACCGATAATGTTTTACTGAATCAACTAGGAAATACAAACTATGATGTTTTCTTAGCCCCTCGTGCACAACGCAAGGGTGGCGGGCTATTATTAATCTCAAAAAAGCAATTCAATCTTAAACCTTTACCAATTTCCATCTGCCCACCTTATGAAGTAATGCTGTTAGAGTCTGAATCATTACAAATCTGTTTAGTATACTGTCCACCAAAACTACTTGATCACAATATTTCACCTCTCATCGAATTACTTACCATTTCATTAAATCCTGATAAACCATCTATAGTTTTAGGAGACTTTAACTTACATATAGATGTTACTCCATTAGATAATCCATGTTCAATTCTAATAGATTCTTTAGAAGCACTTGGATATCAGTTAATATCAAGTAAACCTACCCATAGGGCAGGACATGCATTAGATTTAATTTTTATGAATACACACTTTAATAATAATCCATCTCTGAACATATCCCAGGTACCTTGGTCAGATCATGCACTAATTCATTTAAAAACAGAATACACATTGCCCAATAAACAAAATCCAATAGAACCAATAAATATCACCTTTCAAAATCAACCTAATGTTGACGATCTCATTAAAGAATTTTCATCCTTTCATGATGAAATAAAAAATTTAAATTGTACCGACGCAACTAACGCATGGTTAAAAAAATCTTCAATAATAGCTGATAAACTATGCCCAATCAAAACAAAGAAAATTAACCCGCTTAGTTTAAAAAACCCCTGGTACACAAATAATTTAAGACAGGAAAAGAAAACCTTAAAAAAACTAGAAATAACATGGAGACGGAATAAAAATCCCCACACTCTAGGTAACTATAGAATAACACTTAACCGATACAAGAAAAGTATAGATAAAGCAAAAAAAGATTATTTTAAAAGTAGAATGGAACAATATTACCACAATCCAAAAATTTTATTTTCCATTGTCAAGAATTTAACTAAAGATAACTGTCAAATTACTTCTGAGCTCAGTGAAAATAGATCAAATGAAGTTGCTCAATTTTTTCAAAATAAAATTGATACACTTATAAACTCCCTCCCTCAATCAAAATGTGGTGATGCCATCAAAAGCGGACATTACTTGGTTCTCCTTTGAAGCAATTTCCTCATTAGAAACTGAATCATTAATCAATAGGCTAAATATCGCAAAACACCCACTCGATCAAATTCCTATAACCACTTTAAAAACGATTGCAAACACCATAGCGAAACCTATAGCAGAAATAATTAATCTATCATTATCAGAAGGTCTCTATCCAGATACACTTAAGAATGCCCTGATTAAACCAATATTAAAAAACCCCAAGTTAGACCCCACTCAAGTAAATAATTACAGACCGATATCTAATCTACCTTTTATAGCAAAACTGCTAGAAAAAGTTGTCCAACGACAACTAGATATCTACTTGGAAACAAACAATATCTTATTTCCGAATCAATTCGGATTTAGGAAAAATTTTAATACTGAATTGCTTTTAAGCTCTCTATCCGATACTTAGTTTTAAATTGGTTTACTTCTTTCTTATCTAATCGAAGCTTCCAAGTAAAAATAAAAAATTCATCTTCTAACATCATCTCCTTAAAAACGGGTGTACCTCAGGGCTCCACTTTATCCGCAACCTTATTTAATATTTATCTCTTACCTATATGTCATTTCTTTTCAGGTTTGGGCCTTACCTTTCATATTTACGCAGATGATATTCAGTTTCTTGTTCCTATCAATAACACAATTGATCAAACAAAAAAACCTTAGCTATGTACCTAGAAATGATAAATCAATTGCTAGTTCCCTTGAAACTAATTCTGAACACCAACAAAACTGAAGTATCAGGGAGGAGAGTTAGCCTAGTGGTTAGAGCAGTGGACTATGAACCAGGAGACCAGGGTTCAAGTCCTGCTGTTGCTCCTTGTGACCTTGGGCAAGTCACTTTACCCTCCATTGCCTCAGGTACAAAAACTTTATATTGTAAGCCCTCTGGGGATAGAGAAATACCTACAGTACCCAAATGTAAACCGGTGTGATATCTTGATTGAGATCAAATGTCGGTATATAAAAATAATAAAAAAATTATTATTAAAACGAAAAGCTACAACAGCAGACCTATCCCCAATTTCACACAAAAATTCCATAAAGATTCAAACTTGCACTTTTGTTAGAGATCTTGGAGTAACAATAGATACGGAACTGGCAATGAAAAAACACATAACATTAAAAGTAAGAGAAGGATACTTTAAATTACTGACTCTCAGAAAATTAAAACCATTGCTGGCATTATCAGATTTTAGATCTGTTTTACAATCACTAATTTTTTCGAGTTTAGATTATTGCAATGCCTTACTACTCGGTCTCCCAAACAGCACCACTCGCCCCCTACAAGTATTGCAAAATGCCGCAGCACGTGTTTTGACAGGAACAAAAAAATGTGAGCACATAACCCCAGTTCTGATAACGCTACATTGGTTACCCATAACTTATTGCATACAGTACAAAGTTGCATGTATTTTACATAAAATTTTATATGGAAATAACATTGACTGGTTGAACTCTTCAATACGTTTACATGTACCACATAGAGAACTCCGTTCCAGTAATAAAGGTCTTCTATCTATTCCAACTGTTAAATCTGCAAAACTCAGCGCAGTTCGGGACAGAGCAATATCCATCGCGGGTCCTAAATTGTGGAATACATTACCAGCTACTTTAAGACAGCAGACAGACACTAAGAAATTTAAAGCAGAATTAAAGACATGGCTCTTTACGTGTGCATACACAGAAGCATGAGATCCAAACAGTATGCGACTATTATATCCGTGATACAATAATATTTTAAGATTTATTATTGTTTTATACCGATGTTTTATTTCATAGTTAAGTTAAGTTTAATATATTATTTAATTTTATTGTTCTTTGACAGTATAGTAGTTAAGTTATAAGTTTTATTATTTTTGAGGCTTTTTAAGATTTTAAGTTGTCATTGAGTTTAGAAAACTAACTAAAATGACGTATTTAATTTATTATATAGTTAACTGTATGTATTGAATTATGTCAATGTACACCGTTGTGATGGTCAAACGACTGATGTAACGGTATATAAAACCAAATAAACTATAAACTATAACTATAGTGGTGACTTGAAAGGGGAACATTCAAACAATAAAACATTGAAGTACAAAAGCAACAACCAGGTTTTATTAGTACTGAGACAGGACCTAGCATCACCCTGAGGGCAAAAAGTCAAATTCATCAACGAAAGGCAACACAGCACAAAGATCCAGTAGAATATTGGCTTTCTATTCCTTTTCAGCTAGAGCCACAGAGAAAGATAAAATGCCCTACACCTCCACTCCTCTCACTTCCTGAACCACCTCCCCTTCCCCAACCCCTGCCATTTTGTGTTCAAGAACATTTTGAGAAAATGATGTGAGCACAAAATGAGGGGTTTGTGGACTTTAGTCTGTATGCTTGATTGCATCTCAAGGCCTTTGGCTGTGGCTGGAATATTTTAACTCATATTGGAAATATGGTTGAGTTTTAATATAGGTAATGTGGTCTCTGCCCTTTTGCTGAATTTGAAAGGGAAACGCTGTTTGCCTCTTTAACGTTTAAGACTTTTGTTGAAATATATTACAACTTGCCAAGATCATCAAACCCAGTCGTTTGGCACTGTATGTTTCCATTAAGCTTGGCATACTCACAGTATTGAAGAAGAGGAAAAACAGCAAAAGTCCTTAGACTTTTGCAAGTAAATTGTGTCTGCTCTAGCCATGATGCAAAACAGAGCTATAGTCAATGGATGGGAATTTGCATTGTTTCACCTATTCCAAAATTGTGGTATCATGGTATACATTCTAAAATGTCCAAGCTGTTCTCTGGGAAAAGCAATTTGGAGATCATTTTTTTTTAAACTTCTATAAAGGGACTTCAAAATGCTTACTAGCAGTATTTGCCTTGGTTGGAATGGCAATTGCGGCCTCAATAGGTCATCCTGCCAGTAGTGTGAGTTAAAGATCTCCATCCAGACCCTGCCCCTTGTGTTAGGTCAGTATACTGAGATGTATTATTGTAATGGACCATTCCCTATTGGGAGGGGCCTGTAGTTTAACAAAACTCCTGTGCCAATGTGACATAGGCATCGAGAATAAGCCTTAGAACAGGGTTGGGGGAGTAGATGTCTCTCCTCATGGAGAGGGACTAGATGTTTCTACCCTCAGATGATACTTGGTGGGCCTTATCCCTCCACAGGGAAGGTGTGAGAAAGAGAGTCGGTTCCTGCTCAGGAAAGGTGACTGGGACGCAAGGGAAAAGATGGCCAAGCCTGCTGAAAGGAAGGATTCCAGGAGGGATGAAGTCCTGGGAATCTAGAGATTATTGAAGGAAGAAGTGTTCCTGAGAAAGTTTCAGAATCTGAGGAGCTCCTTAAAGAAAGAATTCCACAGAAACAGCTGGATGAATGTACCATGGAGAATGGTCTCCTTGAGACTATCACAGAGTGTTGGTTGATCAAGTAATTCAGTGCAGAAGCTCAGCAAAGAGGAAACATAAAGGAATTGAGAAGATCTGCAATGCCCAAAAGGGAATGGGAGAGCCCAGGGTACCTGTACAAAAAAGCTGACCTTAGTAGAAGAAGTGTGTAGAAGAATCATATTTGTGTTTTTGTATTTTTGGACTTTGGGTACACTATGGTGCACTATCCTCTAGTCTACTGTTGGACTTTGATTTGTTTCCTGCCATTAGTTTGCAGTAAACACTTTTATTTTTGAACAACAGAACTGGAGTGACGAGTGATTTTTTTATGTAACTGACTGGTGTGCAAAGGAGCCCCATAGAGAGCCAAAACCCTAAGGGCCTTGAAAAATACATCTTTCCCTCCTTGTGTGGAAATCCTGGGAGGTCATGAGGCCTTGCATGGTTCATGGCCCTCCCCATGTGCCTCTGTGCCCAACAGCTTACCAGGACAGAGATTATACTAATAATGTTAATGATAGTGTGCACTAAAATAAGTACTGGAAAAAAAAGCCTTAGATTATTAGAATGTTTAATGTTGTACTATTTTAATCTGGGCACCCTATCTTCTAGCTCACTAGCAGCCAGATTTGGATTCTTATACTTGTTGCAAAAGATAGGGACAATAACTTTAAAATGAGTGTGCGGGTGCCCATACACTGGAATTTTAAAACATGCGCACAATTACATGTCTATGATTTAATATTCGCCTACTATGTATATGTGTGCTCCTAATGTTAAGTGGTTACTCGAGCAAACTTATTTCACGTATCGTCTGTAGGACTTTGTTGGCTTTAGCATGTACAGATAAGCAGATTTTAAAACTTGCTCGTGTGAAGGCCATTCCCAGTTTTACCAAATAGTCCACCAGTTTGCCCAATCTGTCTTGCGTCATCCAACTCATCTGCTTCTTCAGCCTGCTCTCCCTTCAGTTGACCCAGACCCCTCACCCAGTTGATTTAGGTCTAAACACTTAATTTGTTTTTGTTTTGTATCACCGATACGTTGTGCTGGCATTTTTTATTTTTAAACTTATTTTTTGATCTAATTTAATTATGTGGCTGTCATATTCTAAATCTTTAAGTTTTATTGTATTTTTTTCAGATTATTTTTAATTGTTTATTTTCAGTTATTGTAAACTGTCATGATTGAAAAGCAGAATGATGGTATATAAAAGTTTTCAAATAAATAATAGAGATCTATGCAGACTTACACCTCATCAACAGCAGAAGTAAACATGCACGAGTAACAGCCCCCCACGTGCTACAGTCGCCAGATTTAAAATACGGATTTAGGTGCGTAACTCTTGGCCCCGCTCTGGAATGCCTCTTATATGTTCCAACTCCACCCCTATTTTTAGCTCATGCACACGCATATATGCACATAATGGGGCAAATTTTAAAAGCCATGCTCGCCGGCGCACCTATGTTGCATAGGCCACCAGCGCGCGCAAAGCCCCGGGATGCGCGTAAGTCACGGGGCTTTGCTTGGGGGGCGTGTTGGGTGCGGCACAGCATCAGGGGACGTTCCAGGGGCAGGGCTGTGGGTGTGGTGCCAGCCCAGGGGTGTTCCGGGGAAGTTGCCGACGCCTCCGAACCAGCCCCCGGGCAGGGGAATGGCACGCCGGCAGCTGTCAGGCAGGCGTAACTTTCTCAACAAAGATAGGGGGGTGGGTTAGGTAGGGGAAGGGAGGGGAAGGTGGGGGGGCTGGAAAAAGTTCCCTCCAAGGCCGGAGCAGCCTCGGAGGGAACGGAGGCAGGCTGCTCAGCTCAGCGAGTGCAGGTTGCACAATTGTGCACCCCCCCTGTGCGCGCCGACCCTGGATTTTATAACATGCACGCAGCGGCGCGTGCATGTTATAAAATTGGGCGTAGATTTGTTCGCTCGTGGTTGATCAGACTATGCTCAGCAGGAGCATAGTCTGATCAACCAGGCCCTACCAAATAAAACTGAGGACAGATTGACCAGAACATACCAATTTGGTAATCCTTGCTTACTTTTTTCCCTCCTAATTTCTGTGGCCTGATAAAACAGTGATAGTCACTTTAATAATAATCAACTCTATAAGGCAATGCTTATTAGGGATGTGCAGAGGGACGCCATTCGTTGCATTTGGGATTTGTATTCGTCAGGGGGCAGATACGTTGCATTCGGCAAGGGGGCCCCCCAATACGTTTATCCGTTGATTCCTATTTGTTTCCCTGCTAAAATTAAATTAACTACAACCCCCCACCCTCCTGATCCCCCCCCAAGACTTACCAAAACTCCCTGGTGGTCCAGCGGGGGGTCCAGGAGCCATCCCCTACACTCACACCCTCGGCTGCCGGTTTCAAAATGGCGCTGATAGCCTTTGACCTACTATGTCACAGGGGCTACCGGTGCCATTGGTCAGCCCCTGTCACATGGCCATCGGCGCCATCTTGTGCTCCTACCATGTGACAGGGGCTGACCAATGGCACCGGTAGCCCCTGTGACATAGTAAGGGCAAAGGCTATTTGCGCCATTTTGATTACTGGCAGCCGAGGGCAGGAGATGGCTTCTGGACCCCCTGCTGGACCACAAGGGAGTTTTGGTAAGTCTTGGGGGGGGGGGTCAGGCGGGTGGGGAGTTTGTTTAAATTGGCTCATTTAGGCGGCCGAATAATTCGGTGAAGATTCGTTGTATTCATGGGGAATCGCAATACGTTTCGCTTCCCCACAAATACAACGAATAGGGCCCTATATGTTGCGGATTCCCGATTCGTAGGGAATGAATGCACACCCGTAATGCTTATCCAAAAACAAATCAGTTAGGTAGGTTCAACTTTACGAGTGTATATACCTTTACGTTCCCTTTGATCTCAAAATAAAAGGTTGCTTGAAATTCCATCGGTTAAAGCAACATATCTGGGGAAAATTTGAGACCATACCTTTTCAGTGGGTGGCCTAGTATTATGGAATAGCATGCCAGAGATATTGAGAGTTGAATTTACTACCTCTATGTTTAAGAAATTTTAAAAACTTGGCTGTTTCAGAAATATTTTGCCAGCATAACCTCTTATTCAGGAGTGTAGGATGATGTACTTTTTAGTTTCAGCGTACAGTTGAAACTTGGTATGGTACTTCAGACTGTTCATTTTGTGATTCTTATGCTATAATTTTTATGCATGTGCTTTTAAGATTGTAAATCACATTGATATTTTATATTACAGTATAGAAGTGATATGAAATAAATAAGTAAAACAAATAACATTCATATTAAATAGCTCTGTAATGTAACTGGCTGGCAGCAAAGACCCTCATCACTAGGGCGACCATAAAATATGCAAAACTTAAGCACATATTCATCATCTGAGGATAAACTACTGCTTTTTTTATTAAAAAAAATACACAAAATGTAAAAAATGCTCATCCATATTGAGAAGAAAAATTTCATGGCTCCAGCATACAACTGTATATAGTGTCCCTGGACCAATCCTTGAAGACAAGCAGCAGTTCTGGCTTGTTTCCTGGACCTTAGCTCTCAAGTCAAGTCCTAGACTTTGATCCTCAATTAAGTCCATTTATTAGGGATAAGCATTTGTTTGAAACAAATGGGTAAAACACAATAAATTAGTCTATTTTTATTTCATTCATGGACCCTTGAAACAAATGGAAGGGGTCCTCTAAAAGAGATGGAAAATGTCATCTCATTTGAATGTTTCCCATTTAAGTCTATGGCCTATTGAAGTCTATGGCTGTTCTGTGAATTAATAAACAGGTGTAGATAGCTATAGCAACCAATTCTTGTCTGTATGGCCTCACAGTCTTGTCAGAGCTGAGGTAGGACAAATTGACAAAGAAACCAGACAGAGGAAATCACAGTGCAGCATCTTTTTAACTTTCTATAACTGCTATCTGCATCATGTTGCAATGTCCTACTCCTACTGTAAACTCTGAACATGTGGAAGAAGCTCTGTATTTTCTCTCTAGCAGTTAGTAGTGAAGCCTGTCCAGAGTTGATAGAATGTTAAGAGAAGTCTGCTCAAAGTTTAGAAAAGCACTTGAATTTCGGATTTGGCACTATTAAAACGTTGCTTCTGATCTTTTCTGTGCTGCAGTGATCTCACTGACTGTGCCAGAAAGACAGAGGTAGTGGCACTATTGCTATTTTTTATCTTTCTCTTCATTCGGGGAGCATCAGGGTAGGAGACTTTTATGATCAGTGGTCCATGGGCTATCCCTACCGACTACCGCTCTTACCTCCGACCTGGCCTGAGTGAGTGTGCCGTGTCCTGGCATGATGAGGACCGTCCTTTGGTGCATGCCACTGCCTGTGGATGGTGTGCCATCTTCCCCTCTGGCCCCAAGTCTGGCCAATGCTGCCAGTGCCAGGGGAACCTCCAGGGAAAGATGTGGCCAATTGCCATGCTGCTCTATCTTCGGTCGCTCTGCCTAGGTGCCACTGCTACCTCTTCCTTACCCATAGCTAGCCACTGCATTCAGCTAGTCTCCAATGCCAAGGTTGGTCTGAGCCCTCCCTAGGATATTCGCCCATATTTGCTCTTTCTTAAAGGGCTGGTGGTGTGAACAGGCAAATGACAGTCAATGACATCACCACTGGGGGACTATTGGAAGGCCATTGCTGCACTTGCTCCTTCCCTTGGCAGTAGGTCATCTCCTTGGAGAAGTGCATTGCCTCAGCATTCCTGGTTCCTGACCTGTGTTCCTAGTTCCTGATCCCTGCTGTGTTTCTGAGTTCTTGTGTTCCTGTGTCTTGTTCCCGGTTCTGTTGGCAGCCTGGTTTATCTTGAGTTCTTGTCTTCCTGGTCAGTTTTCCTCTACTATCTTCAGCGTCCCTTCCTGCTACTGTGGTCCCTCATCCTCCTCTTCATTCCTTACCTCTCTGGATTAGACTTCTGGCTTTGACTTTGGATCAGACTTCTGGCTTGACCTCGGATTGGACCTTGACACTGCTTGACCTCTGCCTGCCACTGACCACTACCTGGCTACTGTTACTGATTGAACTCTGCCTGGCCGACATCTGCCTGTACCTTGCCCTGTGAGAATTCTGCCTGTCTTGACCACAGCCTGAACCTGACTCTGATTATCTACTGCCTTCCCTGACCGCTGCTTATCCTGACTCTGCTCTCCCTTTCTGTGATGGCCCGCAACTACTTCCACATGATGGATCTTCACCTCCACAGAGCCTGTGCCTATGTCCAGCCAGCCCTGGCACCCAAGGGCTCAACCTAAGGCTGGTATTGATGAAGCTCCAGTTGGGCCTCTTCTTCAGCCAGCTTCACTTGCTGATGGTGGGGACCTGCAGGTCTCTTCCCTGCAAGTTGTGCCAACTCCCCCTCAGCTCAAGGGTCCACTCTCACAACAGAGACAGTGTGGAGATTGTAGCAGTGCCTGGTAATGTTTTTGTCTCTGTCTGTCTGGACACCAGTGAAGTAAGCACATTGAGAGACTGAAGAGAAGAAACGTCTTACCAGGCTGCCAGTCTTTTTGGTTCTGTTAGTGTTTCTAGTTTGTGTGTGTGTGTGTGTGTGTGTGTGTGAACTAGAAAAAGAGTAGGTTAACACTGAATAAACAGAGCATACACACAGATACTGTATGCTGACATATAATTCTCTACTCTGTAAGTCAGGGAACAGTTATAGAATCAATAAATCAATTCTTTTATAATATCCAAACCCCCAGTAGGCAGTGAGTGCACTTCAACAAATTCATGCCAGGAAAGAGAGAGGAAGAAATGACAGGCTTGGCAGCTTTGGAAGGGGCAGAGGAATTGATGCAGCCTAGTAGCAGCAAAGAAAAAGGTAGTCCTGCCTCTAAATTAAAGAGATACTTTTTTAAGGTACAGAAGGATTGAAGAGGAAGGCAGCTGAAAGCAGAAGCAATTTAAATTTTTAGCGTATTTTGTACTTCTGCCTATACCTCTCCCTCTTGTTTTAGAGCAGAGAAAAAAGACAGAAGAGCCATCAGAAGCTGACAGTAGCTGGACAGGGGGCATGGACTGAGGCAACAGAAGTGCAACAAAACCAGCAGCATGCTCCTCTACATTGGTTACTGGTTCTGAGGCAATGGAAACAATATTTTCAGCAACTGATTATTAGGAAGAATTTTGGCTGGTATTCCTTGAATCAGGAATTGAAGAGCTAGTAGACTGAGGAAGATTTGGGAGGATTAATCACATAATCAGTAGCACCTTAGCTTCCAGTATGGTGATGGAGGAGGTAGATAATGATACTGACAGTAATAGCAACCAATAAAAGTAGGCAATGCAGGTAGAGAGCTTGAGTGATGCCCCTGACATTTTTTCCTGAGGGTCCATCTGCAACCTCAACTCCAGTGCCAGCATTAGCTCCCAAGGATGTAGAAAAGGGATCATGGAAGACATCACTGATCTGGAAGCATTTTAAAGAATGTGCTTGGGGTGAGTAGAGAAAAAGAACACTGAAAATTAAGCTAGATTTTTATTTTTACTGAATCACGCACAGAAAAATCAATTTACCCCACAAGCTCTGTTTTCTCTCAAGCTTTAAAACACAATTTCCCAGCAAAACGATGCTTACAATTCCTGTTGATCACCAGCAAAAGCACCTTATATTCTCTGTACTCCCTACATAATAATATTTTTCTTTTAATATGTCTGTTTAAATCATTGAGAACAGTTGATGATACACCTGACTCAGATCACAATAAAACAATCAATAAACACTTTGCTGGATCAGATTATTTGTGCATTAACAGAATCAATAAATAAGAGAAGAAGAGAGAAGGAGACTCAAAATTGTTAATACTGTCTCAGTTTTTCTGTATGCCTCTAAGATTAGGTCATCTTACTCTTGGTGAGACTTTTAAGCATCATTGATCTATACCTGATACTAATCTTCGTACATTGTATAGGGATTCTCATCATTAATTGAAGAGCTATATTTATAAATTGAGATACTTAATTAGAGACTGAAGTGGCATAACAAGTGGTGCTAATTTTACTCCCCTCTCTCGGGCCTTCTAATCTTTCTGGATTTCTCCTTCTCCTTCAGGCCATCTGATGTCTTTCTTTACATATTCCAAACCATTATATCTCTTTCAAACCATTATCTCTCAACTTTCTCCTTACTCTCACACCATCCCTATAACTCAGTAAATGAGCAGTTCAGGCTCAGGTTACTAAGCTTGGGCTGTGTGTAGAAGTCTGGTCTTGTGCTTTTACTACAGAGGCCTGTGGTAACTGTACAAAACCTACAAGGGCCACAAGGCAGAGAAGAGTTGAAGGAGCAAGAGCGCCACTCTCCTGATGACTTGGTGTGAGGAGAATTGACAAGGGTCTGAAAGCAGTCAGCAGGAAGTGCTGGTACAAAGAACTGATGCATACAACCCCGCTTTAAGTTCTGATGAGAACTGTGAGGCTTGCTTACACATTTTCCATCTTCTTTCTTCCTGGGAACAGGAAATCACTCATTTTCTGCACTAGAAGAGAAAACAAGATAATGAACCAGTCCAGTTTATGATCCATAATTTTTGATCAATAATAATAACAACAATAAATACACATATGAATTATATTCTAACACATTTCCTAATACTGTAAGCATTATCTAAAATGCCAGTAATTTTCAGTGCATTTTAGTGAGAAACAGAGAAGCAATACAGCAACTAAGCCTCCCGTTAGAGCAAACTTATTCTAAAGAGGGCAGGTTATGCCAGTGGTAGCATCAATTATAATAAAATATTAGCTTTATTTTCTTCATTTATTCATCCCTGCGTAATAGAATTCAGAGCTGGTTCATTACTGTACTTCTGCTACAGGTTGCATGCCGAGCGCTGACACAGCCTTGATTGTACTAAATGTGCAGTAATGGGCAGAGAGCTGAGAAGGAGGACTGCACTTTAACAGGCATTGTTACCCAAGAAAAAATAACAGTGCAAGTATCTTTGAGACAGATTTGGCTACTGATGGAAATGGCACCAAAAAGAAATCCATACAGTGAAACTTAGTAATAAAGGAAAGTGCCATCACTAAAATATAAGGTAAAAAATAATCCTCTTAGAAACTTAGAAGCATAATGGCATAAAAAGACCAAATACCCTATCTAGCTTTATGATCCCTAGCACTCCCTCAGAGATCCTCTGTGTTTATCCCATACTTTCTTGAATTCATATACTGTACTTGTCTGTCTCCACTACCTCCATGGGTGCTGTTCCATGCATTCACCACCCTCTCTGTAAAGAAATATCTCCTTAGATTTTTATTTATTTATCTTTGTATCTACTTCCTTAGATTACCCTCGAGTCTGCCCCCTTTCACATTCATCTCATGACCCCTCATTCTAGAGCAGGGCTTTCCAAATTATGAGTCAGGACCACCAAATGGGGTCACAAAACCTTCAGCTGGGGGTCACAAGTGCCTCAAACGGCAGCACTCTTCAGGTGCCAGCAGCAGGGTTATTAGTAGTGGAAGTCAGCATGGGGCCTGGGAGCCAGCATGTGCTCCTCAAAGGTCCTGATGTATCTGTGGTAACGGAGAGCCCTGAACGAAAAGGGATCAAGGTCGCATGCTGACTACCATTGCTAATGCCGCTGCAGCTTGCAGATCACCGTTAGGCTTAGGACCAACGATGAGAGGTGAGGAGGGGGAATGCTGAGTATGCATGGGTCAATGAAAATTGCCATTGCTCCTCTATCCTCACCTACCATTGAACTTACCAAGAGAAACATGTTGCTCTTGTCATCAGACTACTCTCTCTTTTCCCACCAGTTGTTATTCAGTTTTGGATAAAAGTTTGGGAAGCCCTGTTCTAGACCCTCCTTTTTTTTTTTTTTAAAGAAGCTCACCTCCTGTGCATGGAAAACTTTGAGGTATTTAAATGTCTCTATCGTATCTCCCCTATCTCACCTTTCTTCTAGGATATATGTTTAGCTAGATCTTTCAGTCTGTCCCCATACGCATTAGAAAGAAGAAGACCATTGATCATTTTAGTAGCCACCCTCTGGTCCGACTCCAACCAGTTTTATCCTTTTGAAGGTGCGGTCTCCAGAATTGTACAGAGTATTCCAAGTGAGGTCTCACCAGAGGCAATATCTCCTCCCTTTTTCTGCAGACCATTCACAGGTGTTTTCTCTGTTTTGCATATGTTTTAGTTTATTTAAAGATTATTTTTTAATATAAAGTCCCCAAACTCCTATTGTTTGCAGTTAGATTGCATTGTCCAGCAAGGGTAATGCTGAGATCACCAAACCTAAACCATATTTGAGCATTATTGTGGCTGCTGTTGTGCTTATGCAGTAGTTCTGTTTAATGTACAGAATTACTCAATAATTCTATCTACTATTACAGTCTGCGCTGCTGGGACTATTTCACTGGTTAGGTCATGACTAATAGGGCTACTTAAGAACAGTTTAGTTGAATTAAGAATAATGTGATCCTATAGAAGAAAGATGTGCTTTCTAGTGAAATTTAGTTATTTTCTTTTATTAGATTCTTTTTTTTTCTTTTAAATCAAATTCTATTAAAACAGCACTTGAACATAGCCAGTTTTGGAACTGAATGTGCCAACAAGGAGCAACTAGAAACAAAAACAAAAAAACATTTTTTTTGTTTCTTGGCTGACCATTTATTTTTCTGAGGTCTTGGGCTTGTAGTTGAATAGAAATTTGCTCCAACCCATCTTGTTGTTGTTTAAGACAGCAGTGGGGATGAGATGGGAGGGGGGATAGGCGATAGGAACGCGCTCACTCCCTTTTAGCCCAGCCGCAAAGTGAATGGCACCTCGGACCTCAGCTCCTTTTGGAGCCTGGTGCAGTGATGCTGTTGAGTCAGCTAATAGCGCTATGCCTAGGACTTCTCTCCCTTAAAGAAACCCTTCACACAATTTAGCTAAAAAAAAAAAAAAAACCCCAGCTCCCTCAAAAGGCTTTGCATGGGCATACAGCACAAAAGTGTAATGCGGTACATCCTTGGAATGTGAAAATAACTTTTTAATTAAGGATTATTTTCTTTGAAAATTTGGAGCTTGCCAGGCACTGAGAGAAGTGTTGTTCCCTCCTTGGCGGTCGTCCAAGTTACTGCTGAGCTCATCCAAGAGCCCTGCTTCCTGTAGCAACTCCAATACTAACTCAATTAATGTTAGAGCAAGGGCAGATGCATCACAACTAACCCAGATAGATTTTACCTATAGGGGTTGAGCCTTACTATGGAATTCCTAAGGGTAATGTCTCAAAATGGGTTGGGTGCGCACAGGGTATATTGAGTATGGTTCACTGTTAATGCCAAGGATGTGCAGGCCCCAAAATTTATTTTTGGTTCATTCTCAGGGAAGGGGGAGGTGTTTGGGTTTCGGTTCATTTTTTGGGGTTTTTTTGTTCGGTTTGGTTCATTTGCTAAACCTAGATCTACATTTAAAAAAACCCAAAAACAATGTGCCAAAACAGGGCTTCCCCAGGCTCCACCCACCCCCCCGAAAACCTGAAAGGCCAGGGACTCCCTGGTCCCCACTTATCCTTCCAAGGGGGCCCTGAGTAGAGAAGGGGGAAGGATTCCCATTCACTTCTCCTCCAGTGTCCTTTTGAAAATTGGTGCTAGCCAACCTTGAGGCTGGCACCATACTGATGTCAAAATGGTGCCAGCCTCAGGACCTGGCAGCAATATTGTGTTGTGCAACTGGTGCCATTTTTCAATGGACACCAGCGGGGCAGAAGCGAGTGCTCTGCCTTTTTCTGTATTCAGGCTCTCCATGGAAAGACTTAAATGGGGAGCTGGGGAGGTCTCCGGCCCTGGCAACGTTTTCCGGGTCAGGTCAGAGAGGACCAGGGAGGCCCCCAACTGGACTTGGCTTAGCCCAGCCAGGGTAGGGTCTGGGCCCCAGGTTATTGGTGGGGGCCTTGGGGAGGCCCCAGAGAATTGCAGGAAGTCCCAGGAAGGGAGTGTCTGGGGACAAGGGGGGGTGGGGGCATTTTACTTTCAGGTATTTCTAACCAAGACTATTTTTGGTTCGTTCCATACAGAGCAAACCACAAATGGCATTTTTTTTTCAGTTTGGGCATGCAGTTTGTTTTAAATGAATACCCATCCTTGGTTAATGCTCTTCCTATATACTTGCATTGTGCCAAAGAGAGCTTCCTTCTGGAGTCTGTAGGATGCAGGATGTAAAGGCAGCATAGCAAGGTGTGTTTGGAAGTTCTTTGTAATCAGGCCTGTGGCACCCAAGGCAGTTTCTGCCAAATTTTCTTGGTCTCTGATTGCCTCTTTTGATATTTAAGGATCTTCTCCCTCTCTTCACACTTTCTACAGAGGAATGTCTCGGTCCTATTAGGCATGCCATTGTTACATTTTTCTCCTTTACCAGTTGTCCGGTGTTCTTGTGTTGTCCCAGGGGATCACAATTTCTTTGTTCTGCGCAATTCTATTAGGGTCGTGATCTCGGGGGGGGGGGGGGGGGGTGTCCCCCATTCAGTGATGCTGTAGTGGACAAGTCGCGTCACCTTCTTGTGCCTTTCTTATGCAGGCCTTCTGATACCGGCACATCATATCCAACAATGAGAAGTGTAACTGTTTCCAGTGATGTCTTACAGAATCTGTATTTGTCTGTTTTTAGCATTTTTTTTTCTATGCAGTCGATTACACCCGGTGTTTTCCCCCTATCATTTCTTGTATGAATTGTTTTAATTTTCATAGCCATTTCTATGGTAAAATTGTACTTTACCCACAGGATTGGGTATTTAGAAAACTGCCTGTCTAATATAAGCATAAAGTATGAGAGGTAAATAGATGGGGGGAGATTTTCTGGGCTAATTTCCAAAGGGAAGGTACACCTTATGGAAATCAGTGTAAAGGTCTGTGCTTAAAAAGCACCTGAAGGCTTCACATCAGCAGGGACAGCTATAAAATGACCCCATAATGAAGGGGAGGAGTTTATTTAGATTTTTATAAGGCATGCACCAATGCAACGTTAAAGCAAATAAAGAGTGCAAAATTTGCATCTTTGAGCATATTTCATGTGTTTCTTAATCAGAGCTTAGTGCCAATATTTCTCCAACTGCTGCCAGGCAAAACAGTAAAATTACCATCCTGTGCTTATTGCTCAGTGTATAGTGCCCAGATGTTGGGTCTGATTAAAAAATAAAACAATATGTGAATAAACATCCAGTTCCGTACCAATCTAGAAAATTCAGCCAAGCCGTCATCTGTTCAGAACAGGCAGTCTTTCATTTTTAAATCCCTGTTCCTTCTTTTTAAAAGCTTGAGTCCTTTTTGGCAGTAATTGTACAAATTTTCCATTAGCATTGAATGTTAATGACATCATCACTGATTTTCATTTTCAAGTAAAGTAAATCTTTTAAACCTTTCCAGAATGAACAGGGGTATGCCAAATTCACATTTTAACTATGTGGTAGGAAAGACGTCCTAGGTGCAGCTGATCCAGTCGCAGTTGCTCTATTCTTCAGATATATATATATATATATTTTTTTTTTTTAGCTAGATCTGTAAAATGAATGAAGCATACATTATAGCCCTACAATACTAAGAAAGGGAGCAAGTTGAAAATTCTGACTAGGTAAGCATATTAAATCATCATCTAAAAGATTTCTAACCTATATGAAATAGAATTTGTAGTAATAGGATCCATTATGCAAATATGCTTTTGTAGTATGCAGGCTCCACCTCACAATATATGATTCTAAAAAATTATCAATTTTAAGTTTCTCAAACTATGATGTTTCTTCACTCTGTTGCTGTTAAATAAGAGATAGGTGCTATACATTTTATTCCACAAATGGCTATGCTCATTCATAAGCTGTTAAGAAGCTCTTCCACTTAATGCTATCCTGCGTATATATCATCCTTCATGAGCCTTACAATGAGCTCAGCATGGTCTCTTAGAGATGCCTTCCCCAAGATCTGCACTCCTTGGAGAGACTAGAAAGTGTGCCTTGTCCATCGCCAGCCTGCTCTACGGGAACTCCCTTCCTGAGCAACTTCACTTAATAGGTTCATAGTTGTTCGAAAAGCCTTTGAAAATGTTTCTGTTTAAGCAGGCTTTTGAGTGTAGTACCTAGAAGTGCTGTTGTACAGAGGTCTTTGGTTGCTGACTCATTTTACTAAAGTACTTGCTATGTGATGTTTATTGAGTTGTGGGCAAAGCTTAGTAATTATAGGTATCCATTTTATTTATAGACTTGCTGGGAAGAGATCCTTAAATAACTCGGTCACTTGGTTGTCTGTTGTCTTCACTGGAAGATCTTTGTTTATTACTTTATGTTCTTGCTTTTATGTTTGTTTTATTGTACTCTGACATGAACTTCAGATGTAAGTGGCTAACAAATCTTTTAAAGGAATGCCTTTGTAACAGGTTTCAAGTGTGACCTGGTAATCCAGAATATTTGAGAGCTGATGTTTCATAAAGATGACTATTAATAATACACAGTATGAGCTAGTTACTGACCAGGTGTTTCTGCTTATGATATTTCTGGATTACTCTTAATGCAATAAGAAGTCTATAAAGAAAACATGATAACAAAAAGCCCTTCATTGAAAACTGATAGTATCCGTTTCTACTAACTAGTAGAAAAGGATACAGAAAGCCGAGGCACATTGTATTTCCATCCTCTATGTTATGAAAATGATCATATGGCAATTCCAATGGCATTCCTGGTATCTCCCACAACTGTCAAGGCAGCAAAACGTCTGATGTTGCTTATGAATCATGTTTAATAAAATTGTCTTGTTCTATATTTGACACCATGTGGATAACCTATTTTACCTCCTCAGTGACCATTTGTTTCCTAACTTTCCTTGTTCCCTGATATGCTTTGGTACAGTCTTAGATGTATTGGGGAGAGACGACAGGTTTCCTTACATGGGCAACAGACTGACTTGACTATATTTTCCACCTAAGGACAAAAGGAAGGATCAGTCTCCTGCAGGCAGTCAATTATCTAATTATTAATAGAGATGTGCATAGTTTTAAAATTTGTTTCAGGCTTCGTTTTCTGTGAACTGCAGGAAACTTTGTTTTTTCCCGCGGTTCGGGATTTTTTTTTTTTTTTTCCGTGAGCCCCTGATTTTCTGGTTAGTGCACACTAACCCGAAATACCATGCCAAATTAGACAATTTCATTGAAATTGTCTAATTTGGCAAAAACGAATGCACATCTCTAATTATTAATACTCTCAGGTAGTGCACAATTGCAAATTTTTCAATTTGATGAAAACAAACGAATCATATAGGTGCTGTACCTAATGATAAGAATGATGTGGTAGAATAGTTTTACTGAAGTAACATTATATAAATAAATTGAAGAGACATGTATAGCATTAAAGTGCAAACTAATTTCCTTGCTGACTCTATTTTAAACAAAGCCCTACCTACACATTTCTTCTATCTTAAAGCCATCTGTAGATATAGATGGCATCAGTGTAGATATCTTTGTCACAGTCAAACGTATGATCACGCTGGAACAAAATGAGAACCTGGGCTCAATTCTCAGCTTGGGGCTTCTGCTCTCCGGGTTGGCCAGGGCGAGGGATGCTGCAGAGACTGCATTCATGGATGCTGGCGGAGGAAGGGAACAATAAGTATCTTGTTGCAGTGCCATAACAGTGACACCTAGAGTGGCTGGGCTGAGGGCCTTTGAATGTAGGATTCCTGAAGGAGCCCTGCTGCATGGTCCCTAGCTAAGGATTGTCACCACAATAACTGGACCAAAAGCAAATTCAGAGGGGATATGAAATATGGGTATAAAATCCCTAGGTGTTTGCAAATGGATGCTATTAGAAACAAATCCCAGAACTGGTTCCAATTAAACTGAAAGCCCAAAGAAGCTGGGTCCAAAAAATAAAAAAAGCCTTTATATTTAAAGAGAGGCCGGTCTTTCAAACTCCTGCATTACATTATAGGTTCCAGTGTCAACAGATATTGATTGCAGGATACAATGATTGATTGATTTTGTCTCGGCATCTATACGCATTAGTTCCTTCTTGCTCTCTCTCTCTCTCTTTCTCTTTGTGCACACATATATATATGTGTGTGTGTGAGTGTTTATAGATCTATACTGCATACATATTATACTATATTCTTCATTAGAAGGATGAAATGCAAACTCATTTCATTTTGCAATCTCAACTTAAGAACTCCATGTTTACACGAAAGCCATCAGCTGGCCTCTGAGATGGCAGGAGCTTTCTTTCTTTTTTTCTTTTCTTTTTTATTGAATTTGATGGATACATCCCCTTCCCTCTTTTTTTTTTTTTTTCCAAGAGGGATCAGCACCCAGATCTCCAGCTGTGAGGAAGAATGTACAGTTTTAGCAGCTACACCCATGTCTCTGAAAACAAGCAATCTGTTGTCTGCGCTAGACATGTATCTGGGTCTGCCAGACGTTTACAAGCTTGGATACGCTGGAAGCTTAAAAGTAGGAACAGCCTTTCTACTTCTTAAAGCGTTCTCTTCCCTCCTGTTCCCTCTTCCCTTCTCTTCTACAGAGAGCAGGAGGAAAAGGAATGGCACTGAAGCAAATGCTGCAGAGCAAAAACAGACACAGAAAGGGGCTGAGTTAGCACATGTTTGAAACTTCTGTGCACTAGTGCCAGTCATCAAGGCTTCAACGCTGGTGCCTCTAGCTGCAAGCGAAGGGGAGCTAGAGGCACTGCTGGAGGAGGATGCTTAATGTAAGTTCACTCTCCCGGTGCCACTTCTCTTAGAGCAGCGCTGGAGGTGCCGGGAGCCACGGGGGACACGGGGTCCCCCGCGGCTCCCGGCAATAAAAAAGAAGGTACCGGGGACAGTCCGAAGGAAAGGGGAGGGGGGGTAGTACTGTTTTTCATCTTTGTGGGAGGGGCAGACTGCTCTTTAAATCGGTTTAAAAAAAAAAAAAAACCAGGACAGAGAGCCTCTGCTCCATTAAAAGGTTTTGGGTGCGGGAAACGCATGTCCCGACAGGGCCTTTATAAGATTTTGTGAAGAGGGGGGGGAGGGAGGAGTTTGGCCTGGTGGCCCTTTTGTTTGCTAGCTTTTGCATCCTTATGACAGTGCTAATTATAACGGGTGAGCTTTTATGGATAATTGCTTAACTAACACATTATCTGGCCACACCCAAGGCCAGATAACTAAAAAAAAACCTACCTGTTTTCAAATCTAGCCGGTTAGGCGTTTTGTTATCCAGCTCTAGGCCTGTGTATTCCCCTGATTGGATAATGTAATATCAGGGTAAGAGAGTACAGCCCCCCCTAATTTGGTTTTAGGGGTGAGTTGGTGCAAGGGACACACTGTGTCCTGGGGCTAAGTCCTAGTTCTCAAGCACTCGTCCTTTCTACCTCGGGGTGCACGTTCTTTCAATTGGGGGGGGGGGGGAGGCTTAACCTCCTTGGCCCAAGGAGTGAAAGGGAACGGGGGATCCGCTTTCACCCTCTCACAGTCAATGCTCACTGTGCGTTGGCTCAAAGGGTTGGTACCTTCCTTCAGAGTAAAAGCAGGCAGGACACTAGGGGTGGTGTTCAAATAAAATGCACTGTAACAAAAATAAACTTCCAGATCCGTTCAAAAGATAAAGTTCATGTTCTCCAAGCTATGAATCCCTAGGGGCTTTTTGCCAAAATTTACGCTCCTGGGAGACTGAAAGTTGACTCTTGGCAAAAAGACAAGTCTCAGTCTCTCCGAAAATCCTCAGCCCTGGAAATTCAATGTCAAAGTCCCCAAACCTTTCAACAATATAACTAAATGGCTTCTCTCAAAAATGTCTCTTCTGCGGGCAGATGCAGAAGCCACTGCACTTAAGCTGGCTGTAGGGCAAGCATCGCACCCCAGCTCTCGTTCTCTCAGGCAGGGGCGTTCCCTCATGAAACTGAGATCAAGTCTAAAAACTTCCCTTCTGAAAACTCCACCTCTTGCACAAAAGAACCCTTTCCTTCTCCAGTCCATGGGAGCCTAGCAAGCGACTTCCACCAAAAAACTCTTCTCCAGTGGCATAGGGTGCGATGTCATTCATAATAGGGGATTCAGTCTTACTCCCTCGGCCCCCTCTCCACTTCCATCTTCCTCCCCCCCCCCCCCCCCCCCAAGTCTTCATCAGATTCGTTCCCTCTGTCCCCTTCCCCCAACATACAAAATACAGTTGGAAAGCATATGGTATTAGGGTTTTTATAACATGAATTGAGTATGGGCTTGGCTCTCAGAAAGCCACGAATAAACAATTACAATATAGTAAACCACCCATACCAAAACAGCACTAACTGCCAGCACTCAAACAGTAACAACTCTATCTACGAAAAGGCAGCACTGCAAATATTACATCAGGCTCTAAAACACCAATAGGCCACCTATTGAATAAACAAAACAAGCCAGGCTACCTAAAAACATCCACAAAATTAAAAATACCTGTACCTAAAAATATTGTACAAAAGCTTTTAAAACTATATAAGCCCTTTCTTCAGAGGTCAGATCAGAGACATTCACATCTAATGGCAGGTCATATATTGTCTCAATAGCTCAAGTATGGTAGTTTGTTATAATAGGTACACAGTCCAATAAAAGCTATCGCAGCCTGCCAAGAATACAGTTTACCGCAAGAAAAAATTCTGCCATATCAAAACAACACTAACTCACAGGACTTAAACATCAACCACCCTACCCAGGAAAGAGCAGCACTGCAAATATCATATCAATAAAATATTTAAAAACAGCAATCATATCAAATAACATCCAACAATTAAAATTAATAGGGATAGAAAAAAATCCTCTACTCTCTATACCTGGGAACTTTTGATTTCCAGTCACCCTGAGATTGTGCTGGGGAAGTGGTTACACAAATGTTATCCTTTTTCTCATCCCCATTCACACACTAACACACGTGCTCATTCTCTTTCACACACAGACACAGGTACTCTAATACTTACTATCTCTTTCTTCACACACACACACACACACACACACAAAAACACACACATTCTCTCATACTCAATGGCTCTCTCTTCTTCATACACATACATACAAAGGTACCTTTTCACACTCAGTGGCTTTCTCTCCCTTTTACACACACACACAGACACACATACACATAGATAGGCACTCACCCAATGGTTTTCTCTCTCCCTCACCACAGAGACATTCTCTCACACTCACACAAAAAAGGCACTCTCTCCATCACAGACATGCACATTCAGTGGTTCTCTCTTACTCACACACATGCACACACACTCTGTAGCTTTTTCACACACACAGGCACCCTTCCACACTAAGTGGCTCTTTCTCTCTCTCCCTCACACACACACATACACACAGAGGTACTCTCTCACATGCAGTGGCTCTCTCTCCCTCACGCACACACATACACACAGAGGCACTCTCACATGCAGCGTCTCTCTCTCCCTCACACACTCATACACGCACACACACACACACACAGGCACTCTCTCCCACTCAGTGGCTCTCTCTCCCCCTCACACATATATTCACACAGGCACTCTCTCACATTCAGTGTATCTCTCTCCCTCACATGCATAAAGGTACTCTCTCACACTCAGTGGCTCTAGGCTCACACACATAGTCACTCTCACAAAATAGCCACTCTCTCACACTCAGTGGTTTTCTCTCCCCAACATACACATACTCAGGCACCTTCTGCCATTTAGTAGCTCTCTTCAGACAAACAGACACAGACACTCTTTCACACTCAATGGCTCTTTCTCCCTCACACACAGACACAGGCACTTTCTCATATTCAGTGGTTCTCTCCACACAAACACATACAGTAACAGGCACATTTATGCTTTCACATTCAGTGACTCTCTCTCCCTCACATACACACATACTCAAGCACTCACATTCAGTGGCTCACTCCACACACAGACACAGGCATGCTCTCACATTTAGTGGCTTATTCGCTCTTACACAAACACTCACTTTCTCTTTGTCATTAACTCATACCTGAGGCCTGCTGTTGTCTTTTCTGCCTCTTTGTCATTCCGCTGGGTCATGGGTCCTCTTTTTCAGCTGTAGAGGTATGGACTCATTTTCAGCCTTTAATGGGTTGGGTTATCCTGCTGGTTGCAGGATCTCCTCTTCAACCACCATAGGATGGGTTCTGCGGAAGACTACTGGATCATGTATTTTTTGTGGCATGGACTGTAGCAGGAATGCGTTGATACAACATCATCTCCTGCTGCTGCAGTGCTGATCTTGTGATAGGAGCTGTGCGATAGGCCCTGCGGCAGCAGGAGATTACGTTCACTTAAATATGACTCCTGCTGCTAGCTGTAGATCAATGAAGTGGATCGTGCAGTTGAGTACAATATAGGCTCGGACAGGAGTTTTTGCTTATCCCTGCCCAATTTTTGAAAAAAAAGCACGTGCAAAAAAAATAAATTCCTCAATAATGAAGGATTGTATAACATCTCAAAGGAGACTGGAGTCATTTGAGAATTATTTACGTTGTTCAAATGCAAGATTGGTCAATTTCCCTAAAGTAATGGGTGAGCCAGTTTTGGTGACTTTCAAACGTTTTGCGATGGAATCACTCAAGATTGAAGCTGCAAAGGTTCCGACTGTGAAAAAACTCTTCTTTCTTAGGAGTAGTTTACAAATTTCCTCCGGAGGAGAAAGAGAGGATTCTAATAATTTGACACAATATTTGGAGAATTCTGAAATGGAAATCATGGAAAGGGCCACCCTGTTTGTTCAATTTTATACTGAAATAGAAAAAAATGTCCTGATGAAAGCCTTTTTCCAAAATATTAATAATGTTTTCATGGGAGGGTCAGTGAGGGTTTATCCTGACCTCTCACACCCTACCCAACAACGTAGGAGAATGTTTTTAGCCATGCGGCCGGAGGTTTTGGCCAAAGGGGCTAGCTTTGCTCTCTGTTTTCCATGCAGGTGTATTGTAAAATATGCTGGAAATTTATATGTTTTCTTTATGCCAGACCAATTGAGAAAGTTTTTGGATGGGAGGGCCATAAGTTAATTACTCGGAGTCAATGTAAGAGAGATACTAAGTTTATTAAGTGATATATTTTTTCAATAATGTACTTCTCATTTTTCCTTTGGTTCTTCCTCCCCTCCTTTTTGCCTATGAAAAACAAATATATAAATGTGTCGATGTATCCATTGGATATGAGTATATATGCTAATGGTAATTATATTATTTCCTTATTAATCATTTTCTGTAATTTCAGCCAAGGTATGTTCCTTGTAATTATTTTGAAAAATTCATAAATAAAGAATTAAAAAAAAAAAAAAAAAAGTAATTAAAGGGAAATCAGTTAGGGCCAGGGATTCACTGAATCCCTTGAAGGTCCTGACCGCACGCCAATGATCTCCTCACAGCACCAACTGCAATCCAGATCTAAACCTTCTGCTTTTTGCATATACTCGGCCCCAATATAGAGAGCCAAGCTGACCAATCCCAGCCTTGGGAGAGGAATACTTCTAGGAATGGTCTAAAAAAAATCTTCAAATCCCTTAGTAGTGGTCAAAGGGTAAAATTTACTAGTAAGGAATCAGAGTATCCTTTACAGTAGTAGCAGAGTTGGGAATAGGTTTCTTATTATTGGATAAAGAATCTATGGATTATTATTTCTGGAGAGTGCCTCCACATCCCCTTTAGTGTTTACTGTGCATGGTCAATGATTGCCAACATCTTTTCCCATGAATGCATCGCATAAGGCATTTTCCAACAAAATATTTGGATTATTTATTAACTGCATGGAGTGACTTATGGGCTGCAAAAGTCCAATTCAATTAACTAGTTCAAGCTTTTCCAGTCCATAAATCACTCTACATAACCAACAGGCAGTCCAAATATTTTGTTTGAATTGGACCCTTGAGTATGTGTGTCTCCTTTTACACAGAAGATATGTTCTCACAGCCAAAATGTGATCTGGGTTCATCTTTTGTCAATTAAAAGATTCTTTGAGCTGGTGTAGGTTCAAGTTATTCAAAAGCATGTCCTCCTAGCCCCAGTTGACTTGTGTGTGTGTATATGTAAGCATATATATCTAACACCAGTTGGCTAGACTGAGAATATGTGTGCGTGTGAGAGAGAAAGAGGGACACTATTTAGGAAAGTTTATAGTAAAATACCAGTGAAATCATCATATATTACTAAATAATAATATACAAGACTTATAGGATGGCAGAAGTTTGGCCATTAAACCCATGTCAGTTGAAGTATTAATTTCTGGGATCCAACCTCCTCCTGTTGTAATCATATTTCAGCTAATTATGCTCAGCTTGCTGCTCAGGGATTCTGCCTATTTTCTTATTGTGTTAAAAATATATACGTACGTATATGCCTGAAGCTGTTTACAAGTGTAGCAGAGGTTCTTTGTTCTGTCATTCTATAGATCTGCTGATGCCTTTATTCTGCTCTCGAGTGAGGCATTTCTAGGAAGGAAAACACCCTATTCCCTTGGCATTGCTGCAGTTGCAGCGAGGACATCCCTAGAGAGTCGGTGGTGAAAGGGCAGCTGCCGGGTTGTGGAGCAGCTCTTTATCTGTTTTTCTAGCACAGAATGCACACTCAGTAACTTAATTTACCAGTGAAAGCCTAAAAACTCCAGCATAGCCCACACCTTGAGCAGCCCAGACCTCCTCATATCCAAGCAATCCGAACGCCAGGCATAACAAAGAAACCCCAAGGAATGCTTGATTGAAATAACAGAGCAGGAAAGTCTCCTGCTAACATTCCTGGGATTATAAATTTCCTTAAAGTGGCAGAACTATGGTGTCAGCTTTCTGTTCATATAATATAAATTAAAAAATGTACATTTGATTGAAAACATAGTTTTAGGATTTTACACTTCTGGTTTCCTGAGTAGAAGATACATATAACTTAAGTGAGGGTGTTAATGGAAGCATATTTTGGGGAATAGTCTTTGTTTTATCTCTCTGGAGTCAGGACGTTTTTGACCAGCCCTAGTGGCTCAGGGTGAATTGATCCCCGGGAAAGGTCTTGCAGTCTCCAGGCTGACCAGGGCTGGAGATGCTATGAAGGCAGTGTTCACATCCCCTGAGGGTTGAGCCCCACTCATCATGCAGTGATGATACTTGATGGCCAGATGGTTATGTAGGGAGTTCCTAGTGAGTGGTCACTGGCTGAGAATTGCTGCTGCAGTAACTGGGATAAGTGAAATGGGAAGGTGTGTGAACAATCTTCCTGAGGTGGGCTTCTGTCTCTCTGGTTCTTTTGGGCGGATATTCTAGATCCATGCAGCACTCCACCTTCTGAATGTGGCTGTCTGCGGGTCTTCACCTTCTCCCTATGTCTTCTGCCAGTATCTGCCTCATCCCACTCCTCCATATTCCTCTGGCCTGTAATTCCAGCTCCTGGTGCGCCCTCTTTTCCTTTCCGTCTGCTTGGATTGGATTTGGATTTTCAGTTTAATTTCTTGCCTTTTTCAAATCCGAGCTCAAGGCGAGTTACAGTTCAGGTAGCATAGTTACTTCCCTGCCTAAGAAAACTTAACAATCTAAGTTGTACTTGAGGCAATGGAGGGTGAAATGGCTTGCCCAAAATCGCAAGGAATATCTGTGGAAGATGCTGAATTTGAACTCTGGCTTTCCTGGTTCTCAGCCTGCTGTTCTAATCACTAGAATATTCCTTCAGACTTAGCTGGAAAATGGTGGTTTTAAAAATCTCCCTGTGCTGACTGGCCCCAGCATAACAGAGAACCGTTTATCCTGCTAGAATGTTATTTGGCTAGATTGGGGTGTTCTGAGGCAGAGCCAGCTATCCAGTTAAGATAGCCATATTAATGTTGATTTTCAATGTTATCTAGCTAACTTACAGGGTCATTTATCAAACAGCGTTATGCGTTTTCGCATGTGTTAAGGCGTTTTTGCATGCGTTAAGCACCTTTAAAGCATACGAAAACCCCTTAACGCATGCGAAAATGCCTTTAACACATGCAATAGCACCATAATGTATGGTGCGATGCAAATCAGAAAAAGAGGAGGAATTAGGGGCGGGAGTGGGCTGGGTTCACCATTTTCGAAGCCCTATCGCACAGCTTTAAACACATTTTTCAGTAGCGTTAAGCCATGCAATAGCTTGCGTTAAGTCTTTATCGCATATTGCGATGTGTATAGGCACAATAGGCCAAAAATCAGAGATAGGCCAGAGTCATTTTCTCTGAACCAAACCAATATGGAAGAAAGCAGTTAAAGGACTTTGGAGTTTCTACTATGTCTTAAAACTTGGAAAATGCAGACATTACACAAAAGCAAGATTATAAACGTTATTTGACAAGGCCCCACAAATGATTATTTTGGGCTATGCCTGAAGTAAAGAACTTAACATGGATAAGACATTGCTTATCTCTAAGCATTCCTAAGACTGTGCAGTCACATATTCCAGGATGAACTCTTAACTTCTCCAAAAAAATAAAATCCTTCAAAACCTGAGTTTGGCCCTCATCAATATTTATGTATTCTTGACTGATCCTTTACTAAAGTAAGTGTAAACCAAGAATAAGAAAGCAAGGTCACTATCAGCAGGGCCATTGCCATCATCAAAGCGTGCCATTATGCCAGGGCCCAACCAACCAATGGTCGGGACCAGCATTGCTACCACTGATATCCAAGTAGAAACTGCCTCCATTTCTACTTGGTCTAAAGATGGATGTTGACCACAGATCCCTAAATTGTACCATCGAGCTGAAGATTCTTACAGAGCAGCTTCTATGTCTTTGCCTTTTCTCCTGAAACCAGCCTACAGACAACTGACTCTGTAGTCCCTGTACCTATGCCATGAAGTACCCATGTTCCTAACCAACATGAAAGGCTTGCGCACAAAGAGAGAGAGAGTGTGTGCTTCAAGCATTGATTGCTTGTCAGTGTGGTAAAAAAAGAGATTCTGGACTTCCAGTCATGGGAGCACACCGAAAGGATGCATAGAGAGTGAGCTCCGTGGGTTCCCCTAACTACTCTGTGCCTATAGCCAGTATGTTGTATTTTTTTTTCCTTCCATGAGAGTTTCCCCATTGAAAGAGAAGTCCAGATAGACATTTTGATACTAAAATCAGTGAGTGATGAGTGTTAAATCAGAGCGATCAGTCCAGGAAAAAAGCCGCATATTGGAAGTTAAGATGGCCGAATTTGCCCAAACCTGAGACTGAGAAAATGATGGTGATCATATCCGAGGAAACATTCTCCCAAAAGCGTTTCAGCAGCACTAGAGTATCGCTTATCCTGAATCCAGTCAACAATAGATGAAATAAAAGGAGGATTGGAGTCACATAACTGATGGCTTTCTGAGGTCAAGCAGAGTGTTTCCAACCATAAAGAACATGTGGTTCAAATGGATATGCAGATTGCAGCACTTCAAAAAGAAAATGTGGCCTTAATGGAAAAGGTAGATGATCAAGAGAACAGAAATTGTCGTAATAATTTGTGGATAATTGGACTTCACAAAAGATTAAAAGACAAAAAATTAACATCTTTCTTTGAAAAATGGCTACCGGAAGTCCTGGACCTAGATACAGCTATAAGGCCTGTTATCTGCAAATGGCATATAGGGTAGGGCTATTGAGAGGGCCCGACAACAACCATACATGGCCTGTAGTGGCTTGTAAACTAAATTGGGTTGATAAAACTAAAATTTTCAATGCTTACTGAGCTAAAGGAGTCGAGTACAAGGGGACCCAAATCCTGATTTTTATTGATTTCTCAGTGCAGGCGGCAGCACAATGGAAGGAACTGGGATAAAGGAAAAGGGATAAAATTTGCAGTTTTTTATCCTGCCAAGCTTTGTGTTATACATGAGAGTAAAATGCTGTTTATCGCTGGAAAGGAGCAGATCCAAAGCTTTTTGCAGATTTTACCACAATAAATTGATGCTGCTCAGCAACTGGCTGAACTCTGTGTTATTGCCGTTTGATGTTTAACAATGCTCATTAGCGCCTGAATTTTAAAAAGCACAGCGCGTGTAAAATCCGGGAGATACAAATGTGGCCGGGCCATGCATGTGCTTGAGCACATTTTAGAAATGGCCTGGCCACGCGTGTATTCCCAGTACGCGCAGAAGTGCTGGGCCATGCAAAAGGGGCCAGCCGTGGCAGGGTCTAGGCAGGGAGCAGTGGGGCAGAGGCAGACTGAGACAGCGCCCACAGGCCCTGTTTCAGGGAAGCACGCGCCAGCAGCCAGTCGGCGTGCCACAGTTACTTCTGCTCCGAAGGAGCAGTAAGTATTAAAAAAAATGTAAACTAGCTAGCTAGGGATTAGGGGGTCAGGGAGGAGATGGGAAAAGGTAGGAGGGGTAGTTAGGGGGATAGGAAAATCCCTACTCGCATCGCCACGCATATTTTTTTAAAATCCCCCCATCCCCCATTTCACGCGGGAGAGGCTACCTGCCCACACATATACGCGCGGACATTAAAATTCTGGGCGCATGTGCGCGCGGGAATCATATTTTATAAAATAGCTGCATCCATGTGCACACCCCAGGAACCACACGCACATGGACGCCCTCACACATTTTTAAAATTGGCCCTAAGTGTGGGGAGGCAGACAGAATACTACTGCACATATTTTTTGTTTGTTTGTTTGTTTTGTTCAAGACATTTCCATGCTGTGATGTGGGGAAAAGTGAAAAAGGGGAGTGACTACCAGAGCTTATTGGGACATGTCGCTGACATTAGATTCTCGTGGCGAGGAGCTGGACTCAGTGTGTATGCTGGGGGGACTTATTCTGTTGTACCTCATGATGGAACCTGTGTAGCAGCTCTACATTAGCGATACGATATATGCAGAGACAGGCTTGAAATGTTATACGTTACTACCTGGAGTGCTCAAGAGGCATAAGGTATAAAGGAGGAACACGACATAACTACTGGGAACGTTCAGTAATACGTTACAGTTGAAGATAGATAATCTGCTTAATTCGCTTATCCTTATATAAAGAGCTCTGCTCTGGTTTTGGACACGGAAGTTCTGTAGGCTTACGGGAGGCTATCTCCAAAAATACTATGACAAAGATAGTGTGATTTTGTCTGTGGTTATCTGATTGAATATTTCCTCTCCTCACCATACAACTGTCAATTTTATTGCTTGGTTGACATATTGGGGGAACTAGTTTTTGATTTTGATGGGGCAACGTGTGTGTGTGTGTGTGTGTGTGTGTGTGTGTGGTGGGGAGGGGGGGGGGGGGGACGGACTCACATTGTCCATATCTTTGCCATGAAAGGTGAATGGTTATGGCTGTGAGATGGCAATCCCTTGGTGCAAAGGGAACACCAAATATGGGAATAACAATGCAGATGTGGATGTTGGTGTGTATGGGTATGCTTGTGGGGGATGGAAGAGGGAGGTGGGAAAGGGATTAATAGAGGTGGGAAATTAGAGAATCACTTAATAGTGCAGTCTATGGTTTTACAGAGATTGTTCTGCATTTTTGGAAATGTGATATATAAGAAGATAATAGGACTTCTTTATTATCAGAGGGGATATTTAGTTGCTTGGAACTCTCTGCGACTAGGCAGGGGGCTGCAGAATGTATAGGGTATGTTCACTGGTAGGGTCCTAAAAGGGTCCATGAGGGAATTAAATTCTATCTCTGGGGATGGGAGACGAGTTTAAAGTGGTCACATTCAATGTAGTCGGGATATATTCCCCCATAAAAAGAACTAAATTACTTACTATGCTGAAAAGAGATGGAGTGTGTTTGGCTTATCTGCAGGAAGCCCACCTCTCTGATAAGGAACATGCGAAGTTAAAACAGTATTGGATAGGTTCGTGTTGTTATGCTTCTTATTCTCAAAGACAGAGAGGTGTAGCCGCTATTCTACATAAAGACTTACTATTTATTTTTGAAAAGAGCATAAAGGATAATATCTTTTTTGTGTTGGGGTCCCAATATGCAGGGCTGGTGCATCCCATTAGGCGAACTAGGTGGTCGCCTAGGACACCAACCATTAGGGGGCAACAAAGAGCAGCCATGTGAGGCCGCGAGCGGAGCCTATCTCGCTCGTCTGAGAGGAGTAGAGAATCGGCTGGCTTGAGCGGTGCCCATCCTGCTCATGGCCAAGAAAAACAGGCTCTCGGCAGGCCTTGAGCGGCATCTCAGTGAATGAGGTCAGGGCTGCGGCAGGGTCCAAGGTAGGGAGGAAGGAAGGCAGGCGTAAGGCAGAAGGTTTGCCTAGGGCACATACACCCTTGCCCCAGCCCTGCCTATATGGAACAAAGTATCATTTTGGAAATGTCTACATACCTAATACAGAGTCCCTTGAATATTTTTTCTCACTGATTGCTATCATTCTTCAATATCCTGAATAAAGTTTGGTATTGGGGGACGATTTTAATTTAATAGCAAATAGCGAGGAAGACTGTAGGCCAGTCAGACAGCCCAAATCCCAGGACCACAGAAGGGGAATTAATTCGATCTTGCAGGAAGTAGGTGTTGTGGATATCTGGAGAACCCACACAAAAGCTACTCTAGAATTGATTTCCTTCTGCTTTCTGAGAAATCATTTCCAAAGGTGTGCAGTTCATATATTGGAAATGCCATGATTTCAGATCATGCTCCTGTAGGTGTCATTTTAAGAGGGGGAGAACTGAAAAATAAGAATACACTTTAGAGAATGAGTCCAGGCAGTGCCAATGTTCGTTTGTGATGCTTAGCAACAATGGATGTTTGGATGTCATACATGTATGCCCTGTGAAATAACTAAAAAGATTTTTTTCATAAAATTCTAGTGTATCTCTGCTTGTGTGCCGATATGTGCATATATGGGCTCATATGCACTCATTTTAAAATTAGCCTGTTATCTTTGCTCATAAAGTCCATTGTGTTATACTGGGCCCTCATCAATGCTAATCCTCAATGTATGATAGATGATGTTACATGAGAACACTTTCTACATTAGGCATAACTACATGGTCACTGTGCTTTCCCTCTCCCATCCCTCTGAAGCCTGGATTCTGATCATTTCCTTCTCAACTTGCCTGTACAGAATTAGGCATTCAGTTATCCGCTTTACTTGTATATCCTGTAGTGTATTTGTTCCATCCTTACTTATAGTTCTTAAAACAATATTTTTCTTACAAAAGTTTGCCCTCGATCTCCTTACTCTGCCCCGAGTGTGGCGTCATGCTAGTTTACAGACTGGGCAGCTACAGCATTTGTATTAGTCTAAAACTCTAGTGGTAGTGATGAAAATATGAGGCTCCTGCAATTCACGTTGGCCTCTATAACACTTTTGTAATTGTAATTTTGCTTGTGGTATGGTATATAATTTCTGTTCTGGATGACATGGCTCTCTACCATTGCATTTAGGGCCAGATTTTAAAAGGGGTACGCGCGTAACCCTTTTAAAACGCCCCTGCGCGCGCCGAGCCTATTTTGCATAGGCTTCCGGCGCGGGCAAAGCCCCGGGACGCGGCGTGTTGGGGGGCATGTCGCGATCCGCTCGTCATCGGGGGGCATGTCAGGGGGGCGTGACGCGGCCAGCGCATCATCCGGGGGCGGTGCCGTGGGTGTGGTTTTGGCCTGGGGGCATTCCAGGGGTGTGGCTGCGGCCTCCAGACCAGCCCCCAGATCGGAACATGGTGCGCGGCAGCTGGCCCGGCGCGCGCAAGGCAGACGTAACTTTCACGACAGAGGTAGGGGGGTTTAGATAGGGCCGGGGGGGGGGGGGGGGGGTGGGTTAGGTAGGGGAAGGGAGGGGAAGTTGGGGGGAGGTGGAAGGAAGTTGGGGGGAGGCAGAAGGACAGTTTCCTCCAAGGCCGCTCGATTTCGGAGCGGCCTTGGAGGGAACGGGCAGTGCGCGCTGGGCTCGGCACACGCAAATTGCACAAATGTGCACCCCCTTGCGTGTGCCAACCCCGGATTTTATAAGATACACGCGGCTACACGCTTATCTTATAAAATCCGGCGTACTTTTGTTCTCATCTGGTGCGCGAACAAAAGTACGCGCGCGCGCTGTTTTAAAATGTACCCCTTATGGGTACTCATTTATTTGGTTATCTGCAAATCCGTCATTATTTTACTTCGCTCCCGGAATCCTGCAAAGTTCTTGCCCACCTTCATTCCCTTGAGAGATTTTTCCAACTGGGTAAAACACAAGGTCCCTCCTTATCAAAGTATTATAAGGAACTCACTAAAAGCTATGCCCCTGAAGCAAGTTTTCGTGCGACGGAGCGGTGGAATAGAGATGGGGTATTTCAAGTACCCACTGGCGTTTTTAAAGCTTCTATGAAAACATTGCTCACAATTACTAGTAATATGTATTATAGGGAAATGCAGATCAAGTTATTATACCGGGCCTATATAACGCCTCAAATTGCATTTCATGCGAAACTTGTGCAGGAAGCTACCTGTCCAAGATGTTCTTGCATCAAAGGGACCCTATCTCATGTTTTTTGGGAGTGTCCTAAGATCCGTTCCTTTTGGGGGAGGGTTGTGCAGTATTTGCGTGGGTTGTTGGGAGTAGAATTGCCAATGTCACCCTACATGATTTTATTTGACTGTATTCCCCGCCCACTGATTAGACGTCAGGAAATACGGTGGTTCCTGCGTAAGGCCTTTGCAGTGGGGAAAAAGATTGTTTTACTTCATTGGAAAGAGATTACGAGTCCGTCTTATTGGCTGTGGCGGATACATCTTCACTTTCTGATGCAAATGGAAAGCTTCCCTTCAAAGACAGACGCGCAGCGACGGAGACGGTTTCTTCAAATTTGGAATGACTATATACAGGCATTGCCTCATCGAGCCCGGAGTCTGATTCTTAACTGTGGAATGGATCGATGGACTGAGACGTTATCCACTCGTGTATTCTTTAATGTGATATTTATACATAGACCTTGACTAATTCATTGGGGATTGGGTTTGGGATTAATATTTCGCAGTATTAATGTTCTGTTCATAGTATTGGGGGTAAAGAAGAAAACACTTATCTCTAATACCATGTATGCTTTGTCAATTTTTCTAATAAAAATTGTTTATTAAAAAAAAAAAAAATGTACCCCTTAGTGCAGGGGTCGGGAACCCATGGCTCGCGAGCCAGATATGGCTCTTTTGAGGGCTGCATCTGGCTCGCAGACAGTCGCCACACTTTCCCGCTGACCCAGCTGCTCCCCGGTCCTCCTCCGCCCGGGCTTAAAATGCTGTCAGCCCGGGCGGAACGCGGCAGGACAGCTGGAGTCAGCGGCACCGGCGTGCTCTCTTCTTCCCGCCCCCCCCCCCCCCCGCGGCCCGGAAGAGGAAGTGGAGAGTATCGGGTGCCTGCGCGGCAAGAAGAGGCCACGCTAGTGCACTCGGCATCGGCCCGAAGAAAAGAAGACTGCAGAGCGGCTCGGAGGAAAATGAAGAGCTTCAACCGCGGCCGATGGGACTCCGCCTCCGCGAGGGCTGAAAATGAAGAGGTTAGCATTGGGGGGAGGCTGCTGCTGCCGCGAGTTCCCGGGGTGGGGGAGAGAGAGAGTGAATGAGCGAGCAAGCATGTGCGTTTGCTCGCTCATTCACTCGCTAACCTCTTCATTTTCAGCCCTCGCGGAGGCGGAGTCCCATCGGCCGCGGTTGAAGCTCTTCATTTTCCTCCGAGCCGCGCTGCAGTCTTCTTTTCTTCGGGCCGATGCCGAGCGGGGCCTCTTCTTGCCGCGCAGGCACCCGATACTCTCCACTTCCTCTTCCGGGCTGCGGGGGGGGGGGCCTGTGTGTGTGTGTGTGTGTGAGAGATTGCATGTATGTGAATGATTGAGAGCGTGTACATGTGAAAGAGAGTATGTCTGTGATTGAGAGCCTGCCTGTGAGAGAGAGAGAGCATGAATGTAAGTTTACCATTGGGAACCTGTATGTGTAAGTTTATGATTGAAAACCTGTTTGTGTGAAAGAGTATGTGTGTATGATTGAGATCCTTTGTGTGTGAGAGAAATCATGTGTATGTATGATTAAGAGCCTGTGTGTATAAGTAAGAGAGAGATCATGTGTGTCTGTGTGTGATTGAGAGCTGGTTTAGGTGATGGAGCATGTGAGTATGTGATTGAGAGCCTGTGTTTAAATGAGAGAGAGAGACCATGTGTGTCTGTGTGTGATTGAGAGCTGATTTAGGTGAGGGAGCATGTGAGTATGTGATTGAGAGCCTGTGTGTAAATGAGAGAAAGAGAGGACATGTTTGTAAGCATGTGAATGAGAGTCTGTGTGTGAGAGAAAAAGACAGCATGTATTTATGTGATTGGAAGCCTGTGTGTGTAAGAGTGAAAAGATAGCATGTGTGTAAATGTGTAATTAAGAGCCTATATAAGTGAGAGAGAAAAAACATGTGTATATGTGAGTGCTGAGAGCATGTGTGTATAGGTGTGTCATTGAGAGCCAGTGTGAGAGAGAGCGCTAGTATGTGACTGAGAGAGGAGAAAGTTCCAAGCAAACCACCCCACCTCCTGCTAATTCAGAACAATCTCAGGACACCTGGATATCAAACGTTCCCAGGTATGCAGAGCAAAAAAATGTTTGTATCCTTATTATTTTTCATTACTGGGTCTTTGTGTCTGCTATTTTGAAATATTTTGTTGGTATCTGGAAATGTTTTATATGAGTTTTTAATTATTGGATATTCCACTCAACTGTTTCGAAATATGTTATTTTTGTTAGTACAGTTTTACTGCTGATGATTTTATATTTCTTGATTTGTTTTATAAGGATGGGTGATGTTTCTTTTTTCCTTTGTTACACTGCATACAGAGACTCTGGCTTGTTGCAGTTTCCAGTTCAGTTTTTGTCTGCATGCTTCTTGTTATTCGTTTTGGTCTCTTTATTCTATGTTAGGTGAGGGACAGCACGTGATTCAGGTGAGGTTTTCTGCTGGCGTGTAGTTTCTGTGTAGGACTCTATAGCAGCCTGACTTGGTCTGTTTTCCTAATAGGAGATGTATTGGTGTCTTAAGGCCTGGTGTAATATTTTCAGAGACTTATTGTACTTTAAAAGTGTGATCTTACATAAAATGCACACATTTACTTGTATTTAGTTTTAAACATATTGTATGGCTCTCATGGAATTACATTTTAAAATATGTGGCGTTTATGGCTCTCTCAGCCAAAAAGGTTCCTGACCCCTGCCTTAGTGTAACAGCAATTGGATCATTCTATTATGGTCTATATGTATGTGTGTGTGTATGGAAGGGGTGGGTGGCGAGGGAATATTTGACCCCCTGACAGACTAAAATATTGCATAGGACCTATGGCAATGAAGTTATTTAGTGCTGTATAATTGCTTTCTTCTGTATATTGAGTTGTGTATATTTTTGCTGTATAAGAATGATACTGGGCGAAGGCACAAAGAAGGGGCGGAGTACACAGCTCACACATATAGAGAAAATACAATAGGCAATAATGTGTGGCAAGCAATATACTGGTCAATATATGTTAATAAACAATTTTTATTTGTGAATACACACACATAAGTGGTACATAGTTCCAAACAAAGGGGGTCATTTATCAAAATGCGCTAAGGCTTTTTCGCATGTATTAAGGGCTTAGCGCATGCGAAAAGCCCCGTTAACACATGCGAAAACGTGTTTACCGCATGCGATAGCACCATATCGTATGGTGCGATGTAAATATGGAAAATAGGAGGAGTGGGCTGGGTTTGCCTGGCTGCGAAGAGCTATCACACAGACTTAATGCCGATTTTAACAACACCTTTTTGAATTGCGTTAGGCTGTGCGATAGCTGCCGTGACCGGGCAGTAAGGTTTTATCTCCTTGTGCGATGTTGAGTTCATCAAGCTAGGTTAAGAGAACATTGCCCAAATCTCATCTTGGAGTGAGTTTCCTCACTTCGAGGGTCATCAAATGTTCACAAGAGACCACTGTTCTGTTCGTACATGTAACATTGAATGTCAAAGGGGCCCCTAACCCCCTATACTGATACCTAACTCTCACCTCGAGTTACTAGGTAGGCCTACCATGGGGATACAAATACCTATCTAGGGAGAGGACATTATGGCCAGGCTCTCTCTCTCTCCTTCAGAATAGAAATATACTGATCTTGCACATAGACATTAACCAACCAGTTCAGCTCAGACTTGTTTCAATCTGATTCAAGTAGAATACTGTCTGTAAAATCCTGATTTGTTTGGCCTTTTTTTACTCTAAAATTTGGTCTGGATTTCCACAGAACCTTTAACATTATCCGTCTAAATAGCAAAACCTGAATTTTCAGCAACTTATCTGGCTAAATTCTAGTCTGATAAATTGGAGGCATTCCAGGAGTAGGCGGGCAGGAGTCATTTCAGGGAGGATCAGAGTTAGCTGGATAAATTATCTGACTTACTCCAGTATTCAGAGTTAGATGGATAAATTATCTGACTTACTCCAGTATTCAGAGTTAGATGGATAATTTATCCAGCTAACTCTGGTCATGCCACTGACCTGTTCTAAAGTTAGCTGAATAAACCCTGCTAATTAGTCAAATACGTTTATCTGGCTAACAAGCCAAGCCAAGCAGTGGCTGAAAATTGACCCTATACATTTTAACATAAGAAAAGTTCCCCAAATGCTTTTGATAAGCTTGTGAATATGTGTCTAATTAGTTCGCTATCTTTGGTAAAATTGTGCACATCCCTACTTTTGAGCTGGCTGACCACCTGTAGGTCTTGCTCACTTGCACAATATCAGTAACAGCACAATATCCCTTCCATTTCAGTGAGGCCAGAGGTGCCTATAAACATATAAGATGTACTAGTTTATAAACAGCTGGTTGGACAGATATGCAGTGTCAGTTCTCCCATTAAGCTCTGACTTTGCTTCTCTCTGCTCTTACGATGCTGTTGCAAGGTTTAACCCTTGTTCTGTGACCTTTTTATTTTGTCTTGGCGGTCATCATGTGAAGGACCCAAGGATCCTGCTGCAGTCTATGCATTGCCATTTGCTATTTTAATTTGAATCATCTGCAACTCAGCAGAAGAACAGTGACCACAGCGCAGTACTGAGTATGCATGCCAGGGGATAAGAGGGTACTATTGTTGGTCACTCCATGTTGGCCACTAACTATACTGATACTAGTTTTTGGTCTGTTCACTATTATAGGCAAGGGCAGCTCAAGCATCTCATCCGACGTGAGTTCAAGTACAGATCACACTCCAACCAAAGCCCTGAGGAATGTGGCTACCAGCGAAGGTAAGCATCTGTTATTTAGTTTCCTTTGCACCTCGCTGGATCTTCCCCATCTCACTGTGTGCAGTCCTCTTTTTGGGGAAATAATTACATATATATAGATATAGATATATTCACACCCATCCATACACACACACACACACATATATATACTCACATAAGATATCTTGAAAATGCTGTAAATTACAGCCTGAATCCTTGGCCTAAATTATTTTTCATTGGTTCTGCAGTCAATGTTTCCAGTACTTGAGCCAAAGATGAATTCTACAGCATAAAAGGAAGACTCTTGAAAAAAAAACCCAAACATTTCAGAAGCATTTAATAGTTTAAATATGAGAAGAGGCGAGTGGCACCTTACAGACCAACCAAATTATTGAAGCGTGAGCTTTTGTGGATAGCGTCCACTTCCTCAGATGCAATTGCCCTCAAAAGCTCACGCCTCAATAATTCGGTTAGTCGATAAGGTGCCACTCGCCTCTTGTCATTTGTGCTGCACCAGATTAACACAGCTAACGCTCTGAACATTTTATAGATTGGCATTATTGGGTTGAAACTGCAAAATTAGTATTGAAAGAAATGCTCCTGTGTCCAGTGGCTGTTTCATTTGAAATTAATGGGCAGCGTGACCCTTGACTTTTGAATCATTTAAGTGTTGTTAGGTGGTTTGCGAGCCCTGAAGCCTTTGATGTCTGTGATGTCATAAAATACTGGGCAGCACCTGGAGTGGTTATAGATTCTGACAATAAGTGAAACGCAGATTTGAGTTACAGCGAACAGGTGCCCATGCTTCCACCTGGGGTTGGGGCTTACTGGTGAAAGAGAGTGAGCTAGGAATTATGCAGTTTATGTTTCAGAATGTGTTTAACTGTTTATTGATCTATATTTGGTATTTTTGTTGAAATACTTGGACTGCAGTAGCAGCTTGTTCCTTTGATTAAGATTGTCTCCTTTTTCACATCATCTTAAAGTGAAAGAGAGATGGAAACATAGATCAGTGAAGAACTTGAAATGATGATTGTAAAGAAAAGGGGAAGTGGTGGAGAAACAATCTGCTGAACCGTCTGCCAATAGTCCCAGGCAAGCTAGTTATTGTCTGTTGAAACCCCTTTGCATTTGAGTCCGTGTGGAAAGCTTTCTAAGGTGGAAGAAAGTGTCTGTGCTAGGCAGGGTGCAAGAAGATGCCATGTCAGGAAAATGCTATTCTGTTCGACATTCATGCTAGGAGGAGAAGCAGCCACTCAATAATTTACAGTAAAGTTGAGCCACAATGTTGAGGCCAAGGCTGAAGCAGGTGAACTGCAACCTGGTTTAAATTTGATGGAATTTGGGGAATTTTCCCCCTGATTCTGGGGCTGCTCAAGTAGATTTGTTGCTGATTTACCGATTTGAACCTGATCTTGAACCTGACTACTGTAGGTACTTCAAATCTACATGACCTTCAGTGCATATTCGGATATGCAAGGGATATGCACTGAGCTGTATATTTTTGAGTGTTCCATACACTAGTTTTACAAGCCTGAAAAACCTCTAGTGGGTAATATGGCAAACTTTTTCTTGAAAGGTTGCACACCTCTATTGTATGACACAAGAGATCTGATGTTTCATTAAATTTCACTCTTTAGTATTGTCTTGGCAGTCTAACAGAGCATTCATCATCACTGAAGTTTTTCATCTCCTTAGCCATACAGAGTGATTCCAAGGCTTAAGCATGAGATGCCAGTAGAGATGAAGTTAGGGCTTTTTAGGTGGCACCAGCCTTTCCCTTCTAACATTTGCTTAGCCCTGAACACTCTCCCTCTATCATCTCCAGGGCATGGCACAGCATCGTCAAGAGTAAGTGAGCACATCTCCCAGCTATATTTATTTATTTATTCATGTGCTTACTTATTGGCATTTGATTTTCCACCTTTTGTCATGAATGGCCTCAAAATGGGTTTCAATAAAAATAAAGTAGGTTACAGTAGCATTAAATCAACAATATTGGTCGAGGAGCTATGTATTTAAAGTGAGATTCATATTTAGATTCTTATGCTGTTGCTGTAGAAATAGGAATATTTCTGTAGTAACTAGGCTCTAAACAGGAAACTTGCAGGGGAGAAGGAGGAGGAAGAAGGCCAGGCATGCAGACTGGAAACAGGTTCTCACTTGCTTCATCACCCTGGTGCCTGTCCCCCCCCCCCCCCCCCCCCCAATAAGTGCTGGCACAAACCTTGCTCCTTGCATGAGCAAAGGACCAGCTATAATTTCTGCTCCCTGTATCTAGTACGGACGGGCAACTTGCAGGTAGCTGGAGGGAGGGTCAGACTGAGGTGAGATGTTTGAAGGATAGTGGGTGAGAAAGGAAGAGATTTGGGAGATAGAGGGTGCAGGGCCTGGAAGTAGAAGATGAGAGATGGTTGAGAGAGAGAGCTGGAGGTTGAAAAGAATGCAGAGGGGGGATCCACTGAAGGAGAGATGGAAGGATGTATGATGGAGGTAGGAGAAATGGAGAAAGAGAGCTAGAGTGCCATGATGTGATGGAGTGAGAGAAAGAGATGGAATATAAAAGAGTGGCAGATTAACGAAATGAAAAGGAAATCCAGGAGTCGGGAAAAGAGAAAAATGATAAAAGCAAAGATGATACCAAAAATAGTACAGTGAGGAAAAAAGATTAAAAAGGTAGAAAAAAAACTGTATAGATCATGTGACTTTTGATAGGCTTTTTAAAATGTTATATTTTATTTATATGAATTTATAATTACATAAAGAGAACACTTGAAACACTATAACCTGAGGAAAACAAGGAAAAAGTAGGATACAAGGAAAGAAACAAATTTAAAGCAGAATCAAAATAAAATATACCACAAGTTACACAGCCTGCAAATAATTGTTTTTAATTCACACAATGTTTACATTACTGGTAAAAATTAGACTTAAAGTATGAAGGTAATTTTAAAACAGCCTACACAGGACTAAAGTCTGCATGTAGAAAATATCTGCAGATTTTAGCCAGAATTTTCAAAGTGGACTTGCACAGATGATAACACTTTAAAAATTAGCAGGTACGCATGTACCCCTGTGAGGCACACCCAATACCCACACACATTTACACTTGCCAGGAAGCAGGTAGAAAGGTGTACACATACTTTTATTTTGTTTATTTAGGCATTTTATATTTCATCATTCCATGTAAAGATCACAACGGTTTACAATAATGATATTCATAGGTATAAATCAATAGAGAATGATGGATTACATAAGAAGTATTCATAAACACCCTAGAGCCTGAAAGAACTAAAACCTGAAGTTTCAGAACTACTAGTAAAAATTTGTAACCTATCATTACAATCATCTGATGTACCTGAAGATTGGAAGATGGCCAATGTAACCCCAATATTTAAAAAGGAATCCAGGGGTAATCCGGGTAACTACAGACCAGTGAGCCTGATTCAGTGTCGGGAAAAATTGTAGAAACTGTTATGAAGAATAAAATCACAAAATATTTAGATAGACATGGTTTGATGGGACACAGCCAACATGGATTTACCCAAGGGAAGTCTTGCCTCATAAATCTGCTTCATTTTTTTTGAAGGGGTGAATAAACACATGGACAAAGGTGAACCAGTAGATGTGGTGTATTTGGATTTCCAGAAGGCTTTCAACAAAGTCCCTCATGAGAGACTTCTAAGAAAACTAAAAAGGCATGGGATAGGAAGCGTTTTCCTTTTGTGGATTGCAAGTTGGCTAAAAGACAGGAAACAGAGAGTAGGATTAAATGGTCAGTTATCACAGTGGAAAAAGGTAAACAGTGGAGTGCCTCGGGGATCTTTACTTGGACCAGTGATTTTTTATATAATTATAAATGACCTGGAAAGGGGTACGATGAGTGGGGTGATCAGATTTGCAGATGACACAAAATTATGCAGAGTAGTTAAATCTCAAGCGGATTGTGATGAATTGCAGGAGGACCTTGTGAGACTGGAAGATTGGGCTTCCAAATGGCAGATGAAATTTAATGTGGACAAGTGCAAAGTGATGCATATAGGGAAAAATAACCCTTGCTGTAGTTATACAATGTTCGGTTCTATCTTAGGTGTTACCACCCAGGAAAAAGATCTTGTTATTTTTTTTAAGGTTTTGGGTGGACCCTTGGACACTGTGGCTGCTGACCATGCCCACGGGGGGAAGTCCCACGAGGGGCCACAAGTCAGTCTCAGTTTAGAACACACAACACAGATAGATCTTTTATTAACAGTATTGAGGAGCCACCAGAGGTGGCAGTAGTGAGCAGAGATGAAGCCCGGCTGGGCTTGTAGTCCCTCAGGGCTCTGGAACAGTGATCCCATAATGGTTGTGCTGTAGTGAAGAGAAACTGAGATAGTGAGTACAATGAAGTATATGCAGGGTTCTGGAATAGAGCCTCGTTGGTTGAGTACTCACACAGCGGTTTCTCTCGGTAGGGAACACAGGAGCTGAAGTAAAGGCAGGCCCTCGAGGAGCGAGTACCTGGTTCCAGGGAACAGCTCTGAGGGAGTCGAGATGGTAACTCAATAATGGTGTAGGCAGCGGTATCTTCCAGGCAGAAGTGAAGTCCAGGCAGCGATTCAGGGAACATGGTCCCGCGAGGAGCGAGTACCGGTTCCAGACAGCGACCTGAAAGAGAAGAGAGAGGCCCCCGAGGAGCGGGTACCCCAAATAGAGAAAGTCCAATAATGGAGAGGCAGAGTAGCTAGGTACGGAGAGCGAATCCCATCCGTAAGGAGTTCACCAGTACGAATACTTGAACCTTGCTAACTCGATTAGCTAGCAGTTGCGTAGGCCTTTTGTATCCGGGATGCATGACGTCATCACAGGGGGACGCCTCTGAGGTTCGCACCAAAGAAAGTATTTGAAGCAGGGCTGCGCAGCTCGCACGCCCTAAGGCAGCTGGACAGCATCATGGGAGGCAGCGCCCAAGCCAGACCCAGGATGCCGGAGTGGACAGCAGGCAGACGCCACGGCAGCCAAATGTCCGTCAACCGCGGGAGGAGTCGCCAGAGAAGTAAGGAGGGCAGAGTGGAGACATCGGGCAGCGACAGTTGTAACACATCTAGGCATCATAATGGATAATACATTGAAATCGTCAGCTCAGAGTGCTGTGGTGATCAAAAAAGCAAACAGAATGTTAGGAATTATTAGGAAGGGAATGGAAAATAAAACAGAGGATGTCATAATGCTTCAGTATCGCTCCATGGTGAGACTGCACCTTGAATACTGTGTGCTGTTCTGGTCACCACATCTCAAAATGAATATAGCTGCACTGGAGAAAGTGCAGAGAAGGGTGATCAAAATGATATAGGGCATGGAATGGCTGCCCTATGAGGAAAAGCTAAAGAAGTTAGGGCTGAGTTTGGAGAAGAGACGACTGAGGTGGGATATGATAGAAGTCTACAAAATCATGAAAGAACTTGAACAAGTTAATGTAAATCGGTTATTTACTCTCTCAGATAATAGGACCAGGGGGGCACTCCATGAAGTTAGCAAGTAGCTCATTTAAAACAAAGAAAATTATTTTTCATTCAGCACCATAGTTAAACTCTGGAATTTATTGCCAGAGGATGTGGTTTCAGCAGTTGTATTAATGGTTTTAAAAAAGATTTGGATACGTTCCTATAGGCTAAATCCATAAACTGCTATTATGGTAATTAATAAGCAATAGTAGCTTGTGATCTATCTAATGTTTGTGTACTTGCCAGGTACTGTGACTTGGACTGGCCACTATTGGAAACAGGATATTGGGCTACAAGTACCTGGCAAGAACCCAAAATCTAAGTATATCCCATGCTACTGATGCTAGTAATAGCGGTGGCTATTTTCTAAGTCAACTTGATTAATAGCAGATAATGGACTTCTCCAAGAATGTATCCAAACCTTTTTTAAACCCAGCTACACTAACTGCACTAAGCACATCCCCTGGCAACAAATTCCAGAGTTTAATAAGGCGTTGAGTGAAAAAGAATTTTCTCCGATTAGTTTTAAATGTGCTATATGCTAACTTCATGGAGAGCCCCCTAGTACTTCTATTACCCGAAAGAGTAAATAACCGATTCACAATTACCCATTCTAGACCTCTCATGATTTTAAACACCTCTATCATATCCCCCCTCAGCCGACTCTTCTCCAAGCTGAACAGCCCTAACCTCTTTAATCTTTCCTTATAGGGAAGCTGTTCCATCCCCTTTATCATTTTGGTTGCCTTTCTCTGTACTTTCTCCATCACAACTATATCTTTTTTTTGAGATGCGGCGACCAGAATTGTACACAATATTCAAGATGCGGTCTCACTATGGAGCGATACAGAGGCATTATGACATATTCCATTTTATTAATCATTCCCTTCCTAATAATTCCTAATATTCTGTTTGCTTTTTTGACTGCTGCAGCTATAGTATCCATTATGATGCCTAGATCTCTTTCCTGGGTAGTAGCTCGGTTTTATTTTTAAGAATCGACTTTATCACAGCTTTTTTTTTTTAACTCATATGGTACAGTTCCTTCAGAGAGAGAGCGATTAATTAAGGTTGTGATTGTCGGAATGATAACATAATGTACTTCTTTCAGGGAATTGGCTGGTATTGGATCATGTGGGTGAGTAGCAGGTTTAATTTTAGCAATGATTTGACTGATTTCAAGATTAGAGTTACTCTGTCAAACGTGGATTACTTAACCAGTCTATGTGAGTTATCAGGTGCTTTTGTGGGAGAACATATAGGGGCGGATTTTAAATGCCCTGCGTGCGTAAATCTGGCCGGATTTACGCGCGCAGGGCCCTCGCGCGCCGGCGCGCCTATTTTGCATAGGCTGCCGGCGAGTGCAGAGCCCCAGGGCTTTGTAAAATGGGCATGTTGGGGGCATGTCGGGGGCGTGCCTGGAGTGACACGGCGTTTGGGGGGCGTGTCGCACGTGATGCGGCGTTTCGGGGGTGGCGACGCGGGCGTGGTTTCGGCCCGGGGGTGTTCCGGGGCCCGCGGCCTCGGCCTCCGGACCAGCCCCCGGGACCGGAACACGGAGCAGGGCTGCCAGCCGGCGCGCGCAAAGTTGTGGAGGGGGGGGGGGTTTTAGATAGGGCGCTGCCTGTTCCCTCCGAGGCCGCTCCGAAATCGGAGCGGCCTCGGAGGGAACAGGCAGCGCGCGCTGGGCTCGGCGCGAGCAGGTTGCACAAATGTGCACCCCCTTGCGTGCGCTGACCCCGGATTTTATAAGATATGCGCTCACGTATGTTTTTAAGATCTACCCCATAGGGAATTGATTTTTTATCCTATTGATTTTATCTAAAAAGGATGTTGCAAACATTCTTTGTGAAGTTTATAGACCTTTATAGACTTTATAGACCTAAAGACTAATCTATTGTCTAAGCCTGCTACATTTGTTTATTTGTTAAACTCCGTTATTTTAAATCTTAGTTATGTATAACTTATTATACTAATTGTTTTGCTTTCACTCTCTACTCTCCCATCCTGTAAACCCCTTGTTCTTTGCAACTTTATTTATTTATTCTCATAGTTAATTGGTTACCCCTTGTTTCAATGTAAACCGGTACGATAAGACACCAGTCTTGAGTATCGGTATATCAAAAGTATTTAAATAAATAAATAAATAAACAAATAAATAAATAAATAAGTTATAGTTTCTTGAGATGGCGGAGGATGGATTTTTAATTAAATGTTTAACAACATCAAAGAGCAGTTTAGAATTAAATATTACCCTGTGAATCTGTTTAGCATAGTAATCCTTTTTTGCTTTATTGGTTAGAGTGTGGTATTTTGTGAGGAGAGATTTATATTTTCCTAGGGATTCAGATGATGGGCGTTTCCACCATTGTTTCTCTAATTTTCTAAGGTTCTGTTTCGTGCATCTTAATTCATCATTGTACCAGGGCTTCTTATGTTTAGAGGTATTCCTTTCTTCGTTAATAGATTTTGTCTGGATAGGACTAAGGTTTTCAGCTATGTCATTGACAATCAGATCCCAGAAAGCAAAGGCTGAGGGGGCACTGGTTTTATGTAGCTCAAGGGTCTCTTTCCTATTGCTTCTACAAGTACCTGTTGTATTCACGGCTCGGCATGGCATGGGTTTCCGACGCCGGCGCAGGGCCTTCGGCGTGTAAGATGCCGCCAGCTCCGCCCCAGCTGCTCCCTGTCCTGGGCACGCGCGCATGCCTCCAGCTAAAATTTAAAGGGCCCGTGGCAGGAAGTCGCTGCCGGCCCTCCCCATTGACGTCAAGGGCTCTTCCATACTTAAACCTGAAGCAGACATCCCTCCAAAGACTTGCCGAGTCTGCTTCACTCTGTTGGAGTCTTCTGTGCTTCTTTGGTGCCTTGATTCCTGTTTCCTGCCTTCCGAGTCCTGTTCCTGCCTTCCGAGTCCTGCTCCTGCTCCCTTCCTTCGGTTCCTGTGGACAGATCTTCCGGCTTCTGATCTTGGACTGACCTTGGACGATTCTCCCGGCTGTTACCCATCCATCTTCACAGGAGCCCTCCTAAGACCAGCCGGCCCCCGCACACAAAGGCTCAACCCGCGGGGGTTAGTATTGGCGAAGCTCCAGCTGGCCCCTGCATCAGCTCAGCCTCGCCTACCGACAGTGGGGACCTGCGGGGATTCGCCCTCTCAGGCTACGTCAACTCCACCTCGGGCAAGGGGTCCACGCTCTCATCCGTCGTCTCAACATTTCCTCCATGTCTATCTTTTTCCTGAAAGTAAAAGCATGATTATTATCTGTACTTATATGAGTAGGGATGAGGAAGGTTATTTTCACCTTTATTAGTTGGTGATCGGACCAGGGTAAAATGGTGTGAGACGTATTGATTAGACAGTTCCCAGTATTAGCAAATATTAGGTCTAGAATATATCCAGCTTTATGGGTAGGTTGGATACAAATTGGGACCATCCCAATGTTCCATTGTCTCTAGAAACATTTCACATGTAGCGGTTCTTGGACCTTTATCTACATGGAGATTAAAGCCTCCTACAATTAAGGTAGATTCTGGTGAAGGGAACACCTTAGCAAATAATTCAATCAGTGGTGAGCAGTCTTTTTGTAGTATACCTGGAGGACTTTTATGCACATACTATTGAAAATCTAAAGTATGTAATGGTAGCCCTGCCCCCAAAACCGCTTCCCCAGAACTGAGTTGTATGCATGTAAATGCTTTTCAAAATTCAGCTCCTTTGTTCGGTGTTTGATAAGTGACACTGTTCTACTTTTGTTAGCGCTGTCTAAATTTCACAAAATCCTACTTTTGTTTCAGTTTTCCAGTAGTTGGTGCGGGGCAAGTTGCTCACTGTAATTCTTTTCTCACCCTTCCCAAACTTGGCCTTGTCTGGGAAAAAGCAAAGATTCGGTGGAGGCCAGTCCTGTTACTAATTTTATGAAACACACTAGGATAAAAAGGAAGCGAGAGGAAATGAACTGGAGGAGGAAAAGATACAGATAAGAAGTCCCAACTTTGTCCTGGTTCCCAGGGATCTGACAAACCCCAAAGGAAACAGTGTGGATTGGCGATTCCCTTCTCAACACAAGGTGGAGGAGATCAGAGGGATGTGGTCATCCCTGGGTGAATGAAAAAAATAGAATGATGCAAGCAGCTGAGAAAGGCAGAGAGGGAAAAGATAAATGTGAAGAGAGATATGGGCCGACAGAGGAGAGAGAATATAACAGATGAAAAAAAACCATACTGAATTGGGATGCAGAGACACAGAACTGGGTAAAGGAAAGATAGAACTGAGGACAAGACAAACATGGAGGGGATACAAAAATAGGAAGGGAGAGAGATACTGATTTAGGAAGCACGCTTGAAGTGTGTGGCAAGTATGTGAGCATTAGATGGGAGGCGTAAAATAATCGGTTTAGGGTGATTTTCCAATTGTAATTAGCAAATTTGGCATGTTAGTTTGTAGTTCTACATACTGTAGAATATTGCTCCAGCTCCTATTGACATAAGCAGAAATTTTGCTAGCTTTCTGAACCAGTCTTTTGAATTTCCAAGAGGCACAATGGCAGCGTGATCCCTATTTAAATCTCAGTAGCTGAACAATGTAAGCTGTCCCTTGTTTAGTAAGCAGGCAAGGTGGAAGACCTGAAAACGATGTGAGGACAAAATATGCCTTCTATGCTGGTCCAAATCTGCCATTCACATTCTCATACTGTAAAATGGAGAAGGTCTGAGTGGGAGAGAGACTAGCACAAGTCAGAAGGAAGGAAGGGGGATAAAAAAAGAGGGGGGGATAATGGAGTATGACAGGTGAGGGAACAAGAAAGAGAAAGGGGTGAGGGAGAGTGGCATGAAGAAGGAGCAATGACATGGAGGGAGGGGACTGAGTAGGAAAACACACAAATGAGTGATGTGGTTTGAGAGAGCAGCTCGCTCCAACTAAAAAAAATGTAGGCGGCTGGGCTCATGCCGCTCACTCCCTGCAAACACAAAATCCTAGCTCTATTCCCGAAGACCAGAGGCCTTTCCCAACCTTATTCTGCTCTCATATTAAGATGTTTGCAAGGGTGTGCTCTAACTCTGTCATGCGTATGTTTTCCACAGAAGGTGACCTGCATCCTTAAATCAAAGGAGGGTCAGTCGGTCTTCAGCCTACAGTGGCAGAACGCGCCAGTTTGCTAGATCAGGTTAGAAAATGAAGATCTGTGATGCCTGCTGACAGTTTCAGGATTCACTCCCCTCACTGTTTTATCTCCGAACCTCAGGGCTGTTAGGACATGCTTGAAGATCATACTTACTCTAGAAGTTGAGGTTTGAGAATTAAAAGTTAGGGTGGCAGGGGTGGGGAGAAAGCAAGTTCCCGTGGCAGACTGAGGAGGGTCCAACGTGGCAGACTGAGGGCCCAACGTCCTGTCTCCAACAGTGGCCAAGCCAGGTCATGTGGATGACCCAGCAGGATCTTAACTGGAAGATCCCTTCCCTGTTGCTCGTTTCCAGAAGTAAGAGATAATGATTCTCACGTTAGCCTGGGCATGCAATTTGTTAATGGACCTGCCCTCCAGGAACATGTCCAAAGCTGTTTTAAACTCAGCTATTCTAGTAACCTTTACCACATCCTCCAGTGACCAATTGTTGGAATAATTCCTACCATTCTATTTGGGGGGTTTTTGGGGTTTTTTTGAGGCTACACTGAGCCAAGGACTTCAGCATATTCTCCACAGTGAATCCAGGATCCATTTTCTGAGTGGTAACCTTTCTATGGAACCCAGCATTGTGTATGTTCAGGGGGCCAGTTTTCTAACAGCCCCTGTTAGGAAAGCCAGCAAAATGTGCCTAGGGTATGCAAATTTTCAAAGCAAACTTAATGGCGTTGGTTTGCATTAAAAAATTGACTCGCCTAAACTATGCTGCAAACACAATTACACCTGCTAGAATGAACACAGAAATCTTTGGGGGAAAATGTTGCACGCGTGTTTTTGAAAATGCAAACGTATGCATGCATGGGCAAACCCCTCCCAGGCTTCACCCTGGGAATGCCTGTGCTCGGACCAAATAAACTTACCAGCGTACAGGACGTGTATGCATAAGTTTACCCACAATGTTTCATAACAAGCCATTTTTGCAGGTAAAGTGTGGTTTCGCCCGTAGAAGTGCATTTGAAAATTACTCGAATACTTTGGATAATTTCTCCCCATGTGCTTCTGCTGTGCACTTATCCATGTGAATTTCATCTGCCATTTAGATGCCCAGATCCTCCTGCAATTCGTACATCTGCTCTCTTGTTTTAAGGACTTGGAATAATTTTGTGTCACCTGCAAATCTGATCACTTCACTCACTGCTCCCTTTTCCAGATCATTAATTTAAATAACACAGGTCCCAGTGCAGATCCCCGAGGAACACCACTATCCACCTTTCTCTTTTGGGAAAACTGCCCACTTAGTCCTACTCTTTGTTTTCTATCTTTAACCAGGCACCAGTTCCTCAACGGGACAATGCCTGCTATCCCATGACTTTTTAATTTCTTGAGAAGTCTCTCATGAGGGAATTTTTCAAGTGCTTTCTGAAAATCCAGATATATTATTCAGCTGCTATCTGGTGTACACATTAGCTGGGTAAAAGACCAGGACCTGGGTGGGAGTGAGTGGGGATCGCTTTTGCCCCCTTACCACTCGGGACCCAGGATGGAGCTCCCCAGCCCTGGCACATTGAAATGGGAGTAGAGGGGGCCCAGGCAGGACCCGGCCAGGCCAGACTGGATTAGGTTTTTTGGGTCAGGAATTAGGGTCAGAAGGGCCAGGGCAGGCCCATGCTCAGGGTTCACATTTTGCTGAGCAGGAGGGGTTTTCCAGGACTGTGGGAGGCCCATATCTTTTTAAGCCACGAAGAGGAAAATACCTGAAAATTTTCATAGGAGGCCATTTTGGGGTCATTCCATATGGAATGACCCCAAAATGGCATCATTTGTTGCATTTTTTGCTTTTATTTCAAACAAATGCACATCGCTATATAGCATGGAACCAATAACCCTATGCATCATTGCAATTTTACCCCACAATACCTTAATACATTGAAATTACCATTGTATCCATCTATCTGTGTAAATAGCCAACTGCGTTTATCATTCTAGATGTGGAGGTGTTAAAAAGAGGTATTAGTCGACCAGCATGAATTCTACCTGCTCAGATTGCTGTACTTTGAGTTGTAAGCTACATTTTTTAGCTATGACTTTCTAGATTTTGTCACATGGCCCAGGCAAGGTCAAACCTTTTAATTAGGATTATTTCTGTAGCATTTCAATCCATCTGGCTTTAATGATAGTTAGTTTAGAGGCAACTTATAAGCATGCATGGTCCTGTTACTTTCTGGTACTATTTGAATTCCAGTCTGCTTTGAAAAATCATTCTGTCATGACATCATCCTTACAAAATGATCTGAGATTTGGCAACTCAAAATTAGCAGTTTTTGAAGATGAGCGAGACCAGAAAACGCAGAGGAGGAGAGCTGAACAAAAGCTCCTTTTCCCCCCCCTCCCCCCCCTTCCCCAAACTTGCTGACTACGGAGCACTCACTTTCTGCGGTTGTTTGTATTTGTTTGCAGCTCATTATTTACCATGTGCAAATTAAAATTCAGATATGCCCGGGTGCCTTGATCCATACCTCGGGACACTCATGCTTGCCAGCAGGGTACAAGGGGCCTTCCTTAAACATCACTGCAAGAAACCTCCCCCACAACCGCCAGAATGGCCTCTTGACACCGTTGCAAGGAATAATTAGTTTTTATTACCACCAAAGTATCAAAAGGCTTTGGTTCAGATTTTCTTCTACAGCACGCTGCTGTTGCATAGTGTCTTGGTAAAGGTCAGGTTGACCAGTAGATTGTAATAAATAATAATCGGGCTGATACAGTAAGATGTGCGGGAGAGCCGGTGAGCGCCCGCTCTCCCAGGCCACTCTCCTGGGCGCGCGATTTAGTAAATAAAGATATGCAAATTAGGGCCCATGGTAAAAGGAGGCGCTAGGGACACTAGCGTGTCCCTAGCGCCTCCTTTTTGACAGGAGCGGCGGCTGTCAGCGGGTTTGACAGCCGATGCTCAATTTTACCGGCGTCGGTTCTCGAACCCGCTGACAGCCACGGGTTCGGAAAACAGACGCCGGCAAAATTGAGCATCCATCTTCCAACCCACAGGCCGCGGGCAGATTTAAATTTTTTTTTTTAATTTAAAAATGTTTTTTTTAATTTAAAAATTTCTTTTTATTTTTGGGGCCTCTGACAAAATCGCTATAATATTAAGTTGGAGGGTGTACATAAAAGCACTAACTCCTGCCTTTGGCAGGCATTAATTTCTGAATGTATAATGTGCGGCTTGGCTGCACATTTTGCTTTCTGTATCGCACGGGACTAACAGGCTCATCAACATGCATTTGCACGTGCTATTACCCCTTATTGTATAAGGCAGTGGTCCCCAAACCTGTCCTGGAGGGCCACCAGCCAGTCGGGTTTTTGGGATATCCTCAATGAATATGCATGAGAGAAGTGCATGCAAATTTTCTCTCATACATATTCATTGAGGATATCCCAAAAACCCGACTGGCTGGTGACCCTCCAGGACATGTTTGGGGACCACTGGTATAAGGGGTAAAAATAGCGTGTCGAAAACGCGTGTCCAAATGGGGGCTAACAGTGCGCTCGGCCTGAGAACACTTTACTGCATCGGCCCAAATGTTAGCCGGGATTCTCATTATTTAGCTACTGGTAATAAAAGCCCATCCAAGGACAGCAAAAAATTATGAAGTGTAGGAAGTGCGTAATTGAGATGTGTGGAAGTAGAATCCTACCTCCCTATCCCTTATCCCCCTTTCCAAAGCCCCTCATTCTCCTTCTTTCACTTCCTCCCCCCAATTGATCCCCTCACTCACCCTGGTTCCCTTCCCTTCACCATGACCCCTCCCTCACCGAGGTTTACTCATCCTTCCCAAACCCTTCATTCCCTCTGGTTCACTATTCCCCCCCCCCCCCTCCACACATACCCTCATTTACCCTGTTCATTCCCACACCCACCACAAATCCCTCACTTACCCCGGTTAACCTCCCCCCCCATCCCCATTTCACTCACTCATTCCCCCCTTCCCCTTGATCCCCAGTCTGTTCTCTTCCCTTCACTCAGTTCACTCTCTCCCTAGGCCCCCTCCACCCTCCTGGCTCCCTCACTTACCAGCTCTTATCAGCCAAAGGATAAGCAGCCTTGCAGTGTATTTGGTGCATCCTCCTTTCCTCCCCTGCTAGAGCCCAAGTGTTGTGCACTGTGAGGCTGCCAAGTTGCATCCGCTGGGATGCAACTTGAGCTCTGCCCCTCTTTCCCTGTACTCTCCAGCTCCACCCCTCTCTCTCTCTGTTTGAAACTCGAATCGTTTACGTGCCGCGGTATATAAAAAAAAATCACTAAATAAATAAATAAATAAATCCAAGCGATGCAGGTGCAAGACAACGTTCCTCTTCATTATAGTTACATGGTTGTCTGCAGCCACCCTTTGTTAGGGTGCATGGTCAGCTGTGCCTGATCTCCCAGTTTTATTTGTATTTTAAGCTCCAAACGTTTTACTTGTAAGCTCCCGGTTTTATTAATGATTGTGTATTTAAAGTCATGTAATTAGTAACTGAGTTTTGAAGTGTTCAATCCTGAGTGTAATTTACTGTTCTATGACGGTTAGACGGATATTAGAAATTCACTGAGCAAGTTTCCCCCACATCCTTTTCAGTTTACACGGTTCATGTTCCCTATGATGCTGGCAGAAAAAGACCAACTGGCCCATCCAGGCTGCTCACTTATTCCTGTGCACACTGCCAAGGATACATCCCAGCTGCTAGCCACAGGGCTTGCTATCATCCGATTCTCCTTGTCGTCACTGTTACACAGCTCACTGGATCGGTTACCGCTTTGCTTTTTGGGTCCATCACTTCTTATCTAAGACAGTTTTCATCATCTTCCTCTTTGTTTCTCTGCCCTCTTGGATACGTGAGTTCACACTTAGGATCCCCCCCCCCCCTCCTTCTCATTTCATGACCAAAACATTTGAAATAATCTAAGATCCTGATATTCAAAAGAGCTAGGTGCCTAACTTTCGGAGTCAGCCACCTAGATATGGCTCTTTAAAACTTTTCCTAGGCTAGGAACCTAAATTTAGCCACCTTAGTTCTCAATGCCCCTACATGTAGGTGCCTCAAAAGGAGCCATAATCAGATCCAGGGGAAAGAAGTAAAGAGCCTATTTCTGATTTCTAGTGCTAGGCATCTAACTTGGGTGGCCAAATCTGGGTGCCGCTTGAGCAGGCCTAAATCTAGCCACTCGTCCTCCCCTCTTCCACTTGCAAGTTTTAATTGTTATGCCAGGGGGAGCCACCAGCTCCTTCCACACCCAGAAGCCCTCTTGCCCCCAACAACTTTAAAAAAATGTTGGGGATGGGGCTGACAGTTTCCTCCCCCCACTTGACTCCTCCCACCCTCCTGAAGTCATAAATATGCGCAGCATCAGTTCCCCTCCAGGCCGCCCAAAGTCAAGATCAGGGTTGAAAAGCCCCCCACTTCTAACCTCTCCCCTCCCATTTCCCAGAAGTAATCCCACCAAAGGATCCCATGCCTAGCCAGAAGGTCTCAGGCTTTGATCCTCTTGGCTAAAGGTCTTCCCACTGCTCTGGTAGCATATACTGGCAGCAATGCTAGATGTCACAGCAATGCTAGATGTCGGGAGAACACATTCTTAAGCCCTCCTGGCAGTATCCTGCATTCGTTGCTCTGTACGAGTAGCCCAGAGGACTGAAGTCTGAGTTCTCTCGGTTAGGCTTGGGATCCTTTGGCAATTGGGGAACTTGGAAAAAGGGAGAGCAGGGGCGGGGGGGGGGGGGAGGAAGAGGATTTCTGTCTCCAATATTGATTTCAGAAGGGTGTTGGTGTTGTGCATGTTTAGGTCTTTGAGTGGGTAGGAGAGGAATGTGCTGGGCCCCCACTAAGTGGAAAGGGAGAGGCTTGGGGCTGATGATCCTCCCCTGTAATAACAATTAAAATTCAGGGGGACAACAGGGGATGCTAAGAAGAGCTAGTATCTTTCCCAGCATAACATTTCAAACTTGCAGGGAGAAGGGCGGTTCCAGGCTGCCATTGGCCCTGAGATTGTACATTTTTATCAGACAGTACACATAACTGGCCGGCCCTGATTTTCAGGAGGCTAAATTTAGGTGCCTCAAGTTTAGGGGCCTATAATTTTATTTATAGAACCTACATTCAACAAAAAAATTTGTCTGCTGAACATGGGATCCTAAACTGAGGTGCTGAGCATCCTCTGAACATTGATGTCATAATTACGCATGCTAGCATGTTTGTTGTCTGAATATCAGGCATTCTAGGTACTCATGGCCTTTCCAGATATTACCCTGCCATCGCCAACCTACTGCTTCAACCCAGCTAGTTGCTGGAGAGTTGTAGCTTTACTTATAGATTTGAAAATTTAATAATCATGATACCATAATGCATTTCTGTATTTAGTGCTCAGGACCCCATGCTAACTTGTCATCATCGTTAATTCTACACAGACTTAAGTCCATTTGATTACTACATAAGTAACCTCATACTGAGCCCAGCCCAGTGGCCTGTCCTGGTCAAAAGTACCCTGCAGATCCCAAAACATAGATCTATTTCTTGTTGCATCCTCCCAGGAATAAGCAGTGCCTTTCCCAATTCTATATGGTTAATAATAATTTATGGATTTTTCCCCCAGGAACGTTTCCAAACCTCTTTGAAACCCCGCTATGCTAGTCACCTAGACCAGTGGTTCTCAACCTTTTCTCTGTCGGGACACACCTGACAGATGGTTTTCAAATGCGTGACACACTAAACACATGACCATCTTAGGGCTAAATGTAAAAGTACAGTTTGCATCCACAGGAACCCCTCTGACCCACAATTATGGATGTAAAGCAGAATTATGACATTCCCCATACAACTCACCGTACATAAAAGATATTCTGGTTCTAGTGTCATCTCAGTAACAGCAACTCAAACTCCTACTACCAGGCTCAATAGCCCTCCCTACTTATGAAAAGACAACAGTTTATCACCAATGCATGTCCTCTTGAGAAAATACAACAAATAAGACCGATACAAACGCTTACATGTTAGTAAAATATCTCATCTCGGTAACAGACACAGAACCGACCTAACATACTCCCAGGATCTGTAGTAATGCACATAAACTAATCCGCACACAGTTACACCTGTATTATGGAATACACTCAAACAGGAGCAACCCTATCTATGAAAAGGCAACACTACAAATATTAAATCAGGTCCTAAAAACCAATACACCTCCTATTAGGAAAACAGAACTAACCAAGCAGCTATAGATCCCAACACAAAATAATTGTATAACTATACTAATAAGCAGAATAAATGTTTCAAAACAGCTATGAACAGAATAACATCCAACAATTAAAAATTCATAAAAATTATTTGGAGAATTTTAAACACCAATAAAATATTTCAAAACAGCAGACACATCACATAATATTCAGTAATTAAAATGGCAGTCAATGAAGAAAAATAAACTTAAAAAGCCACCTTTACTAACTCCCCTCCAGCAGCTCTCCTACTCCTCTTCCATGCAGGCCAGTAGCGCACACCAGAAGCAGTAGTGGCTGAAGCTCTGTACTCATGGTCCTCTTCCTTAGTGCCCACGACCAGTCTCTCTGTCTTTCACACACAGACATACCAGTCACACCCCCATGACCAGTTTCTGTCTTTCACACACACCAGTCATCTCCCGACCAGTGTTTCTCTTACACACACACACCAGTCACCTTCCCAAACAGTCTCTCTCTCTCATACACACACACACACACACACACACACGGGAGGCTTCCCACTCCCATGTTCTATCTTACATATACAGGCTTCTCACTCCCATGCTGTGTTTCACACATACCCAGGTTTCTCACTCCTATGCTAGCTCTCACCACATGCACAGGCTTCTCATTCCCATAATCACTTTCTTTCTCTCTCACACACACATATCAGTCACACTCACATACCAGTTTCTGTCTCTCACACACCGATCATCTCCTGACTAGTCTTTCTCTTACACACACACACACACACACACACCAGTCACCTTCCCGAACAGTCTCTCTCTCTCTCATGCACACACACACACACACACAGGCTTCCCAGTCCCATGTTCTGTCTTTCATATGCAGGCTTCTCACTCCCATGCTGTGTCTCACACACAAACAGGTTTCTCACTCCCATGCTGTGTCTCACATATACCCACACACCCAGGTTTCTCACTCCTATGCTAGCTCTCTCCACATGCACAGGTTTCTCATTCCCATAATCACTTTCTCTCTCACATATGCACTCCAGTCATCTGCCCGACCAGTCACTTCCATTGTCTCTCCTATATACACACATCACCTCTCTGACCAGTTTCCCTCAATCACAGACATGCTCTCTCTCACACACTTTACATAGATGATCTCAATCAAATGCTCTCACTTACACACAGGCTCTCAGTCACAGTTACACATGCACACTCTCAATCACATATACATTCTCTCACTTACTGGCTGTCTGGCTAGCTCTCTCTCTCTAACTTCCTGCCCCCCCCCCCCTCTCACCCCACCGAGCACAAATGGTAGCTGCAGCAGCCTCCTCCTCTAGCCCCCACAGGCCAAGAAAGAAGAATCCCATCGGCCACGGGAGGCTAATTCTGCTGTCTCCTGTGCCGATTTCTGGCTGCTTCTGATTTTGCTCTGGGCCCACGCTACTGCTCGGGGTCGATGCTGCCACTGCTACTTTTCCATGCAGCATGGCTCTTTCTTCTTCCCGCGCACCCCACTGCACATCACTTCCTGTTCTGGGACAGGGAGACAGGTGCGGGAAGAAGAAAAGGTCCAGCCGCTGTTGCCAGCTTCCAATGACACTGCTGCCGTTCCCATCCAGGCTCGAACGTGCTGATAGCCTGGGCAGCAACGGCAGCAGTGGAAGATTGTCTGTCGCTCGGTGCAGGAAGAGGAGGGAAGAGCAGTGGGAGACCGGTAGCACCCGACACCCCTGCCGCTGCGTGGTGACAAACTGGTGTGTCGCGACACACCACGGTTGAGAATCGCTGACCTAGACCATGTCCTCTGGCAACAGATTCCACAGCTTGATAGTAAAAAGTACTTTCCATGATTTTGTTTTAAATCTGCTGGTTGTTGTTAGTTTCCTGGAGTGTCCCCTTCGTTTAGCAGATTTTCTATGCGGGCTGCCAGACAGACCTGGCCAACCCCTAAATCTGAAACCTGCTAGACCTACCCAGTCACCCCGCTGTTTCGTTTCGTCCTTCCTACTCTTCTGGGCTTGCAAGTGCCAAGTGTGCATGACACTTTTTAAAATGTCATTTTTAGCCCCAGACTGTCTGAAAAACCAGCTTTCAAAACTATTTACGTGTGCACATTGGCTTTCTGAAAATTGTTGTTCCTTAATAAAGGCTAAAAGTCTGTGTCTTGTTCCACTTTTAACTGCATTGAGAGGTGCTCGCGGGGGAGGGGGCATGTTTAGTTCGAGGGTGGGGAGCGTGTGCACATAGCATTTTCAAATCATCACCCCTTCCTTTTCCAGCAACAATGTACCTGCAGAAAAATCACACTCAAGTGACCTTGTGCCCGTTAGTTTCAGAGTGAAAGTATGTGTATATTTCCTCTTTGAAACTTGATGCAGCGCCAATAGGTAAAAAAAAAACCCAATATATACACGGGCTTTGTCCCAACGTGAACAGTTTGAAAACTGTCCCCAGTTCTAGGTCGTAAATCAGTCAAAATATTAACTTGGGAGCTAAGATTTCAACCTATTCTGTGACTTCATCTTACAGTTTTCAAACAGCTTCCATGACTTTCTGCCATTATTAAATCACTGGTCACTTGTGCTATACCACAACATAATAAAGAATTGTATTTTATGATATCTTGAAATCCCCAGATCTCCCAAGTTTGTTAGTAAGCCAACAGCCCTTGCATATAACACGTGGGTGTCAGTTCTTTCATATTAGGCCTCCTGAAATCGCATGTGGACACTGTAACTAGAGTACCTATTCTGCCCCATTAGCTTACTATTTCTTTAACAGGTCTCTCTTTCTTTTTCCATGCAATATATGAGACTTTGATGTGTTTAACAGGTATTTATATTAGGATGAATAATGGCAGAAACGGCCAACTATTGCACTTCATAATTTTTATGAACCATAGCAAACGCAGGTTTTATAAATGTAAATGAACTTTCATATGAAGTCTCTCTCGCTCTTTCTTATTTTTTTTTTTTTTCTGCCCTACGTTTGCAAATCATCCCCCTCTTGTGATATGTGGAACGGTGGGGGCCTAGCCAACAATTCCCCCATGTCAATTCCTTCCTCCCTGTTTCTTGATTTGAAGTGATCCGATAATGCCTGACACCTGCCTACCAGCACTCTGGGCTCCAAGACCCTCCTCAGGTAATGGACTGTGAACAACAGAGCCCAGCGGCAAGGACCCAATTTCCTTCCTGCAGAAAACTTGTGCCAGATCATTAGCACAAAATACTGGAACATTCATCTCCCCCCCCCCCCGCTGAAAGGACTTCATAATATAAATGCGCAGCTGTTTTGTTTCTGGGTTTGTTTTTTTTTTTTGCTTTGTTGTGGGGGAGGAAGGGCTAAAGACTCCTTTATATAGTGTACTGTCCGTATCGTTAATACCGCGATGAGACATCCGTAATGCGGATCAGACACTTTGGACTTTGATCAGAGCATTACAGTGAGGAACTAAACACACAGCCGCTCACTCCCCACTTTGCTCTGATGTGGATAGCGCATAGTCTAGTCCATTGCCCTTGGAAACCGCCATCTGTGCTGCAAAGGTTGGAGGTAATAAAACATAAATACCACAGAAGAGTCCATCTCTGTGGAACCGTGCTAACTTAATGCCTTTTTTTTTTTTTTTTTTACAGTACGTGAAAAGAATGCCATGGGTTAATAAATATCCCCATTTAGCAACTTGGGAATCATGCAGAATTGAGGCCCTGAAGCTTAAGGCTCAACTGTAAGCACACTGAATTGTCCCTGGACAGTGGAGGAAATATGGAAACGATTAAGCAAGAGAGTCGTTTTCAGCTTGAAGCCCTGAGTGCACCTTTATTTCTGTCTTAATAATTCTAGCGCGGGTGGGAGTCGGGCAGCATGAGGTTTGGTCCCAATGATGCTAAATTCATCAACGTGTGAAAAACCACGCGCACACACATTATTTTAGAGAGGCGGGGATGCAAAAGAATTGGCATTCTGAGTTAAAAAAAAAAAATAGGACTGAGGAGTACTGCATACCTCAAAAATGGATAGAAAGGAGTCGTGCGGCATGTAAACTCTGCCATAGCTCTCAGCCCTATAATATATTTTACTTTCTATGTTCTCTGATTTTATTTTTCAGTATATGATGATGATGATGATGATGATGAATTTCTGGAGTTGGGCTGCAGGGGCATAGCTGAGCATACACCAGTTACTGGGGTCAGAGCATAAAGATAAAGTGACTATCTCTAGGCCGAGCCGAAAAGAAGGACTTTTTTTTTTGTTTTTCTTGTTTTCTACCTGTAGCTCAGGCCCATCATACAGGGTTATGATGGCGAAGCCTTTCTGCTTGTCTCACATGTGTTACAATAGTTTAGCATTGTACTAGCTTATTTACGTGGACCTTTGCAGCCCTCACACACTCGCCCCCAAGTGATCATAATTGTGGAAATTTTACTTTTCTTTTCAACAAAAGGTGGACTAGTACAATAACCAAAAAAATGTTAGGGCCTTTTGAGCTCAGAAAACTCCTGCATTTTGGGTGAAACCCTAGGCTTTCCCCGAGCATTTTCTGACCAATTCCCCCACACACACACACAAGCCGATGCAATATTGGCATGCGGAGAACGAGCGCTCATGATTGAGCACCCAATCTCCTGACACGCGCCGATCGTCCTCTCCTGGGCGCCCCCGATGCAACATGCAAATGGCCTGCCACAGTAAAAAGAAGGTGCTAGGGGAAACTGTGCGCCCCTAGTGCCTCCTCGGTAGTGGGAGCCCAGGAGAAGTGGCTGTCAGCGGCTTGGGAAAATGGGTGCTCAGTTTTACGAGCGTCCCTTTTCCTAACCTGACCGCTGGAGATGTTTGGGTTTTTTTGTGTTTGGACAATTCTCATTTTTCAGTTCCTCTGACTTAATATCACCATGAGGAAGTACAGAAAAGCGGTATTTTCTTCTTTTCTGTACACTTTTTGGGTTTCTCAAAAATTAACGCCTGCTCCGAGCAGGCGTTAATTTCTGACGGTAAAAATGTGCGAGTCAGGCACACATTTTTTTTTTTTGCATTGGGGGGGGGGGGGGGGATTAGCTAATAGCTCATCAACATGAATTTACATGTGATGAGTGCTATTAGCTACGCGCATGATTGGACACATGTTTTGGACACACTAAGCCCCATCCAATCGCGCGATGAGCTGTGCGCTGCCCGCAGGGCCCAGTATTGCATCGGCCCGACAGAGCAGTCTCTGGACAAAATGGCACCCAGGGCAAGGGTTGTTTTTGGCATCCTCTTTCCCTTTTGGGCTTGCATGTTTACAGACTGAGTCAAAAGGGCAGCAGTTGCCCTGCCTGCCCACCCCTTGCGAAATCCTTGCCCACACAAGTAGCTAATCACCCTTTAAATCCTCATCACTCTTCCCCTCCCCAACACTCACCACATACAGATGCATTTCAGGAACCAGCCCTCCCTTATGTAAACATTGCATTATCACTTTATCCACATGGCAGCAGCTTTTGACCAGTCTACAGCAGCGAGAGGCACCCCCAAGGCCTCACTTTCAGGGATGAAACTAGAGTTCTTGTCCTGCCCACCACCTGATCCGAGCTGAGCTACCCTGTCAGTAATCACATTTTCAAATCAGCCTTCTGGCTGCTAGGATACACAGACCCCCATCAGCAGAGGACACCCAGATTGAAGAGGAAACCCAAAAAGTAAAACTTCCATTTCCAGGATGTGAATAATGCACATTTTTGTCTACTTTATAGGGCACACTAAAGCTGTCAGCAGTGCTTATAATCAAATGCCCTGGATTCAGATCCAGACTTCTGTCCATGGCATTTTGGGTCACTTACAGGGAGATGGAAGAATTGAAGCTTAAGTAGAGGGATGTGTGATCACAAGTGATTGGTCCATATGGTGATCAGGATGTGGTATCATACCTATTGTATCAGAGGGGTTTCCCTCTGCTTATCCAATTCACCCACTTGAGTGAGCTTTTTATGGAGTACTGGATTTGATCTTCTTCTCCATAGAGAGCCTGATGATATGTAGTCTTAATGTGCTAATTCCACTCTTTTCTCTCACTAATACAATCCCTACAGTAAAATCAGCAAAATTAACCCAAGTAAGAGAAAGGGCCTTATCACTGGCTGGGCCCTTTCTATGGAACACAATGCCCACTGAACTCAGATTGCAGAGTGACATCAAATCCTTTAAGAAAACCTTAAAGACATGGCTCTTTCAGCAAGCCTTTCCAAAAGAGACAGTGGGGTAGAGAGGGAGAGAGAGAACTAAAAATACAGAAAAACGCAGCTAAAAATCAATACGGTAGAGAAATAGACCGAAATAAAGTACATCAATAAACTTTCCCAGACTAATCCATCACTACCCAAAAATTTAACTTTATTAACGATATTGCAACCGTTTTTAGTTGGCACTTGTTAAGAATGTACGATACATACCTATATAAACCTATTTGTGCCTATTTATAAACCGTTGCGATGGTACTTAACTTAGCGACGGTATAGAAAAGTTTTTAAATAAATAAATAATATACCTTTATTCATTATTTTTTTCTGGAATGTTTATCTTTACTCAAACACACAATAGCTTATCTGTGCTCTCTCACACACCCTGACACACACACACACACACACATTTAGTTGCCCTTTGACACTAGACAAAAGGGTCTTATTCAAAAGAATGTTTCATCATGTACCTATGGAAAAAAATTCTTTATTGACTAAAGAACAAAGACAATTAGAAAGACTTTCCTTTTCCTGGTCGATATTGACCAAGACTATAGCTTTTCCTGCCACCCATGCCTTCCACAAGACGCATCAGGATCTATGATCAAAGTTGCTATGGAATAGTGATTGTTTCTTTAGAAACACAGCCCATATACTGTAGCATGTTACAAAAGGAGCATTAGCCCACATCTCCCAAGCTCCACATTCCTCATACAGAGCAAAATATCCTAGGCTTGTGATTCTTGAAATCTCCTCCTCTTCATTCTTTTAATCTTAATTATTTTGCACCTGTACATAGGTCTAGAGCACTAGCAGACCATGCTGAGGACATTATGCATTACATAGTCATTATGGTAGTAGGGGAAATGTTTTGCCAGTGTCTTCACCATATTAAGGGTTCTGCTGCAAATCACTCAAGGAAAAAGAGAGGAGTGAAATCAGATAGACTTGTCTCACTCTTTCATCTGTAAAGCTAATCTACCTTATTCATCTCTTCAGAAATCCACACGATACCTTGGCCTTTGGTCCTTCCAAGTCCGAAGGAGAAGGTCTTCAGGACACACTAGACATCAGTGACATTGATAAAAGGGTTCCGCCTATTTTTGTTCACCACCTTATCCCTTTCTCCATCATTTACAGCTTTCAGCCTAGCTCACACCCGCACCAGCAGCCAAGAATATTAGCTGAGTGGGACACGCCTCGTTAACATCATCACCAAAGAGGCGGTGGCACTTCCACAGGCTCTGGTGATGTGGGCAAGGCTTCTCACCCAGCAGATCCCCAGGACAAACTGAAAGGGATGGGTAGGCCAAGCACAGGTCCTCTATGGAATGATATGCTAACATTGCACAGGTCTCTGAATGTTGCAATCTGCAAGGGAGCTGGGAAGCACAATTCCAGGTGCTCTAGGAACAACGGGTTGATTTATTGTGTATAGGGTGAACCAGGATCACATTGCTAAGCTGCATGCAGCATGAGGACAGTGGGAGATTAAGTGCCGAAAATGAATCATATGGCCTTTATGTAGAACATACCAAGGATCATATGGCCTTTATACAGAACATATGCATACTAGGGAATGGGCAGATCTTGCTAATGATATATTAGCCCAGTGAAGAGATGCATCCAGGTTATATCAGGAACTCTGAGCAGGATGGTGGAAGAAGGAGAGTCTGACTTCTGTTTTCTACCTAGGGGCCAAGCTAGGGATTCACTTAGCAGCATATGGAACTCCTTCTCTGCCGCCTCTTACCTCTTAGATCAACATGCCACTGAAGATAAAACCTATAGAAATAACTTTAAATGGGACCATCATTGTTATTTAAAAATGGTAGTGTACCTTATTTTCTCTGAAAATGTTTTCAGCTATCGTACGTCACATGGAAAGCTGAATTATCGCGTGCATAACATCGCTTTTGAATTTACAGCTGTTCAAAAGGTTGGGTTTGGCTTGGAGAGACTAGAAAGCATGAAGAAGGAAAGGAGTAAACAATCCAGGAGAAGGACTTATATGACCTTTATTCAGAAGTTCTCATTCAGCAAATACTCTGTGCAGTGCTGCTCAGGAAGCACTCCACATGCAATTCTAATTGTTTTCTGCAAAAATAATTCACAACTGAATTATATGAAGTTAAACTGAAAGGATGCCATCTGGAACGGGATTAGCACAAAGCCTTATCTTCTGATACTAAAGCGCAATGCAGAGAGCACTATCGATTATTATATGGAAAAGAAAATGCTACTATAAAGAAAAGCTTTCTTTTCCCCAAACTATTAATACTGCAGAACGTTGAGTTAAAGAACTATTTACAAATGTTTAAAGTCTAGTAGATCCTATTTCCCCTAGTAAAGGCAATGTGGTTTTCAAAAAGGCTGATTGTGACAAATTTGCAAAGTTTTTTGTGGACAAAATTGATATTATCCATTCAGAACTGGAAGCTATTTCCAATTTCTTAGGATTCTGGTATACCTATTTTTTATGATTCTGTCTTGCCTGTACTGTATGTCCTTTTTTTTTTTTTTTTTTTAAATTAGGATGAAATTGCTAACAAAACACTGGGCAACATTATTATTATTATTATTTTCACTTTAAAAAATCTCTGAAAACATATTTGTTTCAATTAGCTTTCAATACTTCATCAAATACACAATAATAATCACACACCCCCTCCTCCTCCCTCTTTTTTTATAGTATTTTTTCCTCTGCGACCCATTATAATATTACAAAATCAATTACTTACTCACCCCCTTCCCTTTCCCCCCTTACTTACATAGGGAGTTTGATGGCACAACCTCTTCTTTTAGTAAGACTTTTTTTTTAAATATAAATTCTTTGTTCTATTGTTTATGTACCAATTTGTGTAACTTTTATTCCTTTTTAATTTATTTTCTAGTCTCTTTTATTTTATATTACTTTTTGTAAACCGTTGATAAAATGTACATTTTAAAAACGGTATATAAATACTTTTAAATAATTAAATAAAATAACTACATGTGCATTGGACCCTTGTCCACTGTGACTTGTAAAGTCAGCTAAACCTTTTTCAATTGATTTGCTGACTCTTTTAGTTAATACATCTCTAAAGGAAGATTTGCTTCCTGGTTCTTTGAAAGAAGCTGTCCCAATTACTGCCAAATATCTAATATACCATTTTTAGGTAAACTTCTAGAATGTTCTATTGCATTAGAATTGTTATCATTTCTTGAAGATAATAACATCATAGTCTGTCTGCAAGATGGTTTCTATCATGGTCATAGTACTGAGAAGGACCAGGTGACCTTGATGGATGACTTGTGACTCCATGTAGCTCAGGGAATCAACAGAGTGTTAGTGCTGCTTGACCTCTCAGTAGCATTCAGCACTGTTGATCATGGAATACCCAGCAGGCACCTCTCTGAGATAGAGATAGCAGGCATTACTTTCAATTGTTTTTCATTCTTTTTAATTGAATGTCAACTTAAAGTTAAATTTAGGGTATCCTTTGTCATATCCTTAGCTATTGAAGTACAGGGTGCCACAATGCTAAACTATTTCATGCATACTGTTTAACATATACATTTGACCTTTGGCAAATTTAATTTGTGATTGTGATGTATAGTTTTACATGTCTGCTAATGATATTCAGCTTCAGGTCCCACTGGGAAAGAAGCATGCCGCTGCCCTGGAGAAGTTGACTAACTACTTACCAAAGTGTATGAACAAATGTATATAAATAACTCTGTTTAAATACTATAAATATTGAGGTTTTGAGTGTGCGTAAACCAACCATGGGCAATAAGAGCCCACAATTGTTGTTGAGGGAATGCCATTCCCAAGTATGCATCCTTAGAATTATTGTTGATGAAAAAGCTAACCATGTCCTCTCCGATTTGCTTCTCTGATGGGAACTTCCTTTTTGAAGCTTTGTATAAGCTATCGTATATGTTCTTTTCTTTCAAAGGAAGACCTAGCCACAGTTTTTCATTCAATTATTTTGCCTTGGTTGGACAATTGTAATGCTAAGTATATTGGTCTTCCTCAGAAAGCCATTCCAAAATTACAACATATTCACAGTGCTACAGCACATATAGGCCTGGATTTATCAAAATGCACTAAATATCACATGCGATAGGAAAAGGGGAGTGTTTTATGGTAATAGGCAGTTTATTATAATTTGTGCTAATACCAATGCGAAGCGCTAAGATAGTGAAAATTGTGATAACTTTTTTGCATTTTGCGATAAGTGCCAGAATTGTTGTATTTCCTATATACAACCACTGGAGAGCCAGCCTAGCTGTCAGGGCCCTTCTACAACCACAGGGGGGGAGAGAGAGAGACTAGCCATAATGCCTCATCCTAGGTAGGTATTTATATCTCTATAGGAGGCCCACCTAGTAACTCGAGGTGAGATTTAGGTATTAGTGTAGGGGTTAAGGGCCACTTTGACATTCAAAGTAAGACGTACGAACAGAACAGTGCTCTCTTGTGAAGATTTGATGACCTTCTAAGTGAGAAAACTCACCCAAAGATGAGATTTTTGCAATGTTCTCTCAAAAGCCGTGCGATATGGCTTCACAAAACTGTGAGCCCAGCCCACTTGGCCCCAAACTCCTCCTATTTTTCTCATTTGCATTGCACCATGCATTATGGTGCTTTCGCATGCGTTAAAGGTGCTTATCGCATGAGAAAATGCCATACAGCACTTTGATAAATGACCCCCATAGTGTTGTGATTCAAATTTAGTCATCATGTCACCCCTGCATTGAAGGAGATGTATTGGCTCCCTGTCAATGCTCAGATTCATTTAAAAATGTTAATTCTAGCCTTCAAAGTGTTACATAATTCAGCATCCTAGTATTTGGCAATTTGACTCTCTCATTAAGTTCCATCTAAGTCTCTCTAATCTAATCAAGAATTGCATCTTAGCCTCTCTCCACCATCCTCTGTAAAACTAAAAGGAACTTAGAAAATGGCTGTTTTCCTGTTTAGTCCATACTCCATAGAATGTTCTTCCAGTTGAAACAGGGAGAAGGGAAAATTATTTGAAATTTAGCAAGTCTGTGAAAACAAGGCTGTTTCTGGCTGCTTTTGGTATGTAAATGCTATTATAGTAATACAGTAACATAGTAATGAAGGCAGAAAAAGACCAAAATGGTCCATCTAGTCTGTCCAGCAAGCTTCCCAAGGCAGTCACTGCTGCTCCATGCAGGTTACCCCCACATTTCTCTTAAGGGTAGTAACTGCCGCTCCATGCCGGTTAAGTTTTTTATTTATTCCCATCCTCTAGCCTTTTAGGGATCCACAGTATTTATCCCATGCCCCTTTGAAAGCCTACACAGTTTTATAGAAACATAGAAATGACTGCAGAAGAAGACCAATCGGTCCATCCAGTCTGCCCAGCAAGCTTCACACTTCTTTTTTCTCATACTTATCTGATTCTCTTGGCTCTTAGTAACCTTAGGTTCTATTTCCCTTTCACCCCCACTATTAATGTAGAGAGCAGTGATGGAGCTGCTTCCAAGTGAAATGTTAAGTTTGATTAGTTGGGTAAGCAGCAGCATAGCTCTCTGCCGTTGAAGCAGAGATATGCGTGAAGTATTAGTTTTTCTTCTCCCCTGCTGTTGAAGCAGGGAGCTATGCTGGATATGCATTGAAAGTGAAGTATGCCTTGAAAGTCACATTAACTATCATCAAATATTGAAAAGCCTAATAATTGGTAATTGAATAAGCCTAATAATTGGTAATACCTATAGCCCATGAACCCATCCCTGTTTGTTTGTTTTTTTTTGTTTGTTTTTCTTTTTTTAATTGGGAGATGGCAGCCCTCCATCCTTCTGCTCCGTGAAGGTGGAACACCAACCACTGGCACTGGCATCCCGCTTCGTGAATGCCTCTGTGGCTCTGCCGCTCCGTGCAGTGTTTTGCTGCCTGCTCTTTATACGTGTCCTCTAGACCTGATGGATCCACAGTGTTTATCCCACGCCCCTTTGAAGTGCTTCACAGTTTTGGACTTCACCACTTCCTCCGGAAGGGCATTCCAAGCATCCACCACTCTCTCCGTGAAGAAATACTTCCTGACATTGGTTCTTAGTCTTCCTCCTTGGAGCCTCAGCTCGTGACCTCTGGTTCTGTTGATTTTTTTCTGACTGAAAAGGTTTGTCGTTGTCTTTGGATCGTTAAAGTTTTTCAAGTATCTGAAAGTCTGAATCATATCACCCCTGCTCCTTCTTTCCTCCAGGGTGTACATATTTAGATTCTTCAATCTCTCCTCGTATGACATCCGATGAAGACCCTCCACCTTTCTGGTCGCCCTTCTCTATACCGCTTCAATCTTGTCTCTGTCTCTTTGTAGATACGGTCTCCAGAACTGAACACAGTACTCCAGGTGAGGCCTCACCAAGGACCTGTACAAGGGGATAATCACTTCCCTTTTCTTACTTGATATTCCTCTCTCTATGCAGCCCAGCATTCTTCTGGCTTTTGCTATCGCCTTGTCGCATTGTTTTGCAGACTTCATATCATTAGACACTATAACCCCAAGGTCTCTCTCCTACTCCGTGCACATCAGCCTTCCCCCCCCCCCCCCCCCCCCCCCCCCCCCCCCCCCCCCCCCCCCCCATTGAATACAGTTCATTCGGATTTCCACTCCCCATATGCATGACTTTGCACTTCTTGGCATTGAATCTCAGCTGCCATATCTTCGACCACTCTTCCAGTTTCCTTAAATCCCGTCTCATTCTCTCCACTCCTTCCGGCATGTCCACTCTGTTGCAGATCTTAGTGTCGTCCGCAAAAAGACAAGTCTTACCTTCTATCCCGTCCACAATGTCGCTCACAAAGATATTGAACAGGACCGGTCCCAACACCAATCCTTGCGGTACACTACTTAAAACCGCTTTCTCTTCAGAGAAAGTTCCATTTACCATCACACATTATCTTCTGTCCGTCAACCAGTTTGCAATCCAGGTCACCAACTCGGCACTCACTCCTAAGCTTCTCGTTTTATTCACCAGTCTCCTATGCAGAACCGTATCAAAAGCTTTGCTGAAATCTAAGTAGATGACATCGAGTGCTCTTCCTCGATCCAATTCCTTGGTTACCCAGTCAAAAAGGTCAATCAGATTTGTCTGACAGGATCTTCCCCTGGTAAATCCATGCTGCCTCAGGTCCAGTAATTCTCCGGACTGTAGATAGTTCACTATTCTCACTTTCAACAGTGACTCCATTACTTTTCCCACCACCGAAGTGAGGCTAACCGGTCTGTAGTTACCAGCCTCCTCTCTGTTCCCACTCTTGTGAAGCGGGACCACCACCGCCCTTCTCCAATCACTTGGCACCACTCTAGGGATCTATTGAACAGGTCATACATCGGACCTGCCAGCACATCTCTGAGCTCCCTCAGTATCCTTGGATGAATCCCATCAGGTCCCATGGCTTTGTCCACTTTCAGATTCTTTAGCTCTTCCCATACATTTTCTACTGTAAAATGGTTTTCGTCTGTTCCACTTCCTTCCAGTTTCTTGTTGTTGGTCCTTCTCCAAGGTTTTCTTTGGTGAACACAGAACTGAAGTATTCGTTTAATATATCTGCAATTTCTTCGTCTTTCTCCAAGCATTGATCATTTCCACCTTTCAATTTCACTATACCGCTTTGAACTTTTTGAACTTTTCTCTTTTCTTAACCACTTCCTCTGGAAGGGCATTCCAGGCATCCACCACTCTCTCAGTGAAGAAATATTTCATGACATTGGTTCTAAGTCTTCCTCCCTGGAGTTTCAAATCGTGACCCCTAGTTCTACTAAATTGTTTCCGAAGGAAAAGGTTTGTTGAGAACCATGGATCATTAAAACCTTTCAAGTGTCTGAAGGTCTTTATCATATCACCCCTCTTCCTCCTCTTCTCCAGGGTATACATATTCAGGTTCTTCAACCTCTCCTCATAAGTTATTCGATGGAGGCCACCCATCATTTTGGTCATCCTTCTCTGGACTGCCTCCATCCTGTCTCTGTCTCCTTTGAGATACGGTCTTCAGAATTGAACACAGTACTCCAGATGAGGCCTCACCAAGGACCTGTACAAGGGGATTATCATTTCCCTTTTCTTACTAGATATTCCTCTCTCTATGCAGCCTAGCATTCTTCTGGCTTTGGCTATCACCGTGTCACACTGCTTCGTCGACTTCAGGTTGTTAGACACTATCACCCCAAGGTCTCTCTCCTGCTCCATGCACATCAGCCCTTCACCCCCCAATACATATAGTTCTTTCAGATTACCACACCCCAGATGCATGACTCTGCATTTCTTGGCATTGAATCCCAGCTGGCATATCTTCAACCACTCTTTCAGCTTCCTTAAATCCCATATAGTTCTCTGTACTCCTTCCGGCATGTCCACTCTGTTGCAGATCTTAGTATCATCTGCAAATAGAAAAACTTGATCTTCTATCCTTTCCGCAATGTCGCTCACGAAGATGTTGAACAGAACCAGTCCCAACACCGATCCCTGTGGCACTCAACACCATTCTTTCTTCAGAGTACGTTCCATTTACCATCAACCGTTGTCTTCTATCCATCAACCAGTTTGTAATCCATGCCAACACCTTGGAGCTGACTCACAAGCTTCTCATTTTGTTGATGAGTCTTCTTTGTGGGAACATATCAAAAACTTTACTAAAATCCAAGTAAATTACATCGAGATATGCTATCTGGTCTATAAATATATAGCCTTCTGAGTCAATTTATGGCTAGTGTATTTAGGGATATATTTTTATTCTGGTTGCCTAGGGCCTTAAACTGCTTGACACTTTGGGCTTGTCTTGTCACTGTCTTTTTTTTTTTTTTTTTACTGGTAATTTGATATTATTAAGCTGATAACATTCTGGGATCCATCACAACTGGGTATTAGTGTAGTAGACTGAACACATAACCCCCATCCTAAAGGACCTGCACTGGCTTCCCATACCATACCGCATTAAATATAAAACCCTCACCATCCTGCACAACGCCCTTCATAAAAACAACCCCGCCTGGCTTAAAAACATGCCTCACTTCCGTACCTCTAACCGTCCTACTAGAAATGCCCTCGCAGGCACCCTACACACCCCACCTCTCAAAACCGCACACCTCTCCAACACGAGAGAAAGAGCGTTTACCATAGCTGGCCCCACCCTTTGGAACTCACTTCCCCATTACCTTCGACTTGAGCCCTCCTTACAGTCTTTCAAAAAAGGCATCAAGACCTGGCTGTTCAGGCAAGCCTACCCAGAAGCCAATCAAACCTAGCCCACTCCCTACCCCTTCCATCACCGTCCTCCCCCCCTTCACCCCCCAGCCTCCCCTTACCTCCCTAGCCCACCCTCCCTGCCCCCCTATCTCCCCCTCCCACCTCTTCCTTCTTCTTCCGCCTCCCTCTCCCCTCCCCCTTCAATCAATTAATCATACAACTGATCTATTGTAAATGAATACTTCGCCTTAATTTATAATTTTAAAACAGTTACAATTATGTTCCTTTTATTATATTTATCAAGTTGTTTGTTCCTCTCTCTCCTTCTGCCCTATTCTTTCTTGCTGCTCTTCCCCTGCCCACCTCTCACCTTTTTCTTGCCTGCTCCCCTTCTCCCCTACCCTTGTTCATTGTATTTTCTACCTGCTTCAGTTTTTTGTAAACCGGCATGATATGCCCTATGAATGTCGGTATATTAAAAGTTAAATAAATAAATAAATAAATAAATAAATAAATAAATATGTAATTCTGTGTTACGATTGTTCATTGTCTGTTATGAATATTCCCAAAATATGTCATTCTTTTTTTTGGTTTGTTTGTCTGATTCTATTCCATGTTGTTTTTATTGCAACTAAGCATGAAACAACACATCTTTAAAAGTAAAGGAAGGCTATGCAAAGCTCATGGTTCTCAGGAGATTAAAACCACTATTAATACCTACAAACTTTTGATCAGTGCTACAAGCTTTAATATTCGCTAGCACGAATTAATGTAACACCCTATTACTAGGTCTACCATACACAATGCTAAGACCACTCCAAATACTACAGAACACTGCAGCAAGAATTCTGACTTATAAAAGAAAAAAAGACCACATTACGAAAACCCTGGCTGAATTACACTGGTTACCCATTGAGCACAGAATACAGTACAAAACACTATGCACTATACACACATTAATACATAACAAAAAAGCAGAATGACTGAATACAGCACTTCGTGTACATGTCCCTCATAGAAACCTGAGATCAGCCAACAAAGCACTCCTAACTGTACCTTCCGTCAGAACATCAAAACTGAACCAAGTAAGAGAAAGGGCATTATCAATAGCAGGACCTATACTATGGAACACCATGCCTCTAGAGATCAGATTACAAAGAGACATCAAAACTTTTCAAAAAAGTTTAAAAACCTGGCTCTTTAAACAAGCTTAACATAAAGAGAATGGAGAATAGAAAACAGAAAGAAGAAGGGAGTGGGCAGTAGAACATCCACGCACAGCACCTAACCCAATATGTGCGTATTTTTTTATTTTATCTCACTACTAAAAGAAATATTCAGTTTTTAAAATTATACTTGTTATTAAATATGATACAGGTATAAAAGGACAAGATTTATCACATTCACCAAATAGTATTTATCACAAAATTATGTAACTGAACATTTATGGCACCTGTTTAGATTATATGGTTCTATACACTTATTCAACATTAATTTATGTGCCTTACTGTAAACCGTTGTGATGGTACTTAACTTAACGATGGTATAGAAACGTTTTTAAATAAATAAATTTATTTACTTGAAAATTTGTTATCCCTATCTGCTTATTCTAGATAGGTCAATCACCAACCCAACCTCTGTTTCCTTCTATATCAACATCAACAACCCACCATCAAGGAAACTCCCTGATACGTGGAAATGTGTAGTTGCTATATCCGAGGGAACCCTTTTTGCAGCCCTCTTTCAATAGCTCCTGGCTTTATTCTTCAATATTTTGTTTTCTTATTTTTTGTTTCTAATGCAACCATATATTGCTTATTCAACAGTGAACCGTGTCTGTCCAGTTTTTTAAAATAAATGTCCTCCCCCTGGCGATCAACCCGACCTGCTTCAGCGTTCCTGCTCCTTATTTAAAGACTTATCGGTCCTGCCTGAACTCCTGTGTTTTTGTGAGGTTGAAACCTCCCGAGGGCTCCTGCTCACCTGCCCACCCAGAAAAATTTTGAGGCCAGGATCCCTAGGCTTGGCCTAGGCTGGAACCTGGACCCAGGCCTAACACTGCGACTTGACCTGGAGATTGGGACCTGATGCCAAGGCCTTGGCCTAGATCCAGGAACGATGTCATAACCTAGTTCGAAGGCCAGGTCCTGATGCCAGGGCCTAGGCTCGGACCCAGGCCCAATGCCACGACTCAGCCTTGAGGCTTGGCCCCAATGCCAGGGCCTAGGACTAGACCTAGATCCAATGCTGGGACTGGCCTGGAGGCCAGGTCCCAACACCTGGGCCTTGGCTTTGGGTCAGGCCCAGGTCTGGAGCCCAGACTCAGGCCCAGGCCCGGAGCCCAGACGTCACCGCTGCTCCCTCATTATTCTCCTCTTTCTTATGATGCCGTCCACTGGGGTTGCACCGGATTTAATAAATTCCAGTGCATTCATCCCAATGGATGGCACCATTCTGATATACAGCATTGCCATACAATTGTTCTTCATCAAAATGGCTCCAGCCGCTGAGTTAATGCACCAGACTTAATTAACTCTGGCACAACACTAGCAGACAGCATCAGAAGAAAGAAGAGGATGATGAAGGAGCAGTGGCGAGGCCTGGGCTCCAGGCCTAGGCCTGACCTGAGGCCCAGGCCCAGACATCAGGACCTGGGCTCCAGGCTAGATTGTGGCATCAGGCCGGGGTCTGGGCTCCAGCCTAGGCCCAGATTTCAGGACCAGAGGCCTTGCCATCAGATACACCCAACGGATCAGGTAAGAAACCCTGGTGATGCTCTGGTGCCTATGCTATGGTCCCAACTTTGTGCCTCGGCCTATGTCTTAAGCGAGGCACCAGCTTTGGACCTAGACTTAGCCCAGTGTATTAATTTCAAATGAATACAAAGAGTAAGGTTGTTTCATTCGGGGGGGGGGAGGGCACTGATTCGGTTCTGAGGACCCAAATGAAATGAATTGCTCTTATTCTTCACCGTTTTTAAAATTTGTTTGAAACAAATGCACATCCCTAATATGTGTGCAGTCACCTCATGCCTCTTGAAAGTCAACCAAAAGACAATATTCTAAGGGGTAGATTTTCAAAAAACGCGAATAGGCGTACTAAAATCCTGGATCGGCGCGCGCAAGGCTATGAATTCTCTATAGCTGGCGCGCGCCGAGCCGCGCTGCCTACCCCCGTTCCCTCCAAGGCCACTCCGAAATCGGAGCGGCCTTGGAGGGAATCCTCTAACGCCCTCCCCTCATCTTCCCCTCCCTTCCTCTATCTAACCCACCCGCCCGGCGCTGTCTACACCCCCCCCTTACCTTTCTCTGGGGATTTACGCCTCCCGGAGGGAGAAGTAAATCCCCGCACGCCAGCGGGCCTCTTGCGCACCGGGCCGCAACCTGGGGGCGGGTACGGAGGGCGCGGCCACGCCCCTGGACCGCCCCGGGCCGTAGCCACGCCCCCGTACCCGCCCCCAAAACGCTGCCGACACGCTCCCGAAACACCGCGACGACCGGGCCCGCCCCCGACACGCCCCCCTCGGAGAACCCCGGGACTTACGCGAGTCCCGGGGCTCTACGCGTGCCGGTAGGCCTATGTAAAATAGGCTCACCGGCGCGCAGGGCCCTGCTCGCCTAAATCCGCCCGGTTTTGGGCGGATTTAGGCGAGCAGGGCTCTGAAAATCCGCCCCTAAGTGAGAGGAAGAGACAAATGTTGTTTATATCAACTAGTGATAAGTAGAAACAGAAGGTATGATTGTGATATGGCCTATGGATAATGGGATAAAATATTTGTAGATCCTTGAAGAGGAGCTTAACCACTCAAATGATAGACAAGGATCAATATTAAAAGTAGCTCATTTGGATTCAAATGGACTTTTTTTTTTTTCATTATGACTATGTATTGTGTGTGATTATAATCACTTTGCCATAAAAAGTTAACTCTCTTTGAAAGGGATCAGTCTGAACATCACAGTGATTTATGCAAAAGTCTCTGCATAGAAATAAAGGTTACCAAAAAAATAAATATAAGGTGCTACCTTTTTATTGGATTAAATTAATATATTTCTTGACAAGCTTTTGGGAATTGATTCTCCTTTCCTCAGATGTGAAAACAGAATGAGCAAAAGATGTGAAAGGAAGAAGGAGAAGTTAAGAGTGAGGGTTGAAGGTGGGAGAGTCATCAGAAAATACCAAGCAATGGAAATGTATGACTGGTAGCTAGAGGTAAAGAAAATTCAAGTCTTTGAGTTTTTCTACTCAGTTTCCTGTGTCTCTGAATGTAGAGTAATACAGATCTCATGTTACAGTGCTTGTCCGCCTGTGCGGGTTGGAGGCATGTGAAATATACAAGCACTAAGTTCCATATTCATGGATGCAATGGAAAACAGCAGAGATACGAAGCTAATATTGTGATGTTGGATGCACACACATTTTTCCATCGTTTCAGTTTCCTCATGAGGTATTTCCTATTATAAGCAGAATTATATCTGATGGTTTCTTGGGAGCAGAATTAATATATTCAGCTGGGAGGATATCTGGGGGGCTGCCAAGGTATCCATTAGCGTCAGAGTTTTAAATCTCAGTTTATCCAAAAATCTAAATTAAGTGGCTTCATAGGCCAAATGCATGCAAGTATATCCGCTGAATATTTAGTGTGGATATCCGGAAAATCAGGCCTGTTTGAGCTTAATGACCAAAGTTGCATACCCTTGCCTTACATTTTTTTCAACTCAGTAGTTTCCATCTAATCCTTTGTAATTCTAGCTCAAGCGTTGGGATCTGGTTCCATGAAGCTTCATTCGCAACTACCTAGGGATTTTCATTGCAATGGTGGTCCTGGGCTGGGGTCCATAAACCAGGGCTCCCTTCAGAGCCCTGCAATCACAAGCACTGAATCCAGCCATCACCCTTAAGCAATGATTGACTACCTCCCCCCACAGGTGGGCTATGATTGCTGTCTCTACAGCATCCCCATCTCCAGCTGATCTGGGTATTGAACTGGGATCATTCCACTTGGCAGTTCACAGCACTTGCCTCTGGACAAGCTCTGCCCTAATTTGTAAAGAAAAGGAAATTTTTTTTTGAAGTCACCTACTCTATGCACATGTTTTTGTTCACTACTAGAACTTTTAAAAAACATCACCCCTAATTTACAAAGCTTTTCCCCTGTAGACACAAAATGGGAAAAAATCTTTAGTAAATCTGGACCACCAAATAGAAGTTTATTACAGCCATGATCACTTCTAAGGAACTGGGGAAAGGACTGCTGTGACCAATGAGCTTGTCAAGAGAGGCAGAAGAAAGTTGAAGAGCTAATGCTCTATATGTGATATAATGATTCCGAAACCTGACCTCCTGACCCCACAGCCAGTTGGTTTTTTCAAGAGATCTGACTGCAATGAATACGCATTGGGTCTCAAAGAATGCAGATCTATCTCATGTTTATTCATTGTGAATATTCTGACCAGGCAGCCCCCTGTTTAAGACCAGGCAGCCCCCTGTTTAAGACCAGGCAGCCCCCAAATCTGTCCAGGGTCACTGGACAGATTTGGGGGCTGCCTGGTCTTAAACAGGAGAATCAGTGGATTTGTAAGCTCTTAAAGCCTCAACATGATGTTCCTCATTGTCCGGGTTAACAATTAAACCATATGATCCCTTAGAGCAGGAAGTCCATTCAAAACCCTAGCTCTTGAAGGCCACAGGTAGGTCCACTTTTCAAGATAACTAAAATATCTAAGCTGATCATAAACTTGTTCCACTCAGTGGCATACCTAGAGTATTTGGCACCTGGGGCAGATACTTCTTTGGTATCTCCCCCCCTCCCCCCCCCTCCAATATATAATTTTCAAATTTCTTAAACATTGATACAATATTTCAAAACAGCAGACACATTAAATAACACCCAGTAAATAAAACTAATAAGGATTTTAAAAATCCCTCACTCTCTCCATACCTGTCACCATGAGATTGTCGTGAACTGGGGGTACACAGAGACACAAACAAACTGTGCTCTCTCTGACACACACACACACATACACGCTTAGGGCCGGATTTTAAAAGCCCTGCGCGCGTCAATCCGGCCGGATTGACGCGCGCAGGGCACTCGCGAGCCGGCGCGCCTATTTTGCATAGGCCGCTGGCACGCGCATAGCCCCGGGACGCACGAAAGTCCCGGGGCTTCGTAAAAGGGGCGGGAGGGGGCGTGTCAGGGGGGTCAGGGGGTGGTTCGGGTGGGACCGGGGGCGTGGCGCCGGCCCGGGGGCATGGTCGAGGCCTCTGGACCAGCCCCCGGGTTGGGTGATGGCGCTCCAGCAGTCCGCTGGCGCGCGCAGATTTACGCCTGCTTCCAGCAGGCGTAAATCTACCAACCTACCAACAAAGGTGGGGGGGTTTAGATAGGGCCGAGGGGGTGGGTTAGGTAGGGGAAGGGAGGGGAAGGTGAGGGGAGGCGGAAGGAAAGTTCCCTCCTAGGCCGCTCCGATTTTAGAGCAGCCTCGGAAGGAACAGGCAGCGTGCGCCGGGCTCGGCACGTGCAGGTTGCACAAATGTGCACCCCCTTGCGCGCGCCGACTCCGGATTTTATAAGATACGCGCGGCTACGCGCGTATCTTATAAAATCCAGCGTACTTTTGTTCGCCCCTGGTGCACGAACAAAAGTACGCGTGCGCGTAAATTTATAAAATCTACCCCTTAGTGAGAGATAGAAGGAGCTTGACTTTTTGTGTGTGTGAAACAGACAGACACACACGCTTCTTCCTTCTCTCTCTCACACATACACGCTTCCTCTGTTTCTCTCTCACACGATTCCTGTCTCACCCACACACACACACATGTGCTTCCTCTCTCTTAACCCCATCTCCACCCCCGCATACAGGCACCCTCTCATACACACACACAGGCACCCTCTCACACATACACACACCCACAGGCACACACACACACTCACACTTCTATACACTCACTGTTTCATACACACACGCATCATCATACACACACACTCACACCCACACACCCTCATACACACCCCCCAACACCCACACACACACACTCACACCCACACACATCCTCATTCACACACACACCCCTCATACCCATCCTCTCATATACACACCAACACCCCTCCTCATACACTTTCTCTTACTCTCACAGGGCCACTCTCTCCCTTCTTTGGCCACTGGTGGCACTGCAGGGTCACATCTTCTGTTGCCAGCTCCCGGAACGCCAGCGGCAACACTGGGACTCTTCTTTGCCCCGCACTGGCTCCAGGAAATAGCGGCAGCGCCGCTGGCCTCTGCCACCCTAGGTCCTTGCTTTTGCTGGTGGGGTTTCCCCTGCCATGTCACTGTTCTGCACTGTCACAGGACCTTCCTGACGACAGCAATGGCATCCCTTCCCCTGTTGCTTCCAGGGGCGGACCGCCCCCCCTCACCCCAGCCTCTGGTTCCACTGCATGCAAATCATGCATATTCATCACTGATATCCCACAATCCAGATTTGTTTGACATGTTTGCAGTCACCTCTCTCTGGTACTTAGTTGCTATGTACCCAGTTTTACTGATTTCCACCTCCTTCCTCTGCCGCCTCCTCCCTTTCCCTTTTTTCCCCTCCCTGCCTAATCCCTTGTCATCATTTTATTGTGTTTTCCTCCTTTCAGTTCAATGTAAACCGGCATGATGTGCCTTACGAATGTCGGTAAAGAAAAGCCTATAAATAAATAAATGTACAAGTGAAAGGGTATTTTAAATATATAATTTATTTAGTAGAAAGGGCAATTCTTCATAGAAGAGCTCTGCACATTTATTGGAATCTGATATTTGTTCTTATTTGCTATTACATTTTTTTTTTTTGCTTTGAAAACACGTGCATACATTTTTAGAAAATAAAACATTGAAAAACATTGTGCGCTGTTAAATGTATTATGTTTGAATATTCCCTCCTCAAACATGAGTATCCTTGATTCTTCCTTCCAAAGGAGCCTGTAGCAGCTCTAGCTATGAACTTTCTCCCAACCACCTATGCAAATTACCTTCACCCTAGTTCAAAGGCATTTCTGCAGGTAAAATATTGCTTTATGTGCAGGTATGGTCATTTTCAAAATTGCCCGACCAGTATGCGGGTTATCTTATGCATGTATGTCATGTATACGTGGAAGTTTATCCAGCCAGAGCAGAGGCATTCCCGGGGTGGAGTTAGGGGAAGGGGTTACATTTCTGCGCAAACTTGTGTATTTTCAAAGGATGTGGGTACATTTTCCTGAGAAATTAGAAGGTGTAATTGTATGCAGGTAAATTTGGTGCAACGTATTTGTGCATTTGATTTCAAATTTAGATGGGCTGTTACCGGATTCTTTGTAACAGTCCTCCCAAATCGGAAATAAAATAAATGCATAAGTTAAACCAGTTTTGAAAGCAAACTTATGTCATAGGTTCACTTTAAAAATGATCCCACCAAATCTACCCACACACAAATATACCTGCTAATTTGTGCACAGGGTTTTGCAGGAAAATTTACCTGCATACTTTTTTAAAATGCAGAAGTATGCATGGAAATGTAAACCCCTTGCCTTAATCCCACTCCTGGGAATGCCTCTTCTGTCTGGCTAAATTTACAAACATATATGACATTCATACATTAGTGTAACCCCCTGTTGGCATACATGAAATAAAAGGGACTCTGATGCTGGGTTTCTGAGCCTGACACCAGTCTCTGTGCGTTCAAAGTCACAAGAATTGTCAAACAAATGGTGTAGTGGATCTGGCTTAGAGGCAAGGTTGTATTTCTTCACACTAGATAGGGAAAGTACCAGTTTTTCCCTTTCCTCTCTGTGATCATCTCACTGCAATCCTAACAATAGCAATGCCTCCATCTTCCCTTCTTTTGACTGACAGACTCACCCTTAGAACCCATGTTCTGGACTTAAGTAGTACAGACTTATTAAAAAGAAAAAAAACCTTCCAAAATAGAAACTTTTAATTTTCTGGGTTACCAGCAGTCAATATCACAAGAATGAAAAAAAATCACAAAAATCACAGCAGAGATAAACAGTGCAGCAAAAGCAAATACTCTTTACACTCCTTCCTGCAGTAACTGTTCATGCATATTGTAATCAAATTCTTACTCCTCAATAATGTCAGTCCCTTCTTCAATATAATAATCTCCATGAGACTCTCATCCTCTTGCAAGTTCTTCTCTCCAGCAATACCTCTCAGGAAACTTCTTTAGCAGTTGCCTCAAGTACATTGTGGTCCATAAGCCTCTCGGCTTGCCACTGGGTACTTCCTGGGAGACTATTGATTACACATTGACTTCAATGGTGGTATGGCCCTGCTGGACTGGGTAGACCGACAGATTCACTAGGAGTCACAGCTCAAGGACTGGAATCACCTCAAGAATTCTTTTTCACTTCCACTCAGAGCACCACCTTATATTGTAATTGGGTACAGTCCCCCTAGAGGTTCCCTCTCGCACCTTTACTTAAAGAGGCACTCTAAGAAACATTTCCCTACGTTCTGTCATAGGAAAATTGCCATTTAACCAAAGCTTGAACATAAGTGACAAAAATTCAGATTGAACCAAGAGTATGTTTCTGGCGGCCTGAGTTTGGGCCACATAAGTTTACCCACATATCAGTTGGATGCTTTTATGAAAGCTCATTTTCATGGGCAAAACATTGTTTTACATCAGAAATGCCTCTTGAAAGTGACCCTCAAAAGGGTAAATTTTCAACAAGGCACCTAATGGTTAAACTACATGTGTACTGTTCAGCTGCCCCATAAACCAACCTGCTTTTCAAACATAAGATACCCACATTCGGGCCGATGCATTAAAGTGTGTTCAGGCCGAGCGCACTGTTAGCCCCCGTTTGGACACGCTATTTTTACCCCTTATAAAGGAAGGGGTAATAGCGCATGGAAAACGCGTGTCCAACCCCTCCAAAACTAATAACGCCCGCAACATGCAAATGAATGTTGATGGGCCTATTAGTTATTCCCGCGCGATTCAGAAAGTAAAATGTGCAAGCAAGCCGCACATTTTCCTCTCAGAAATTAACGCCTACCCAAAGGCAAGCGTTAATTTCAGCAGGCACCAGGAAAGTGTACAGAAAAACAGAAAAAACTGCTTTTCTGTACACCCTCTGACTTAATATCATAGCGATATTAAGTCGGAGGCCCCAAAAAAAAAAAAGAAAAAATTTAAAATAAAAAATAAAAAAAATGTAAAATCTGCCCGTGACCTGCGGGTTGGAAGATGGACACTCAATTATGCCAGCGTCCGTTTTCCGAACCCATGGCTGTCAGCGAGTTTGAGAACCGACGCCGGTAAAATTGAGCGTCAGCTGTCAGCGGGTTTGACAGCCCTGTGACAGCCGCCGCTTCTGTCAAAAAGGAGGCGCTAGGGACACGCTAGTGTCCCTAGCGCCTCCTTTTACCATGGGCCCTCATTTGCATAATTTTCTTTACTGTATCGTGCGCTGGGAGAGTGGGCACTCGCCCACTCTCCCGTGAAGTTTTCTGTATCGGTCCGATAGTTAGTGTTGTAAATTGGGTAGCTCTGCAGGTAACAAGTGCACTTGTGATTGGAGTTATCTCAAATGAGAGTGCAAAGTATGTCCATTAGCAGTATGCATGTGTTTTGGAAGAATAAATGCATGTATTTAGTTATCTCCCCTGGCCAAGTAATGCCCCCAAAATACCTCTTTTTTTTTTTTTTCATCATAGCTGAATGTATGTGAATAGTTTCTGGTAACTAAAAATCCACTTAGAAAGATGGGGACATTCTATCCACGAAGACCCTGACAATGGGGCTAATGCAATTAGGGATGTGAATCGTTTTTCAACGATTAAAATTATCGTCCGATAATGTTTATATCGTCTTAAATCGTTATAGAACACGATACAATAGAAATTCTAACGATTTATCGTTAAAAATCGTTAAATCGTGTTAGTGCGCACTAACTCCCCGTTAGTGCGCACTAACTCGATTTAGTGCACACTAACTGAAAATGATACAAATAAACACTTTCCAGGTCACTGAAGGTCAGTTAGGAATGAATATGTGTTCCTATTGGCTGGCTGCCCTCTTATCTATTGATGTTACCACTGAGGTGATGGTTGGGGGGATGGGAAATGGAACTGGAAACTAACGAACACCAACAGAAAATGAAACAAAGTGTTCACACTTCCCAGGTCAGTAAAGGTCACTTAGGAATGAATATGTATGTATGTATTCCTATTGGCTGGCTGTGCTCTTATCTATTGATGTTACCAATATGGTTGGGGGGATGTGAAATGGAAACAGTTGGAAGCTTGACAAAAAAGTAATGTAATGATCAGCACTCACGTGACTAGAACTTGTTTGTTTATTATTTTTGTTAGCAGGCACCTGAAATGCTAGTGCATGTTGAATTTGCCAATCACTGTGCATTTTAGAAAGGTGGTCCTGGCTGGAACTGTACACAGTTCAAATATATGTAATTGATTGTTGGTAAGTGTATTTTTTAAGTAGCCACACTGGCACCAGTATGTTTACTTTTCCTCCTACTTAACTCACTAGCTCAGCTTTGTAAGAAGGGCTTCTCTGCTTGTGTGTTGTTTTTGTTTGGTGTGAGGAGAGCAGAAACATCAGATCTTTATTCAATCTACTACAGTCATCTCTTACAGTGCCCTATCCCTATTAATACCAGGAGTGTTGTGATCTTCCTGCACACAGTGCCCTAACCCTGATACCAGTCTGAGACAGCTCCCTCCCTGCATTACTAGTGAGAGGCTGGCTTCACAGACAGGGGGGAGCTGCCTGACCCTCACTCCTGACTTCCCCCATGTCCCAGCTAGTGAATGGTGTGTGGGTGAGGGGGGGGGGGGAGGATGGTGAAGTCTGAGACAGCTCCCTCCCTGCATTACTAGTGAGAAGCTGGCTTCACAGACAGGGAGGAGCTGCCTGACCCTCACTCCTGACTTCCCCCATGTCCCAGCTAGTGAATGGTGTGTGGGTGAGGGGGGGGGGGGAGGATGGGGAAGTCTGAGACAGCTCCCTCCCTGCATTACTAGTGAGAGGCTGGCTTCACAGACAGGGGGGGGCTGCCTGTCCCTCACTCCTGACTTCCCCCATGTCCCAGCTAGTGAATGGTGTGTGGGTGAGGGGGGGGGGTGGATGGTGAAGTCTGAGACAGCTCCCTCCCTGCATTACTAGTGAGAGGCTGGCTTCACAGACAGGGGGGAGCTGCCTGACCCTCACTCCTGACTTCCCCCATGTCCCAGCTAGTGAATGGTGTGTGGGTGAGGGGGGGGGGGGGGAGGATGGTGAAGTCTGAGACAGCTCCCTCCCTGCATTACTAGTGAGAGGCTGGCTTCACAGACAGGGGGGAGCTGCCTGTCCCTCACTCCTGACTTCCCCCATGTCCCAGCTAGTGAATGGTGTGTGGGTGAGGGGGGGGGGGTGGATGGTGAAGTCTGAGACAGCTCCCTCCCTGCATTACTAGTGAGAGGCTGGCTTCACAGTCAGGGGGGAGCTGCCTGACCCTCACTCCTGACTTCCCCCATGTCCCAGCTAGTGAATGGTGTGTGGGTGAGGGGGGGGGGGTGGATGGTGAAGTCTGAGACAGCTCCCTCCCTGCATTACTAGTGAGAGGCTGGCTTCACAGACAGGGGGGAGCTGCCTGACCCTCACTCCTGACTTCCCCCATGTCCCAGCTAGTGAATGGTGTGTGGGTGAGGGGGGGGGGGGAGGATGGTGAAGTCTGAGACAGCTCCCTCCCTGCATTACTAGTGAGAGGCTGGCTTCGCAGACAGGGGGGAGCTGCCTGACCCTCACTCCTGACTTCCCCCATGTCCCAGCTAGTGAATGGTGTGTGGGTGAGGGGGGGGGGGAGGATGGTGAAGTCTGAGACAGCTCCCTCCCTGCATTACTAGTGAGAGGCTGGCTTCACAGACAGGGGGGAGCTGCCTGACCCTCACTCCTGACTTCCCCCATGTCCCAGCTAGTGAATGGTGTGTGGGTGAGGGGGGGGGGGGAGGATGGTGAAGTCTGAGACAGCTCCCTCCCTGCATTACTAGTGAGAGGCTGGCTTCACAGACAGGGGGGAGCTGCCTGTCCCTCACTCCTGACTTCCCCCATGTCCCAGCTAGTGAATGGTGTGTGGGTGAGGGGGGGGGGGTGGATGGTGAAGTCTGAGACAGCTCCCTCCCTGCATTACTAGTGAGAGGCTGGCTTCACAGACAGGGGGAGCTGCCTGACCCTCACTCCTGACTTCCCCCATGTCCCAGCTAGTGAATGGTGTGTGGGTAAGGGGGGGGGGGGGGGAGGATGGTGAAGTCTGAGACAGCTCCCTCCCTGCATTACTAGTGAGAGGCTGGCTTCCCAGACAGGGGGGAGCTGCCTGACCCTCACTCCTCCGGGGTATTGTGATCTTCCTGCACACAGTGCCCTATCCCTGATACCAGGGGTGTTGTGATCTTCCTGCATGCAGTGCCCTATCCCTATTAATACCAGGAGTGTTGTGATCTTCCTGCATGCAGTGCCCTATCCCTGATATCGGGATGTGTGCAAGAAGATCACAACACCCCCGGTATCAGGAATAGGGCACTGTGTGCAGGAAGATCACAACACCCCCAGTATCAGGAATAGGGCACTGTGTGCAGGAAGATCACAACACCCCTGGTATTAGGGATAGGGCACTGTGTGCAGGAAGATCACAACACTCCTGGTATTAATAGGGATAGGGCACTGTGTGCAGGAAGATCACAATACCCCTGGTATCAGGGTTAGGGCACAAGTTCTAGTCACATTGACTGATCACATTACTTGTTTTGTCAAGCTACCAACTGTTTCCATTTCCCATCCCCCATATACTGTCAGTAGGAAACTTGGTAACATGAATAAATAAGAGGGCAGCCAATAGGAATACATATTCATTCCTAAACTGACCTTAACTGACCTGAAAAGTGTCAAATTGTATCATTTTCAGTTAGTGCGCACTAACTCCCGTTAGTGCGCACTAACTCGAGTTAGTGCGCACTAATCGGAAAAAACGATTTTTAACGATTTTTTAACTAAAAAATCGTGCCTAAGACGATTTTCTTGCCCTGCCACACGATTTCTATCGTTAAGACGATATGGAAAACGATTCACATCCCTAAATGCAATAAACTTGCACTAAGCATTTTTTCTATGTGCCTCTTATGGTCCTGCCAGTGAGAATGAGGATGGGGACCCTTCAAAATGGTAAGAAGTCTTTCTGGAGGTGTGAAAGAGGGAGGGGTTGGGAGAGGTGGGGAAGTTGCTAACTCAACAGAAAATAGTCTTCCTTGTGACCTAGGTCATATACCACATTCATCTAAGATTCACTGTAGTTCTCAAACAGGAGGCGTGGGATGGATTGGGGGAGAGGGGGACAAGATGTTTCTCTCACTTTTCTGTATTTATTTTCTGTTTTTTGTTTGTTTGTTTGTTCCCTTTCTCTCTTTCATTTCTTCTCATTTCTGTGTAGGGACATCCTAGGTCCCCACTATCCCGTTTGCTCATAGCCTAAGCCCTAGACTAGGATCTTAAGTAGGAGGTAAGAGTTTAGGACCATCCCTTGCAGGCACCTCCTGGGAGGATGCCTGGACTGGTCAGCAGCTTGCATAAAAGCAGGCAGAGCACGAGGGAAGGTGTGGCATTTTTGTAAGAAGGAACCTGGAGGATCTTGCAGAGTTTTCTCCAAATTTAGGCCCCCACAGCCTGATCCTCAGGAAAGAGGTGTATTTCTGAGCAGTATCCCTGCAGTCTGGCAGGTAGTGCCTCTGGGAGCAGAACAGAGCGTTTTCTGTGAGAGTCTGTCTTGGAAGAGTTTTGGATTTTGGTGTGGAGCCTGGTCCTCCTTCAGGAGGACGTTCCCCCTGCCTGAAAGAGGTCAGGATATGGTGCTGTGACTCTCTGCCTGCTAAACCAAGGAGGGTCAGCAGTGTCTTGCCAGTGGAGAAATGAGTTGCAGTTTTTGAGAAGAGTTTTGTTCCAATTTAGTTGGGAGGAATTTTTGCCACCAGTTGCTGCCCATAGGAAAAAAGATTTTGATTTTTTCACTTTTTGGGGTTTTACTAGCTCAGAGATCCAAGAGTAACATCGGAGAGAGAGAGATCAGGAGATCCCAGTCCCCACTCTCCATCACTGGGAGGGTTGGCTCTTGCCTGGTGCCTGCCACTTGATGGGGCAGTAATGCAGCTGCGAGCTCTGTGAGGAGAAATACATGAGGATTGCTTTTGGGAGAAAATCAAGTGGAGATTTTTTTGGTTTCTGATTGGATTGAAGATATTTTTGCTGGAACACCTCACCAGCACGTCCAGTCTCTCTTGTGAGAATACAAGGTGCCCCTAAAGCAAGGACGTTCCAATTGTGGGTACCCCAGCGCGAGAGAGAGGCCGTTCATAGTGCCACCCCTGTGAGCTGTGGGCTCCAGAAGAAATATCCTTCCCCCCCCCCCCCCCCGCTGGAGTGGCAGGGGACTGAGAGAGAAGAGAGAGCATAACAGAAAGGGAATTGTGACCCCCAGCACAACCGTGTACCCCTGCATTCAGGACATCGACTGAAAAGGCAGCTACATCTGGATAGTAGGGCATATAAAGTCTTTTAAAATAAATAAAATCCGTTTCTTGTTCTTTTCCGTACTTCTCACATTGTATTTCACAACTTTTATTATTCTTTTCTCTCTAGCCATCTCTTACTTTTTGTCTTCTTGCTCAACTTTTTTTTTCCCATTTCCTGCCACTTAACTGTCTCTCTCCCCATCCATCTCTCTGCCTCTCTTTTCTCCCCGTCCTTCCTTCACCTTTCTGCCTCCAGCTATTCCATGCAGTCCTCCACCTCCCTTATCCTTTTATCTGTGAGTGTGCCTTTCAATGTTCTCACAATCACTGCTGCCGCCGCCAGCACTGGTACCTTCTACCGCTGCAGCCGTTAACTTCCTGCCTTGGACCTCAGTTACCAATAGTTCTGCTTCTCCACAGGAGAGAGGATCTGAATGGAACCCAAGTGTTTCACTGTTCTCTCTCTGTTTTCATAGTTTGACAGAGGGCACTTACTGCTGTTTTTCCTTGATCTCAGCGATTCATACAGTTGGATCCCCAAGGCCCACTCAACAGGTCTGGTTTTTGCGGTACATCTGCAAGGATTGTGCCTGAGATCTCGTGTTTCATGTGCATTCATGGTGGACTCCCTGAAAAATGAGCCAAGCTTGCGTGGGCCTCAAGGATTGGGGTTGAGACCAATACTCTGCGTCTCCCTCAATGAGAACAGGAAGCATCATTATTCCCTGCCAGCACAAGTCGGGTTGTCTAAATGGCATTTGGATGGGGCTTAGATTAATGGTTTGAAGGAGCTCAGATCGTTGTATTGGTCAGCGCCTCTTTAAAAACTTCCGGGCTGAGTGCTGAAGCCAGTCAGAGCAGGGTGTGTTTAGTTTTTATTTTTACGGTTTAGCTTCAAGAAGCTGTGGTAGGGGCTGGCCCGCTGGCTCAGACGGAGAGTGATGCCAAGTCGAAGGTCCTCCCTGATTCGATCCCCGTGTTGAGGTGGCCTGGGATAGAGATGAGGGGGGGAGTCATGATTATCGCTTAAGTGTGACACTTAGTGTCCAGATTAGAGCCCATGGTTGCATGGCCCCTGGCAGAGGACCATCACAGAAATAATTGGACTAAACACAATTTAGGAGGGGGATATAAAATAGGAGAAATAATTCCCTTGGTGGTTGTGAATAAAGGCTCGTGGCACCCGATCCAAGCCCTGGAAGCGCAAACAAACAGGAGGAAACTGCCGGATCCCCCCCATCCCCCACCCCCATAAAAAGAAAAAATTATGGGGCCGACTGCAGTCTGTCCTCAGCAGGATTCTGTTGTTTCCACAGCTTTGTTGGATGTGTTTTTACATAACTAAAACAACATGGTGGCTTTGTGCCCAGCTATAATAGGATCAAGATTGAAATTTCCATAGTGCCATATATTTATAAAATGTGGTAAGCTAGCGATGGGTACTGCAGGATGGAATAGCATTTTCATGATATTTATGAGATTATATGCAATAATGGGCATGTTATAATCCCATTTAAGCAGTTAACATGTGATGTAATATGAGAACCCAAGCCATCATGCCAGATGTGGACTTCAGATTATTTAAAACAGTTACTTAAAAGTTACTGCCCAAGTGAGAGCGATGCCATGCTATGTGCCCAGTAAGGCATGCGTACCCCAATGTGTGTCAGGGATGGGTAGCAGAAACTGAGTAAAAATGCAGGCTAACAAAACAAATAGTGACTGACTGAAAAAGATAGCGTTAAATGAATTAGGCAGATCAGCAACTAATTCTGACAGGTTTTTTTTGTTTATGAGGAGATGTAGTAGGCGCGTCTTGGAGATTTGGCACTGGGATTAGCGTGGATATCGGAGCAATTGAGCAGCATCTTGCAAGGGCAGAGGAGGAACAGACTACCTAGAAGACCCTAAATTACCTTAAGAACATAAGAACATAAGAAACTGCCATGCTGGGTCAGACCAAGGGTCCATCAAGCCCAGCATCCTGTTTCCAACAGAGACCAAACCAGGCCACAAGAACCTGGCAAGTACCCAAACACTAAGAAGATCCAAATGCTAAATCATATCCAAATGCAGACCAAGTGCCAACATGGCAAAGTAGGGATACACTACCGGACCTAAGACCACGCCCGGAATTAGGTAGAGGCAACATAGGCAACTGCCTCTGGCTCCAAATTTCGATAAGTGCTGGAGCATTGCTAATGCTGCCACCATCTGGGCCTGCCAAGCTTTTCCTTTCTTTCTTCCAGGTTCACAGTAGGTCCTTCCCCCTAAACCAAGAACGAGGCTCATGTAGCCGGAGCCTGTGTGCTGACAGGCCCTGCAGTACTCCACCCTAGCACAGGTTTCCCTGGTAACAGGAATCCTGTGTTGGAGTAAGGGACAAAGCGCCGCAGGGAATGTCAGTACATAGGCACCGGCCGCATACAGCCCCGCACTTGGTTTAAGGGAAGGTCCTGCTGTGGTCCTGGAAGAAAGAGAAAGAAAGGGTCGGCAGGCCCGGAGGTGAGAGGGCCATGTGTTGCAAGAGGCCAAGGGAGAGGGAAAGATCTGGGCAGGGGCCCTGAACTCTCTTATTCCGGGGAGGGGGGGGGAACAATGGGGTACTCCTCTCCCTACCATGTCCCAATGATTTCTAGGGGAAGGGAGAATTCCCCCCCCCCCCCATGCTCCAATGATATTTAGGGGAGGGGGGAATCCCCCATGCTACCATGATTCCTCGTGAAAGGAGGTGATACCCCTCTTCCCATAATTTCTGGGATGCGGGGAAGAACTCCCTAACCCCTCCCCTGCCAGACCCCGTATGATTCTGGAGTCCCCACGTGCATATAGACACCTAAGTTTGTGAATCCGGACTTGCCTCAAACCTGTGATTGTGGAGAGAGGCAAATCATTCAACGCCTTTCTGATCTGCCCATCGCTTGAGCATGGTCCCTGAACGATGCCTAAGATAGCTCACAAATGCTGAAATGTGCTTGTCCGTGGATGGAAATAGGACTTCAGGGCCAGTGCATGAAGAAGAATCACATTTCCTCAGAATAGAGCCCCCTAGCAAATGCCTCAGTATCTCTGTGTAAGGTGTATTAAGACAGTGTATGGAGTTTTACTTGATTTTAAAAGTAAAGTGATATAAACTGTGAAATTGCAGCCCACAGAATATCATAAATACTTTGGGGTAGATTTTAAAAGAAGCGCGCATGGCCTACATGTGTGCGTGCTACTCAGCGCGCACACATGTATGCCCAATTTTATAACATGCGCGCGCAGGCGTGCGCATGTTATAAAATCCAGGGTTGGCGCACGCAAGGGGGTGCACCTTGCGCGCGCCAAGCCGCACTACCTTCCTCCATTCCCTCCCAGGCCACTCTGAAATCAGAGCGGCCTGGAAGGGAACTTCCTTTCCCCCCTAACCTAACCTTTCCACCCCTTCCCCTAACCTTTCCCCCCTAGCTCTACTCTAACCCCCCCCCCCCCCCCCCCCGACTCTTGTCTTACCTTTTGTGCCTGCCGGCAGCCTGCCAGCACACAATCCTCCAACACAGCGGCGATGGCCACTGTGTCAGAGGCTTCTGGCCCCGCCCCCGGACCACCCCTTTTATAAAGCCCCAGGACTTTCACTCGTCCCGGGGCTTTACGCGTGTCGCCGGGCCTTTTTAAAATAGGCCCGGTGCGCGTAAGGCCAGTTACGAACGTAAATCCTCTGAAAATCTGGCTCATTGTCTCAGATTTAAGAATCGAGCTGAAGAGAATTACAAAATTGCAAATATTTTTTTTTGTATGCATTCACTCAATTGCACAATTTCCATCACTCTCCAATGAAAATGTTGCTCAGATATGATGCAAATCTTTTTTTTTTTTCTGTTCATTTTGGAAATAATGCTCATGTTGCCTGAGGCACAAATCTAGCACCAGACAAAATCTTGTGTCAAAATAGAAAACCTTAAACCCTCTGAAAGATGTGTAAATAGTGCTCTAGAACTCTTAGCCCATGCCTAAACATGGTCCTCTGTTTCCTAAAACAGAGTCTTTCATATGTAATTCAACCATGGTGCTGCATTTGATATTTATTTCAGGTCAGGACCGGTGCTACCTTTTTTGCTGCCCTGTGCGAACAATTACTGAGCTGCTCCCACCCCCTGCTCATTCATTGTCTATCCCAAACCCACCAAAGAAATAGCCCAGTTCTCTCCAGTGATACAAAACTGTCACTACTATCCCCCCCCCCCCCCCCCCCCCCCCAAGCCCGGAACCCATAGCTGGTGCAAAGTTAGTAGGTGCACTAAGCAAACCTTATAGCCTTGCACAATGCCCCCCAGGCCCCCCCCCCCCAACCTCCCACCTCGGTCTGCTCCACACATACAGTTAAGAGTTATGCATTTATAAAAACATTTTGCATGAGAAATATCAAAGTTCAATATTCTGAGGTAAAAATATCACTTACATTATATTTATTTGCACTGCTGTAATGCCAACCAGAAATCCCTACAAAAACACACTTGGAATCCATATGGTATTAGGCCTATGGTAACATGTGCTGTGTGTGAGCTTGACCCACCGAAAGCCCTAAAACACTTCCTATTAGCAGAATACCTCACCTCAGTCACACATGCAGAATATAAACAGATCCTCACCAAATGTAGAATAGAGCAACCATAAAGAAGAAATACAACTGTGACAAAACCTGAACTGATAACCAGACTCTCCATGCAGTACAACAAACAAAAACCCGAACAATCACTATTCCTGTGAAAACGGGGGGCAGGGGGCGGGCCTGCGAAAGCCCGCAGCCTTCACACCACGGTGGTGCGCCGGCTGCCGGCTTTTGCACCAAATAGCGCCACCGTGAAAGGTGGTGCTATTTGGCACGCTATTGATGACAATAACGTTACTAACATTATCGCCAGCAGCGAAGACACCGCCGACTCTGCCCCTCCCCTCCCCGACTCCTCCCCTCCCCCCAATTTGCATGATATTGCATAGGAAAAGGTCCTTTTCGCATGCATACGAAAAGGTCCTTTATCGCGTGCATTAGGGCCTTAACGCACGTGATAAAGCTTTAGAAAATAACCCCCTTAGCCACTTAAAATTAGGAGCATACATACATGTGCTAGGTGTATTTTAAATAGTATGTGCACACTTGCACAGATATAAAATTCCTGTGCATGGATGCTTGCATACACATACGCATGTATATGAGCGCCTGCACAGTTGTTTTAAAGTTACCATCTTAGGGTTCATGCACCAAGGCTTCTTCTGGAGCCTTGGTGCATGAACCCTAAGATGGATACTCTAATGGTCCAGACTGGGTAGAAGTCTAACAGAAAAGAAAATAGAAGTAAAAAAAAAAATTCAGTCTTTCAACATCCAATGTTCTTTGGAGATCTGCATCCAGCCCCTAGGTGTTACCCCTAAGCAATAATGCCCTTCCTCCAGGCACTGTGCACTCTACTTTTGCAGCATCCCCCAGCATTAGCCAAACTGGGGAGCAGAAGACCCAACTAAGGGATCTCAACTTGGGGACCTTCCACATGGCAATGGAGATCACTTACCATCCACGCCACCAGGCTGGCTCTCAGGATTTTCAAGAAAACACAAAACTGAAAGAGAAGGAGCTCTGCAAGGTTAGTACTAGTGTCCATTCAGGATTAGATTAACCTGTGGTTTGACTGAGTCTGCAGAACTTTAGAAACAAACAGAAGTATTAAAAGACACGATGAGTGTATGAAGGTTATTAATGACTTTCCTGATTATATTTTGTGCTGTTTGGTAAGATCTGTGGTTCATACAAGCTGTGCTACCTAGACAATTGCAAGATTTGTATGCCATCTTGAACCTTACTTTGCAGAATCTGAAAATATTACACTTCAATAAGCAAGCACTTTTTTTTTTTTTTTTAACTTTGATGATTTTCAGAATCTTCATGTCCTCTGTTTTCTTCTGTAATATTAGTTAGACATAGAGAAACATGGCAGAAAAAGACCATATGGCCTATCTAGTCTGCCAATCCACACAGCTTTACAATCTCTACCAATCCCTCAGAGATCCTTTGCGGTTTATCCCATGCCTTCTTCATTTCAGATATATAACATTTTCATCTTTAGATTTTCAATGGGATTGACCAGAAAAAAAGCCAGAGTAGACTATAATTTTTTCTTTGAAGCCAATTTATTTTAAAATATTGATTTTTTTTTTTTGTGTGTGTGAATAGCATTTGTTTCACCTCTCCTTTGTACAAAATAATTTATAGCTGAGGTAAAATATTGCACTGAAGACATGTGGTAGGAGAGGGTACATATCTCCATCTTTTATCCATCAATCCCATGTTATCCAGTTGCAGATGTTTTCATGTTTCTTTTGCTTGCTGGTCTATGAAAAATGTAAAGGATATTTTTTAAAGGAAGGGATAAAGGAAGGTGAGCCCTGTCTTTTCCAGGGCACATACTTGGCAGCCTAACATTTTACTTAGTAAATCAATCATTTCTATTGTATTTGTCTGGTTGTCTGAAGAGTTTCCCAGTTACCCTCTGCTTCCTTTGAGTGAGTCGATTCATTAGCTGGCCCAATCTATCAGCTACAATTTTGCCAGAATAATAGCTAAGCCAGTTCATTAAGCTTCTCAGATGCATTTGCCAGACCAACCCCAGAAGAAGCCAATGAGAAAAGATCAGGCCAATGGTGTTCTTTGAACAGTCAAAACTAAATCACACTGGGACAGCATTAAGACAGGTACAGATCATAAAAAATAATAGCAAAGACAGCAAAATGAAAAGATGAGCTCCAAGGACTCACTCTCAGATCAAAGATAGCATGAAGTCTGAAAGGAAGCACTAATGACCTAGACATGTTTCGTTCCAGTTTCCTGCAGCAATGGGATTTTTGCTGACATCTTTCTTTTTTATTGGCTGAATAGCTGCTGTTGTAGTGATATATTACCTTTACTGGAGGGTTCCTTCATTAATGTGAATCCATTTGTTAACTAAAGGCACATTTTTGAAGCTTTAGGCCTAATCCATTAAAAGGTGTCAACATGATTACCTTAACCAGTTTAATATCAGATTATTGTGATAATAGAGCCAGGATATACCAAATGTGAGTCTCATTTGAAATGTTTCTCTGTGTTTCTGCTACAATAGATTTAAAAAAAAACAAAAAAAAAAAACCCTAATGAGATGTGTGAACATTTCATGATTTTTCTTTTCCATCTTTGACGCAAGCACTAACCAATGTCAGAGTGGCTTTCAAAATGCTCAGTGACATCACAATGCATTCTGACTTCCTCGAGTTTCAACTGATCTTTACCAGCCTGTTTCCCTAGAGAAAATGTAAAATCAAAACAGGGATTCAAAGTGTTGGGGTGTTGAGAGCACATGAAAAGTGTGAACCTAGAGTCACGGCATGCTCTACTGTCTGTGGCAGAAATTTGAATGAAATTGGATAAAAGGTTTCTTAGAGGGGATGAGGGAGATAAATGTGTAGATATGATCACGTTTTATGTATTTATTTATGAAAATGTGATATTCTGCTTATTTCCCAAATTTGGTCTCAAGGTGGATTTCAATAAATTTAAATAAAAAGAGGGGGGGGGGTGCATTTTGAAAATATACTCACCCGCTAATATCTGTGATGAGTAGATTTTCTTGACTGGCAGTCAGAAAGGAGCAGATGGCAGTGTCTTTGCCCTGATTGGACTCAGAAGGAGGAAGCAGCAACTGCATCTTCATCCTCAGAGACTGGGAAGAGAATGGCAGCAGAAGCATTTTCAGCTCTATTCACAGTCCAGGAAGAGGGAGTAGTGTTTTTTTTCCCTAATCGAGCCATAGGAGGGTAAGAGGCGTCTTCAGCCCCCATCTGGCCTTGGAAGAGAAACAGCTGAGCAGGGAATGGAGAGAGAGAGGGTTTGGGAAGGATAGAAGAAGAGAATGAGAAGGCTGTGGATGAAAAGGAGAGTAAAGACTGCACCTAGCAGGGTAGGAGGCATTTTTGGTGAAGTGTGATATGACTGATGGGTGGTCAGGAGAAAAAGATAGGAGGAGAAAGAGTTAGGAGACTGGTAGGGAGAGATAATAAGAAGGCTCCAAAGGGGGTTGGAAAAGGAGGAGACTGCACCTGAGCGGGATGTGATGGGATGGGCGGGAAGGAGCATGTAGGATGAGATTGAGGATGCTGCACCAAGGTGGGGTGGGCGGGTGCATGCTCACAAGGGAAGAAATACACTCACATTATTGGGAGGGAGGTTTTGGAATAATTTTAGCATCCCTGATTATGATGATGTTATATGGCCAGTTTCCTGGGCAAACTAGGCTAAAATAAATTGCCATCTTTTACTTTTCTCATTTTAGTTACAAAGTACGTCAACCATATTTTTTTATATTTGACATTTACAAAACAAAAAAAAAAATCTTTCCAGGCTGAAACATTGCTTTCTAAATGCAGCCTGAAATACATTGTTTTGGTCAAGTTATGAACCCTTAAAAATTAGGGATTATAATGGAAACACTGACAGACCTCTGAATTACAGTGCTGAGACCACAACGCCATAATAACATGGCTTATGAAATGCAAGTCTGTCCTGTTCTACAATTAAGACTCGGCAAATGTTCCCGAGACAGTGAGAGTAAAGTGTGTTGCTACCAACTGTGCTTGCCAGAATAAATACTCTCTCAGAAGAGTTTCAATCCCAAAATGGATTAACTGCATTTTAATTCTGAAGAATGACATGGATTAATGGTGTAGAAAATGATCCAAATAATAAATCTGCACACAGCTATAAGCAGTTCGGTATTTGGTATACTGGTGGTGGCGCCTGGATCTGGGTTTAAAATGTTGATGATGAACACATCAAATGTTGATGCATCATTTGAGTTCTTCCATCTGGATATTCTTACTTGTTTCTACTTCATTTATAATGTGTTTATTCCTTATTGGATTATACAAATTTAGGGTTGATCCATGTGAGCTGACAGTCCTGGTTTTGTATAATCCAATAAGGAATATGCACATTATAAATAAAATAGAGATTGCTTTTTTTAGCCCAATTAGGTTTTTTCTACAGAGAGTGTTGTCAACAGGACAGGTTGTACATGCCCTGCACATGGAACTTATTCATAGTACGAATATATTTTTTGTTTCTTTGCAAATTATACTATGAATAGCCTCAATGTCATAGTGTAAAGAGGATATGATGTAACATTGCATCTGAAAGACATCAGTATAGTGCTGTATGGATGGTTTGGTATTGGTTCAGGGGAAAAATATTTCTCTTTCTAAGTCAACACCATTTTCTGTAATGTTTCACCCGGTCCGTAACATTAAGGTTAAAGTATCATCTAATGAATCTATATATTAATAAGCCATCTCAATTTGCACTGAATCTCCTCCTAAAGTCTATGTAGGACAAGTGGATTTGCAGACTGGGAGGGAAGAACGAGGAGTAGAATGAATCCTATAGATATTGCAAAATTTGAGAAGTCTACACATTTAGCAAGTAGCAGGATACTCTAATGGTCCAGACTGGGTAGAAGTCTAACAGAAAAAAAAATAGAAGTAAAAAAAAATAATTCAGTCTTTCAACATCCAATGTTCTTTGGAGATCTGCATTTCAATTACAGCTAGGCCCAACCTCCACAGCTTCTGAGATCTCAAGGGGACAAAATCCATGGATGCACCACTGCAGAAGGTAATAGTTTCTAATGTTTAGGTTAGGTGTGTATTATGAATGGGTATGGTACCCAGGAAGGATTTTTATTTTTATTTATTTAGACATTTAGACATTTTATATACCGTCATTCCATGTCAAGATCACAACGGTTTACAAAGTAACATACATAATATTGAAAGCAAAAGTAAAATATTTATAAATTAAAATTAAAATAAACTAATAAAACTATAAAATAATATGCAAACTAAAATATAATAATTAATACAACACAGGTTGTCACATTTAATCCTTCTTACTTCCAATCTAAATGTAGCTGTCAGCGTTATTATTACTGTTTATGACTCAATTAATTCTCTCACTTTCTCTCTTAAACAAGGTTATATGCATGTTTTTAACTCACCTTTAAATCTCTTCATATCAGTTAGCATACGTAACTTCTCTGGCAATGAGTTCCATAATTTAGGACAAGCTATGGAAAACACATGGTCTCTTACTTGTGTGAAATGTGCACTCCATAATATTGGAACAACCAAAAGACCTTTTTTTTTTAGATCTTAATATTTATTTTGGAGCGTATAGATGTAATGCTGCACCAATCATACTAGTATCATTTGAATGAATTATTTTAAATATTAAAGAACTTTATAATAATTTCTAAGATGCACTGGTAACCAGTGCAGGGAAATCAAAGTAGGTGTTATATGGTCAGATTTTTTTAAACCCTAATAAAAATCTGGCTGAGGCATTTTCTAATAATTGTAAAGGTTTCAGCGTACAGGCAAAAAGACCAAGTAATAAGGAATTACAGTAATCTAAGTTTGGAAAAATGAGAATCTGCAATACAGTGCAAAACCTCAAAGGTCAATAAGAGCGACAATGGATGTAATAAATACAGTTTAGCGTAGCCTACATTAATTAACTTATTAATATGTTTTTTCATAGAGAGATTCTCATCTAATTGAATACCTAAGTTACATACTTGATCTGAAAGAATAATATTAGAGATGCCTAAATTAAGAACATACGTATTAACCATCAAGAGATTTCTATTTAACCATATAATTTCAGTCTTACTAGAGTTTAATGTAAATTTAAGATGTGATAAAACTTGCTGAATAGCCTTGATATAGATTGATATCAAAGAAACAGTATGCTCAAGTGATTTAGTAAATGGAATATAAAATATAAAATAAAGCCATTGCTTATCTCAGTTACTTGTCTGAGGAGGCAAGGTTAACCTGACAGCTGTAAGGCATCAAGATCAATTTCCCTCTGGAATGGCATGAGCTAAAACGGAATGTCTTGACACCTCTTTATTTTCAAACCACAGCCCTTCAAAATGTGAGATGAAGCTGTCCTCACTGCCCACTCTTCGTTTGCCTTGAAATTCTAGCCTGCTTGTCTTGAGCGAGGCTGAAGTGATTATATATAATATTACAATCTATATGGTGCCAAGATCTAGTCAGCTTTAGCAATAAATGTAAAAAAAAACCAAAACTCCAAAGCAAACACCAGCAGAGGAAATCAGAATTAAATGAATCCTCTCCAAGGAAGTATACTTATAAAGGATAGCTGCAGCATTGATATCCTGCCACTTAGAGGTCTAGTAGAACTGTGTGGGTGCTCAAAAGCCATGGACATTCACAAAGTACATTTGTAGTATTCCATTTGGAGGGATGCTTAGGAATAAAGGCACAATTATGAGCACCAACTCGAACATAGCTTTGTAGGGGAGATAGAAAACCAAGTTGTTCTTCATTCATAAAGATAGCTGAGGAGAGACACTTCCACCCATTCTTTTGTAATTTGGGCAGCATCCTTTTATCTGGGCTTGTGTTATAGATTTGAGATTCATTGGTGCACATCTTTCAAAGATTTTTCTTGGGTTTGGTCAACAGTGATTACTTCAAGTATTCAAAATAATCGGATAAAGAGATAACAATTATTGTCAATCAAACTCAAGAACGTGAGTCTTTGAAAGAAAGATGTGCATCAATATAAATCTAGAAACTGTAGCACAATCTTGGAAAAAATGTTCTGACGCCAGTTCCCAGAGAACAGGTAGCAGTCTTCTCTTCTTAGCTATCTTTAAAAGGAAGAAGAACTTGGCCTCTCATCTCCCTTTACTGTTTTTAGTCTTATCTTAGGTGACTGTACATCAGTTTTATATTGCACAGACAGTTAAGAAATGAGGATATGTAGATTCGGATCTAATTACTTGCCTTTTCAAAGTCAACTCAAGGTGATTTATAAATTCAAGTATAGTTGGTAGATCCCTGCCCCACAGCATGTATAACCTTAGTTTGCACTGGAAGCAATGGAAGTGAAGTGACTTTCCCTTGTTCTCCGCTTGCTGGTGTAACCAATAGGCTACTTCTCTACTCTCCATTTCTCTACTGAAAACAGTAACTCCAATAATCTTTTACAGGTGTCAGTCTACCTTGTCATTTTTAGTGGTCTTCAATATAAATAGTTTTCTATTACGGACATCATGACTTTAAATGGAAATCATTATTCTATAGCACAGCGTTTCGCAACTCTGTCCTGGAGCCACACCTACTTTTTAGGATATTCCTAATGAATGTGCATGAGATATATTTGCATACATTGGAGACCCAGTGCCTGTCCAGGATTAGTTAGATATATTGCCACAGCTTGTGGGAAACACTTTTAGTCTTATTAAATTGTGTTATGCTGTAGCAACTCCTGCCACAAGACATTGCAATTCACATTTGTGCACCTAAATCCTTGAGAACATTCATTCACAATAACAGAGAATATTTGAGATGAAACACAGGAAGGATAATACATGATTGAATCAGATCTCATACAAAATTTACAGAGGTCATTGAGCATATAACAAGCACCTAGGAAGTTCAGAATGAAGGAATAATTCTGCAGAATGAGTTTCTGGCACTGCTGAAATAAATCATCCAAACCTGAGAATGTGTATTCATGGCAATTCTACTGAAGATATGTCATCTTTCCTCACATTATATATACTGTGCCTTTTTTGCATTCTTCTGTGACTATATTTTTGGGCCTGCATTGTCTAAACTTTTTTTCATAGATACTAGTGTTCTTCTTGGGAATCAAGTAACAATATAAAAACAAAGATATTGGGGAAATAATATAGATTAGTTGATTTGTGAGTCAAGTCTAAAAAAAAAAAAAAGGCATAGGAGTGAATTTTCAAAGAAATTACACACGTAAAAGTAGCATATATATCATAGGAATTTTCAAAAGCCCATTTATGCATGTAAAACCTTTTTAAAATTCAGCCCTATGCAGTGACTTTTCAAAGGAGTTTCACACGTAAATGTAGCAATTTTTAAAAGCAAAGATCTTTCTAGTATAGTTTTTTCTTTTAAAAAAGTATCCACCTCACACACCGTGTACAGTTTCAGTAGTCCAGATAGTTTCTTTGCAATTTATGATACGTCTTACTGGAAGAATGTAAGAATTATCCAAAGATGATGCTGTACATGAGCTTTCAAGACCACGTAGCTCCCTTCTTTAGATGTGACATCTGTGGTCTGAAGGGACCAATTTGATCTTCAAAGTTCATGCACATCTTCTTTGGATAATTCTTATTGTGTCACAGAGCCTAAATCAGATTCTTGCCACTAACATTTTGTACTTTTCTTTGCTTTGACAATTTTTCACGTAACCTCTTTGGTTTATTGGTCACTATTACAGAGGTCTATTATATTTGTATATATCTTTGTAGCCCCCTACTTCAGTGTTAGGGCCAAAATATTGCAGGGGAAACCCTCAGTCCTGGGATTGTTCCAGTTCTCTTGCACCATTTCTTTCAACCCCGGGTCGTGGATTCTCTCGATGGTATCTGGGGAGGGAGCTTAACCTCCTGGGCTCAATGCATGCAGGGGAAGACCACCAAAGTCTCTCTGATTTCACTCTCTCTCTCTCTCCCATGGGTGTACACACTGTCCATTGACTCAGCTGGCGGATCCTATATCTTAGAAGAATAAGCAGGACAACTGGAATGGTGTTCAAAAATAAAACTGCTGCAACAAAATAAACTTTACAGTTCAATTTAGAAAAACAAAATCCATGAATCTTCAAATAAAACCAAAATTTTCACAGTGACTGTTCTCAATTTGATGTTCTCTAAGCCAGTATCCCTATGGGGTGGAGACCATTTCAATACCCACACTCCTGGACGACTGAAAATGAACTCCTGGCAAAAGGCCAGATCTCAGTCTCTCTGGTAATCTGGGGGACCTTGATTGGCAAAGTCCAAAAATCTTCCAAAGTACAGAAAAATCTCTACAAACTTCTCTTCACTTCTCTTCTCCAAGGTCGCTGCAAGCACCTGTATAGAAGGCGGAAAGGCAAAACAACACCCTATTCCCAGATCCCTCAGGCAGGGGCCTTCCCGCCTGAAAAAGGACACAGATCCCAAAAGCTCGACTCAAAACTCAACACTAAAATTCCTCAATAGCTTGGGTCCACAATGAAAAAGGCTGTACCATCTCCTCAGCTCTTCTCTAGCACAGATGCTATTCCTCTCTCTTACTGATCACTCTCAATCCTGATATATAGGGCAAAGCTGACCAATCCTAGCCTTAGGAGAAAGAAACATTTTAGGGATGGTGTAAAAAAAACTTCAGGTCACTTAGGATTGGTCAAAGCAGTAAAACTTATTAGTAAGGGAATACTTGAAAGAGAACCATTGGGTAGAGGATAATGAGGTCAGGCTTAATATAAAATGGTACTCAATGGGATTTAGGAGAAAGTTAGTCAGTCTTTAGGCTGGAAGCTGAAGTGGAACCGGGGGGGGGGGGGGGGGGGGGGGGGGGGGTGGGGGGGGAGGAGCTCACTTTCCTCCTCTGCCGCCATCACGAAAAGTTCCCTTCTGGTCAAATTTCCAGAATTTCCTGACTAGAATCCTGGGCAATGCCACTTGGCCACCTAAGGAGAAAAACAGACCACTCGGTTTCTTAGGTCAGATCCCATATCCAGGAAGAATTCTGTGGGAAGAGGTGAATACTGAATATCACCTCTTTTTGAGGAATAACTGCAACTTTTGGCTCTATGATAGAGAAGCTAAAGTAGAAGAAGGATATTCTATTTTGGAATGGGAAAATATAAATGAAGAGTATTTTGTTGTTGCTGTTATTGTTTCTACCTCTCTGCCAGTTGAATCTGTGAACCCACATATTTAGCGGAGATTTTAAGATTTAATTTTCTTTGACTTATGGAACCCCAAACCAGAATAGACGCTTCTACTGTTGAAGGTGTGAGTTTGTGTGTGAAGTCTGTCATTCAAAGGAGGAGATGGGATGAAGGGCTTGTGTTTATTGGGATGCAGTCAGATTTGTTACTATGGGGAAATAAATATTTATGGTGTTGTTTTCTCTGTCCAGCTTAAGCAATAAGGTCTTTGCCTCTAGGCCAGGCCCACTACAATATCTGTTTGACAATTTTTTTATGTGAAGCCTCAGAAGCTGATGCTCAGCTCCTCGAGTGGAGCAGAAATAATTCATAGGTTAGAACCTGCTTAAAAGTGAAATTGTGTGTATTGAATAAGTCAGAAGATCATTTCCTTGGATAAACTGGTGAAAAGCCACATGCTTTAAAATCCTGGAAGTTTATTCTGAGTAGCATACATGAAGTTGGAGCAACTGTAAACTATGATCCTGAAGCTCCAAGTCATAACCATTAATAGGAAGAAGTTTGTACTGGAGAGTGAATATTAAGAACTACTTTCTCACAGGCCGATGCAAAAAGCTCAGCATTAAAACTGTGCTAGTATTATGCTACATATAAAATTGCATGCACATTTTTTTGATCTGGCAGTTTCCTCCAGCTTCTTTGCACTTCCAGCTTAATTGGAATCATGACTAGGATCTATATCCAGAAGCCTTTATTCATGACCAATTGGGATTTTCACCCTATTTTAATAGACCCTACAGTTCTTAATCTGATCATTGAAGCAACAGTGAGGCCAAGCGTCATGCACCAGTGTTCGTTCTGGAACCATGTATCACATAGCTCTAAATCAGGCAATATAATGTTTATTTTGAACAAATTTCCCACTTAAATGCTCAAAGCATGTTACAATATATAATATAAACGATCAGGAATAAGCAATGAACACATAACATAAATAAGATACATAATTAAAGATACCATAAATAAATTACTCTGAAAATATTTCCAAATAAATAAAAGAATTAATTACCTCATCAAGAATTGATAAACATAGGCAGAACAATTTGACTATAATAAATAGAAACAAAATGTAATCATTCTGAAGTCAATTTAAAAAAAAATTAACAAGAGCCTCATTTACTAAGCATTTTCTCGAATACACAGAATGGGAGAAAAGCCTTAGTAAATCAGGCCCTGAATTTGTTAAATAAACTCAGTTCTATTGCAAATAAAATATTACTCTAAATAAAAACAGGTAAAAATAAAGTGAAGTGATCAATCTCACTAATAATACATTTTCGGTTCAGTAGGACATTAAGAGAGAAAGAAGGAGGAAAGACGATTTCCATATATCTTAAGCAGTGTTTCCCAATCCTAACCCGCTGGAAGGATACTTACCCAGTCAAGTTTTCAGGATACCCATAATATGCATGAGATAAATCTGCATACATTGGAGACCCATGGTATACAAATCTCTCATGCATGTTCATTTTAGGTATCCTGAAAACCCAACTGGTTAGGTGTGCCTCCAGAAGAGGGTTGGGAAACACTGTCTTCAAAAACTTTACTGAATTGCCAAATACAAATAGGCACTTAAAGGTTACTAGATTCAGAATTGTGTATAACTCTTTAGGTTTTGAGTGCCACAAAACTGATATAGAACAGAAAAGCACCCATTGCACCAATTCTGTGGCACAATCTCACTTCTTTAAAAATTGAACTATCAATAATACAGCATTCATTGATCTAAGTGTTTTACATGAGGGTACATAGTGTGACACTTGAGATTCTAGATAGACGCTAGATTTCTAAGGCCTTTAAACACCAGTATGCAGGCTTTAAATTGTGCCCACCAATATATTGGGAGCCAGTGAACTTCCTTTAATACAGTGGTAATATCATCTCTTATTCTAGAACCCAACACCATTCATGCCACCATGTTTTGAATTAATTGTAACTTATAGGGGTGTGCATTCGTTTCCTACGTATTGGTAATCCACAATGTATAGGGTCATATTTGTTGTATTCGTGGGGAAGCGAAACATATCGCGATTCCCCACGAATACAACAAATCTTCACCGAATTATTCGGCCGTTTAAAGGAGCGAATTTAAACAAAACCCCCACCCTCCTGACCCCCCCAAGACCCCCTGTCACATGGTAGGAGCACAGGATGGCAGTGGGGGTCTGGGAGCCATCTCCTGAACTCATGCCCTCTGCTGCCGGTATTCAAAATGGCGCCGATAGCCTTTGCCCTCACTATGTCACAAGATGGCGCCGGCCATCCATTGCTCCTACCATGTGACAGGGGCCGACCGATGGCACCGGTAGCCTCTGTGACATAGTAAGGTCAAAGGCTATCAGTGCCATTTTGAATACCAGCAGCTGAGGGCGTGAGTGCAGGCGATGGCTCCCAGACCCCCCTGCTGGACCACCAGGGAGTTTTGGTAAGTATTGGGGGGTTCAAGAGGGTGGGGGGTTGTAGTTAATTCAATTTTAGCCGGGAAATGAATAAGAATTAACGCATGAATGTATCGGGGGGCCCCCTTGCCGAATGCAACATATCTGCCCCCCCACGAATACGAATCCCGAATGCAACATATGGCGTCCCTCTGCACATCCCTAGTAACTTATAAGTTGTTTTAGCTGGAAGGCCTACATGTATACTGTTCCACTTATTAATGGGGGCTTGTGAAGGGAGTGTATAAGAGACTCCCTCAGAACACCTTAAGGGACCGGCCACAGCTATCTGGCCCAGTCCTCCTTAAGAACTACAAGGGATTCTGAGTGAAAGGAGGATCTCCTTGCCATAGCATAAGAAGTCAGGGCCCAAGAGATGTAGAGAGGCCCCAGGTTGCAGATGGGAAGGAAAGCTATAGACTGACAACTTAAGTTTAACTGCTTTTTGAACTACATTGAAGGACTGCTGAGGTAAGCAGCCTTTAGAACTATTATTTTCTGTTTTGTAAATAAAACTGTTGTGTGTAAACCAGTCGGAGTCTGCCTCCTTCTTTGCTCCTGGCTAATTCCCAAGCCCTGTCTGCTCCCAGCTACCAAGGGCTGAAATCAAAGTCTGCATTACTACTTTTAAATCATCTTTTTTTCAAATAAGGTCACAGTTGATGGATGAACTTAAGTGTCCAAATAATGCCCTTGATAACTTGGAAATGTGATTTTCATAGGATAAATCCATTATCCAGAATAACCCAATGAGATTGATATTCAAAGGGTTTGTCCATGTAACTTTTAGTGTTAGCCAGACAAAGCCCAAAATTTAAATAATGCCTCCTGCTGCCTGGCTAAATTGTGTCTGAGCAACTCATTGCCTACACAAAATTTACCTGGGTACAAAAAGGTAGCATCAGGGGTATTCCTGGGGCATGATTTCACTTAATAGTAATGATATTCAGCACTGCTTAGACAAAGTTATCCAGATAAGTCTAATCAAATACCTATCCTAATGTTATTTGGATATATTCAGTGGAACACTTATACAGGTAAGTTTAAAAAAAACAAACCCCATTATATTCCACTTATCATGACTGGGCATCCACTCCAAAGTGAATTCCCTATCTCAAGGAGGCTTACAGTTGAGTCAATGGAGGGTGACTCACCCCATGTTGCAAGAACCAGAAAGCAGGATGTGAACCTTGGCTTACCTGGTTTATAGTCTGCTGCTCTAACCACTAGCCTAATCCCCCATACATATGAGCCACTGAATATCTGGCTTCTGGAACTTGCCTACTTGCTAGCTTAGTATAGAGCTCCCAGGCACCAAACTTCCTCCTTTTTGGAAAGACTTACCCTACCCAAAGACAGAGCCATATCCAAAGTCCTAGCTTAAGGACATCAGTCTTTGAGGGATTCAGCTTCAATTTATTTTTAGCTGTCTATTAGGTTCCCAGCTCCTATGCTGAACCCTGGGACCGACCCCCAGTTCAAATCCCTGCTTGGGTTTCACCATAACAAGTCATTTTCAGTATGGGTAATGTTGAAAAGTGCATCCGATAGAAACATCATGAGTGGTGTCATCTTGTTTCTCTGCCTGGAAGTTCAATCAGAAAGTTTCCTTCAGTCCAGGAGAAAGAGAAAAAAAAAAGCAGAAGTTTGCACTGCTAAATGTGCTTACGGCTGGATTGTTTAGTAAAGTGCGTTAAAAGAACACTGGGACCCTGGTTTATACTACAGTATCACTTTAACGTCAGCGTGTAGGAGAAGGTAGAGGTGTGTGGCAGTGCTTTGCACTGCCGTACAGGATACTTGGTTTTGGTTCTCGAACCCGGTTTCTGCTTCCTAGATTGGCAGGGTATGGAATGGTGGGGAAAGAGTCCCTCCTATCATATAATCGTAACACCTGGGTTCACGGAGCCATAGTAAGTAACCCCCAGTCAAGGATTGTTGCTGCACTGACTGGGCATGATGGGATGGCAGGTGAAAATGGGGACACCCCCCCCCCCCCGCGAGTAGTTGCAAATGAAGGCTACAGTCCCAGCAGAGGCCAGATGTAGTTGAGCCAGAAGACCAAAGGAACTGGAGGAAACTGTGAAGCCAAAACAACAAAATAAAATCTTCGATTTAAGCAATAGTACAAGCGATTTCAAAAATAATTGTTAGCAGATACTCAAAACAAACGAAATCTTTTTTTTTTACCATGTCTGATTTTTATTTCATCCCTTAGAGGAGGAAACAAATGTGCTGTTGGAAAGATTTGTGAGTTCTTCTTACAAAGCTGCTGCCATTGTTATGAAGCTTTGGTAGGTTGTGAAAGCACCGTGCCGATCATCTGAACCCCTCGCTGCTGCACATGCAGTTTGAACATGCTGATGCAAAATTAGCTGCAGACAAAAGCGGTAAGATGAGCTGGTGCAGGCTTTAAAAAAAAAAAAAAAAAGAGTACGCCACTAAAATTTTTCAAAAAGTTACTCTCCAGTTTCTTATCTTTATAATGTTGTTATTCAGGATTCACTTTTTTTTTTGTTCAAATGTATTTTGTGTCTTTTTTTTTTTTCCAGAATAAATAGTGGGACTTTTTTTTTGTGTTAAATGTTCTTCCTTTCATCTGAATATGTTCTAATCATATGTATTAGGGTGGGATTCACACAGGTTATCTGGTGCTTATCGGCACAGTGGCATCCCAGTCTGTATCGGTTCATAAACAGTATTGCTTCTGCTCCTGGATTAGTCTGACTTCGTTCCCTCTTTCAGTTACACTGTGAAACCAATCCAGGATTAATTGTGGAAATACTTTCCGTTTGTGTTCTATCTTGATTCTGCAGCTGACTCCAAAGCTCCATTCACAGACATCATTAGTTAGTCCTGGAATAATCCAGTAGTGAAGCTGACTCCCTGGACAGGATTAATTATTCCAGGATGAATGTGGAACTCGCCATCCAGTAGTTTTCTGGGGTAGACACAAGCAGCAGTGAGTCCAGGTTCTAGTGTGTGAATGCGCATTCATCAGTCTTTGGTTCATATTGGCCAGAGCTTCAAGTTTTCAGAAACTTCAGATGCCTATTTTGTCTCAAAGCAGTCTGAAACCACATAGTATAGAGGACATTTTAATAATTTGAAGTTATATATTAAGGTGAAGTCCAAAACAGTGAAGGACTTCAAAGGGGTGTGGGATAAACACTGTGGATCCATCAGGTCTAGAGGACGCGTATAAAGAGGAGGCAGCAAAACACTGCACGGGAGCGGCAGTAGCCACAGAGGCATTCACGGAGCGGGATGCCAGTGGCCAGTGGTTGGTGTTCCACCTTCACGGAGCGGAAGGATGGAGGGCTGCCATCTCCAAATTAAAAAAAGAAAAAAACAAACAAAAAAAACCAAAACAGGGATGGGTTCATGGGCTATAGGTATTACCAATTATTAGGCTTATTCAATTACCAATTATTAGGCTTTTCAATATTTGATGATAGTTAATGTGACTTTCAAGGCATGCTTCACTTTCAATGCATATCCAGCATAGCTCCCTGCTTCAACGGCAGGGGAGAAGAAAAACTAATACTTCACGCATATCCAGCATTGCTCTCTGCTTCAACGGCAGAGAGCTATGCTGCCGCTTACCCAACTAATCAAACTTAATATTTCACTTGGAAGCAGCTCCATCACTGCTCTCTACATTAATGGTGGGGGTGAAAGGGAAATAGAACCTAAGGTTACTAAGAGCCAAGAGAAACAGATAAGTATGAGAAAAAAGAAGTGTGAAGCTTGCTGGGCAGACTGGATGGACCGATTGGTCTTCTTCTGCCGTCATTTCTATGTTTCTATGTTTCTATAAAGCTTCTTTGGAGGCTTAGGAGTAGCTTTGGGAAAGACGGTTCTGCTGTGTTTTAGTTGGGAAAGACAGAGAGCGGTGCTAGAGGAAATCTTCTTTGTGAACGAAGATTGCTGCTGTTTATATAAATAATAATAATAATATAAAAGACTCAGGGAGCGCAGTCCTTGTGAGATTTATTTCTAAGGTTACCAGCTCTGGTTGGATGTCTTCCTGGAGTTGTCATCACGTGATGAAATGCCTTGAAGGACCGGCCTATTGAAAGATGTTCGTTATATGGAGAGAGCAGCATGCTCGCCATTGGTTTGCATGCAGAGTTCAAGTGTGTCACATAAGCAAAACAATATAGAAAGATTAGTAATATCACTGTAAAGAGTATTTTTAAAAGGGTGATGAGGCTTGCTTTATTTTGTAATGCATTTTTAAATAGTTGATGTGTACATGTGTTCCATTGAGTTCTTATGAGTGAACTAAAAAAATATATCTAGTATACTACTACAGAATGACCGATACATCTAAAATATAGTCATTAGACGAAAAGCAAACATTGCTGAGTCTTCCTTACAAAAAGATGGATCTCCTGTCATGGAGTGTCTGTGATGACGGTGTCTTTCTCAGTGGATTTTGACATATCGGAAGCTAATGAGATGCTATGATTATAAAACAAATTGGATTCATCAGCTGGGATTCTTTATTTAGAGTCTTTCCCGTCAGTTTTCTCCAGGGTTACTTGCAGCAGCGAATTAACCTTTAATTCCAGGAGGCTCCAGGACAGTCTCAGAGAGTTAGCATCCCTTATTTTACTCTACTATCTGAAGGGCTGGAGGTTTATGCAGTCACTGTGTGTATATATCCATCCCCCATTGATAATGTTCCTATTTAAGAACATAAGAATTTGCCATGCTGGGTCAGACCAAGGGTCCATCAAGCCCAGCATCCTGTTTCCAACAGAGGCCAAACCAGGCCACAAGAACCTGGCAAATACCCAAACACACAGACAACAGATTTTCAGGGCATTTTGGGGGATCCACATATTTCATGAATACATGCGCACAATTAGCCACTTAATAACTTTTTGGTTTGGCATCCAATTCCACCAAATTCTATGAGAAAACGTACTATTTTGCACTGGAGGGGAATTTTGTGCAAATTCTGATGTTGCACTGTCATGCAGAATTCCCCCAGGAGCTGAGATTAGCAATGAGAAGCCAAGAACAAAGTCTTGTGCAGAACCTGACTATGTTCATCATCAAAAGCATGGTGTAAATAGTATATAATATCGCAAAAGGGAAAACGACCAGTTTGAAGGGATTGTAATACCATCGTTCCTCGATATGAAGCGCAATAAAAGTTTGCACACAACTGGATTTTAACATCAACATTTCTTCAGGATTGTATGCAGGGTATGTGTGCATACTGCTGTGATGCACATAATTTTGTGGGAGCTCCCCATCGTGCTGTTCCCTGCCACACCACCCCAAGGAAGGAAAGAGAACATCCCGTTCCCCCTCCTCCATTCTGTGCTGCTCTCTCCCACCTACCTTCCTGAGCAGCCCTCTCTCAGCTACCACCGGGAGCACGTTCCTCCACTGCCGAATGACATGTCTGGGCCGACACTACCAGCATTTTCAAAGCTTGCGGCCGGCACTTCCTAGCCACTGATCTCGGTAGCCAGGAAGAGCTGGGTTGTTGAGTTTTGAAAATATTTGCGGTACCAGCACAGACCATCAATCAGCAGTGGAGGAATGGGCTCCCGCTGCTTCCCCCGCCAGCAGGGCAGGCTGGGCGGCGTTTGTTTCTGACAGTTGTGGGGCTGCTGCCTGGCCGGGCGTGCTTATAGGGACCATTGTTCGGTGTCTAATCATGGGCCACAACAAAGAAAAAAACAAAACAGTCAGAGGACTCTAGCTGTGCTCAAAGTACACAAACATCTGGAGGCTCTGCTTTCTGTATTGGCTTGGGAGAAGTAAGGCAAATGTGTCATGAGGTGGAAAGGGAGGGCAAACTCCCTTGAATTCGTCTTTCTCTAATGAATTACTTCAGGGCCCCGGTGATGTATATATACTGTTAGCCACAGAGTTCTGTAGATACCAATCTGCAGGGGAAACTCACACCCCTGCCCCAGGAGACATCTGATTGGATGAACATCTTCCTATTTCAGACAGAGAGGAAAGGTCCATATGCTTTGAATTAGGCTGCTGTTCCAGAGCCTCGCCTTCACCCACACAGGGCCATCAATTGGAGAGATTAGAATCTCTGTTCTGATGGGCGACACAAAGGATATCTGACTCACGGGCTTGTCTCTTCTTCAACTTCTTTTGGAGCATGGGGAAGAGAGGAGGAGGGGGAGGACGTGAGGACTGTGTGTGCATGGGAGTGAAGAAAGGTTAAGTAGCTGTCACAGATGCGAAGACCAAATGAAGTGCTGACAGGGTGCAGAGTCTGGCATGCCAGTTTGACAGATAATCCCTGCAGGACTGCAAACAGTAGTTTTACACTTTCCAACAAACTGTCCTATAGCTGCACTTGCAAAAAAAAAAAGGAAAAATCTGAAAGCAAAGCCCTGAGGTATTTGCTTGTTTTTCATTTTGGTCGAAAACTGGTGGTCTTGTGGAGTAATGTGTGTTCACAGAGTTAGGATGGTAGAAATGTTGACTAGGAAAAGTAGCAGCACACCCTCTCTCCATGTATACTGCAGGAAAGAGAGAAGTGCCTACGATATTTACTTAAAAGGAAGCACAAGAATATGGCAAATTTCCACTGACTTGCACTAGAGGACATAGTAACATGGCAGCATCTGCACAGGATATTACTGTAAATTAAAAAAATGAAACCATTCCACCATCCAATCAGTGAGCATTATTTGATGATAGAAATTTGCTGAATCTTTCTACCGATCCAGAAGGTTAAAAACAATGTGGTAAAAATAAAAATATGAACAATTTTTCTTTTTTTAAAATAGTGCAATAACCCACCCAACATCCTTAACATCCCCAGATACACATTCAATGGATTTACAAAGGGTTCACCTTCAGAGGCTGCTGTGCACTGAACAGCTCAGTGAAGCATCTGGAAAATGCAGATCTATGCACTGGTGCAATGTTTCCCAACTTTTTCAAGCCCAAGGCACACTTATATTAAGAAAAATGTCGAGTGGTACACCAGCCTCCACAACGCAGGCAGTGCGGACATGCAGAGGACTCATATGGCCGGAAGAAGAACTGGGAAAGCCCTGAAAAGCCCTATCACCTTGTCTTCCAAATTTTAAAATGGGAGGGTGGTGGTAGCAGAGACATATGAACATGTCGAATGGACCTGCTCCCTCTATATACAAGTGCAGATAAAGGAGAAGCCTGTGTGGAGCAGGCAGCCAGCTCAGTTAGTTACCTTGGCTACCACATGTGGCTGCCAGAGATCCTTCACTGCTGCTGCTTCCAGCACTCAGAATAAGTCAAATCCAGTGCTCTGTGTACCTTCTCCCCATCTCACTCAGCCTGGGGATAGGGCAGAGCCTGGAGGGATTCAAACGTGGAGGCTCAGGACAGGGAAGATGAGGAGGTGCTGTGTGCAATGCATGTGTTGCACAAAGCAGAGCCCAGATATCCATCGTGTCCTGCATGCTGCCCTTAATTATTAGAACATAAGAAGTTACCATACTGGGTCAGACCAAGGGTTCATCAAGCCCAGAATCTGTTTCTAGCAGTGGCCAATCCAGGATTCAAGCACCTGGCAAATACCGAAACAGTACATAAATCCCATGCTACTAATACCAGCAATAAGCAGTGGCTTTTCCCTTAGGCACAGATTTAAAAGCTCTACGCGCTCCGGGCCTATTTTTAAAAAGCCCGGCCACGCGCGTAAAGCCCCGGGACGAGAGTAAGTCCCCGGGGGCTTTGGAAAAGGGGAGGGGGTGGGGCGGTCCGGGGGGCAGGGCAGGGCCTGCTGGGCCAGGGGATCGCATGCCGGCAGCCTGCCAGCATGCGCAACAGGTATAATAAAAATTTGGGGGGGTAGGTTATAGGGCTGGGAGGGGTAGGTTAGGGGAAGGGAGGTTAGTTTAGGAGGTTGGGAAGTTCCCTCCCAGGCCGCTCTGAAATCGGAGCGGCCAGGGAAAGAACAGGGGGAGGCTGCAGGCGTCGGCATGAGCACAAGTTGCACTAATGTGCACCCCCTTGCCTGCGCCGACCCCCGATTTTATAAATTGCGTGCACAAATCTACTGGATCCCTTCTGCTTTTTCTTGGGTACAATTTTTTCATGGATTCCTGTCCTTTCTTCAGGCGCAGTCCTCAGCTCCATCCAATCCTATCAGGTCGGATCCTCAAGCGGTGGCCTCTCCCTCTTCCGGTGTTATGTTTAAGTGCCGAAGTACCCCTCAAGCTGCAGGTGTTCCTGACAGGAATCCGGAGGGTACTGATGATGAGACAAGTCCTTTCTCTGTGGAAGATGGGGAAATCCCTCCAGGATTGGAACCGTACAGGACAATGTTTCGGTTCTTTTATAGAGATGAACTGCCGAACCCCCCCCCAGGAACGTCCCCATCTTATGTGGCTAAATTCTAGCCATATACAGCATTTAATATCACCGGTTACCCATTTAGATGCATAACTTTTCAATTATTCATCTAAATGGCTTTTGACTCTCAACCTCATTGACTTCAGGTAAAGATCACCAGGCCCATCCAGTCTTCCTGATTACTCTACTGAATGAAATATTTGCTGATCTTACTTGATGTCCAATTTTACTTCTCTTCCCCAATCCTAAAAATCCTATGGGTTTTACCAATCTCTTTTTGAATTCTGAAACCATTTTGGGAAATGGTTTCATGTATCCACCACCCATTCTCTGAAGAAATGCTTACTTGATGTATGACTTTCATTATTGTATCTTCTACTTATTGTTTGTTGTATTTACTGGTTGAAAACTCTAAAAATACTACTTATTGAATTTTCATTGAGAGACTGGTCAGAGAGGTGACGTGTATGTGTGAGAAAGAGATCAGGGAGGTGACTGGTGTGTGTGAGAGACAGAAACTGGTCCTGAGGGTGTGACTGGTGTGTGCACACGTTTCTGAGTGTGTGATAGACAGAGACTGGTTGTGGTCCATAAGGAAGAGTACCATGAGTAGCACGGTATATAAAAAAACTATAAATAAATAAATAAATAAATAAATGAGGACAGCTTCAGCAACTGCTTCTGATGTGGCCTGCCAGGGAAAGAAGTAGGAGAAATGCTGGAGCAGGTAAGTAAAGGTGGCTTTTTAAGTTCATTTTTCTTGATTGACTGCCATTTTAATTATTAGGTATTAAGTGATGTGTCTGCTGTTTTGAAATATTTTATTGGTGTTTGGAGAATTTTTAATATTTTTTAAAAGTGTTTAATTGTTTTTAATTGTTAGGTGTTGTTCTGTTCATCAGCTCTTTTGAAAAATGTATTCATATAGTTTTACAACTATAAAATTATGTGAGGATCCATAGCAGCTTGGCTTTTTCTGTTTTCCTAATTGGAGGTGTATTGCTGTTTAGGACCTGGTTTAGTATTTGTAGTGTTGCCTTTTTATTAGAGATGTGAATCGGAACCGGAATCGGTTCGGATTCTGGTTCCGATTCACATGTGGGGTTTTTTCAATCGGGCCCGATTGCGGTTTTGTTTATCGGCTGCGCCCCAGCCGATAAACAAAAAACCAACCCCGACCCTTTAAAAGTAACCCCTTAGCTTCCCCCACCTTCCTGACCCCCCCCCAAAAAACTTTTTACAGGTACCTGGTGGTCCAGTGGGGGTCCCGGGAGTGATCACCCGTGATCTCCCGCTCCGGGCCATCCTCCCGCTCCTGGGCCGTAGGCTGCCACTAATCAAAATGGCACCGATGGCCCTTTGCCCTTACCATGTGACAGGGTATCCGTGCCATTGGCTGGATCCTGTCACATGGTAGGAGCACTGTATGGCTGGCACCATCTTGTGCTCCTACCATGTGACAGGGGCTGACCAATGGCACCAATAGCCCCTGTGACATAGTAAGGGCAAAGGCCATCGGCGCCATTTTGATTAGTGGCAGCCTACGGCCCAGGAGCGGGAGGATGGCCCGGAGCGGGAGATCATGGGTGATCACTCCCGGGACCCCCACTGGACCACCAGGTACCTGTAAAAAGTTTTTGGGGGGGTTGGGAGGGTGGGGGAAGCTAAGGGGTTACTTTTAAAGGGTTGGGGTTGTTTTTTTGTTTATCGGCTGGGGCGCAGCCGATAAACAAAACCGCAATCGGGCCCGATTGAAAAAACCCCAAATGTGAATCGGAACCAGAATCCGAACCGATTCCGGTTCTGATTCACATCTCTAATAAAAAGGCAACACTACAAATACTAAACCAGGTCCTAAACAGCAATACTTTTAAAGGGTCGGGGTGGGTTTAGGGGTTATTTTTGTGTGCCATTTTTCCCACCCTCCCCCAAAACAATAAGGGAACCCCCACAATCGTGGGGTTTTCCTATTGTTTTGGGGGAGCCCCCGATTTCTGGCGATTTTGAAAATATTGACGATATTTTCAATCGTCCGAAGCCCGATTCACATCCCTACTTTTTATAGGTAGGGTTGTTCCATTTGAGTGCATGCCATAATGAGGGTGTAACTTTGTGCGGATTAGTTTGTGTGCATTATTGCAGATCCTGGTACTATGTTAGGAGTTATTTCTGTTGCCATTTCTCCAATTTTGTACTGCATGCAGAGTGGCTTTTTTGGGTTTACATTCCAGTTTCTGACTCCATATTTATAATTTGTGGTCTTCTGTACTTGGTGAAGGTCGATTTTGTGTGTGTGACCGAGGTGAGGTATTTAACTAGCTTGTAGGCTAGTGAAATACTTCACCTTATTTGTTGTGTTTTCTCGATAGGTGTATTGGTGGTGAACTTCTGTCTTATAAGTAGGGCTATTGTGCCTGGTAGTAGAGGGAGTTTGTGTTGCTGTTATTGAGATAAGACTAGAATATATTTTTTGTATGGTGACTTTTATGGGGAATATTCTAGTTCTGCTTTATACCCAACTACCCATTGCTGAGGGTGGGGCTCCTGTGGAATCAAAGTGTACATTTACATTTAGCCTTGTGACTGTCATGTGTTCAGTGTGTCCCGCATGTGAGAACTATCTATCAGGAGTGTCCCAACAGAAAAAAGGTTGAGAACCACTGTTCTAGGCAGCCACCTAGTGCTTCTACTAGTCCTTCACTCTCTCCCACTCACACCCTCTCACTCATTCTTACTCCCTCTACTTCCCACACTTTCTCTTTTCCTCTCATTCCTGTCTTCTATCTCATTTATACCCCTTCCCTTCCTTTTCCTTCCATCCTCCTCACTCCCTCCCCTTTACCTCCGCTGACCCACTTCCCTTTCCCTCCTTTTCACATATTCCCTCTCACTCATGCCTTATCCCTTCTTCTCACTCACTCTCTTCCCTTCCCTCTCACACATCCTTCCATCTCACTCACCCCACTTCCCTTTCCCTCTCACACCTCCCCTTCTCCTCTCACCCTATTCCCTTCCCTCTCTCACTCTTCCCTTATTCATAACCTCCTCCCTTCCCTCTCACTCACTCACCCCTTCCCTTTTCTCCCCTCCCTTCTCACACTCCTCCCCTTCCCTTCCCATTCACTCACTCAGCTCAGCTCAGCTTCCCTTTCCACTCATCCACACCCCTCCCCTTTTACTCCATCAGCTCAATTGCCTTGCCTTGCCGACCCTCTAACTTCCCCACCCTAAGTCTTCCTCATCCTGCCCACAGGAGATGGAGACACCATGGGCGCATCATCTCTGGCACACTGGAATTCTTCTTTATCTGCCTAAGGGGGATGGTAACCCTACGAGCACATTTCCAATGCCACAGATCTTCTCTTCCTGTCTGCGAGAGTGGGAACCCACAGGCACATCATTAAAATCACACTGTGGATGTGCCTTGGGTCTGGCTGCAGAGTGAGACAGCTGTGGCAGGAGTGTTTTCGGGGGCGCTTTTTGCCACCCCAAACGTTTGCTACCTGAGACGGCTATCTCACCCTGCCTAATAAGAGAACAACCCTGCATATATTTTGCTAATTAAATATTTTTGTCTGTTTAGTTTTATCCACACATCTGGATGTTCTGCAGTCTTGATCCCTCATATACGACTACAACTACTTCAGTACTACTAGACATACAGATACACATAAGTAAAACAGTCCTCACTGAACGCTATATCTCTGTGTTCAGTGAAACTCTCTCTGACCCTAGATTACCAGAGGTTTTACTTGTAATTTGAGATGTCAGTTTATCTCATATCATCCAACAGTATCTAGCTTCTGTGAGTCACCAAGGGATCTATTTAATCCCTGCAGTGTTCAGTCTCCCTTAAATGAGTAGTAATAGAGATTTGGGTTGTCTCGAACAGCAACTGTTGTAAAAGGAAGGTGTTTGGAAGATGGTTAGGGCTAAAGGAAAGATATTTGCCATGATTTGAATAAAGATATTAGGGGCAAGCAGGAGACGCACAGCCGCCATTGATGTCCCATTACTGCCCAATGCTTTAGTATAAAAGAATTTGTTTACTCACATACTTGCCTCCCTCAGGTTTCCTTCCTAAATATTTTGGGCAGGAGTACAGCTGAGCTGCCTCCCTTTTACTGAGTAACTTCCATTATATTCTATGGAAGCTGGCTGTGCCAACTTCTGTTCTTTTATTCTCTCTTGTACATTCCATTTACATGAGGTATGAAAAAAAGCATCAGGACTAAAATATCAAAGGTTCCATTTCAGCAGGGTTTTTGTTTTTTTTGCCACTTTTAAAGAGACAACACTCCTTTTTCTATTGAAGATCTTAGCACCTGTCATTTTAAAAATATTTTGATTGACTCCTACCTGCTATACATCCAGTCTAAAACTTTCACTAACCCGCACATTTGCCTCCCTTTCATTCCTATCTTGTCTGTACATCCTGCCTCTCACATACATATATTAACTGAACCGACACTGCACACATGCAGCCCTACTCCTGCACTTATGCCCATCAATCATGCTTACATACCAGTAAACATCAGAAAAGATACAAAAGCCAAACTTTTAAGAAACTGTATGAATTTTACAGAAAAAAGTCAATTGTATTTTTTTTTCTTTTCAAGTATTTTTTCTGTAATCCTTTGAAGGGTCTTAGTTTCTGCATACTTATCCTGTATGTCATCAAATATTATCTCTGTACTATGCTAAAACATTGAGTGGTAAACATGGTTCAATATGTTACTTTTCCAGTGTGGGTGTTGAATGTGCTGGGCAAGGTTCTGGGATCCTGGTATGAATGAAATATTTGAAGGCATAGCACAGAAGGAACTCTTCTGTGGGGCTTCACTTATTTATTTATTTCATTTGTATTCTGCCCATAACAATAATATGTATTAAATAGCTAGTCAGAAGCAGGCAAAAGCCAGGAGTTTGTGTCTTTTATTTCCCTCCCTCCCTCCCTCCCTCCTTTGATTTATCGGCAGGAGAATCTTTCAATTTAAAGAAATCTGCCTTTTAGTTTTAACTCAGGATTGCCCCAGGCCTTATCAAGAGTTTAACCATCCTCTTTTAGGTCACTACCAGATAAATAGTGAATACACTAATACATTTAAAGGATTCTAATTGTATGCATTCCTACTCCCATAACAACCTAAACTTAACTAGCAACTGAACAAAATTAAGATGAAGGCAGCAGTCCAGCATCAAGAGGAGAATCTTCCAGTCTTTTGCATCGAGTGCCACATGCATGATTTTTTACACACCGGTGAGAGATTGTATGTGTGTGCATCCGGTGCAAAGAGCTCCTGTCTCTCAGAAATCGAGACCAGTCTCTGGAGGCTAAAATGGCAGACCTGGAAGAGCTGAGGCAGACAGAGAGTTATATAATAAGACCTTCATGGACTTAGTAGCTAAGACCCAACTCCAGTCTGGCAGCCCTGGTGCTGCCTTGGAGGAGGAAGGTCTCCTGGTTGGAGAGCATCAAACTGGTGCAGCAGGAAATGATCCTGTAACAAGGACCTGCTCTCCAAGTGATGCATTGTGCTCTCGCAGTGAGAATATATCTCCCAGGGATACTGCCCAGGAGGAAAGTGTTGGGTTGGCTGTCATAGTTGGTGAATCAATAATTAGGAATGTAGATAGCTGGGTGGCTGGTAGGCATGAGGATCGCCTGGTAATATGCCTACCTGGTGCGAAGGTGGTGGATCTCACTCTTCACCTAGATAGGATTTTAGATGATACTGGGGAGGAGCTGGCTGTCGTGGTATCAATGACATAGGAAAATATGAGAGGGAGGCTCTAGAAGTCAAATTTAGGTTCTTAGGTAAAAAGCTGAAATCCAGAACCTCCAGGGTAGCATTCTCTGAAATGCTACCTATTCCATGCGCAGGTCCCCAGAGGCAGGTAGAATTCTGGAGTCTCAATGCATGGATGAGACAATGGTGCAAGGAAAAGGGATTCAGTTTTGTAAGGAACTACGGAACCTTTTGGAGAAGGGGAGTCTTTTTTGAAGGGATGGGCTCCACCTTAACCAATTAAGGAGCAGACTAGGAGGGAATTTCCTTACCCCTAATCCTATCCTTCCTCCCTCTTCCCGTCTCCTGCCTGACCCCTAAACTTATGCTACTTATCCCCAATTTTTTTATTTTATTACTTACTGCTCCTCAGAAGCAGAAGTAAACACACGCTGGCCGGCATGTGCTTCTCCAAGACATAGTCTAACGGCACTGTCCTGGCTCGCCCAGACCCACTCCATGGCCCGCCCCTTTCTTTAGGTCTGGCACTTCTGCGCATATCGGGGGGTTATGTACGCGGCCAGGCCCTTTCCAAAATGCACTCAGCTCAACCACACGCGTAACCCCCAAAATGTACGCTTGCGGGCTTCTGAAAGTTAGGCCGTTAACGTATAATTAAGCTCTGGAATTCATTGCCAGAGGATGTGGTTATGGCAGTAAGTGTAACTGGGTTTAAAAAAGGTTTGGATAAGTTTCTAGATGAGAAATCCAGAAACTGCTATTAATCAATAATGAATAGTAGCTTGGGATCTATTTAATGTTTGGGTACTTGCCAGGTACTTGTGACTTGGATTGGCCACTGTTGGAAACAGGATGCTGGGCTTGATGGACCCTTGGTCTGACCCAGCATGGCATATCTTGTATTCTTAAGCTAAGAGGTTCACAGTAATAAAATTACTTCCATGTAACACTAAAAATAAATACAAAACAGTCTCTTACCACTATCCGACTACTCACTGGAATGCTTCCTTGCAAAGGCAAGTTTTTAAAGTTTTCCAAAATAATTTGTAATCGGAAATAGCTCTTAGTTCAAGTGCCAAGCTGTTCCAGAGCACAACTCCACTGATGAGAATGCAGCACCACCTTGTTTCCTGCAAGTGGACTGCTTTAATAGATGATTATTCAAGACAATGTTTATCTATTGAACATTAGGCACATAAACTTTGAAAAACTCTGTCAAAAATGATGGGGTCTTGCCCCTTAATGAATTAAAAAATCAACGATAACTTCTTAAATTTGACCCTCTGCTCCATTGGCAACAAGTGGTGCTAATACAATAATGGAGAAATATGATCACATTTCAAGGCCCGTGTAATTAACCTATCAGCAGAATTCTGCAGCAATTATACAACTCTTAATTGATATTTGGCAACTCCAGAATAAATAGAATTCCCAGAGTCCAAGATTGTTAGGATAAATGCTTGAACAATAGTCCTGAACTCTGCTTCTTCCAATTAAGTTCTAAGTTAACATAACTGACGTAACTTCACATATTTTACTTACAAAACTGACTTCTGCTGTTGTCAACAAGATAGGGAGGAGTCCATATAAAATCCCAAATTCTGAACACAATCCTGAAATCGTATATATTCTTCTTTCACTGAAATAGCAATCAAATCTCTTGGTCTGGGTTTTTTAGAAACCCAAATGTTTTCAGATTTACCTACATTAAGCATCAATGCATTTTCTGCCAACCAATTTTTTTTACTACAAAAAGACAAAAAGAAATTGAATCCAAAGTATCCTCAAGATTTTAAGAAACCAAACAATAAAGCTGAATGCCCTAAATATAATATTTACTAGGGATGTGAATCGTTTTTGAACGATTAAAATTATCATCAGATAATTTTAAAATTGTCCTAATTCGTCAGAGTGCACGATACAATACAAATGCCCCCGATTTATCGCCATAAATCATCCTAAATCGTTAAATAGGGCACGGGAATTATTTGGGGGAGGGCGGGAAATCCGGCACACCAAAACAACCCCTAAACCCACCCCGACCCTTTAAAACCAATTCCTTACCCTCCCCCACCCTCCCGAACCCCCCCCAAAATGTTAAATTACCTGGTGGTCCAATGGGGGGTCCCGGCGCGATCTCCCACTCTCGGGCCATCGGCGCCATTTTGGCTGCCACTAATTAAAATGACGCCGATGGCCCGATAAAAAAAAAAAACCACCTGACCCCCCCAAAACCTTTTCACATTACCTGGTGGTCCAGGGGGGCCTCGGAGGACGATTTCCCGTTCCCAGGCATCAGCTGCGCTAAAAAGAAATGGCGCTGATGCCCCTTTGCCCTTACCATGTGACAGGGCATCCGTGCCATTGGCCGGCCCCTGTCACATGGTAGGAGCACTGGATGGCCGGCGCCATCTTTACTCATCAGCCCCTATTATACTATACTCTTACTCATACTATACTTTACTCATCAGCCCCTATTATACTATACATCTTTAAAGATGGCCGGCGCCATCTTTAAAGATGGTGCCGGCCATCATTACTCATCAGCCCCTATTATAGAGTATAGTATAATAGGGGCTGATGAGTAAAGTGCTCCTACCATGTGACAGGGGCCGGCCAATGGCACGGATGCCCTGTCACATGGTAAGGGCAAAGGGGCATCGGCGCCATTTTTTTTAGCGCAGCTGATGCCTGGGAATGGGAAATCATCTCCCGAGGCCTCCCTGGACCACCAGGTAATGTTAAAAGGTTTTGGGGGGGTCGGAAGGGTGGGGGAGGCTAAGGGGGGTCGATTTAAAGGGTCAGGTGGGGTTTTTTTTTAGCGGTGCGGGCCTCCCTAAAAAAAAAAAATTAGCTATGTGAATTGGAATCGGAAACGATTCCAATTCACATATCTTAACGATCAGATTTCCCCCCCCCCCCCCCCAGCCGAATCTGATTGTTAAGACGATCTGGCACATGATTCACATCTCTAATATTTACCACTAACCCTACCATAGATGAGGTTTCATTTCCCAATCATACCTTTGCTGTCCTATGTTGATCTGTTCAGTTCTCTTGTGAACTGTGGGTTCAAATCCTGCTTCTCTGACTTGACAATCTTTGTAACCTTGGGCAAGTCATTTTGTTTCCCTTTGTAAGCAGCTTGGATAAGGGACTCATGGTATCTATATGCAATTTGTGGTACCACACCCTGGATTAGGATAATATATAAATGCTAAAATAAAATAGAAATTATGAAAGCAGTGAATAGTCTGTGAAAGGGTATTGGTCTTATCTGCCAGCTGAGGGCCAATGCTGTACCCCAATATTTAAGATAGCTTTCATTCCATGATGTAGAAAAAGGTTTACATAGATATGATAAAACACTGACCCACACATTTTCCTATGCTGACCTTCCAGAAGTAGTTCTTCAAGCTTTATACCTTGATAAGCTGTTAGTGTTTATAGTGATTGTAAAATTGTCTGTATTTTGCTGCTGACATTTTTTTCTGTTATGTTTTGTAGCGCTGGACCATGTAAGAGGATACTTATTTATTTATTTATAACATTTATATTGCACAATCTCTCAGCAATGCTGTTCGATGTGGATTACATAGCATTAAAAAAAATAGAATGTATAAGAAATAAAAACATACATTTAAACATGACACAATCATAAAGTAACAAAAATACATAATTTTCTGCAGTGCACTTTTAGAGGACAAACTGGTGGCCAATAGGGATGTGCAGAGCAAAATTTTATGTTCATATTTTTTATGTCCGAAAGGGGGTCCCACTTGCGGCCAATATGGACATAAAAAAAATCCAATGAGTTGGGTATATGTACATATGTGCAAAAAAAAAAATTAAACCCCCTCACCCTCCTTAATCCCCCCCCCCAGACTTACCACAACTCCCTGGTGATCGAGCGAGGAGTGAGGACGTCATTTCTGCAATCCTTGGCGAGAAGCATGTGACGTCGGTGGCACGTCGAGTGACGCGGCGTCACGTGATTCCCGGCGAGTTCGCGCCGGACGGCTCGTTCGGCCCAAAAAGAACTTTTGGCCAGCTTGGGGGGGCCTCCTGACCCCCTCAAGCTGGCCAAAAGTTCTTTTTGGGCCGAACGAGCCGTCCGGCGCGAACTTGCCGGGAATCACGTGACGTCGGCGTCACGTGATTCCCGGCTTGTTCGCGCCGAACGAGCCGTCCGGCGCGAACTTGCCGGGAATCACGTGACGTCGCGTCTGAGTGACGCGGCGCCACGTGATTCCCGGCTCGTTCGCGCCGGACGGCTCGTTCGGCCCAAAAAGAACTTTTGGCCAGCTTGGGGGGGTCAGGAGGCCCCCCCAAGCTGGCCAAAAGTTCTTTTTGGGCTGAACGAGCCGTCCGGCGCGAACGAGCCGGGAATCACGTGACGCCGGCGTCACTCGACGTGCCGCCGACGTCACATGCTTCTCGCCAAGGATTGCAGAAATGGCGTCCTCACTCCTCGCTCCATCACCAGGGAGTTGTGGTAAGTCGGGGGGGGGGGATTAAGGAGGGTGAGGGGGGTTATATTTTTATTTTGGCTCAACAATCGCGATTTCCCACATATCGAACATATCTATGTTCGATATGTGGGAAATCCGATCGTTTATGTCGAATCAATTTTTTAAGTAAAAAAAAAATATGAGTTGCGTTTTACTAATGCGGTCAATCCGAATGCACACCCCTAGTGGCCAATGCTAATATCAATCAACTCTGGAAAGCCTCTTGAAAGAGTAATGTTTTAAGTCCATTCCGAAATCTCTTTAGTTAGTTATTTATTTATTTTTAATTTTTATATACCGATGTTCCTGTATACAATACATATCGCACCGGTTTACATGGAACTGAAACTGTCGCCTCAGGGGCGGAATACATTGGAACAGGTTGACAAAGAACTCTCTTTTCAACAAACCTGGAAAGCCTTTTCCGAGGACTTGGACAGTCGAATGTTTTTACAGGAGATGTTACTAACATATCTTGTTCCAAAAAATGAAAAGATCTCCCTGGCTCATAAGGGACTAACAAATCATGAGGATGTTTGGGACCAGCATCTTGGCGGGCTTTAAATACCATCATGAAATTTTGAGCTCTGCAATATTGGTAGGCAGAGGAGAATTACTAAAGTTGGAGTGATATGGGATCCCCCAATAATCTCATAGCTGAATTTTGAATGACTTGTCAGCATGTGTAAGGATTTTAAGGGTAAACCACTGTACAGGATGTTAAAATAATCAAGCGTCAAAAGCACCAGGCTCTGGACAACTGATCTGAGATTTTTTTTCCAAAATATAGCGCAAGTGTCTCTCAGCTTGAAGTAAGCTGTTTTCAAAATCTTTTTTTTATCTGGGATTTAAAGGATAACTCAAAATCCAATACCTCCCCTATAACTTTTGCCTCAGACTGTAAGGGAAAAACCCTTCTTTCAACTCGAAAAGTGGGTGCTTTTTCTAGTGGGATGTTTTGACTTACCCATAGCATCTCTGTTTTGGCTATACTTAATATCTTATAATATGTTCTTAGAGAGGATTTGAACTGAAGTGTGGACAAGCTTTCTTGACCTTAGATGGTATAACACCTTAAGCATGCACCATTCTGGCTGTTGCAGACATCATCAGAGAATCTTTGCATGACCATGAAGGAGTAATAAGCTTCATGCATATGCCAATAATGCATTCCACTCCACGGAGTACATAAAATCCCTCATTATGTGTTCATTATAAGTCTCTTTTCAGACTCAGGAAAGCATATAAGATACTCACCAAACCCTCCCGAATAGAAATTTACCTGATCTTCCGTACCATCCCCTAAAAGTCAAATCAAGCTCTTAATGCTGTGTGCCTATCTTGAATATTTTTTGGATGATCAATAACTAAAAAATAACATGTTCTACTGTTGCCATTAGATGGCATTCATAGGAAACAGCTGTGCCTTTCCTTTCTAGCAGCATATTCTCCTACTACTTCATTTTACTGACTTCTAGCACCTCTCCGATGAATCTCTACAGGATTGTTCCATAATAAGCAATACCCTCCTTCTATTCTTCTGCTCATCTATGCTGTCATCTCAAGATTCCTGGTCATTGTGATTTGACAGTATCCTGATATGTCTGCACACTACAGTCAGTCAAGCAGCTGTAACATTTTAGTGGCAAGAGAGATTTAATAATTGCTGTTGATCCCTACTTTTTAGTGGTCTAGTTTCTTTAAAATTTGAAATGATACAGTATGAATGAGCATGCCATACAGTAAAGAAAAACAGGATTAAAATGTAAAAGTCTGGATATGAATAACAAACTGTAAGGATTCATTTGGACCATAACAATCAAATAATTGCCTATATGTAGGGAAGACTGAAAATATTTGAAATCAGTGTGCTGATACCCTATCTCAATCAAATTGAGTGGAAATATGGAACATGAAAATAAGACACTTTGAATTCGAGCTTGATTCAGTGATCAGTGCTACTATATGATACGTAGGTTAGGCAAATGTTGAGAACTGTTCCTCAATTGTCTAATACTAGGTATTTTATCTGTCATCTCCTGACATATTGTTGACTGCATATAATATACTTTTGTGAACTGAGACATTCTGGAACCAGAATAATCAAGGTTCCTTCTCTAGTGCCCAAGAACTTGTTGGCAAATCACTTCTGACATTGCAGAGTACCATAAAGGTACTGTGCCTAGGCAAACCCCACCCCAAAATCCAAGCCTTTTATGTCAATTAACAGGGCTGAATCAGCCATGATCTGTGGGCAATGTCATCAGGCAGCCCTGAATGGAACTGTTTCTCCAAACTAATAGAGCTTTGAGCTGTACTGAGCATGTGCAACAGTTTCCATGTGGGAATTACATCAAAGTCTCCTCATCTGTTTTTCTTTCTCACTTTGCATGGACAGCTTCCCTGTCTCTCTCTTTCACACAAAGTTTGCTCCTTAGTCTATTTTTGATTCCTCACTGTTTTCAGTGATGCACAACAGCACTTGCTACTTTGTTATTACATAAAAACAAGAAGAATAGAATTTAGTTGGAAATTCTTACAGGAACTTCTGGAATCTTCTCCATGGCTTCCAAGAAAGGGGCTTAAAATCCTGCTCTTGTGGCTAGATTATGTCAATCACTGATGGCCACAATCTGTTATCCCTCTCTGGATCTGGACCATGACCTACCAAACTGTCCAGTATGTGGTTGGATGTCCATGAGATCCTAGCCTTGGCAGCTACAATAGCAGGCTTGAGAGCTAAAATTAAAAGCAGGTCCACTTCAAGAAGTTGTCATTCTTCACCTTCATCAAAGAGCAAAAGTAGATTGGTGCTTCTTCATTGCACCATAAGGACCCAGACTAAACAGTCCAAGGGGCATCAACAGTAACTTGGCATAAGTCTGTGAAGTCGGTGAGAGTGCATACCAAGGCCAAGTACTGAGCCTCCTCGACACACTTGGTGCAGTCAGGCCCAGTGCTATTTCAAAAGAAAAAACACTGATGCAGCATCAGGTAAAAAGAGCTGCACAAGATGATACATGGGGGCCCTCGAAGCAGTTGATGCATGAAGTGTCAAAGTATCTAAAACATGCAGCTGCATTGAGTACACCCAAAATTTCTGCATCAGATTGCCCAATGCAAGAAACAGTGGTGCACTTGATACACAATGCATTGGTACATGTGATGCATGATGCATTGGTGTGCATGATATACGATGCATCGGTGCAACCAAAGAATCATGCGATGAAGTCTGCATTGGAGAAGTTGACACATGGGATATTGAAGACTCGAAAGGTAGATACATCAAAGTCATCAATGCAATAGCACTGAAACACTCAACACATCGGAAGTCAACCGCAACGCATGCATTGATGCAAATGTCAGCTGAATTGTCACACATGATGCAAAAACATCAAGAGGGACTGCATATCACTTCTGATGATGTGCCAAATGTCTCCTTTTTATCGATTTGCTTAACAACCTCTAAGATGCAAGAGAAGAAAGCCACTATTTTCCAATACTGCCTGTATGCCCTGAAGAGCGATATGCAAAATAAATTTTGAAAGCCATCCTCCCTGCTCAACTATATGCAGCATATAGAGTTTTTTTAGCGGAGGCTAAATTACAGCTTCCAACCTCCCATCACCAGAGCTTTGCTGGTCTCCCAGCTTTTTACTCAGGGCCTATGACCTCAGTCTCCATTTCCTATATACTCCATTCTTTCATTGCTCTCTAATCTTCTGCCAATTGTAAAGCAAGAGCTGATCTTCATCTCAGAAGAAGACGTCCCACCGCTGACACCTGCGCAGAAGTCTCAACAGGCCGTGGTATAAATAATGAATATAGTACATGGCTTCTTTGCCTCTTTTATACCTGAACTAGAATAGCCATAATTCCCACTGGCCTACCCAATCATGTTCTTTTCAACTCAGAAAATAATACCAGGTGCCCCACTTATACCAACTTCTTCATCAGGAAGGAGGAGATCTACCTCCAGTGAACAACCACCACCTGCTTCATCTCCCGCAAGAGCTGTTAGCCCTCCTCTCTCATATCCTCACATCAATCATCCTGGTCCAGTAATCATTCTTCAGGGGAGTTCCCTGGTAGCTCTACAGGCAACCCTTCTGACCCACCTCCAGAGCTGCCAGATCACACTTCTCCACATAGAATTTAATGCACTCCAGGTTTGTGGCGAAAATGGGAACAGCACTTAATGTAGCAGTGTAGAAAGATCCAGACCCCAGAGCAGAGGTCATGGGAATTTTTAAAATCTTGGACATTACAGCAGAACCTTCTGCCTTACCAACACATGCAATATTAGATGTAGTCCTCATGAAAATGTAGGAAGCTCCTTGTTTGGGAATTACAGCCATCCTTAAGCTGGATCTTAAATTCAGGATGAAGAAATCACCAGGATATGGAGTGGTACAATTCCCTCATAATTCTCTCATAGTAGAGTGTAGGGATGTGAATCGTGTCCTCGATCGTCTTAACGATCGATTTCGGCTGGGAGGGGGAGGGAATCGTATTGTTGCCGTTTGGGGGGGTAAAATATCGTGAAAAATCGTTAAAAATCGTTAAAAATCGAAAAATCGAAAAATCGAAAAACCGGCACATTAAAACCCCCTAAAACCCACCCCGACCCTTTAAATTAAATCCCCCACCCTCCCGAACCCCCCCCCCAAATAACTTAAATAACCTGCAGGTCCAGCGGCGGTCCGGAACGGCAGCGGTCCGGAACGGGCTCCTGCTCTGAATCTTGTCGTCTTCAGCCGGCGCCATTTTCCAAAATGGCGCCGAAAAATGGCGGCGGCCATAGACGAAAAAGATTGGACGGCAGGAGGTCCTTCCGGACCCCCGCTGGACTTTTGGCAAGTCTCGTGGGGGTCAGGAGGCCCCCCACAAGCTGGCCAAAAGTTCCTGGAGGTCCAGCGGGGGTCAGGGAGCGATTTCCCGCCGCGAATCGTTTTCGTACGGAAAATGGCGCCGGCAGGAGATCGACTGCAGGAGGTCGTTCAGCGAGGGTTCCGGCGCCTCGCTGAACGACCTCCTGCAGTCGATCTCCTGCCGGCGCCATTTTCCGTACGGAAAATGGCGCCGGCCATACGCGTATGGCCGGCGCCATTTTCCGTACGAAAACGATTCGCGGCGGGAAATTGCTCCCTGACCCCCGCTGGACCTCCAGGAACTTTTGGCCAGCTTGTGGGGGGCCTCCTGACCCCCACGAGACTTGCCAAAAGTCCAGCGGGGGTCCGGAAGGACCTCCTGCCGTCCAATCTTTTTCGTCTATGGCCGCCGCCATTTTTCGGCGCCATTTTGGAAAATGGCGCTGGCTGAAGACGACAAGATTCAGAGCAGGAGCCCGTTCCAGACCGCTGCCGTTCCGGACCGCCGCTGGACCCGCAGGTTATTTAAGTTATTTGGGGGGGGGTTCGGGAGGGTGGGGGATTTAATTTAAAGGGTCGGGGGTGGGTTTTAGGGGGTTTTAGTGTGCCGGCTCACGATTCTAACGATTTATAACGATAAATCGTTAGAATCTGTATTGTATTGTGTTCCATAACGGTTTAAGACGATATTAAAATTATCGGACGATAATTTTAATCGTCCTAAAACGATTCACATCCCTAGTAGAGTGTGCCTTGAAGAAGGTGAAAAAGACCCACCTTCATGCTAATACTCCTTCAGGGAAATATCACCTCATTCTCGATGAGTTCAGGAGAAACCGGTTTTCTAGGGCACTATGCTTACAGCGAGAATCACACAACATCAATTTTACATGTTATAAAACATTTATGAGTGTGTGGCCAAAATTTAAAACCCTTTATTCTCTTGGAAACAGGAGAACAGATTTCCTCAGTTCCACTCTATGATTTGGAAGGAGGCTATCTGACATCTGCTACAATCAGTGTATGAGTCCTTCTAAACAACCGCACTACATCTGCTGCATCCATTGGAGGGCATCATATGGAGTGGCTCAGAGCCAGTAGCATTAATGTCCATGAAAAGTTAGCCAACTAGCATGCCTCGGCGACAGTCTTTTTGGGGAAAAGACCTTCATCTTTTTGGAAGAAGATCTTTCTCATCTTATAACTGACCTTACTACCCAAGGAAATCATATAGATCTTATCATCAATATCGCCTACTGCATTTACAGGTGCAACGTCAGCAGGCTCAACAGGCTCAAACAAGGGACTATCCAAGAGAGCTTCACCAGCAAAGCTGCAACAACCGATGAAACTGGCTCAAAATGTTTAATTCATCAGAATCCATTATCAAACAGTCAGGTGGAGGACAGAATCCAACTGTTTCTAACAGTCTGGAACCAAATATCTCATTCTACAGAAAATGGAACACCAATTTCCATGCACCCCTTTGTCTCAAAATTCATGAATAGTCTTCTATACCTGCACTTTCCAGGTTGGAAACTGCCAGTGCCTTGGGACATCAACATAGTTGTCATGTATCAAATGCATGTTCTATTTATTTATTTATTTACTTAGTGGAGATATATATCCCACACAATCAAAGGTACTTGGCGAGTTAAACTTAACATACATAATAAAATATTATAACATAATATGCACAATAAAATCAACATACAGTAAAATACATCATAAAAGGATAAAAATAATAAAACAGGTTAACATAATTTCTTACATTATATAGTAGCATGATGATGCAATCAAGTTATCAGTGCAACAAATACTTATGAGAAATAAAACACTTTCAGCTGTTTCCTAAAAGTGTCATAACATGAAATACCATGAATTTGGTTGGTTGGCCATTCCATATGGTTAGTCCTGCTACATAGAATGTTTCCTCCCTAGTTTCTTCTAGGCAGATTAGGCATGCTGATGAAATACCTAATAGATTATGACCAATTGATCTAAGTGCCTTTTGAGGTTTTGATTTATCAGAGTTGCAGTCTTAAACTGAACCCTCCATTTTATGGGGAGCCACTGTAAGGTATGTAAAACTGGAGTTATATGATCAGATATTCATGTGCCTGTAATGAGTCTTGCTGCTGCATTTTGAACTGCCTGTAGACACTTAAACATATATATTGGGAGTCCTATGTAAAGGGAGTTAAAAAAAAAATTCAAGTTTCAGTATAACCAGGGACTGAATTACAGTCCTAAGGTAACTTTTGAGCCCTTAGAGACTGTATCTCTGAAATATTTAACCTGGATAGTGTTTTTTCTCTTGTAGCTGTGACTTCTCCTCAAAGAGTAAGCAAATTTCAAGCTCTGATTCATTACCCACCTTACATGCAATTCTTCCATGACAAAGTGATATTCAGAAAGCATACCAAATTCTTACCAAAAGTAGTTTCTGTGTTTCATCTAAACCAATCCCCACTTTCTATGTAAAGCCTCATGCACATGACGTTGAAAAGATGTTGCATTTGTTGGGCTGAAAAAGCACTCTGGCTTACTACAAGCGTCATACGCAATTCCACAGAAAAGTTTTGCAACTGTTTGTTTCAGATGATCCCGACAGGCTAGGCACATCTGTAGCCAAGAGAACACTTTCTAATTGGATTACCTGTTGCATTCAGCACTGCTATGCAGCAGCTGGACTCAATCTCACAAATCTAATAAAAGCCAACCACTTACGAGTAACAGCTTCCTCCATTGCATACCTCAGGCTGGTCCCAATTGAAAATATATGTAAAACAATTACTGGTCATCTGTGCACTTCCCATTACTGCCTAAATGCCTTAGCTTCCATGGACAGTGCAGTAAAGCAGCAATCTTGCATCACTTCTTACATAAATAGTTTGGTCTCCATGGTGGAGTTTGGGTTGCTTAAACGCTATGCTGCAACCATCAGCTTGAGACTCCCCCACAGATCATGGCTCATTCAGCCCTGCTTATCGACAGAAAAAAGCAAGTTTGCTTACTGCAAACAGTGATTTCCGTAGATAGCAGGATGAATTAGCCATGAAATGCCTGACCTCCTCCCTGAAAAGCAGAATATCCTCCTAGTAGCTTTGAAACAGACTGAGGAAACTCTGAGGCAACACCCGAGTGGTATATCTATTGCTCAAAGCTCTACTAGCTTGGAGAGACAGTTCCATTCAATGCCACCTGATGACATCACAACACAGATCATGGCCAATTCATCCTGCTATCTATGGAAAACACCATTTATGATAAGCAAACTGATTTCTTCTTTCAAATACTACTTTAGATTTCTCATCATACTATTTCTCCAAACTCTGTTTCACATTGACTTCCCTATACCGTCTTCTGTCTTTTGCTCCTGTCCTCATCTTTCACCTTTTCCTGCCGTTGAGCAGTGAGGCAGCAGCAGATTTTAGCGGGAGCTCCTGGTCCGATAGAGGAGATGTAGAATATTAGGAGGAGCCAGCAGATATTAACCAACCTTTACTATGCATACCAGCTCCCACCTAGGTGGGAACTGCACAGCCAGAAAAGATAAAAGACAGGAACAAGGACCAAGAGAATGACTCGCACAGAACCTGAACATTCCAAACACCTAAAGCACTCCCCTGCTGCATACATAACAGTGTGCAGCAGAGGGCAACAAATCAGAGGCTCACCTTCCTGTTTTTTCGTTACTTAGGTTGTGTCTTTAGGAAACCAAGAAGCTCAATGACTGGATCACTCTCGCAAGCTTGGTTTGCTTTCATCATTTTCTCTGGATGTGGCAATAATGACACGTGAATGAAAGTGGCAGGACTGAGCCACCCACATTTTTGATGAGCTGAGATCCTATGTTGGAAAGGAAGCTTAAAGCAAGGAGGGAGATAGAATTCAAATTTTAACAAGAAGGAAAGCATCACCTGAATCACAGATATTTTTCTTAATGTTTTATACCATGTATGTGATGAAAAATGGAATAAAGAGAATTTTAAAAAAGAACTGAATTGCTCTGTGTTGGGCAACATACAAAAAGCAAGTATTTGGCAGTGGAAAGGAATTCCAAGAACAAGGAAACATGCTGTAGACTTAGGAATAGCAAAAGGAATAATTTATTCTCAGAAAGGGTGGGCTGCACAGGGAAGTGGCCTAAGAACATAAGAATATGCCATACTGGGTCAGACCGAGGGTCTATCAAGCCCAGCATCCTGTTTCCAACAGTGGCCAATTCAAATCACAAATACCTGGCAAGTACTCAAACATTAGATACATCACAAGCTACTATTGCTTATTAATTACTATCATAGCAGTTTATGGATTTATCCTCTAGGAACTTATCCAAACCTTTTTTAAACCCAGTTAAACTAACTACTGCATCCACATCCTTTGGCAATGAATTCCAGAGTTTAACTATGCGCTGAGTGAAAAAGAATTTTCTTTGATTTGTTTTAAATGAGCTGCTTGCTAACTTCATGGCGTGCCCCCTGGTCCTTCTGTTATCTGAGAAATTAAATAACCGATTTACATTAACTTGTTCAATTCCTTCAATAATTTTGTAGATTTCTATCATATCCTCCCTCAGTTGTCTCTTCTCCAAACTGAACAGCCCTAACTTCTTTAGCCTTTCCTCATAAGTCAGCCATTCCATGCCGCTTATCATTTTGGTCACTCTTCTCCGCACTTTCTCCAATGCAGCTATATCCTTTTTGAGATGCAGTGACCAGAACTGCACACAGTATTCACTGATACAGAGGCATTATGACATCCTCCGCTTTATTTTCCATTCCCTTCTTAATAATTCATAACATTATGTTTGCTTTTTTGATTGCCACAGCACACTTGGCTGACAATTTCCGTGTATTATCCTCTATGACGCCTAGATCTCTTTCCTGGGTGGTAACTCCTAAGATAGAACCTAACATTGTGTAACTACAGCAAGGTTTATTTTTCCCTATATGTATCACTTTGCACTTGTCCACATTAAAATTCATCTGCCATTTGGAAGCCCAGTCTTCCAGTCTTGCAAGATCATTCTGCAATTCATCACAATCCGCTTGAGATTTAACTACTCTGCATAATTTTGTGTCATCCACAAATTTGATCACCTCACTCATTGTACCCCTTTCCAGATCATTTATAAATATATTAAAAAGCACCGGTCCAAGTACAGATCCCTGAGGCACTCCACTGTTTACCTTTTTCCACTGTGAAAACTGACCATTTAATCCTACTCTCTGATTCCTAGCTTTTAACCAGTTTGTAATTCACGAAAGGACACCACCTCCTATCCCATGACTTTTTAGTTTTCTTAGAAGCCTCTCATGTGGGACTTTGTCGAACGCCTTCTGAAAATCCAAATACACTACATCTACCGGTTCACCTTTGTCCACATGTTTACTCGCCCCTTCAGAAAAATGTAGGAGATTTGTGAGCCAATACTTCCCTTGGGTAAATCCATGCTGGCTGTGTCCCATCAAACTGGTCCCTCCAGGTAAAGGTGATAGGGACAAAATCAGTACTGGAACTCAAGAGGAAACTTCATAGCATGGAAGTAAGAGTAAAGCCTGAGATCAAGAAGTAGGGTCTGTGACAAGCTGTGGGGTGAGGGGGGACAAGATGGCCACGAGCTGTTAGACCCCATGCTACTGAGCCCATCTTCATTTCCCCCAGATTTTTGTTTTCCTATGTTATTAAGCCACCGAAGAGGAAGAGGAAAGTGTGGGTCTTTCCCACTGACCCACCCTTACCCCAGCAGACTGTCCTTACCTTTGCGTCTACCGTGGACCCTCTGATCGGTTCCGGAGGTGTGTTCCCCGATGCGGCACTCGGTGAGGGAGTGTCAGTGCAGCCTGGGGATGAGGTTTCTCTCAGTCCCCGAGAGCAGGCTCTTCCGTCGGCTGTGTGATCATGCTGCCGATGTGATGGTCGAAGTCCCATCGCTGGAATTGGTGCGGGTGGGAGTAGAAGACATTGCTCTATCTGCTTCAACATCTTCAGTGGTTCCTGAGAGTATTGCAGTTTTCGGAGTCTCAATTTCTCTGCCTTTTTCAGACCTAGTCAGCTCATCCGGAGATCAGGCTTTTTCTTCATCTGTACCTGCTGCTTCGGTTGCTGCTCCTCTGCAGAATTCTCTTCAGCTACCAGTTAAGCCTGAGGTAATAACTTTGGACTCATTTTGGGAATTAATGGAGAATTTTGTTAAAATCTTGTCATTTTCCATTTCTAAAGTTGATTCAGACATCTTTAAGCTGGATCTTCTGGTTGTGCAGCATAAAAGTATAATTCAGGATCATTCCAGGCAACTTGCTGATATTCAACAAGATACTGGTAAAATTCAGGCAGTCCAATCCACTATAATTTGAGATTATAGGGGTTCTTTTGCATTAGCTTGAGTTGATGGAAAATTCTTCTCATCATATGAATCTTAGAATTTTGAACTTTCCTAAGGTTCTGGCTGAACTTCCGTTGAATACCTTAAGAAGATATTTTACTTCAGTTCTGGGTATTCCACAAGAAGAACGTCCCCCTATAAATAAATTAACTTTTTCGCTATCGCCCGTCTCTGTGAATCCTCCATCTGGGAATCCATTTCCTCCTTCGAATCTTACTGAGTTTCTTGAGTCATTTGATCGGGAAATATTAGACTGAGCCACTTTGCTTCTTTCTTTTGTATCTGAATCTGATCTTTCCAAAGTTATGTCTTTATATTTTAGAAAGTTAAACTTCTCTTTTCATGGGCAAAATTTACGTATTTTTCCCGATATTTCCAAGTTCACTCAGCTTAGGAGGAAAGGCTTCATAGCTCTTAAGAAAGATACTTTGCATTTAGGAGCTTCCTTTATATTGCGATATCCCTGTAAAATGCATTGTTAAGTTTTGGTCTGATACCTTTATTTTATTTTTTGCCCTTGAACAGTTACAGTCTTTTCTTTATGCTAAGAAAATGATTACTTCTTCTCCAGTCCCACTTGATCCTTATTAGATATTTGAGCCTTTAGTTATTTATATAGAGGGTCTTTACTCACTATAAGCCTTTCCTCCCTTTTTTTTTCTTATTCTCTCCCTAGTATTACATCCCCTCTTCCTCCTATGTTTCTTTTTTTTTTCAAGGGGAAGACATTATTGATACGATTGCTACTTCATGTTTATTTTGTTTGCCTTGAATGATTTAAGGACTTTAAAGTATTCGCTATATTGTCATTTATGATAATTTTTCTCTCTAATGTAATTGGCTTCCCTAATTCTGATTGTACAAAGATAGCTGATGCTTTGTATATTTAAACTGCATAAATAAAAAGTAAAAAAAAAGTTGTAGGGTCTGTGGTATTACAGAAGGTAGGGAGAATGGGCAGTGTCCAGGGCCAGTCACAGCATGAAAGCTTTGGGAGATCATCCAGTTATCTGGGGGGGGGGGGATTTCTTCCCTTCTACCACCACATAAATAATGTGATGCCCTCTTTCAAACCTCCTCCGCCTCCTGTCTGTATGATCTTTTCTCACCTCTCCTCAACCCGCACAATCTTCTCTCAAATCCCTACTGTGTGTGATCTTCTCCTCTTACTTCCAACAAGCCAGGGAGAAAATGGTGCTTCACACCTGCATCTGCTTCCTCCACTGGCTGGCTTCCCATCTGAGGTTTGAATGTATGCGGGCAGATCTTAGTCCAACAGGGAAGGCAGACATGGCATGAAGCACTGCTCCCTTCTGCTGAAAAGAGGGAGCGAGAGGAGGGCTAGAGGAGAGAACTGGGGATAGTGCAAGAGGTGCACAAAGTCAATACTTAGGAGAAACAACAGTGTCCCCCAATCATCCCCCACACCCCATGATAGCAAGCATGGCAGCATCTCTCAGGTCCATATTCAGTGAGCCGGAGAGTGGACAAGTTATCCAGCTAAAGCTCACCAGATAAATCACCTCATACATTCAGCGGGATAAACGTCCCACTGAATATACTGTCTTAAAGTTGCCAGGCTACATATAGTCAGATAAATTTAACCCTAACTGGCTAGAATTTGAATATGGCCAGTTAGGCCTAAAGCTATCCAACCATACAAGGATGGCTAACTTTAGGTTTGCTCTGAAACTGGTCTAAAGTTATCCAACTAATTTAACAGGATATATCTGAAATTCAGCTAAGTTAGCCGCATAACTAAACTCTTCCCTGAACTGCTCCTGGAATGCCTCTTTTTTCATATGGAATAAGTGGTTAAATATGGCAAAACTTGCCATTTAGATGGATAACTTGTGAGTTATCCATCTAAATGGCTTTTGAATATAAATGGCTTTTGAATATTGATCTTTTGGGCCCAACATGACTTATCTGGCTAAGTTACAAGGGATATTCAGTGGCATGGCTGAATATCCAGGTATAAGCCACTGCTTAGCTAGATAAGTTATATCCGGCTAAGTTAAACCTGCTCGTTGGCAGGTCTAACTTAGCTGAATAAGTTATCCGGCCAAGGCTGAATATCACCAGTTAGCCAGAAAGCTTAACTGGCTAAGTAATGCTGCCCCTGATCTGCCAATTGCCCGCCCATAAATTGACCTGCTAAGAGATAGTCGAATAAGTTACTTATCCGGCTATCTAGCGGCCATTGAATATATCCAGATATCCAGCGGCCCGCTAGATAGCCAGATAAGTTCTACTTATCCGGCAATTGACCACTGAGTGCGCTGTGAATTTCATGCGCATTGTGTTTTGCAGTCTGACTACTGTCACATAATACTTTTCTTTGTTTTTGTGTTTTATCCTTCAGATAGGAATATCAGTTTTGTGCTGCTGCTTTTCTGAACTGAATTCTGATCGCCATGGGGCCTGTCTTCTTCCATCCGATGTTAGGCACAGCGTGGCAGATCATGGCTAGAATACCAGATGTTCAGGGTTTTTTTTAGCTTCCTTATTTGATTCTGTCTAGTAAGGACACGTCATCTGTATAGTATTTGCCTCTGTAGATGTGTGCAGATTTCACTACTACACTTTTGCAGTTGCGCTCTGTCTGCACAGGACGCTAACGTCATAGGTACAATAAGTGGAGTGGAGGAGTAACCTAGTGATTAGAGCAGAAGCCAAAGTTCAAATTTCACCAACTCTTCTTGTGACCTTGGCCAAGTCACTTGACTCTCTATTATGTCGGGTAAAACTCAGATTGTGAGCCCTTTGGGGACAGGGAATAACCATAGTACCTGAATGTAATCTGCAAGGCGGAATTATAGTTACTTCCGCAACACTGCAGCTGGAGTTTTCCAGGGTGGTAATGTTACAGCTGACCCTGGAAAACCCATTCCTTGGTCTGACTGAAGCAACGAGGTGAAGAGAAAAGAGTAGAAAGAAATCATGCCTTCCCACACACACACTAGAAGCTGCAACTAACTACAAAAACAAGTTGGATGGGCTGAGGTGGTGCAGTTAAAAATGGTAAAAAGCTCCACTGCCTGGGTGGCTTGTGAGAGAATAAGGTTTTTCATCTGTAGGAACAGCACGGCATAGGCCTTGCCACCAAGTGCTAACCGGCTGCTGTAAAATGTGGTTTAGTTGTTGGGGGAGGGGGGGTTTGGCAAGCACTTGGAAGCATCAGTAGCCATCTCATCCACCAAAGTGGGGGGGGGGAGGGGGGGAGCTTACACGTGTCTTCCCCTCCAGTAAATAAGTAACAGAATGGCTGATTTCAGTAAGATTGGGTATTGAGACTGCAGGGCAGTGTCCTTACTACTGGCAGAAAAAAAAAAATCAGGCTATGGACTTTCCATTACATCCCCCCTCAAAAGCTCAGCAACCCCAAGGTGTTTCACTGACATTCTTCCCTTTGCCATCCCTTCTCTCCACCTGCCCAACGCACCCCCTTCTCATGATACTATATGGATACTATAATTGCACTTTGGTTTTATCGGGGCAATTTTTTGGAATGACTGTGGGGGCCTGCAAGCCAATGGCAAACATTGGGTACTTAGCACTCACATATATTTGCATCTGTTTTAAAGCAGATGGAAATGTTCATGTGTATGGCACCCCCCATGCCCACTTACCTTGCTGGGACATTCCTAGGTCCTGGGCTGACCTGGCTTGAGCTCCCCTTCGGCAGGCTTCACCGGTCCTTGGGTGCTTGGCGGCAGGTGCCGCCACCTGGAGAAGAAAGTTTTAGCGGGGTGGGATGTCCCTCCCTTTGCCCAGGAAAACCCCAAAAACAGATGACACTGTAAACAGGGTTTGCAATATTTACAAGTATGTGCAAATTGTATTAACTTATACAACTATACATTTCTACAAGATACCAAGCTACCAAGATATTTAGCTATTTGTGGGTATTAATCCCTACAAATTATCACCACAAAGAAAAATAAAAACATCTTCCATTCCCTTTTGGTCCCTTATAGCCACCTGCCCCCTCTTTCCCTTCTCACTATACCCCAAGTCTTACCATGGATAGGAATTGAACTGGGTCTATGGGTACTTCTAGTCATAAGGAAGAGGATCTGTTGCATCCGGACTGTTGCTGCCATCTTCTCTGCTCCACCTCTGCTCTACTGCCTGCTCCACACCTGGGGGATCAAACACCGTCTCCCCAATCCTCTGAAGGCTCCATGCCCTTGGGGACTGAACTCCACCTCCTGATACACTTCTGGGTCTGTATCCTACAAACTCTGCCTCCTGATCCTGCCGCTGTGGTCTGTGCTCTCCTGGGGAACCAAACTCCACCTTCCAATCAGTTGCTGGGGTCCATGCCCTTCTGGGGGATCAAATACCATCTCCTGATCAGCCACTGGCCTCTAGACAAGAGATTCACTGCTGCAATGCCAACATCCTTGGTGAGAGGTTTTTATTGCTAGAGTTTGTAGCTCAGGTAGGCTCACAACTTACCTAATATTGCTCAGTGATTATTGCATAGCTAATTTCATAGTCTACAAATCAGTTTCTACCAGGTTGGAGGGGCCCTTTCCTCTTACAGCCATAAGATCAAAACCCAGAGAGAAGACAGGAAAAGAAAGAATACAAGCTCTCCCACCCTTCTCCTGTCTGCAAAACCAGCTGCTCAAGGTTTTTGACCACCCCTTGTCAGTTGGGATGAGGAGCTGTCTGCTTAATATAATTGTCTTTTGATACATTCCCAACACAAATTGCTGTTTTTGGCAAAGTTCTGCAATTTAGGATTTTGCTATTACTTGTTTGTGAAGGGATATTTGACTGTAATTCAGCAGCAAGAGTCAAGGGGTTGGTCCTATGCAAATCTCCTAACCTCTACAGTAGGGTCTGATCCCCTGTTCAGCCTTGTTGTGTGAGACTTTCCCAGGCTGACAGCCTCCTCCTAATGCAGCTCATTTCAAGGCAGCATGCCCCCTCTCCCCGTATCAGGAAGAGAAGTCGGGGGCATCATTTCAAAGGCGGCATTCTCTCTTCCCCTCAACCCCCGGAGAAGGGTTTCACATGGAAAGTATGTGCAAGACGTTCCGAATGAAAGCCCTGAACACACTTTCCCTTCCTGATCTCACAATGCTCCTTCCCTGCCACAAGTAAAAGAGAGAACAGCTTTGGGCACTTTCACCTGATGTGACTGAAAGGGGCTGGCACAGTTTTCAGCCCTGCACAAGCTTAACTGAGGACATTTTCAAATAGCCCCGTGCAGTTGCAAGAGGCACAGATACTTTTATTGCATATTCTTATAACTAATCTTTTAAAAGAGGCTAGCCTAAAATACATAAGGTAAATGTGCCTGTATACTTTGCATCTGCTATTTCTACCAGGAAGGGGGTAAAATAGCGTATGATTATAACCCCCCCTTCAGCCAGAGATCACCTTCCTTCCCAGCGCTGGGGAGCATTGGCTTTGCTCAACCAAGGTGAGGTTCTTTTACCTGGATGGAGGGTGGACAGCCTACCAAATCCCTGTCCTATGCTATATAGTGTTCCCCAGAATCTTCTATTTACTGGCTGCACCAATCTGGATTTTTTTTCTGTGAAGCTGCAGTATCTGCAAAACAATCCACAGACTCCAACACGCCCACTCCATACTTTGTCAGAGCATGTAACATACTGATCTGCAAGTAATAGGAATGAATAAACAACTATACCTCCTGTTATTAAAGTTTCAGTCCTTCTCAAAAGGAAAAAAAAAAATTCCAATAGTAGAGGAAAAAGAAAAAAAAAAACATAGAAATGATGGCAGAAAAGGACCAAATGGTCCATCTAGTCTGACCAGTAAGCCTGTGCCATGTAGGTTACCCAATGCTTATCTGTTTCCCAGACCATAAAAATCAGGGTCCTTGTTGGTTGCTGTTTGAATCTCATTCCTTGTTACCCCTCCCCCCAGCCTGTGCTTATCAGTTTCCCACACTAGCCCTCGTGGATTGCTGTTGAATCCAATTCCCTGTTATGCCTTGCCGTTGAAGCAGAGAGCAATGTTTGGGTTGCATCACAGTAACACTCTTGTTGTTTAATGGTGGTAACTGCCACATCAGCAAGTTATCCCCCATAGATGTTTCCCCAGACTGTAAAAGTCGGGGCCCTCGGTTGCTGAACGAATCCAATTCCCCTTCTCCCCCTGCCGTTGAAGCAGAGAGCAATGATGGAGTTGCATCAATAGTATCAAGGCTTATTGGTTAAAGGTAATAACTCCCCACCCATCAAGTTCCTCCTTGCACTCTCTCCTTCATTTCCATCCTTTAGCCTTTAGGGTTCCCCAGTATTTATCCCATGCCCTTACGAGCTAAGCTAGACGTCTAATGCTGTCAGGTTGACGACTTCCTTGTAATATACAAGTCAGCTTCAGTTCAGAGTATATGAGGAGTTTTTTCAAAGGTATTTAAATAGGAAAAAATGGTAACTTGACTTCTATTCTGCAGAATAAAACTATAACGCAAGACAGTCCAAGATCCAGGCCTTGCTCCTAAATATTACGAATCTGCAGCCCCCAAATTTTCTTTTCGGTTTGTTTTTTGTTTGGGGTATTTTTTTTTTTTTTTGGTCTAGATTCAGTTTGCTTAAAATATTTTGGTTCAGTTCGTTTGTCAAACCAAAAAAAAAAAAATTAAACTATTTTAAAAACAGACAAAACAAAAAAAACACCCAATCGCTTAAAAAAAAAAAAAAAAAAAAAAAGGCCTCCAGCAGCCAAGGCTGTGCCATCCCAGGGCTGCTTTCATGCTGTCCTAAAGTTATCTGGCTAACTTGTACCTGATTTACTAAGCTGGATTTGAAAAAGGTGACGCACGCCGGGCCTATTTTAAAAAGGCCCGGCGGCACGCGTAAAGCCCCGGGACGCACGTAAGTCCCGGGGCTTGCAAAAAGGGGCGGGGTGGGGGCGGTCCGGGGGCGGGGCCAGAGGCTCCAGGCACAGCAGCCATTTGCCCCTGTGCTTGGGATCGCGCGCCAGCACTCAGCCGGCGTGCGCAACTTACTTCAGCCCCAGGACTGAAGTAAGTTTTGCAACAATAAAAAGAAATCAACAAAGGCAGGGGGGAGAGGTCGGGGGAGGAAGGGGAAGGGAAGGTGGGGTGGGGGGTAGGGAATTCCCTCCGAGGCCGCTCTGATTTTGGAGCGGCCTGGGAGGGAACAGGAGAAGCGTGGCTCGGAGCGGGCTCGACGCGCGCAAGTTGCACAATTGTGCACCCCCCTTGCGCGCGCGCCGACCCTGGATTTTATAACATGCGTGTACCTGCTCGCGCATGTAATAAAATCGGGCGTACATGTGTGCGCACTGGGTAGCATGCGCACATGTATGCCTGCGCGCTCCTTTTTAAAATCTACCCCGTCCCTAAAGGTTTTTCCCATAGACACAAAATGGGAGAAGAGCCTTAATGAATCTGGCCCTAGATTAACTGGCTGTCCTGGAATGCCCCTGCCCCATCCCCATCCGGCTCTCTTTTTAGCCAATTAAAAAGTTAGCCATCTAAGTTCCAGGCAGTGAATGGCGTCATTTGTCCGGCTAAGTCTGAACTTAGCAAGACAAATGGCACTGAATATGGACCTCCAAGTTCCCAGAACACTGCGGGGTTCCCAGCAATCCCTTAAACCTCTGAGGACCAATCTGGATCCTGGGCTGGGGTCAGGGGAGATCATGTAGCAGGCTGTCAGTATTCCTGGGCTGGGGTCGGGGGAGATCATGTAGCAGGCTGTCAGTATTCCTGGGCTGGGGTCGGGGGAGATCATGTAGCAGGCTGTCACTATTCCTGGGCTGGGGTTGGGGGGAGATCATGTAGCAGGTTCAGTATTCCTGGGCTGGGGTCGGGGGAGGTCATGTAGCAGGCTCAGTATTCCTGGGCTGGGGTCGGGGGAGATCTTGTAGCAGGCTCAGTATTCCTGGGCTGGGGTCGGGGGAGATCATGCAGCAGACTGTCAGTATTCCTGGGCTGGGGTCGGGGGAGATCATGTAGCAGGCTCAGTATTCCTGGCTGGGGTCGGGGGAGATCATGTAGCAGGCTCAGTATTCCTGGGCTGGGGTCAGGGGAGATCATGTAGTAGACTGTCAGTATTCCTGGGCTGGGGTCGGGGGAGGTCATGTAGCAGGCTCAGTATTCCTGGGCTGGGGTCGGGGGAGGTCATGTAGCAGGCTCAGTATTCCTGGGTTGGGGTCGGGGGAGATCTTGTAGCAGGCTCAGTATTCCTGGGCTGGGGTCGGGGGAGATCATGTAACAGACTGTCAGTATTCCTGGGCTGGGGTCGGGGGAGATCATGCAGCAGACTGTCAGTATTCCTGGGCTGGGGTCGGGGGAGATCATGTAGCAGGCTCAGTATTCCTGGCTGGGGTCGGGGGAGATCATGTAGCAGGCTCAGTATTCCTGGGCTGGGGTCAGGGGAGATCATGTAGTAGACTGTCAGTATTCCTGGGCTGGGGTCGGGGAGGTCATGTAGCAGGCTCAGTATTCCTGGGCTGGGGTCGGGGGAGATCATGTAACAGTATTCCTGGGCTGGGGTCGGGGGAGATCATGCAGCAGACTGTCAGTATTCCTGGGCTGGGGTCGGGGGAGATCATGTAGCAGGCTGTCAGTATTCCTGGGCTGGGGTCGGGGGAGATCATGTAGCAGGCTCAGTATTCCTGGGCTGGGGTCGGGGGAGATCATGTAGCAGACTGTCAGTATTCCTGGGCTGGGGTCGGGGGAGGTCATGTAGCAAGCTCAGTATTCCTGGGCTGGGGTCGGGGGAGATCATGTAACAGACTGTCAGTATTCCTGGGCTGGGGTCGGGGGAGATCATGTAACAGACTGTCAGTATTCCTGGGCTGGGGTCGGGGGAGATCATGCAGCAGACTGTCAGTATTCCTGGGCTGGGGTCGGGGGAGATCATGTAGCAGGCTCAGTGTTCCTGGACTGGGGTCGGGGGAGATCATGTAGCAGGCTCAGTATTCCTGGGCTGGGGTCGGGGGAGATCATGTAGCAGGCTGTCAGTATTCCTGGGCTGGGGTCGGGGGAGATCATGTAGCAGGCTCAGTATTCCTGGGCTGGGGTCGGGGGAGATCATGTAGCAGACTGTCAGTATTCCTGGGCTGGGGTCGGGGGAGGTCATGTAGCAGGCTCAGTATTCCTGGGCTGGGGTCGGGGGAGATCATGTAACAGACTGTCAGTATTCCTGGGCTGGGGTCGGGGGAGATCATGCAGCAGACTGTCAGTATTCCTGGGCTGGGGTCGGGGGAGATCATGTAGCAGGCTCAGTATTCCTGGACTGGGGTCGGGGGAGATCATGTAGCAGGCTCAGTATTCCTGGGCTGGGGTCGGGGGAGATCATGTAGCAGGCTGTCAGTATTCCTGGGCTGGGGTCGGGGGAGATCATGTAGCAGGCTCAGTATTCCTGGGCTGGGGTCGGGGGAGATCATGTAGCAGACTGTCAGTATTCCTGGGCTGGGGTCGGGGGAGGTCATGTAGCAGGCTCAGTATTCCTGGGCTGGGGTCGGGGGAGATCATGTAACAGACTGTCAGTATTCCTGGGCTGGGGTCGGGGGAGATCATGTAACAGACTGTCAGTATTCCTGGGCTGGGGTCGGGGGAGATCATGTAGCAGACTGTCAGTATTCCTGGGCTGGGGTCGGGGGAGGTCATGTAGCAGGCTCAGTATTCCTGGGCTGGGGTCGGGGGAGATCATGTAGCAGGCTGTCAGTATTCCGAAGCTAGCTTTGCTTTAAGTCATTTTTTTTTATGGCTTGATATGAAAGGCATCAGCCTCTGATAGGGTAAACCCTGGTTTGAGGCTCACCAGAGCACTTTCTACCCTGACAAATAGTTCTTTCAGTTGTAGAGGATAAAGATAATTTCCTTAAAAAAAAAATAAATATGAAGAGAAAGCAGTCATTTTCTGATTAACTCTGGTGCAGACCTATTCTTTTCTGGCAATCTCTCACTCTTATCCCAGTGGAATTGAGGCTGCAATTCTCACTCATAGAGTCATCAATATGCAGCCAGTGGTTGTTCGTTAGGTGGTGTTTTCTGTCATGGAGGGAATGTATCCACTTTGATGGTCTCGTCAGGAGGGACTCCAACACAGCTACACTCCAGGTGCTGGGTCTGATCTTTCTCCAAACTTGCCGCAGCCCAGGAAAGTACAGGGCTGGTGGTGTCCCGCAGCTCCTTGATCCCTCCAAGTCCTCTGCCGCCCTTACTGGCCAAAGCACGTTTCACCATCAGCTTCCAGAATATTGTTTCCCCTTTGCTCAGCAAACACACGGTGTCGTGCTTTCATCTTAGCCCTCTCCATCAGGAGAGTGGGGGAAAAAAACAAAACAAAACACTTGTTGCACCTAAACAATTAACGTTGGGGTTGAGGGTGGGAGATCCTCAGACCCAAAGTCAGTTCTGTGGCAGGGTGGTCACATCCCGGTAGGAAGGTTGTTCTCTGGCTTCCGATTGGACGGCGGTACTCTCCTGCTGTAATACCGTTTAGGATACGCAGAGCAAGGTGGGCCCAGTGGTAGATTTTCAGAGTCCAGGGGGAAGCGCTGCATTCTGACCGCAGAGAAGTCAACCTGAACCAAAGAAATAGGAGTCCACTAGCATGGACCATGCCCATCAGGAAAGGCAAGCCAGCACCGCAGCCCTTCTCAGGATAAGAAGGGCAGGTAAAGCAGTTGAGGGACAAGTCAAGAGAATTAATAAAAAAGTCTGGCTCGAAAATGAGAAATTCACAACGGAGAGTTCTGAAGGAGTTCTGCTCTGTTGTCGCTCGCCTCCTAACTGGATTCACACACTTGATGTTGACAAAGCAGAAAGTGGGCAACATTGAAGGTTTTCGTATTGCCCACAGAGGTGCCATGTCCACGGGAACTTTTTATCGCTGGACCTTGTACTAATTTTGAATGGGAAAGCTGCAACTTTTTTAGCTCCTTTTTGTGAGAACCTTTTTTTTTTTTTTTTTTAGTATAACAAGGTGCATTCTTTTGAAAATTCAAAAGCACACATGTTGTTTCAAGCCCTGCCCCAACACTGCCCCTCTGGGAATGCCTCTTCCAAATGCAGGTAAAATTATATGCATAGTGGTACTATGTCTGTACTTGTCCCCTCAAGCAAGGAGGGCAATACTCCATGCACCCAAGGGTGCCGGTAACCCACTGCTTTACCCCCAGAAACGGCTTTGAGAAATGAGAATTACCTTTGTAGTTAATAGCCCTTTCCAAAGGTTTGCTCTGTAGAGCTGTCTCTTCCTTTTCTTCTTCCCCTCTCCCCCCCTCCAAATGTTTTGCACACTTTCAGAGACAGTCACTCTAGCTTTCTGGATAGTTAAGCACTGGAATAAATTACTGAGAAGTCTTCATCACCGTGACTGGTCTGGAGGTTTTTAAGAGCAGATTAGGCAGACATATGTATGGGATGATACAGGAGCAAAGGATCCCTCATGGAGGCCGGGGGGGGGGGGGGGTGGATAATATCAAATCCCTTTCCAGTTCATATTTTTCAATGATTAGAAGAATGTATTGTGTTTGGTGCTCACATTTTTACCAAAAAAAAAAAAGAGTGTATGCAATGCAAACCTTGAAAAAGTGCCCTTAAAGTCTGAAACATGTCAGAAATAAGGGCCAGATGTACCAAAGATTTTCTTCTATTTTGTGTCTAGTGGGAAAATGCTTTGTACATATGGCCCTAAGTGAGGACTGTTTTCTGTCCGTCTTTCTTTCTTTCTTCTTTACTCTTCCGCACAGATTTTGTTTGAGATGTTTGGCAGTATATTATATAGGAGAGGATTCCACTGGGATCTTTCCGAGTATTGGATTCCCTTTCATTTTTTGCAAGTTTTATTACATAGCCTCCAGACATGTCTCCAGGCCTGGATTTTTTTTGCACAAGCCTGCTAGGCCTGTGTATAAGGTGGTGAAGTCTTGTGACGGCAAAGTTCATTGGGTTGAAAACTTTGTCAGCAGATTCAGGCCAAAGCAACCCATCCACCTGTGCCTTTAAACAGTTCCACATCCTATTGTAGGAAACAGAGCTTTGCAGCCTCAGCCATCCGCACAGGACTGGGGAGGTCCTTGGCAGTATCAGGGTCAGCCGCCTTATTTGCTGTTTTTGCCTCACAGCAAAGGCTGCAACACCAGAGCTGGAACTGTGAGACACTATCATGGGCTCCTGCCTGGAGCCATGTCTAACCTTTATACAAAGAAGGGGGTAACACCACAAACAAAATCCTAAATCCTTCAGTTTTTATGTCTCTGTGGCTAAGATCTCCTTTCTTGCCTTTCTCCAGTGAATAATTATGTCTGATTTTTATGTGTGTTTGCATGCTGGTGGAACTTCTCAGAAAGATAGTCTTTTGTTCTAATTTCCTGCAGTACTGGTTTGAAAGAAGGCTTTGTGCAGAACAATATAGTGCATCTAAATGCCTAGATGGGAGGAAAAATCATTGAATACCAATTGCATAAGTCATAGCCATACCTGAGAACTCTCGGGATTTCACCCTGAGACTCGGGGAATTTGCATCAGTTGCAGGGTCTCGGGGGAAACACTAGAAATCTCAGGGCCTCTCTGTGTACAGCTCAGCCGCTCCCCTTCCTCAGTAAGCCTGCAGAGAACAGGAGAAGTGAGGTGAGTCTGGGCAGAATCTGGAGAGGGGCTGTAATTGCGATTCCAGACTTGGGACTCACTTGGGTAGAGTGAGGATGCAGAAGTCATGGAACTGTGACTCATAGGGGGTAGGAGCAAAGAGAGTGCTGGAGTCAGGGAGAGAGGAAGGGGAAGTATGCTGGGGGTCATCACTGGGAGGAGGGAAAGATGATGGTGAAGTGTGGGAGAGAGAGAAAGTGCGGATTAGTTGGAGTAGGGGGAGTAAGAGAAAAAGCTGATACATATTATTCCATTCCTTCCCTTTGCTAATCAACAGCAATCTCAGGGTGACCACAACTCAAAATGTTCCCAGGTATAATCATAACATGTCCATATTATCAGTAAGAAGTTTTGATCTGTTTGTCAGTGGAGGACTGCTTTGAAGTTACTACCATATTTAGGACATCAAAACAAAGCTAAGATGTTCTATTTTTTAGGTCGTTGGGGTGGCAGTAGTTCCTCTGTTCTCCTTTTTCTTCCAGCCCAGTCAGAATCAGCATTGGGATTCACAAGTACATGGGCATTTTTCCTTTATTTTAATAGATACTCCCTCCCACTATTCTTCCTATTCTGGTCATTACAACAACAGTCTTGAGACCGGGAGCCATACACCAGTACTCTTTCTGGACCCCTCTATCACAGGTTCTAAATCCAACCACTTGGCATCACACTTAACAATAACCATGATTCCCTTCTTTCAAGGACTTTGAACTCCGTCTCTATAGCATCCCCAGCCCCTGTTGACCTGGGGTGCCAATGGCCTGACTCAGGGATCAAACCAGGGACCTTCTGCTGAGATATTCCTTGCTTAGAGATCCTCAGGAAGCAGACAGCAGATGCCAGGTACTTGTATCCTGTATTGGCCAAGGTTGGAAATATGAAGCTGGACATGATGGACCCTTGGTCTGACTCATTATAGCAACTTCTTATGTTCTATCGAGGGGGAAAACAGAAAAGAAATAAAGAATGTAGATGGCTTATGGGCAGTTCCTCTGATTTGTACCCAGGAAGACAGGTTACAGAAGGGAATCAAAGCAGTCCTATAAATCTCTTTTTGAATTCTTGCAAAAATAAGAGTCCTTATGTGCAATGTAATTTATTCATATTCAGTTCTGGTTTATTGCAGTCAGTTCTGCTCTGAAAGTTAAAGAGCCACTAAAATAAGCACACACACTAAACAGCTGTATGCCTTTTCTTCCACATTCATGGCAACTTCACAAAGCAGGTTCATATTCGAGGTAGTAGGCAGACATGAATGGTGTGGTGTATTGGTGTTCTGGGCTCACAGTTTTCCTCTCATTAATTGTAATATCCAATGTTCATCGGCAGGAGTTGACTTGTAATGGTTACGGTTTGAGGCATAACATATTAAACCACTTAAAATATCCCATACATGATATCGTCACTTATCTGGGATGCAGTAGGAGTTACTGCACCTGAAGCTGCTCCATCCTGGCCATTTCTTTCTCATGTAGGCTTTATACCAGTCAGATATGTTGCTTATAAAAGCCGGTATCCTAACAATGCAGCACTTCTGGACAGAGTCAGGATTAAAAACATGAATTAGTATATTTGTGTTGCACATTGTACAGTTTCTGTAAAGCTTTTTGGAAATCAGTCTCTGAAAGATATGTTATTTATGAGAGTGGAATTAGGTAATAATGTTCATTGATAAAATATCAATGGGTGTAGATTATGACGTAGAGAGGGGGAGGAGTCGGGAGATTTAAATTGGAGAGGGAACATGGAGAACGTCATTGACGCTGCAATATGATCAGTAGAAAGGTGTGGTTGGACAAGAGCGGGTGAGTATATTTCTGTGAGGTATTTTGGGGCTGCGGTTGGGTTGTAGTTGTGTGTTTTAGTGATGAATTTTAGTGTGGGTTGATGGGTATTACAGATCGAGTATGTGTGTTTGAGGTAGAAGTGAAGGTGAACATTGTTAGGGAGGGAACATGGAGAACGCCATTGACGCTGAGATACGATCAGTAGAAAAGAGCGGGTGAGTGTATTTCTGAGGTGTATTTTGGGGTTACGGTTGGGCTGCAGTTGTGTGTTTTAGTGAGGAATTTTAGTGGGGGTATGAATGTGTTCATTTGGAACAAGAGGAAGAGGCAATAGTGTGTGTGTTTGGGAGAAAATAAAGGTGGAAATTGTTAGGAATTTAGAACATATACCTGTGGGGAATGCTAGTGTATATGGGGGAGGAGTTGAAAGTTTTAAATTTGAGAGTTATGTGTCGAAGGCCACTACGCTAAGAAATGATCAGTAGAAAAGTGTGGTGAGATAAGAAAGGGTGAGTACACAGTTGTAGTGTATTGGGGTTGTGGTTGGGTTGGAAGGTTTAAATCTGAGAGCGATGTGGCGAAAGCCACTGACGCTGGGAAATGATTAGTAGAAAAGTGTGGTTGGATAAGAATGGGTGAGTGTACAGTTTTAGTGTATTGGGGCTGTGGTCGGGCTGCAGGATGTGTGTTTGGTATTTCATTGCAATGAGAGGAAGAAAATATAACATGTTCATCATGGGGAATGAGAATTTGTTATGTATATTACATTTTTCAGATTACATGGATGGCGTTTTACAAATTGTAAGAATGTGAACTAGTAGCAAATCATTTACAGCGGCAGCAGGAATAAGAACATTTAATGAACAGTTTGGACCTAGAATGAAAGTGTGGGAGTTTGCACACATGGGATGCAAGGCTCGGGTTTGAGACACTGAAGGATAACCTCATAAAAGCATCTCTGGATATAATGATTGGAAAATCATCGTGGTGGAATTGAATATGTTGATATTCTTGTGAAGTGCTCCTGATGCAGGCGGCGGGCTTTTGAAATATTTATATTTTGTTTCCACCATGGGAATTGAGTGGACCCGTAGAAATCATTGCATCCTATGAACTGGACTGTTGGAGTAATAACAGAATGTGAATTCAGATATTTGACAGTCATCGCTGGAATTTTGATTATGGGATATTGAATTTTGAACTATTAGAGAAAACGAAGAAAAAAGAAAAACCGCTGAGAAGTTAGCATTTATATTGGGACTTATGGGATATGCACATTTGGGATATGAAACAAATGTGGTGTTTTTATCTGTACTAGTACATTTTTAGTATGAATGGGGTGAATGAGGTGTGTATGTTGTTTTGAATATAGTGAAAATATTGTGAATATAGAATTTATGAAATAAAGATATTTAATTAACATGATGAGATATTTTCATTGATAAATTGGTGAGCAGAACAGCAATATCTTCTTGTCATCTTTGATAAACAGGCATTATTGGACAAGGGATTTTCGGTTTTGGTTTGGAAATGAAGAAAAACCAGTTTGGGGGGAGTGGGGGGAAGCCTGGTATAGGAAAATGTCATGATTGTTGTACTAGACGCATGAGAGGAGGGGCAGAATTAGTGTGCCATTTGGATAAAATATCAATGGGTGTACTGTCCCGGAGACGTGCGGTGCCCACTCACATGGACCTTGAGCTTTCAGCTCTTTGCAATCTGGTAGCAGCAGCCAAGCATCTTTAAGCCTAGAAGCAAATCTGAAGGTTTTCTGCTCCATCTTTGTTTCATTCTTCTTTGACTCCATTTTTTTTTTTTTTTTAATAGCAGAAGGGAATTATCTCAGAGGGACTGTGAATCAAAACATGTCTATACTTATTTTATGAGCTCCCACAGCATGCCCTTGCCAGAACTCAGACACCTGCAGAATGTTTCCCTCGCACAACAAAAGACATCCTTCCGCTCATAAGCCACACATTTTCAACTATTTTAGGCATGCCTTGCTATTGCATCGTCTCAGCTCTTCATTAGAGCTCAAACAAGATAAAACTCATGGTCCAGAGAGAGAGAGTTATTTTTGTAAATGTTTTAAAATCGGACTTTCCTGTTTCGTCTTCCTTATGCATACTGCTATGGGCTGCAGACAAGCAAGAATATGTTAGCCAGGCTGTCTTTCATAGATAGGACAGTGGACTCTGATGCCGCTTAAGTTATTAGCTTTATAATATCTGTGTACACATAATTAAAAGGTGAGTTACTAGTGATAAAACATTATAGAAAAAAAAGCATATTGATTTCTATATGACACATTGCATCATGGGATATTTGGCAACAATATATGTTCTTTTCTATTTTGAATGGGATAAATATACAACAAAAATGTGTTTTTTTCAATTTCATATTCCTTGTATGTTATCCTAAATGGATCCCTGGGTTGCTTTTCTTTCCTATAATTTCTCCTATTTTGCTTCTTTATTTTGATTTGTTTTCACCATCTTCTAAAAAGTAAAACAGGGAGGTATGTGAATATTTCATGATGCCTAGTTCCTTCTTTGATGCAGAAATTTGCATACGGTTCTGAGTACGAACCAATGGCAAGGCAGCATTACAGTTGCTCAATGACATTTGTCAGATCCTTGCGAACTTGGATACTGGATATCACCTATTTGCGGACATCCAGTTTTTTATTCCTATTAAAAATTCTTTTAAGGAGGTGCTTAATAATATTTCAGGCTGCTTGTCAATCTTAAAGGACTGGCTAGCGGAACACAAACTATTACCAAATATGGGTAAAAGTGAGATCTTATATCTTTAACAATTTCCATCTGATTGCCAGTGTTGTTGATACTGTGTCCATGCTGTCAATCTACCCAGATTCACGTGGAACGACCACATGGTCACCGTAATGACATGTGGAATTTTTTTGAAATATCCATGTTGTAGTATATAGCATGAATTTGTTTACTATAATTTACAACAATGAATTAAAATTGAGTTCGTCATTCATGCCCCGGGGAATAGAAGATGTTAGGGTAAAAATCCAGAATGCCTCGCGGAGGTTGAGTTGTGTCTGTATATCACCACCTCTCAAGGGTGGTTCTATGTGTTCTAACACCATCCACTTCAGTTCGGTGATGGTATGGCCTGAATCTGTCAAATGTTGTACCATCGGTGCCGTCATCTTGGCTGTAGTAAACCTTGATATTACATGGACACAGTATCAACAACACTGGCAATCAAGTTCTAAATATGATCGGTACTTTCTGTTTTACTATACTAAGTTTACGGGATTCTTCACATGCTGGCTATTGACGTTAAGAAGATCGTTACCTTTTTTCAGCAAATGAGAACGAGTCCGGGGGATGTCCAACCCCGGTACTTTTCTTTCAGGTCCGCACACCATATTGACCATAAGGCAGCACGGTTCTCCATCAGGTCGATTGTTTACGTTACACACCGGCGCGTGAAAGATAATGAACCTGGAGAACGTTAGAGCTTTGAATAGTTCTTTCAGGTCCGCATATCAGACAAAGGTTATAGGAAGAAAGTTCCCAACCAGGTCGGTCATTTACGTCATGAACCAGCTTTGGGGTGTTAATTACGTCAAGTTGTTTATTGGCTGAGGACGCTCACGTAGATACACATAAAAGGGGCCAGAACACACCACAGATTATTCTTCCGGAGGCTCTTGACAGAGCAAGATTGACAAGAGGCAATATACCAGAACCATCAGAGGTATTACTGAGTGAAGAGGTTGGGACCCCATAAGGTTGGTTTTTTCATCATCAACATGTTCCCCCGAGGAAAGACTTACGTCTGAAACATGGACGGTTCGTGTCGGGATCATCATTAGAGGTTGGACATTATTTACCAGCACATTTGGGAAGTCGGAATTGTAACCTCCTTAAAAATTGGTTGTCAAGTTTTACACCTTTAAACAAATGTTCACATTTAAGCAAGCTCATTGATCATCAAGCTTCTGATTCTGAGGTTATTGGGACCTGTGCATACAAATATATAAAAAGTTTCTCAAAAAACAACATCACGGAGGAGGAGGTTGGTTGATGATTATAACCACTAAGTAGTGGTGCGGGGACCCAGTATCGAGACTGAAAAAACATTAATTCTACCTAGTGTAGGTGTTAAAAACAATTTTCAAAAATACAAACAAACAGTAAATTATTTTTCAAAATTAATAGGTTTATCAGCGATAGAGTTTCTTTCTCTTGATTTTTGCTGATTTGTTCGATTGATCGCTGATTTTAGTGGTGATTTCTTTAATACATATAGGTCCAAATTTAGCCAGACAAGTGGCATTGGATATGGACCCCAAAGATTTTCTAAGGCCGGCTTCCCTGCAGGAAACTAGGCTAAAAATAGGAGGGTAGAAAAAGCATTATAGAGGAAGTAAATATGACACAGGAAGGGAGTTGGAAGTAACAGGATTGTTTGCAGTATTGGCTGTGAGCTGATATTCCTTGTTTTTATAATTCTCAAGCTTCTGCAGTCTGGTGCATTTTTTTTCCAGCAGAATGCATTAAGGTAGGTGGTAGAGAACCAGGACTGGATTATAATCTTGCGATGACATGCTTCAGAAATTCCTAAAACACTTTGACCTCATTAAACTCAGCAGTCAAGGATGCACTAGAGCAGGGGTCGGGAACCCATGGCTCGCGAGCCAGATATGGCTCTTTTGAGGGCTGCATCTGGCTCGCAGACAAGTGTCGCCATACTTCGCGGTTCCCCGCTGACCCAGCTGCTCCCCAGTCCTCCGCCGCCCGGGCTTAAAATGCTGTCAGCCCGGGCGGAACGCAGCAGGACAGCTGGAGTCAGCGGCACCGGCGTGCTCTCTTCTCCCCCCCCCCCCCCCCCCCGCAGCCCGGAAGAGGAAGTGGAGAGCATCGGGTGCCTGCGCGGGAAGAAGAGACCACACTAGCGTGGTCTCTTCTTCCGCGCAGGCACCCGATGCTCACCACTTCCTCTTCCGGGCCGCGGGGGGGGGAGGAGAAGAGAGCACGCCGACTGGAGTCATCCGGGTGCCTGCGCGGGAGTCATCGGGTGTCAGCCGGGTGCCAGCGCTGGAGTCATCGGGCCGCGGGAGTCTTCCGGGCCGTGGGAAGAAGAGAGCACGCCGGTGCTCTCTTCTTCCCGCGGCCCGGAAGAGGAAGTGGAGAGCATCGGGTGCCTGCGCGGGAAGACCCGCGCAGGCACGCTAGTGTCCGACGGGAAGAAGACTGCAGCGCGGCTCGGAGGAAAATGAAAATCTTCAACCGCGGCCGATGGGACTCCGCCTTCGCCTCCGCGAGGGCTGAAAATGAAGGAGGTTAGCGTTGGGAGGTGGCTGCTGCTGCCGCGAGTTCCCGGGGGGGGGGGGGGGGAAGGGGGAGAGAGAGAGTGAATGAATGAGCGAGCAAGCATGTGTGTTTGAGATCCTGTGTGTGTGAGTGAGATAGCATGTATGTGAATGATTGAGAGCCTGTATATGTGAAAGAGAGTATGTCTGTGATTGAGATCCTGCCTGTGAGAGAGAGAGCATGAATGTAAGTTTACCATTGGGAACCTGTATGTGTAAGTTTGTAATTGAAAACCTGTTTGTTTGAAAGAGTATGTGTGTATGATTGAGATCCTTTGTGTGTGAGAGAGATCATGTGTATGTATGATTAAGAGCCTGTGTGTATAAGTAAGAGAGAGATCATGTGTGTCTGTGTCTGATTGACAGCTGGTTTAGGTGATGGAGCATGTGAGTATGTGATTGAGAGCCTGTGTTTAAATGAGAGAGAGAGACCATGTGTGTATGTGTGTGATTGAGAGCTGATTTAGGTGAGGGAGCATGTGAGTATGTGATTGAGAGCCTTTCTGTAAATGAGAGAAAGAGAGGACATGTTTGTAAGCATGTGAATGAGAGTCTGTGTGTGAGAGAAAAAGACAGCATGTATTTATGTGATTGAAAGCCTGTGTGTGTGTAAGCGTGAAAAGATAGACAGCATGTGTGTAAATGTGTAATTAAGAGCCTATATAAGTGAGAGAGAAAAAACATTTGTATATGTGAGTGACTGAGAGCATGTGCGTATAGGTGTGTCATTGAGAGCCAGTGTGAGAGAGAGCGCTGGTATGTGACTGAGAGAGGAGAAAGTTCCAAGCAAACCACCCCACCTCCTACTAATTCAGAACAATCTCAGGACACCTGGATATCAAACGTTCCCAGGTATGCAGAGCAAAAAAATTTTTGTATCCTTATTATTTTTCATTACTGGATCTTTGTGTCTGCTATTTTGAAATATTTTGTTGGTATCTGGAAATGTTTTATATGAGTTTTTAATTATTGGATATTCCACTCATCAGCTGTTTCGAAATATGTTCTTTTTGTTAGTACAGTTTTACTGCTGATGATTTTATATTTCTTGATTTGTTTAATAAGGATGTGTGATGTTTCTTTTTTCCTTTGTGACACTGCATACAGAGACTCTGGCTTGTTGCAGTTTCCAATTCAGTTTTTGTCTGCATGCTTCTTGTTATGCGTTTTGGTCTCTTTATTCTATGTTAGGTGAGGGACAGCACGTGATTCAGGTGAGGTTTTCTGCTGGCGTGTAGTTTCTGTGTAGGACTCTATAGCAGCCTGACTTGGTCCGTTTTCCTAATAGGAGATGTATTGGTGTCTTAAGGCCTGGTGTAATATTTTCAGAGACTTATTGTACTTTAAAAGTGTGATCTTACATAAAATGCACACATTTACTTGTATTTAGTTTTAAACATATTGTATGGCTCTCATGGAATTACATTTTAAAATATGTGGCGTTTATGGCTCTCTCAGCCAAAAAGGTTCCTGACCCCTGCACTAGAGCAAGGTTGCTCAAACCAGTCCTACGGGGCCGCCCCAGCCAATCGGGTTTTCAGGCTAACCCTAATGAATATGCATGAGAAATACAAAGGAGGTAGTGCATGCATACACAGGGGGTAGTGCATGCAAATACATCTCATGCATATTCATTAGGGATAGCCTGAAAACCCAACTGGCTGGGGGGGAGCCCATAGGACCGGTTCGAACACCCCTAGTAGGTAGGGGATACAATAGCTGTGCTTAAAATGGAGCAAAAAGTAGTTTCCCAAGGATTATTTTAATCATTTGTTTGTGAGTTTTTCTTGATGGTCATATATTTTATTATATTTCTTTCCTTTCCTACATGGATATCTACACAGCAGGACTGATGTATGTGAACTAGCAGGAATGTGTAACATGCATAGCATTTGTATTAAAACTGAATAAGAAGATTGGTGCAAGAAAACCAGGACTGGACTAACTTTTAACGATGACATGGATTTTGGTTGGCAGCACTCATAGAGGAATCCTTCACAATCTGTTAAAATAATGTTGAATGTCCTTTCTATCTAGAGCAAAGTATTGTGGTTGCCATGTTAGTCCGCTTAAATATGTAGAAATAACAGTAAATATGCAACTTGTAGGTGATACCTTATTATTGGTCTAACAGATTCAGATAACTTTAATGGCATGACAGTTTTACGTATGTTGCCAAAGTAATACATAAAGTGATCAAAACTCAATAAATCTGTGACAAGTCAGTAAAGAAACAGCACAGTTGCACTGGGTTAAATTAGTCAGCTAGGCATGAGATTTTCTGCATACTCCATTACAGTTCTGTCAATCTACTCTCCCTCCCCTCCCCCCAAATCCTGTTACTGAGCTGTAATTATGAATGCGTAAGAGAGGGGGGCAAGGGAGATCATAGGATCCTTATGCTGCCTCCCCCTAGAATTTAAATGACTAATTGTTCTTTAAACTATTTCTATGATTTTATTTTTACATATCCCTACTTTTTCTGCCCCCAGCAAAGTTTTTCTGCAGGCAATCCTGGCAGTCATGTCACATATACAGACAACCTCCTGCTTAGCTGATTCTGATGCTGTATTGTTTAAACCCGGTATATCCGCACTGCTGCTTCACTGACTTCATGAAGCTCTTGAAAGCTAACATCAGATGTATTGAGATAGTTTCATAAAAAGGTATGACCTTGCCTAAATGGGAAAGCACTGCTACCTTGTGGCCACTATTGCTGCTGCAGCTTCCTGCAGTTCTCGATCAGATGAAACCTGAGTATTATCTTTCAAAAGGGGCCACATTTCAGATGCTACAGAGCACTCTCCAACTCGTTGCAGCTCTGGAAATCATATTTTGCTGTGTGGGATACACTGACCTGTAAGGCCCAAGGAGTCCTACGCAGTCACTCCAAAAGATGAGTCCAAACAAGTGTTATGTTCCAAAACCAAAGTAAAGTTTACTGAATCCAAACATAAGCAGTCCAATATTACAAAGGGAGAAGACAGTTCGGAAATACAGAGCATCAGCTTCTTGCCTCCTCTAGAAGCCCCACTAGGAACAAGAAAGTCCTCCTCTTCCACTCAGAAGTAAATATTAAATACCTTGGTATTGGATGCAGTCAAGAGAATTCCCTCTCAAAAGACTTTGGGTCAGAGCCTTCCTGGATTGCACTGCTTACAAACAGGCCGATACAGTACAGTGTGCTCCAGCGGAGCGCACTGTTAACCTGCGTTTGGACGCGCGTTTTCGACACGATATTACTCCTTACTGAATAAGAGGTAAAGCTAACGCGTCAAAAACACGCGTCCAACCCCCCCAAAACTAATAGCGCCCACAACATGCAAATGCATGCTGATGGCCCTATTAGTTATTCCCGCACGATACAGAAAGTAAAATGTGCAGCCAAGCCGCACATTTTACTTTCAGAAATTAGCGCCTACCCAAAGGTAGGCGCTAATTTCTGCCAGCGCCGGGGAAGTGCACAGAAAAGCAGTAAAAACTACTTTTCTGTATACCGTCCGACTTAATATCATGGCGATATTAAGTCGGAGGTCCCAAAAGTTAAAAATAATTTAAAATAATTTAAAAAAAAAAATTGGTTCGTGGGTTGAAAACTGGACACTCAATTTTGCCGCCGTCTGGTTTACGAACCCATGGCTATCAGCAGGTTTGAGAACTGACGCCGGCAAAATTGAGCGGTGGCTGTCAAACCCACTGACAGCCACTGCTCCTAACCAAAAAGAGGCGCTAGGGACGCGCTAGTGTCCCTGGCGACTCTTTTTACCGCGGGCCCTAATTTGAATAATTTTATTTACTGAATCGTGCGCACAGGAGAGCGGGCGCTTGCCCACTCTTCCGCGATTTTTACTGTATCGGCCTGAATGACAGGAGAGAGATCTTTTTCCTGCTTGGATGAGGACGGCAGCTGTTTTCCCCTCCTTACAGCTCAAAAGAGCACGACCCCTTGGCTACCTCTCTGTCATTCCCTGGAAGACATCTCTTTCCCAAATCCAAACACCAGGAACCATTCCCTCTAGTAACTTCAAAATTGGCCCACTCTTTTGGGGGATGTGCCCTCACTATCATTAAAACTAGCCACTGTGCAGCTTGATCGTGCCAGTGCCAGAATATTCATCTTTTTCTCTATGGAAAGGCCTAGCCAGCTCTGCATTCACAATACATAGTTTTTGTCTACTTTGAACATATGGGTGTCCCGTGGGCCATGGGACATCCATATAGAGAAGAGCTGTGGGTTTGGTCTCATTGAGCTCCCAGATCATGGCACTGTAGGGGGCTGTATCAAAGGCAGGAATGCCAGTAACGTGATTTCAAGGAAGACTGCATTACTGGGGAGGTAGCGCCTCACTGAAGGCAGCCACATTGAAACCCGCAGATGCTGTATCAGGTGGAGGTCACAGGAGGACTTGGTACCTTAATGGCAGTGGGGTATTAATGTCTTGGCAGCAGCAATGGCAGTGATGAGGGCTGTGGTGTTGACTTCCTCGTGCTTCATGGGGGTCGGTGTGCCATGAGGCTGGTTCCAAGCCATGGGTGCCAGGCAGCGAGAACAGGCATCAGAAGGATTGAGAGAGCTATTTGGCAGTGGTTCAGGGAATCAGCTGGAGAACTGAGGGGTAAGAGGAGAGAGTTCGATGGGATCAGCTGAGGGGGAGGGTTGGAGGGGATGCTCAATGTGTATGTGTGTGTTTGTGAGAGAGGGGGCTGGATTGGTATCAGGTGTCTAAGTGAAAGGGAACTGATACCACGGGTGAGTGTGAGAGAGGGAACTGGTACCAGGGATGAGAGTTGGAAGGGAGAGAAAGAGGACTCCATGTGGGGAAGGGGTGGGGATTTGAGGAGGAGCATAACTGGAGCCAAGGAGGGACATGTCCTTCCCTTGTACGGACCTGCACTCAGATTGGTGTCGCATCAGTCCGTCGGGTGTGCAGCTAGACACAGCAACCAGGGTTCCTTGAGTAAGCTGCATTAGCATGAGCTGGGTTCGGTCACACCTGATGGGATCAGTTTAGCATCAACACAGTGGGAACCCATCTAGGTTTGGCTGTATTTTTAGAGACACAGCCTAAATTATCCATAGCAGGCCAATGGGGCTAAGGTTTATGAATCGTACAAATGGCTCGGGTATAGGATTTATTGTTAATTTGTGTTATTTGTTAAATAAATCCTCAGCTTCAAGATTTCCATTTAACTTGGGACAGCAAATGTTGTTAATGTTATATAGTTTCTAGGATTCTACACTACCAAATGACTGAATTTGTTTGGACTTCCACTGCTGAATGTGCTAGGGTTGTATCTGACCACTGCTACTCTGAGGTCACTATTGTTGTGATAGTAAGAGCATGTTTAGAGGAAAGCCACAGACACAGTCCCAGAACAACAGGAGTTGTTATGACAGAGTGGAGATAAGGAGGCCTTTTGATGGATTTCTCACTACCATTCTTTTATTTTCTTTTTAACATCATTACCTACATGACATTTTGTTCTCAATTTCACTATAGCAATGGTAGATGATTTGGCAGCATTGTTTTCTATGTTCTCTTTCGAGTACAGAAATTATAATGTAAGATTTTGATTTTTATACCAAGGTATAATAGAGGGATAAAAGCATGTCACCCAAGTTTGCAACGCTGCTTTCAAGTTGAAATCTCTTGAAACGGTCAATGCTTCTTGGGCAGAGGACCATTGCTACAAGGGTTGGGCTAGACAGATGGAGGTTAAACATCAGAGAAACCCACTGACGATAGTGCATGAAGGCTTATGGCACCATAGCTCATGTAGGGGCCAATTCAAATCAGTTCAGTTTAATACACCGCAATTCCATGTAACATCTAGGCAGACAGATCTGAAACTCAGAGGAGCAGGAGAACATAGCCAGGCAAAAAAAAAAAAAAAACATCCCCTCCTCTATCAGCCATTAACTCTTAGACAACTCCTCCCTGTTAATCAAAAAATACCTACAGTACCTGAATGTAATCCACTTTGAAGCGCTGAAAAAAGTGTGTAAAGCGGAATATAAAATCTAAATAAATAAAATAAATATTATTTCAGGGTTGCATAAAATGTCCTTTTAAAAGTAGAACTTGTGCATCTGTGCTTAGCAGGAGAAGTCGCTCACTCCCTGGGCATTATGCATTATTATTCTCAGACAGCCTGACCTCTAAATCATTGGTTGACCTGTTTATTTCTTGAATTCCTAAGCAAGCATTTGACTTATTTGGATAATATGTTGCATGATAAACAGCCAGATGCCCCTCCACATACACAATCTTTCACATGATATAATGTATGGTGTAAGGTTTCCAGAGAGTTCAAAATGTTGGGGGTGGGGGGTTTAGAGTGGTCTGAGAAGGCAAAATTTGTTTCTTATGTCTTGTTTTACCTTGCAATTCATTGCCATGAGCACAGGAGGGAGGGGTGGAGGGGGCAGGGTCATTTTTTTCTAAATATGCAAAATCATATTTGCTCAGATTAAAGCACTGTTTCCCAAATTCTTTCTTTCTTCTTTGGGGTCCCCCAGTTACATTCTTAGGTCTTTACACATAATGAAAGCTCATCATATCAATATTTTAACTTTAGTTTTAGATTTTTTTTCACTAGAAAAAAAGATTGACAGCAGTAAACATGCAAATATAGATTTTCGCTACTTAAGATGCCCCTTAAAGCATTTTACAGGCAAGCTGTGGGTGAGCCCTCTGGTACTGAGCTAAATCTATGCTCTTAAAACTGAGGCATTAGAAATGGCTAACAAGGTGCTCCCACTGGCTGTGAGAGCTTGCTATCTGCTTGATGTGAATGCTAAGGAGGAAATTTCTAAATGTATCAGTATACTGGCCACCAAACAGGTTAATGATTTTATGCTCGTGCAAAACCAATCTATTGATAAATGTAATGCCGCACAAAACATTGCAGATACATGTTTTCGAAAGACCAGTATCCTGATATAATTTGCATTTCCATTTGATGAGGACTGGGTTTTAAAAAGAGTTCTCTGAGAGAAAGGGAGAAAGTTTCTGGATCAAAATGTTATGGTATATTCAGATGTCTGCAGAGCTACTCACACCTGAAAGAAGAAGGTTCCTTAATTTTTGCGAGGATGTTCTAGATCTTGGGGTAAACGTCTGACTGAGTAATCCCCATAAATGCAGTATGATCTATAAATAAAAGTTTGGAGAGGAGGGGAGGTTAAGCCAATCAGCTGGTTATTTTTCTGGACTCTAAGATACATTCAGCCTAGGCTGGAGCCAGAGCCCAGGCCCGATGCCACGACCTGACCCGAAGGCCAAGTCCCAACGCCTGGGCTTCAGTCAGAGCCTGAGCCCAGGCCAGAAGCCGCAACCTGACCCGGAGGCCAGGTCCTGATGTCTGGGCCTTGACCTAGTTTCAGGCCCAGGCCAGAAGGCCTGGCCTCAGAGCTCCTCTTCATTGTCTTCTTTCTTTGGCTTTTCTTCATCAATTGACGCCATCCGCTTGGGTTATTTAACGTGTTAATTAACAATAATGGCCAATGGGCTTGGGTCTGGGCTGAGGACATGGCATTGGGACATGGCCTCGAGGCAGGCTAAGGCATCAGACCCTGGCCTAGGCAGAAGCCCAGGTATTGGGTCAAGATCTCCAAGCCTGGGCCTTGGTAGGGCCTAGGCCAAGGTTGCGGCGACCTACCACAGCTTAGGTCCCGACATCCAGGCCAAAGCCTTGGCCTTGCATAGAATTAGGCTTCAGTATATCACTACAATGTTGCTGTGGGACCCATGCAAGGCTCCGGCCTTGTCTGTGGATCCCCTCCAGACCAGCTAAGTGAGGACCGGGGAGGATCCCGGCTCTGGTATTTTTTCAGTGGGAGGGATGGGTGAGGGGCATGGGAAGTCCAGGGGGGCCCAGTTTCTTTTTTTTTCCCCCCCCCCCATTTTTGGCAGGGGGGTATTTCAATGTTTATTTTGTTTCTTTATTTAAAATACAATGTAATAAACATTGCATTAAAAGAAATGAGTGTGGCAAAAAAAAAAAAAAGAAATTATAAAATGAAACAAATTTTTACCCCTTCCCACCCCTAGCTTTGGATAGCCCATGCTAGTTTGGTCAACCTGAGGAGCAGCACAAGCTACCCATCTTTATATAGTACAATACTTCCTGTAATTGATCAGAAGTCCATCCCATAGGATAGCAGGCTAATTAATGGGGCAAACTAATTAGAATTTCCAAGTTCAGGGATTGCCTGGTCGACTCTCTTTAAAAAGCATTTGTGTAACAGCTTGCCAGGCAAACATTATGAGCTGCTTTCATAAGATATGTAATTGGTAAAATAATTTTAAAATAGTGCTTGAATTGCTCTGGGAAAAGAAGGGAAAATAAGAGTGTGAATAAAATGAGGGGGTTTTCAGATTTCTGTTTCACGATATTAGCAATAATCTGTTAGCACCTGGAGGTTGCCTACAGAATTCTGCAATTTTTTAAGGGTCTTAATGGGAGGCAGTGAGTAGGCCAAACCTGTTCTCAGCCACATTTCATCGGGACCTTCCAACCCGCCCCTTCCCAAACCAAGGGTGGAAACAAAGCAGCAACAGGCAGCCTGTCCAAATCCTAATCTTGGACCCTGCCTGGGTCCCCCTGACAACCAATGTAAGAAAAAACAATTTTTTTTATTTATTCAGAGGGGAAAAGAGAGAAAACACCTGAGTCAATGAATGTGTGTTTTTGACTGAGAGTGAGTGTGTGTATCTGTGAGTGCTGTGAGAATGCATGAATCAATGAGCATGTGCAAATGTGAGCATGTATGTGAGCATGACAGCACGTGAGTGTCAGTGAACAAGTGAATGTGTGTGTGAGAGGGAGCATGAGTCAGTATGAGAGAGAGCATATGTGAAAGTCGGTGAGCATATATGTGTATGGGTGTGAGAGCATGTGTGCGAGCAGTGAGTGTATGTGTGTGAACAAGTCAGTGAGTCAGCATTTGTGAGTGTCAGGGACCGTTTGTGAGTGAGCATATGAAAGAGTATAAGAATGAATATGTGTGTTAGAGTGTCTGTATATGAAAGAGAGAAGAAAGTTTGTGCAGGTCACCACCTCTGACTAATTCACAACAATCTCAGGGTGACTGGAATCAACAGTTCCTAGGTATAGAGAGCAGTATAATTTTTTTAAATCCTTTATTCTTTTTAATTATTGGATGGTATTTCATATGTTTGCTGTTTTAAAATATTTATAGGTATTAGGGAAATTTTAAAAACTTGTTCAGTTTTTGGTTATTGGATGCTCTATTCATCAGCTGTTCTGAAATATTTTTTTATTAGTATGGTTTTAGTATTATAATTTATATTTTATGTTTTTATTGTTCTATGTTTTATAAGGAATGGTGATGTTTTTCTTTTTTCATTGTTGTACTGCTTGTCTGTTGTGGTTTCCAGTTCAGTTTTGTCTGCATGTTTCTATTTATAGTTTATGACCTCCCTATTCTTTATTTGGTGAGGATCTGCCTAAGTTCTGCATATGTGACTGAGGTGAAGTATTCTGCTAGGGGGTACTTTCTGTGTAGTGATCTATATATTTATAAATGATCTAGAAAGGGGAATGACGAGCAAAATGATCAAATTTACAGATGACACAAAATCATTCAGGGTAGTTAAATCACAAGCGGATTGTGATAAATTGCAGGAGGACCTTGCAAGACTGGGTGACTGGGCATCCAAATGGCAAATACATTTCATGTGGACAAGTGCAAGGTAATGCATATAGGGAAAAATAACTCATGTTGTAATTACACAATTTTGGGTTTCATGTTAGGAGTTACCACTCAGGAAACAGATGTAGGTGTCATAGTGGACAATACAATGAAATTGTTGGCTCAATGTGCTGTGGTGGTCAAAAAAGCAAACAGTATGTTATGAATTATTAGGGAGGGAATGGTGAATAAAACAGATAATGTCATAATGCCTCTGTATCGTACCATTATGAGTCCACACCTTGAGTACTGTGTTCACTTCTGGTTGCCACATCTTAAAAAAGATATAATTGCACTGGAGAAAGTACAGAAAAGGGCTACCAAAATGATAAAGGGGGTGGAACTGCTCCCCTATCAGGAAAGGCTAAAGAGGTTAGGGTTGTTCAGCTTGGAGAAGAGATATGGCTAAGTGGGGGATACGATGAAAGTCTACAAAATCATGAAAGGACTAAAATGGGTAAATGTGAATCGGTTTTTTACTGTTTCAGATAATACAAGGTCTAGGGGGCATTCTGTGAAGTTAACTAATAGAATTTTCTCTGGTTTGCTTTAATTATGCTTTTTCACTCAATGCACAATTAAGCTCTGGAATTTGTTGCCAGAGGAAGTGATTAAGGCAGTTAGCATAGCTGGGTTTAAGTTTATAAAAGGTTTGGACAAGCTCCTGGAGGAGAAGTCCATAAAATGCTATTAGTCAACTTGACTTACGGAATAGCCACTGCTTATTACCAGCATTAGTAGCATGGGATCTATTTAATGTCTGGGTACTTGTATCCTGGATTGGCCACTGCTGGACCTAATGCTGGAATTGATGGACCCTTAGTCTGATCCAGTATGGCAACTTCTTATGTTCTTATGTTCCTGACTTCTTGTTCTTTCCTAGTAGGAGATGTATTGGTGTTTTAGGGCCTGATGTAATATTTGCAGTGTTGCTTTTCATGGGTAGGGTTGATACTGTTTGAGCTTAGGTAATTAGTGCTGCTTTGGTATGGGAGGTTTACTGTATTGTAATTTGTAATTCAGTTTATTCATAGCTTTCTGAGGGCCAAGCTCACACCTAAGGCACTTTATAATAGGTCTAATACCAAATGGGTTGCAAGTATCTTGTTTTTTTGCGGGATTTTTCCTGGAATATCTCTAGCACTCTATCTGCCTCTCCTCCAGAAACCCTGACCCTCACATACCCCCTTCCCCAGCATTTCAAATCACCAAGAGAGCTAGACTCCAAGTGGGATAACCCCCTGCCCTGTCTCTCTCTATGATTTGACCTGCACCATGCCTTGGTGGGGAGGCATTTTTCTTTCTTCACCTTAAGCATCAGATTGCCTTGAGCTGCCCCTGGCTGTGACCAGTTCACTGGCTCCTAATTAACTCCACGGATGCTGCTATTGCATATCCATCTATGTCTGAGATATATTGGTAAATTCCCATAATGTCTCTTTGCATTTGTTTTTACGGGTTTTAGTTACTATCAAGGCATTATGTTAATAAATTTATATTTTGATTGTTTTTGTCGTATACTGAATGTATACGATGATTTTATATTGTATTTTGTGACTTTCCTTGGGGTTTCTGAATGATTCGGTGTGGAATCAAGAATGACTAAATACAGTGGAGTCAGTGGATGTAAATATGTCAGCTGCTTATTTATCATGGACATTTTGAAAGCTCAACTGACTGGGAGTTCTCAAGGATGGATTTGGGAACCACTGTCTTAAGCAATCCAGAGGTAATGCTATATAAAGCCTGCAAAAGGGTGGCAGAGTAGCCTAATGGTTGGAGCTGTAGGCTGAGAAGCAAGGAGGCCAGGATTCAAATCCCACTGCCACTCCTTGTGACCTGGTGCAAGTTGCTTCACCCTTCATTGTCTCAGATACAAACTTGGGGCTAATTGCTAACTTTAGCCAGTCACATGCACAGAGTGACAGTTACCATCCAAGCAACTTGCTGGGCAGACTGGATGGACCATTCATTTGCTAAAGTTTGGGGTTTTTTTCTCATTGGCACGGAATGGGGAGTGGAGGGGAAGCCTTCGTAAATCGGGCCCTTAGATTATAAACCCTATGGCAACAGGGAACTACCTACAGCACCTGAATATAATTTGCTTTAAAGGGCTGACCAGCCATGAAATCAAAATTTAGTTAAATTAAATCCCTAATAATGAAAAATTAAGGTGGCCGTCAGTCAGTGAAGAGCTCGTTTTGTCTTCAGCATTGCTAATGCCTAGAATTTAAGGCCAAAACTCAGCAAGGTAAGCCTCTCCCTAAACCAATTTTTTCCTTTGAACCAGAGGTTGGCTGTCTCTGGGCCCACGGAGCCGATGTAATAGGTTGCGCTGAAGCTGCAGCAGGTTTGTGTGCGGATGTACACATGTTTATACGCGTGTCTTCCCTGTGTGCAGGAAAAAAGCATGTACAGACACGCTTACAGACCCGCAGTTTTTCCTGCGCCAATGCATGCTAACAGCATGCAAAGGAGGCGATTAGCTAATCATAAGCAATGCAGGGAGCCGCGCTAATGCTAGTGTGGATTTTTTAATGGGAGTTTTTTACTGCCATGGTCAGGGCACAAGTTAAGTGTCAACGCCAACTCAGGGGGCCTATGTCTGCATCCGAGCATCCTGAAAACCAACTTGCTGAGTGCCTATCTCGGTGTCCGAGTGGCCAGCTTAGCTAGGTGCTTTTCTGGGTGTCGGAATGGCCAGCTTAGGTAGGTGCTTCCCTAGGCGCTTTTCTCGACGTCTGAGCAGCCAGATTTGAGACCAGCTGAGCACCTAGCTTAGTGCCCGAGTGGCCAGGTACACGGCCAGAAGAGCGCCTGAGCAGCAAGATTAGCTAGGCGCCTGATCATGCAAATTTGCGAGCAACTAAGCGCCTAGCTCAGCGCCTAAATGGCAAAGTAAGCTAGGCGCCTTTCTGGGTGCCCGATTGTGTAGATTTTTCTGCCTCGAACAGAAGAGTACGAGCGGCCTGATAAACACCTGGCTGAACGCCTATCTCAACTTCAGAATAGTCAGCTTAGCAAAGCACTTTTCACGGCGTCTGAGGTAGGCGCTCCCCTGGGAGGACAGATACACGGCCAGAAGAGCAACAAGACTGTTGTGAATTATCACCAATGAAAATATTTGCCATGTTTTCTGCAGCACAGTTATTGGAAATATTAAAAATACTTTCCAGGGTCCCGTTCACTCTCTCACTCGCTTTTATGCGTGGATTATCGGCATGGGTTTTGAGCACGGATGTGGCCGCTTGTTACATAGGCCCTGTATCACACTTAGGTACGTGCATTTTTTCTGTAAGTGCGTGGATTTCTGCACACAAATCATTTGCATAATTTATTTTTTTTACATCCCATGGAAGTGGCAGCTTCAGCCATGCACAGTGATCAAAACCCGCGCACATAAAGAGCGCCTGTTTTGCCATGGGTGTTATTGCATCAGGCCCATAGAGTGCCACACTGATGAACGGTATAAAAGTCTTGAGTGATTGGATTGTTCTTGGTACCCTCTGTCAGTAGTGGTTTTGTTTATTTAATGTCTACCAGTTATCTGTAAATGTACAGCCCTCTGAGACCTCGAGGAAAGGATACAAAAAAAAAAAGATCCTTTTTTAAAAAATTTTTCTTTGTGGACCAAACCACTTTGGTTTTCTTTCTCCTCAGTTTGTATGGCCATTTAAAATGAGTCCTGCTTCCACACCTTGCTTCTTTTATCAGTTCCTTAAATATTCTTATCTTTCCTTCTTTCTTAGCAAGAAATAGATAGAGTTCATTTTATTTTATGTTTCGGTCTTACCTAATATTGTAAAATTAATGGAGAATATCATGACACAGGCTCTTTTCTCTGTAACTGGTAAATAGCCTAATCAGGGGCTCAGAAAAATGTAAGAACAATTGCAGCTGAACCTCATTTGTTCATGAAAAAGACAGGGATTTGGAGATATGTCAGTCATTCTGACTACATTGGTTCATCAGCTGTCAATCTGCAGGTCAGATCAGCCAGCTTCTCCTCCTCTCTTATATAAGATACCTTCCTGCATTCTGTTGCTGGATGATAATTGTTCTCAAAGCTTCCCCACCAGCAAAATACAGCTTTATTGGTTATTTCCCCTGCTTGATGCTGGGAAGCTGGAAGCAAAAAAAAAAGAGAGGATGTAAAGAGAGAGTATAAACTAAGGAAGGTTATTTGTTTAGATTTACTATATTGTCTCATAAAAATCTCTAGGTAATTTACAATAAAATCACATATAAAACACTAAACACAACAATAAAATACAAAAGTAATACAACATACTAATACAATGTAAACATAAAATAACCCCTACAGCATCTTGCAGTAAAAACTAATCTTGTTAATTCTCCATCATACCAAAAGCCTATAATCATTTCATCCCAGTAGCCCTGGCATAACATAGCTGGCCACTAAACATTATAAAACTTCACCAAAGACTGGTTCTTCCTAAAAGATAAATAAAATGATTCAAAAGAATGAAAAGGAATGAGATTACACAATCTTAGAGCAGAAATACTTAAGGTAGTTTTACATGTGATTCCTAATCTTGTCATAGGAGGAGGCAGAACATTCAAAAGAGCCTCCTAACAAAACAAAGGGTCCGAGATGGCAGGTAATGCTTTGGTGAAATATGGTAATAGATTAAGAAATGAGCAAGGTCCTTTGGGCCCATCTGATACAAATATTTTAATGCAATTGTTACAATCTTAAATCTAAGTCTCCAAAGTACCATGAGCCAACACAGCTCCTCTAATATTGGTGAAATATAGTCATAGGCTTTGCACCTGACAAAATAAAAACCGCAGATATGCACTGTCTCTATTGTATGGCTCTCAACCTACACAATAGAGAAAGTGCATGCAAATTTATCAATATTCATTGTGGATATCCTGATAACTAGGCACGCTGGACAAGTCCTGAGGCCAAGGCCATGGAATCAGTGGAGCCATCCACTCTCCAACCATTCCGGGTCAGGCCTTGAAGATCCAGTTACAGCAGAGGTTCTTGGAGGTGTTGACTACCTTCATTGAATGTCTCAATGCCCGCTTGGACTCTCATGCTGGTTCCATGGCTTCTACAACCCCACCACTCAGTTCACAGGCACCAGCTATTTCAGCCAGAGCTCTGCTCACCCTGCCCACTCCACCCCTTTTCAATGAGGACCTGAAGCTCTGCAGAGGCTTCATCATTCAATGATACATGCAGTTTGCTCTGCAGCCCTCCATCTTCCAGGATGACCTCACAAAGGTAACCTTTCGCAGACCTGCCCTAGAATTTCAACCTGGTGACAAAGTATGGTTGAACACTCACCATATTCGATTGAAGCTTCCCTCCCAGCGGTTTGATCCCAGGTATATCTGGCCTTTCCCAGTCACTCGACACATTGGCCCAGTGATCTACTAGCTCCTTCTGCCACCTACTCTGGGAGTACACATTTCCTTCCATGTCTCATTACTCAAGCCTCTAGTGCTCTCTTGGCCTTCTCATAAGGCTCCTGAACCTTCTCAAGTCATCTCGGAGACTGACACAATCTACCGAATTCAAGATGTTCTAGACGACCGGAGGAGAGGCCACCATGGGGAATACCTCCTCTCTTGGGAGGGGTATGGCCCCAAAGAAAATTCCTGGGAACCAGCTTGTAACATCTTGGATAAAGGGCTTCTTCAGTGGTTCCACCAAGCCCATCTGGGCAAACCCAGACCTCCAAGAGAGGGGTGTAAGGGGGGGGGTACTGTTGTGTGTCCTGGCAGTAGCAGGCCCATGACTGGCCCTTCCTCTTTGGCAGTGGTTCTTACGGCAGCTCCCCGGCCTCCTTTGGTCCCAGTCGGATCTCCCCAAGTGTGCCGAGGGGAGACGCTGCCACCACGTAGTTCTAGTCACTTTGCCTTAGGCGCACGCTCACCTTCCCCAACTTTACAGGGGCCACAGCAGGAAACCTTCCCACGGCTCCGGATGAAATCTCCAGGCCCTGCTACTTAAGGCAGGCCCCGTAATCTGATCTTTGCCTTGGCAACAGGTCTCCATGCGTCCTGTAGTTTGCTTAGTTGCTACTCCTTCGTGTTCCTGTTCCTGCTCCTGTGCTTGTTCTGTTCCAGTAGTCCTGTGTTTCTGTTCCAGTTCCCGAATTCCAGTTCCAATTTCCTGTTCCTGACCCTCGCTTGTTCCTGACCACGCTTTGGACGGATTTCTGGCTTTTACCCTCGCTTGTTCCTGACCATGCCTTGGATGGATTCTCTGGCTCTGACCCTTGCTTGCATCTGACCTTGTCTTCAGCCAACTGCCCTGACTTCAGCTTGTACATAACCTTGTCTTCAGCCAGCTGCCCTGTCTCCAGCTTGATCCTGACTTTGCCTCTAGCTGTCTCCTTGGACTTGGCCTTTCTTAGGCTCTTGCCTACTTACAAGCCCAGACTTAATCTGTTCCTGTTCTCTAGCCTGCTTCAGTCTGTCCGGGCTTCTGGATCCAGGCCCTGCATTGAACTCAGCTCCTTTGGGCCCGTTGTCTCTGTTGCTTCCTGGCTTCCTGTCTTGAATATCCTTCATAAGACCAACCACACGGAGGCCCGCCTAAGACCAGCCAGCCCCGGTACCCAAGGGCTCAACCTGCGGCGAACAAGGGCTGGTATTGGCGAAGCTCCAGTTGGCCTCTGCTTCCCGTTCTGCTCTGCCTCCTGACGGTGGGGACCTATGGGGGCTTCCCCACGGGTAGCATCAGCACCACCTTGGGCTAAGGGTCTACCTCCGCAACACAGAGAGCTTTCATTTTAAAATCTGGATGTATATGGCGCATTCTTTTTTAAAAACCTAGTTTGTCCAAAATATACTGTGTTTTCTGTTGCATATTAACTTCTGTTTTTGGATAATCCAACAAGGATATTCAAGACAGCAGGCTTGGATGTTGTATATCCCTACAAGCCACAATACCTTGTTACTTTCTTTGTGGTTATGCAAAGTGACATAAGGGAACAGGGAACAAAAGTGTAATTCACCTAAGATGAAATCTGAAACCTAAGGACAGCCTTAGGAACCAATGGATCATGGCACTTTCAACAGTTACTTATATGTGGAAATAGCCATCACTATTCAGCAGAAAATTCTAACTCTAAATGAAGGTCAAGTAAGGAGAGTTTTACTTGGCTGGCTTATTGACTTAATTCAAATTGTTGGCTGAAGCACCGATACTCAGATGGAGTGATTGCAAATGACTTTAACCCTTCTGGTTAAACTCTAGGGTTTGAAACCTAATAGAATAAACGGATAGGTTGAGCTAATTCTTGTCAAGCTCTAATTTTTGTAACATTTTATTTACTGAATACCTAAGAATCATATTCCTGTGGGATTTTCTCACATATTTGCAAGTGGATAACATGATTTTTTTTTTTCAAGAGCCAGGTAGGATTGTTTTCAGTTTAATTGCTATCTCACTTCCATCACCATTCAGTACAGGACATTATTCACTCTTCAATACAATATGAAAAAAGCAATTTGAGAAGATAAAGTTAGTGAAGTATTGAGATATATTTAATTTTTCCCCCAAGTACTGTACTGCAGAGCTCTAGTAGCCATAATGGTCCTGGGGAAAAGTAGAGCCTTTGTAGGTTGTCATATTGTTTAAACAGTCAACAAAAAAGATGTTGTAGTTCTTGGGCATTTAAGAACACACAAGCCTCTTCTTCATATATCTGATATCTAAAGAAGAGTCTGTGAGGTCTTAAAAGCTCATACACTAAAATATCTTTTTTTTTTTTGGTGCTTTAAAAGTTATTACAACTTACAGAGATGCTATGTTTTTTTTCCACCATACAGTATATGTGTATCACTCTTTATCTATAAAAATATATATACGGGCCGATGCAATAAATTATGCATAAAAAGTGCGCGTCCAAATTGGGTGCTCGCTGTTTTTAATGTGCGCACATTCGCCTCTCTTGGGCATTCGATGCAATAGGCAAATGAGCTGCTGTGCTAAAAAGGAAGCGCTAGGGATAAATTGTACGTCCATAGCGCATCCCTGGTATTGGGCGCCCAGGAGGCATGCGAGCATCCATTTTCCTAACCCAAAACGCAGCCAGGGGTTAGGAAAACAGATGCTCATAAATTGAGCGTTCGTTTTCCTAACCTGACCACCATCAACACTTTTTTGTTGTTTTTTTTTTTTTTCCTTTTTACTGCTTTCTGTGGTTCCTCTGACTTAATATCACCTCAAGACTTGACACCAGCTCCCAGGCCGGCATTAATTTTTGAAGGTTAAAATATGCACGGTTATTTTCTACATAAGGGGGTACTAGATAATAGTCTCATCAACATGGCATTTACATGTGATGAGTGCTATTAGAGACACACTGGTTTGGATGCACGTTTTGGACTCGCTGATCCCCTTATTGTATCAGGGGTTATGGATGCATATCCAAAACACGCGTCCAACCTTTGTGGTAGCCTGAGCGCACGATATTGCATCAGCCTGAAAAATAGAGAGAGAATATATTAGTAACTCATTAGATGAAGGGTGTATTATCAGTTATCTTGAATTTAGCGGTGGGATGGAGTGGTAGAGCTTCTCTAACTCAAATCCTAAAATCCCTTTCCTGCTAAATGAATAGTGGAAATAAATTCTGTATCTAATGAGAAATTCTGCATTTTGTTTGTGTCAATTACCAATCCAATTTTAAGTAAAACAATGTTAAAGCAATTAAATGTTGCTGTTTTGAATTATTTTGCTGTGATGAGAATTGTTGCAGTGTCTTGATGATGCAATCTAATGCTGTGAAAGCATCAGCTACATGACTGATCAGATTATCTGTTTGGTCATTGTGTTCCATTTTCCAGCAGTGCTTAATGTTCTGAGAACAAATTAAAGTAATTGTTCTTGGATTTTTATTTGATAGTTGGACTAACATAGATTTTATGTAATGGTTATAGAGAAGGAGATCAATATTAAAAAGCCATTTAAGCTATCAATCTAAATGGTAAACTATAGCTGGATAACTAGCTAAGGGGGTGTGTTCTGAGAAGGAGTGGCAGCCACAGATCTTGTCTGAAGATAGCTAGGTATATTCAGTGGCGTGACTGCAAAAATTGACACACACCCCCATTTTGTATTTCCTTTGTATTAATAAATTCAACAAATATCTTTGCTTTTCCTGATCACCCCAGCCCTGCCCTCCCCTCCTCCCCAGAGTGATCAACAGTAGATCGGGAGCCTCAGAAAAGACATAGCATACATTTACTAGTCTAGATACCATGAACCCAAAATAGCAGAATTTAATGTGAGTAAAAAATAAAAAAAAAAAAGAAAATAATGTGTTACTGCTGCTTTGAACAAGAAATATCTATCCAAAAGTAAAGCTCTGCATAATGATTTACTGCCTTCCATTCAGTATTGATCGTTTTTAATCATAGTCTTATTCACTTGTAAAGTATGCAAAAAGCAGATGTAAGTCTATTAATTTGCAGTCTGCCTTTCCCAGATTCACAAGTGCTTGTGTCTGACAGCAAATTCTTAGATGAGTCTGTCAATAGAAATGGACTTGGCATCATAAAGTAGTGAAATTCATGTTCACAAACACAGTAAGAAAATGTAACTATTACAAATACAGATTTAAACATCTGTAAACTGTTCTACTGCCACAATGAATTTGAAATGCAAAGTCTGACCCTTGGAAAGGAGCAGGGCATGAAAAATTTAGATAGAACAAAGAAATTTCATGGTGTACAGAGCTGCATTGTGCTTTTGCGATCAGCAGAAACTCAGTAGGGTGCATCTGTAGAGAGTATCCAAAAGTAGAGAACAGTCTGCTGTTGTTTGGAAAATATGAAAATTACTAGAAGGGACTCTACCATGAGTATTTTATTCTAAGACCTGCAATGTCTAACAGTTCTGTTTAATATCAATCAGCTTATTCTCTTTTATACCCCCATTTATAATTGGATTGCTGTTTTTAAAATACTTATGTAAATGTTATTTATTACTTTTGTTCAAGAAACCCCATTCATGTTTAACAATAGCATGTACTGAAAAGTGGATGTAAAGGAATGCATGTTAGACCCTCCTTAAAGGTCCAGGACCAGGGAATCCTGGTTGCAGAACATTTCCCCTGGGGAGAGGGTTAAGAAGGCAGGTGCCAGAAAGTATAGGAGCCCTGGGCGTGATGAGGAGAAAGTAGGAATTTTGCTTCCCTAGCCTATGCTGCTACTTAATCCAGGACTCCTTCGCACAAGCTCCTGCTCTGTGCAAGGCTCAGAGCTAGTCGGAAAAAAATTTGACTTATGTGTCCAAACTGCTGATTTTCTATTTCCAGCACTACTGAGGTAAATCGGCTGTATTTAATAGGCTGTATTTTCTTAATTTTTTATTGTAATAAATTAAAAAAAAAACTGCAAAAAGATAGCCAGAGTCCAGAATGATTCTGTCCTCTGACAAGCCAAAGACTATTCACAGTTCGGGGATTTCTGCACTAAGGAGCTGTACAGGCAGAGACCCACAACAAGAAAACAGAAGAAAGGAGAGAAATCATGTTTTTTCCTGACTAGCTCTGAGCCTTGCATAGAGCAGGAAGTTTTGCTAAGGAATCCTGGCCTAAGTAGTAGCATAGGCCAGGGAAGAATACAGGAAAAAAAAAAAAAAAAAGAGACATTTTTTTCTGGGGCTTAGCTGCTGCTGCAGCTGTGTGGTAAAATACAGCAGGCCAAGGGGAGTAGCCGTACTTGGATAGACAGGGAAAAAAAGTCAGTCAGAGCCAGACAGGCTAGGATTTGGTTTTTTTTTAATAAAGTATGGAACTGCAACTGTAGTGCCAAGGCATATTAACTAATATGAGTGATTAGTAAGACCCTTGCTGAAAGGCATCAGCAGCTCCCAAGAGTGGCTCAAATCTTACATGGACAGTATAACCAGCTAGCTCAAGCGATACAATACAGATGGGGGGAGCTAGCTATTTGGATGTTAAAACTTCCATCCTGGACAGGGCGGGTTGCACTTATCAAAACACTGGCAACAGTTCCAGTATGGTATCCTATAGCCAGAGGGAAACCCATGGAGACTTTTCATCGTTTAAAGTGTGCTGGATGGAAGTGGCTGAAAACAAGCCTTGAAGTAGCCAACGAGGTAATCTTAGAGCAGTTTCTAGACAGGCTGGACTGGCCCATGAGGAACTGGATGTATCAACACCCAGGGCTTACTCTGGAGAAAGCAATGGAAGTGGTAGATTCCTTCCATCAGGTCCAGTTGATGCTAGAAAGGCAACCAACACAGGTCTCCAGTGCAGCAGTAAGTGTAGGATCCTCAGAGCAGGACAGCTTTAGTTCTATACTCTGGTCAAAGACCCTAGGCCCGCCAGCTTCTTTTAATTGTGAGAAAAGATGTCATTTGGCCAAAGGCTGTCAATATGAAGGAAGCAAATTTAGGGACATCAACCTGGTGACCCAGGCAGCACTAAAGGTTGAGGTCAACACTGGCAAGGGAAAAGTTCTAGAACGCAGATGACCATCGAGTCAGAAAAAAAAAGGAGTCCCTGCAAAACTGCAAAAGGATAGCAGGAGTTCAGACTAAATTTGTATGCTGACTAGCAAACAACCACTCACAGTTTCACAATGGGATCAAGTAGAAATTTGTTAAAATACTTGAGTCCTGATTAACAAAAAGGATTCTTTTCCCAAAGGCCTAGAATGAAGGTAAATCAATACTCTGAATACAAACAGATTCACAATACCATATAAGTGTGTCACATGACCATGCTTGACATTGACTGAAGTGAAATTTCCAGGATTTTAGACTAAATCTCTTTACTGTGCATATGAGGTTCTGCCTGCATTTCAGGGATCCCACAGCTGCTTTCAGTTTCTGATTTTCTGGTGATCCAGTTGGATGATTTCTGGTGATCCAGTTGGATGTGCCTAATTAATTAATTTGCTCTCTTTTACACTACTCAGATAGTTACTCTTCCTATTTATCATATAGCTTTTGTTCTATGTAAAGGCTCATGCCTAAATAGTTCCAAGTTACTTGTAAACTGATACGATGTGCAAACGGATGTCGGTATATAAAAAAAAATCTAAATAAATAAATAAATAAATGTGCTCCGGAAGACTTTGCAGGTTTATTTCTTCATTGTTTACAAAAATTTCTTCCTAGCCTTTGCCACAGATTTTACCCCCTTAGCTCCCTAATTATATTGTTCCTGGCCCTTTCCAAGTTTTATTTCTTCGCCGAACTTATGCTAAATTGACACACCACTACCCTCCCTCCATGCTTTCTTTGCCGGTTAAAAAAACCTAGCTTCAAGAAGCTGTCCTCAAAGTCTCAACATATGGCCCTGGAAGCTGACCATAGTCATGTAGGTGGCCAGGATCTGTCAAAGAAGCTCTCAATACCTTGTTCTGAGTGTAAGGAACCCTTAGTTTCCTTACCAGAAGGAATGTACTAATTTGCTGGGAAGGTTCAGAGAGATTAGTGAGTAGAGGTTGGGGTTTTGAATCCCCCATATGGAAGCACCACCATCTTAGGTTGTGGATGTCTTTTGTGCATTTTAGTTAGATTTTAGTTCTGTACTTCATTTTGGATTTACTTATGGATTCTAAGTTATTTTTTTGCCTGAGTTGCCCTCTTGTGGGTCAGCCTTTTTGTCCAATCTTTTATTTTTTTAATTGCTTTACTCTTGTTGAAACATTTTTGGAAACTCTTTAGTGAAGGCCCTAATACCCCTTGTCAGAGGACTTTGGGGAGGCCTGGTGTAGGGGAAGATCCACTGCTCTGTATCCCACCTCCAGCAGATGGAGGAGTTGGTGACCAAAAACAGAGGAGTTCCAATTTTGTGTTCTTTATTACATCACTATTTGTGTTTATGGGAGAGGGAAGTTTTTCTATTCTTCTCTTGCTGGTTTTGTCCCTTTTGAGTAAGATTTTTATTTTGTTGTTTTCTGTACTGAGTGCCCATGGCACCATAGCTCCAGTTTTGGATCATCACAAAGAAGAAGGGTCTTTCCCCTGGAAAGGGCCTGAGAAGTAGCTTTTCCATTGCAGAAGAATGGCTTCAAATCCATTGCAAGATAGAAGGAGTTAAGGTATCATTCAGAAGTATTTTCACTACTTACTCAAGTGGCCTACATGTTGGGAGGAGAGTGCTCCTTTGGTACTGTCAGAAGCAGATTTAGGAGAATGGAGAAGACATTCAGAAGAGGGGGTGGACATTGGGACTTCTTTATCCTACTGCTAGATCAGTCATCACTCTTGGGAATCTTCCCCTTCTGCTTCCAGTGGAGACAGAGACCACACCTCCTCAGACTTATGTGTGACGTCAGATCCTCTGTAAGAGAGATGTGTCTGGATGCAGCCTCCAGTAGTTCTCTGTCTCCAGCAGAGGTGGATCAATGGAACATCTCCCTACCTAGCCTTCTGCCTGGTACCTGGAACTGCAGACCTGCCTGCTTGTTGAAAAAAATATTTGTGGGATCCTACTCATCGAGTGCCTCAGGCAGTGTTCCCAGTTCCTGAGGGGTTTTTGGTGTGGTGACTCTTGAAGGGGGTTCCCTCCTCCCTGAGGAGAGACCAGGAACCAGTGGTGGTCCTTCCCTCTCCTTCCCCTCCCAGGAAAGAGAGAGAGAGGCTCCTGCATAGGAGTAAGTTGAATGCCAGCAACACCAGGAACAGGCCATGTTGACAGCACCTTCTGAGCAGGCAAAGGGGAGTGTCTGAAGTGGCCGCATTGAGGAACATCGTAAGCAGGAACATGCGAATGTATGCATACACATGCGGTAAGTAAAAAAGAAGAGTATTTGTATGTCGTACGCAAGCATGCTGAGGAATAGAAGGTGCCCAGAATGCAGGACTAGGATCCCCACGGTGGCTGTGTCTCTCTGTCCCATCTGTGACACAAATCTGGGGAAGCAGAATCCTATAATACAGCACACACCCCCCCCCACCCAAGGAGCAGATGGAAACAGCCAACTCCCAGGATGGAGAGATTGTGAAAACTTTGGATCAAAAGGGATTACAGCCAGCTAGCCTACCTAGAGATCTTGTAGGCCCAAGACTAGCCTTAAGAGCTTTCCCTGGGGCAAGGCAGCTTGTCAAAGTGGAAGGGGAGACTCCGGGACCCTCCCAAGGTGTTTTTTCCATGGAATTTATCCTTTTGATGTACCAGGCCTTCCAAGCCATACAGGCTAGTCAGGAACCTGCAAGCTGTTCAGCTTCATGGAGGGGACCCCCTCAGAAGAGGTTCAAAGCAGCTCCTAGGTCCTTAGGCCTATCTAAATCTCCTATTTAGGAGCCTAAAGGTGATTCCCTGGATCTGTCAGATTCAGCTCACTCAGGCATGGAATAGTTGCACTCTGAGAAGAAAAAAGAGGCATCAGTTGTTAACCTATTCCGAAAGGAGGAGTTACCCTCTTTGATCTCCAATGCTCTGGTGGAGCTGAAGATCTCCAATGCTAGGGATGAGAGGTAGTTCAAAGGGGACCCCATTCTTCAAGGTCTGCGTAAACCATCCAAAGCATTTCTTTGCACCCTGATCTGAAAGAAAAGGAAATGGCCGAATGGCAAAAAACCCCAGGGATTCTTAAAAGGGACCAAAGCCCTAGGGAAGCTATATTCTATCACAAGAGACAAAGTAGTCTCTCTTGAAAATGCCTAGGATAGATGTCTCGGTATCGGCTATAGTTTGTAAAACCACTATCTCAATGGAAGGTGGAACAGCCCTAAAGGACCATCAGGATAGAAAGATTGAGTCAATCCTAAAGCAGGATTTTTCCTCAAACGTAATGGCCCTACAGGCCTCCATATGTGGAGAATATGTGGCCCACACAGTATTAAGATGGGTGCAGAAGTTGCCCGAATCTACTGATATGGCTCATATAGATTCTGGGGTAGCCTTTTTGGCAGATGCACTTAGGATGTCTACCTGAGCAGCTAAATCTTGTCTAGGAAAATTGCCTTTTAATGGGAGCCTGTTATTTGGAGAGGAAATGGAGAAACTCATGAAGAGTCTAGGAGATACCAAGCCTCAGAGACAGACCATGAGACAACCTTAGAAACCTGAGATGTCAAAGGCTCAGGGATTATCAGAGATACAGGCCCAGTAACCTTGGACCTTAGTGACCTCTAAAGACCAGATCTCAGCTCTTTTGAGGAGTCAAGAGGCCAAGTAACGATTTTCTTGGGACAGCAGGTACCAGCCTCCCGTCCCAATGACAATCAAGGGCTGCCTGGGCAGATAACTTCAGTAGGTGGTCGACTACATAGGTTTTACTCAGAGTGGACCCATATGATCTCAGACCAATGTGGTTATTCCAGAGGGTTATGCCCCCAAACTAATGAAACCAGTTCTTCAAATCTTTATAATTTCCCCATGCTCATCAGCAAAAAGAGAAGCAATAAAGACCACCTTGAACAAACTGCGGGTCTTACGAGCAGTGGTGCCAGCACCTGTACAAGAGCAGGGTACAGGAATGTATTCCTTATACCTCATCATCCCTAAAAAGGATTGCTCCTTTCGTTTAGTACTAGACCTCAAGGGCATCAACAGATGCCTCAAAATTCCACATTTTCACATGGAATCATTTTTCTCAGTGATGGCCTCGGTGAGGAAAAGAGAATTTCTCGCCTCCTTCAATCTAACAGAAGTATATTTCCACATCTCTATATGGGACACTTACCAGAGGCTACTGTGTTTCTGTATTCTGGAGTAATATTTCCAGTTCCAAGCTCTTCCCTTTGGAATTGTTACAGCTCCCAGAACCTTCACCAAAGTTATGGTGGTAGTGGTGGCGACGCTACGCAAACAAGGGGTACTAGTCCATCCATACATGGATGATTGGCTAATCTGAGCCATATCATTCCAGGAGAGCGATCAGGCCATATGAACAGTTTTGCACCTAATGCAGCAGTTAGGCTGAGTGGTAAATTTTGCAAAGAGCTACCTCTCATCTACCCAGTTCGTAGAGTTTCTAGGAACACAGTTCAATGCGAGAGAGGAAAGGGTTTACTTAACCTAAAAGAGAGTTGAAAACTAATCTCCCATGCTCAGGACCTCAAAAGGCAGTAATACCTCAAAATCTGGAATTATCTACACCTATTAGGCCTGATGGCAGTTTCAATATATCTTGTTCCCTGGGCCAGGGCACACATGTACCCGTTGCAGGAGGCACACCTGTCCAAATGGTCTCCCACGTCGATGGATCACGAGCAGTGGTTACCCTTACAACCTTTAATAAAAAACAGCTTGAGGTGGTAGACAGATCATCCAACCTACTAAAAGAGATGAGTCTGGATCCACCACTTTGAGTGGTCATCACTACAGATGTCAGCAACTTCAGGTGGGGGGCCCACTGTTTGGGGCAGACAGCTCAGGGACAGTGGAAAGAACAGGAAAGAGCCTGGTCAGCAAACAGGCTAGAATTAAGGGCCATCAGGCTAGCTGGGATACTCTCAGAAAATGTAACAGCGGTGGCTTACATGAACCGCAAAAGAGGAACTCACAACCGGATTCTAGCCCAGGAGGCAGCAGAGATCTGCAATTGTGCGGAATGAAATTTGAGCCTTCTGTCAGCAGCCCATATAAAAGGAACAAACAACATGCAGGCAGACTTCTTGAGCAGGAACAAGCTAGACCCAGGAGAATGGGAACTCATTCAGGAGGCATTCCTAAAAATCACCACCAAATAGGGATTCGCAACCATGGATCTAATGGCAACTCAAGACAAAACAAAAGCAAGAAGGTTCTTTAGCCGAAAGAGGGAGCCCGGCTCTTGCAGCATAGATGCACTGATCAGCCTCTGGCCTGTGGAAGATCTCCTGTATGCATTTCCCCCCTTGGCCCCTGATCAGGAGAACCTTAAAGAAGATAGAATAACACCCAACTCTGACAATCCTGATTGTACCAGACTGGCAAAGGAAACCATAGTATGGAGACCTTGAAAGATTACTGGTAGACACACCCCTAGGCCTCCTGTTAGAATAGGGCCTGTTACATCAAGGCTGGTAGCAATAGAAAACCCAGCTCTATTCTGTCTTAGGGCATGGCCTTTGAAAGGGCACATTTAAGCTGTAAAGGTTTCTCACCAGTAGTAATATCCACTATGCTAAGGGCCTGAAAGACCTCCACATCACTGGCATATATCCAAATATGACACCTATTTGAAAGCTTCTGTTTCCAAGGGGGTTTTTCACCCTGGAAGATGGACATAGCTCAAATCCTGGACTTCTTTCAGCAAGGCCGGGAAGTATATTACCTGGATGTCAGACGGACATGACTAAGGTACTTGAAAGACACATAACAAAACCTTTATTTCTGGGGTTTCCAGCAATTAGAGATGAACAGTGTTAAAATTCACTGATTAAATCAGGAGTTCACAGACTCCTACAGCATTGATTTACAGTAACATCAACAATCAAAAAATTTTCTCTATGAAGCAGCTGAGATCTTAATACTCACATCTCCACAAAGAATCCTTCTGAATAAGCCACCTCCTTTGCAAAATTGTCCACAAGGCTATTGAGGCCCGAATTCCTTCTTGGTTGCCAGTAGACACCAACCAAAAGCCCCGTAATTGGTCTACTCAGTTCAGCATGGCTTTGGCCTTGCTGAACTGAGTAGACCAGCTGCCCTCCAAAGACCTGTGAAAGCTCCCCTCTCCAGAAAGGAACCAAAGCCAAGTACAGGAGAGAAAAGCTGCATAAAGACCCTTTCCCACTCTGAGCACCATCTTATAATGACCCAATAGAGACTCCCCCTAAAGGTTCTCCCTCAGATCATTTCCTTAACGGAATATACTAAAACCCCTTAATAAACCCTCGTCAGTGTGACTCATCACAAGTAGAGTTTAAGTGACATCCCTGAACATTTTCTTCCAGGAACAAATTTCTAGTGACCAGGACCTGTTCTAAGGGCCCTATCATGCAGCCACTTTGCAATAAGACTGGTCAGGTGATGTGGTTCTTTTTTTTCAGTCTAGTATACAGAGGTGCGCTCTCTCAGATCTTATGTTCATTACACCAGTTTTAAAGGATTTACACTGGTTACCAGTTGAAAGTAGGATCACTTATAAAGCATTATATATTATCCATAAAATTTTATATAGTGACATGTCTGCTTGGTTAAACTCCACATTAAAACTACATATCCCTCAACGCAATCTGAGGTCGATAAATAAAGCATTTTTGACAATTCCTACAGTCAGGTCTGCACATTTAAGCGAAGTCAGAGCATGAGCTATCTCGATCGCTGGGCCGACTCTTTGGAACAAATTGCCCTCAGAAATACGGTTGCAAGAAAATTTGAAGAGGTTTAAGAAAGATCTTAAAACATGGCTTTTTAGACAAGCTTTTGAAATGGACAGTGATGTTTAATCTGGGTTTTTGGTATGAGTATGTTCGTGTTCTTAATCTGTTCTTATCTTTTAATATTAATTTAGTTCCTATTTTAATTTGATCTTAATTTGATATTGTATTTTTTCATTTTATTCCTTTTATCATGTTCTTATAATATGAGCTTTGTAAACCGTAGAGATAGAACTTGTTCTGTGCAATGGTATATAAAAACTGTATAAATAAATATAAATAAATAAATGTTCATGTTTAATTATTGTACAGTCAGAAAATTAATAACACTGTATTGGTCATTATATAAGCGTGCCCAGAAAGTCTGTAAAAGGGAAATCATACCTAGGATAGAAATGCATCATTTGTTTGCTGTTGTGTAGCTACCACCAAATCAGAACCGTTTTATATGGGGAAGAGGTTGGTTTTGCCCCAGCATGTACAAAAGCGGATATGGCAGCAGGGTCCGTGTCTGTAGATATTCGCCTGCTTTGGTGTTGACAGAATAGATACATTCGTGGAAGAATAAGTGACAAGAAGTTCCACGTAGAACTACTGAAGCTTATCTTCCAATATACATGCACATGCATGCAACCACACCTATATGTGAATCCCCTCACACTCCCCCCCAAAAAATCCCAGCCAGGATTCTCTTGGACTCCCTGACATGTGCTGAAGATTTTATCTGGATAGTACAACAAACACAAAAGTTATTGCTGGTGAGAAAACACACGGACACACAGACAGACTTGGTGATCTCACCACCCTACTTTACTTCTTATTAGGCTAACAAGGATCTTCCGTCCAACCTTTGAAGCAACCAAAACTTGATTATAAAATGATGCTTGCAAGAAGAAAGTGACATTGATATTTCTTTAGTGGTTGGGTCTCCAAAAATATGTTTTGCCTACACAACGGACCTAACTTATCAGGTAGTATTTTTGGGGAAAAGACCTTGGAAAATCCTGCACCCTTTTCCACTTGAAAACAGAAGCAGTATAACAATAAGAACTGAAAGTCCAAGGAAATATCAGCCAAAAGGCAAGGAGAGCATTACACAGATTAGGAATACATAAAGAAAACTGAATTAGGCATAAGAATCAAGAGGAGATGAGTCAGAGGACTGTAAGGTTCAGATCCTGGGATCTGTGGATAGAGGCATAGACTGCAGCACAGCAACATACAAACTTAACAACTGCTCAGCCTATCATGATAAACAAAACAGACAAGTTTATCTGTTGCTGGCATGTCCTGTACATTCAATAAAGAGAACCTCTATGATTACAGTAACCACAACTTAAATGTAATACTATAAAACTGCAACAGCATGTTATTAATAAGCAAAACACATCCTTCCCTGAGGTGTTGTACAGTACTTTCCTTCATGAGTTGGAGAATTTGCTCCAGTTACTCATGTCTTCACTTTACTGCACTCATGATTGATTACCAGAGCTCACAAAAAGAAATCCGGGATGCTCCAGGGAGTGATGTATTCTTTCCACCGCCAGTAACGAATTGTGTGATACTTTCATTGTATTAATAAGTATAACAATCTGTACTCTAGCTTTAGCCTACTATGGGGAGAAAGGGAGGGCTCTTTCTCCGTTTTCCTTAGTTGTTTACAGTCACTTTGGCATGATAAAGAGGTTATATATTGTATTATAATAGGATCACTATTAGCTGGTTTGAAACAAGTTAAAAAGATGTAACTGAAATTACTAATGAACAAAACAGAGAGGGGTTGTTGGTTTTTTTGACACTAATATTGTCCAAATGAATAATGGACAAGCCATATAAGTTTCTTAAAAAATGTTTTAATAAAGTGACAAATAATCACAGTCTATAGAGGGGCAACACCGCTTTAAAAGTAATTTGTCAGTGTTACGATTGGCCAGTCACAGAGCCTTCCTGCTGCACTCACCCCAGGAGCTGCCAGCACCTCCGATGCCACTTGTGTGGCAGGGACACCACCGCCACACTGCTTCTGGGTCTGCTAGGCGAGCGTACATGGCACACACTAGGATTTAGAGGGTCTGCGCTGGAGATGCCGGGAGATGACATCAGAGTCTGCTGGGGATTTAAACCCCAGCTGCATTCCTAGCTGGTGCCTCAGCAACAGATCCTCCTACCTTAGTACTGTGTGTTGCTCTTGTTCCTGCTCATCTCATCCAGCCTTGCCATCTCTGCCTGCCTTGTCTCTCTAGCCTGCCCAGCCTCGTCTCTCTAGCCTGCCCAGCCTCGTCTCTCTAGCATGCCCAGCCTTGTCTCTCTAGCCTTCCCAGCCTTGACTCTCCAGCCTGCCCAGCCTCGTCTCTCTCTAGCCTGCCCAGCCTCGTCTCTCTAGCATGCCCAGCCTTGTCTCTCTAGCCTTCCCAGCCTTGACTCTCCAGCCTGCTCTGCCTTGTCTCTCTCTAGCCTGCCCAGCCTTGTCTCTCTAGCCTTCCCAGCCTTGACTCTCCAGCCTGCCCAGCCTCGTCTCTCTCTAGCCTGCCCAGCCTTGTCTCTCTAGCATGCCCAGCCTTGTCTCTCTAGCCTACCCAGCCTTGACTCTCCAGCCTGCTCTGCCTTGTCGTATCAAGCTCCACCTGCCTCCCAGCCCATCTTGATGTGTCAGTCTGTCTTGCCTCATCCTTGCCTTCTCTGCAGACTGACTCCTGGATTTGACTTTTGTCTGGTTACTGACTACTCTCACTTACCTCCTGCAACTGACCCTTTGCCTGGACACTAACTATTCTTGCTTGCTGCCTGCCTCTGACCCTTACCTGGCCCTAGACCTTCCATCACACCCTAACAGACTCTCACCCAAGTCCTGCTGGCCCCCGGAACCCAATGACTCAGCCTGCAGGGAAGGAAGCTGATAAAGTTCTAGACGAGACTTGTCACAGGATACCACTTCCAGTTGTTGATGTGGACCTGCGGAGTTCACTCCTAGGCTGCGCCAACCACACCATAGCAGCAAGGGTCCACTCCCGTTACACTCAGAAGTACAGAAAAGTAAATATTACTACTAAGTCATAGTCCGAAACCATTAAGCCAGTCAGAACCCATTCAGACTCAATCACATCAAGAAAGAAAATCTTGCTCAAGATTCCAAGTATCCTAGAAATACCTAATGTGCATCTATTTTTGACTCCTAAACAAAGTCTCTCTCAAAGAAGACTGCAGATTAGAGTATTATGGTGGGAGAAAATACCTGAAGTTAGGACATGAGTTTTTGCTCTCCCAGGAACTGTCTGCATTTTTTTTTATTTATAAGATTTTAACCTTTTACCTTTCTTTTTCTGTACTGTGTCCCTTGTTCAACTTGTCATATGTGCCTTCTCTGCTGCTCTTCATGCTCAATTTCCCTGATGCTGTTCCTGCATCAGCTAGCTGAGACATGGACAGACTTGTTGAATAATGTGGGAGAGTTGTTTGGCCCCCGATGGAGATTATCATGGATTGTGATGAGAAGGGCAGTGGTAGCCCTGTTTCATGATAGGTACAATAGACCAACATCATTTTTTTAAATGGCCACTGGGTCCAAAAGTGGAGGGGTTTCTCCCAGGTCTCCATTAGATCACCAAGATGAATTTGATAGTCCTAAAAAGATTAGGAGGCTGGGCTAAGGTAAGCAATGCTGTGGCTAGCATTTACTATGGGTAAATTGTAAACAATGAGGTGTTGGGGGTTGGGGTGGGACATGTAAACAAGGTTGGTTTTTGTGTTTTGTTATGTTTTTTTATACCATATATTACCTTTCTAGGTATACCATATATTACCTTTCTAGGAGTTCTTAGGCTTTCTTCAGGAACAATAGGGTAGGTGGGAAAGGGTGTCTCCAGAGACCCTGGCATCTTACTCATGTTTTTCCTTTTTTTACTTTTTAGGTATTGAGAAATACTATTTTCCAAAACCAAAATGAAAAAATGAGACGAAACAAAAAAACAATAAAAGATTGAAATGAAATGAAATTCTAACTGAAACAATTTTTGCTTTGCTCAAACCTATTGATTTCAGTTTAAATCACTGCTCAGATTATTGTTGTGGATCTCTGTTGTATTGCTTACTAGCTATTTTGTACCTTTCATTTCTTTGAATTGAATTTTAAGGGGAGACAGACTTTATGCCATGTAATATCAGAAGGTATCTGAAGAAAGTGGTACCTTTAGCCACAATTAGTTCTTCAGTTTCTTCATCTACTTGGGTCTGGTGGAGATAATAGTTCTATAAGATAATTACTTAATAAACAAGCAGTTGAGTCAACCAACAAAGAAAGATATCTTAGAAGACAAGCTGTTATAAAAATTCAGAAATCTCTCATGAAGTCATTTGATACTATAGAAGAATCTGGTGATATGACTTCCTTCTGTGACTGAACCATGACTCTGTCTTATACAGAAAGTGTGTTATTTATCTAATTTAGAAATTGTTAAGAAAAATATTGGAACATTTGAAGCATTCCTCTTGTTTGTCTAATTTTATATCAAAGAAGAAAATAGAGATAGCTGAATTTTCATCTTTAACAATTATTTTGTCTACTGAATCTTATTATTGTAAGAAGTGCTCAGGGTCTGGAAGTCAAGTTAGAAAAAATATTTGATTTGAAGTGAAGTCAGATTAACCAGAATACTGATACTTATGAGCTGGATTTAAAAAACTCTACACACGTAAATCGCCTTACGCGTGCCGGGCCTATTTTCAAAAGGCCCGGCGACGTGCATAAAGCCCCGGGACACATGTAAGTCCCAGGGCTTTACTAAAAGGGCAGGGCAGGGGCGGGGTCAGAGGCCTCTGACACAGCGGCCATTGCCACTGTGATGGCGGATCGCGTGCCGGCAGGCTGCCAGCGCATGCAACTTGTGCCTGCCCGGAGGCAGACGCAAAAGGTAAGAGAAAAGTCAGAGGGGATTAGAGTAGGGCTTGGGGGGGGGAAGGTTAAGGGAAGGGGTGGGAAGGTCAGGCTAGGGAGGAGGGAATGTGGGGAAGGCAGTGCGACTCGGCACATGCAAGGTGCACAATTGTGCATCCTCTTACACGCGCCAACCCCTGATTTTATAACTTACCCGCGCCTGCACGCGCAAGTTATAAAATCAGACATACATGTGCGTGCGCCGTGTAGCGTGCACACATGTACGCCCGTGCACACCCTTTTAAAATCTACCCCTATATGTTTAAGGAAAAAAATAAACTCTTTCCAAAACATTTAGATTTTATGGATCAACAATTGGGTTCGAGAAAGGAATGTGTTATTGTTTTGATTAAAGATAATACAAATTTGAGAAGACAAAATAAATTTGATTACTTAGAGTTAAAATTTGAGAATTTAAAAATTGATTTTCAAAGGATTTACATGCATAAAACCCATTTTAAGCATGTAAATTCCTTCTAAAAAGCAACCGGGTGCCAGTGCATGTACATAAAAACTCTTGAGTCCATCAAGCCCAGTATTCTGATTGCAACAGTGGCCAATCCAGGTCATAAGTAACTGGTTATTACCTAAACATTAAATAGATCCCAAGGTACTAATGCTGGTAACAAGCAGTGGCTGTTCTTTATTGTAAAAGGACATGCGTAACTACTTGCTCCTGCAAGGGGAATTCCAAGGAGCAGAGTCAGTGTAGGGAAGAGATTTACATGGATACTTTTGATTTTTTGAAAGTATGCATATAAATCTACATGCAGAAAGTTATTTATTTTATTTATTTATTTATTTATTAACTTTTATTTACCGACATTCGTGCAGCACATCATGCCGGTTTACAGAGAACTCAGGTGGGCGATACAATAAAACAGTAAAAAAACTATGTACAAAGAATAGAATAAGAGTACAAAATTCAAAATAACAATGTAACCTTAGAACCTGCTTTGGAGCAGGTGTAACTTTGTCCATGTATGTCATTGGTGCCTGCCCTGGGGCCACCCACAAAATTTTAAAGCACACTTGTGCGCATACGTCTGCTTTAAAAAAAAAACTGGGCTAAATTTTCTGGATTGAAAGAACCAACAGACTTTAGCCCTATGCGGGCTGTTTGACATTACCCTCCCTAAGTATATAGGAGGTCCTGAGGAGTGCTTTCAAGGTATCTCAGACAAAAAGGCTTTGATTTTGAGCTAAATTTTGGAAACTAGTGTAATGGGAGCCTTGTCTGTACATAAGAACATAAAAAAAAAAATACCAAGCTCGATCATCCCAAAGTTCCATCCAGCCCAGCATCCTGTCTCAGACCGTGGCCAGTCCCAGAAACAAGATGCAATTTCATGCGGCTCATTCCATATGACAAGTAGTGGGTCTCCTTGGGTCACTCAGTTAATAACTATTTATGAGTTTTTTCCAGGATCTTGTCCAATCCCTTTTAAACCCAGTTATGCTAGTTGTCTTGACCACATCCTCTGGCAACAAATTCCACAGTTTGATTGTGTATTGAGTGAAAAAAAAAATACTTTCTCCTATTTGTTTAAATCTGCTACGTGTAGCATCAAGGAGTCGCCCCCCCCCCCCCCCCCCCCCCCAGTACTAGTGTTGTTTGAAAGGGTAAATAGCTGTTCCTTACTTTATCTGTTTCAACCCACTCATTATAAACAGTTTTAGTTTAGTTTAATGTTTTTGTTGTACCACCTTTCAGAAAACTAATCAAAGTGATCAACAATTGAAAATGCATACATTCCATAATTCATAAGACATTTCAGAACAAAAATCAATATCCACATTAAAAAGAACTCTCATCTCAAAACATATAATAAAAAAAAAACCAGAAAAAAAACAATAAAATGTTTACTGTAAGTTAGGATTCCCCGGTCTATAAAGCATTAAGAATTAACGGGGTTATTCTCTAAAGGCCCTTTTCATGTGCGATAGCATGCAAATTCGAGTCGGGGCAGAGTTGGGGCAGGGGGAGGGAGGAGTCGGCGGTGTCTTCGCTGCTGGCGATAACGTTACCAACGCCACCTTTCACGGTGGTGCTATTCGGTGCGAAAGCCGGCAGCGAAGACACCGCAGTGGTGCGAAGACTGCGGGCTTTCGCAGGCCCGGCCCTCCTTCGCCCCCTCCCCCCGCCCCCCGTTTTTGCTGGATTCATTCGGCAGTGAATGATGAATCCAGGCCTAAATGTCTTATCAAATAGACATTTATTTAGTATTTTCCTAAATTTACTGAAATTAGTCCTTGTGCAAATCCAGAGTAGCTGAATGCTACTCTTCTTGTACATTCTAGCCTAAAAGTATTGGGACCTGGCAAACTCCACAAATCCCATTGAGATGATTGTAGGCCTCTAGCTGACTCATACAGGATCAGACAGTCAGCTAGATACCAAGGACATCTTCTGTGAAGAGCTTAAAAATATTTTAAGTATATAGAAATATTTTAAATATAATCCTAGCAATTACTGGAAGCCAGTATAATGATTTTAGATAAGGAGTTACATTATCAAATATTTTTAAATCAAAAAGTAACTTTGCTGCAGTGTTCTTTTTTTTTTTTTTTCTTTATTAACTTTTTTATTACAACCACAAAGTAATAATACTTTGTAACAGAAATTTTGAGAGTACACTACAGGAAAACATGATTTTTACAAAGAAATCAACCCAAAAGGAAAATATTCCAAAACACTGTCTTCATAGTAGAAATTTAAAAGAGGGGGAAGGAAAGAAAATTAAAGGAGATCAATAATGCACTATGTAAAGCAAGAAAAAATGGTAGCATGAGAGAAACCCACAAGCACATCTAAATTTATGACTCACATTCGCTATAAATTAATAGCAGGTCCTGTCATCCTAGCATTCAGGAACTCCCGCAACTGTTCAGCACAGAAGAAAATATGGGGTAGATTTTAAAAGGAGTGCGCTACCCAGCACGCACACACGTATGCCCGATTTTATAACTCGCGCACGCCTGCTCAAGTTATAAAATCAGGGGTCAGTGCGTGCAAGGGGGTGCACCTTGTGCACACCGAGCCACGCTGCCTTCCCCCGTTCCCTTCCCCCTAGCCTGAACTTCCCACCCCTTCCCCTAACTTTTCCCCCCCTAGCCATACTCTAACACCCTCCCCCTCCCCCCAAATTGTTATCTTACCTTTTGTGCCTGCCGGCAGCCTGCCAGCAACAATGGCTGCTGTGTCGGAGGCCTCTGGCCCCCCTCCCCCCGCCCCACCCACGGACCACCCCGCCCCCGACCACCCCGCCCCCGGACCTCCCCTTTAGTAAAGCTCCGGGACTTACATGCGTCCCGGGGCTTTACACGCATCGCTGGGCCTTTTTAAAATAGGCCCAGCATGCAAAACCTTTTCAAAATCTGGCCCTATATGTGTTACCCTGTAATTTAACTATGCATTTGCATGGGTATCGGAGAAGAAAACTTGCACCCAGAGAAAAAACTTCGGGTCTCATATTCAAGAAAGCCTTTCGGCGCATCTGGGTGGTCTTGGCTAAGTCTGGATAGACACGAACCAAGCCCCCCAGATAGGGAATATTTATACACTTGAAATAAGAACGCATAACAAGGTTCAAATCTTGCTCAGAATAGAAAGTTACTAATAAGAGTTGTTCTGCCAGTAACCTCTACTGAGGAATTTTCTAAGTATTCAGTTAAGTTGGAGAGATCCTCTTCAATATTAGGCTGTGGTGGACTTTGCTTCTGAGAATGAAAAGCAATCTTCTTAATAGCAGGAACCAAATCCGGGGTAATCTTTAATATATCACCCAGATATTTTTTAAAGGTAATCAAGGGTAGTTCACCATGCACCTTAGGGAAATTTAGCAGCCGCAAATTCAAATGTCGAAGGGAATTTTCCAGAAATTCCAACCTCCTAACAGAGGATAAACGCTCCTGGATAATAGCTGCATTTGTATCCTTTAGGTTTTTTTACATCTTCCTCCAACTTCTGAATAGAGGTAAAATGATCCAGAAGAATTCGCTGGTGATCTTGGGCAACTATATCCAATTTTGAAGAAACAATCTCTAATTGATAGGTCTGTTCCTTAAAAGTAGTAAACAAACCTGCTATTAAATCCTACAGGGATTCCAGCATGACAACAGCTAGTCTCAAAATCTCCAAGGGAACTTGACTCACGGTCCCAGCTCCAGCAACAAAAACATTCCCACTAGTTGTAACTGGGAGGACATCTCCGATATCACCAACACTCTTCCGGAGGTCTCCAGCCGCTGGTCAGGAGTAGAGGTCAACACCCGGTCAGGCGTAATGCCGACAGCTCCATCCGACTGAGGCAGACCGGTAGAACTTTCTCCTGACGCCTCAGCATGGACAGCGTCCCCTGAGGGAAAAGCCAACAGTTGTTGTCGTGGGCCAGGAGGGCTCAGCGATATTTCCCCATGTGAAAACAGAGCTCCTTTCTCTGTTTCACCAACGGGGTTAACAGCTTTCAATTCTGCTGTGGAGATCGCAAACTCACAAACCAGTCGCTGGTCAGCAGGAGGGCAGGGTTCAGACGGAAAGACCCTAACCCTTTCTTTCCTCTTGTGCGGCATAACTGTAAAGTAATCCGAGAAATCGGCAGATCAAGGATTCTCGAGGAAAACGCTGAGCAGCGGAGAGTAGCATTCTCTCAGGCGGCTATCTTGGCTCCGCCCCCCTTGCTGCAGTGTTCTGTACTAATTTGAAGTCTTTTCAAAGTTGCAATTTGAAGACTCTGTAATAATGCATTACAGTAATCCAAAGGGATATGCATTCATTTTTAATGAATGAAAAAAAATGCACCAGATGAGGTCATTTTTGGTTTGCTCTGAATAGAATGAATCAAAAATAGCCTCCTACAAAAATACCCCAAAGTTTTCAGGTCTTTTCATATTAATTACATTAAAAATAAAAAGGGCCTCTAGCCTGGTCCTTAGGCTTAGGCCCAGGCTGGGCCCCAGTGCCTAGGCCAGTCCCAGACTTGGCCCAGTGCCTAGAATTGATGAAAGGGACTGGCCCTGAGGCCCAGTCCCTTTGCTGGAGCGAGGTATGGAAATCTGAACCTGGGGTTGAAGCCCTGCCCTGAGGACTCATTGTGATGCTGAGTCCTAGACTTCATCCTGACACAAAGGATTAGGCCCAGTTTGGGCCCAGCACCTAGGCAAGGCACCAGGGCCAGGCTCTAAGACCTAGTCTTGTCACTGAGGCCAAGGCAAGTACAGACCCAGTGCTTAGGCCTAGCCCAGAGGCCTGCTCCTGTCACTAAGGCCTAGATAGGGCCCCTGCACCTGGCCCTGAGACCAGATCCAAGCACTGAGGCCTATCCCTGGAACCGGAGCCTGGTGCTGAGGCCTGGTCCCAGTGCCAAAGCCTAGGCCTAGTGCTGGGGTTTGGCCCCAAAATCGTTCTGGCATTGAGGCCTAGGCTCAGTGATGGGGCCCAGCCCTGAAGCCTGGTCCTGTCACTAAAGCTTAGGCAGAGTGCTGGGGCCTGGCCCTCAATCATAGTTCAGACACCGAACCTAGGCTCAGTTCCAGGACCCAGTGCTGAAGCTTGGTTCTAGCTCTGAGACCTGGTCCTGGTGCTGAGATGTAGGACCAAGCCTCCAGGCATCTTCTCCATGTCCCAGCACTTGCAAAACAACATTTTCTGCAAGAGGATTTGTGCCAGAATGACATAATTTTGGTGCCTTTCTCCAGAGCATATGGTGCCATTTTTATATAAGGCCTTAGAAATGTATAGCATACATCGAAATGGTGCTTTCTACACTGATAGAAGGTGCCAAAGAGACTTCACTCTGGTGCCATCCTCCAGGTGGACAGCATCATTTTTCAAGTGCCGGGATATGGAAATTCACTTGGAGGCCTGGGCCTAGGTCTCAGCACCAGGCCCAGGTGTTAGTCCTAGGCCTTGGTGCCAGGACAAGGCTTCAGAGCCAGACCCCATCCGTGTACCTATACTTCAGCATCAAGACCTGGTCTCAAGTCTGGGCTTCAGTACCAGGCGTAGATTTCAGTGTCAGAACTTGGCCTTGGGGCCAGGCCCTGGCACCAGGCCCATATTGGGCCTAGGCTTTGTGGCTGGGACCAGACCTCAGGGACAGGCCCAAGCTTCAGTACTGGGATCAGACTTTAGAGCTGGGCCCAAGCTTAGGCCTCAGCACCAGGATTCAACACACAGCACAGCCCAGTCCCAGGCTCTGGTGCATTTATTGGCTATGGACAGCCCAGCCAGAGCTGCCAAAGGCCCATTTTTTTTTGGGGGGGGGGGGGGGGGGGGGGGTTGGTCTAGTTTAATTATTTATTTTTTGGTTTAGCAAATGAACCAAACAAAAAAAACATTAAACAAACTAAATCCAAACAAAAAAAAATCCTGAAATGAAAAAAGAAACTGAACTGAAAATTTTGGAGCTGCACATCCCTAATAATCCAGACATTTTGGAATATGAACAATCATAATAATTTGCAACTCTTGATTGTCCACAAATGGCATTAATTACCAGAGATCCCAGAGACAATAAAACAAGGAGCGGTCTAAAGATGATATTTAATCATTTGTAGATCAGTTTTAACCCCAAGAATTGTAATGATTTCTTTCAGAGGGATATCAGTTCCTACCATTTGTGATGACTTCCAACGGTCATTAATTTTCCTAGGGATTGAAAGAGCTTCAGATTTCTGATGATTAAATTTAGGAAAGTCCTAGCTTTGGTATCCCAGAATTATTAATTCTAATACTGAGTCATTAACCTTGATGCTATTTCAAAGCCAACAATAATGATTATATTTTCTTTAGACTCTGTTATAGAAATGATACTTGAATTGATTAAAAAGAAAAAGATATTTATAATGGGACTAGTTATACTTTTCCAGATCTAGCTAGGACTACACAGAATAGGAGGAGGAAATTTGTTTAATTAAGGATTTTCATCATTTAAAAAGTTATCTGCTATTTTATATCTGGCAAAGTTCCAGGTCTTTTCCGGTTCAGCTAGGTATGTATTTTATGATGATTATGATGATCTAGATAACTCCTCTTTTAGGTTTCAAATTAGAGAATGCTTAACGAGAGGTTGAAAAGAGTTAGTCAGGAGGAAGAAGAATATATATTTTTTCCTTAAGATAATTCCTTAAGATAATTCATGCACTTCTATGGGGTTTGAAAGCCCAGGTATGCTATGAGACCTGGCTATCTGCAGATCAATGTCATATTTTAATATCTTCATATAGGTTCTTAATGGCCAGTGAGCTCAAGTGGTACGAGCAGATTGCCTCTTCCTCTGGCAGGTTCAGTAGGGTGGTCCTGGTCCTGAAAATGAGTGACTACGACTGCTTCCTTGCCTTTATCTGCTGATCCTGTCCTCCTCCTGTCACAGAGACTCTCCGGCCTCAGCTTCTGTCTCTCTCCCTCTCAGTTCATTCCTTCTTCTTTCCCCTCCTCCTCCTCCTTCTCTTCCCTGTTTGTGTCCCCCCTTGCCATCTCTTCTTTTCAAACTCTCTCTGTTTCCTCTTTGGGCTCTTCTTCTTGCTTTCTTCTTCTCCTTGGTCTTTCTCCCTAGTGCATAACTCCACTCCTGTCACATCTCCTCCTACACTAACAGTCATTTATGTCAATTTGACCAGAGCACCTAACATAAAGGACACACAGTATGGCAAACAGTTCAAATGTATGATGCTAGATGGGAAAGCAGAGTGCTTAAAGATTGGGATAGACCCCAGGGAAAGGAAATACAGTGGACTAGAGGTTTGGGCAGTGACTGAAGGCTAATGTGATGAAATGATTTTCTCAGGTTTAGCACTTTTTCTGTTTACCCAGGCCATGCCTTGAACTGTAATCTTTCCTGTTGATGGATGCTCAGATTGCAACTGCGAGTGTAGTTCTCCGCTCCTGCGTGTGACTGCTGTAATTTTCATCCTTGGCACATCCTTGTAGGAGTTGCCGTTTTATTTAAAATTTCTTTTTGTTAAAAAAAAAAATATTTTCTATCAAATAAATGGATATAAAGGGAGATCAAAGATACAGAAGGAGGAAAAAAAACACATATCATACAAGTATTACATAATGTATTAATGATCCCCCAAATAATCCCACTCACAGCTTGGCGGAGGAAGATAGGAAATAAAATGTTCCATGCCAAACAAAATATCATCACTCTAAAGCACATCACATCTAAGAACGAAAATTCAGTTATTACATCTTCCAAAAGCATAAAACAATTAATTAAATCCTATAAATCAAAACTCTTGTGATTATTCATGCAGCAAAAAAAGAGTTTGGTAAGGAATCTAATGCATTAAGGGGCTTAAGGTTGTTTAGCATGCACTTGGAATAGTATGCTATTCACTATGATAGTAATTTACAAAGGAGCACGCAGGAACACATTGACACATGTGTGCTGGTGTGAGCCCAGGGAGGCAGCAATTTTATAACATATGCACACATATGCATACATATATAAAATAGCCTTGGTGCACATATATATGCACCTAATTTTGCAAGTAAGCTTGCCCAACCATGCAAACTGAATTTCGGCCACTTAAGTCAGGGAATTTTATAACTGGCATGCGTCCACGTCAAGACCAGTTTCACCAGTTTGTACACCAGTTTCTCCAATTTAGAGCTAGGTCCTCCAACACCCCTCCCCCCCCCCAGACCCTATAACCCCTTCAGGGCTGGCTTTTTTTTTAATTATTATTATTATTTTAAACTTACTCTTCCTCTATAACAGAAGTAAAGTTATGTGGTACTAGACCTGGGCACGCGCCCAAGCACATAAGTATTTATGTGAACATCTGAGTGAGATATGTGCACAGCAGGAGATACGTATGCATGTAGGCAGCTTTTTTTTTTTTTTTGTATAAACGTTTTATTGATATTTGCAATAACAACAATACAAACATAGTGCATGTAAACCCCACATGCATGTGCATCACTCAGTTTTGGCGCGCACTGGACTTTTAAAATTCATCTTTATGGCATTAGTGTGCATGCAAAATCAGTCTTAGAAGACATTATTACATTTGCACTAGGTTGGCATGTATATGCAATGTACATGAAGGAATGCCAGATCCAAACTAGGCATTAGCAGGCATAGACTCTCATCTACCCTTTAGTTTGTACCCACTTATTAATGCCTATAATTTAACACCTTCTCCAAATGAAATGTTAACTGTTTAGTGTGCATGCTATATAAAGGGCTCAGTGGCAAGCATGCATTATGGTTTTCAAGATGGAGAAGATTAATATAGCAAGGTAGGAGATAACTTATCCACTTGCTGGAAATATGATAGTAATTTGGGTAAAGCTTATTTATTTAAAATCATTTGTTAATCGCCTAACTGATAAAAATCTTTCTAAGGGCCTTATTTTCTAAATGTATCGCACACGGTAAGGGACTTTTCGCACGCGAAATGTCCCTTTTCACATGCGATACCAAAATGGGGGCGGAGTCGGCCCCGGAAGAGAAGGAGTCAGGGCATCACCGGGGCCGACTCCGTGAAAACGCCACAGACGACGAAAAGGTAAGGCCCTTTTCGCGTCCGAGTTCGCTCCCAATAGCTACACCTCCTAGCGCAGGCCCGCCCCCCATTTCGGCCCCCCACCCCTCATTCCCTAAAGTATCTCAGGCCTGCGATACTTTAGAAAATGAGGCCCTAAGTGATGTACAACATATTATAAACAAAAATCTATACAAATCAGGGGCCGACCATGTGCCATTGGTTGGCCCCTGTCACATGGTAGGAGCAATGGACGTCCGGCGCCATCTTGTGCTCCTACCATGTGACAGGGGCTGACCAATGGCATCAGTAGCCCCTGTGACATAGTAAGGGCAAAGGCTATTGGCGCCATTTTGAATACCGGCAGCCGACAGCCCGAGTGCAGGAGATCGCTTCAGGACTCCTGCTGGACCACCAGGGACTTTTGGCAAGTCTTGGGGGGGGGGGGGGGTCAGGAAGGTGGGGATTGTAGTTAATTAAATTTAAAGGGTTGGGATGGGTTTTTGTTTTTTGGGAAACGAATACATATGTAACTAATGAACGGATCAGGGTCCCCCGAGAACGGATGCAACGGATTTGGGTCCCGACAAATACGAATACCGAATGGGACGAATCCATCCCTGCTGCACATCCCTACAAATTATTACAGTAAAATAGACAATTCAGTCATCAAAAACATTTTTCATAAATCTTATCTGAGTATTCAGCAGGACATAACTGGATAAATCTGCCCTTGAAAACACTCGCATGAAGTCCCATGCATAACATTACCAAGAAAACTTCAGGATATGTATTTTTCCAATCAGACTTGCATGCATATTATTAGCCAGACAACGCTCCATATCTACGCACACTGGAGAAAGATTGCCCCTGTCCACAGTTTGCCTCAAGCACCGCCTCTTTTTATCTAGATAAATTTTATACAGATCAAAGCCTTTGAATATTGACCACTAATTTCATGTATATATTTGTGACTGAGTAAATAATTTCCACTTCTGTTTCTTATAAAAATAATTGCAATACTTTTTCCTGCCAAGAATATTGTTGCTTCACATCCAAGATGAAGGCTGAAATGAATAGTGACACAACAGTCATCCAGCGAAAATACCAAGCCGAAATCAATTGTTGGTTTCTAATAGAATAGTGAATCAATCTGTTTATCAGATATTTATCTCCAACCAATGTATATTTCTGATCATTATATCACAAACACAGCAATACCTCTGAAAATGATACACAAATCAAAAAAGAGAGGGAATACAAAATTGAACAATCTTTCAAAAAATAAAAAAAATAAGAAACAACGAGGGAAGCGGTATAAAAAAATCTGGTGTATCAGATGTAATCCACTGTCTCTCGCACGGAATGGGCCCCAGACAGTATCAGCTCAATATTCACCACAGGTTTAAATCATGTACCGCAAACCTCAATTTTAATAAACTACAAAAATTCTTTATTTTTATTTTATTTAAATCAAAATCTAACTTATATTCTAAAAATTAAACATATTAGAAAAATCTATTTCTTAGACAATAGTAGCCCACTGAATACTTAGCTTGATATTCGGTCACAAACTTAATGTTAAGAAAACCCAACATGGTCCATGTTTTGGCGAATGAAGCCTTCCTCAGGGGTTTATATTATTATCTACAAATAGGGATGTGCATTCGTTTTTGCCGAATTGGACGATTTCAATGAAATCGTCCAATTCGACATGTTTTGGGGAGCCCGAAAATCGATCGGGATTTTCCTGTTTTTTCGCAAAAAATCATTTTTCAGGTTAGCGCGCACTAACAAAATCTAACAAAAAATAAAATCTAACGGTTTTTGTTAGTGCGTGCAAACCCGAAAAACAATTTTTCGCGGAAACAAAACCCCGATCCGCAAAAAAATGACATTTACTGCGGCGGCTGAAAAATGAAGAACGACACGAAGACAAAAAATGATTCACATCTCTATCTACAAATAAAGATAATTAGAATCAAATATCTTTCGTATACAAAATTAAAATAAAAAAACAGAACCACAAATACTCACTCATACCCTTATTCAGCTGGACATTTACACTCAAAATGGCAGAATTGTTTAAAGTGAAAGGAAATCCCTTCCTATTTAAAGAGGTAATACCACTTGACTAACCAATTATAGGAAATGCCATATAATGAAAAACATAATCATCAAAAAAAGCACTTAGAAATACCATGTCAGTCTTGAAAAACAACCAATCAACTTCCTTATTTAATCATTTTGGTTCCACAGTTCCAAAATAATAAATAATCCACTTTTGTTCCTTCTGTAATAAAACTCTGTCAAAGTCCCCCCCTCATAGGGAAGGTTTAAGTTGCTCAATTACTGCAAACACAAGATCAGAAGAACCATGTCCTTGCAATAAGCAATGTTCCACTAATGGAACTTCCATACGTCCATGCTTTATAGTGCTACGATGCTATATCATACATACACGCAAACACTGTCTGGTTTTGCCTATATACAAGAGATTGCAGGGACACCAAATACAGTAAATAACCCCAATAGAAGCACAATCAGTTGAAGAACTCAAAGGTAAATTTTCTCTAGAAAAAGATTGCTGACAAACAGGATATTTATTGCACGGATGGTGACCGAGCCTCATTGTCCCAATATCAGAAGAAGGAGATGTAACCTCACGGTATTCAAAATGTACTAATTGATCTTTAATATTTTTACCTCATTGCAAGAAATACATGGAACCTACTTAAAAAATATCATGCAAACATAACACATGCCAGTGTCTCTTAATACTTTGCTGGACCCGAAATATTTGTGGAGAATAAGGTAAAACACATGTCATCTTATTACTCTCTTTATTAGATGGTAAAAACAATAAATCACAGTTTACCCAACGAGCCCTCTTATATGCTTTCTTTAGAATATACAATGGGTAACCATATTCTTCGAAATTCCAAAGCATCTCTTTTTTTAGCTTTTAAGGAAAAATTGCCCTATGAACAGATTCTCTCATAAATGTCAAGGATGACTACTATCAAATCGAAGGAGAGTATTCATATCTGTCGGTTTATGATCAGTAGTAAAGTTAAAGCCAAACTCATGAACAGAGACAAAAATATCCATAAAGGGTAAACCAGTGGTACTGAATGCCAAGGCAACACTCAAATTCTGATCACACATTCCTAACCATTGCATAAATGTAAAAAAAATCATTTTCACTCCCCCCCATATAATCAAAATATCATTGATAAAACATCTCCATAATTTAACATGTTGAATATATGGGTTGCAGAAAACCATTTATCTTCAAAAGGGCCCATATATAAATTTGCAACATCCGGTGCCATAGTAGCCTCCATGGCTACCCTCTTCTTTTCGAGGTAAAATTTACCATCAAACATGAAAAAATTATTACGGAGGGTAATCATAGCTTCATAGCTAAGGAATATATAAAGTCCAATGGAATTCTATTTTCCCTTAGATGTTTGCTGCGTTAATCTTTAATAATATTTAGGGTGTCTTCCTTTGGTATGTTGGTATAAAGTGACACCACATCAATAGTAGCAATAGCCAAAGTCCATGAAGGCAGCAATGTGTCAGTCAAACCTTGTAAGGTATCCATTATGTCAGCAGAATCTCCGACATAAGATGGTAGAGCAGTAACCATCGGTACTAAAAATTTCCTTTCACTTTAAACACATCTGCCATTTTGAGCATAAGCGTCCAGCTGAATAAGGATATCTGTGAGAGTGTGTGGTTCTGTTTTTTTTATTCTTAATTTTGTATAAGAAAGATGTTTGATTGTAATTTATTTGTAGATAATAATATAAACTTCTGAGGAAGACTTTGCCGAAACATGAACCATGTTGGGTTTTCTTAACATTAAGTTTGCAACGGAATATCAAGCTAAGTATTCAGTGGGCTACTATTGTCTAAGAAATAGATTTTTCTAATAGGGTTAATTTTTAGAATATAAGTTAGATTTTGATTTAAATAAAATAAAAATAAAGATTTTTTTGTAGTTTATTAAAATTGAGTACATGATTTAAACCTGTAGTGTATATTGAGCTGATAATGTCTGGGGCCCATTGCGGGTGAGAGACAATGGATTACATCTGATACACTGGCTTTTCTGATACTGCTTCCCTCATTTAATTTCTTATTTTTTTATTTTTTGAAAGATTGTTCAATTTTGTGTTCCCTCTCTTTTTTGATTTGTATTTCTGATCATTAACAGTTTAATTTGGGATTTGGTTCTCCTTAGATACAGTGCTATTTGTTGGTTATTTTTCTTAATTTTTCAGTGTGTGTGTATATATATATGCACAGTAGCTGTTCACATTTAATGATGTTTGTTCAATTCAGACAGCATTCCGCAGAGTGTCTGTGCTAATAAGGTAGCAGGGACTGCTAAGGTAAGAATAATAAACTTCCACCTTTGCCACTGAAAGGCCAAGTAGTGTTTTGGTATGGTTTCTATTACAGAGTAATTCTATATAATACAAATAAATGACATATCATGGCCTTTTTCCCTCATAGTCTCTGGCGTCATACACATGGCTTGCCAGAAAGCCTCTGAAGCAACCTCTTCTTGTAGTTGTTGGCTGGTCTACTTACCAAAGAAAGATCAATTTAATAGGGCCCACACAGGGTATTATGACTGCTAGACATCAGCAGAGAGGCCCTGGGTGGAATGGACACAGAGAATGAATTAGCCCAAGAAAGATGGGACCATCCAGAACAACACAGAACACATTGGCAAGACAGTATGGGGAATCCTTTGCTGGCTGTGCTATTATCTAAGGGAAGAGTTCAGGTTCCTGTGCTGTTAACCCTGCACTTTTCACACACACACTTGTTTATTAGAATATTTTTTTAAGAAGTGATGCATTCTTCATTGCTTTCTGACTTGTCAGAGGAAATAACTGGAGGCATCCAGCAATCGCAACAGCCAGTTCACTGACCAGGGTAGCGGTTTCTCCCTCTTTCATTTTCATTTTGCAGGACTTATTGAACTACATTCAGGGCCAGTGCATCTTAGCTGTGCTCCCACTAGCAAGGAATAGTAATCTTGTGCCACCATCCTCCAGTCTCCTTTTTCTCTGAATAGCACAGCTTTTGGATTGATCTCAGGCTTAATTTTCGAATGGGAACAAATCAAATGTGTGTGTCATTGGCCAACTTTGCACACTTAGCAGTTTCTACGCCTGTGTTGAGGTCCATGTATAATTTAAAGTTTAAACTGGCACATATGCTAATACGGTTATGCAAGGTGAAAAAAATTATTTATGTATAAAAATTAAGACCACACACCTACTAAGCTATATTTTTTAAATTATTATTTCTACGTTTATGGAGAACCCTAAGCCAGGACATTTGCACCAAGCTAGAGGCAGATACAATGAGTTTCTGCTCCAGAGATCTTACAATCTAAGGCCTGGATCTTACAATCTAAGGCCTAGATTCATCATTCTTCGCAGAATGATGAATCCTGCGAAAACGGGGGGTGGGGGGGGTGAAGGGTGGGGCGGGCCTGTGAAAGCCCGCAGCCTTCGCATCATGGTGGTGTGCCAGCTGCCGGCTTTCGCACCGAATAGTGCCACCATGAAAGGTGGTGCTATTCGGCACGCTACTGCCAACGATAACGTTACTAACATTATTGCCGATAGCTAAGACACTGCCGACTCTGCCCCTCCCCACCCCGACTCCTTCCCTCCCCTCCCCCTAATTTGCATTATATTGCATGCGAAAAGGCCATTTTCACATGCGATATGGCCTTATCGCATGCATTAGGGCCCTAATGCACGCGATAAAGTTTTAGAAAATAAGATATTGGGAGAAAAAGTGACTCACCCAGTGTCAGCAGTATCAGTGTCTCTTGGTTCTTACTTTGTTATTGTAGCCACTAGAGCAGTGTTTCTCAACTGTTTCCTGGAGGAACACCTAACTAACAGGCCGATACAGTACAGTGCGCTCTGTTAGCCGGCATTTTGACGCGCATTTTGGACGCACTAGCTTTGGCCCTTATTCAGAAAGGGGTAATAGCGCGTCCAAAACGCGCATCCAACCCCCCCGAACCTAATAGCGCCCGCAACATGAAAATGCATGTTGATTGCCCTATTAGGTATTCCCGCGCAATTCAGAAAGCAAAATGTGCAGCCAAGCCGCACATTTTACTTTCAGAAATTAGCGCCTACCCAAAGGTAGGCGCTAATTTCTCCGGGCACCGGGAAAGTTCACAGAAAAGCAGTAATATTGCCATGATATTAAGTCGGAGGTCCCGAAAGTTTAAAAAAATAAAAACAAATTTTTTAAAAGTTTAAAATGGGTCCGCAGTTGGTGGGTCAAAAACCGGACGCTCAATTTTTGCCGGCATCCAGTTTCTGAACCCGTGGCTGTCAGCGGGCTCAAGAACCGACGCCTGCAAAATTGAGCGTCGGCTGTCAAACCCACTGACAGCTGCTGCTCCTGTCAAAAAAGAGGCGCTAGGGACGTGCCTCTTTTTATTGCTGGGCCTAATTTAAATAAATTAACTTACTGTATCGCGCGCACAGGAGAGTGTCCTGTGCGCGCGCTGGGAGAGCGTGCGCTAGCCCGCTCTCCCGCGATTTTACTGTATCGGCCTGTAATTGGGGATCAGGATGTCTGTAATGAATATGCATGAGATAGATTTGTATATATTGGGTCCCCATTGTATGTATAAATCAGACTTGGTTACTAATGGTATAACATCATTATGTATACAGCACTTTATTCTGTAATATATCAACATTCATGTTCATATCAAGTTAGGTTAGATTGGAGGAAAATTTTTCTTGCTTTCAGTAGATCAACAACATGGTAGTCAAATGAGCCATTTTCACCAGTATCTTCTGGTTCTGATGTTTTGTTGTTGTCAGGCTACACTGTCTGTATGGCAAATATGTCACTTAGAGTCAACCATACTATTAGGGCAAATGCGTAAATAGCAAGGCCAGCACTCAAGTCTTGCCTCTAAGCCCGCTTTCTGTCACAAGAGGGGAAATTTCTGATTCAGTAAAGTGAGTCATCAGGCTACTTCAGCCAGGTCATCTTGACTACTATGAATGTGCAAATCTATTTCATGCATAGTCATTGTGGCATTCCTGAAAACCCAACTGGATAGCTGTGCCTTCAGGAGAGGGTTGGAAAACACTGCACTAGACCATCTGCTTTCTATATAAACCTCTTCTATACTTGTTTTCTCAAATAATATAAATGTTATATGAACTAAGGCCTTCTATTGATGGCAGTTAGAGAACCAAATTATAACTGTGTACTTAAACTATTATCACTGACAAATTATTAACCTCGTCAACCATTTTCTTTAACCTTTGTTCTTTGGAGGATCATTCAATTCCGCTTTTGGATTTTTAGATTTTTTAAACTAAAACAATTTTGCGCTTTCACCAGTAATTGTCAGAGTAGCCTTGTCTTTAATTTGTATCATAAAAATATTAAAATGACTATTGCTCTCATTAATACATTTGCATTGGAGCAGCAACTGGTATTAATCAAATCCATTAAAAAAAATGTATTGTTAAAATGACTGTACCTATCCAGTGCTTCCAAACCCTCCTATAGTAAGAAAACAATACAGTACATCAATAAAACATATTACTATTATTTTGGGGGTTTTGAAATCTTTTAAGCAGCTGTCCCATCTCCTGAATTTTGGGGGTAGCCTCATGTAGAGCAATATCACAAATTTCCTGACAGCGAATAGTATCCATCTTTCTTCCTTTTGTCCATATGCCATTTGTGATATAATAGCCATCATAGATCAAGCAGAACAAATGTCTGCAAGTCAGTTTGTGGTACAGATTGGAACATGATGGCTCTCAGATATTCTAAGAAATTACAAGGCTGCAGTTAAAGGATCTCAAAAATAGCAACTTTACAGTAAATTATATTGGTCACAGAGCTAGAACTTATGAAATATAGCACACTGGAAAGAGTAATTATTGCATGAGCCCTTCCATGTGCAACTGTTCAGTTTCCAAAACCACTGGCCTGTAAAAGGGCGCTTAGTTAGCACTGCGGTGACTCGAAGGAGAGATTCTTCTGAGTGTGCCATGCCACATGCACTGTCATTTATTTCCTTAATCATTTGATTAACAAATCCTTTCTGGTTTGCCTACTGAAGGAAATGTCTCAGGCCGAATACTGTACCATTTACCACTTCAGTACTATCAAAACCACTTCCTGAGGTAGCCAAGATGGACTTGCGTTACTGCAGTAGAAATTCCCATCCCACCTCCTGGCCTTGTGCAAGACTTGAGTGCTGGCTGTCCTGCTTATGTATTTGCCTTAATAGTACTGGTGGTCGACTCTAAGTGACATATTTACCATACAGACTGTATCCCGACAACAACAAAACATCAGAACCAGATGATAGAGTTGGAAATGGCTCGTTTGACTACCATGTTGTTGATCTACTGAAAGTCAGAACTTTATTTCCTCCCATAAATCAACTCTCCTAAACTTACTCGATATGAGCAATAATATTGATATATTACAGAATAAGTGGCTGTTTGTACAATGAGGTCATATCATCAGGAACCAAAACTGATTTATGCACTTATCTTTACAAGGCATGCCAGAAACAGTAAATCTGTTCAGGAGTGAGCTTTGCCTAATGAGTCCTTCCTTTTTTTTTTCAGGTTCTCTAAAGGATAGAATAACATTTTTGCTGGGTGCCTAAAAATGATCCAGTGGTACAAATATTTCCAATATCAATTATTATTTTCTCCATGACACACATTTCATTTCACATTTGATTTTTCTGGCTGTAGACTGAAGTCTGCATTAGCCTCATTTCTAGTTCATAATTCATCAGGGCACTGTTAATGTATGCAGCGTTTATAGGAGGACAACTAATGTTGCTTTTTTTCTTCCCAGCCCTTGTTTTTCTCCTGCTGTACCTCCTCTTTTGTAGCTATTGAATGGGAAATGGATTTGTCTTAAGGTACCACTTACTTTTAAAAGCCCAATTAGATGTATCGCCTGTGGAGGTTGAATCAATGGATTCCCATCCCATCTGAGCCAAAACAAAATGAAGACAGGACTGGGGTTGTCAGAAGGTTGAAAACACTGCTAATGTGTGTTTGCCAGCTTCTTCCTGGTGAGATTTGCAACTGTGGCACATTTTTATCCAAAGTAACAGAGGTGGAATTTAAAAGCTGGATGCATGCTGAGATCGGGAGATAAGGCGCTCATCTAGCACTAGCAAGTGAGCGCCCTATTTTATAAAGCAGGCAGATGCGTGCACATCTCACATCGGAAGGAAAAGGGGCGTGATGTGGGCGGGGCATGAGCATTCCGGGCTGTGGCAGGGCCAAGAGATGAGCGCACAAGTACCTGTGAGCCTATGCACGCAGCCAGGTCCAGTGCCACGTACCTTTCCTTCTGCTATGGAAGAGCTGTAGTTAAAATAAAATACAGGCACCTGTGAGGGGTCTGAGGTGGCTAGGGTAACTGGGAGGAGTGCAGGGCTGTATAACCAGGGGATTTGGGAGGACCTAGGAGGACACTGGGTGACCTTGTGGATGAGCTGGTGAAACTGGTCCTCTGTTTCAAAATACGGGGAGTTGCGTATCCATAAGCCGACTTACGCTGCTGGGCGTGCACAAGCTTTTAAATTTAGGTGCACACATATGCGCGCCTAGACTATTTTTTATAACATATGTGCATGCATGTTCTAAAATGGCCCCGACTCTGGGTGCGCGCCCATTTGAAAGTTGCCATCATAGTGTCCACTGATCAGCATGTGCAATGTTAAAGGCAAGAAAAAAGCAGTAAAAGTGTTACTGTTAGTGCTCTCATATGTTCCTTATCATTTTATGACTCTAGCAGTAGGAACAGAAGAGAGAGAAAATAAATGAGGCTTTCCAAGTTATTTTCTTTTTAACTAGTACTAGCTTCCTTCTTGTACTTGATAAACTGTAGTGACAAATACCACTCTTGACTCCATGGGTGTAATGTTTATGTGTGCCAAATTGGGACAGTGGTAACGAGTACTGAACTGGATGTGTGTTTTTATAAAGCCTGCCAAGGGTAATTACTGATATTGTACTGGATATATAACAGGACATGAAATTAAAAAAAAAAAAAATGAATCTCCGACATAAACCCTCTCCTTACTGTATGGACATCACGGTGAAACACTCCATTTTGTCTTCTCCTTTCGGTGGTTCTGTTAGGGCATTCCTATCCCTTTCTAATCCTAGGGTCACATCTGAAGAAGGGACCTACGTGGTCTTGAAAGCGCATGTGCTACAACACATTTTGTGCTGGTCTAATAAAAGGTATCACGGCCTACAACGGAATAACGTTTTGGAAGCCTCTTATTTGTCCTGACTGTGTGTCTTGACTAAATTGTAAGATCCAAGGAGCAGAAACTGACTTTTTATGTGTGTCTAGTGCAGCTAGTGGTGCTTGAGAAGTCCCAAGATGCACTAATAGTACAAAGATGCCAAGTAATTTTAGAGTCCTAATCTTCTTTTCTGTCTTTCAAAAATATAAACTTTTAATACTATCATCTTGTCAAGAAAGGGGCAAAAAGACCGTGAGACTAGGCATGATCTCTGATACCACCTATCCTCCTGGTATGTTCAGATGGTGGACCTGATACATCACTTTGAATGCATATACAGCACTGCTCTTTGTTTCAACGGTAGGGAGAAATGTGGAAAACAGGTTTTACATTCAGACAACATCCAATAAGGCATTGATCTGTGCAGTCTGCGTAACCAAGCATCAGGGTAACTTGCTTGATGTGGCAGTTACTACCCTTAACCATTAAGCCTTATGCTCACCTTTGAAGCAACTCCAACATTACTCTCTGCATCAATGACAGGGGATGGCAGGAAATTTCAATCAAACAGTTTCCAACAAGGGCCCTGAAGTGAACTTGGTGGTAGATGAATCAGATAAGTATGGGAAAATAATGAAACAGATAAGTATGGGAAAATAAGTGTGGGAGCTTGCTGGGCAGACTGGATGGGCCAATTGGTCTTTTTCTGCCATCATTTCTATGTTTCTATGTTTCTATATGAACTGAGGTTGGATAAAATAACCCAGAATGTTGGGGGCTTTATTACAATCAGAGATAAAGTTGTTTATACAATGAAAAGGAGGAAAGAGAAATCAACTAGGGTCTATGGCAATGCAACAGAAATTGGGGTGGACCTTAACCTCCTTATGTGCCATCATATTCTCTGTTCATGTGTTTCTATGCAAAGACAATTAAAAAACAAATTCAGAGGCCATTGAATCAGCCAAGTTGGAATGCACTCAGTTCCTCAAGCAATAACTTGTTTTGGATGTGAATGCAGCTGAAAACGATAGCAGACGTCTGCAGCTCTGTGATAGATTCAGCAGGATGTTCGGAGCACACTCAGGGAGGGAGCGAGAGCTCCTCTGCTATTGCCAAGCACCAAGGAGGGGAAAAAGTAATTTTCTCTAATGGGAAATATCTTATCACTATTTTTAGTCCTTCAGATTATTAAGGGAGCATCTCAATTTGGTTGAATTTTGAGTCAGCCAAGCTGAGGTGCCTCTTTTTTTGACCAGTTTGGTAAAGGTGGAATATCAAATGTTTATAAATAAAAATAAAATAAAAAATACCACATAATAAAAATCACCAAAAACTCCAGTGGTTATTTTATTCCTAATCGCAGGGTTCAGACAAGAACCCTGCCCACAGACTTTCAGAAAAAGGCTTAAGACTTGGCTATTTAAACAAGCCTTTACATAAATTCACTGATTCCCTAAAGCTAAGGTCGCTGATGCACCACAACGAATATTTTCTTGAACTCTCAGAACTCGCCAAATGACTGGCATTATTTCTGTGTTACCTATGCTCTGTATTCTTCTTCCCCCGGTTTTTTTCTCCCTGTTTTATTGTAACTTTTTACTTCTTTACTATGTTAATGTTTAAAGGTTTTTTGTACCCCAGTTTCCTGTAAACCGACATGATAAGACATTGTCATGAATGCCAGTATAAAAAAAGCACCAAATAAATAAATAAATAGTCTGCAGAATGCCTTGTTCATAGTTTGGCCCTCTAGGTGTGGACTTTGATCCAGGGGCTGACCATGCTGCTACTGAAGGAAATTTCCAGTGCTAGCACAAGATATACTTTGAGATGAAGACCTGTGCATCAGCAGGAGCAGAGAAGGACATTCTGAAAAGGGGACCCTGACCGGAGTACGAGACAGCTGGGAAGCAATTTTCAAAGCCATTGACCTGAGTATATAATAGACTTGTCTGAAAATTGCCCTTCTCAGAAGGGCTGAAGATGCATGCAACCCCTGGGCTAGTGTCCCATCATAGGATCCCAAAGACCACACCCCAGTTATGGGCTTCAGTATGTAACTTTCCTCTCCTGATGTTACGCCTCTCTGAATGTCCAAGATTCACTGTCAGGGAGTTGGGGGAGGATATCTCCTGGGCCCAGAGCATTCAGTAATTAAGTCAATATTAAAGTCTCTTGTATACAGCAGTAATAATCACGCTGGAAGCTGATTGCCTTTCCAAATTAACTTTTACTGATTAATGATGGAAATCTGATTAAAATATCTAGTTGCAAGTTTTTACCCTTTACAGCTGTAGATCTTATATTAAATCTGTGACTTTAATCTGCCAGTTAATTTCCGTTGTTAGTGAAGTCAATTTATTTCTCTTTCTCCTGATCCTCTCAGATTCAATGGATAGGATGTTAACTCCTAATTTAGATGTACTACAATAGAGTCCCACATCTCATACCTTTAGTCCAGTTGTTCAGAGCACAGTGCTTACTCCTTCTCCTTTCTCCTTACTTCCCTGTTGGTAAGTGGATGGTATCTCATTGCTCCTCTCTTCAATATCTTGATGATATGGTTGTGGTTAACACTAGATGGGTGCCACTAGTCTCCTCTGTACTCCTCAGTTCTCCTCCTCCTCAGGAATGCATGAAGATTCCTTCCACTGCAGGACTTCCCATAGTCCACTGGACCTCTCTGGTTGAGAGACTCCAAACTCCTTAAGATGATTCTCCCCGGAGTCCCTGGTACCTATGGAACTCAGGCAGCTGACAAAAATAAAGTCCTTAAGAAAGCATTAACCCAAAAGGGGAAGAATGAAGGGTAGAAAAACCTCCTTCAGCCAATTCAATCAGGGCAAAAATGATATTCTTCAAAAAGGGAAAAAAGGCATCCTTTATTCTTGTCCTTAGCCTGACTTCAACCCTAGAAGCCCAAGGATGCCGTCCCTAGAAACACAACAAAAACAGGAGTGGGCCTAGAGACATGAAAGGGCTAGCTCAGAATTCACATTCTAAAATGGTGACACTGGGGACTCCACCATTTCAATTTCCCACATGAGGTACTAAACCCCAACAAAAGTTCTGCTTCTGTCCTCCTCACTAAGTACCTGATTCACTAAGGGTTTTTCTCATAGACACAAAATGGGAGAAAAGCTTTAATGAATCTGGCCCTTTTAAGACAGTAATTTTAAAACGAGAGCACATGTGCCCGTACACACACGTATCGGCGGGCAAGCGAAGATATGCTGGCATTTTTAATTGTGCGTGAACTTGCGCACGTATGTTTTAAAATGCACCAATCTCGCGTAAGTATGCTCCTAATTTTAAGAGGTTACTCTAGCAAAGCTAGTGCGCGTATTTTCCATAGGACTTTGTTGGCTTGCACGAACCACTTTCCCAGTTTTCCAATTAGTCCACCGGTTTGTCCAATTAATATCAAGATCTTTCAGACCCCTCTGGTTCTTCTTCCTGCATGCCGCCCCATTGACTCAGACTCCTCACCCTATCCTATAAGCCCTAAAACTTGAGATCTACAGACTTTCTCATCATCAGGAGCAGCAGTAAAGTTATGTGGATATCAAGAGAATGTGCGCTGCAGTTTTCAGTTTTGAAATACGAAGTTCCACGTGTGTTTGGCTCCGCCCCAGAGCACCCATGTCCCTTCTGCCTCCTTATTCCTCATGTGGTCACGGGTACATACGTGCATAATTTGTGGCTTTTTAAAATCTGCGTTGCACATGCACAGCCCACATATGTGACCATTTTGTGTGAGCAACATTTTTAAAATCGACCTGTTAGAATGGGACAGTACTCTTAGTACATAAGAATATAAGAACATGCCATACTGAGTCAGATCAAGGGTCCATCAAGCCCAGCATTCTGCTTCCAACAGTGGCCTATCCAGGCTATAAGAACCTGGCAAGTACCAAAAACTAAGTCTATCCCATGCTACTGATGCTAGTAATAGCAGTGGCTATTTTCTAAGTCAACTTGATTAATAGCAGGTAATGGACTTCTCCAAGAACTTATCCAAACCTTTTTTAAACCCAACTACACAAACTGCACTAACCACATCCTCTGGCAACAAATTCCAGAGCTTAATTGTGCGTTGAGTGAAAAAGAACTTTCTCTGATTAGTCTTAAATGTGCCACATACTAACTTCATGGAGTCCCCCTAGTCTTTCTATTATCCGAAAGAGTAAATAACCGATTCACATTTACCCGTTCTAGACATCTCATGATTTTAAACACCTCTATCATATCCCACCTCAGCCGTCTCTTTTCCAAGCTGAACAATCCTAACCTCTTTAGTCTTTCCTCATAGGGGAGCTGTTCCATCCCCTTTATCATTTTGGTCACCCTTCTCTGTACCTTCTCCATCATAACTATATCTTTTTTGAGATGTGGCGACCAGAATTGTACACAGTATTCAAGATGTGGTCTCACCATGGAGCGATTCAAAGGCATTATGACATTTTCCGTTTTATTCACCATTCTCTTTCTAATAATTCCTAACATCCTGTTTGTTTTTTTGACTGCCACAGCACTCTGAGTCGACAATTACAATGTATTATCCACTATGATGCCTAGATCTCTTTCCTGGGTGATAGCTCCTAATACAGATAGAACCTAACATCGTGTAATTATTCCATGTGTTATTTTTCCCTATATACATCACCTTGCACTTATCCACATTAAATTTCATCTGCCATTTGGATGCCCAATCTTCCAATGTCACAAGGACCTCCTGAAATTTATCACAATCTGCTTGTGATTTAACTACTCTGAATAATTTTATATCATCTGTAAATCTGATAACCTCACTCATCAAATTCCTTTCCAAATTATTTATAAAATATATTGAAAAGCACCGGTCCAAGTACAGATCCCTGAGGCACTCCACTATTTACCCTTTTCCACTAAGAAAATTGTCCATTTAATCCTTCTCTCTGTTTCCTGTCTTTTAACCAGTTTGTAATCCACGAAAGGACATCGCCACCTATCCTGTGACTTTTACTTTTCCCAGAAGCCTCTCATGAGGAACTTTGTCAAACGCCTTCTGAAAATCCAAGTACACTACATCCACCGGTTCACCTTTATCCACATGTTTATTAACTCCTTCAAAAAAGTGAAGCAGATTTGTGAGGCAAGTCTTGCCTTAGGTAAAGCCATGCTGACTATTCCATTAAACTGTGTCTTTTTATATGTTCTGTACATACAGACGGGGATCCATAGTGCATTTACTTTAAACCAGATTGAGGGGAGGCTTTCCCAGAGCCATGTTTTGATGGGATTAGAAAATGATGGGCATTAATTACATTTTCAAATCTATACAAGTCGAGGTCAATATTCAGCCATGGAGCAGCTACTTAAGTTAGCCAGATATAGCTATCTGGCTAACTTAATGGAGATATTCAGTGGAGCGGCTGCGCCACTGAATATACCTGGCTATTTTAAAGTTAGCCCTACAGCACAACCAGAGTTAGCCGACTCTGGTCTGCTCTGAAACACCTCCCGACTGTTCCTGATTTATGCAGCTAAATTCTAGCCGCATAAGTCATTACAAAGCTAGAATTTAGCCAGGTACAGCTTTAAATATAGCCGGCTAGCCATTTAGATGGATAACTTTTCATTTATCTGTCTAAAGGGCTTTTGAATATTGACCTCGTTATTTTCCATAAACATTTTACCCACAAGAAAGGCAAGTGCAAAATCCTTGGGTACTTAGTAGCCTTGGAAATTTTCCAAGGAAAAGTTCACACATACTTTCCCTTTGAAAATTAGGTACAGGGTCTATGAACGTTGCACGTAGATAGGCAATTTGAAAACTGTCCCTTTGATCCATAAATTGTTATTTGCCTACTGAAAGTAGCCAATGCAGGGAACAGAGGAAACCACAGAGCAGATGGTCAAATTTTAGGCCAGAATTAAGCTTATCTTGCATAAATACCACTAAGGGGACATGTCCTCAATTTAGAAGATGTTACTACTTAAGTTAAATAAGTTAGAATAAGACGTTTATCTGCTATGCATGCCAGCAACTGATAGAGTTCAATATTTATCAAGTCATTAGGCAGTGATAATGATAATTATCTATCAATATTACATCAATTCAGTGATGTCATATATTGTCGGAATAGCACAAACACTACAGCTTAAAGCAGGAAGGAAATTATATATTTATTTATTTTATTTATTTAAAATTTTTTCTATACCGTCGTTTAGTAGTGCACCATCACAACGGTTTACAGTTAGGCACAAATATGTTTGGTTTGGTTTCTAAATTATCCAAAAAGGTGCCAGTATTATACGGTTACATAGATCAATAATATACTCTAAATGGGGAATGGGTGTGGTTACCATTTATGATTGTTAGCGTAATCATATGTTTATACTGTCTTTCTAATATAATACTTAAATATGAGAAAAATAATAAAAAAATAAGCAACTCTGCATTTTTACTGGTGACTTTCAACTGTTTTTGTGTTGTTATTCAGCTACCTCACTGTGAAATGCTTTTTTGAAGAGTCATGTTTTTAAGCCTTTTTTGAAGAGCTTTAATTCTTTCATTTCATATATTTGTGGAGTTTGCTTTAAAAATGTGAAGCACAAAGGTTTCTCACCTTTACAAATGAAATAAAACTGTGCTTAGGGAGGGTAATTTTGTAACAATCCATATTACTCATGCAATACCAGAGAGCACAAGTTTCACTGGTTTTCAAAGTGAACTTAAGTTTGCTTTGAAAATGATCTCTAAGAACAAACACAAACTCACCCGGCCAAAGGTGCACCTGCGTTTTGAAAAGCATAGCTTATGCAGTTTAATTTACGGGTATACTTTTTAAAATCAAAAGTGAGCATGTAAAGCCCAGCTCCATCCCCCAGAGCACTTATTATTTGTCTGCAAAAGTATGTGCAAAATCAGTTTACATGGATACGTTTATGCATTCAAAACCCTTACAATTGTATAACGAGCTGTGTATGTGCATAAACCCATTTTGTAGGTGCATAAATGGCTTTGACAATAACCCCATATGTGGGCTACAAATGGTCACCTGATGATCAAAGGGATTGCAAACTGGTGCCCTCTGAAGTTGAAGTGCAGCTGTAGTGTGATTACATGATCAGTTACGCCAGGGTGTTGGACGTTATAGAGACGGGTTCACTTATTTATGAGTCTTGTAAAGTTTGGGGGTGCGCAGCGTGCACCAGTATTTGAATGATTATCCACAGTTATCCTGATCAAATATATCAGTATTCTTGAGGTGATTGGATGAGCTGCTTATGTGTAATTGTATTGACCTCTTGGAACTTTTAATTGGGTATAAGTTTGGTAATCTAATCTTGTTCTCATTCCATCTTCCCAGCTAGCACAGCTGACCACCAGCAAGTGTAGTAGTGAGACATAAAGACCATCAAAGGGAGAAAGCAGACTATGGATTTTAAAGAAAAATCCATAGTCTGTTTGTCAAAATTGGATTGAGTTGGGTGATTTTGATGTATGTTTTGATTATTTATATTTGAGATTGTCAGTTCACTTTTCCTTTTACTTTCCATTGTTACAATGTTAGTGTTTTTTACTTGGCTTCAGTCTGTGCTGGATAGTCATCACTCTCCAACAGATTTCTGACCATTTAGAACAATGGTTGGATGAGGCCCCTGCTTCACCTTTTTGCTTTTTCTTACGCTCCATGGATAGTTTTTGTTTCCATTAATGATGTAAGGGGGTGGGGGCTGGTCCCAGATTTGCTCCTTACTAGAATGCATCACCGGGCAGCACTGAACATGAGCGATGTCAGATTAGAAGTGGTAGGTAGTTGGCACTCCCCGATAGTCAGTGGCAATATTTTAACAAAACTCCTGAGCCCAGGTCTATTGGTGGTGCCTCTTTCTACAGAGTGGTGCTGCTGTGGGTCTCTCCCTCCAAGGGGAGAGATCATGGCATACGTGGCTCTCTTATCAGAGAGGTTCCTGTCCTGGGAAGGTGGCTGATAGAGATGTGAATCGTGTGATCGATCGTCTTAACGATCGATTTCGGCTGGGAGGGGGAGGTTGGGCTGCCCAGGCCTTCAGGAATAAGGAGGTCTTTTCTTGAGTCCCCAGAGGGATTCCTGAGAGTTTGTTGCTGAGGAGTCCAGGGAGGATTTCAATGTTTTCCTGAGACTCCAATTCAGGGACAGTGCTTCTAGGATGGAGAATTGCCTTTTATGGGAATCAGAGGGAAACTTCCTACCAAGGGAAGGTCCTAGGAGTTACTGACTGTTAGAAAGGAGTAGGCCGGAGGCTCATCTAATTGTGAGAAGTCAGCAAAGGAGAGAGGGCTGCATGAGAGAAAACAGGTACCAGAGGAGATCCCAGAGAAAGAGGGTACCATCCCCAGAGAGCTTACCTACAAATGGGTGCAACATTTCTTTCTCCAGAAAGACTGAGTTTATTTTTATTGCTACTTGACTTTATTTTTCTGTACTGTTGGTTCAGTGGATGGCAGTGTGCTGCTGTGGATTGTATTACCTGCATCAGTGACCTGTAAGGAATTTTATTTTTGGACCATATCTGTCGTGTGCTTCTGGTGGGTTTTTTTTTTTTTTGGTACTTTGCTCGACTAGTTTGCAGAAGAGCTCCAGAACATAAGAGGAAATCCCTAAAGGCCTTGAAAGATTGACTCTTACCCCCTTTCAGTAAGGAGGCATGGCTACTGCTGCCCTGTGAGTCTCTGCACCCAGCCAGAAGATGGGGCAGGGGCTACACCAACAACAGTGAAATGTTAATAAGCAAGTATTTTATTATAGGCATTGTATAGCTGCCAAAAATATGTTTCTTAATACTTTAGGGGGCAATTTTCAGACTGTCAGTTTCAGGACCAAGTCCGAAAGTACTTTTAACTCACAGACTTGGCACCAGTTTTCAAAGAGAAAGTACGTGAGGGCTTTCATTGTGAAACTTGCCGTGGATATTGGTCATTGGCACCTGCTTTTTTTTTTTCTGTGGGTCCTTTGTTTCCTGGAAACGAATGCATTCAGATTTGAAAATGCAGTCGACCCATGCTGTTTCCCTCCCCCAACCTAAACAATGCATAGACTGTAAATAGTGCCCAGGTAAAATGTTTTCACTCATGGAAATGGCTTTGAGAATGAGCCTTCTAAAGTGGGCATTCTTGCTGTGCTCCATGATGGAGTTTTGTAAATGTGATGCCTTTGATTTTGGGTTAATGCTTGTTTTAACTTTGAACCTTTTGATTTCTTGATCAATGCCATTCACTTATAACTTACACAAGAGCAAGCTGACTTTCAGTATTATCTTTCAATATTAAAAGTTATGGACACTGAACCTCCTCCAAAGAGAAAGGAGTTGGAGCCTGCAAGAAGTCCTAAGACTGGAGTGAAGGGAGTTACTCCCAAAGCAAGACAGTTCATAGCCCAAAGTCATTTAAATTCTTTGAAAGCCGGAAAGAATGTGACTTTCGAGGAGAATTGAAGTGATAAGTAAGGAGCAAGAAGCTGCTAGAACATGCAAAGATATTTTCGAGATCCAAGGTCTCCTGTAATGGAGGATTGTGGAAGAAGTTGTGCCAGCCCGTGGGTTTGTCTGTTAGCAGTTCAATGAGTATTAAATCAAGTCAATAAGCTGTACAAACTATGATGTTCCTCTGTATCCTTGTTCTGCTATAGGAGAAGAGAACAATACCCGACTGGTTTGCTGTAAACATTTCCAGTGCTCTAAATTTCTTAGACTGTTTTTCTTTGGGAACCACACAGTCCAGGGCGCTGTGTATCATTTTGGAGAGAAAAGCATGGGTGGTACCATGTGCCTGTGTCCCAAGTCACCAGAGGGCCTAATAGAGATTTACTCTGTTTCACTGTAAGAAGAACCCGGTTATATAAAAAATAAATAAATAAATCGTGTGACCAGTGAGCTAGGTGGTTACATGTATATGTGCTGCCTGCTCTGGATCGGTTGTATACACCGGTTGTTTATGGTATCCTACAAATGCTGCTTGCTGCTCTAAGACCCCAGTTTAACTCCACTATCTCGATACCTTATGCTTGTTGCCGCCCATGGTCAAACACTGGCTTGAAAAAAGAATCTACTCCTGAACAAGAGAATTTGACAGCTCCATCTGTCATGTTTTCACTGGCAGGCTGAATTAGGATCACTTCCAAGATCTGGACACTGCACACATACACACACACACACACACTGTAAGCCTCAAGCACAGTAACATTAGGAGCGTAGGGAAAGGCTGAGCACTGGGGGGGGGAGAGAAGGTCTGCACGTGCTGGTGTCAGGTTTCATAAGCAAGCATCCAGCCAAGCCTGGTATGGATTGGACTTGTAGTTCCACCACTGTGTTATTAGTGCCCGTTAGCATGTAAAAGCAGATTTCCATTCGGTCTTGCCAGGGCTCTTTTCCCCAGGCTGCAGTGGTAAACATGAATGTTGACATGCCAAAGATATTGACCGCAGAGTACTCTTACTTGTCTCCATATTGAAGGATCAGCGTGATCCATACTGCAATGTGATAGCGTCTGAGGAAATTACTGTCTTAGTAAGCGATCTGGCACAATAATTATTAGGTTTTTCTTTTTGTAGGTCTAGTCTCAGGATTAATGTTTCCACACCCCACCCCACCAAAAAAAAAAATGGTTAGTATCTAGGGCAGAGGTTCCCAAACATTTCCTGGGGGACACCCAGCTAACTGGCGGGGGTCCTCCGGGACAGATTTGCAAATCCGTGCCCTAGGGGAACGTTTTTATCATGGGATAAACTTGTTATTGCATTTTAGTGTATCTTACTTGATTTTGGTTAGTTGTATCTGACACCTTTGACTCATTTTCTGTGGCTGGGTTGGGGGTTGTGTCATCAGCACACATTGTAAATGTGATAGGTCATCCCAAGGTCACTGAGAAGCTTCCTACCACTGACTTCAGAAACGGGCATCCAGTGTGAACAAAGCAGATGATCAAATAGCTCTATTGCAACAGCGGCATTTCTCAGATGTTACAAGTAATGATCCATTGTATGGGGTTTTTTTTTTCTCATATTCAGTTGCATTTAAGTTGAGTTGCATCTGCTTTGTGTGGTTATGCATACACACTATGGCTGGGAACCAGTGCAGAATATTGGCAGTGGCTGTTTTGCTATAGAGACCAACATTTGCTCCACATGGGCTAGTGATCATTTTTCACTTTTACCTTGTAAGCTGAATACCACACTGTGTGATCTGTTCTATCTGTCCTTTTTTTTCTCGAAGACCAGCAGATTAAATGTGTGCTATGGCATTCTGCACAACTGATTTTGGACAAACACTCAAAACTGTCCCCTCCATTCCACGGAAAGGAATAGGCGTCTGATTGCATAATCATTCCTGTTTATTTTTTCTCATTTTGATTCTGGCCTGCAACTCCCATTGATGTCCGCTTTCAGCTTCCTTGCTGACATCCTTCCACGTTTTCTGTTTCTGATGTTTCTCAGGTTCGCCTCTACAGCTCGCCCTTCTGTCCCTTTCAGTCTTCCTCTGTGCAGCACTAGAGAGCACTGGGCAGAGTCTGAAATCTCTGGTAGTGCTTGGCAAGGGCATGACTGCAGCGCACAGGCTGAGATATCGCCACTTTCTGTGCTAGAGAGCAGATGGCTATCAGCACCCTTCTCTCTCATCTCAAAGTCGACCTGCCAAACCACCCAAAAGCTTTCTGCTTAAGTTGCCATGCTTAGCACAAAGGATTTCTAAACACATACAAAGGGGGTCTCCTGACTTGGGGGGTCCTATGTGTTAATTATTTTTTCCATAGACACAGAATGGTGGAAAAATACAATTAATTAGTCCTGGGGGAATTCTGCGCTACCGAGGATTGCAGAATTTGCACAGAATTCCCCCCCCCCCCCCCCCACGCGCAGAATTCCAAATTCTGCACCAAAAAATGGCAGAGGAGACCCTGGCATGCTGCAAATGGAGCGCACACTGCGGCGAAGATGAAGGCCCCCGTGTGCCTCGGGACACGCTCCGCTCATGGCGATGATGGAAGGCCCCAGTGAGAGTGAATGTATGTAGAGGGATGTGTGTGTGTGAGGAGGGGGAGGGGGTGTAAGAGAGGGGAGGGGAGAGGTGTGTGAGAGAGAGGAGAGGGAGGGGAAAGTGAGAGAGAAGAGGGGAAGGGGGTGAGAGAGAGAGCAGAGGGTGAGCAGGAGAGACTGAGAGAGAGCAGGGGAGATGAGAGAGAGAGACCAGGGAGGGTAAGCAGGGGGGATAATTGAGTATGGGTGCCAGAGAGAGGGAGCCTATACGAGGAGATTGTGAAGGAGTGTTTATGTGTGTCAGAGATTGGGAGCTGGTGTGTATGAAAAATGGATCGTGTGAATGAAAAAGGGATCCTGTGTATGTAAGGGTGCTAGTCTGTGTGAAGGGGTGCGTGAGAGAGAGACAAGGTAGCCTGTGTGAGGGTGTATGCGGGGGAGAGAAAGGGAACTTGTGTGGGTGTGTATGCAAGAGAGAGGGTCCTGTATGAGGGGATGTGTATGTGTGAGAGAGTGAGAGAGCCTGTATGAGGGTGTGTGTATGTGTATTAGAGAGAGGGAGCATGTGTGTGAGAGAGGGAGGGGCAGTACTGAGAATGGGGTCAAACTCTGGGACTGGCGATAGAGTGGAAAGGGTTGAGCCTAGAGGGGGAGGGGAGAGATACGGCAGGGGGGAGGAGTTGGGGGCCTGAGAGGGCAAAGTGGCCAGGGCAGTAGGGAGAGCGAGTGGAAGGGACACTCTTACAGTGAATTTCTAGGGAAATTCTGCTCAAAATATTTAAAATTCTGCATCTTTAAGTAATAACTTTTTCCTGTATTAATTTAAAATGTAATTACTTAAAGACTGTCATGTAAATTGTGTTATTTTCACCAATATTAAGTTTGCAAAATTTTAAGTTTTTGTGCGCAGAATTTTAAATTTGTTTGCACAGAATTCCCCCAGGAGTAATTAATATAACACCTTAGCTTTGTAAGCTCACACAAGACTTAAATTAAGAAAGAGTTAGATGGCACAGGTTCCTTTTCTGCCGACATCTTCTATTAGACCCTTGTCCTATAATAACACATCTGCTATATTTGCCATGCCACCCAATTTTAAACCAAGATGGAAATTTGGAAACTTTATTGCATGCCCATCGATGTGTAGGAAAATATGCTATGGGTCAAGGGCTCAACCTTGTGGTGCCTAATAACTTAACCAAAAATATGCAAAAAAGGACTTGGATTTAGATGTAATAATTGCTTTGTTAAATTTTCATTTTTGTGTGTGTGAACGTGATTTACTGAACACAAAATGGAAAGAAGCAAATGACAGCTCATCACTACTGAAGGGCAAGCACAAATGTAGCAGCAGGGTAAGAGGTCAGTTTTAGGTCCCTCCAAATCTGCTAACATCAGGATGCATGCCATTTCAGAAGAAAGACCTGAACAATTTGCCTGCTCTGCCTGAATATCTGCAGAGCACGGTGTCACCAGCAGGGGGCACTATTAATTAACAGCAGGACAGGAAAAGTGAGGGACATGTCAGGAGGATACAAAAAGATCCCAGCCTGATGTTCCTTGAAAGGTGTGTTGGATCGTTACAGACCAGTGTTTTCATTTGCCTGTAAGCGTAGTCAGGGCAGTGCACCAATTCAAAAGAGAGAAGTACAAAACAAACTAATAGCATTCTATGATGAATGAAAAAGAAAAGGAAAGCAGAGTCGGCAGACAGAAATTTGTAAGCATGCATTTAAAGTCACAAGCTCTCAGATTACTAAAGTCCCTTACATCAGGCAAGGCCCTGGAAATGAAGCATTAGGATGTACTGAAGAAAGTGAAGGGGGGGTACTGGATGAAATTTCCAGTTGAAGTAAAAATATCAGCAAGTTTTTCTGTGTGAAATATGAACTTTGTCTTCTGCATTGTGCTCTGTGACATTTTCCCATTGTTTATTCCTGTCCATTCCTTTCTCTCGTGAAAGAGATTCCTAGAATGGCTTTTCTGCCACAGGGCTCCAAACAAAGTTGGGACACGGGCTTGTCCAGGGATCACACAATTGTGTGCTGAGGTAAGGCTCCCGTGTTCTAGCCTTGGAACAAAACGGCTATTGTTTCAAGTGCAACAATAACAAAAGGAACAGCTCAGAAGGCGTAGCTTCCTAGATAGGAAACTGGCCGTTCGCCAGGCGATGAGAGCTAGCATGGATTAGTGTGTGCAAGAGAGAATGTAATTTTGTAGTTTTGTTTGGCCAAACTAAAGTCAATTTATCATGAGCCCTTGGACTGCTGCTGGGTTGACATCGCCTGGGTGGTGCAGGCAGAGCCCAGTTCACGGCAGGCGGCCGCTGAGACAAGGTGAAACGAGGGCAAAGTCCAGGGAACAGTCCAAGGTCAGGGCAGGTGACTAGCAGAGAAGTCAACATCCAGACCAAGGTCAAGGCTGGTGGGAGTCAGGCAAGGTCAAAGTCCATTCCAAGTCAGCACTGAGAAGATAGTCCAAAGAGGCTGAAGGGAAGTGGGAATAGGCAGGGTAGGAACTGGAGACAAGGCACCACACACTGGAGAGAAGAGCATAGCAGGAGACCTGTTACTGAGGCGCTGGCTGGTAGCAGACGATTTCCTTAGATACTAAGACAGGATGTGGTGCCATCAGCCAGTGCCCCAGGAAGTCCCAGTAGCAGGGCCTATAAGAGATAGTCCTGGAGTCAGGAAGTTCTAGCCAGGAAGCAGGATGCTGCACGCACGGTGCAGGATGCTATGCCGGCCATGCTGGAAGGTAAGCGCGTTACACAATTTGGGAACTAAAAGCCCCGTAACCTAGATTATTTTACAGTGTTATAGTGCAGTATATCACGACTCTGTCATACACAAAATATTGGTTTCAGTTCAGAAAATACCTGTCCCCCTGGCCTTGCCATGGTTCAGGAAGATTTCAAACGTCAGCAATATGGAAAGGTTAACTTTCAAGATGAAGGTATGACCAACGTGCACTATTTGAAGCTGTTGCCTTCTTATTCAATCCGCGGACTCCCATTCTAATATGTTCTCAAAACACTTATTGCATATTTTTCAAATCATCTTTTGAATGTTATTGGGCAGTACTTGAGTGTCTGTCCTCTATGGGTTGGAGTAGCCTGATCAGGTACCAATCTGCCTTGTTGTTTGATAGTAGAAGCTTATGTGTGCTCTGTTCATGAGATGGCATATACAGTAAATGTTTCCATGAGAAAGGTAAACATGTTTAAAGAAGAAAATATATATGCTATATCATGTAGACATTGTTTGGTATGCAGTGCAATACAGAATATTTTAATTCTGTGCATATGTGAATGTGAAAGGTAATGGGTTGGGGGGAGGGGAGTGGAGAGGATATGAGATTTAACTTACTAAAAGTGGCTTATTCAGAATAAAAAGTGGGTCATTGCTGGGTTTCTAACTCAAAATGTTCAAAGCATTGTAGGTGTTTCTCACTACGAAAAGCTTTGAATCAGGAGTTGAAAAAGCCTGATTGACTCTACTGTTCCTTATGAGCTCTATCCAGGTGGCCAAGCTGTACCTATTCCAAGACGGAAGCATTCCAGGGCTTACAGTCACCCCCAAACTCATAAGCAATAAGCACATACACATTTCCTTGCAAGGAAGCACCATTGCAACATATTGCCAAGGACCCCTTGGGGTTGATTTGGGTAGAGGAAAGACATGTCTTAGGTGACACAGTAGAGCGCAAGTGGTTATAACATCCTGTTGAGCACTAATGTGTGCCCCATCCCCCATATATGTATTGCAATTCACATCTTTTTTTGTAATCCGTCTTGTGCCTTTCCCAGAAAAAGGCATATTATGGAATGGAAATAAATAAATAGATAAATAAATAGACCGATAAATAAATAGACCCTAGAAGTCACCTGCTGAATCATAAATTCTTCTCACCTTAATTCAATATTTCAGTATTAACCTGAACTGCTTTTTAGTTACAAGAGAAAATTCTGTAGAGAAGGACTTGTTGTTGGCTTCCTCCACTGCTGTTCCAGCATGCACAGTTACTGAAGAAAAAAGAAAGGCAAATTAAATCAGAGCATTGGTTCTTGCCAATCAGCGTAATAAATTTCCCTTCTGGAAGGCTGTCAGGTAGAATTAGACTGTTGATCTCTGCTTAGAAACTAAGAATAGTGGATCTGATGTACAGAGCTGGGCATTTGTCAGTTCTGACCCTGGCATTTCCAGGGATACTGATCCGAATTCTGGGTCTCCATCAGTTTCCTTCCTGACTTCTGTTGCAGGAGAGCGAGGGCAGTGAGCTGCAGCTGGTGGAGAACGGCAGGTGAAGAGCCTTTACAATAAATAATCCTCATCCTGCTGGCAGCAGTGAAGGAGAAGCTCTACACTAAAGGAGAGGAGCCCATCTCTCTGACCGAGCTGGAGAAGCTACAGGAGCAGCCAGTCAATAGGAAGATGAGAGGAAAGAAGAAAAGGAGGGCAGTAGGAAACAGATAAGGGTAGCAAAGAGAGAGAGGAGAAAATGAGGAGTAAAAGTGGCTGGCAGAGAAGGGTGAAGGGAAAGAATAGGAAAAGAAAGTGAAGTGAATGACAGCAAGAAGAAAGATACGAAAAATGCTGAGGAATAAGAACAAAACAGAAACAGAGAAAGAAAACAAGACAAAATGGAGCAAGAAAAGACATGGGTGAAAGAAAGAGAGAGGGCAACATGGAGAACGATGAAAGGTCAATAACAGAGAGCAAAGATAAAAATAGGCAAAACGAGGAGGCAACTTAAACATAAGGGAGAAGAAAGACCTACACAGAAAAGGGAGACAGTACTACAGAGAGGCAAAAAGGAAATGAAAATGAAGAAAAATGAAGAAAATTGTGAATGAGAATTTAAAAAAATGAACAAAAATGCAAGGAAGAAGTGAGGTGGGAGAAAGCAACAAGGAAAGGAAGCTTAAAGAAAAGATTAAAACATGAAGATACTGTAATAAAATGAAAGCTTAAAAAAATCTAACAAAGGTTGGAAAACGTTTGTCAATGTGGTCAAGTATCAAGTTGGGGGATGCAGGGGACTTTGAGGAGAGCAATTGGGGTCTTGTGTATACATTTATTGTAGCCTCCTACTTCGGCATTCAGGTCGAATTGGTGCAGGGGACACTCTCAGTCCCGGGGCTAAGTCCCAGTTCTCTTCCATGGATTCTTTCGATGGGGGAGGCTTAACCTCCTGGGGAGCTCACTTTTAGTCTCTTCACTCTCCCACAGTTAATACTCACTGTCTGCTGGCTCACAGGCAAAAGGGCTAGGTCTCAGTCTCTCTGATAGTTCTACAACTCTGGACTTTGAATGGCAAAGTCTCCAAAAACTTTCAACAATACAACCAAACAGCTTCTATCCAAACCTTCTCTGGGCAGATGCAGAAGCCACCCCACTTCAGCTGGCTGTAAGGCAAAGCGCGAACGCGCCCAGGCTCTCTTTCCCTCAGGTAAGGGGGGGGGGAGGGGTTCCCTCCTGAAAATAGGATCAAGTCCAAAGAAAAACGGCATAAAAAAAAAAAATCTCTCTTCCAAAAAGTTAACCTCTCCACAAAAACCTCCTTTCCTGTTTCTTCTCCAGGCCAGGGAGGGCCTAGGAAGGGACCACAGCCAAAACACTCCTTCCAACTTCTACTCAACTCCAGCATCCTCTGCTCTCCGCATGTGCTCAGTCCCAATTTATAGGGTCAAGTTAACCAATCCCAGCCTTGGGAGAAGGAAACTTTTCGGGATGGTCTAAAAAAACTGCAAGTCCCAAGTGCTGGTACAGAAAGGGAAAACCACATTGGTAAGGGATTAGTGTTTCCCTTACATTATTGTTTGTTTGTTTGTCAATGTATATTATCGGTCACATTTTTATCTATTTTGTTATTTTGTATTAAGGTTTTCATTGCTTGTATATTATACACATAAATTTATTGTAAACCGCTCTGATGGTTTTGACCGTGGACGTTCGGTATATCAAATAAATAAATAAATAATAATGATAATAATATTAAAGAAGTGTAGGCCTTCGCGGGTTGGGCCCAAAGTTTTAGACTTGCCGGGCCAACTTGCTACTTCTGGTTCTGGATGTTCAAGCTGTGTTTCCCAGAGAAACATATGAATAACCTCAGGCTTTACAATGTTGCCTTGTTCTTATGGCACTCCCTCTACAATGGACTCCACCTCCAGGGTCCTTTGTTCTGCTCCTGTCTGCCTCCTGGTCTGTCACTTTTTTCTGCCCTTGGGGGATGGGAGCAAACTCGATTGGCTGTCTCCTTATGTTTTTAACCTCCTCTGCGGGGACTTATACTGGAATGAGATGTAAATTCCATTACAGTTACATACCGTATATGATTTCCGACTGAATGGCAGGAAAAAGAATCAGATATGGCTGTCTACGTTTGAATCTTTTTTCCTATCATTCAAATTAATCAAAGCTGCTCAGTATTTTCATAAGTGATATTGCAGAGAAGCTAGAATGAAGGCATACCTTTCTGCAGACAACACAAAGCTCTGAGATGGGGATTGAGACTCCAGAGGTAGTGGAAAAATTAAGGACATAGTTGCAAAAGCTGAAGAACGAGCAAGTGTATGCCAGTTAAAATGTAATGCAAAATACAGAGCCATGAGCTTGTGGCACAGGAACCCTGGAGAGCAGTGGATGGAAATGTGGAGTACTAGCAATGACCGAATAGAAGAAAGAACATGTGTTTGACCAATTTGAATGGCCTCACAGTAACCAAGCAGCATGAGAGTGCAGAGGGGAGAGCCAGTAGAATGACATGGAACACACAGCTAGGCATAGCAAACAGGTAACAGGAGATTATAGAACTTTGGTAGAAGTCATTGGGGAGACCTCGTCTGGGGTACTGTCTTTCGAACTGTAGTTCACATCTCCTGAGAGCTAAAAGCAGACAGGAGCAAAGACCCTTTGTTTGACTTGTCCACCAAATTTGACACACTAGGCTGCCATCTGTTATACAGCACTTAAAGTACATTGCAAGCAAGCATGTAGCTTATCGCTGGTTTTAGTCTATTTTTTTTGTCAAATAGAACCTAGTTTATTAAGATCACAAGGCAGAAACTTATTAGAATTGCCATCAGTTAAGCAGTTTCACCTAGTGTATGTGAAACCAGAGAGTGAATATTTGCTGTTGCAGGACCATTGCTTTGGAATTCTTTACCTGAGAGCATTCGATCTGAGAGATGTGTAAAAACTTTCAGGAAAAAAGTTAAAGGTTTTTTTTATTTAAACAAGCACATGGAGGTTGAGCTGTTTTATTTGATTAGTAGCGCGAACATGATCGGCAGTAATTTTTTTTATTTTGTAGTATGCTGTTTTGATGTGTTTTGGTTATAGTATTTTATGTGCATTTGTACCTTGCTTAGGAATTATTGCTAGGTGGGTTAAAAATATTGCAAATAAATAAATGTTATCCCATGTTGTATTCTCCATCAGCCTTGTTCCCGGTCCTCTTCAGCATCTATATGCCTCCTTTCTCTGAGGATAGTCACAGCTTTTTATTGGTATTGATGAAGACTAGGGTGAGCAGAGATGAGTTTGAATTCTTGCCTCCAGGGTGTGGCAACCTGGCTGCAATCCCATAATGTGGACCTCAATCCAACAAAATCAGAACTACTCTGGATATCTGTTTAGGATGTATACGGCCCTTACTGTATTTCCCTGCATTCTTGGCACTATACTGTAAAATCCAAGCAGGTGATTAGGCTATACATTGAGTCATTCAACCTTTCAGTGTCTTCAAAAGCAGGCAAGACCTAGCCATGGTTGTTTTAGGGTTAGGGGGTGTCAAAAACTGACGATTGTAATTCCTTGTACCAGGGCCTACTGCTAAATCTGCTGGTATCATTTCCAGCTTCTCCAGAACATGGCAGCTAGCCTTCTAATGGGGTCCAAAGCCAGGGACTATATTATGCTGGTAGATTTGATGGAGGGATTTGACTATCTTACAGGTTTAAATAAAGTCGGCAGTTATATGGAAAATAATTATTAGAACAAGGAATCATAAGATGAGGCTGCAAAGGGATAGGTGTAAGAGTAAAATAATGAAATATTTCTTAACAGAAAGAGAGGTAGATGCATAGAGCAGCCTGAAGGTGGTAATTTCAAAACCAATATTAGACTTCAAATACAATGGGAGAGGAACAGAAGATCCTTAGCAGTAGAAAAATAAAGGTGTAGTTGAGGAGGGTCTGCAGTATTGCACTGAGTACAGAAAATGGGAAACTAGAAGGGCCTTACTGACTCTTATCTGTTATGTTATAATAATATCAAATGAAAACTTAGGTAATAACTTTAAAAAAAAAACTGCTGTTAAATTTAGTATGTGTCAAGTCCAGTGACTTTGTAGTAGCTCTTGACCTCCCAAACAAAAAAAACCCAGGAGCAGACTCCTGACTGGATCCAGAGGACATTCTGAGGCGTGCATCAATCCTTAGTCCCTGCCGATTCATTAATGCCAGAACGAACAGATGCCCAGAAGAGACTGGAGACAGAGGCTGCGGAACATCTGATAAAGGAGCAAATGCAGTGTCTCTTGAGCCATTTCCCAGAGACGGCACTCAGAAGGAGGGTGTGCAGGGGCGCGGGAACCAGTAGCACAAGTGGTGTCTCCCCAGATGACTTGGGGAGCACAGGAGAGTACAGTTCCCTCTGTCAGTGATCAGCCTCCTGGTGCCTGCATGGAATCATCAGTGTTGCAATCTCTGCAAGCCACTGAGGAACAGAGCTCAGCTCTGGTAAGACTTGGGATTATTATATTTCAGATCATAAGGACAGTAATAGCCACTAAAAGTATTAAGGATTTGGATAAGGTTTACAACCAGTAACTGACCTAACAGTCACACTTTGAAACATTAGAGACTGTTCGACGCCAGGTCAGTTTGTTGCAGTCAGTGAATGCTATAATCATTAAATGCCCATTTCAAACCAGAGTCAGTAGAAAACCAACAAAGACACCTCAATTTTTAAAATAGCCAGTATCGCCTTCTTGGAGACGTCAAAGAAATATTGTCTTGAAGTATTAAATATGTCAGTTGAGGCTATTCTGACCACTACCAAGGATTTTTATCAACCTTGGAAAAAGTGAGGTGGGCCTGAGGCACCTGTGCAGGAAGGACGCTTGACCTTTGATAGTCTCAATCCTACTCAGTATGTAGAACAATGCTTAGAGGGGAAAAGTGACTGGATTAACTTTCCTTGGGTCTTATGTGTGGGAACCAGATCATAACTGGACTTTGGAATTATTTTTCCATCATAAGATATATTTTGGGGTTAAAAATGTATGGGTATTCCCAGAAGTCTGTAGGGTAACCTAGACCGGGAGGAGACAATTATGTGGTATGAGCCAGACGTCTTGCTCTTTGCATGGCATTATTCTTGTGCTATATTTTTAAATGCCTAATTAAATCTACCAATGAAAGAGATGTATTTACTGACCCAAAACAATTTAGAAGTTTTCTTAATGTTAAGGTTTCTCAATTTGGGGTAAATTCTTTGCCCAGGTTTTGGGTCGATTCCTGCCTCCAAGATATGAAAGCAAAGCATATAATTTGGTATGACCTGGACATCTGTTTCAGTTATGTATGTAGCTCCTGGGTTCTTCTCCCGACATGGGGGAAAGGAGACATTATTCAGGGGCCCTTAGAGTTTCCTAGAGGTCTTCTGAAATAATCCAGCACAGAAACAGGCACACCATAGCTGTTGTTCACAATAAATCCTTTCACTGTCTGAAACTTATTTATTTATTTATTTATTTATTTATTTATTTATTTATTTATTCATTCATTCATTCAACTTTATATACCGACTTTCAACTTAATATCAAGGCGGTTTACAGTCATGGAATTTGCAGTAGCAAAATTCAAAACATACCCATATCACAAACTTGTCACTATAAATATTACATTGTTTTTTGCTAAAAAGAATAAGTTAAAATACATATTACTTCAACATTGAAAATAAAACACTTAAAATATAATAATATTAATAAAACAATTCTAAAAGTTAAAAACCCTTCTATCTTCATCCCCCTTCCTTTTCCCTGCCTATACCTCCCTTGCTCCTATCCTTCTTTGTACCCTTATTCCCATCTAAACCCTTTCTGTTTTATTTCTCCTTCTAAGCTCAGGAATAAAATAACAGTGGGTACATCTCTAAATTTTGCACATCAATATAGAAAAATAAAATTCCAGAAGAAAAATCGCATACGCAGTCAATAGAGAATCTGTACTCCCTCACCCTGGGCACATCCCCAATGTACCTGCAAGCTGGATGCAGATTCCTTCCTAATAGGAAACTGGAACACCTGCTGATACCCCTCAGAAACTCCTCTGCTGATGTTTCCCTGTAGGCAGCAACTCTGTGGTACCTTCTCCCTGCAAGGCACTCTTCCCTCTAACTACCCAGAAAGATAATCCTCTTTATCACGATACTGAAGACTTCTCACTCAAACAGATTAGATTAATGTAGGGGCTTGCTAAAATAGCCATTAGCAGCCTAGTCACTAAGGGGTCATTCTCTAACACTATCGCACGCAATAACTAGCTCGGGGCGGAGTCGGTCCCGGAAGAGAAGGAGTTGGGGTGGCACCAGGGGCCGACGCTGCGGACACATTGCTGGTGGCAAAAGGTAAGATTCCTTATCACCGCCAGTTTCATGCCGAATGACTACACCTTTTATGGTGTAGTTATTCAGCGTGAAAGCCAGCAGCGATCGCACCACGGAGGTGCGATCGCTACCAGCTATCACAGGACCGCCCCCCACCCCCCCTTTACCTTAGAGAATACAGTCCTAAGTTAACAAGATGCAGAGCCCACATGATCGCTAAAATAGTGATTCCCTAAAATTCTGCATACTTATTCATTGTTTAATACATGTGCTAAATAATAATATTGATCACCCACTATTAGAAAATGTGTGGAATAGAATGCATAAATGTAAATGGGTTATTTACTCCTTAAAAAAATACAAAGACTAGGGAGCTATCCATGAAGTTAGGAACACATTCAAAACAAATCAGAGAAAATTCTTTTAAACTCAGTGCACCATTAAGCTCTGGAATTCATTACCAGAAGATGTAGTTAAGGCAGTTAAGGCAGTTAAGTTAAGGCAGTTAATGTTAGTTGAGTTAAGGCAGTTAGAAGATGTAGTTAAGGCAGTTAGCGTAGCTGGGTTTAAAAATAGTTTGGTCCAATTCCTGGAGAAGATCAATAAATTATTATTATCAAAATGGTCTTAAGAAATAGCCACTACTTATCACTGTGCTAGCAGCATGGAATTTATTTACTGTTTGGGATCTTGCCAGGTAATTGTGATCTAGATTAGCCACTGTTGGAAATGGGATACTGAGCTTGATGGACCCTCAGTCCTACCCAGTATGGCAAATTCTATGGATGTGCATTCGTTTTCAATGCATGGGCAATCCACAATGCATAAGTCCCTATTCGTTGTATTCGTGGGCTTGCGAAACGCATCACGATCCCCCACGAATACAACATATCATATTAGTTTCATTCTTTTGTCTCACAGTGATTTCTTAGCGGCCATTTGAAATAGGAGATAGCAAAAACCAGCTCTTTCCTGTGAGTCATAAGTGACCTCACAGCCCTGTCATAGAGTGGGTTAGACAGGTTGGCAAGGAGACCAGAATGCAAATTATCAGAGCTAAGCATTTTTCTAATGCAGCCAATCGCCACTCTCACTCAGTGCTCTGTCACGCTATTCCTGATGATGCAGCAATATTTATCCCTTAAGCATGAGACGTGCCACACACTTTCTTTGCGGGGATGGTCTGGAGAGGTGGTCCAGGGAGGTGGCTGCACTCAGAGCTAGTCTCAGTGTCTCAAACCTGTATTCATTTTCTAGCTACTTTATTAGAATTTTCCATTTAAAAAGATATTTCTTAGATTTGGCTGCAGTGCCGCAGCTAGCCATGCTTTATTTGACCGCACTTTTTTTTTTTTTTAATTGTTCTGAGATGGTCTCTCTGTCTGTGCCATCGAGACAAGCTGCTAGCAGTGGCATGTTGCTGGTTATTTTTATATTTTACCCCCTGGGGTAGGTTGCAAGCAGGATTTGGGTGTTGTAGGTGGGAGATATATTCAATTTCTAGCTAATTTCATAGAATTTTCCATTGAAAAATATATTTCTTCCTTTTTGCTACTGTGCCAAGCAAGCCATGCTTTTTATGTAACTGCATTTTTTGTATTGAACTCAGGCTGTCTCTTTGTGCTCTTTTAAGCCAAGAAGTCAGTACACTGGGCAGTGTTGCAGACACATATATTGGGACAGGGGTGCTCTCTGAAGCCAAATCCCCAGTTGGCCTCTTTTGGAAATAATTCTTTTAATTGAAATCCCTCATAGGCAGTGACATTAAATCCATAATGTCAGGGAAAGCTAGACGTGGTTGAGTGATTGGGTCTGGCAGAGGAGGCACTTCAAAAGGCAGTGCCAGTCCCCCATTAAAGTTAAAAAGGGACAAGTTCCAATCTAAAATCTCTGGAGGGGCAGGCAGTTCCATTTGGGAAAAAATGAAATTTAAAGATGATGCATCACCACCACCTGTTTCTGACCCTGTAGTTTTGGAGGTGAGGGAAGGGAAGGCTGAGCCATGCAAGACTAAAGGGCGACACCCAAAAGCAGCAGAGCGACAGCAGACTCGACTTAGCATTGACAATGTAGTGCAGGCACTGTTTGCTTCTGATTCCGATGAAGGCTCATCTTGTGTGGGATTCTCATCATCAGAAATGGAAGAAGTAATAGCTGAAGAAGGTTTAGGAGGATTCATTAGTCCTGTCTTAGCCTCCACTTCAGTGCTGCAGGGGAGAGATGCAACTGATGAGGAGGAGGAAGAAGAGCAGTCAGCGCAGGCACAGAGTGTGACTGATGCCCCTGGCATTGCTTCTCAGGGTGCACCCACTACTTCAGCTCCAGTGCCAGCAGCCACCCCAAAGACCATAGAGAAGGGATCACAAAAGAAATCTGTGATCTAGAGCCACTTTAAAGTGACGGAGGATCCGCATTTTGCTCAGTGCAATTACTGTGCCAGGGCTATTAGCAGAGGCAAGCAAATGGGACATCTAACTAATTTTGGCATGATGCATCATATGAAGAGGCAACACCCAACAACAGTACTGCCATCTGGGGATGGTGGCAGTACCAATCAGGGGACCCCTTTTTCCAGGCAGCATAAAGTGGTTGAAAAGGAGCAGAGTCACTCCACGCCCTCATCCCCTTCTAGCAGTCACGTGGCAGGCCAGCAGACCCCTGCCATGTGGCAGAAGCGACAACCCACCATGGAGGAAATGGGGTGGTGTTTGGTAACACTATCCTGGGGAAGGAGGCTGGCAGCCTCAAAGGTTATAACCAGAAGCACTGAGGAAATGATTGCCCTTGATGACCAGCCCTTGTAGATAGTGGAGAATGTGGATTTCAAGTATTTGCTGAAGGTCTTAGTTCCAAATTACAAAGTCCCCTCCATAACCAAATTTAGCAGAAAGGTCATCCCCAGCCTGTATAACCAGTGTCGCAGTCGCATCCAAGCACTGCTAGCTAAGGTAGAGGGGAGTGTGCATTTCACCTGCGATATCTGGACCACCATGAATGCTGCACCCTCTTACCTCTCCCTGACAGCACACTGGTGGGACCTGGCTGAGGCAGGGGCAGGCAGCAGCTCTATTAGTGAACAAGTATCAGGGTGGAGGTGGGCTTTACTGCACACCCACCTGACGGACAAGGCCCATACCTCAGCCAATATTCTAGCATGCATCAGAGAGATGTTGGTGGGCTGGAAGCTACACCAGTGAGACAGGAATCCTCAGGCAGGGTTCTTTGTCAAAGACAATGGTGCAAACATGTTTAAGGCAATATACAACGGGCGCTTTCAGAACATCTGATGTTTTGCACACACTCTGCACCTGGTAGTGAAGTCAGCTCTGGGGTTGGAGTCCAATCACCAAGAGAATGAATACCAGCATACATTAATACACAAGTGCAGGAATATAGCAGCGCACTTCCACAGAAGTGTGAAGGTGGGGCAGGTTCTCCAACAAAAGCAGACTGATTTGGACATACCTCACAAGCGTCTCATTCAAGACATTGCCACCCGGTGGAATTCCACCTTTATGATGCTGCAGAGGTTAGTGGAGCTGCAGACACCCCTTCATGAACTTTCTGGTTCAATGGACATAGGTGTGCATAATCCCCTAGGGCATCAAGATTGGTTAGTCATGATTCAGCTGGTAAAAATCCTGCAGACCTTCAAGGATGTCACGGAGGAGCTGAGTTCCAGAAGTGCCACGTTGGCTGAGATCATCCCTATAGATAATTTTCTGGAGGAAAATTTGGAGGGCTTTAAACAGGAAGAGGGAATGACAGCTGAGGTGCTGCATTGTCTGGGCTTTTTGCAGAAGCAGGTGCAAGAGAGATTAAGGCCTTTAACAGAAGACCACACATACATGCTCGCCACAGTCTGTGATCCCTGTGTGAAAGGGAAACTCGCCCTACAGTACGATTGTCTCCTATTGGTGAAGGACCTGCTGTAAGCAAATGTCCGTGAACAGGAGCGCCATAGGCAGAAACAGATTAGGCATGAAGCAGAGGAAGAAACAGCTGGCACTTCAGAGAGTTGTGCTAGCCCAAGTAGGAGTAGCACTCTGTCAGCGACAGCTAGTACCTCCTCCTCCTCCACTTCAGTATGCGAAAGGCATGTTGCCCATAAAGATTCATCTGTTCTGCTATGGGCTAGAGAGAAAGCAGCTGGCATGAGTGACTCTCAACCCACCCAAGCAAAGGAGACACTAGCACAAATGTCAGTGACACGGTATCTCTCAGAGCCCACAGAGGACATGCAGACAGATCCTCTGGCATATTGGGCACACAAGTCCACTGTCTGGCCACACCTCACCAAAGTGGCTCAGTGATATCTGTCATGTCACCAACTAGTGTGCCCAGTGAACGTGTATTTTCAATGACAGGGGATATCATGAGCCCTCACCACTCAAGGCTGGCACCAGAGTTGATGGAAATGCTAGTGTTTTTGAAAATAAACATGCCTTTGCTTGGGTTTCCAAATTTTCCCTGTGAATGGCAAGATGAATACAAGCAATTGAAAGCCTTGCAGCAGCTCCAGCTGCCTCCTATGTTCCAGATAATATCAGCACATGTACCTGACCTCAAAAGCTATGCCAGTCCGTCCACTGTCCAGGCCGTACGTCCCTACAAGGGCCTGACTTCAAACGCTGTGCCTGTCTGAGTTTAGTTCTAGTATTTCTAATTTCAGTTTCATGTATTTGTGCATCACTTCTTTCCAGAATATTCTTTTTCATGTTTTGCAACATTTGGAATGTAAGAACATAAAAAGCTGACTTAAGATGTTTGGAGCTTGCATATTTCATATGCTCAATTGTTTTCATGACCTTTATAATATGGGCCATGTTCCCTAAATCTTTCTTAGGTGCCAACATTAATGTTTCTAGTACTATAGAAAACTGGCGGTAGTTGCACTCTAGTTCATCCTCTGTGTTCCCATAGTTTACAGAGGCATTGTGTAAACTACAAAGTCAACATAGGTTGATTTGGACTTGAGTAGCAGTTTTCTTATTTCTGAGAGCTCTTCAAGTTCCTTTGTCATCAGCTGAAGTGCATAAGTATTAAGTACAGTTAATAGCTTCTGGGTATTTACAAGGGCCTGACCTCAAACGCTGTGCCTGTCTGCAGTGTCCACTGTCCAGCCCTTACGTCCTACAAGGGCCTGACCTCAAACGCTGTGCCTGTCTGCAGTGTCCACCATCCAGCACTCATGTCCTATAAGGGCCTGACCTCAAATGCTGTGCCTGTCCTCTAGGCCTTAAGTCCCTTCAAGGGCTTGACCTCTATCCTCGCATGCTGTGCCTGTCTGTCCAGCATTTACATCCCTACAAGGGCTTGACCTCTATCCTCAAATGCTGTGCCTGTCTGTCTAGGCATTAAGTCCCTACAAGGGCTTGACCTCTATCCTCAAATGCTGTGCCTGTCCGTCTAGGCTTTACGCCCCTACAAGGGCTTGACCTCTAACGCTGTGCCTGTCTGTCCAGCTTGGAGCTTGGATATTTCATATGCTCAATAGTTTTCATGACCTTCATAATATGGGCCACTTTCCCTAGATATTTCTTAGGTGCAAACATTAATGTTTCTAGTGCTATAGATAACTGGTGGTAGTTGCACTGTAGTTCATCCTCTGTGTTCCCATAGTTTACAGAGGCACTGTGTAAACTACAAAGTCAACATAGGTTTATATTTCAGATTTCGACTTGAGTAGCAGTTTTCCTATTTCTGAGAGCTCTTCAAGTTCCTTTGTCATCGGCTGAAGTGCATAAGTACAGTAATAGCTTCTGGGTATTCACTAGATTAGCACCCGTTGACCCATGTTGAACCGCTGTTCACATGGAAACCTCCTCCACGTCGACTCGCCAAGCTTGAAGGCTCGTGCCCCACTCTAGGGGCCAACCCATTCCAGGGAGCCCTTTCCTGGGCAAAGGAAAGGGAACTCTCCCCGGGTGCAGCCAGCCCATCTCTTAGCACCCTCTGACCCATGTTGAACCGCTGTTCACCTGGAAACCTCCTCCACATCGAATCATCACGCTTGAAGCTTCGTGCTCCACTCTAGGGGCCAACCCATTTTAGGGAGCCCTTTCCTGCACAAAGGAAAGGGAACTCTCCCCGGGTATAGCCAGCCTATCTCTTAGCACCCTCTAACCCATGTTGAACCGCTGTTCACATGGAAACCTCTTCTGCCTCTGCCTTGAATATTCTTGTTTGTATATTGTTGCGTTCATGCTTATTCTCGCCCTCGCTCCACCCTCTCTACCTTTGTGGTGACTTCCTTCAGCTCAGACGGACAGATGCAGCCACGGCTTCTCCCCGCCTCTTGGTCCCGGAATCCCGGGCTGACTTGACGCTACGGATCCGCCATGTTCCCAATGACGCAAGGGCGCACGCGCTCCAGACTTTGTACCAGCAAGGGCATGAACCTCGGGGGCGTCCCCCCATAGTGATGTCATCTGTTTTCAATTTAAAAGGTCTTTGTTTGCTAACTACAAGTGAGTTAGCAAGGAACTCCAACGGGACTTGCTTCGGCAGTCCACGCTGCTTGCAACTACATTCCGAGTCAGCAAGGCGAAATCTTTCTCCACTGCTCGGCCTTTTCAAACTTACCAGGAGTACCCTCTCCTCGGGGGCTTCACTCTCTTTATTCTTGATTTCAGATTGTTGGACGGGATCCGGTACTCGCTCCTCGAGGGCCTATGTTCCCGAAGACTCAGAAGACTCCTATTGCCTGGAGGCGATCACAGACATGAACACAGTAAGTCCTATTACAGACAGGGACCTCAGGTATGGAGATCGTGAGTTACCATTGCAGATTGCAGATAGGAACCGGTACTCGCTCCACGAGGGCCTATGTTCCTAATTCCTTTCTCATACTCTCTTCTTCCTCAGAAGATATCGCATACCTATATCTTATGGATTACTATTACAGATTAACAGATAGGAACCAGTACTCACTCCACGAGGGCCTACGTTCCTAAATCTCTTCTAGCCTCTCTTCTATTCCAGAAGTTATCCCATACACAGTTATTGTGAGTTCTATTTCAAACTGCCTATAGGAACCAGTACTCGCCTGCGGCTCCTGTTCCTGAATACTGAAGATTCTCTGTTGCATAAAGAAGACACTACAGAGATCTACAATTGTGAGTGTATCATCTACCACTGGTTATGCCCAGCATACCCTGTCTACTCACTACCTATAGTCTCTCCTTACAGCTCAGCAACTTAGAGATCGTAGTTTATTTTATTTATTTATTTATTTTAAAATGTTTATATACCGCCTTTACAATTCAAAGAATTAATCAAAATGGTTCACAATAAAAACGTACATAAAATTCAAAGCAATCAGACAATACACAACATATCATAAATATAATAAAAGCCCATTATAAACAAAAAACAAAACCGGAACTTAATATATGGAAATTAACATGTAGTCAGTGAACTAAATGCTTGCTGGAATAAGTACGTTTTTAACATTTTTTTGAATTGTTATACAGAGGAAGTAAGCCGGAGAGAATCAGGGAATGAATTCCAAAGAATAGGGCCAGCTACTGATAGAGCCCTTTTCCTAGTTATTTCCAGTCTGGCCAGCTTAACAGTAGGTATGTCCAGAAGGTTCTTAGAAATTGATCTGAGTTGTCTGGCTGGTTTGTAAATGCGAAGGTTAGAGCAAAGCCAAGTTGAAGATGTATTGTAAATAAGTGCATGAATAATAGTCAGTACTTTGTAATGAATTCTGTATTTAACTGGTAACCAGTGAAAAGAGAAAAGAACAGGAGTAATATGTGATCTGCGGGTAGAACCTGATAAGATCTGAGCTGCAGAGTTTTGTATTAGTTGTAATGGAAAAATAGTTGAGTCTGATAGCCCTAAGAATAGAGTATTGCAGAAATCCAGTCCAGAAAATATCAGAGACTGTAGCACTGTGCGAAAGTCATGAAGAAAGAGAAAGTTCCAGTATCAGAGGGACTTCAGCTCTGCTGGGCACATCAACTCACTACTGACACCTATGGTGGTTCTACTTCCAGTCTAATAAAGAACTATCTGTGTTTGTCTCAATACTCCAGCATAGCCGATGGTCCCTCTCAGGATCTCCACTTGAGGGCGCTGTCATCTGCCATCGGCCCAGGGATTCACTATTTCTTCTAAGTGTTTCTCCTTACACTAATAGAGCGGTATTATCATCTGCCATTCTGTGGGAGCCAACCCACATCAGACCATTACTCCTCTCTCTTCAGAAGCTGATCCATATCAGATAGCTATCTCCCCGTGGGGATCATACAGGTTGCTGGCTCATCTTTTTACAGGAACAAAGCATAACAGTTGCTACTCCTTCCCTCTGGGGGAACAGAGCACTAACAGATTGCTACTCCTTAGCAAGATCCGTAACAGAGTGCTAACTCCGCCCCCTTGGCAGGGTGATCGCTAGCAGATTGCTAACTCCTCCTTCAATGGGAGTATCCAGCAGCCAGATTCATAACAGATTGCTAACTCCTCCCCTCTGGGGAAGCAGATCTATAACATACATCTGCTACATCCATCAGATTTTAAAAGACCAGCGAGAGCTAACTAGACGCCAATGGAAACACCCCACTCTAGGGGCAAACCCATTTTAGGGAGCCCTTTCCTGCACAAAAGAAAGGGAAATCCCCCCGGGTGCAGCCTGCCTATCTCTTAGCACCCTCTGACTCATGTTGAACCGCTGTTCACATGGAAACCTCCTCCACATCGACTCACCAAGCTTGAAGGCTTGTGCTCCACTCTAGGGGCCAACAGCCCATTCTAGGGAGCCCTTTCCTGCGCAAAGGAAAGGGAACTCTCCCCGGGTGCAGCCAGCCTATCTCTTAGCATCCTCTGACCTATGTTGAACTGCTGTTCACATGGAAACCTCCTCCGCCTCTGCCTTGAATATTCTTGTTTGTATATCTGCTACATTCATCAGATTTTAAAAGACCAGTGAGAGCTAACTAGATGCCAATGGAAGCACCCCACTCTAGGGGCGAACCCATTCTAGGGAGCCCTTTCCTGCGCAAAAGAAAGGGAACTCTCCCCGGGGCCAGCCTGTCTTGCCCCTATCAACTTTCTGCCACTCTGCCTTGCTGCCACACACCAGATGACACACTCTACTCCTTGTGGTGTTCTTGCCACTATCATGGTTAATCAGTGTGTTGATGCTAGTCTTTCTGCTGCTTTGTCCCTTTATCGGCACCTTGTGGTTTTTTCTGACCCTCTTTCTGCTTGCTATGTTCCCCCTTCATTGTGCTGTAGGATGTTGATGCCACTTGTCCTGCCACTTTGCCTGTCGTGCTGTCTTCGAGGGTTCATGCATCTGTTATCAGTGCTCTCTTTTGAAGCTGTGCTGTGTTTTTGACACTCTCGCTGCTGCTTTGCACCTCTGTTAAAGCACTCTTGCCACTCCTGGAAACCCTTAGCCCCTTTAAGGTGCCTTAGGCTATTCGTGCTACTTTGGTGCCACTTTGCCACAGTCTAAGTACCTTGGAGCTCTTTTCTCATTCTGATGAATGCTCCCCAGGAGTTTTATCAGAATTGATAATAAAACTCCAATTCTGCAGCCAAAAATAGGCTGCAAATACTTCCTCCATTGACTTTAATGGGAAAATGGACAACGAATAAAACTAATCAATGAATTTGTTTCCCCCCCTATGAAACTAACGCAACGAATTTGGGTCCCGGCGAAACGAAAACCGAATCAAAACAAGTTTTCCTTCTGCACATCCCTAGCAAATTCTTATGTTCTTCTTATGTGTGCTCTATCAGATTGAATGCATGCGTGCTATTTATCACCTGCTCAGTTCCTCTCCATCTCCAGCTCAAACTGTAATTTAAAAAAAATGCTCGACAATCAAAGTTTGTAAGTGCTTTCATATTTTTAAAGCTAGACAAACATCTATTGTTCAAACAAGTGTGAGAGAAAACCATTAATGAGGCTGTGGTTGTCTATAAAAGTTGTTGCCGACTTGCATGTGGCCTTCACGACTCCAGAATGTGTCAGTGCCATTCAATCCATTCTCTTTCCATTTGTTCCTGGCAGACTTCGCTCGCTTTGCATGAAGTAACAGATATCCAGCTATGTCTGTGCTCCAGGACATACCTGGCCTAACCCTGCCAAACCGTCACTCACAAATACTGAGAGAGCTGTAAAAACCCTTGACAGAGAAGGAGAAAAATAACCCACTTAAGCATTCATTTTCCTCTGCCAGTCTTCGCTTTTGCTTCTATGGAAAGAGAAAATCCTCAAACTCCTCTCCCCACATCAGCTGAAAGGAATTCTGGGATCTCTGCTTTGCATCACGCTCATAATGAAGAACTGCTGTCACTGCCTATTTCTGCCAGATTTATTACTTTAAAAAAGGTTCCCAGGATCTCGGTTTGCAAAAATTAATATTTATTTGGATCAGCAGTTAGCCACACGTGACAAGAAGGATAATCTGAACTGCTGGCTTTCAACGCAGCATTAAAAATGTTTCAAAGACACTGCTTAATGCAGTTGATGACTTTTGCAGGGCTGTGTTAAACTGTTCTGCCTTTAGTTTTTTTTTTATAATACAACGTGGCTTGGGGGATGGCAGACATACTTTTAAGGAAATTAAAGAATTACATGCCCTAGGGTGTACCAGAAAGAGTTTATTCCATAGCAGATTTTAGTCATAGGTCCTAGAGCCGCATGTGAACAATCTGCTCCTGTAAGCTGGCTTCTTGTTCAGCTAGTCGATACATGCAGTGGCACAAGGTGTATCATGTTTTACAGGCTGATGCCACGTACTGCTGTGGCCTCCTGACCACCCTGGTGGAATTGATGGCAGCAGTCCAATCAGGAGTCCATAGTTCATCTCTAAAACACAAATAAAAAAAAAAAATTAAGGCTGTTTCAGCGATATCTTCTCCACAGTACACATAAGAAAAAAAGAAAAAAATTATCTTGCAAGTTAATGGTTATTCTCTTAGTAGTGTCTCCAAATGGGTTTGATGTGCACAGAGAGTGAGGGGAACAAACATCATTCTTGAGCTAGGGTATACTGGGTAATTGTTATCTGTATCTGCTACATTCATGCCCAGAGGACATTAGTGCAATACTCAGCAAGAGAGTGGGAGGAAAATACTGGAGACCATACTGCTACACGACAACTGTTTCCTGAAAGGCAGATATAGATGGAGAAAGCGGTGGGAAGAGAACAAACAGATGTTGGGGTGCACAGTCCAGTGTCCTGTAATGTCTGTGCACTTTTAATTGAAAAAAAAACCAGCAAAAGATTGTGCTACGACATGGCTGAGTTGCACATGGGAACTGACTAACTACATTGCTAGAACTAGTGCAAAATGCCCTTGTGTATGTACTATACCTGATCTTCAAGCAAAGAGCCTCATTCTTTCTTCAGGCAAGACACGAGATAGCAACATTTTGAACCGAGCCTATATCTTAACTTGGACTAAGGCTGAGATAGAACATGTTCTGTTGTTAGCCTTACAGTACATTCATCATTAAGGTTTCCTCAGCTTTGTTTAAAAGGCATTACCAGTGTTGCTACAACTGAAGTACTTACTGAAGTAAAAAAAATAAATTTCTACCGTATTGAATATTTCATTTCAGATACTGTACCTTTTTTATAGTGTAGGAAAATGTAAATGAGGTCCTATTATAGCCTTAATATTAAGCACAATAGCAACACTCCAAGGCATTACAAAATAATGCATTAACATTCAGTTAAATTCTAAAGAAATATTAAACAAACTACTTAACGGTCACCTCCATACCCATTCCTCATATTTCTTTATAATATGTAGCTTGTATTGTTAGGCCTATTGTAATGTGCATTGAGTGTAATTACCCACAAAAAGGAGTGAGTAAGTTGACATTATATTACATTACCTTACATGTTGTTAGAGCAATTAATTTGTACTTGTGTAAGTTATGTTTGGTACCATGAAGAGAGAGACAAGCAAGACGGTTGATCATCAAAGGACTCAGCATAGCAAGCTTTGTCATTAATTTCACACTCTTTAGCAGATACATAATTCACACTTAAGTATGTACATAGATATATATCTTCCGTAACACAAGGAATCATAAGAAAGTAGTTTATAGCTCAAGTATCCAGTGCTGAGTGCACATGGAAATCCTCTTTGGCAGAGGTCTAATTGCTCATCATCTTGTGCCAAAACCCATTCATCAAGCTGTCGCCAAACTATCTGGAACAAAATTTATTTTCCAAGACTGAATGTGTGTACACCCCCCACAGCTTCTTTATTCTTTTCCCTATATCCTGATTTTGTTTTGCCAGAGTAGATACCCACAGTCACAGTGTTGTCCTAAGTCATCTCCTCTGACACATCCGTGACAGCTTCCATCAAGAGTCTACATCAGCCATTTCAAAAGATATTCTGATTATCTATTCAGCATGGTAGAGAACCAAAAAGGAAGACAACATAAAACAGACTTGGCTAAGGAATGATATCCCTCAAGCATGAAATTTTGATGGCTGATAGCTAGGCTATATCCTTAACCATGTAGACCAGAATAACTGGGCAGACTGGTTGAGATCAATTGGCCTTTTTCTGCCGTCATTATCTATTATGACATGTAACCCATTTTTTGAGCTGCGATTTCACAGCAGGTAAAGCACAGTCATCATTTGAAGGGACTGTACAATTCCATTCAGTGTAAATATAAAAAAGCTTGCCTTCCTTTTTATCATCTCACAGGGGTTTTGATAGTTTTCTGATGCTTCATCTGTCAAGAAATGAACACTTAGGGGTTCATTTTCAAAAAGATTTATACGCATAAACCCACTTTTGAAGAACAATCATGGGGCCTGTGCATGTACAGATGTGAGTGTAATTCAGTTCCACGTGCACTTACTGAGCACTACACAGAGGTTTTCCAGGGAACAGGGCTAAGACACTTAACATGTGTGAATTTTATTTCAAAAACTCTGCGTAGAAGTTAACGGGAACAAGTTAAACCATGCTTGGAGCAGATGTAACTTTGTGCGAGGTATTTTGTATGCACACTCCGTCAATTATTTATTTATTTTATTTATTTGAGTTTTTTCTATACCGGCATTCGCGATGCATCATGCCAGTTTACAATTAACAAGGTGTGACAAAAGGAAAATAATAAGAACATTAACAAGTGCTAAAAGAAAAAAATTATCCAAGCATTTTCAAAAATTATCCAAGCATTTTCAAAGCAAATGTATGTGTGGTGTTGTGTTTGTGGTATTGTGGACCCTTGGTCGCAATGAAGATGACTCCGCCCATGGGGAGGGGCCCCGTGGGGAACCACTGCGATAGGCTGAATTCAGATAGCAGATACAGTATGGATAGAGGCTTTATTGTACTGCTGTAGATAGATGGTAAAGCAGGAAGGTAAGGCACTGATCCAAGGAAGTGCAAGTACGTTCAAAAGGCTCAGATGTGAAGTCTCACCCAGATGTTTCATGATAGGCGGAAGCCCGCAGTGCGGGTAACGTTGCAGCTGGTGGGTGGAGCTGGATCGTAGAGGTACTCACAGAATGAAAGGCGTCTTCCTGGTGGTGGAAAGTTGGGACTGAAGGTCCGTGGTGCAGGATATAATGGCTGGTAGGCCCTCAAAGAGCAAGTACCCAATGGTCCAATATCCTGAAATGTAGAAGAGAGAGAAAGACCCCCGAGGAGCAGTTGTCTAGTTAGAGAGAACCCCAAAGGGTAGTTGGAAGTGAGACACCCCTGAGGAGCGGGTATCTTGAGCTTCTACTGGAGCGAGGCCCTTGGAGTGAAGCAGTGTCTAAGCATGCAGCTTAGAGCGGTCAGAGTAGCTTAAACCGAAGTCCTTGCTAACTCAAGGTGGTAGCGGAAGCGGAGCTAGATATACCTGGAGGTACTGACGTCATGCTGTGGGGCCATCCCCAAGGTTCCCGCTATGACATGTATTTGAGCATAGGAGATGTGTGTGCTCGCGCCCTAGGAGGCCACAGGAGTGAGCATGGCAGATGGGGATGCCTATGCTGGTTTGTAAACGCCGAGGCACTTGGCACTGGAGGCAGCCATCTTGCCCAAAGAGAGAGAGAGGGGAGAAAAAGAGGTAAGGCAGAGCGGTCGCAGCCATCTGCAACTGACGGATGCAACATGTGTAAGTTACCCTTCAAAATTCTCAGTAAAGTCTGCAAGTACAATGCACATGCGGACTTTACTACTATGCAGGATATTATGAAATCACCCTCATTAAGAGCAATGAAGTGGTTGCATGAGAATCACCATTTCAGTGTCCAAAAACCTCAGCCTTCCATGAGACACTGTAGATGATGCCATGGATTCTAGAGCTGGGGGAGACGTATCAATGTCCAGTCAAACAGAGAGAGAAAGAGCATTGATGACACTGGTTACTTTGGTGCAATAATTGATAAAGTGCTGAAATCTTGGAAACAGATGACTGCAGCTACCTGCTGACAAGAAAAAAAGGATTTGCAAGTCTGAATCTAGTCCTGGCCTTCTCACTCTTAATACCAGTGCAGTCTTTTACTCTTTGTCCCGCACAATGTATTGAGGAGGATGTTAGAAAACCAGCCCTGGCTCATGGTAATTGTGTAGTGACAGGGGATTTGGATGGCTACTCTTCAGACTCCCCAAACACTATGATCCCCTCAAAGTGAACTAATGGCCAGCAAGGCCAGGACTGTCCACAGAAGGTCTTACCTGAAATGGAGACAAGCCTGATTCTAGGAGATAAAGAAAACATATTAAAACAGAGCAGAAAACATGACAGAATATTATAGAAAATAAGCAGGCATTAATTTTAAATGCTATGCAAGGAAAACATATATAAAATTAAAATAAAAACACTAAAGAGAGTCTGAAAATTCATGCTGTTTACAATCCAGCTAGCACTGCCTAATATCTGGATAGTAGGCAGATGTCTGAAGTTCATCCATTTTAATTTTCCTGCAAATGAGTTGACTACCTAAGATTTGTTGAAGCTCAGATAGAATATATTTTGAACTTCTTTGCTGGACAGCTAAATTCCAACTACCATGCTTTAATTAAACATTACCTCTGATTATATTTCTCAAAATCACCATGTAGGGTATTGCAAAACTTGAAAATGAACAATGACACTTCACCTTCTAGGAATTATGTAATCTTAGAGAAAGCACTCTAAGCTCCCATGTTGTACCCACCATTTAGGACACATTTGAGATCAGATTGGCAGAGTTTTTAACTTCCGCACAGATTGTTCTGTAATCTACTTCTCTGGAAAATCAAGAACTGACCAGGGTTTTTACAGCAATGAAGAAATCATCATGGGATCATTTCCAAACTGTATTTTACAAGTATTCATTTTATGAAGCTTTTCTTTCATTGTTTTTGTGTTCAGATATGGGCAGTGTACTTTGTTTCAATGTATGTTCAGAACATAAGGCCAAATTCATGGCCACATAAGTACCTTCTTCAGACATAGAGGAAGACTCACACCACTACCAGTGTGCCTAATTTGTTCATCAAACTATCTGAAAATCCGGCGTAAAATGTCTGCCAATTTTTATATTGACCAGGTTTGAAGGCTCCTCCATGTTACTGACTCTAACTCCAGTAAAGCTGAAAGAGCTGAGTGCCCTAAAATGGATTTACCCAGAGTAAGCATGATACCAACATCGTTAATGATTCTGAAAAAGTGGTGCTTTCTTTTTCACAAAAATTTGGAAAGAATGCATCATTAACTTATCTGCTGTGGAAAGAAGTAACCGCAGAATGGGTAACTCTAAGGTCAGCTTGATAGCTGAGTGAACAGAACATGTTGCTGACAAACCAACATGAATCAAAAGTATTTTTAGCCATACTTAGAGCGAAATGCATAAAGCATTTTCCCAAAGACACAAAAATGGAAGAAAACCCTTAATGCATCAGACTCTTAATTGGTTATAGTTTTACCTTTCAAAAGGCAACACACGTTTTATTATTTTAAATAGCAATGGCTGTGTGTGCTCTCCCAAGTATTAATTGGCCTGTGCTTTGATCTTGCTCATCCCTCTATTGTTTTCAACACTTTGGGAAAGAAAGTGGTGCTGTTTTGCTATGTTCTGGGTTTGTTTTTTTTAATTATTGGGTTAGCAGGGGGTTGTACACAGGATACTCTTAACTGTGTGTACTGTATGTAACCCCATTTTTTTCAGGGCACTCCCTGTAGCAGCTGGCAGGCAAAGGGGCCACCCTCAGAGGCTGCAGTAGAGGCAAACAAATTTGCTACAACCCTGAAATCAGGATTCTCCAATGGGGGAGCACAGCTCCTAGGCCTAAAGGGGAAAATGCACAGGCTCTCAAATATTAGTCCTCACACAGCATGGTATTGCTTCAAAACAAAAGTATACTTTACTGAGGTCCTTAAAATCAAGGAAAGTACTACAATACCCTCATGAGAGGAAGGCAATATTTCCATCTCTCTCCAGAGACAAGGAGAGCACGGCACCTTGCTACCACCCTCGTGCTCCTCTCTTTTGACTCTGACCCCCTCATACTCTCTGAATATTTATAGATTTAGATAGAAGAACCAGCCTTGTGGGGAGAATCAAGAGCAAAGGCATACTCCCACGAATATACCCCTTACTGGAAATGCCATATCATAATTCTATAGTGAAGGCCTAGTAAGCTGTGCATATATAGTATTCTGCATTTATTCATTGTTCAGAAAGAGGGGTTTTTTTCCCATTCTGTGCCTATAGGGAAGAATTTAGTGAATCAGGTCCTACTTGTACCCAGCTGCTGTTAGTACAGGTGGAAATCTATATTAGAAGGCACAATAGCAAAAAAAAGCAGTAAAGCCAACAAACAGTTACATACTGTACCTTGAGTAAGTCTTGGCTTTTTAATACCCACTACTAAGTATTCATGGGGTTTGTAATCTCACCTTAAAAAAAAGGACTACAAATCCCAGAATGCGTAGGAAAGGGAAATTAAAATCCCAAGGATGGTTCTGGGTACCTGATTGCAGTCCATTTGTTCTCACAGGATTCAAATGGACTCAAGGGTACCTTTTTCATAAAGGGGGAAACACATATTTCAAGCTCCTACTGGTGGGAAACGCTGAGCTTCAAAGTCTTAAGCCTCCTAAAATGTTTCTTTAAAAAATTAGAGGATCGTAAACTTCAAATAAAACTACAGTCTTTAGACAATCTATTCAAAGGCAGTAGTAGGAATGCTTCAGTACAAGTCACTTCTCACAGACAGTGAAGAGTGAATGGAACTAGAGTTATTCCCAGTCCCAGCTTTGGAGGGTTGTGCAGAATCAAGGCAAGATACAGAGGTTTTCTCCTGGCTATGCAAGGAAAACACCTCACTCCAGTCCTAAATGTCACTTTGATAAGATGGCTAGTTGGATACCTATACAATACTTGTGGGTCAGAACCTTTAGTTTAGTTTATTGATTTGTTAAATCACTTTTCTAAATATACATCAAAATTATGTACAATAAAATCCATATACATAATTATTTTAAATATTAATTTAAAACAGTGGACCATGCAATAAGACATAAAACTGAAGAAATAAACATAAAATAATATAAACCAATCCAGGTATTAAATAAAAATTTCAGTAAACTAAGAGCTGTTAAAAGCCTGATTAAATAACCAAGTTTTGACATTCTTTCTAAAGTTCATATAATTTCCTCTCTAGACAAGCATCAACTGGTAGGGATGTGCAGGCAAAAGGTTTTCATTGCGTACGTGATACGTATTTGTGGGGGGTAAATTCCGTTTCATGCGGAAGTATGGAGAATTCAATAAGTTGTCGATCTGTAAATACGTTACTACTAAATTAACTACAACCCCCCACCCTCCTGACCCCCCCAAGACTTACCAAAACTCCCTGGTGGTCCAGCGGTGGGGTCCGGGAACTCACTCACACCCTTGGTGCTAGTTTCATCATGGCGCCGATAGCCTTTGTCACAAGGGCTACCGGTGCCATTGGTCAGCCCCTGTCACTTGGCCATCGGCGCCATCTTGTGCTCCTACCATGTGACAGGGGCTGACCAATGGCACCGGTAGCCCCTGTGACATAGTATGGGCAAAGCGGCCACTTCTCCTGTGTGCATTCAGCCAGGCGGGAACCGGCGGGCGTGCATTCAGCCAGGCGGAGGGAACCGGCGGCGAAGGTGAATGAATGTGTGCCTGTGCGTGCAATTTGGCCACTCGAAGCGTGACGTCACTACGTTTGGCGGGCGCTCAAGGCAGTGCATTAGCAAACGCCGACGTCACACACCGTGACGCCAAACGTAGTGACGTCATGCCTTGAGCGGCCAAATTGCAGGCACAGGCGCACATTCCTTCGCCGCCGGCTCCCTCCGCCTGGCTGAATGCACGCAGGAGAAGTGGCCACAGCTCAGTAAAGGATTCTCCCGGGAGCGATCGTGTCAGAGGGCCCGTGCAGGCATCCATCATCGCCGGCAGGGCCGCTTTCGCCACCAGCTGCCCCCGGGAGGCAGGGGGCAGCCCCCGGGAGGCAGGGGAGCTGCGGTGCGTCTCCGGAGGAGGGCTGCAAGAAAAGGAAGTTACACTTCACATGTCATTTCGCTTTTCTCCTTATTCGCTTTTCGTTGCTTCGGGAAGAGGGTAGAGAGGACTGGGCTGCCCCGGAGACCGGCACCCATGGACGCGGCCAGGGCAGGTGAGTGAGGGCTGGGGGAAAGTTTGCCGCCTACCCTTACCCCTGCCTCTAACGCAGGGGTAAGGGTAGGCGGTAAGTTAGCAGGTTAAACGCGTGGAAAAACTGCAGGTTTAAAAAGCGATAATCGGGGCGCGCGTTACTGTATGGGAGGGAATAGCTAATCCGATCGTTTACATACATATACATGCCGCGGGCGGAAGGGGTTACCTGTTGATTTAAAGAGGCGGTAAGGATGGGTTAAAAGGGTTAGTGAATCGCGGGTTGGACTAACGCGGCCAAATTGTGAGTAGAAAGCGGGTTAGAAGCAGGGTAACCGTGGCCGCACTTTACTGTATTGACCTGTAAGTTAGGCGGATATGTGTTAACATGGTACTTATCCAGCTATGTTGAAAATGACATGCTGCATATCTTTTAGCTATGCTTATCTGTACTGCCTGCCACCATTTGTTGAAATCTCCCAGCAGGCTGACTGGCCCCTGTTATTTTCAGGACCTCATGGTGGGTTTGAGGTCTCTAAATAAGTATGATGCTGGCTAATGAGCAGCTGGCATTTCAGCATGTGTATAGCTTTAGGAAAAGAGAGTCCATTTTCAAAGGGAGGAAGAAGAAAAGGAACAGGCCACTTAGTACGCTATCTACATTCTCTCGGGTCATTGTCACTAATTGGTACACGCCTAGCTAGCATTTGTTTTTCACAGGGCAATTGGTATAATTGATTTTATGCATCATTTCTGGGTGGTCTGTTCTGACTGTGCTTTCTAACCACCTTTAATTTCTTTTCTGATTCTGCTCTTTTATTAACTGTTAACTTAAAGCATGTTTCCCTCCCAAAAGACTTTCTTTATCCTTTGGGAGGGAAAAAAGGAACAGGCAGACCCTAGAAGTGAGACTGTTTATAATGCATCAGTGTGACACCCACAGCGAATCTGTCCTTCTGAACCAGGACTTGCTGTGGTGCCCTGTTGAGAAGGAGAGTAACTTTAAAAGGGACTTCTGTGGATAAAGTAGTGCCTTAGCTGCAGAAGTGGCCTTTTTTTGAGAACTGCCTGACTGATACGTGTGTAAAATTATGCACATGCGCCCGGTACGTGCTTACTTTTACCCATCCAGGGAAGAAGCATTCCAGGGGGCAGAGTTAAGATCTGCACGCACACTTTTTCATTTTAAAAAGTTGGCATGTGTAACCCCTGGGCTGGTTTAGCCCGGATAGTGGATCCAGAGGCTCTGTCTCGAAGTTTACTTCACAGCTCCCTATAGCATTGTAAAATCTGAGAGGTCAGGATTCCCTGAGGGGAGAAGGAAAGATCCCTTTCAAGGCCCTATGCATTGCAAACACTTAAGTCCCAGTTCAAAGTTCTTGTACACAGCACTAATGATAATAGCACTGATCAGTGTTAAAGTCACTAGGCAGTAAAACACACTGGAAGCTGACTTGGTTTCCAACATTACTTTTACTGAGATTGCTGATAAATGTTGAGAATATTCTTTACAGTTACAGAAACTTCTCAATAAATTTGTGATGTCTCAATGTTTTGGTTTTTTTTTAAGTTTAAGATGATAAAGCCAATTAAAATTCAGTCTTTAATCTGATGTTTCTCCCATACCACTGGCCTAGGGCAAGTTCAGTACTTCCTTCCCAATGCAAGTGAAATATTAAGGATATAATCAAGTTTTAGATGTCGGTTCACATATAGAGCCTTTTATGTCCTACCTTGCCATGCTGCCTTCTCCTACTCCATAGTCTCCTCGCACTTCCTGAATGGCACCAGTTATTCTCCTCTTCTCCCTTTCGGTATTACATTAGATCTCCCAAAATCTCCAGTAGATATTCCTGGGCCCTATTGGGGGTCCATCCCAACTCCTTTTTTGCCCTCTCTCCTTCTTCCCCTCTGGATGACTGTAAATCATCCCTCCTCCAGATACTGATGATCCATAGGTTCCTCCTCAGTGAAGGGTCCTCTCCCTTTGATGTCAGAGCAGCAAAGAAAATAACTGCGTCTCTAGATAATATGCTACTCAGAACTCAACTAGATCAGCATGAAAATATAAAGGGATAGGGTGGGTGGAAAGAAACCCCCAATCAAAATAAGAGGCTCCATGGATGCATTAAGGCTTAAGCAAACAGAAGAGTCAACGGACAGCCAAGGCACTCTGTCTCTGCAAAATGGAAACAGAAAATCCACAACCTAAGATGGTGAATTAGGGAGTTATATCAAAGGAACGCACCATGTAGACTCGCCCATATGGGGAGCTACGTACCCACACTATTACTATGTTTCCTCCCCATGAAAATGGAATATTCTGTTTTTGGTAGGGATTCAACAGGATCTCTACACACACAAATTCTTTCGGTAACTTATGCGCACCAAATAACAGGTGCGATTGCATGTAGTTTTGCCAGGATCATTTTCAAAACCAACTCATGCATAAATCCATTTTGAAACCTGATGTAACTTATTTGCATATTTGCTGGATAACCTCTGCATGATGTTACAGAATTATCCTCTATGACCCTATTCAGGTGATATAATCTGATCGCACTTCCAGCACAAAAGGTCTAATGCAATATGGCTCATAAAAATAAATAAATAAGAAAGCGGGAAAAGTACAGATTAAACTCCATGAAACGTTTTGTATGAAAGCACCACTTGTGAGGCCAGATTTAAATTTTGGGCAAAAATGCAAAAAAAAGCCTTCCAGACAGTTTTCTTGCATTGTTTTGAAATAGCACAGCCCAAGGATTTCATTTTTCTGCATCGCCTAGGAAGGAGAAAACATTCCACAGAAAATATCATGCAAGCAAAAAAAAAAAAAAGAAACTACACAGAGACATTTAACAACTGGACAATTTTAGTACTTTGGGAAAAAAGTTACACAGCGCTGGTGGCACAAGATTTTGCTTACATGATTTTTTTTTCAGTAGATTTCTCTTTTCCAAGCTGAAGTCTAAAAACTGTACTTTTTGGGGGCTTTTTTTTTTTTTTGCTCTACTTTTTCACCATAATGAAATCTGGCCATTTTTGCAAGACCACTCCCTGAGGGTTCAGTGGAAAGCCTTTTGCATGATACGGTAAGTGACAAATTCTTGTGAAACCACTGGAAATTTTCCTACAAAAAGTTAGGACAAGCCAGTGACTTAATGCTAACCTGCTTGTATGGATGTGTCAAAAGTAACATTTTCATTTTGCAAATAATTGGCATAATTTCACTTTGATGCAAAATGTTCATGTTTCTACTTAGATTTTATAATTATTGTTTTGACCCATTACTTTCCTCCTGCTCCTTCAGGCTTTTAGCATAATGAGAACCTGCTTCCACTGGTCTACTGAACCATGTGTCTCATTCACACTGCCATGGGATTTCCCCTATCTATTATAACCCCACACCTAGCCTAGCCTTGCACTAACAGCTCTCAGCCAGGAGCCACAGACTGCACTTCCCTCAAGCTTGGTACACATGCACCCTAAATCCAGCCAGTAGGTGTCACTGCTGAGCAATGGCCGAGGCTCTTTTCCCTCCACAACATCCCCAACCCTTGCCGGCCCTTCTAAAGTAACTTAAACTATACTTTGTGATTGTAATATATTCAGCATGCTTATTTCCCTTAAATGGCTAACCTATAATCCATAGTTCAAAGTGAAATACATCAGTATTTTGCTTAGCATTTGCAACTGATATCTGAGCATGTTTCAGAGGTGAACACGGAGGTCTGATTTACTAAAGTTGTGTCATCTTGTTCCTCTCACCCACTCATTTCTCCTATCAGAGTATTTATTCTCCTCGCTGCTTTCTCATGATCTCGTAGGGTAGGATGCAACCCTGTTGTATGCAGCCTTTTCTTGGCACATCAGAAATTGCTAGGATAGGGAGGATTCTAGAATCGAGCATTCTAGGAGAGAGAGACCAGAAATATCTCTCATGCTGGGCTATAAAAGGTCAGGAGTCCGTAGGAAGTTTACTTTATTTTTATGTTTCCCTTCAGTGCAACCATTGCATTTCTGCGACACTTCTCTTTGTTTCTAAGGGCAAAAATGAAGTTTTTGTTTGCACCCTGAAAACCAGAGTGATTTTTTTTTTTTTTTTTAAACGATTTCGTTTTCTAGCCTGGAGAAACCATGACCCATGTTGCATGTCCTGATCCAGAAGAACCAGGTCCAGGAGCAAACTCAGGTCTCTTTCTCTTTGGGTTGTTTGAGTTGAGGAATATCCCTCCTGGGAGAGGAATGTGTGTACATCAGATGCATCACTAAGGTCAACAAGAGCATGACAGAGACTGGAGCAAAGCAGGGGAGAAAGGGCCCTTGTGCCAGTGCCTGTATATATCACCATCTTACTGGTGAATAAAGAGCTGTACTCCCAATAAAACCTAGATTTTTCACTACTGCTGGAAAATTTAAAGACATGTATGTATTGATCCAATTTTTATCATCAATGAATTTGATGAGAAACTGTTTCATTAAACATATAACAAAACACCCTTGTCATTGAATTCAGAAACACCTCTTGGTTATTATTTTTTTTTTGTTTCTATTAATGGTAATATATGGAGGAACTATGAAGTTGTCATCTTCTACCTTTCCTCTCTCTCTCTCTCTCTCCCATTAAATTATGTGCTGACTACTTTCACAAATGTGAGTGTAACCCTCTTGGTTTGAGATCCCTAATGCAGGAGCCACACAGTCCTAGAGCCACACTCACTGTCTTGGACCTTTCACTCTTCTCAAAACCTCTCTGCAGTAGTTGGCACCTGGGAAGCCAGAGTCCAACTAGCGGGGAAGAGGACAAACCTCCAGGGCCTCAGGTTCTTAGAGGTGGGAACGCAACACAGTCTCTTTCTCCTCTCGGTCTTTCAACAGTATTCACGCTTGTAGACCTCAGCAGATTTTGGCAGTCTGGTTCTCAGGTTGCAAGGAAGCAGGCAGAGACTTGGAGTGGTGTTCAAACAAAAAAAACTTAACTGTAGCTTAAAAAATAGAATCCAGGCAAGAATGGAAAAATTCATCATCATATAAAGAAGCATGCTAACTCCAAGTGCCAAAGTCTCTCTATCCATGTTCAGTCCTTGAATCAGTATCCAAAGCCTCCTCAGTGATAAAAAAGAAAGATCTCTCTTTTCTGCAAAATAGGCAGGGAGGTGATGGTGGAAAAAATATCTCCCTCCTTCTCAAGGAGACTAAAAACTCTCACAACAGTTCTTATTCCTGGGACATCACAAAACCCCACTTTTACTGTGCAGAGGACGATGCAGTAACTCACTCTGCACAGAGCTCAGGAACTACATTCCAATCTCCTCAGACAAGGGGTTTTGCCCTTCTGAGCTGGAAGCTGGTCAAAAAAAAAAAGCCAACTTTCTTAAAGACAAAAATTCCAAGACCAAACCCTCGAGGTCGTAAAGGCTCTAGCAGGGCTTTTGTGCTTGGATAATCCCTCTATTCCAAGCCATGGGGCCTACAGGGATCCATCAAAAATTCCACTTCTATCCAAAAAAGTAATCTCACTCCAACTGAAACCAACAACGCTTTGAACATGCTCTACCCAATTTTTTATAGGGGAGCCTGACCAATCCCAAAACACCAGGGAGATCTAAAAATGAAAATATATGTCCCAGCAGATGAAAAATGTTTAGTAAGGATGCAGATGTCTGCAGAATATTCACAAAATTCAATTTTGACTTCATGGACATCTTTTTTGGTAAATAAATGCTGGCCAGTAAAGAGTTTGGGAGAATTAAGATTCTAAAGACGGTCTTCTCAAGTTTGATTATTTGCCAGCAAGATAGTCTATCGAAAGTCTATACCCTCTTAAATATTTTTCACATTTTGTTGTGTAAATGTGTCAGACTTGCATGCATTAAAATGAGAAGTTTGTTTCTACTCATCAACACACCATTCTCTACACCTTTCAGGGCCAAAAGTATTTTATTGGGGGACAAAACATATACTGTTTGTATCCAAGAAACAAAACTGAGATTCAACAATTAGAGAAGTCTCTCCTCTAAGTCAATACTTAGTTGAAGCACTTTTGGCAGCAATTACAGCTGTGAGACTTTTGGGATAGTTATACACAAACCTTGCTTATCTAGATTTGTCAATATTCAATCATTTTGTTCCAGCTGTCAAGTTTTTTGGGGAGCATTGATGAGCCGCAATCTTCAAGTCATTCCGCAGATTTTCAATTGGTTTGAAGTCAGGGCTCTGACTGGGCCATTCCAGGACATTTAACTTTTTGTTGCTTTGCCTCTCCATTATATCTTTGTCTTGTGCTTCAGGTCTTTGTCATGCTGAAAGGTGAACTCTTGTCCCAGTTTCATTTTTTATGAGAAGGGCAACAGGTTTTGTTAAGGACTTTTCTGTATTTTTCTCCATTCATTGTCTTTTCTATCCTGACAAGAAACATTCCCATAACATAATGCTGCCACCACCATACTTCACAATAGGGATAATGTTCTCTGAGTGATGTGCTCTGTTAGATTTGTACCAAATGTAATACACTACATTCAGGCCAAAAAGTTCTATTTTAGTTTCATCAGAACACAAAACTTGTTTGCAACAGGGCTACCGTATCTTCTGAGCGTTTCTTGCATACTTTAAATGGGATTCGAAGTGGACTTAATTGAGTAATGGCTTCCTTCTTGTCATCCTACCATATAGGCCAGATTTGTGGACCACCTGGAATATTATCACTTGCACACTTTGACCAGTCTTGGCTATGGAAGCCTGTAGCTCTTTCAAAATTGCCATTGGCTTCTTGGTTACCTTCCTGATTGATCGCCTAATTGCTTGATCATCCAGTTTGAATGTACTGTCTGATCATCTTGATCATGCTCCAAGGGATATTCAGGACTTGGCAATTATTTCTTTCCATCTCCAGATCTGTACTTTTCCACAAATTTGTCCCATAGGTCTTTTGACAGTTTTTTCAGTGTTCGTGGTTGGATCTTTGTTTTGAAATGCACTATCCAGGATACTGAATTTATCCTCACATAAAGTGAATCAGTACAATTTAACATAGGTGGAGCCATTTCACTTGGTATCTGCTTTTGAAGTCAATTGGTTACACCAGAAATACAAGGGGGAGGGGTTGGACACTTATCCAACCAAGCTGTTCCATGTTTTTATTTCTGCTTCATTTTCTAAGGAATTCTGGAATATATTTTTCACTTGGCTTTTGTGGGGTAGGATGAGTGGATAAATGGAAAAAACACTGTTTTTAATGTATTTTACTTCCAAGATATATGGCAATAAAAGATGAACATTTGGGAAAGGGGTGCAGACTTTCTATAGCCACTGTATATTTCATTTATAAATTCCTTGGGTGCATCACTTTCACTGATGGGGGAAATAAAACTTTGCTTTCTGGCAAAAAGTGAAGAAGCTGAACGCCCTGTTGAAATATATTTCCTTGTCCGAAGAACAATTTTTGCATTGCAGTTTTCTCTCTCTCTTTCTCAGTGTATGGAGATCTCAGCTGGATCTGTTTCATTTGTGAACTCCAGTATGTTCATACTGCCTCACATATCTCTAATTAAAATATAATTAATTTGAAAGGCATCCGCTTTGCTATAGGAAGCCAGACTTTAATGTACAGCAGTTAATTGGAAGTCACTTATGACTTTCACAAAAGAGCTGGAGTGTAACACAGCTTAACAAATTTGCATGTAAGGGATTCTGTTTCCATGGAAGGGCTCACAGCTATTATTCTGTATTTCAGCGACACTAATTGATGCTTTCTTCCCTCTAAGGGGTATCTCATCTCATTCCTTCCTTCCACAGATTGAGATAAGTAGCCGCAAATAATTTTATCAAACACCAACAGGGACCAGGAGCTGTTATAAAAGTGTCTTGAACAGCATATTTCAACTTTGGTAGGGAAAAAAGACCAGCTTAGAAGGGCAGTGGGTTTTGCACAGTTGGTTTTGTTTTTTTATGTATGTCGCCAAGGCGGAAAACCTGTTTTTTCTCTGAGGACCAACAGGATGTCAGTCCTCACACTTGGGTGGCATCATCTGATGGAGCCTCTCATAGAAAACTGATGTTTTAAAATAGCCTGGGCGCCTGCACATGTCCGCACAGTTTTAAGTGTGTGCGCAAACCCAGGCATATACATCAGGTTTCTACAGCATAAGTCAGGGTGTTTTAAAACCGGTGCATCCACACCATGACTAGTTTCACCAGTTCACCCAGTGTTGAGCTACGTCCTCCAAACAGCCATGGTTTAGTAGCCTAAATTCTCTCCCAGTTACCCCAGATCCTTTAAACCCCTCCGAAATAGCTGTTTTTTACAGTTACACTTCCTCCATAGCAGAAGTAAAGTTACATGGCAGAGGACCAGGGTGCACACCAGGGCACATAAATATTTACACGCATGTCTCTTGGCTGTGTCCCCAAACTCTCATGCCCTGCCTAAACTCTGACCAGACCATGCCTCCTTTTTGAATTCAAGTGAAATGGGCACACAGCAGGAGATACGTGCGCAACTGAAAGGCTTTTAAAATTCAGTTTTGCAATGAGAACTTAGGTTCCTTAGTGGATGGTCTTCATCGAATGACTTATGAGGAGAGATCGAAGAATCTAAATATGTACACCCTGGAGGAAAGGAGGAGCAGGGGTGATATGATACAGACTTTCAGATACTTGAAAGGTTTTAATGATCCATGGTCATCAACAAACCTTTTCCGATGGAAAAAAATCAGCAGAACCAGGGGTCACGATTTGAAGCTCCAGGGAGGAAGACTCAGAACCAGTGTCAGGAAGTATTTCTTCACGGAGAGGGTGGTGGATGCCTGGAACGCCTTTCTGGAGGAAGTGGTGAAGACCAAAACTGTAAAGGACTTCAAGGGGCGTGGGATAAACACTCTGGATCCATAAAGTCTAGAGGATGTGAATGAAGAGAGGGTGGCTTGCAGGAATGATGGCTACTACCTGGAGATAATACTCTTATTCAATAAACATACACACAGTTAATGCGACTCCAACATTGCTCTATGCTTCAACGGCAAGAGGATTTGCATTCACAAAAAGCAGGGAGTAGCTTGCTTGTTACGGTGGTTACTACCCCAAACCAAATAAGCCTGATACTTCACATTCAATCCATATCCAGCGTAGCTCTCTGCTTCAACGGCAGGGGGGAATGAAGAAAAGATGATTTATATTCTGACGACAACAACAACAAGGACTGAATTACATAGTCTGAGTAAACAAATAAGCATGGGTGTAGCTTGTGGTGCCAGAGATTCAGTGCTCCTACCATGTGACAGGGGCCGGCCAATGGCACGGATATCCTGTTACATGGTAAGGGCAAAGGGCCATCGGCGCCATTTTTGTTAGTGGCAGCCGATGGCCCGAGAGTGGGAGATTGCTCCCCGCGCCCCCACTGGACCAGCAGGTAATTTTAAAAGGTTTTTGGGGGGATCGGGAGGGTGGGGGAGGCTAAGGGGGTCAATTTAAAGGGTCGGGTGGGGTTTTTTTTATTGGGCCATCGGCGCCATTTTTTTTAGTGGCAGCCAAAATGGCGCCGATGGCCCGAGAGCGGGAGATTGCACCGGGACACCCCCCCCCCCCCCCCCCACTGGACCACCAGGTAATTTAAAACATTTTGGGGGGGTTCGGGAGGGTGGGGAATTCGTTTTAAAGGGTCGGGGTGGGTTTAGGGGTTGTTTTGGTGTGCCGGTTTTCCCGCCCTCCCCCTCCCCTGATTTACAATTTTTCAGGATAAATCGGGGGAATTTCTATTGTAGCGCGACTCTAACGATTTTTGACGATTTAAAAAATATCTGACGATTTTTTAAATCGTCAAAAAACGATTCACATCCCTTATCCCTTTTCACCTCCCACTCAACCAGTCTTTAACCCTGCCAGTCACTTTACGGCCCATGCCAAGGGCGCTCAGTTTATTTGTATGTCATCTGTGTCAAAGGCCTTACTGGAATCCAAGTACACTACATCCAATGCTCTTCCTGATCCAACCCTCTAGTCATCCAGTCAAAGAAACTGATCAGATTCATCTGACAAGATCTACCTCTGCTAAAACCATGCTGCCTCTGTCTAGACTTTACGTAAGAAATGAAAGCAAGAAGAAAAATTATATTTTACATGGGTTGAATTATTTTTTTCTGTTTCATTGTGTAAAATGCTTTCTGGCGTATGGGTCTAATTTAGTAATGTTCAGCCTTTGGCATTCAGTAAGTCCATTTCTCAGCAACCAGCCTGGAAGTGCATTTATTGTTTTTAGAACATTTTTTATTTCAGAATGAGAAGAGTGTGCATAAGATAACATGCAAGCTATTCACAACACTCCCACATATATAACACAATTGTTAATTTATTAAAATGCAGATAACAGAATCAAAGACATCTTTACGTGTAAGGAGTTTAATTTAAACACAGCTCCATTATATATTCTGCAGTGCAAAACATCCATAAATGGTTCCTGAATGTCAAGTGCAGTGTCACTGGCCCATAGGCAACATTGCTGAGAACTCTTTTTTCATAGGTGCAATTAGTTTTAATAAGCTGCAGGTAACTTGGAATTCTGTCTGCATTGTAAATTATGTGCCAAAGCACTACCTCCTCTTCCTTAATTAGCTTGTAATTCCATTGCTTCACAGAATAGTGTGGGCTGAACTAGGCTAATGTAATAAATCTAATTCCTCCTGTAAATCACCCTTAATCCTTATTTCAACAGTGGCATGTGTGTAGCTCTAACACAGCCTGCAAACTGGTATTGAGAAAAGGATGACAGGTAGAAGGGTAATAAAAGTATTTTGTTCAGATATATAATTATCACTTACATTTTTTTTACCACAGTTTTAACCAAATGTGAACAATAGACTCTACACTCAAGCTGTACGAGTTTATTGTTGGGAGTATGCATGCTTTAAGACCGCATAAATAAGTTGCGTGAAGATAAAAGATGTGCTTGCATGCGATGTGTGCTCTTTTCATACTAGAATAAAAGGAATTGAACCACAATAATACAGTGATCACGCTAACTGAAAAGCACTGTAAAATGTTATCCGCATGCATCAGGACTGGAAGGTAGAGTTCAGAAGTCTATTTCATACACCCATGCGGTAAATGCACCCATATAGTTTTAATATGCAGTATTATATAAGTCACTATCTAGAAACAAGTAATACATTTGCAGCACGCACTACTGGCAGTATGCGAACGATATGTTAGTGGCATGCTGAGAGTAGGTTCAAAGTGACTTCTTGGCACACTGATTCTGATTGATCCTAGCACATGGATACATTCTTAACCTTCAGATATGGATTTCCAGTGATGCTGCCACTTCAAGATACACTGAACTGGCTTTCACGTCCTGAAACACCAACTTACTCACCAGTTGCATAAGTTCAAATTCCAAGCCCCCATGCAAAAAACTTCACAGAGGGCCCCTGGATCAGAAGATAGGTGGGCAGGGAGACCTGTGGTGGAAGGGGGATCCTTCTGAAGATCCCTGACCTTAGTATTCTTTCCCTTTTTCCTCCCCCCTCATGACCTCAGCATTCTTGGACCTCCTCCCCCTGATGCCAGTCCTCTTCTCCCCTACCTTCTATGACCCCAGCACTCCTATCAGCCCGTCCCAAGTACTCTGTTCTCCCCCCACAGCCTGATTTCAGCACACTCTTCCTGCCTCACCACCCCAATCCAACCCCAGCACTTCCTTCTTTTCCCTTTCCTCCAGCCCGTGCAGGCCAATTCAGCCTGAAAGAGCTTGGCCACTTCATTCATCACCAGTAAACGATGGTCACAGCAGGACCTGGATGTTTAGAGTATGGTAATACTGTTCCAGGAGATGGCTTCCTGGCTCCTTGAAGGAACCAAATTCACATGAGTGCAATCAATAGTCCTGATGACATTGGCAAGTAAGCCGTGCCAAAAAAAAGCCTCTTTGTGCCTTCTTCCTCTCCTGCTCTGTATAGGAATATTGGATGTAGTTAGGGATATAGGCAAGGTCTCCAGAAAAGAGCTGATGAATCTGGAGACAGGGGATTGACTGATGCTAATTGTGTCTCTTGCCACTCTCTGTAAGGAGCCAGTAGCCAAAATAAAACAAAGCAGCCATTGCATTCACCACAGCAAACAAGCTGTGAAGGTGGCCTATACTGCTGACTAGATAGATGTCTTTGTCTTTGCAACTTCTTACAGAGCTGAGAGCTTTGGTCCTTCTAAACCTCCTCAGGCACTCTTTCTGTCAGTCAGTTGCCCTAGGACTAATTACTCTGGTGCAGGAAGCTTGATGTCTCCTGCAATGGGCATAATCCAGTAGATGCACTCTTAAGAGTAACTGAGGAGTAAAGTAAAAGCCTCATTATTTGGTACTCAGCCACCTAAAAAGCTCAACTAACCAACATCTAGTAGTGAGGCTTTTTTTTTTTTTTTTTTACTGTTGCCAAGAAGTTTTAAACAGACTGCTTATCAACCCTAGGGTCAGGAGTACAGTAGCTTTTCTCTGCTCTGCTCTGTACTATGCCCATTCCTGCCCTACCCCCACTCCTGTTTCCTGAAGGCTGCAGCTTGGGGCAAGAAGCAAGGGGGCTCTCAGATAACCAACATGTTCTATTACTTAGCATGGACTATCCTCCATGCAAGCCGGATAATGTGATTTTTTCTTGTACTTCAAATGCAAATCAATTTTAGGGGTCTATTTACTAAAAGGTGATAAAGTGCCCTGTTATTAAATAGGCCCCATTGAGATTAATGACAGCCACATTAAAATCATCCCATTAAAGTGCATTAGTAATGCACGTTAATGCACAAATGTTACTGCGGTTTAGTGAATCAGCCTCTTAGTTAGATAATGTGGAAAGAAAAGTACCATCCTTTCAGTACTCCTTTTAGACTGGCTGGCTGCTGTCTTTTAGCTGTGACAAGGGGCCATCCAACTTCCTCCAGCTGATCCTCCCATACATGCTGCAGCCTTTGCAATGCTCTCTCTCTTTAAAAGTGGCAGGAAAGGGCTCCAAAATCGGACTCTTTCCTGCTATTTCCTAAGACTTGTTTGTTTTCCAATTGCATTCCACAGGAACTGGATAGTCAGAAGAAAGAGGCTGGCGCAGGCCTAGTCCTCATGAGTTTCCCTGGGATGAAAAGAACATTTGGAAAAAGTTTTCTTTCCATGGGAAAGGATGGAAACTACATGGACAAAATAGAACTTACCTGTGCTTACTTCTGCTCTTAGCAGGGCAACATCTGTTTGGGTCCGAAGCCTTGGAGAGGACAATAAAAGCCACCGATGCAAGCAGTTGGGGATGGGATTGGCGGCAGAGCGGACCTGATAATGGAGAACATATACAGGATTTGCCTCCTGCTTGCTGCAAATAACTTTTTCCAGACCCTTCTGATTAAGTTTTGTAATGTTTCAAAATTACACAGATAATAGTTAAATATCCTCTTTTTTGATAGACCATCACGAAATGGGGGGATGAGAGAACTTCCAGGCATTGCTGAGTATGAGCAAACTCATTCTGTTGTTAGGAACATGGGTTCTGTGATGGAGACAGGAGCAATCTGTAGGTCTCCAAAAGGATCACATTGAAAAAAACAAACAAACAAAAAAAAAAGTTCACCAAAGAGTTGTGTTAAAAAAAAAAAAAAAAAAAAAGCTTTAATAAAAATCCACATGTATTCAAGCCAACCAAACTAGATCAAAACCAGAAGCTTAACAGATGCCCATATAGTCCCAAAAAAATCAGACAATATTCCAAACCCTCAATCTTCCTGACTAAAAAAAATTACCTGGAGGAAACCTCCCCCCGATTCCCACCAGGAACTCACTTCCTGCAGACCCCAGTGGGCTAGTTAGGAAAACCCTGTTCTCTAGCACTCAGAATTATTCACAGCTGCAGGCCATCATCAGGAGTCCATCTCTTCCCGATGCCTGGGTCAGAAACCTCTTGGTTGGCCTCTTCGCCACCTGCAGAAGAGAGCCCCCTCCTGCGGATCCACGGAGCCCAGGCAGAGCACAGCCCATTTGCCTGCTACCTCTAGCCCCTCATAAGACGTCTCATGTCTCTCCTCAGCGACTCACTGAGTCACCCTTTACAGATCTCCTCACTGGCACATCCTTTAGAGGATGGTCCCTCCATATTATTCCTGACGACTTGGAACCTTCTATTGCTGGAATTTCACTCACTTGAAAGCATAGTGGAGGACCTACCAGCCACACACTCAATACTCAGTTATTGCTTACCTTCTGAAGGCCGGAACTTGCAAATCAAGCCCAAACTGGGAGCTGGGGTGTGTGTGTGGGGATGGGGGAAGGTGGTAGAGTAAAATGGTATGTTACGACGCCAGTGATCCCTCTTGCTTTCTGCGCCGACTTGTGCTGTTCCACAAAGTGCACTGGAAACAGAATTAAGAAAGCAGGCTTAAACAAGAAAGAAATGAACTAGTTGGTGGCGGCAGTTCTGAACTGTAGTGGTAACCCAGCATAGCACTGTAGAACAAATTGCTGTTTCACAACACAAAGCAAAATGTTTTAAGAATCAATCCATTTCTACCATTCTTTTTGGGCATTCATTCAAAGCATTCCTGTGGTCAGAGCTCTTGTGGGCACTGTGCCTGTGCAGCAGAACTAACGTTGCCATAGTTTACTCTTTAGTAATCTTTCATGCTGTTCTTTCTTTTTTAAACTCTTTTTCTTTGTTTTATCTTTCTTCCTTCTACTTTTAAGAATAATTGTTGATTTATAATCCACTTTCTTGTCATTTCAAGAAATGACAAGAAAGGTAGGTATTTCCCTATCCGCAGAGGGCTTACAATCTAAGGGCCTTATGTACTAAATGTTTTTCCTATAGACACAGAATGGGTATAAAGATATACAAGCTTCCCATACTGTTTATTTATTTAGGTGTTTATATACCATCATTCCAAGTGAGTTCTTAAGTCCCTCTCTCTCTGTCTTCAAAGTTTCCCTGTCAGTGGAAAGACACTTCTCTCCAAGGCCCTAAGCACTGATAAGTCAGTCCTTGTATACAGCAGAAATAATCACACTGGAAGCCGATTGTGGTTTCCAACTATACTCACAATTAGATTTATTTTATTTAGATTTTTATATTCCACTTTTTTTCAGCGCTTCAAAGCGGATTACATTCACGTGTTGTAGGTATTTCCCTATCCCCAGAGGACTTACAATCTAAGGCCTAGATTTATCAAAATGCACTAAATATTGCATGTGATAGGAAAAGGGGTGTGTTTTATGGTAATAGCCCATTTATTGCAACATTAACTTTTCACACTTTGGTAATAACTACATAATTGCATTTCCCTACCTGCAAAGTGCTTAATTCACCAGAGAGAGAGAGAGAGTGAGAATGAGAATCTACAAGGCCCTTTAGTAGTTTGCTATTTATGCTACTATAGGAGGCCCATCTAGTAACTTGAGGTGAGGTTTAGGTAGTATTGTAGGGGTTAGGGGCCACTTTTACATGCAGAGTGAGACGTACGAACAGAACAGTACACTCTTGTGAAGATTTGATGTCCTTCAGAGTGAGGAAACACACAATGATGAGATTTGTACCATGTTCTCTCAGCCTTCAAGTTTTAATTGTATGGTATTGTTTATTTTAAATTGTAATCCATTTAGCATAGAGTTTTCATATAAGCAGAACATAACTATTTTAAAATAAATATAATTTTGTTTATTTGTAGACTGTAAACTGTGATTCTATTATAACTGCAATTTTATGTTAATTTAATTGTAATTTACCTTGAGACAGACTTGGAAAAGGCGGAATAAATAAATATGTCATGTTTTTTGAGAAGCTGGGAGCTTACAAAGGACCAGCAGGCTCATTCCCACTGGATTTAGTCATTGTATTCATTCACCTGAAAGCCAGGAATGTGCCTTTTACACTACACCTTAAGATCAAGGTCGAGTTCAAGCATCTAAGCCAGTTATACACACAAAATAGGCCACATCAATTGTACCAGTGCTAAAGCAAAATGGAGATATGTGAATCTATGGAAATTGTAAGTGCACTGCTAAACAACATAATTAAAGATCACACCCACCCAATGCCTGCTGTTATTCGACCACTCGCTACACTTGCTAGAAGGAAGGTCTTTGAAAAGCTATGAGCTTACGCAAACCTACCAGCAGCTGATTGCGGATGTCCAGGCAATCATTACTCATCAAAGAGCATCCCAAGATAAACGTCTCCAATTCAGAATCTCTGTTTCACCAGGCATCTTTCAATGTTTCATAAAAACATTATTGACTGGAATTCCAGGTGTTGCACATTATTTTGATGATGTCTTGGTTATGGGATCATCAAAGGACACACTCTCTGGGTGATTTAGGGAAATCCTATTCTGATTTGTTGAAGTCAAGCATTCCAGTGAAAAAAGCTAAATGTGAAGTTAGGACTAGCAGTGTCACATTTTTAGGTTATCACATTGATGCTTCAGAAATCCATCCAATGAAAGACAAGGTTAAGGCAATCCATGAAGCCTCTTACCAGACTTATAAAAATGAGTTGAGTTTTTTGGGGAATATTCAACTTCTAACCTATGTTTCTTCCACAAAAGGCAACATTTGCTGAATCGCTACACAGCCTTCGCCATAAAATGGTACCTTGGAAGTGGGCTCACTAACATGCAGAGGCTTTCTGGAACATTAAAAAACTCCAAACATCAGACACTGTGCTCATTCACTATGATGAACAGAGGCTTCTCATAGTCACCTGTGATGCCTCATCATATGTTGTTGGGGCTGTGCCGAGCCATGATATTCCAGATGGTATGGCTAGACTCCTCTCTGAACTCATCTAACTTGCACTTATTGACACTACAAGATCCTAGAAGCTATGGGGCTGGACAAAAGTGGATCCTTGCTTCCATCGTTGAGGTCAAGGTCAAGACTGTTATGTTTGGCCAGCGGCAGGACAGCCCCGTGACCGGCCATGCTCACCTCAGCTGCTGCCCAACAAAGCCAGTCTATATTAGCAGCAGAGACGCCACCGATGCTCCGAAGCTGCCTCTCTCCTGCTGGCTTCTTGGGCGCATGCACCGCACCTGCATTTAAAGGCTCCACAGTGGGAAAGTCCTGGATGGCACCCAAAGATGATGTCCATGTAAGCCATGTTTCCATTTACTGTCTTTGCAATAGATGTCTTGCATTTGTAATACTTATTGCTCAGCATTCCTTGCCTCGTCTAGGCTTCCTCATCTGTCCTTGTCCTCTCCTCGACTTGACCTCCTGGTATTGATCTCCTTCTTCAGACTTGGACCTGCCTACACTTGCCTGCCACGTGGACCTGATCTTAGCTTTGGACCTGACCTTTTCTCAGACCGTACCTCGCCTGTTGCCGCCTGCCCCCAACCCTTTATACTGTTCCTGGTATCTCCTGTTTGCTGCATGCCCTGACCTCGGCTTGTTCTTGGATTCCCACTTGTTCAACTGCCCTAGGGACCCACCTAAGTCCTGTCGGCCACCAGAACACAAAGGGCTCAACCTGCGGAAGAGTCAGCTGGTATAGGTGAAACTTCAGTTTGTCCCGCTCAGGGCGCATTTTCCAGCTGTTGGCGTAGGCCTTGAAAGTTTGCCTACGAGGCTGTATCAACTACACCATAGCACTAAGGGTTCACAGGCACCCCCACCCATCACAAAGCACCCTGATGGACAGATCCGGCGTTATCACATTGATCAACAGAGAGACCACATGTCCTCAAACACTGAAGTGCCTCATGCGGCTATGGAGGTTTCTAATGCTGAGCACTCTGTTGTTCCAGAGGCACCAATTCCTTCTTTTGCTCTGGACATGCTTACCCTGCCAGAACCTGCTCTTAGCTCATCAAGGACTGAAACTGACTTAAAGCAGCTGAGCAAAGGGACCTCAGCACAATTGTGGGTAGCCTCTGCAACTAGACCGTTGTTTCATCTGGAGGCGGGGGGGGGGAGGTTATGTATGCGGCAGAAGACATTCTAGTTCTATGGAATGTTCAGGTTCTGTGTGAATCATTTTCTTTGTTCTTATTCCTGGCTTTTATCTTTCCTATCTGCTCATCGCCCACCTATGTGGATGCCGGTGTATATAATAAAAATTGGTTAATGCCAGCTGGCTCCACATAGTTTTCCACAGTGGGAAAGATCTGAAGCATTCAACTGGGTAAAGAGTGATTTATCTGGATAAATGGACCTGTCTGAAAATGTCCTTTCCTCTATCTAGCTAAAAGTACTGTGGACTTCCACAGCACACAGACTTTTCTACTCGGGTAGTTTCTTTTTGAAAATTAACTACAAAGTCTGTGCTGTAAAAGTGCTATACTGAAAATTGTTCCCCCCACTCCAAGTCAGCTTTAATGCAAATTCCCTTTTTACATTCTGAGTAAAAAGTACGGAAGGGCAGCACAATTTAAATTATATAATGTGGAACTGCTTATTTTCTTTGTCAAAATATATTTTTTTCTATTTTCACTGATGACCTTTTCTCAGAAAAAAAAAAATGCTTAGCAAATAGTCAAAGCTGGCTTTAATTATAATGGTGCTGGAAACTGGAGGGAAGAGATTATTTACGGCTCCATTGCTCCAGCACTTAGTCCAGCAAACATTTTTTCCCATAAAGATGTTTTAATTAATTCAGCAGCATAATGTCTGTGTACACATGATTTTGCACGCATGAAGCTTTTTCTCCAAATAAACTGCCACATGGAGGCAGGTAGGTTCATTAAAGAGTACATATGCAAAGGCATTGGTAGGGTCTGCATAGGTAAAATCAGGGATTATGTGAGGTTTAGGCTCAATCCACCTACATGGATTTTCAGCGACTTAAAATACATGTGTAATACAGGCATACTTTCACGGGGCTAATGTAATAAAACCCATGGTAAAATTGGCATTAGATTTTAAGGCAGGTTTTATTTAAGCACAGGTTAAAAAATGGTCCATTTGCAGGCCAATCTGTGCAAAAACAAACCATTTACTTGACCTCCCTGAATGGAGCTCCCTCTCTTCTGTTTGACATGATGGGGCCTGTCCCGGCCGAGTGGGTCCTCAGCATACTAAACCCCTTCCCTCTCACCTATACAGAAGTTGCACCAGGCAGGGCAGGGTCTGGGTACAGGTGATAGTAGAGGGACCAATCAACAGACAGTGAAGGAGTGAATAAATTAATATTAAGTATTGAGCATTTAATATTAATTGATTCACACTTTCACTGTCTGCCGATTGGTCCCTCCACTGTCACATGTCAGTGAAGGGGACTAATCCCCTTCCAGAAGGCAGTCCTTTCAATTTTCTGAAAGAGGATTGGTCCTTTCACTGACATGTGACAGTGGAGGGACCAATTGAGAGCCAGTGAGAGGACAGCTCTGCGAGAGGAAGTAAGGTTTTCTCTGACGGGTTCCCGGGTGGGGGGATTTGCAGGGCTTAGAGTTCCGTTTAACCAATTTAATTCTTTAAGAGGAGAGGGAGGGGCTGGGAGGAGGAAGAGGAGGACCAACCCATCCCAGACCTGAAGCGACCCGACCTGGCTGGACTGGGAATCTGCCCTGCCTGGTCTAACTTCTTTATAGGTGAGAGGGAGGGGGTTTGGCATGCTGTGGAAGGAGGGAGGACTTGCCAGCCCAGCCCAAGTGGTTCCTCTGTACAGCGGGAAGTTCGACTCCTGCCGCTAACCAGACATTAAATGTTCCGCGGCAAAAGGAGTCATGCTAGGCAGTCTCCTCACTCTCACACTTCCTTCTATTGCAGGGTATTAGCTATTATTCTGCAATTAGCAAGAGATGGGGTAACCTTGCTACAAGTTTCATAGTGCGCTTTTTTCTGGCACTAAAATTCCTATTACGTACTGGGGTTAGGTTAGCACCAAAAAACCCCATACTAAAACAGGAGTTAAAACCTGCAGTAGGATCGACACGGCTTATTACATTGGCCCCTTAGTGTGCATACTTTTAGCCACAGTAAAATGAGCAATCCTTGGGGGGCGGGGGAAGGTGTAACTTGGTCAAGGCAGAAAACTGCATGTACATAAAAGTTTCAGAAATGTGCCCGTGCACAGAATGCATGAACTTTACACCCTAATCTGAGATGGACTTAAAGTACCTACGTAGCACAAATGCTATTTACAAAGCCAATGCATTACAAATTAGTAAATATTCTTCTTTGTTTCATTTGAAGTTGAAAAAACACAAAAGTGTCAGACCCACCTTGCACTCAATCTGATTCCGGTGACAATCCATCTCCCGCACAGAGCCAGGAAGTTTGATGGGATCCAGTCTGTCTATGTTCCCTACTCACTGAAATACCATCGACCCTTCTTTTCTCTGCCTTTCCTTACTTCCCGGCAGCTAAGAATACTCTCTCTCTGCTTTCTTCAAGCTTTCCTGATTTCCAGTGCCAATTTTGCCCCCACCACCTCCATTGGGAAGCTCTTCTAGGCATCCATCGCCCTTCACCACTGGGTCATCACTGTATCGTGTAACTGCATATGATTTGAATTCTAATTTTATTCATTGAAAAGCGAATTTATTTAGTGTTTGGTGGAAGGGGCCATTGCTTTTAGAAATGTCCCTGAATTTTTGCCATTCGTTTCGCCATTTGAAAGTTTAGGTGGGTTGGAAAATAAGCCAAGTCCTAGTGCAGCTGTTCAAGGTCGCTTCTCAGTATTAATCTCATCGTGCTGAAACTTGATTATGCTGGTGCTGCCCTCGTAGCCTCTTGGTGGCCAAGCTGCGTGACATGCCCGTTTCCTCTCTAATATAAATCCTATCTTAAATTACTTTTATCCAAACTTCCAGTCCCTCTGCACGCATCGTTTGTGCCCCATTCTACCTGATGCTCCTGCACTCTAGTTCTCTTCCTGGGTTCCGGGCCTAGAAACCACAGAATCTCTGTTGGGGTTCAAGTGCCAACATAACATTCCCAGTTTTTTAAGCAGGGTTGCAGCATTTCAGGGTTTTGACATCTTCGACTTCAGTTGCTCAGTTTACCATTAAAATTGGGCAAAGCATGTTCTATTTCTTCCCCTCCCTGCCATCCTAACAAAAAAAAAAAATTGCCCTTTCGTTAAATGGGAAGATATAACCCATTTAGCAAATAACTGTTCATCCGTAGGGTCATAGCAGTCCTAATGGAGCAGAAAGAATACCCAGTCACTGCCCTGTCAGATATCAATTTCACAAAAGCATCAGCCGGCCCTGAGGCCTGCATCATTCTGCTGAACGGCACACACAAAAAAAATGGTGTGGGCCTCAGGGCCTGCTGATGTCATTTTGCAACCGGGACCTGGTAGGCAGAAGTGACTGGGGATTGTTCCTGTCCTATTTTGACTGGGGTAAGCTATTGCCTGTGAGGAGGGGGGAGGGTGTTAAATAAAAAAATTATGGTGATCCTAGGATTTCTTTTGTTTTTTTCACGTTGACCTTCAGAAATGAAAGTCAACAAAAAAAAAAAGAATTTCAGTGGTGGCGTTTTTTTTTTGTTAGGTTTCCTTTTCAAACGAAACGAGATGCATGTTTTTCATTTTATTTTTCATTTAGTTTGAAAATGAATGCAGACCTCTAATGCCAACTTCTTTGCCCAACCTGCCTGATGCTTTGCCTCAGAGACTCTCTTCCATGTGCCCATTGGGCAGCCAGAAAGCTGAGTTCAGTCAGCCTTGGGAAAACCTGCTCCTCCTTTTATCAGGTAGAGATAACAGGCAAGAATTTGGAAGCCCAAGTCTTTGGTGCTGCCTACTGCTAGCTAATTTTTTACAAATTGCTAATGACCCCCAGGTGTTAAACTGGCATGTTTAGTGGGCGGTTATTGTGTAGGAACTGACTGGCTGAGAATGATATTTAGGTAGTAAAATGTCAGAACTTGTAGTATGCAGCATTCCATGTGTTGCGAGCACAGCCTTCAGGGACCGATGGTGTGGGCTCGGCGCGGATCTCTTGGCTCTTGGGAGAGCGGAACCCATGGGCCACAAGGCGGCTCAGGTCAAGACATGAGTCACACCCATGGTGAGGTGTGTGTGCGGGAATGGGCCTCACAGGAGCAGAGCTGGATGGAGCTAGGAACACAGGACTTATAATGTAGGTCTCTGACTAGGACTAGGAATTTGGAACGTAGGAACTAGGAAATCACGAGGAGGACGACATGGAGCTAGGGACTCACGAAGAGTGCGTCGTGGAGCTGAAGACTTGGAACTTGGAACATAGAGCTGAAGACTTGGAACGTGGAACACAGAGACATAGACTTGGGACTTGGAACGTAGAGAGGAAGGTGAGTCCATCAGGCGCCCTACATAGCACATAGGCTGGTCGCAGACCACACTGGAGACTCAGGCGAGGAACAAGACACAGGCGGGAATGAGCAAGACCCTCAGGCGCCCTACACAGCACATGGGGCTGGTCGTGGACCACACTGTCCCCTTCGCACCCTACACAGCCGATGGCTGGTCGCAGACCACGAGGAGATCGGGGCGAGCTCAGGAAGTCTCATAGCACAGGGTAGTGGAAACCCTTAGGTTCTAGGAACAGGAACAGGTAAAAGCTTGAAGCTAGCAGGCTCAAAGTAAAAGCAGGGGAATCTCCAGAGGCACAGGTCCCACCGGACCTGGAGCATTAGGACCGGGACAACATCAAAGGGAGACAGGACCCTCACAGGCAACTTGGAACTTGGAACTAGGAACATCTTGGGTCATCTTGAAACAGACTGCAGGACTGTAATGGACTGCAGGACTTGGAACATGGAACTTCCTGGAACAGACTGTGGGACTTGGAACATGGAACTTCTTGGAACGGACATCAGGAACGGTCATCAGGATCCGGACTTCAGGAACTAACATCAGGATCCAGACTACAGGCAAGAACATCAGGACCCGGATTACAGGAACAAGCATCAGGATCCGGACTCAAGAATCAGACATCAGGAACAAATATCAGATGAAGAGACGTCTTCAGGAGCATCTGAGCTGATGTGAAAACAAAGCTGGAATGAAGCAGGACCCTCTTATAGGGCTGAAGAGGCAACTCCCTGGGAGGAGCTGCTAAGAGGACCACACCTCTCTATCCCTACAAGAAGGGAAGAGAGCCACAAGCCTGCCCCCTAGGAGGAGCAGAAACAGGAAGGTCAGGACCCTGGACAGCGGCGTCCCTGGAGCTGTGCAGGGAGGAGGCAGAGCAGGGGAAGCGGGCCTCCGGGCAGGCCCCGATGACGTCGGCAGCCTCCGGAGCGTGAAGGAGAAGGAGAAGCGGCTCCAGCTGCGAAGGACAGCCCGAGGATATGGCCTCCAGGCCACGGCATCAAATGGCGGAGTCGACGGCCTCCCAGGCCGCAAAGGAAGGCCCGGCATGGCTCCTGCCGTGCCGGCAAGATGGCGGCCAGGCCACAAGGTCCCGGCGTCGGTGGCTCCTGCCTCGGGCACGAAAGCAGGCAAGGCCCTGGCTTGAAGTGCAGCCTCCGGGCCGCGAGGAGCAGCGTCGGCTGCAAGCCAAGCCACGAAGGTAAGGCCCTGTCCACGTGAAGCGCGGGCAGGGATGTAACACCATGTGAACTGCAGCAGCCAATGCTGCTCTCTTTCTCTCAGACAATGCCTCCAACCTCAGTGTAACTCTCTGCAGAGGAGCTCCCCAGCAGCCTTCGCCTTGCTCCTGTTAGCTCCCCTTTGCCAGGAGTCCTCTACCTTCCATGGCCTAGCAGCATATTACTTCTCTGACATATCAACAGCGCTGCAGAGGTGAGAGCAGGGCCTCGCTTTCTCTTCCTAAATTCTGCTTGATTTGAGTCGGCTTGTAAAAGATATGAGGCTGCGCTGCATTAAGTTGTGGCATTGGTTTCTATAATTTTATGTTTCAAAATCCATCCATGCCTTACCCTCACCCCCTCCTGAAAGCTTTAGGTTGTTGTTTTTTTTATGTCGCTGCATCTGCACACCTTCTGCTCTGCCTCATCTTTCCCCCTTTTTTTTTTGGTCCACTGCCCTTTCTCTCCTCTCTCTCTCTCCCTCTGGATTTCCTTGCATTCTCGGAACAATGGGGCTCCAGCCACCCCCATCACTTCTGTCCTTTTAAGATCAACTTTTTCCATAAAGCAATTTGCTTCACCATCCCATTAGACCCTATCTTCCTCGGGGTCCTCTGTTTCTCTTTTTGCTCTATACACTTTTCCCCTTCTGCTACCCTTCTGTACCACACCCTTTATTCCCCATCCCCACCTCTATCATGTCTACTTCTGTTACGTTGTGACCCTCTTCCTCCCTGGCAGGGATTCTCGTAGCCATATGTTCCCCTTGACTGTGTTTTCACCGTTCTGTAACATCTATTGCATGCAGAGCCGGATTCACCTGGGAGGCAACCCTAGGCGCAGGGATAGGGAAAGGAGGTTTGGGGGAGGAGGGAGGAGGGAGGGGATCTTCTCTAGGATGGAGGGAAGATGGGGAAGCTGATGGGTGGGGGCTGAGGAATGTGGCGGTCCCCATCTGAAGATTACAGGGACAAATTCCTCCTCCGCCCCTGCAGCATTTTCCAGAGCAGCGGCATCCCGTCACGCTCGCCCCTCTAGAAGGTGCAGGGGGGAGGGCTGGTCAGGTCATATAATGCCAACGGCTGCCCCTGTGTCGGTGGCTCCTTCACTGCAACCTGAAGGGTAGGATTCTGTAATAGGAAGTGCAGGTCTCATAAGAGAGCCAGTGATGTTGCTTTGATGCTCTGTTTTACAATAATTCAACTAATAACAAAGTTCATTTTTTTATATAAGATGGCTGCAGTTTGAACAAAGCAACAGATTCTTTCTTTCTTTTTTTTTTCTCACAATCTTTTCCAGACCTCTGCTCTCCTTTCAGGAAGGACAGAGAAAGGAGAAGCAATTAATATAATTTAATCATTTGTGCTGATTGAAGAAACTGAACAAGATGTGTTAATTTGTTTTACCAAAAATACTCTGGTTTGGGTTTGTTTTGTTTTCTTTCTTGAGGTAAAATCACGACAACAACATCCATGCACCCATATCCTTCTGGTTTGAGTTGTTTTTGGTCGAAGAACTTTCCAGTACGTGATGCGCCTTCTTTGGCTTTACAGCAGAATTAGCTAATTTCTGTCCTCAAAGACCACAAACCAGTCTATTTTTCAGTTTATTGAGGATGAGTATCATGAGATATATTTGCATATACTGGGTCTGATTTAAATAAGCTGATTAATGTGCATATTTTAAGAACTTTAACAAGTAGACTAATTTTGCCACAACTTGAGGGCGTCAATTGACCATTCCCTACGAAACAGTCTCCAAGTCTATCCCTCTCTCTCTCTTGTCAGTACAGTCACTGAAAATTGTATATTTGAATTCCTTAAGGTCGTTCAAGTCCAGTCTGACTTACATTATCCTGCTATTAAACTCTTTATCTTCTCACTTTTGACAGTTTCAGTATGTCTGGTGGTCCTACTTCTTCCATCCCCCTCCACCATAGTTAAAAGGCAGCTTATTCTTTTATCATCTACAGTGTTCTCTTTTATAATTCCTCCTACACTGGCTGTCAGTTCCTGCTCACAGTGGGGTGAATTTTCAAAATGTTACGAGCATAAAAATTTGCATATACAGGAATAAGTAGCATCTATGTGTGTATTCCATATTTTATAAAAGTTGAAAATGTGTGTATTTTCACTTTTGCGCACCCATATACGCGCATAATAAAGTGGCAATCTAGGGGTGTTCCTGAGCAGGGTCAACACTTACAGGTGAAAGTTGCTATGTTAGAAGGCACATATATTCATGCCACTTTACTCACATATTTTAACACATGCTAATTATTTAATATAAGTGATATTAAACATGTTTATTGTGTGGTACTGACTAGGTGAGAGGTCTGGGTGAACTGGGGGAGTTCAGACTGAAGAACAAGGAAGGTCTTAATGACCTGGAGAAAGACTGGGTGAACTGGTGGACTAATTGGTATACTGATTAATTTCATATGTTTTAAAATTGGCTGACTTACACACATAAATCAGGACTTACATGCACTTTACTTTTCTTCATAAAATATATGCACATATATTTTTAAAATAGGTAAGAAAAGTACATGCATTCGATGCATTGCATATATTTGTGCATATGTCTACATACTCATGTATGTTACAGGATAGAGATATGTATGTTTTATAAAACATATATTTATATATATATATATATATATATATCATATGTGATTTATAAAATATTTGTGTAGATCTGCTCACAGCCATATATGGACATATATGCAGCCACACACATTTGTTTGGAAGTTATCATCATGGTGTTCAAAGTCTTGATCTTTACCTTTTTTGCCAGTGACTCACACCCGCCTGAACATCTTTACTTTCTTGATTCTCTAGTCTTCTGGATCTCTTGTCATTTTATCTTGGTTTCCGAAATAATTAAAGAGTTAGCTAAAATCTCTATGGGCTGTGGTGTTGCTGAAGTTTTAGAGAAAATCCTGTAATAGGCAGTGAAATGCCCAACAAATGCTGACTTGGGTCTCTTAAAACAATAATTGGGAGGATGACATTAGTCTGGGCTGAAAAACATAATCTAAAAATTACTTGCATTGTACCTTTTGGAGGAGTTCTGCTGTCAAATTAAAAGATACATTTATTGTACATAACTATATGCCATTCTGTTTCTGTTCAGCTCTCTAACTTAAATAGGGAAATTGCCAGACTTAAGGATAAGCTACAGTTCAGTAAAAGAACAAATTAAGGACTGCTCTATCCAGCACCACTAGCACAGAAGCCTCCAAAAAAAGTAGAATTTATCTTCCTGTTGGCTCAGACAGAACTCGAACTATGGCTTTCACATAAATCTTCTTTTTTTTACAAAATGTAACCATGTATTTGTGGTGCAGAAGCAACTTCTAAGGGCAACCAGAGCAGGAATTTAAGTTGGTGAGAGGGTCCTCTGTAGTAAGGACTTTGAAGATGGAAAAGGCACTCAAAGGAAAAATAAAAGTAGATTCTGATAGGGGACTCCATCGTGAGAGGTATAGAATTGTGAAGTAACCAGGGGGAGATGGAAGGACTGCGCCTTTCATGTGCTTCTGTGTACAGGGATGGACAGAGCATCCAGGCAACCTCATATCATTATGCAGCTAGATATCAATGAGCTGGCAAATGGTATGTTTCTGAAGATCCATGTAACCATAACCAGTCATTGGGAGGAAGCACTTCAACGATCTTAGGAGTTCTTTAGATTTGTGATCAATCAGTTGGTGTAGTGGACCACAGATGAAAGGTACTCAAAGTAAATGATAACCACTTCTCACTGTGGCAGCTCAGTTTTCTGTAGTTAGAACCTGAAATAATGTTAGACAATTCCAAAGCTCTCATTCCAATACTGGAAGTTACTGTATTTACAAGTTCTTCCATAGACACACATAAGTGTACACCCTTCCCACAACTCTGTGCACTGCTGAGCATTTAGCCTATGATTTCACAGTTTAAACTGTGAGATTATAGTGGGTTCTGCTAGTATGGGGTATTTGCCCTGTGGTCTGTATCACACAAACAGACCAAGAAAATAACAACACTCACTATGTCCTATGTGAAATAATCAACAAATTCTAGTGTGGATTAACTGACATTACCTACATAGTCAGTATGTATAGGAAGTATGCAACCAAATGGTTCAAGCTGTTTCAAAACAATCAAATGACAGTTTTCAATTTATTTAAGAAAAGCGCCAATCAGGGACAATAGTTCAAACCATGTGTAGTTTCCCAACACAGGACTGTGTTTCACTAGGGCTGCATCAGGAGGGACAGTACAGGAAACAATCTTGTCAGTTTAACAGATAACCAGCAGTTTTATATTGTTGCAAATTGTAGTGATCATAGCTCAGCTCAAATATAGAGAGCAATTTTAAAGCTTGAAGCTGCTAAATTTACAATATTGTGATTTGTGAAATGACAAACTATAATTTTTCTATATAATATATGTTCAAAGCAGGTGCTTATGAGAAAACCTGAGACAAATAATAAAATAAAATATATATACAATATATCAGGACAAATAAGCAATAGTAAATATCTTAATTCCCCAACTAATAGGGAATATTTATATTTAAAAAAAAGCTTAGTGGAAGCTTTTCGCCTACCTGGAAAAGACATTGTCTCTGGGCCCTCCCAGATGGTGAATCAGTCAAGCAGGTTTTCAGTTAGAAACATGACAATGCTGGAGATCCCTATCATTGCAAGATTGGTGTGCTGTCTTTTAGAATCAGTTCTCAGCAGGGAATCTGTCTCTCATAGGGTGTGCTGGAGTTATATATGCATAATTTTTTTTTTACTACAAATGTTCAGAAGAGATCTCTGTTTAACTTTCTTGAAATATTGCCAAGCTACTGATAAGAACAACTTACTGCATATGTTCTCTAAGATGTTGCACTTCTTTGTCTTTGTCCACTGCTGCTAATTACCATGCTGTGACCACTAGCTTTGAACCTAACACATTCTGTCTCGTGTAGTTTCCAGATGTTTTCAGCTCTCAGCACTAGTAAAGTTTATGCTGTAACTCTTAATCTGCTAGCTGGCTTTAAATGGATAGTGCTCTTATATCTTTAATTAAGTCAGATCTCCATTTTGTGCTCATGAGCTTGAATCTTGCAGACTTCAGTTAGAGAAAGGGAGGGCTGTATAAACATAAGATGTGCCAGGCTGCTTCTACCAAAAGGGAGTGAGAGAGCTACCTAACATCCCACAAACTTGTAATTTCTTTATTGTGTGTCCGTGTTATCTTTTCTTAGCAAAAATATTAAGTACTCCCTAACAAGTTATAATACTGGGGGAGAAAAAGTAAGGGCCGTGAAGCATGAAGCAAGAACCGTTTTCTCAGTATGTTTTCCAGTGAACACAAAACATGACAGTATTTTTCTCTCATACAAGTAAAACATTTCACACTAATACATTCGGTTCCCTAAAATGTGAGAGAAAAATACTAAAAAGAAAAATGAGAATTATCATAACAACAATGCATTTTTCACCAAAAGTCCAAACTTTAATACTATAAGTTTTTGTATACTATTCTCTCTGTAACTATTATTAATCTCTCTCTTTCTCTGTGGTTTTCTCCAGCTATCTTCTAAGTAGTTCTACATCCTATAACTTAGTCTGCAACATTCAAAATATCTTCATTAAAGAGGGAAAGCTATTGCCATTAGCCCACTGCTCGCTCTTTGCAATTGGTCAGATGAAAAGAATGCCTAAGCCCCATCTAAGCTCAAGTGACCCTGGAGTTTAATTGACCCAGAAGTCTGGCCAATTTAAAATAGCAAAGCGTACTTCCAGACTGTTGAAAGCATCTGCGGTGATTAGTCTCAGTATCTTTGTCATTCATTGCAATATCCATTCTGGTAGTTGTATACATGGTTAGCCTCTCTGATTTCAGGGGACACCTGGCTCATCAGAGTGTATAGGCAACCTTTCATTAATCAATCCATGTCAGGCTCATTTCACTCAGCATAGCCTGCGTAACAAAAAGCTCCACATGTGCAGTTATTAGAATGTCTCTCCAGCCTATGATGAATCATGGTCTTGGGCCCTTGCTCAGCAGTATCTCCCACTGGCAGTGCACAGCCTACCAATCATTACTTTTTAAGTATTTGGAACAGTTAAACTCAGCTGTATCACTTGCAAGAAATGAAAAACAAAAACAAATCACTGTTTCAAAAATCTTTTCTAGTTCTTTCTAAAAAGAAAAATTACTATCCATATGTTAGAAGGACATGCAGATAGCATATTCTGCTGAACCATGAACACAGAGAGGAGCAATAAAACTGCATCAATTCAGAATGTCTATCTGCAAGTAAGTATATAACTAGTTATTAGCTAAGTACATCATAAAAATATTTCATCATGATAATCGCAGTTGTTACACTTCAAATAGTGATATATTGCTTCATAAAACAAATAAAAATAGTAATTAAGTAAGACCAACCCATGGAACAAGAAAACATAAAGACAGAGCTTATGCATAAATTGTGAACACTTCACTCCATAAAATGAAAGGTTCAAGAGGTCATTCTGTTGCAAAGATTGTGATGTTTTTCTCCACCTAGTTATAGGGTCGCTGACAAATTATATGTATAGTTCTCTCAGCACACCACTCTTGAATCTATCATTAAAGAATAGCTTCTGCACTCCCATCATTAAGTCAGATGTTTGAGATTATGGATTAATACCTGATATAAGATGAACACAAATTAAAATTAAGTAATAAAGAAACTCTATGATAAATGTCAATAATGTCTTGTATCTAGTAATCCCTATGTACACTATTAATATCTGCATAATGTTCAATTCCTTGTTTATATCTCCCAGTTTACTATAATATAACATACAATATTCAAAGACAAAAGCAACCTATGTGCTCATTCATTCATTTAGACACTACATGGAAGACCACAACACAACATCTATTTCACTGAACTGATTGCACAAGTTCATTCACTGCACTTTTCTCATCAAACTCTGCTGTCTTCTGAAATGACACACATTTTAAAAAACAGCGCGCGCGCTTACTTTTGTTCGCACACCAGGTGTGAACAACAGTACGCCGGATTTTTATAAGATACGCGCGTATCCGCGCATATCTTATAAAATCCGGGGTCAGCGCGCGCAAGGGGGTGCACATTTGTGCAACTTGCGCGCGCTGAGCCCTGCGTGCTGCTGCCTGTTCCCTCCGAGGCCGCTCCGAAATCGGAGCGGCCTCGGAGGGAACTTTCCTTCCACCCCCCCCAACACCTTCCCCTCCCTTCCCCTACCTAACCCACCCACCCCCCCCCCCCCCCCGGCCCTATCTAAACCCCCCTACTTTTATCGCACAAGTTACACCTGCTCGAAGCAGGCGTAACTCGCGTGCGCTGATGGCCCGCTGCCGCACCATCACTCAACCCAGGGGCTGGTCCGGAGGCCTCGGTCACGCCCCCCGGAATGCCCCCGGGCTGGCACCATGCCCCCCGGAATGCCCTGAATGTCACGCTGCTCACCAACACGCCCCCCCTAGCAAAGCCCCAGGACTTACGTGCATCCCGGGGCTTGCGCACGCTGCCGAGCCTATGCAAAATAGGCTCGGCGTGCGCAGTGGTTTATTTTTAAGGGTTACGCGCTTAACTTAAGCGCGTAACCCTTTTAAAATCCAGCCCATAATGCATAAGAACAAACCATAAGGAGTAAACAGTTATCAAATATTTGAGCTAAAAACGGAGGCCTTCAAGAAGAAAGAAAAGGAAGAGAGAAGAAAAAAGTATTTGGATCCAAAATTAAGGAAAAATAAACATTTTTTCAGATCTGTTAAAAAAAAAAAAAAAAAAAAAAAGCAAAAGGAATAATTGAGAAAAATAAACTTTCACATATTGCACTCATTCGGTAAAGCAGGCTTCATCTTTACAATCTGTAAAAATTAAAAATCTCACAAAGAAAGGTTAATTCAATCTTTATTTATTTATTATTTTTATATACTGACATTCAATTGAGATATCACACTGGAGGGTAAAGTGATTGTGACAGCAAGACTTGAACCCTGGTCTCCTGGTTCATAGTCCACTGCTCTAACCACTAGGTTATTCTTCCTCCTCCCTTTATGGAAGTATTATACAGACCTCCAGGACAGGGAAAAAAATCAAATCACATCATATGACAAGAACAACTATAAACAATTGAGCTAACTAGGTACATCTTCATTTCTAAACAAAGTAAGAAACATCCATTTTAATTAATTTACTGAACTACGGTAATAGGCTTATAACAAGACAGATTATATCTCTCTTGTTTCTTTAACCTCTCCAGAGAAGCATTAACCTGAGCTTGTGACCAGAGAAGTTTAATTTTGTATTTGTTAGCCATAATATAGACTAATTTCTTGCTGACATTGTTCTGTTATCTGCTATATTTCTTCTATTGCTGCATGATTTGGAATTTCTATCTAGCTAGTGTTTTTAGAAATTTGACTAGTATGCATAGAAATAACTGCTTTTTAAGTTAAAAAAAAAAAAAAAAAGCTGGTTGCCTTTGGATCTGATGACTCACAAGGCACTGCAGGAGGTCATTAAGAAGTAATATATATAGAATTAAAAATAATTGTTCAGGTACCTCTCCAAAGTTGCACAGACCTGAGCTTGTGACCAGAGAAGTTTAATTTTTAATTTGTTAGCGATAATTTCTTGCTGACATTGTTCTACTATCTGCTATATTTTCTCTGTTGCTGCATGATTTGAAATCTCTATCTAGCTAGTGTTTTTAGAAATTGGGCTGTGTTTATAATTAATAGAGAAATGGTTGGTATCTGCAGGAGCTATTTGTGGACTTGATATAGTTGTAAACATTGAATCATTTAATGGAAACTAGGACTGAGATGTGACCATCCTTAGCAGTAATCTCTTCAGTAGAAATAGTGTAGAGAAAAGAGAGGAAAGGATCTGATATACTAAGCATATACTTCATAGAGACACAAAATGGGAAAAATCCTTTTGTACATCAGGATCTATGTTAGGAGAATAATAAAAAATAATAATAAAGTGAGAGCAAGTAGAAGCTGAATTGCTGTGGGTTTCCCTGTAAAATACCTAAGAGAAGTTGCGTGCATATGGAAGTATTATACAGACCTCCAGGACAGGGAAAAGGGGTGGATTTAGACATGTAACTCCTGTGATGGTTGAATCCAGATAGCAGTTCCAGTAGCCATATCTCAAATTTCTATTAAAGGTGGAACACTGTGGTTATACTATTAAATGCATTTACCAGGGTTTTCTGCATGGGAGGAAAGAGTAGGGGTGTGCATTCGGATTGACCGCATTAGTAAAACGCAACTCATATTTTTTTTTTACTTAAAAAATTGATTCGACATAAACGATCGGATTTCCCACATATCGAACATAGATATGTTCGATATGTGGGAAATCGCGATTGTTGAGCCAAAATAAAAATATAAACCCCCTCACCCTCCTTAATCCCCCCCCCCCCCCCCGACTTACCACAACTCCCTGGTGATGGAGCGAGGAGTGAGGACGTCATTTCTGCAATCCTTGGCGAGAAGCATGTGACGTCGGCGGCACGTCGAGTGACGCCGGCGTCACGTGATTCCCGGCTCATTCGCGCCGGACGGCTCGTTCGGCCCAAAAAGAACTTTTGGCCAGCTTGGGGGGGGTCAGGAGGCCCCCCCAAGCTGGCCAAAAGTTCTTTTTGGGCCGAACGAGCCGTCCGGCGCAAACGAGCCGGGAATCACGTGGCGCCGCGTCACTCAGACGTCGGCGTCACGTGATTCCCGGCTCGTTCGCGCCGGACGGCTCGTTCGGCCCAAAAAGAACTTTTGGCCAGCTTGAGGGGGTCAGGAGGCCCCCCCAAGCTGGCCAAAAGTTCTTTTTGGGCCGAACGAGCCGTCCGGCGCGAACTCGCCGGGAATCACGTGACGCCGCGTCACTCGACGTGCCACCGACGTCACATGCTTCTCGCCAAGGATTGCAGAAATGACGTCCTCACTCCTCGCTCGATCACCAGGGAATTGTGGTAAGTCTGGGGGGGGGATTAAGGAGGGTGAGGGGGTTTAAATTTTTTTTTTGCACATATGTACATATACCCAACTCATTGGATTTTTTTTATGTCCATATTGGCCGCAAGTGGGACTCCCTTTCGGACATAAAAAATATGAACATAAAATTTTGCTCTGCACATCCCTAGGAAAGAGTACTTTCAAGGCCCTTCACATTGCTTAAGTTTAAATCCCAATTTTATATATTGCATACAGCAGCGATGATCACAGCCCTGATCAATAAAATCACAACTCAATGAAACACATGAGAGTTGTGGTGATTTACAACATTCCTCTTTACTAAAAAGGTACAATTGATGATTTAAAGTCTTTATAGCCGATGTATTCTCTTTTAAGATGTTACAAGTACTTTTTAGTAAGTTTGTGATTTCTTTCAGCCTATTCATATCAAATCGTTTTCCGTACGGAAAATGGCGCCGACAGGAGATCGACTGCAGGAGGTCGTTCAGCGGGGGTTCCGGACCGCCGCTGAACGACCTCCTGCAGTCGATCTCCTGTCGGCGCCATTTTCCGTACGGAAAACGATTTGCGGCAGGAAATCGCTCCCGGACCCCCACTGGACCCCCATGAACTTTTGGCCAGCTTCGGGGGACCTCCTGACCCCCACAAGACTTGCCAAAAGTCCAGCGGGGGTCCGGAATGACCTCCTGCAGTCGAATCGTGTTGTTCTATGGCCGCCGCCATTTTGCGCCGCCATTTTGGAAAATGGCGCTGGCTGAAGACAACACGATTCAATTGCAGGAGGCTGTTCCGGACCGCCGCCGTTCCGGACCGTCGCTGGATCCCCAGGTAATTTAAAGCACAGATGCAGCTTTGATTTCCTTAAGAGAAGCGGGACACGGGAGTTGGATAAACCTGTCTTACACAAACAGTGCAGTTAGCCACCTTTGGGCAAACTCAGCTGGAGCTAAGCTAATGAAATATATTAGGGAAAAAATTAAGTAGAGCAAGAAATAAGACCGCCGCCATTCCAGACTGCCGCTGGATCCCCAGGTAATTTAAAGCATTTGGGGGGGGGGGTTCGGGAGGGTGGGGGATTTAATTTAAAGGGTCGGGGGTGGGTTTTAGGGGGTTTTAGTGTGCCGGCTCACGATTTTAACGATTTTCACGATACTTTACACACCCAAACGGCAACAATACGATTCCCTCCCCCTCCCAGCCGAAATCGATCGTTAAGACGATCGAGGACACGATTCACATCTCTAATGTAGGCCAAATGTTGTAACATGATGACGCTCAGCACTATGACCCGGATTTTAAAAGGCCTATGCGCACCGGGCCTATTTTAAAAAGGCACACACACATGCGAAAAGCCCCGGGATGCGAGTATGTCCCGGGGCTTCGAAAAAGGGGTGGGGAAGTCCGGGGGCGGGGCAGTACTGGGCCAGAGGCTCTCGGCACAGCGGCCATTGGGGCATAGACTGCCGGCAGCCTGCCGGTGCGCACAACTTGCGGCTGCCAGAGTCAGGCGCAAAAGGTTAGATAAAGGTTGGGGGAGTTAGGATAGGACTAGGGGACGGGAAGGTTAAGGGAAGGGGTAGGAAGGTTAGATTAGGGGGTTGGGAGGGAACGGGGAAGGCCGCAAGCGACAGCACATGCAAGTTGCACAATTGTGCACCCCCTTGCACGCACCGACCCCCGATTTTATAACATGCGCGCACGTTATAAAATTGGGTGTCCATGTGTGCGCACCGGGTAGCGCGCACCTTTTAAAATCTACCCCTATAGTAGTAGTAGAAGTAGTAGCAATACCATTCTTCACTGAAGGAAAAAACTGAATAGAAGAGAAGACTATAAGATATACACAGGACAAGATAGAATAAATTCCAGGGTCAGACTTTTGACAATATTGGAGTGTTTTTGCCAGAACCAGTACTTGCTATGTTGTATTAACACGAGCAAGGTCAGAAAATAAGAGCAAGGACATCTGCTGTAAGTCAATAAAGTGTTCACTTGCAATGTGGTCTATAATTAAGGACCTTTGTTTTCAGTTTTTATTTTATTTTTCTAGCGAATGTATCAGTGTTTTTTTTTATAATAAAAATGGGAGAAAATCAGTGGAAAAATGTCTAGTTTTATTTCCCCTGATTATCTCAAATTTTTGTTCATTATATTAAACACTGATAAATTCCTGAGAAAAATAAAATAAAATCTAAAAAAAAATCCCTAACTATAATGAAATTTTTATCTCATGTGTGAAGTGTATTTCTTTCTGATATTTGTTTTAATGATTGATATGTTATTTGTGTAAATTCTTAGCACCAATGTAGATAAACAGACTATGCAAACACAAATACCAGCATTCAAAAAGGCACGGGATACACACAAAGGATACCTATGATGGTAATAAAGCTCTGGGGTAACATGCATGAAGTGGTAGTTACAACTCTAAACAGAAGGCATGGAGGGTAACCTGCACAGAGCGCGGTTACAACCCTAAAACAATGTTGCTGGGCAGTCTGAATGCACCATTTGTGTCTTTTTCTGCCTTCATTTACTATCAGGCCGATTCAGAAAAATGTGCGGGAGAGCTGGCAAGCGCCCGCTCTCCCGGCGCACGCACAGGCCACTCTCCTGGGCGCGCGATTCAGGAGGGTGACCTATGCAAATTAGGGCCCGCGGTAAAAGGAGGCGCTAGGGACACTTGCGCGTCCCTAGCGCCTCCTTTTTGACAGGAGCGGCGGCTGTCAGCGGGTTTGACAGCAGACGCTCAATTTTGCTGGCGTCGGTTCTCAAACCCACTGACAGCCATGGGTTCGGAAAACGGACGCTGGCATAATTGAGCGTCCATCTTCCGACCCGCGGGCTGATTTTTAATTTTTACATTTTTTTTTTACTTTTGGGGCCTCCCACTTAATATCGCCATGATATTAAGTTGGAGGGGGCACAGAAAAGCAGTTTTTTGCTGCTTTTCTGTGCACTTCCCCGGCACCAGCCAAAATTAACGCCAGCCTTTGGGTAGGCGATAATTTCTGAAAGTAAAATGTGAGGCTTGGCTGCACATTTTACTTTTGGTATCGCACGGGAATAACTAATAGGGCCATCAACATGCATTTGCATGTTGCGGGCGCTATTAGTTTCGGGGAGAGGTTGGACGCGCGTTTTCGACGCGCTATTACCCCTTACTGAATAAGGGATAAAGCTAGCGTGTCGAAAACACGCATCCAAATGCAGGTTAACAGTGCGCTCACTATATCGGCCTGTATGTTACTCCATGAAAAGTAATATTTTGAAGGTTTCATATTCCTACTGGGGAATATTCCATGTAAAATAAAAATAGGGATATGCACTGATTTTTTTTTGTGTCGTTTTTGTTTCAGGTCATTGTCTGATAGATTTCATTTTTAAAATGGTCCAGGAGGTATTTATTTCGTGTTTTCCTACTTTCGGAATTAGTGCGCCCTAACTGAATATGTTACCAGTCGGCTAAAAAGTGTCAATTTCGGAGGAATTAATTAGCTGGAGGTGTGGTTCTGCATTCCATTGGCTGCCTCCTTAGTTACCGGTACTTGTTTGTCTTCCTGTGATTGCAAGGTGGTGTTTGTAGGGGTAACAAGTGTAAACAAACAAGTGATGTAATTTTATAGCATCAAGTTCTAGTCAGCAAAAGCATGTAATGTAAATGCTTATTTAGGATTCACCAGTCTTTTTGTATTTTAGGAAAGTGGCCCTGGCATTTTGGGATATGCATACTTTGAATTCCCCTGGTGTGAGTCTGTGTGTTTGGGTGGGGGGAGGGGTGACTGGTGAGAGGGGAAGTGACTTGGGTGAATGTATGGGGTGACAGGTGGGAGAGAGTCTAGTTGGGGTGGTGAATGGAGAGAGAGAGAGAGAGGCAGCCTGGTGTGTGTGTGGGGGGGGGGGGATAACCTGTCACCCCATACAGTTACCTCAGTCACCCCCACCCACACCTACACCAGGCTGTCTTTCCCACGTCACCTCATACAGTCACCCCAGTCACTTCTCCACTCACTAGTCCCACTCCATACACAACAGGCTGTCTCTCTTTCACCAGTCACTACACCAAGAAGTCTCTCTCTCACCTGTCACCCCCCCCCCCTACAGTCACCCCAGTTACTCTCCCTCTTGCTAGTCACCCCCACATACCAGGCTGCCTCTCTCTCACCAGTCACTACCTCAAACAGTCTCTCTCCCCCACCTGACACACCATATAGTCATCTCAGTCACTCCCCCTCTCACCAGTGACACCCCACATACCAGGCAGCCTCTCTCTCACAGGTCACCACCCCAACCAATCTTGCTCCTATCTGTCACCCCATACAGTCACCCCATTCACCCCTCTCACCACTCCAATCAGTCTCTCTCCCACCTGTCACCCCATATAGCCACCCCAGTCACTCCCCCTCTCACCAGTCACCTCCCCCCCCCCACACACACACACCAAGCTGCCTCTCCCTCAGCAGCCACCACTCCAACTATTCTCTCTCATATCTGTCACTCCATTCACCCCTCTCACCACTCACCAATCCAATCAGTCTCTCTCCCACCTGTCACCACATATAGCTACCCTAGTCATTCCCCCTTTTACCAGTCACTCCACATACTAGGCTGCCCCTCTCTTACCAGTCACCACCCCAACCAGACTCTATCCCACTCACCACCCCATAAATTCACACCAGTCACTTTCCCTCTCACCGGTCATCCCCCCCCCCCCCCCCCCACACACACACACACACACACCAGGCTGCCTCTCTCTCACCAGTCATCATCCCCATGCATTCACCTTAGTCACTTCCCCTCTCACCAGTTACCACCCTCCCACCTAAACACACAGACAGACACCAGGGGAATTAAAAGTAAGCATGTACCAAAATGCCAGGGCCCCTTTCCTAAAATACAAAGGGATTGGCAAATTCAAAATATGCATTTGCAATACATGCTTTTGCATTTGCTGACTAGAAACTTGATGGTATTAAATATTTATTTATTATATCACTTGTTTCCTTATGTTTGTTACCAGGCACTGGCCATGCCCCCACAAATACCACATTGCAACCTTGGCAACACAACAAGTAACTATGGGAATGCAGAACCATACCTCTAGCTAACAAACTGCTCTCCCAATTGACATTTTTTAACTGATTGCTAACATTTTCAGTAAGTGTGCACTAACATCCCGTTAGTGCGCACTAACACAAATACTAATTTTTTCGAAATTTCATCATTTGTTTTTCATTTCATGGCGCTTCCAAAAAGAGATGAAATAGACAATTTTGTTGTCATTATCTATTTTGTTTAAAACGAATGCACATCTCTAGATACGACAGCATATTCATTACTGCATGTGAGATGCAGAATCCCATGCTCTTATCTAAATTCTGGTGAAATAACGAGCATGATGATAAGACTCAAAGCCAAATGAATGAATACAAATTTGCATAGAAAACATGTCTACAGTGTGAAACCAATGATGCAATGATTTTGTCTGTCTGTTTTCCACAGTTCTAAGGTTTTTTGGGGGGAAATTGCTTACAAGCGCTGCTTTGGAGCAGAACAGCTGGAACATTTTGAAACACAGAATTGAAGATGGTTCCAAATCATGTCGGTTAATTAGATTTATATTAATACTAGGAATTATAATTAAAGGGAAAATACAATTAAAATGAGTTTTGCCTTTCATGCTCAAAAACATTTATTTGTGCTGCCATTTGATGTCTGTTTACAGTTCTTTAGACTCTCCTCCTTGATGCCTCACTCAAAATTGTCCCTTAAGAATTGTAATTAAAAGGGAAATAGAAATAAAAAAGCTTAACCTTTTATGCATTCCCTGTAGGTGCAAACATCAGTATGCACATACAGTGAACTTAGGAAGGAACACAGTCACGTCGTTCTCAATATAAAGGTACATGAGCTATGTAACAGTGTGTGAACTTGTACCTGCAGCAAAAAAAGTACTATATTGAATGTGAGTCCTAGAAATGGTGAATTCCCAAGTGTAGGGGGATCTTGGGGCAGTGAGTGTATTTGCTTTTTTTTGCCTGTTATTTATGACAGGCCTTTTCACTATTATAACAATACACAGCTTTTGACTGTCCAGGAAATGGGAGAGGCTGCAATTCCAGCAGTGGCCTCAAAGTGTCAGTATAACAGATTGAGAGGCTGCAATACTGGCATTGGCCACAATATGTCAGTATCAGCCTATATTTTTTTTATTGCATAAAGAAAGGAGAGAAGGACAAAGTGGCAAGGGGGCTACCATTGATGGGAGAAGAAGGGAAATACTGTGATAGTGTATGGGGTAAGGTACTACTTGAGTTGTGAGGGAAATAAAGGTACTGCTGAAAGAATGAGGGGGTAAGGTGCCATTGATGGGTTGTGGAAGTAGAGGAAGATACCATTAATGAGGGAAAGGGAAGGTATCATTGATAGAGACGAAAAGGGTGAAGATACCACTGACAGGGTGAAGGGAATGGGATCAATACAGTTGTTGATAGGTCGAGGGGGAAGGTGAGGAGGAGAGGAAGGTGTCACTAATGGGCAAGGAGGGGAAGTTATCACTGATGGGGCAATTAGACTTTCATGTTCTATAACTATAAACAAGAAATTTGTAGCAGCATAAAATAACGATTTGGGCTTTGGGCACTGATTATGCAAAGCTAAAAATGATAAATAACGTGCATACTCCCCAAAGTTCAAACTGTATTTTTCACAGCTTTGTTGCCTGGGATGTAATGTTATAAGCTGCAGGCAAGAAAAGTACTGACTGAGTGCTAGGAAGAGAAGGGAGAAGACAAGGAGCCTAGAGTCTCATTCACATCTCAGGTATATCTCACAGTGCCATCCGCCGAGGGAATCTGAGAACAGGGGACTTTAAAAATGGTGACAAACAATGCAACTAAATAAAATGTAAAAATAATTATTTGGCATGGAGGAGAAAGAGGAGTGGGGAGGGGTACCCCAACAATCCCATTTCTGATGACAGGTAAAGGAAATGAGGTTGACGATGATTTGATAATATTCCATAAACAAACTCTGGCTGTAGGGCCAAACTAGATCCTTTGCATCAAACAGAATGTGGCGTTCTTTCAACCACGCTGGGCTATGGACCCTATGCTAGAGAGAGATTTCGCTTGGGGAAGGGGATGAACTGGATAGAGAATTTGCTCGAACAGCAGCAGCTCACGCACTGGACGACAGCGACTATTCCTTGCCTTGGCCAGAGCAGGATTGCTCTGCATGCTTCTCCTCGCCCTCTAGCAATGCAGTGCTCCCATCTCCTCCGCAGCAGTGGGAGCACTGCACTGCACTGTACTTGTCAGATTCCTAGCTGCGCCAGCTTCTGTAGTGCACCGATAGGAACATGTACGCCCTTTTCAAGGGGCCTGCCGAAGGCACTGAGGAAGGCAAGTGGAGAGTGGCTTTAGTTTGAGGAGGTTTGAAGTTAGAATTTCATTTTAGCTTGCGTGGCCTGCACAACTGGAAATGTTGTGACCATGCGTTTATGTCTTTCTTTCTTTTGGTTTGTTTTCTCCCTCTCATTCTGTGTGTACGGCGCAGCTGCTTCCCCGTTGATATTTCCCTGCCACCTCTTACACTGCATGGTCTCTACGGCTTCCATAACATATGATGATAATTCTTTTGATTTATATAGTTTCATTTCTCCAAATACAATCCCAGTGCCCTTTACATTTAAAGCTTTTGAAATGTGCCAAGAAATGGGTGAATATCATAGAGGCGCATACTGTATATACTCCCTATATTACATGAAAGTTTCCGAGGGTAGCAGAGATCTGAGTTTGCACCACAAACAACTGGATCAGGATGAGTATATCTGAAATGAGAAGTCTTACATGACATTTCCCCCGAGGCAGGCAGCGGCACGCATAATGTCGAAACACTGCCCACCTTGGGAAGCATCCAGATGGGGGAAGTATTTTTTTAATCTTTTCGCACTCACTTCTCGCCTTTCATGTTTGATCTTCCTTCACTTTTCTATTCACATTGCAAAGGAAATGTTTTCAGTCCATTTGTTGTTTTTTTTCACCGAGAACAACAAAACATTGTTTTGCGCAATATTAGGTCGATGATTCTATGATAAGCTGCCAGACAATATTTCTGATGATAAAGGCCTGCCTGTTTTTTCCAGCTGTTCTAGTCCAGAAAGCATGCAGAAGACGAGGGGCAAGTGACCCTCTACACACACTGCAGCAAACAGGAGAATCTTACCCATCTGTATGTGTCCAGATGTTACTGACCATGAGACTCTTAAACAGCTTCTCTCCAATTAACATCATGCAAAATGCAGCTATGTTCTTTGTAAAATATCAGAACATCAATTTACTTCCACAAAGTTTTGTCCTGTTCTTTTGGAAAAAAAAAAATCTTTTGTAGGTTTTGGAGAAATTTAGCTAATTATGGGGGTCATTTTCAAAGGCTTATCGCGTGTGAAAAGGCCCTTTTCGCGTGCGATAGCACGCTGGGGGCGGAGTCGGGGCAGCGTGGGGAGGAGTTGGGGTGGCAAGGAGACATACTCAGCGGTGTCTTCGCTGGCGGCGATAAGGTTAGTAACATTGTCACTAGTAGCGCGCCCAATAGCGCCACCTTTCAGCGAAAACACCGCGGTGGTGCGAAGACTGCCGGCTTTCGCAGGCCCGCCCCCCGTTTTCGCTAGATCTCTTTAAAAAAAAAAAAATACAGTGTTGCGGATTCGCAGGTTCTTATGATTGTACATTCACTTTTCCCGTCAAAATCTTCTAGCAAGTGAGACTGAAAAGCTTCTGCTTTGCACTGCTGTGCAAGGTGAGAGGCTTTTATCCCTTGTGGTCCAGCAAGGGAAAAGTTTATCTTGTTGAGGTGTTGCAGTCGGTGGGTGGGAAGGAAGACGGGTTGAGAAGGAGGAGAGGACCACTGCCTGTGCCATGGGGGTAGCACCGGAGGAAGGGCTCGGTCTCGGAGAAGGCTTCCTTTCCTGCCAATCAAAAGGGGAAAATGAGGATCATCTGTGCAATTGTCCTGGGTTTGGAGGAGGTAAAGTGGAAAATGGGAGAAGGTAAAACTTCAGCACTATTGAGAAGACTTTTCTAGGAAAACAGAGATGTGCCTTGCTCTTACGCAACAGCAGAAGTAAAATCCATGAAAAACAGACCACATCTGTACAAGCATATCAGAAGCCTTCTGGAGCAACAGGAGTAACAGCCCCAAGTTTATTCATCATGGGGGAAGGAAAAGTTCTTGGAAGCAAAAGAGCTGTGCAGCAACTAAAAAGCAAACAGTTAAAGTGAATTTGGAAAGTAATGCAAATGCCCAACAAATGCTCATTAAAGGAAATCAACAATTGCAGATGAAGTTGGAAAACATGGAAAATCAGTTGAGAGGGAGAAATCTGAGGTGTATACATTTTCCTAAAGTGGCATATATTTCACCGAAAGATATCTGGAGAAGATAGTTAATGGAGATTTTGAAAATTCCAGAAGGTGCTTTACCCAATCATGGTGAAAGTATACTACATGCCCCCATTAAGGAGGAGAGAATCGGACGAGGATAATATACAAGTTTTAACACCAAAGGAATCTCCCAAATTGGAAATTTCAACAGTATTGGAGCAAACAGAAGAAAGTATGACAACACCTGCTACATTAATAGTAACTTTCTTATTAGAAACTGATAAAGAATGGATTTTTAAGAAATATTTTTCTCATAGATCTGAGCTTTTTCTGAATCAAAAAAATTTTAATATTTCCAGATATATCTAGACAGACACAAAAGAGGAGACGACAATTTTTATTGTTGAAGCTTAGAGTTCTTGACTTAAGTTCATTATTTGCTTTAAAATTTCCATGCAAATGTTTAATTAAACATCAAGGGATATCATATTTGTTTTATGAACCATCACAGTTGACTGCTTTCCTGGTTAATAAAATAGGCCCTCAGATTAGCTCCTCACCGGCCTCTGGCTAAGAGCTTAGATCAGGTTTTGACTCTAAAAAGTATAAGGAATCCACAGTTTGCTTATTTCTTCATGTTTCTTCTTGTCTTTAATGTAAAATTGCATTAATGTTTCTAGAAATAATTTATTTCTATTGTGACAAACTTTCTTTGAATTGTATAAATCTTGGGCTATATAGTGGGCTTGATAGACATGCAATATAATTTTGTAATATCTAATGTGTGTACCATTTCCTTATTATTGTGTATTTACCGCATGTGTTTCCTTTTCAAGTGATTTACTTGAATAATAATGTGTAAAACTGACAAATAGGAAAAAAAAAAAAAGCAAACAGAATGTGAGGAATTATTAGGAAGGGAATGGTGAATAAAAGGGAAAATGTCATAATGCCTCTGTATTGCTCCATGGTGAGAGTGCACCTTGAGTACTGTGTACAATTCTGGTATATAGTTGCGGTGGAGAAGGTACAGGGAAGGATGACCAAAATGATAAAGGGGATGGGGCAGCTCCCCTATGAGGAAAGATTAAAGAGGTTAGGGCTATTCAGCTTGGAGAAGAGGCAGCTGAGGGGGGATATGATAGAGGTCTTTAAGATCATGAGAGATCTAGAATGGGTAAATGTGAATTGGTTATTTACTCTTTCAGATAACAGAAGGACTAGAGGGCACTCCAGGAAGTTAGCAATTAGCACATTTAAAACTAATCGGAGAAAGTTCTTTTTCACTCAATGCACAATTAAACTCTGGAATTTATTGCCAGAAGATGTGGTTAGTGCAGTTAGTGTAGCTGGGTTTAAAAAAGGTTTGGATTAGTTCCTGGAGGAGAAGTCCATTACCTGCTATTAATCAAGTTGTCTTAGAGAATAGCCACTGCTATTATTGGCATTAGTAGCATGGGATCTATTTAATGTTTGGGTACTTGACTTGTAGCCTGGATTGACTACTGTTGGAAACAGGATGCTGGTCTAACCCAGTATGGCAATTTCTTATGTTCTTATATGGGCAAACTAGGTGGTCCTGGTTGTCTTCATCTGTTGGCAATTTCTCTGTTTATATTCTGTTCCCAAGCACAGACCTAAAACAAATGGGTAACTTTTGTTTAACTTTTTGTGACAATGGCAAACACTTTCAAAACCACTGTGTCCATGCTGCAGGATAATCCATGGCACATCTGGTTGAGAGGTGATGCTAAATGGGCCATTTTCTTTCTGTGGAAGATGGTGGTGGCAGTACAGCCCAGCTGGAGGAATGTGAAACACCGCTTTCTGTTGCTTATATCAGCTTGACACTATTACTGAGCCTGTGGTGCCTACAGTCGCAGGAAAGTAGCATTTGTTTCCCATCACTATGTCAATTTATGTGTGCCTGAGTGTGCTTCTAAACCAGGGATAAACAACTCTGATCCTCAAGAGCTATGAAGATGTCTGCTTTTCAAGATAAACAACACATGCAAGTGCTTAATTTATTATACAAATATTTGCAAACATCTAATTGTTTTGTAATGCATAAACAGAATATGGTGAAGGTTACTGACACAAATTCAGTTTGAGGAAAGGCCAATGTCATTGCCAGGCAGACTGGATTCAGGTATTCCCCCAGCAGGAGCAGTACAGAGTTCAAGACAGAGCAGGGCATGGTCTTCCACTTGGCCAGCTCCCTCCTCCTTGGGTTGAGCCCGCAGGTTCTGGGGACCAGCAGGACTTTCCTGGCACGGTACATGAGAGCGGTTGGGCAGGGCTGAAATTGGAGAGAGATAGGAAGTGGCAACAGGCAGGAGTTAGGGACAAGGTCTGGAACTGGAGGCAAGGCTTGGAACGGGGTCAGGGACTGGCACTGGAGTCAGGCAGCAGCTGAAGACAGGCAGGCGCTGGAGACAAGGGCTGGAACAGGAGGTAAGGCCATAGTGGGAGACAAGTGCTGGAACTGAAGGCCCACAGAGATCAGGGAGCCACAGGTAAACTGGGCTGGGCAAGACAGGACTAGAACTGGACAGGACCATAAGAATAGGGCAATAGTATACAAACACAGAAAGACAGGAACTAATCCACCGCAAGGTAATATAAGACAAGACAAAGAAGCAACAGTCAAGAAGGCCTAAGCGGGCACAAGACAAGACAATGTGAGACTAGGAGGCCAGAAGGCCACAAGACAGGGCAAGAAGACCAAGGAGGCTATAGAACAAGGCAAGAAGGCCAGGGAGGCCACAGGACAAAGCAAAAGGGCCAAGGAAGCTGCAAGGCAAGAGGGTCAAGGAGGCTGCAGGACAATGCATGAGGGCCAAAGCAAAGCGCTGAGGTGACTCAGTGATGAGGCCCTGAGGCATCTGTAAAAGAAGTTCTTATAGGGCTGGCCTTGCTGAATCGCGCAGGCATCAAGGTGGCGGTTAGCGCAGGTGTGAGCATGGCTCAGCGAGAATCTCTGCTGGTAGGAGGGTTGCCTAGCAGCCAGAATCATTACAGCCAAAGAGCAAAGGTAAAAACCTATAACCAAGTAGAGCAGATTCAGTAAACACAGTTGGGGTCAGAATTGTGTCAAGGTCAGAACAGGAAGTCAGTCCAAAAGCAGGTTGCCAAATGGGCAGGAAGCAGAAGAGGTACTAGACATGAGCAGGAACACATGGATCGAGGGTGGGTAATAACTGAAGCTGGATACAGAAGCTGGGAATCGGGATCCAAGCTGTTGTATGTCAAGGAGGGCGTTATGTGCACCAGACAACCCTGGCAGTTGGCATGTCCAAATGCAATCTCCAAAGAGCAGTGGCGAGATTGCTATCAGAGGTCACCTAATGCCAGATAGAAGAATAGGTAAGGCTAGCTGAGAGGCTGCAGGGTATGAATTCAAGGCTAAATAATTATAGCACTAATAAAGCTTCATTTGTGTGTATCTCAGAAACCAGCTTGTTTTCTGGCTCTTGGGTACCAGAGTTGCCCACCCAGGGTCCTAAACTGTACCAATTTTTCACCCATTGAGCGTTCAATACATGAAAGAAATTATATCCCAAACATTATTACAACACACCATGTAAACATTCATTTATTTAACATAATCCAGAACAGTTAATACAAAAACTCTCATGCTTTTGGGACCTATTTTAATGAATAACAGGCACTGTTTAGGATGAGAGAGCATTTGCATAAACAGACAAACTAAAATTGTCATGTTTGGTTTTATGTCCACCCTCCCTCCTTGTTAGCCATGGATTAATGAAATAGTATCTGGTCAAAATCAGGTCCTAATTAAATGCCTTTCATTAACCAGACCCAGTCTCTCTGGAAACTTATTTGACATCCTACGCATTCAGAGGGGATACGAAAGTCAGGCCAGAGCCCTGAGAGACAAAATACTAAGGAGAAATCGCATGCAGTGCATCTGGGCCGTGTGGGTTCCAAGTCGCAATTTAAAGCAGCTAACCAGGAACCACAAGATGCAGTTCTGTTTCCTGGGGATTCAAATGATTTTAACAAGGTCCTTTAAGGCTAATTGGGATTGACATTTCAAGAAAGCAAGCTGAACAGCAAAGTCAGGGTGAACTGATCAAATTAATGATTGACTACCACACACCGTAGCCTGGACAGGGACAGACAGTGGCACCCTCTTCCAGCACAGCTTTTTAAAAAAAACTGATCCAGTTCACTGCAAGTGAGGAAGACGCCTTCCTTTCTATAGTTTGTAATCATAAAAATATTAGAAATGCATAGAGATCCATTTTCAGCAGCTGTGCGGTTCGGCTAGTTAGCTGGAAAGATAAAGATATCCAGCTAACTAGCAAGGTATATTCAGCAGCGCAGTCACACCACTGAATATTCCCAGCTGTCTTAAAGTTAGCCAGTTAGGTCAGCCCTATGGCCCAACTAGAGTTAGCCACATGGGTTAAGCAGCTAACTCTGCTTCACCCGGAAACGCTTCCTGCCTGTCCCAGGAACGCCTCTGACTTGTACAGCTGTATACTAGCTGCATAATTCGTAATGCGGCTAGAATTTAGCAGGCTACGGCGATGAATATCGCTGATTAGCGATTTAGATGGATAACTTTTCACTTATCCATCTAAATAGCCTTCTGAATATCGACCTTCTATAGTAACAATGCATTAGTGTAGTGTGTCGTAGAAAACTGCATTGAAGCCTGCCAGGCTGTGAACTGTGTTACCCAAGGTGATGGCTCCCTTGGGGTTCAGTTTCTTACTTTTACCCCATGTGAAATCAACACAATGGAAGAAACATTTACTCTCTCTTCATGATTCCGGTCTTGGCACTGGATTGCTGCTGAAAGAAGTCTCTCCTCAATCCCATCTGATCACCACCGAAACAAGTCCCACTGACCCCCCGCACACACACACACACAGACACACACACACACAGATACACACACACACACACACACACAGATACACACACACACAGACACACACAGATACACACACACACAGAGACACACACACACAGATACACACACACACACAGATACACACACAGATAAACACACACACAGACACACACACAGACAGACACAGACACACACACACATACACACACAGACACAGACACACACAGACACACACAACCTGATTGCCTCAGAAAGATGCTCCTCCCTCTTGACAGCTCCCTCTGGACTCCTCTTTTCCTAACCCTGATTGGGCCAACATGGACCCTGCACCTTGCCTGCCTTCCCACCCACCATCTCTCTCTGGAATCTGCACTTAAAATTCTGGAGGGGCCCCTATTTTCTCCAGCAGGAGGGACTGGAGAACAACCCCCCGTTGGCACCGTGGCCCACTGGCCAGTGCATAGGAAGAATCTCCAGATTTTTAAATTCAAATTCTGGAGGGTGGCGTTCCCTGTGAGGTGCGCACATACATGTCTGAGCAGCATTCCTCCGGCGGCCGCACACAGGGACGGGCAGGACTCGGCAGGAGGAGCAGCAGAAGCCAGTCCCACAGCCGCCAATGGCTCTCTTCCGCCTGCGCTAGGACTGCAAGCATGTTTAAAGCTCACAATGCCAGCACCGATGGTAGAGAAACTGAAAACATCTCGCATCCACTGTAAAAAAAAAAACAAAAAACAATGTAAAATGGTGGCATGAAGAGCCTGGCTAGTGGCTACCAAAATCCTTCTTGGCACTCAGCCACAGTGGGAAAATTAAAAAAAAAGAAAAGAGCAGAAATTAGGGGAACTGTTGGAAACTCCAGAAAGATTGCATTCTGTCAGTGGCACCAGAACATTTTGAAAGCAGCTAAAGGCGCATTTCTTCCGCCAGAGCGTCTGAAACAGAAGAAGAGAATCTTATAAGCCCTCTCTGCCCGCCCCTCCATCCTCCTTCCTCGTTTTGAAGGATGTTTGCTAGCCTAGGATTAATCTCTGCAAAAACAAAAACTAAGAGACAGAATACCAGGTGATCCCTCTTTATTGGACTAAAGTACGTATATATATATATATATATATATATATATATATATATATATATATATATATATATATGTGTGTGTGTGTGTGCTTAAGCAATGTTTTTATTACATTTGTTCTGATGTACCCCACCTAGAAGGATGGATACGGCACGTTATGCATTGTTTTAAATAAATAAATTCCCTCACTGATGGTTTTCAGAATAAATTAGGCTTGGGGAATCCTTGCAGGGGGCAGAAAGATGAACGAAATGATTTTGTATGGTTCCTTCCTGCCTTAACTTTCTATAGTTCCTGAACATGAAGTATTAAGTTGACACATTCAACCTTTTTTTTTTTTACAAAGTTTTGTTTGTTTTTTACTATTTCTTTTTTAAGAAAAGTCATATTATTCTGCTGACTGGTTCCATTGCTTCACATTTGCATTAATTTGGTCTAGAAATTAACTCCACTCAGCCCCAGTTCTATGCCTGTTCAAATATTGCTGTTTTCCAAACCGTTGGCATTTGTTTGTCTGTAGTTTAAATAATTACCAACTAATTCTTGATAATTTATTGTCTTTTCTTGTGGGACTGTGGCCAGAACGCCAATTACTGGATTACCACAAATGACTACATATATTTATTGATACATGTAGTCAGTTTCCTCTTGTCTGTGATCCAATTGCTGAGCCAGAATTGCTAATTATAGCATCCTCAATAAGCCATGCATTTTAGTGCGTGGCCGTGAAAGCCCCTAGTGGAGGGAATTCCAGAGTCCGGGGAAAGTAAATGCACAGCTCCTAGTGACTTCCATCCAAGGCCCTGTGTCGAAGGCTCCTTGCTCTCCTTTTGATTAGCTGCTTCCAGCTAGTTTTCCTCCAGGCTCATAGGACAACTTCTCTGCAAGGTCACACGTCCAGACTCCTCTCATGGTTTTATTTAGTCCTCTAATTACAGACCTTGTGCACCTGGCCAAGCTTGCCAGGGTAAGAGCTTCCTTCTCTGGCCCGCAGACCCCCTTTCCGTGGGGGCTGCTCTCTCTCGGTGCACATTCATCACCCGCCCTGTGCAGGGTCTGTTCATCCTGCTGCATTGCTCAACCCTTAGAAATACACGGTCTACGGGAGGAGGTCTGAATGATGCTTCAATCCCACATTGGTCCAGTGGGATCTTCCTTGGTGATTTCCCAAGCCCTCAGTCTTCTGAGAATGGGAGAAGTAGAGGGCAAATGTCACCAAATTTTGGGGCCCGATGCAATAAAGTGGGCACAGGTTTACAAGCGGTTGGACCTGTGTTTTGGATGCGCTAGACTAGCACCTAATGCAGTAAAGGGATTAGCATGTTCAAAATGCACGCCCAAAGAAATGCGTAGCCGACAGCGCCCATCACTTGTAAATTCCATGTAGATGAGGCTATTACCCCCCGCTGCAGGAAAGCGCTGGGTGCCCAATGCTCACTTTTTAACGCAGCAAATTTAACTCCAGCACCAGAAGTGGAGTAAAGTCAATTCGCGAGTCGAGGGCTCATGAGAAATAATAATAAAAAAAATATATATACAATCCTTAATGTTACAATGAGAGTACCTTCCTACTTAGTATCACTGTGACACTTTTATTTACTGCTTGTGGTGGAGAAAAATAAATGTATATTGGCTTGATAAAAAGAAAAACAAGTCTCTTATGGTCGCACAGTTTAATGCCCTTAGCAAGGGGCGCTTAATATAATGACACTTCAGCAACCTCAGCAAAACAACAAAAATATCAGCCTGAAGAAGCGGGATAAAAATGGACGCTCGTACTGAGCGACCGTCGCAATTGTGGGCGCCCGGTGCAATCGAGCGCCTCAGATGCACAATTCTCTCCTGGCAGGCCATTTAAATACTGCGTCGGGTGCCCAGGAGATGTGGCCGCACGTGCGTTGGGAAAACGGGCGCTCAATGTGCGCGCCCGTTTTCAGCACGCGCCTTGTTGCATCGGCCCCGTAGAGGGGGGAACCCCACCCCCTGTGATACGGCCACAGTACAGCCTGTCTGGAAAGGTTTCTCAGGTCTGTGTGCTCACCGCTCTGCTGTGCCCACAAAACCCTCAGCTCTTCCAGTGCTTGGCATAAGCCAACTTTTTCCATTATTCCATGTTTGCCAAAGCAGTTTATGGATCCTGATGCTGGTTTGTTTTTTTTTACTTTTTGCTTCAGAATTTCTTCTCCCCCTCTCTCCACCCCCCTCCCCAGGAACACACACGGAAGTGTTTAAAATAGTTTTGCATTAAGCACCCACCATTTCACGGCCAAAAACATTTCTAATCATTATTATCTTCATATTCAAGCTTCCACTCGGAGTGGCTTTAGCTATATTTCTTCACACAAAGAGAAAGGCTATGGAAGCGATCATCACAAGCCAATATCCTGCCCTGAGTGAGCTGCTTGCGTTGCTCTCGCTGTTTCCAACTCCCTCCCCCAGAGTCTCCCGTTGCTGTTTTTCATGCACAACCACAGATTTCTTTCTGCCTTCAACATTTATTGGCTTTTCACATTCCTTCCTTCTTAAGACTGTCTTCACTTGCTCTTTTAGAGGGCTTTTCCTTTTTCAGACACAATTGTGCTGCGCAACAGCCGCTAACTACCGAGCACTGACTGCTGGAGGTATTAGGCATGCAACCAGCAGTGAGTGACACCTTCACCCTTATTATTTTCTGAGCAGGAAACAGACAGAGGCCCTTCCCGGGAATCTTGCTTCTGGTTTCTGCCCCCTGTCTTAATACATCATTGTATTATGCACATACAATACAGCAACAAACCCCTTCACTAAAGAGCTGTCGGACCTCCAGCATTCAGAAGGCCATCTCCCACCAACTCCTGCCCAGGTGAAAACCCCTGCGAGCCTGGTTTTAAGACCTCTGAATGTGTGCAGCTGCGGAGCAGGCCGATGCAGTAAGGCGAGGCCAGCAGAGCCTGTAATGGGGGCGCCCATTTTTTTGAGCATCCACTTTACTGCCAATGCAGCACGGAGTTTTCCCGCTCAGAAAATGAGCGCCCAACACTGTGCGTTTCAGTTAGCGCCCTCTCAGGGAAATCCCCTGCTACTGAGGGCATTAGCCAGTTCCTCTCAGCGCAGAGAGGGGCCGCTGGCCTAACTCTCGGTTTTCTGGTGCTGGAAATTTTACCCCTGGTCAGAGGTAAAGTTTCCAGCCTTAGTGTGCCAGAACTCTTCCTGCACAGCAGACCTGGTCAGTCCTCCCGATAATAAATCGGCTGTGGCTTTTAAACCTCGGTAGGTTTGAGCTTTGTAGGTTGTGATACCTGTAATGACTCCTTTTTCCAGGATCAATAGGGCTAAATATGGGTGGGGGGGGGGGGGATGTTAACAAGAATATTTTTAACCATTTCTTCTCCTATTTGATCAGGATATTTTTAAGAACACAGCAGCAAGAAGAAACACCGGCTAAAGCCTGCCGGGACAGACCAGAAACACGTTATCAAGCCCCCTCCCATCCTCTTCCCCCCCCCCCCCCAGATCACCGGTTTGCTAAATCTGAGGGGGGCCACATAATTGCCAGGGCTTTTCCTTCCTTCTCGACTCACTTTCTCTACTCTTCAGCCCCTGGGAGGCCGAGTTCATCCGGCGGGGAGGAGGTTGATACCTGGTACGGTGGTGGGAACACAACTCTATCTATAAGTCACACACTTGGGTCGGCGAGTACTCACAACGGCTGATTGTAGAGAAAGGTCCAAAGCACCATTAAATGAAACACGGAGACCGACTGTAGTGCGCAACTGAAAAACAAAACAAAACTGTACTTCAGCTTTAAAAAGGATGATCCAAGAAAGTACTGCAAAAACAGTAGAGCGCAGGATAAAAATCATAACCAGGAAAGCAGTGGTTTCTTTGCCCATGGTGCATTTGCTAGTCACTCTCCTTCCTCTGACTGACCCAGTCTCCACTATCCCTTCCCCATAATTGTCCTCAGTGACAATCATAAAGGGGGGCGGGGGGGGGGGAACCAGACCCCCAAATTATCCAAAAACAGCTAGCTCAAAATATTTCTCCAAACACAAACTGTTCTAATCAAGAATCGGCAGCTTCACCCGCCAGTGTCCACAGCAAAGGGCAAACTGCCCTGGCTGCAAAGCTGGTCTCAGAAACACCTCCCCCAAACTCCTCACCCTTCGCTGTTTGCCAGGCAGAAAGGTGAAAATCAGAAACCCCGTCCTTCAGGATCTGGATCACAGGGGTCTCTCAACAGCAAAACTCTTTTCCTCAGAAGTCTCCCGAGCACTCAAAACTCCTTCCCATGGCTTCTCCATGGACCTTCTGAAGCAGAACAGACCCCCCTCGCAGTCAGCGAGCCGAGGGACAGAAAGACCCCCCCCTCAGGGGGAACTGTATATCCCTTTGTTTCAGGCACATCCCAAAAAAATATGGGGTAAAAACAAGAGGACCCAAAAACTGCAAAACGCTAAGAGGGCTGAAAAACAGAGCAAAATAGTAGCAGGGGCCCCGTATGCTTTTGGTTCTGTGTCAAAACCCCGACTTCAGGTGCCTGCTGCAGCCAGTCTGAGAGATCTGCCCAGCTCACGGGTGCAAATCACCCTAGTCGGCAGCTCCGCTCCATGATAGGGACTCTCTCAGCGGCAGCGGTGCTGGTTAGAGCAGGGAAGTCTCTCCCCACCCCAAGTTAAAATGTGCACTCAGCCTGTGCTGAACGCACATTTTAATTGGGTATCCACATGTTTTATTTCCCGATGCATTAGCATAGCATTAGCATAATATTAGCTTACTGCATCGAGAGTTTAAAAAAAAAGCAATTTTACCTGTGCATTAAGAAACTGTCGGGCCGATACAGTAAAATCGCGCTAGCTTTACCCCTTATTCAGTAGGGGGTAATAGCGCGACCAAAACGCGCGTCCAAACCCCCCCCCCTCCGAATCTAATAGCGCCCGCAACATGCAAATACATGTTGCAGGCCCATTGGCCCTATTAGTTATTCCCGTGTGATTCAGAAAGCGAAATGTGCAGCCAAGCCGCACATTTTGCTTTCAGAAATCAGCGCCTACCTTTGGGCCCGTGTGTGTTGAATGTCAGTGCACAGTTTTAACGCACATTTTATTGCATCGGCCTGAGAGAAAGGGAGGGGGGAAGTGATGAAGGAAGGGACAGAGAGTACAGGAGAGAAGGGCAGAGACATACAGAGGGGGGACACAGGGTAGGGAGAGGGTAGGGAAAAGAGACATGAAGGTACAGGAGAATAGAGAAGAGATATGCACCTGAGGGGGAGGGCAGAGAGGGAGGTATGGAGGGAAAGGAGGGAGAAGAGAGAAAGGAGGGGCACTAGAGAGAAGAGAGGAGGCACCGGGGAGGGAGAGACATAGGAGGGCAGATTTAGAGAGGAGGCCAAAGGAGAAGACGGGGAACAGTGGTTGCTCTGTGTGTGTGTGTGTGTGTATGTGTGCCTATGACTGAAATTTCTTGAATGTTATTTTTAAAAGTGTGGTCTGTGGGAGGGGGGAGCATAAAAACATAAGAAGATGCCATACTGGGTCAGACCAAGGGTCCATCAAGCCCAGTGTCCTGTTTCCAACAGAGGCCAAACCAGGCCATAAGAACCTGGCAAGTACCCAAAAACTAGAGCATGTGCTGAAAAATCTACCTCTTAACATTTGCTCTCCCTTGGCAGCTCTGTCACTGTTTGCAGACTTGTATGTAAAGTGCCCTTTCCTCCTTTAAACACTAGTCCTCTAGAACTGAACGAATTTGCATCTGAAACCCAGAGAAACTGAAAAGTTGTTCCCAGCCCCTGTCAGAGGGCATTGTGCGTCCTGGCTGAGCCCGGATTTCCTTTCCTCCCTTCTCCAGTGAAAACTGCCCGCATTGCCTTGCACTGCATCTTGCAGCAGGGCACAGTCTTGCACGCGTGCACCTTTTCTTTTGTACGCCTCGGCTGGACACAAGGGTGCCACTTGGCACTGGGGGGGCTGCTAATTTTGCAAAGGTTGCTTTGCTTCCTGTGGGGGAAGGAAAAGGTGGAGATGACATATTGAACGCGGCCAAACAGCCTGCCATTCAGTCGGATAATTAGAATTCTCTCCTGTGTCTCCGCAGCCTTTCACTCTCGCAGAAAGTAAATCCATTCCAGCCACTTTGCACGTTTACTTCACAAACGTGTTCTTCTGAGGGCTCCAGCTCTCTATAGCTTTAATCAGCGTCCTTCTTCGTCCTACATGATCATGTGCCATTGAGCAGGCGGTGACAGTGACTCCTCTTTTCCCCTTCCCCACAGGACAGACACTAGCACTGTTTTTGTTTTGAAGAATCCTGCTGCTGCTGCTGCAAGTGAACGCTAATCTCTTCCTAGGGAAGGCTGCGAGTTTGGAAGTGGCCTCTGTTAACCTAAGAAAGGCTGCTGCGGCGGAGGAAACGACTTCCTGCGGTAACGTGGATGCAGGGCCTTATACAGAAGCGAACTCCTGCAGCTGCAGGGACGTAAGAAGCCATTTCCCCCTACTTTGGTCACCAGTTATGAAAATGAAGAAGACGTTTTTAAAAACTGATGGCTGTTTTCAACTCACAGCCTCTTATGGTAAACGATGTACATAACTTACCATTGTTTTTAAGTGCAGCTGTCTTCCTTTGAGGCCACCCATGGCAGTTGCATCTAGCACAGTATAGATTTGCTTTTAGAGTATTGCTGAAGTGATCTTTGCATTTTATGTTTTTTTCAACAAAAAATAAATTTAATTTAAGGAAAACATTTTAAAAAGCCCTTAAAAGTTTTATTCTTCAATGCCCCCTAGTGGTCATAAATATAAATATTGAACACAAGATTGAATATGGAAGAGAGTTTTCTAGGCAAATTCCCCATGAATGTGTGAAAATACAGATATAAACATATTTATACTCTCAAACAGAATCAGACTACAGCCCCACCAGCCTTAATGTATAACTACCTGGGGTTCTCCTCACATAACATCCCCCCCTCTAGCACAAACATAGCAGTGACAGTCATTGGCCAGGGCCCACAGCCGGCAGTTCCCTCCAGAACGTGATCCTGGCCAGCGGCTGTCGCAAGCGAGTGATGGCTGGGGCTCCCTCCCCCCCGGGGGATATGATGCATCACCCTCCGCCGTTCTGGGGAGCAGATTCTGGACTTGCAAAAATGAACCCTGGGGCCTTCAACACAGCAATGCGCACGGTACCTGCTCAGCTGCTGAACCACAAGGCCAACCCAAAAGCGCATTTTCAAACAAGTAAAACTACTCAAAATGTGGCGTGCAACCCCCCCACCACCACCACACACACACACACACACTCCAGCTGTTGAAGCATAGTCCACATATATCCTAGAGTCATGGAAAATATAGGATGGGGCAGAGATGCCAAACGGTCACACTTGGTTCATCCCCTGGCCTCCTGACAGGATCCAACAGGCGTGTATCAGCACAAACACACGTGTTTATAACCCGCTATAAAAGAAAAAGTCTAACAAGGGAGATTCCCCCCCACCCACCCAGATAACTTTCTGCAAAGCTTAAGAAGCCCTTAAGGTTAGAAACTTCTCGCGAATGGCATTCTGGACAAATAAGTGGATGAGAGCACCCACAGCTTTTACAGTTCAGTTAACCAGTTGTGAAAGCTCGATGTGCTCATTTGAACAAATGAGATTTCTTCGGAGGGCTGGGGGAGAGAAGGCTCGTTCTAGAAATGTACTTTCACGGGTCTGTTCTGCCAGCCTCGTGGAGGTCTCTAACAATTTCATTTAACCTGAATTGAATAGTGTGGTTGCCTTGTTAATCCACCTGAACAGGTGGACAACAAACAGAAGAATAGAAAGTGATACTGTTTCATTGGAATTACTTAACACATTTTGAGGGTCTTTTTCAAAGACATTTCCACAAATGAAACAGTTTTGTTTTGTTTTTTTTACTCATAGAAATGGCCTTTCGTAAAATTGTCTGCCAGATACGCAGGTGAACTCGTGTGTGTGTGTGTGTGTGTGTGTGGCCTGTTCACCTGTAAATTTATCCAGACATAGGGGAGCTGTTCCCAGGGAGGAGATTGGGGAAGGTTTTGGATTTTTGCTAATACTTTTGGATTTTCAACAGTATGCACATAAAGTTACTGATAATAGTAATAATAGTAGGTATAAATGTGCTGGAATAATTTTCAAAGTGGGCTTATGTGCGTAAATCTGCTTTGAAAATCAGTGCAACTTGCATGCATTTTTGCTGCTTGATTTAGGGAAACTACTTGAAAACGCCTTCCTTCTTGACGAGCCTATGGGAGCTAATAATTCCTTTGTCAGGTTCTAATGAAGGGAGTATCTGACTCATAAGAACATAAGAACTTACCATACTGGGTCAGACTGAGGATCCATCAAACCCAGTGTCCTGTTTCCAACAGTGGCCAATCCCGATCATAAGTAACTGGCAGGATCCCAAACAGTTATATACCTCTTGCTGCTAATGCCCAGGGATAAGTAGTGGCTTTTTCTATCTGGTTAATAGCAGCTTGTGGCCATCTCCTCCAAGACCTTGTCCAAACCTGTTTTAAACCCAGCTACACTAGCTGCCTTTACCACATCCACCGGCAATGAATTCTAAGGTCTATTTGTGCATTAAATGAAAAATAATTTTTTCCAATTGTCTTAAATGTGCAACTTACTAACTTCCCTTAGTTTTTGAAAAATTTGAAAGAGTAAATAACCAATTTACACATTTACCTGTTCTATTCCACTCATGATTTTATAGATCTCTATTATATCTTCCCTCAGCCTTCTCTTCTCCAAGCTGAACAACCCTAACCTCTTTAGCTTTTCCTCACCGGGGAACCATTCTGTTCCCTTTATCATTTTGGTTGCCATTCTCTGTACGTTTTCCAATTCAGCTATATCGTTTTTGAGATGCAGTGACCAGAATTGCACACAGTATTCAAGATGCCCTCTCACCATGGAGCAATACACAGGCATTATGACATTCTACATTTTATTCTCTATTCCCTTCCTAATAATTCCTAACATTCTGGTTGCTGTTTTGACCACCACAGCACACTGAGCCGAAAATTTTAAAGTATTGTCCACGAAAGCTCGTCAAGAAATGTATAAAGTTAGTCTAACAAAAGGTTATCCCCCTATACATGTGTGTGCTTATCAACCTTTATTACATATTAAACCTGAAATAAACCAGAATAAGTGCCTACCTATTTCTCAGCTAATTCTTAGGATCCATGGCCTAAGCATGATCATTTAGAAACAAATATGCAAATTAGAGTGATCTGAGTTGCTTACAAAGAGTGGCAACGAATGAGAGACAGATGAGTCCGCACCTGGTATGAGATTGTATTCTGAATGACATCCATATGGTGGGGATGGCTCCATGGCATTAATCTGTTCCCTGATATGTTATAGATTTGGTGGAGATCTTGCGACCTCCATCATAGAGTTTCTCTCTTCAAGTCAAGAGGGTTTAGGTCCTTGGCAGGCAGAATGTATGAGAGAGTTTAAAGAGGGGAAGCCTGCACTCTATCTAATTGCAAAATGGTCAGAAAAGTGGAAAAATTTGATCGGATCCGTTTCTTTCTTTCCTTTTTTTTTTTTTTCTTTTAGACTTTTATGTGCTGCCATACTTATGGTGGAATATCGGTTTAACCTGTTGTGTTCCTAACTCCTTTCTGTGTATGCTGCAATCCAGTGTGTTATGGACATTAGTGGTAGCTATGCAGTCACATCAAAATATTTCTTAAATTGAAAAAAAAATGTTCTTTTTACATTTCTGTAGCTGTTTTTCTGGCTTGCCGGGCTTTAGGCTGAGCCCTCTGGGATGGAAGGGTGCAACGTCTGTAACAATGCTTTGTGCTTTTTGCATATTTCCAATTCAAAGGAAACAAAGGGGGAAAGAGTGAAGGATAAATCATTGCTGTTTCCTGGATGTCATCTGTAGCGAGGCATTGGCCACATTGCAGGTCTTTTTTTTTTTTTTTTTTGGGGGGGGGGGGGGGGGTGAGGTTGCAGCTAGTTGTATAAGCTTTTCCATTGGATTGAGAAATGCACTTTGAATTTTATATTTGGGGGCAGAGGGCTTAATATCACTCTGCCTGCTCAACTACTAACATCCCCTTGACCTGCTGTGCTCCCCATTTTTCCTTCTCTGTTCCCCAGCAGGTTCCTCCTCACCACCACCTCAGCCAGCAACTTTACTGATTTCCACCCCTCACCCCTCCTCAGCACGCTAGACGTCCCTTCACTGGCAGGCTCAGCTCAACTCTAAATTTGGGATTTCCCCCTCCTCCTCCTCCACAGGCTTGGACCACTTCCCTGCTCTGCCCTCCCTGAGCTCCGATTCATCTTTTTTTTTTCTAGAACCTGCTCCTTCCTCCCCATCCCCTGCAGCCTTTCTCCCGGCACTCGGAGGTTCCAGGCCAGAGCCAGTCCCTGGGGATACGCTTTCGTTTGACAATGTCAACAACATTAAAAAAAACATCATGATTTGATACAGACAAATGAGACAATAAAAAAAACCACAAAATGTTTGGGGGTTTTTTTCATTATTAAGAACATAAGAACATGCCATACTGGGTCAGACCAAGCCCAGCATCCTGTTTCCAGCAGTGGCCAATCCAGGCCATAAGAACCTGGCAAATACCCAAAAACTAAGACAATCCCATGCTATTGATGCAATTAATAGCAGTGGCTATTCAAGTCAACTTAATTAATAGCAGGTAATGGACTTCTCCAAGAACTTATCCAATCCTTTTTTAAACACAGCTACACTAACTGCACTAACCACATCCTCTGGCAACAAATTCCAGAGTTTAATTGTTCGTTGAGTGAAAAAGAACTTTCTCCGATTAGTTTTAAATGTGCCACATACTAACTTCATGGAGTGCCCCCTAGTCTTTCTATTATCCGAAAGAGTAAATAACTGATTCACATCTACCCGTTCTAGACCTCTCATGATTAATGCTCACTAACTCCAATCACTGTGCACTAAAAACGATGCTTAAATTTAAAACAAATTATAAAAAAAAAAATGAAGAAACAAAAAAAAATCCCCCCTACAAACGAAACATAAGAAAAACAAGCAAAATATTTTGCCAATCACACCCCTACCAGTCCCCCATTCCTGCAGAGTCCACATGAGACACTCCGCTGCCTGCATGTCCTGAGCCCTGGCAGCTCAGCAGTCGGCATCTCCCCAGCTCCGGGGCCACATCTGCATGTGGTGCTTCCTGCCTTCAGCTTGGAAACCCCAGAGATTACTGCTGTTGCCTGTGGGATATAACAGGGGACTGATTTTTTTTAAAACTTTTTGTGAACAAGGGGAACAGTTGTTCCCTTTATTCTGCCTCAATTCAAGCCCTGACCACAATTCCTCTCCATATTGGATTTGCTAAGAGGTTGTGGCTGCACTCGTCGTGTGATGCCCATGGCATCACACGACGAGTGCAGCCACAACCTCCTCCCTCTTCACCATCCTTTCAGTAAAATGTCTTATTTACCTTGGTGACTACAGGGCTGGAAGAAAAGAGCTGATAACATCTGCCCCAATCCTTGATCCATCCTAGGTCGCCCAAAAATCTGCACCAAACTTAAAATAAGTAATTTTCCTGTCTTGGATCCACAGTTTGAACCTCTGCCTGCTCTTGGCTTTCTTTTAATTTCCTCTTTGCCTCCCGAGTCCTCATTCCTTTTTAAAACTTTTCTGGTCTTCCTCTCATTACTTTATCATTTCCCTCTGGGGGAGTTCTGAGCTGCACAGTTGCACAGAAATCTGCATTTGCTTTGCAGAACTCTCAGTGCGGGGACCAGGAGCCAGCAGCGCAGGCTGGAAGGAGGAAGGGTTGACATTGGCCCAGACAGCCAAAACGGAGACGCATCAGTGTCAAAATCAGCCCATGCAAGCCAGAAGACAAAGGAGGCTGTGGCTGTACTTGCTAGTGTGCATAGGCCTGAAGAGCAGAGACTGCAGTGTGAAGGTCTTCCCATATGACTGACAGAGAAGGGAGCACTGTGGGTAACACCTAGGAGACAGCTGGAGAGAGCTTGGGGATTAGTAGAGAACAAGACAGGCCTGGGGGAGCAGGGAGTGAAGGGAAAGCTGGGAAGGGGGTCATGCTTGGGGGAGGGAGGAGCAGAGAGAGAAAACTGGGTGTCTTGCTGAGAGAAAGAAAGCTAGGGGGCAGTCTTGCTGTTAGGAAGTTTTTGAGTCTGATAGGGCAGATAGAATGAGTAGAGAGAGAAAACTGAGAAGGGGGGTCAATTATTCTGGGGATAGGGCAGAGAGAAAGCTAGAGGTCTTGCTTGGGGATTGGGGGAATGAGAGAACTTGGGGAAGGGGTGTGAACCTGAGGCAGAAAGAGAGAGAGAGTTGGGGGGGGGGGGGAATGGTCAAGGCTGGATGAGCAGAGACAGAAAGCAGGAGTCTTGCTGGGGGCTAGGAGAGAGAGAGAGAGAGAGAATTGGGAGATGGGGAAGCAGCAAATGCTGGGGGGGGGGAATTGCTGGGGAGGGGTTGAGCTTGGTGGGGCAGAAAGTGAGAGAAATCTGGGGAGGGAGTTAAGTCTGAGGGAGGTAGAGAGAAAGCTGGGGGTCTTGCTGGTGGTATGGGGCGAGAAAGATAACTGGGGTAAAGGGATATTAGAGTCTGGTGGGGGCGGGGGGCAGAGAGATACATAAGAGCTGGGAGGTGGTCAAGCCTGGTGAGGGGGGGTAGAGTGAGAAAGCCGAGAGTCTTGGAGGGATGAGAGGAGCGAGAAATAGGGGGACAGAGGGTTGAGTCTAGGGATTGGAGAGAGAGAAATCTGGAGAGTGGGAAAGAGAGTTGGATGTACAAAGTTAGGAGGATTGATCCAAGAGAGAGGGAGGAATGAAGCACGAGATGGAGTTCAAAACATAAAGGGGCCAGAGAGCTGAGAGGAGGGTCAAGCCTAGAGGATGGAAACGATGCAGGTCAAGCCTGTGGGAAAGAGAGAGTAATCTGGAGGAGAGGGTGCAGGCTTTATGATGGGGAAATTCAGCTAAAACCTTTTTTAAAAATCTGCATCTTTGAGTAATAACTTTTTTTTTTATACTGTTTTGCATTATAAATTAATTGTTTCTCAAAGAAAGTGTTTGTTACGTGTTTTTAAACAAAGTCTACAGAATTAGGCAGAATTTTAAAATATGTCCAGAATTTTTAAAAAAAATGTTCACATAATTCCCCCAGAAATAATCATTTCTCTTAGTTTTCCACCATATGAATCTTTCTTTCTATCCATCCCCCTCCCCCCTCCACACACACACATGATGTCAGTGAGGAGCTCTTGGCCAGGGACAGAAGCTGAAGGAAAGAGCTAGGCTCCAGGGTTAGAAAGAAAAAGAGAGAGAGCGAGAGAAGCAGAAAAGGAAAAACAGTGTTTAAATGGCTAGAGAGAGCATCAGAGAGTCCTGCTGTGGGGACCTCTGCCCACCCACCCCCACCCCAAGACCCCTTCACAGCAACCAGGAGCCCGGGTGCTAGGCAGAAGGGTTGCCAGGAGCTCCTGACACAGGAACTGGAAGTCCATGTCCTCCTTCCGCAAGACGGAACTGAGATAAGTAATCCTACAAAAAAAAAAGCAGTGCAGAGGAAGCAGAGAGTCCTCCTTTCCTTCTCTGCCCCTGCATTATAGAATCTTTACAACCACAATAACTGTTAGACCGACTCATCAGCGAAGCTGCCAGATACCCACTGCTGGTTGTCCCAGCCCGAGCATAAAACCAATTTGAGGGGTGCAAGGACCCACTACAAGGCGTACCTGTACACATTGAGCATTTATGAGACTGGAGATTTTCCACCAAGGAGTTCAGCAATTTCTAAGCTACAGCAGTACTCATGGGGTTGTGTTCAATCAACAGCCTGTGCATACATAGGCCCCAGCCTTTACATATATATATATATATACACTCCCCCTTCTGCTTTTGTGTGTACACACTTACTGGTCTAGGGACTGGGTGGGGAAAGGTATAATACCTTTTTGGGTACAAATGTGTGAAGTTATCTTGGGGGTGCTGGGGTATAATTTGATATACTTCACAAAGTACAGATTAAGTAGGCTTTTCCAGACTGTTCTTTATATTCTGCATTGCTTATTGTCAGTGCTGGTCTAGCATTGTGTAGTTACTGCACCATTACCAGTTTAATTGTACTTAACTGCATTTTTATTTTTCTCTGTTAGCATATGTTTGCCCCTATTCCTACCTTTTCAGTACTGTAACTATTGTTTTACTTCCAAGCTGATAGTAGTAAAAGTTCCACATGCTTAAATTGTGTGTTGGTTTGTCCTGCTGCACCTCTCATCAGGAATAGAGCGTGTGTGATGACTATGGGGGGAAGCTGGATGGATTTAGAGGGCACCAGATTTCATCTCCTCTGAGCTTTTCAACAAGAACTCGCATCCTCCATTCTGCTCTTCTGTAATAGGTACGGGTGGGATCTTCTGGGTCCACACCCCCTTCCTCCGGCTGTGGGGTCTTCTGAGTGCAAAAATGTGGTAACATTTTTGCACTCAATAGGGAATGGCAAAGATAGAAAACTATACTCCATGAGAGAAACACACCAACAGAAGGCATGGATATCAATCCTGCATAGCACCTGATGTCAAGAAGACTGAAGACATCATTGCCAGTAGCCAGTCAGTTACTCGAGCTCTGTGTGATACAAAGTGTATTGGAATAGCTGCGACACAAGTCTTTAAGTCAAGCTATTCAGATTTGCCCGAATTGAATATTGGAGAGCCAATCCACATGAAACCATTACCGAGAGATTGAACAAACCTTTGGAGGCTGGGTACCTGCATGCAAATGGTCGCTCCTCATTCATATCTGGTAGACAAAGAAGGAAATCTTTGTTGCTGTAATCATGTGGATCTGCGAATGGCTGAGCAGCAGCTTTTCGAGGCTACTGTGGATAGCACGCGTACACAGCTCAACTGAAGGTCAAAGCAATCCCTCCCAGTCATGTACATGACCAAGCAAGGAGAGAGGAGGATATGTAGGGAAGAGCATGCTGGGACCCCTGAGCAATCCGGCACACGTGTTGAAAGTTTGGGGTCCAAGTATGACAGCCGGGAGAGATAACAGCCCAGTGCTGCCAGGCAGAGATAAGCAGCTGCATGCACAGAAATGCCCGTTCTATATTTCCAGTAGGAGACCTAATGTGTAGGACTTTTTACAATAGAAAGTTGTGAATTTACTGAACAAAGAAAATGGAAATGCTATAGATGTTAATTTATAGATTGATACCATCTTGTGGCCGGTTATATCCTACTCTTTTATATCCTTCTGCATTGCTTGTGGGTATTATAATACAACATGGCACCTGTTCACTAGCAGCTATCTGTTGTCTTTATCTCTGCGTAAGAACACAGCATTCTCCTGCCCCTACTCTTAGCCGTCCAACCCACCTGGAACCTCTAAACCCCCCCCCCAAGTTCAAGCCGGGAGGCTGCAGAGTCTTCCTGTGCTCCTGACAGCATCCAGCGCTGCTCTGACAGCAATGCTGGTAATATTGGGGGGGATTCCGAGTGGGGGGCAAGAGGGCGGCCAGAGTCACAGCCTTTTATTTAAACATCTGGGGTGACAGGAAGGGGAGGGATACTGAGTCAGAAAGATTTTTGTATAGTATCAAAGAGGTGGGCAGGAGAGAAGGGAGTCTCACCACCCCCACATTTTGATTTATCTTGTGGCTACAAAGGATCCTGCGTAAGACTGCCAGGTCCCCAACTTTACTTTTTTATTTAAAAGTGAGCAAGCAAGAGTGGCTATCTAGCTAGTTTTAGGCCTGAGATTTTTTTCAACCATAGTTACCAGGTAATTTTATTCGGCTAGCACTGAATCTCAATGCTAACCTGATAAACTTAACCCTGCCCCCCAGAATGCTTCCACATCACTTCCTATTTATCAGGTAAAATTTCAGCAGGTAATGATTTATCTAATCAAGCCCTTTTAAATATTGACCCCTATGTTACTGTACTCAACTTGGTTATAAATAACTGGTATTTCCATCGCTATATCCTAACTTATAGGCCAATTCAGTAAAACATGCGGGAGAGCTAGCGCTCCGAGTTGAGCACCAGCTCCCCCTACGCACGCCCAGGTACTTCTCCTGGGCGTGCAATTCTCTATTTAAATTAGGTGTCGCGCTGATATGGAGGCGCTAGGGACAATAGCGCATACCTAGCACCTCCTTATTAGCGGAAGCGGCGGCTATCAGCAGGTCCGACAACGATGCTTAATTTTACCGGCCGTCGGTTGTCGAACCCGCTGACAGCCACGGGTTCGGAAAACTAACGCCAGCAAAATTGAGTGTCCGTTTTCGAACCCGGGAGGGATTTTTTTGAATTTTTTTATTTTTGGTGCCTCTGTCTTAATATCTGTATGATATTAAGTTGGAGGGTGTACAGAAAAGCAGTTTTTTCTGTACACTTTCCCAGTGCTTTCTAAGGGCAGGCATTAATTTCTGAGAGTAAAATGTGCGGCTTGGCTGCACATTTTACTTTCAGTATTCCGAGTAATAACTAATAGGCTCATCAACATGTATTTGGGTGGTTGGCCACGCGTTTTCCACTTGCTATTACCCCTTACAGTATAAGGGGTAATAATAGCGTGTCTAAAACTCACGGCCAAATGGGGGCTAAACAGTGCGCTTGGCCGAGCACACCATTCTGTATCGGCCTGTTAATAGGTACACCTAACAATCCTACCTTCTCTCATCAGACTTACTAGTATCTTATTTGTTTGCCAAGAAGAACCTTAGATATTGTTGTAAATCAAAGACAGTATATGGTTGCTATTACAGAGATGTGGTTCAGTGAGTTTCTGGGTTGGAGTACAGCCATACCGGGCTATAACCTATTGAGGAAGGATAGAGATGACAGAAAAGGGGGAAGGAGTAATTCTTTATGTCAAAAACAATATCTGAACATCTGAAATGCAGGGTATATGGGCTGTCTTAAAAAGGTGATGGCACTTCCATTGACACTGGTGTGATCTATAGGCCTCCCATTCAGAGGAAGGAACTGCACCAGAGATCTGACCGAAGACCTCCAAATGGTGGGACAAAAGGGAGAGATTGTGCTTGTTGGAGATTTTATTTTTTTAATATTTATATTTTAATTTACCAAATGTGGATTGGAGTATCCCTTCCGTAGAATCTGCAAAAAGTAGAGAGATTGTGGACGGTTTCAAGACACTCAGCTCAAACAAATGTTGGTGGTGCCCACAAGGGGAGAGCGTGATACTGCACCTGGTGCTCACAAATGGAGACAGTATCTCTTATCTCTCGGTAGGTACCCAGCTGAGCACCAGCGATTGGCAGACCACAGGGTTTGATCATAACGGCTGAGGTGGAGACGAGTCACACAACGCTCAAAGTCCTGGATTTCAAAAATGAGGAAGTATCTCGAAGAGAGGCTGGGGGAGACTGTGAGAAAATGAATGAAATGGAACGATAGTGGGCCAAACTAAAAGGAGCTTTAATAATAATGGCAATAAACCTTTATGTAAGAAAAGTATAAAGGTAAGAGAAAAAGGAAACCGACATGGTCTTCCAAAAAAGGTGGCTGAAAAAATAAAGGCAGAAAGATCAGCACTGAAAAAAACACAAAAGGATCTCAGAAAGAAGATCACTGGGAAGAATGCCTGATAAAGCTGAAAGAGAAGAGGAAAGTAATCAGGATGGTGAAAAAGTGGAAGAAAGGATGCTAAGGAGGAGAAAGAAAGGTGACAAATATTTGTATAACAGTTCTGCTTTTTCCTTGTCTCTCTCCACACATTGCCCCTTGTCCTATTTCAGTCTCACAGTTCCATCTCCGTTCTCAGACATACCCGAGGGCGAGAGTGGATGAGTCCTCACAGTCCCAGTGCCCCAGTATTCTCCCAGTCACAGCCTCAGCCCTTACAGCTTCAGCCCCAGCCGTCTCTCTCCCACTCCTTTGGGAACTCTCCAACATATAGTAACTCCTGAGTTTTATGTTCTGCATCGTTAACTCATTATCTTTCCCAATTTGCTGTTAAATGTTTTACAGATTTATTTATTTATTTAAAATCATTTTATATCCTGTACCCTCCAAACTTGGAGCGGGTTACATAAAAACTTCATAATATGCAAATAATAACAACAAACAATAAAAACATATAGGAAGACTGAATATCCTCGAGGATCACAAGAGCTCCTGCTGGAAAAAAAAATGACAGAAGGACCTGGGAGCTGGTATCTATTAAGTCACATTAAGTGGTGTTAAAAAGAAACATTTTCAGTGCTCTGCAGAATGCCTTAGGGTCTGCGATGCCGTGTGCATTTACAGGAAGTAAGTTCGATAGAGTCAGGCCTGCTATAGAAGGAAAATACCCTCTCTCTGGAAGAGTTGAGAGCTGACCGTGCAGACAGATGGAATTTCAAGGAGTTCTTTGTTGGAAGATCGTAGTGATCTAGATGGAGTGTAGATTTTGAGAATAGCATTTGTCCATGGTGAAGAAGCATTGTAGATTAGGTTGTGAATAATGAATGCTATTTTTTTGTATTGAATGCATCATTGTACCAGCAACCAATGTAGTGAGAAAAGAACGGGAGTCATATGGTCGCAAATGTTAGTTCCAGTGAGTAATCTTGCAGCAGAGTTTTGTGCAATTTGGAGAGTACAAATTGTATTTTGAGGTAAGCCAGTGAACAGTGGATTGCAATAGTCTAGGAATGAAAAAATAAGGGCTTGAAGTCCTAAAATCAGAGGGATTGAGGAATGGTTTAAAGTGACATAGAAGTTTTAATTTGGCAAAAGAACTTTGCATGGTGTGGGAAACATGCAGTTTCATGGATAACAATGGATCAACGATGACACCTAAATTCCGTACTTTATTTGAGATTGTGAGTGTCTGAGATGAAAGAATCTGGAATGTCAAATTTGATACATCAACCTACTATGATAACTTCAGGGGTTTTTTAGATTCAGTGCATGATGGTTATGGGAAAACCAGATCTTCTTGTTATTATATAATAGGGGATTCATTTTTCAGTTGAAAAATTCTTTGTCCTAATATGGAGGATTTAGTGCCCTGGCTATACAAGGACAAAGCCTGAGAGGCTGAAAATCTCTATTTCAACTTTATTAACTCTCCCCCATAAATTCCTAGAAATCAAAATGTAGTCAGTGCTCAATAAAGAGTTGTGGGATGAGCCAAGAAAGTAAAACCTTTCTCAGCTGGGTTAAGATCCCTTCACTGTATCTACCATACCCAAATTCTTAAACAGAAAATGTACTCTGTTGACCCTGAAGTCTCATAAACCTTGATGGGGGTTGCTTGTCTGTGGAAGACACAATCAAGTGCAGCAAGATACAGTTTGCATGTTATGGTCAACCAAATTTAGTGATATCATCTAATGGGCCTTAATTTGCATGCATGCAATTTAAATGGTTTGCTACTGATTAGGAGTTTGAGCAGGTTACTGCATTACCACAGTAGCCACAAGCTAATGACATTCAGAGAATGCTGCCATTTTTAGATCAACTCCTAACACAATGTCAGAAATCTCCAGTTCTGCTACCTTGTTCCAGATGTCTGAAAAAAACAGGAGAAGTAAACATTAGGGTGAATAATGTTGCTTAAGAGCAGATTTTCTCCACACAAGAATCCTGCCTCTAGTAAGAGTCTTGCCTTCTTTGTTTTGCATATTCCAGGGATCTGCAGTCCCTCAAAGAAGCAGAGCCATTTTGGGGGTTTTGTCATTGACCAAAATAGTTTAAGAACCACATCACACAGACACAAATGTAAATACACACACACAATGTACGCACACAGTGCTGGATTTAGGGGCAAGCTACCTAATCTACAGCTTGGGGTCTCTAAATATAAAAAAATGATTACATTTCAAGTTATCCATTTCTTGGTAATTCTATGGGGTCTCGTAAACTTTATACAGTTTAGGGCTTCAGTTTGTCTTAACCCGGCCCTTCATAAACAGCCTCATCCTTCACGGCCCCAGTGCTCTTCCCCCACACCCCCCACAGCCCTTATCACTCTTCCTTCCATGGCCCCAGCATCTTGCCTCACCCAAAAAAGTTCTGCAGTCCCTCTACCCTCCCCTACCCCCTCCTAGTAACAGATGAGGACCATGAGAGCCCCCATACTCACCTCCATATAAGATCTGCAGCAGCCCCAGCCGAGGGGAAGGGTCTTACGGCTGTAATCGGCAGCTGGTCCCTTAAGGCAGCAGAAACAAGTTTCTTTTCACAGGCGGTCTAACGGCTGAACCTCCAATTAAAGTATGTGTTGCTGGACAAAGAAAGGCTGCGGATCAGAGACCTGCGGCTCTCCGTTGGGTAATCTCACGAGCCATCAGTCTCTAACCTGAGCCTGCAGGTAAGCATGGGTGTGTCTGAGGCGTAGCTACTTGCTAAATTGAGACTCACAGTCTCATTTTCTGCTAGGGTTGGGAAGGCGTTAACAAAGAGCCGCATAGGAACATAAATAAATTATGGCAGAAGAAGGCCAATTGGCCCATCCAGTCTGACAAGACTGAGACTCTTTCTAGTTTTTTACCACTTTGAGTAGCTGAACACAGAAATTCCCATTTCTTAAATGAAAGGCGTAAATTGCTTTTTATGGAATGTACTATCATCATCGTTGCCATGACATTTCTAGGGGAGTAATGGCAGCATGATATTGTTCCCACAACACAGATGGGCATTAAAACAAGTGTAGCAATTGCTCACACTGCAGTTTGTGATTGGCTCATGGGGGGGGGGCTCTGAGGGTTGGGAGAGGGATAAAGTTCATCATTCGTGAACTTCAGGTAAAGAGGATATCCTCTGTGCTAATCGGCCTTTTCGCTTTGGGTCAGTTAGTGGGGGGAATTTTATTATACATCTCATGCATGCTACACTTTTTGTGTTAGCATGCAAGCATTTTTTTTTTTTTTTTTGGGACACCTGTTAAAGAAGTTTCATCTTGGTGGATGTCCAAAAAAATAGTGCCTAGGACATTAAATAGCATGCTGGTGTGCATGTAAACTTTTTAAGCTTGAGTTGTGATGCATAGGCCTCTAAAGCTAATGGGGACAACAATTAAACTCTCCGCTTTAGTGCAAACACTGTCAATAGCTTTTACCCAATATTCGAAGCTAAACTACTTGCGTAGTCTTGCTTTGATTATTGCCATGGAAAAAGTAACCATGGAGTTGCGCACTTGTTTTTTCGGTGAGTACTTTATCCAGGCAAAACAATGTGCGTGGTTTTGAAAACCCAAAATTGTGCATGTTGTTCCCCTCCCCAAAATAACCTCATCCCCGGTAATGTCTCTGGAGTAGGTGAGTAAAATTAGGCATGTTGTAGAGCAGCACATGTGCTTTCAATCGCATACAGGGTAGACAATTTTCCAAAAGCCCATTTCTATGGTTATAATGCTATCACCCTTGGAAATGGCTTTGAATATTGCATGGCTATGCAGCTACATTCTATGTTTTGGGATATTTTTTTTTTTGCTAAAACAATAAGAGGTTTTTCTCTTCTTGAATGTGATTTGGCGTCCCCCTATCTCCACCCATCAATTTTGTTTAACTAGCATGATCTTGAAAAACAGAGTCCCCATTTACTTCTTTCAGAGGGGAAGAGTCAGATAGCATGTTAAAACACAAGTTAACCAGCTCTTTTTTTCTTCCACATAAGTAACAACAAATACAGAGAAATCCGTCTCTGCTATAATCTGCCAAATGACCTCAAAGCGCTTTAAAGAAATCAAGCAAACACAGAGTGCAGCATTTCCCAAAATATTTACTTCAAACTTAAGAGCTGAGAGTTTACTCCAGGAAAGTTGTGTCTCTCCCCGGGGATGCTAATTATTTCTTATTGGAGTTGTATTTGACAGTTTACTGATGATCTGGAGTGTATGCTGATTGGGTTTAATAGAGCGCAGTGTGTCTAGAGGATGCCACCTACGGAGCATGCTGATGTCATAATAATGAGTCTGGCAGCTGTAAAATGAAAATAAATAAATTAAAGCGACGGTTTTCCCAGGGAACTGCAGGCACAAAAAATAATCTACAGTCCTTGGGGACTCAGAGTTCAACCATGACGATAAAGTTAGTAAACAGTGCTCATTCACGATGGACCAAAGGATTCCATATATAAGGCATAAAGCAAAAAGAGGAGTAGAGAGGGTTCTTATCCACTTTGGAGGTTTCTTCATTCAGTTTATTAAATAGGCAACTCCGTGTGCACAAGCAGTCCCAGTCAACAATTTTTTGCCAAAGTCCCCCGACACGGACCCCGTATTTCGCCCGAAGGCTGCTTCAGGAGGGACGGCACCATTAATATTTAACACTTTTCAGCCGGACGGCATCGAAAAAGATGTGTCCCTCCCGATGGCTACTTACTCCAACTTTTTGCTTTTGGAATAAAACAAAAAGAAAAACATACTTCTGATCAGTAAGAATATTCCTGTCTAGTAAAATATATATATATTATTTTTTTATATACCAACATTCAATCTCAATTGAGATATCACACCATAGGTATTTCTCTATCCCCAGAGGGCTTACAATCTAAGTTTGTACCTGAGGCAATCAAGGGTAAAGTGACTTGCCCAAGGTCACAAGGAGCGACAGCAGGACTCGAACCCTGGTCTCCTGGTTCAGAGTCCACTGCTCTAACCACTAGGCTATTCCTCCTCTAAATCTAGTTCTGATATCAGGCTATTATTGTTCCTCACACAGGGTAGATTTATTAAGCTGCGGTATATTTTTTCTTTGCATGAGATATAGCAAAGGTGTGCATGAGGCTGGCTGGCGCCATTTTGAGAAACACCACCTAAGCCCTAGGGGTGCTCCTGCCATCACTGGACCACCAGGGCATGCACGTAACTGGTCAAGGGTCCAGAGGGATGAGAGGCAAGGTTTTGGCTAAAGGGTGTGGGGGCTTGGATACTGGGAGTGGAATTGGGACCCAGCCACCTTTATTTCTAATTTTTAAACTTTTGACACCTCAGGGTGTGGCAGGAGGTTGGAGATCGGGTCTCACCAGACCATCAGGGATTTGGACACTCAGGCCTGGGGGGATCTGGGACTGCCTGGTCCTTTTAAGGCAAGACCCTGGAAGCATCAGAATATGTGTTAGCGTTTCAGTGCTCCAGGGAGAATTTAGCTGCACCTTTTGAGATGCAATTAACTTTCAGCAAATAACATGGCTTGCAAATGTGATCCCACCCCAATGTGCTTGTCCTGCATGGGTGGGGCCATAAAATAATTTGTAAACTCCTTAGGGCCCAGACCCTGGCTAGCTCTTCTTTGTTCCCCTTTTCCCAGGGTGTGCATTCTTTTGGTTGGGGGGATAGGTTTACTTTCAGGTTCCAGTGCAGGGGTGACTAACTTTTTTCTAGATATCCCTGGGAGGGGGTTATTTCTGTTCCCTGTGTGCTGTGTGCCCCAATAAATATGCTGAAACCACTGGTTTAGTGTCCAAAATAAAGCCTTTACTGCAAACACTGATTGGTTAATGGCACAATAAATATGTTTCCAGCCAGGGACAGTGTAAAGGGATTGGGCGTCCTAGGCACCTTCTGCCTTACGCTGCCACCACCCCCAGTTGTGCTGATACCCCCCCCCCCCCCCCCCCGGTCACAGCCCCGACTCCTACCTCTCGCGAGCGGTGGTGGCAAAGAGGCATGGGGATTCGAATGGTTGGCACTCTAGGCCCAGGCCTAGCTTGGATTCCAGCCCTGTTTCCAGCACCTCAGTCTTCCAAGCTCTTTTTATAAATCTTTGTCCTCTATTTGTATAGGAATCTTTTAAGTAGGTAAGGGAACTATCCACCCTCTTAGATTTGGAAACTGGTAGTCCCAGTGGGAGGGGAAACCCTTAGATGGTTGGGGAAAACCCCTTCCAAAATGGCCAAAAATATTGTCTCTCCACAGAGACCAAATCCTCTCTCCAAACTGTAAATATGTTCTTTCTCACAGAAATTTCTTTTCCCTTTCACTCAATGGGGGTCCCTGTTGGGAGGGATCCTGCTGGAACTACAGCTTTCAGGTCCACAGATTGGTAGGAAAAGGAGCAAAAAACATGTCCTCCCAGATCTTCAAAAATAATTTCTTCTGGTTCCCAAAAAGAAAATAACCCCAGAGTTACCCCTTGCTACAGGTCACCACTACTTCTGGGGCAGGTCTTCCCTATCCCTGGGTGTCCTGAATGTAGGGTTCCCCATTCCCTGAATCCAGGAAAGGCCTAGGTGTTCAGAAAGACTCCAACCAAGTAAAAATCCAAAATATTCCCAGGACAACCATTCTGCACCTTGTGAGAAGAGTATAGCAGTGGAGCCCTTGATCTGATTCCAAAGGATTTCCAGGCCCCAGGCAGGCCAAAAATATAACTAAGGCAATAATCTCCAACCTTCCTCTTAAACTGTCAAATGTTTTGATGAAATAATATGCTACTCATCAAAGCAGAGGTAAGCTTCTTCTAATGAAAGTCCATTAATTGTGCTCAAACAATCCGTCACGCTCCCTGTTTCAAGATCTGATCTGTTTCAGGGATATATTCCCACATTACTTAAAACAGAAGAACTTCCTGCACAGAAAAAAAGTAACAGTTTTAAAGTCCAAGTCACGTGTTAAAACACCAGCGAATGTAAAACATCAAGCACATTCTATCAATTAGTAAACATAAACACAAGGAATCACTTTACTAACTGATCAGTGCAAATTAAGCCTCTCTGTCTCCTCATTCATTCCACATGGCTTAATGATGTTTAAAATAAAAATCCGAATTGTTTCCCTTTTTTTTTTTAACAGAGTCTTCCAATTCCCACACCTCCAGTTTTCAGATATTCAGTATCTTCAATCACTGTCCATCGCAAATCTTCATGATGTAACATTATACAATGTGACACAGTTGGAGCCTGCATTTTTTTTTTTTTTTGTGTATTTATGCAGCTATACTGCTCAATTAATCTTGTGCATATCATTCTTTTAGTTCTTCCATCATATACAACGCAACAAGTGCATTTTATGGCATAAATAACAAATTTAGGTTTGCAAGCAGTAAAGAAATTCCTGATGAATCCAATATCGAGTCCAAGGATGTGACCACGATTCGCTCTCAGGGGTCTGTACACAAAGCTCACATTCCTCACGTGAAACATTTCCAGCAGTAATGGGTTGCTCCTCTAGTACTGGTAAGTCAGCTTTGGTAACAACATCCTTAACATAACGAGCCCGGGAAAACACAATCATGAAGGTGAATTTTAAAAGCCCGATGCGTGCCAAATTCGGGAGATTCACATACAAGTTGGGCCAGCGTGCGCTGAGCAGATTTAAAAACCGTTGGATGCGCACATACTTGCTGCCACATGTCAGGAGCTCCTGACATTGCGAACCTGTAGATAGCCCAGTTTGATTTTCTTTTGTTTTAATTTGTAAACGTTAGATAGATTAGATATTTTTCCCTGGACTGCAGAATAAATGGAGTTGGTAGCTATGCAGTCCAGGGAAAAATATCTAATCTATCTAACATTTACAAATTAAAACAAAAGAAAATCAAACTGGGCTATCTACAGGTTCGCAATATCAGGAGCTCCTGGTGAATGAATGCATGGCCATCCCATAATTTCTGAAGCAAAATTTGTCTCTGAAAACTAAAATAATTTTATGTCGAAACTATACGTGATAATTCATAAATAAAACAAGCAGGAATTCACAGAGGTTGAGGTAATCCACACAATATCTGATTAATCAACAAAAGAGCTGTATGCTGTAAATATTAGTATGCAAAGTTTGTATATCCATGATCATCAATAATGTGTCATCGGCAATGACTACAAATTGCTCCAAAAGCCATAACATATGAGATGTGTCCTGTCCTAAGATTTTTTTGATGCACTGTCCTAAGAGTGCATCAATTTAACAACCAGTTGTAAAACTTTATCCAGGTGAATAGTAGAACAAACACCTCATGACATTGTGAAAGTGCAAAGCAGTACAAACAGTAGCAGAAAAAGCCCAAGGCACTATAAAGGGGCAATCGGCACCAACAATAATGGCATGAACATCCCAATGCACCAAAAAAGGTGCAAAGGGCACAAAAATAGTGTCATGAACAGCCCAAGCTACTGTGAGAGATGAAAAGCAGTGCCAAGAGTGACATGAACACCCTAAGACACCAAGAGAGGTGCAAAGGACACCAGCGACAGTGGCATCAACACCCCAATGCATAGTGAGAGGGATCAAAGCAGCACAATGGCAACACTATCCCAAGGCACAGAATGCCAAATAAGGCAGAAAGCACTGGGACATCCATAACTGAAGGCACAGAGAAAGGGATAAAAGCAGGAGGAAAAGTGGTATTAATACCCCCAAGGCACAGAGCAAGGCAGCAAGCAGAGTGGCATTAGCAGCCCAAGGCTGCTCTTCTGGGTGTCACACTACACTGTCACTTTTAGACCCAGACAGAGAGCAGTTTGTCACAGCCACGGCATAGAATGCGTTGAACACACGGGGAGAGTCTCTTTGAGACAGTGTTTAGAAAAGGGGTCCATGAGATCATCAGAGGGAGGCAACCAAGGTGCAACTGCTGAGAAGCAGAGCAGACTGACCTAATTCCATGCTGAGGAGAGGAAGATCACAGCCTTAAGAAACCCAAACTGGTGCAGAGAGGAAGCAGGGAAGAGTGCAGCTGACTGTCATCACTGCGTTGAGAGGAGGAAGGGAAGTGTACTGCCACCAGCACCTTCACCAACCTCTGCTCCAAATGACCAGAGTTATCAGCGAATGGGTGATATCCCTGAGGAGCATTTCTGATCACTGCTACATGTGCTCTGAAATTTGTGCAATGTTCTCTCAACCTAGCATGATGTTACCCAGGTAGAGAGTGCATCAAGCTAGGTTGAGAGAACATTGTACAAATCTCATCTTTGTGTGAGTTTCCTCACTCCGAAGGACATCAAATCTTCCCAAGAGTGTACTGTTCTGTTCGTACGTCTCACTCTGCATTTAAAAGTGGCCCCTAACCCCTACACGACTACCTAAACCTCACCTTGAGTTACTCGTTAGGCCTCCTATATTAGCATAAATAGCTGCTTATTATGCTGCTATTCCAATTGTGCTCTCTCCTTAACTTAAAACTGTGTGATATTGTGCATTATAGCTACACAAAACCAGCCCACTTTTTCAGAAATCCTGCCCCGGACTCCTCCCCAATCCCTCCCCTTTTAAAAATGTGTATCGCACCATGCATTATGGCATTTTCACATGCATTAAGGTGTTTTTCACATGCAAAAATACATTAACGCATGCGAAAACACCATAATGTAATTTGATAAATGACTCTATAAGAAAGGTGTCATGGATGAGGGGCAAACAGAGCATCAGGGAAGGCACTTGTGGAGGGGAGAGGGCAGGAGAGTGAGCACTCAGGAAGGGTCTGTAGGTGGAGGTAGGGGGAAGCACTCATGAAGGGGCAAGAAGGAGAGCATGGTTTATATCAGAAACTATTCCTTATTTAATATTATGTTTTATACATTACAAATGATTTTGAAGTGCATGTTATTATTACATTAATCAGTTTTCCATAAGGTGTTTTAATTGCATGTAAAAATTAGAGACAAATGGCGGGGTCCGCAACATTTTTGGAGATTGAAAAGAAATCCATGCTCCCTGAAAGGTTGAGAACCCCAGGTCTACTCTTAGCCTTACTGATATACTCTATCACACTAAAAGTAACAGCTTACAGTTTCTACTAGTACCACTGCACACATTACACATTAAGCAGCAACACATCAGTGTGCTGAAGCAGTGCAATGTCTATTCAAGCTTTTTTTTTTTTTTTGTTTTACTTTATCAACTAAAAAAAAAAAAGAAAGAGACAATCCTTGAATGGCTGGTTGAAAAACTGCTTGCAAATGATTGGTCCTGCTCCTGGCCCCATCCCCTACTGACTCCAGTTTTAAAAAACGCATTCGTTAGCGCTACTCCCATATACTCTAATGAACTAAATGAAAATGAAACAAAATTTTTATATTGTTTCGTTGCCAACAAAATGAAAACAAATTCTTTTGCATTTTTTCATTTTGTTTGGAAACAAATGCACATCCCTTTAAGTTTAATGGACTGGACTGTCCCTTGGTCTTAGTACAAATGGAAAGGGTAAAGAACTGTTCCCTTATTTCCCCTTCTACCCCACTCGTGATTTTATAAACTTAAATCATATCCCTCTCAGTCGTCTCTTTTCTGAGTTAAAGAGCCGGAGCCTGCCCAACCTTTCTTAATAAGGGAGCTGATCCATCCCCTTTATCATTTTTTGTTCTCCTTCCTTTTTCCTACAGTAATTCATTCTAAGCTAAATAGAATGCCCCGGCTCATTAGAAACCATCTAACTAGATGAAATGTAGGTCATTATTTCATGGCAACCACAGTTTTTCAAACTTAAGCAATCAGAATGTTTATTTCCCCTGCCTCCTTAGTAGCTCATCCCTTTTGTCCCAGATTCCCAAAATATAGTTTTTGGCATCTCTGATTGCCTCATTATGCACAGCAATCCCTTGATGAGTGGAAGGCATAAGTTCCCATCATTTTTTCTGCATATCAAAATTGCATAAATTGAAATCTATTTTCCCATTGACTTCCATTATAAACTTGGGAGGTACCGCTATAAGGCTGCCCTGTAATAAAAAGTTCCTCCCATAGCATAATCAGAAAATGAATGTAGAACACTGTTTTCTGTTGTTTTATTAGTTCTGTTTGGCTCTTTTGGCTCCCTTTCAAGTTCTTTCCCAGTTTAAATCATTTCCTTGCTCACTGGCTTCTTTATTCTGCTTTGTCCCTGATCATCTTTCATTTTTCATGTGTTCTTTTCTGAGCATTATCACTTGTACCACCTTGTTTAATTTTGATGAGTCTTTAAAAATTTGTAAAATAGACAAAAAAAATTCAGTTTGAACAGGAAACATTAAATAAAACAGGCCAACTTTCTATTACGTGGGTCTCTGCTGTCTGTATATTGAATTTGGGCTCCAAAAAGTTAACTGTGTTATAGAAAAATTCTGTGCGGTGAGTTGCCATGCAATGAGGGATTGCTGTATTACAAAGTCTTCAAATACTAGGAGCCTGGGAATAAAGAAAAGGGTTTAAATGACATTATTGACCCTTGCTAGCTAGGTTGCCTGCTTTACACCGGTATTTATCCACTTGACCCACTGATATTCAAGAACCAGATTAAGAGCCTAATAATCATGCATAAAACAAAAAAGTCTTACCTAGGCCTTGAGTGGGCTTCAAGGAAAAAAGCACCATGGAAAACTAGAAGAGGGGAAAAAATGCAAAACATGCATTCTTGTTTTATAAACAGATTGTACCACAAAAAGTTCCCTTTCCTATACCTGAGTCTGAAGAATCTCAAACCGGAACAATGACCTCCATTGTATTCTAATGCAGAATTATGTGATTTTTATGGAAGAGCCTGTATGAGCTCAGGATGGTGCTGTGAGCTTTTTTACTGATTACCATGCTGCTGGAATTTGTCTTCCATATGGTAGCTGTGCTGTACCTCGTCAGCGGCTATGCAAAGTCATCCGTTGCCACCCTTGCTGTCGTGATGTCAGGAGGGCCAATGACAATACAAAAATTGAGTAGAAAGAGATATCCACACTAGGGCACAACTCTGCACAGTCTTCATAGAAATTAATTTGGGTAGTCTCCTACAAAATCCTAAATCTAGAATCCACACTACAAATCCCCTTAGACAATTTAATATTGATATTAATAGGCACTCCCTAGAAGGTTCAGAAGGAGAGCAACCTCATTAGGAAAAGAAAGCAAACAGCAAGCAGAAGGTAATTCTCTAAGGGAATGAGTGGAAGGACAGTGATACACAGGCTTTATCCATAATTCCATGCTACATTCCCTTGCTTAGATTTAAGGGTTTCTTTATACACTTGGCTCCAAAGATTATATACATAGAGAAATAGTTTATCTAAAGAAATACATTTGCCAAGTGTCTATTAGTAAAACAGACTCATGCAGCTGTACCAAAAGCTGGTTTGTTTATTCAAATTCACTAGCAGTCCATCCAGATTCTGGGCTCTAACCAGTCAATACTTTTCTCTGCCTCATTATGGTCAAGTTTTAGGCATTAAAACAGAGTTATTTGTAATATTTATTATCTATTCCTTTTGTTTCTTTATTTGGCATAGCCCAGGGATTCTCAGCTCCTTGAGGGCTTCAAATAGATCTGTTTTCAGAATTACCCAAATATCCAAATTAATCCAATTCATGGAATAAATGAACCCAGATATTTCTGAAGAATGCTCATTGTGGGCAACCTGAAAACCAGTGCTGCTTGTGGCTCTCAGGGGCCAGAACTGAGAGCCCCCTTGACCCTAGCCTACCAGTTAGCAGTTTCTGGATAACATTTAAAGCTGATTTTTGCTAGGACACACAAGAAGACTATAAAATGCAGCAAATTAAGACTATTTTGTGTTTTCTATGCATGTAAATATTGATTTTTTTTTAATATATATAGCATTTTAACAAAGAATCCAATAAGCAGAGAGACAGAGAGCCATCTTTATTAACAGTAATGACACTGGTAATAAGCTTTGTCCCGCTTCCTTAAAAACTCATTGAAGTGTCAAAATTCTTGCTTATGTTTCTTTCAGTGCATGGCTGCAACCACATTTACTGCACAAAATTTTAAAAAGTTTAAACGTTGCCATTCCAGCGAGTTGGCACTGGATTCTTTGCGGGCTATAATGCCTGATGTTTGCCCAACTCAAGACTTATCCAAAGGTGATGTTGTGCATGAAATGTTGAAACCTCGGAAGTCCCTGCTTTTGAATGTGACTGCATGTCTTTGATGACATCACTAATGAACAAAATTGCTTTTTTCCTGGAGTGTATATTAAAATGTTATTTAAAAGTTTATGGCTAGTTATGTTAAAATGGCCATCTACAGTTGATGAAATCAGAATCTGATTTGGCAGCAGTTCTCCTTTAAAGCACATAAATTATATGCTAGGTTGCTAGGAAGGCACAGCATTTACCTTCCAAGACCACCCAATATTGCCCTTTGACCCTGGCATATGCTTTATTTTTAATGGCCTGTGTCTCTAAACAGCCATAATGATTTTATTGCAAACCTTGCTTACAAAAGCAACAATTTTATAGCTACCCTATATTTACCAAGAGCATTCCAGTGACGCAGCACCAAGTCTTTCCTGAAATGATGCTTCTTTAAAGTAATTCTGGAATGGATAGTGCCCAGTTAACCTTCAAAGCAGCAGTGCCTACATCTCCTGGAAGAATACAAAATTTGCAATGATCATGAAGACAGACATTAAAGTTGGCAAAAAAAAAAAAAAATAGATGTCTCCTCTCTCTCTCTCTCATTTATGGCCTGAAATCCAGCCATTGTGGCTGGATTTCAGGCCTGATAGGCTGTAGGTTTTGTGATATCATAAAGTCTCATGGTGCACTGATTATTTGGTGCAAGCAATGGATGGCTGCTTAAGCTGTACAGTTGACAAAACAGAGTTGCTAACTTTTAACAATGATCAGGGCCATCACATACCCCATGTATATCCTTTCTCTCTATCCCCTGGCTCTCACACATGCAAGCACACATAGAAACATAAGACACACTCAGTCGTACACATACAAACACATGCACGCAAATAAAAACACACACACGGGGATTTCAAGATGGCTGCACTGGCTCAGCGTGCATGAGCTGCTCCGCTCGGGCTCAGTTCTTTTGCCTCACTGTGGCCCACTCTGGCAGGAAAAGAAGATCCAGCAAGTGGGGATTACCTTCGCCTTCTTCTTCCCCGGTTGTTCTGGGCCCGATGGATGCCCATTTGCGCTGTGGAAAACTTGCTTCGGGAGTTGGCTCGCTGGAGGCTGACTGGGAAGCAGTTGAACCCAGTCCCCTCCCAGAGCTATCCATCTCTCTATCCCTGGAGGAACGATCTGCCCCCTCCAACCCTGCAGAGGTTCATGTGCTCTCTCTCAGCTTTGAGGAAGGGCATCGGCTGGAGATGCTGAAGACGCCATGGCTCCGATTGTCACTGCTGATTCAGTGAAATCCGTTTCAGAGCAGACCAAGGATCTAGGGATGGCAGGGGACTTACCTGACAATGCTGCTGGAAGGCATAATGAAGATTTGGGCCTTACATCTTCTGTTTTCTAACCTGTGGAATTGGTAAGGCCTTCAATAATATCTATTGAATCTCTTTGGGATGCTATCCAGGCACTCAATAATAATAATGCCCATCAGATTAACCATTTGGTTAATTTCTTGAGCCATTTTGATGGCCGTTTAATAATAGCCACTTCAGATTCCAAAGATTTCAAAGTGAATTACGACTCCTGTAAAAAGGATTTGAGAAATGTGGCTGACTTGCAACAAAATATTATCAAGAAAAACCAATGGTTTTCTTCACGGCTGGAACACCTCAAAAATCAAGTTCGGGGGAAAAACCTCCATTAGTTTCTTCAAAGATCCAACAGTAGCCCTTAAAGAAATGTGGAAGAAATATCTGCTTGATATTTTGAAGATCCCTAAAAGATGTTTGCACTTATATCACGTATTTACTATATACCATCCTTTAAAAAAGGCGCTGCTGATTCTAATGACATGTCAGTACTTTCTCCTATCGTTAAGTCACTTTTAGATGTCACCACTTTACTGGAAACATCTCAGAAAGATCTGGTAAAGCCAGCTACTTTGATAGTTTCTTTTCTGATGGAATCAGATAAAGATTGGATTCTTAAAAAAAATTTTGCCATAGGATGGATCTTTTTTTGAATATGAAGATACAAGTTTTTCCTGATTTGTCTAAGCAAACTCAGAAAAAAGAGGCTGCAATTTCTTTTATTTAAACCTAAGATTTTGGAAATGGGAGCTTTTTTATTTTAAAGTCCACTTGTAAATGTATTATTAAATATCAAAATGCCTTCTATACTTTCTTCCATCCATCTCAATTGTCTTCTTTTTTTATCAATAAAGTTTCTTCGATATCTTCTTCCTCTCCTAAGCCTAGTTAGGGCGTTTTTGTCAGTATATAGTTCATTCATTATATAGGCCTTTGATAAAGCCAGCTTTTCCTTATTTTTGGTTTATATTTAGAAATTTTTTGAAGTGGAGATATTATTTCCCATTTTGAGAACTTTGATTATGGTGATCTTTTTTTGGGATTTTTTTTTTCTTAAAGTTTCTATTTCTTCTTAATTTTTGTATTATGTACAATTCACCACTTAATTTCTATTCAAGTGTATTGTCTTGAGTTATATTTGGAAATTTGCATAAATAAAAAGTTTTTAAAAAACCCACACACAAACATGTAATCAAAAACACACAAATATACACACACAAAAAAAAATCACATTAACTGAAACAGATAGTATACACATACCCACAAAAACCCACCTATACAATTACAAATACAAACCTCACTATTGCAGTGCTATCTGTAACTGCCTCTTTGCAGAACGTCACCTTTGAGCACTGCAGCTCAGGATCAGGATTCTTTCAGTGGACTGGATAAATAGCAAAAGCTATGAAGCCAAAGAGGAGTCACACACACCACCAATAAACAGAAATCTACACCCAAGTTATGTTCCAAATCAAGAAGAAAGAATTTATTCAGAGTCCAAATAAGCACAGTCCAAACAAAAGTCAGAAAAATTCAGCATACTGTCTAAAAAAGCATTAAATCACAGAAAAACAGCTTCTTAGTTTCACAGATTTCCAACCTGTTATTCTCATGTCACTTATTTATTTGAATTTATTTATTTTAAAAATGTGTTAACCGCCTATCAACATTTCTAGGCAGTTTACAATTAAAACATCCACAATTAAAACACAAAGGACACAATATTAAAACTTAAAAATATGACTCACTTATATACAGTCATCGTGCTACCTGAAATTTAAAGATCACTTGCACTGGACCATCTCCATACTTTCCCGCAGAGAGAATTCCACTCATCAGTGTCAGATTGATTCTTCTCCTTACTACCCTGATATATTAAAAGCCTGTTGAAAGAAAAAGGCTTTTACCAATTTCCTGAACTTTAAAAGCCCAATTTCCCTTTTTTAAGCACCTTGTAATAAATTCCAGATTAAAGGTCCCTGAATATAAAAGATCCTGTCTCATGATTCATCTAGTTGAATGACTTTAAAAGATGGAACATCCAAAGACATTTTTGAACTTGATCATAAAGTCCTAACAGGTTAGTATTGTTTTAACACAGCTTCTAAACCCAGCTGACCCACTCATTTCAACCACTCCAATATTAAATGACTCACCACATGTACGAGATTTAAGCGTCATGCTAGATAATCAGCTTAACCTTAAAAAATTTATAAGCACCACCACTAAGGACTGTTTCTACAAGCTACAAGTCCTGAGAGAGCTGAAACCTCTTCTTCACTTCAATGATTTTCGGATGGTTCTACAAGCCATTATACTATCAAAAATTGACTACTGCAATTCGCTCCTCTTTGGCCTCCCAACCTCATCCATCAAACCCCTCCAAATGGTGCAAAACTCTGCAGCCAGAATCCTTACCAATACGAATAAAAGAGATCACATCACCCCCATACTCAAACTCCTCCACTGGCTACCAATTAAGCAAAGGATTCTCTATAAAGTGCTCATAGCCATTCATAAATCCATTCACAATATCTCCCCACTCCACCTAAGCACCCAACTACGTCCTCACTCATCATCTAGACCCATCAGAGGAGCATATAAAGGCACACTCTATGTACCCTCAACAAAATCCTCGCTTCAGAAACGTGCCATATCTTCAGCAGGCCCCTTTCAATGGAACACGCTCCCGCCAGACATCCGTCTAGAGCTCTGCCACTCTTTATTCAAAAAGCTTGGCTCTTCAGCCAAGCTTTTCCAGGACCATGAGCACGGTTTTTTCACCTCCTCCAGCTACCAAGAGCTCCACACCATCACAATCCCCATGTTCTATACTACTAATTGACATTGTAATCTAATCCCTGCTGCAGGACACACGTGACATTTACAGTTATGCTTTATTTTATTATTTTGAGACTCAATGAGACTTGTTAGCTAAGATGTTTTCTTTATGTTCTTAAATTTACAATGTTAATTTCGAACTAGTTTACCCTGTTCCAAGTTCTATAACCTTGTTCCATGTACTGCCTCTAGGCGAAATTTATGTTCTGTTTCAATGTAAACCGATGTGATTTGTATTGCATACAGGAACACCGGTATATAAAAATAAAAAATAAAAAATAAATAAATAAATTAAAACACTTTGAGATCAGGCCATTAATGCCCTTAAATACCAGGAGAGCAACCTTGGGTAACCAGTGGAACTTCATCAAATAAGGTTTCATATGCTAGGAGACTGAAATTCCCACCACAATTCGTACTGCAGAGTTTTGAATACACTGAAGTGCACATATCGTGTAAAGAGGCAAACTATAGGACGTTTCAATAGTCGACTGTCGACATTGCCATGGATTTGTAGCTCTACCGCCTGCATCTGTTTTCAAATGAAAATGGTCTGAAGACATAGTAATGTTGAGAGTCCCCATAAAAGACTCTTCCCTCTCAGGTCCCCATAGGGAAGATAACTTTAAAACAAGCACATGTGCACCCACATACGTGCTTAAGTGGGGACAAGTGGACAAGCGCTTGAATTTTAAATCGGCCACTCAAGGGTGCGCATATAATTATAAAATACGCCTATCATACGTATAGGTGCTCCTAATTTTAAGCGGTTACATAAGGAAATGCTAATAGTGTATCTTTCCATTGGACGTGTTGGCTTTTACGTACACAAATGAGCACATTATAAACCATGCTCACATGAAGGAAATGACCAGTTTGACCACTTAGTCCACCAGTCTGCCCAGTCTATCTCTAGGTCAACAAGACCCCTCTGGTTCATAAGAACATAAGAAATTGCCATGCTGGGTCAGACCAAGGGTCCATCAAGCCCAGCATCCTGTCTCCAACAGAGGCCAATCCAGGCCACAAGAACCTGGCAAGTACCCAAACACTAAGAAGATCCCATGCTACTGAAGCTAGTAATAGTAGTGGCTATTCCCTAAGTAAACTTGATTAATAGCAGGTAATGGACTTCTCCCCCAGGAGCTTATCCAAACCTTTTATGAACCCAGCTATATGCAAATGTATGTAAATATGAAAATGTTGCCATATAATTGCAGCAGAATGTGAGAAACTTTGCAGCAGAATTTTGCTACTCTTGCTGCAGAATCTGTCCTTGGTCTGCTGCAGACATCTGACCAGAGATGTGCTGGATAATTTCACAGGCATCCCCTTCCACCCTTGGGATCCCAAGAAGGTTAAAAAGGGAAACAGGAACCTATACCCACACAGAATATTAGATAGCGAGCACACACACACATACACTCACCAACATTGTAGACAGTTCTGGGGATTGATGCTCTTCAGGCGGGCTGGGGAGAGATCAGCTTGTGATCTGCTGGGTTTACCCAGACCCCTCATCTAGCCAATTTTTGGTTATAACGAGCTATTTTCAGACTTACACCTGATAAAGAGCAGAAGTAAATTAGCACTGGTATCAGCCCGATGCGCACTACGGTCGCCGGTTTTAAGATCGAGATTTACGAGCATCAATGTTGGCCCTGCCCCATACCCACCCCCAACTTTGCTGCTTTTTTTGTTGCTCGCACACACGCATATACCTGGGTAATTTGCTGGTTTTATAATACGCTCTGCCCCTATACTCACATATATGGAAATTGGTAAAGGCCTTTTTCTTTCAACAGGCTTTTAATATATCGGGGTAGTAAGGAGAAGAATCAATCTGACACTGATGAGTGGAAATCTCTATGCGGGAAAGTATGGAGATGGTCCAGTGCAAGTGATCTTTAAATTTCAGGTAGCGCGATGACTGTATATAAGTGAGTCATATTTTTAAAGTTTTAATATTGTGTCCTTTGTGTTTTAATTGTGGATGTTTTAATGGGCATTTCATCACAAGCAACTCTTTTAAAATTCATCCCTAAGGTTTTTTTTCTTCCATCAAGCTCCAGTGAAGAGCGGGAAACTCTCCTTTACCAAACACTCAGGCTATGGGCTTCCCCAGGCTGAATGGTGTCCCTTTGATCTGAGAGTCCTTTGCCTCCTGGTTGGTTCTTCAGTCTGTACTGAAGGGAGCTCCTTATGTTCCTCCAGCAACCCAAAAGTCTTCCACGCTCCGGCCCTTGACTCTTCCCAGGTTGAGTGCAGAAACCTTCCTAACACACACTCCATAAGCAAATTCTTCTTCCCAAGTGCTCGTGGAAGCCCCTTTTATACAACTCACCAAACCTACCCCCTTTTGGGGGAAGGAATCTCCTTTCACTCACTTCTGAAGCTCACATCTCCTGAACTCCTTCTGACCCTTCTATTGCTAGAAAAGTCGCATCGTGAAGGATAGTGAAGCTTAACTGGCTTTACATATCTCTTAGCCCTGCACACTGCTTATTGTGAACTGGAGACAATTAGGGGTCAAAGTGGAAAAAAAGGTGGGGATTTTCACTCCTCTCTTGTGCTCTCCAGTTTCTTGTTCCAGCCTCCTCTTTCTCCTCACTTTTCTCCCTAGCATGTATCTATTTTTTCCCCCTCCCGAAACAAGTCTCCCTATCCACCCTCCCTCTTTTCCGCTCTAATTTCTCGCTCTTCCTCTGTCCTCATCTCATGACTTTTCTTCTTGCCTGTCTTCCAAATGTAATGGCCCCTTTGGGTTCATTACCAGAAAGGCCCTAGGTTTTGTTAAAACTATTTGGCTTCAGCTGGAAGAAGTTACTGCTTACCCAATTCCATTCAGATATCACTGAAATGCCCTTTCTTCTGATAATAAAGAAAATGTTGTACTTTTTTTTAGCTACAGTGGATGCCTTCTGATTTCTCACCAGCAGAGTTAATCCAGTCGTCCAATATTAAGCTAGACAGACTCTATTGTGGCACAATACTAAATTTCAAGTTAATAAGCTTCCCATTTCCTGGAGTCATTGGTCTAGTAAGGGCATATGATCTTTAGAGCACGTGCTTTCCAATAATCCTTTAAAGTCTTTTGCAGCCTTGGGTCAAGAATATTGTTTGCCTGCTCACCAGCCCTTCTCATGGCTCCAACTTCGGCACTGTATTTTAGTAAGTGACATTGACTTTTTTGGCTTTGACTGATTCTCCTCCTTATTAGTCGACGTGTAATGTGGAATTTTGCCTCAACTAAGCCTGCATCTGGTTTCTATACATTTTTTAAACTTAAATTTAGTTCCAGGTATGTGGGCACTGAGAAGGTTTGGGAGAATGAGCTGGAGCATGCTCAGTGGTCCACATTCTGGGATAAGATGATTTGTATAGCACTTTCTCCCTTGTTAACTCAATCAGGTTCTGTGGGCTCCTGTTAAAATTGCTAAATCTGTGCATTCTATTGACTCTTTATGTTGGTCTTGTAATGGCTCTGCAGATTCATTTTCTCATTTTCTATTTCTTTGTCCTAACTTACAAAGTTATTGGGATCAGATTTGGGAGCGTATTTGCAATGTATTGCATTTTAAGATAGCTATTTCCGTCAAAAGGTTTTATTTGGAAATCTTTGGCCTTAGACATTTGGTTATCATGACGGGATAAAAGACTTTTGGACTTTATGATTTCAGTTGCACTTCGACTTATTTTGCATCACAGGAAAGATAATTCTGATTTGGATATCAACATGTGGTTGAACACTATAAGCCCGATTTAAAAAAAAAAGCCCAGCGCATGGGAAAACAGGGAGATACACGCGTGGCTCGGCCACGCACGCACCGCGGGGATTTTCAAACGCCCTCGGCCACGCTCATATCTCCTGGAATACGCAGAAGAACAGGTTAGGGAAAAAGGGGTGGGCAGGGCATGGGTGGGTCAAAACAGCGCCATTACGCACTTATCCCGCTGAAGCATGCGCCAGCAGCCAACTGGCCCACGCAACCTGCTACTGCTCCAGAGAGCAGGTAAGTAATAAAACAAAAAAAAAAAAGGTTAGTTAGTGGAGTTTTAGGGGTTGGGGTTAGTAGGGGATAAGGGAGGCAGCTTAGGTAAGGGGTTTAGGGAGTTCCCTCCCAGTCTGCTTCTTTATTGGAGTGGACTGGGAGGGAACTGGGATTAGGGCCTATCACGTCGCCGTGTGCATCTTGTAAAATTCCCCACCCCCCCTTACGTGCGTGAGTCGGCATTCACATGCACGAGCGCCCATCGATATAAAATTGGGCACGCATATGCGCGCGGGTAGGGAATTTTATAACGTGTGCGTCGGCCTGCGCAAGTTATAAAACCGGCGCGCAATGGGAGCCACAAGCATATGGATGCCCGCGCGTGGGTCTTAAAATTTCCCTTTATATGCCTATAATTCTAAATATGAGTTGGCTGCTGCGGAGAAATGATGCCTTGCTCCCACACAAAGAAAAATGTGGGATGTGATTCTTTCTTTTTCAGGTGATTTTAACTCTTTTGTAACCCTTAACTTGTTCCTTGAAGTGTAGTGTTGATTGATGTTTGTTTTGGGGTTTTGTTATGTTGTATTGTTTTGATTTTTGGTATATACTTCTAATAAACAATTTGAACTTAAAAAGAAAGGCCCTAGTTAACTCTTTGAGCAAGGAAAGGCAGTGCTAGTGAGTTAGGGGAAGCACCATTCGGTACAGACCCTCCCTTTGAGGGTGCAGGGATGGCCAGTCCCCTTGTGATTTAAAAGGCAGCTCTCTCCTGTAGAGGGTGGGGCAGTGCAGATAGATTGTTAGAGTTAGAGAAAATTCAGGAGCTTTCTGCTAGTTTGGATTTTGGGGGCTACCTTGGACTCATGCATCACCTGCTGGCAGTCTTGGGAGAAGGTCAGGAAGCTGCCTTTCCAGTCCACTCATTGGCTGGTTGGGTCCGTCTTCCAGGTTGTTTTTTCGGATTTTCCAGGTTTTTGTTGTAAGAAGCCTTGCAAGACCCCTGGTTTTTGGCCTGGAGCCAGGATAGGGAAGCCCTGCCCCTTTGCACCCTCCCTAAGAACAGAGGTATGATGGTGACCTGCTGCAACTTACTTCTGGTATTTGAAATCAGTTTTGGGGAAGAAGAGGTTTGGTTAGAAAAGCTGGAAGGAAGGATTTAGCTGCCTCCTTTCTGCCCTGAAGGAGGAACATTGAGAATGGGGTGTGGTGTTACTGTTTGATCCTCTTTCCATCGATGGATCCAGAAATAGAGAGAGAGAAAAAACACTGCTGTAGAACTGTAAGTCCAAATCTGAGATATTCTAAGGAATCTTCACCCTGGGGAAGAGATATTTAGGGACTCTGTGCAAAGACTGCTTTTATCATTATCATGCTAGTTCTGGAGGAGGGTTTTTCCTGACCAAACAAGATTACCTCTGCCCACTCAGGAACCTTAGTTATCTAAGCCATGGAGGGTAAATGTTTTCCTTGCCCTGGTAGAAAGAGAGAGAAAGAGACCCTTGCAAAGATAAGAGGATAGCCTGTGAACTGGGAATATGCCATTTTCTCATCAAAGAACATTTTCAGTAAAGATTTAATTTGGACATTTACCCAGAGTCTCTTGTGTAATTATTGGCACTCGCATCCTCAGAGGAGAAAAAAAGACTGATATTTCTCTTAGGTTTGAGATCTAGTTCACCCCTCTTCCCAGCTAATAAAAGAACCCAGCTCTGGTGGTGTGACTTGTGTTCACGAGATGAGTTTGAACTTGACCCCAAGATATATAAATTCTTCATGGCCCCCATTGGTGTTAAGTTATCACCTGAAACTGAGGTTACACAAGTTATGCTAAGAGTTGTGTGCTGATTTGTCACTTGTACCATGGCCTGGCAGCATCACCATTACTGCCACTGCCAGGGTCTTCCAATACGGTGCACCTCATGCTGAGCCTGTGCCTGCAACAGTAGAAGCAGCCGATTGTGTGTGGTGGCGGTCAAAAGCAAATGGAATGCTAGGAATTATTCAGAAAGGATCAGCGAATAAAATTATGGATATCATAATGTCCCTGTGTAGATCTATGGTGCAAGCTTGAGCGTTGCGTGCAGTTCTGATCCATCTTGAGATGGTACAGAGATCCTTCTCAAGGTACAAAGAAGGGCAACGAAATGATTTAAGGGGCTAAAACAGCTCCTTTATGAAGAAAGGCTAAATGTTAGGGCTCCTCAACTTGGAAAAGAGATGACTGAGAAGGAATATGCTTGAGATTTATAAAATCATGAGTGGGGCGGACAGGTAAATAGGGAACAGTTATTTATTCTTTCCAATAGGACTAGGGGACCCTCCAAGAAATTAGTAGGCTACAGATTTAACAAATTGGAGAAAATACTTTTTCATTCAGTGCGCAACTAAGCTGTGGAATTTTTTTGCCAGAGGGAGGTAGTCAAGGCATCTAGCATACTGTAGCTGGGTTTAAAAGTGGTTTGGACTAGTTCCTGGCGAAAAGACCATAAACAGTTAATTCTTGGCCTGGTGGACTCAGGGAAAGCTACTGCTTACCCCTGGGAGTGAGCAACAAAGAACTGGATCTACTCTTTGAGATCTGCTGGATATTTCTTAATGACCTTTATTGGCCACTGTCAGAGATAGGATGCTGGGCGCAATGAACAATGGATCTGACTCGGCATGGCACTTCTTATGTTATGTTCTTATGCTGCTGTACCATACAGATGTTCTTCTCCCTTCCTCATGAGGCTTCCATTCTCCTACATCATCTTCCTCTTCTCGGTCCCTGATCCATTTTGTATCCTTTCTCCATTGCCACAACTCCAAGAATCCTCTCTTGTATCCCTCCTTCTGTGCTCTGCCCATCTCTCCCTTTCCCCCCTTATCTATCACTGTTGCCACAAGACGCACTGCATGGCAGTGCAGCTTCATGCATCAAGATTCATCTTGCTCCCTTCAATAGGAAATGGCGGTGAGCTTCAGAGCACAGGGATGAGGGATGGAAATCTCAGGAGCAATGGAGCACTAGCTGGCTGGCTGGCGAAGATGGGGGTAGAGGAGAGGCAACTTGCAGCTTCCTGGGAGTTGAAGTGGGGTGGGGGAAAAAGTGCTGGTACGGTATACCAGCCCACACATCCCCACTGCAGGCCTTGTTAACCTGCTTTGTTGCTGTAAATTGTTTGCTTTATTGGCTTTTCTCTATAACTGCCCGTAAGATGGACCAAACACCGAAACTGTTGTGCTAGAGGAAATGTCAGGCAGAAAATAGAGCAGAACTGTATGCCTGATCGATGAGAAAATGCATTAATATAAGTTTTACTTTCAGAGACTGTCACAGGATTTGCTTTTTATAGCCTGGTGATTTCATTTTGTGATAAACTATAACTTCGTTTCTAAGCAGTTGTAAGAGGAGATAACCTAAGGCCTAATGCATTAATTTTTTTAGCCATAGACACAGAATGGGACAAAAGTCTTAGTGAATGTTGTGGAAGTGGACCCTTGGGCCGAGATGAGGTTGGCGCTACCCACAGGGAGGAGCCCTGCAGGTCCTCACCGTCAATAGGCAGAGCTGGCTGGAGTAGAGGCCCAAAAGGAACTTCACTAATATCAGCCCTCGATCCCCTTAGGTTGAGCCCTTGGGTGCCGGGGCCGGCTGGACTTAGGCGCGAGCCTCTGTGAAGAGATGAATCTGTTGCAGAAGAAGCTGCAGGCAAGCAGGAAGAAAACAAAGACAATCCAAGCAGAGGTCGGGGCAGGCAGCAGACAGCAGAGACTAGAGCAAGCCAAGATCAGGGACAGATTGCGATCAGCAAGACGAGGAGCAGGCAGAAGTCAAATGTGGTCGAGAAGCAGTCCAAAGTCAAGCCTGGGATCCAAACCAAGGTCAAGCCGAGAAGCCAGTCAGAGGGAAGGAGGCAAAGCAGAACAGCAGGAAGACACTGAAGTCGGACAAGGGACCACAAGACAGGAACACAGGAACTCCGAAGATGCAGGAAGGAACCAGGAACATGAAGACAAGGCACTGGAACAGAATCAGGAACAGAAACCAGGAACAATGAGGCAAAGATCTATTCTGACGAGTTCAACCTATTGCTGAGTTTTCTGAGGCAGATCAGAGCAGGCCTCACATAGGAAAAGGCCTCTGATGTCATCCACAGGTGCCGCGGTGGATTTCCTGCCATGGGCTCTTTAAATGCATCTGAGCCATGTGCGCGCGCCTAGGAATGCCCCACTCACCTGAGAGGTGTTCCTAGCACAACACATCATGCTTGTGCAGTGGCCAGCCTCATCTTCTCCCAGAGCCCAGCTGTGGCGTCATTGGGGTCCCCCTCGACCTGGGGCTGGAGGTAAGAGCAGCTGGTCGTGGGACAGACTCGCGACCAGCCAAACGCAACAGTGAATCAGGCTCCTCTTTACCTATCAACTGTCTTAAACTGCATCTGTCAGTGCCAACCTATCTTCCCAGTTCCAGTTTCCACCCTTCCCATTAAAAAAAAAATCTATAATATACAGCCAAGCCACACAGTGCCAGCATAAGTGCTCTGATCCAAAAGACAGAGATGGAACACCTCAAAGCCTGACTGGATCCTTCAAACAAAAAGAATACAACCCCAAAATCATCTCCAGGGATATTGCTTGTTCAGTTAACACACCCAGAACAAGTCTAGAGAAAAGAAAACCACAGAGCAAGTATCACTTATAGTTACATGTAACCTAAAGCTAGAATAACTAAGCAAAATCCTAAATGACATATAGTCACTGCTGCTGGAGGATGAATCACTGAAAGAAATATTCCCTGCTCCACTGGTATTGGCCTTCAGGCAGCCACCTAACCTGAAGCAGAAATTAGTAAAAAGCAAACTTCTAACAGAAACTCAGAAAGAAGAACAGGGCAGATCTCCATGCAATATCCCATGCTGTGAGCTCTGCCAGCGCATATCACAGGACCCCCCACCATCACTCACATGGAAAAAAAAACATTCAACAGAAGGGGATCCTCCTCATGTTCCTCCCCTAATGTAGTTATATTGCAGTATATATTATTCAATGCAGAAAATGTGAAGAAGTATGCTGCATTGTTGAGAGAGGTCAGACATTAAAGACAAGACAGAAGATCAAACACCACTGGGAAGACCAGGCCAACACCTTCAAGGGGGCGCACCTTTCGGAACCAAACTACAGCATCAATGACTTTATGATGAGGATAAGTAAAGGAAATTTTAAAACAATCTGGGAATGCAAGACTTTTGAAGTTAACATGATTAGACACTTTGGAACGACAAAAAAAGGACTCAGCAAAGATCTCGGGATTTTTTCACATTATGCGCCATAACATTTTACTGTCTATCATCTTCTGCTCACCCATCAAAACCCCATCGCTCTTCCCCACTCCCCCACCCCCGTCTACATCTTGCCATTGGACTGCCTTTTATGACTCGCTTATGTTTCCTGCTAATTTCTTCTTTTGCTCATTCTATTCTGAACTGAGGAAGGGAGTATTAGCTCTCGAAAGCTAGTCAAGAGATTTTATTTATTTATTTATTTATTTATTTATTTATTTATTTATTGTTTTTGTTATACCGAGTTTCATGATAGGCATCACATCAACCCGGTTTACAAATAACAAGGAGTGTAAAGCATAACGTAACGTAAAAAACAATATTTTCAATAAGAACCTTGAACTTTAAATACAGTGAATCAGAAAAAGGGAGAGGGAAAGTTACAAAAAACAAGGAAAATAAACTTGGGATGGAATTAGTCCAATTAAAAGGGATCACCTGATACATAACTTTTGAATTAGCCCTCCCAGATCTTACCTGGGGCCCCCTTTCAAACCCATCTTGTTCATCTGCCCTCCCCCCCCCAATTTTAATTTAATTTTATCTTTATTTAATTTAAATGTTCTGAAATTATTAATCCACTTGTTTTAAATGTTCCTTGTTTTTAAATGTTCTTAAATGTTCCTTGTATCGCTTCCAAGCGACTGTTCTGTTTTCCATGTAAACCGGTGTGATCTGTATTCTATACAGGAACGTCGGTATATAAGAATTTAAAAATAAATAATAAATAAATAAACATATATTTTGTTTATGTTGTTTTTATTTGTTAACCTGTATTTTTGTTCATCACATTGGCACCGTTTGCTGATACATGGAATGCTTGGGAGTTCCACTGCAGCTCACTGAAGACACAATGTTATAATCACACACACGATGTATTTGCTCTTCTGTTATAGCGGATGAAGGCTGAATTGTAGCATTCTGATCAGACTGGCTCCTCTGGAGGTGCGAGTGACCAGGCAGCTCTCATTTATGTCCCTCTTCTGAATGGCACTTGATTTCATCACATTACATTTGGTGTGAGAGAAATGACGCGTGTTAATAATTGCACCCCTTGTTGTGTCCTAACAATCCTAAGGTAACAGAAGTTTGACCAAGTCTTAAAATTCTGTATCCTCTCTTTCTTGTAGAAGGGGTGAGTCATAAAATCATGGACTACATTAAAGGACCATTTAGTCCGCCCAGTGCCATTCCTGATGCGGTGCCGTAGGCCACAGTTGACATTTGACTTCCTTTTACTTCTTCACAACCAGGAAACCTCTGAGCATAGCCCAGGCTTTCTTGTAATCTGCCACGGTTTCTGTCTCTACTACCTCCCGTGGCAAGCCATTCCAGGCACCCACCACTCTTTCAGGCCAGTGAGGGGTAATAGCACGTCGAAAACGTGCGTCCAACCCCCCCGAACCTAAAAGCGCCCGCAACATGCAAATGCATGTTGATGGCCCTATTAGGTATTCCCGCGCGATTCAGTAAGTAAAATGTGCAGCCAAGCCGCACATTTTACTTTAAGAAATTAGCACCTACCCAACGGTAGACGTTAATTTCTGCCGGCGCTGGGGAAGTGCACAGAAAAGCAGTAAAAACTGTTTTTCTGTGCACCCTCCGACTTAATATCATGGCGATATTGTCGGAGGTCCCGAAAGTTAAAAAAAAGTAAAAAAAAAAAAATTGAAATAGGCCCGCGGCTCGCGGGTTGAAAACCGGATGCTCAATTTTGCTGGCGTCCGGTTTCTGAACCCGTGTCCTGTGCAGGCAAGCGCCCGCTCTCCCAGCGCGCGCTCTCCTGCGATTTTTACTGCATCTGCCCATTTGTGTGAAAAAGGACTTCCTGATTTTCCTCCTGAGTCTGTTCTCTTGGAGCCTCATATCATGACCTCTTGTTCTGGGGAATTCTTTCCGCATGAAGCTTTGGGCTGTGATGTTGTCTTACTGGCATTCTGATTAAAAACTCAGAATGCAGTTACAGCTATGGAATGTTCCATCATGTGAGCAAGCAGAAACTTCAAGAATACAACTTTGTTTACATTTACATTGCAAGATTTTGTGATTGAATGTGGGTTGGGTTTTTTATTGTTTAATCGCAATTATTTGCTCCCTAATACAACATATATAGGGTCAATAAACAGTACTTCACTAGTTCACCTCTTGTTAATGTTAAGGACCTTAATTGTTGGGTAAGAGTTTCCAGAGAGCAATTCAGATGTAAGTAGAGATGTGAGAGGTGAAGGATGAATGAGGTTTGTATGAGATGGAAGAGCAAGCAATAAAGAAAAAGTGAGAAAGCTGGACAGTTACTTGCTTATTGGTGGTAAGATTATACAAGACTATTTTCTGTTTTGAATAAACAATGCATACACGCTTATTGCTGAAGGTAACGTGCCATTCTTTTTAATAAAGTGTTAAAAAAAAAAGAAAGAAACTTTGCAGAGAGTGCTACAGAAAAAGAAAACAAGGGTACAGCAGAGCTTCAGGTCTGCATTCAATTAAAAGAATAATGTATGGTTGACAGGAGGCATCTCTCTTCCTGTCAGGGTCAGCGCTTTCGGAGGATTCAGGAACATTTAGGACAGTGAGTGAGGTGAAGCCCAAGTCATTCTGCAGCTCAGGACCCTCTGGAAACGAGACAGCTGTAATTCAACCTCTGTTTTTCTGTTTCATTTTATCTAAAATTCTCTTGAAAAAAAAAGTCTCTGATATCTAAGTAAAGGATTTGTTCAAGTTACTGTTAAATTTAGCCTGTCTATAGCTATAATATGATACATCACATTTACTGCATGCAGTATAGTTCTAATATAACTCTGTGTGTGTGTGTGTGTGTGTGTGTGTGTGTGTGTGTGTGACAAAGACAAAGAGTCTTGACTTGATTTGCTGACCTTACTGGGTCCAGTAATTACAGAATGGCCCCATGCCATGAACACATCAAAAAAATGAGGAGGGTATTTCTTTTTATCCAGAGGCTATGAATTTTGGCAAAAGAAATGGAAGCAACACAACTTTTTGAGTACAATTATTAAAAAAAAAAAAAACAACAAAACCCAGTAATGGTAACCATTGCTTACAAAGTGCCGTCAATCGATACTGCACTGCCGAGGAGAAATGTTCAGTGCTTAGGTCTCTACCTTTCCCATAGTCTGCATTCCCAGCAAAACCATTATGTATTGCAGGAAATGTAGCTCTGGGGCCAAGCTGAATTCTACAAACATATGGAAGTACAGGGGGTTTTTTTTTGTTGTATTTTGCATCTTTCAATATTGAGACCATACATTGTGCATACTGTAGTTTCCTACTGAGGTCCTCCATGTTAATGCAGAAATATGCTCTTAACACCATCTATTCCAGTTCTATAATCAAATACTGGCAATCCCTTTAGGTTTCTTTCTTTTACCCTCTGCTTCATTAAGGGATTTCCATTTATCTCATGGCCTCAAGGGGTAGCCAAACTCTGATCCTCAAGAGCCACAAACACTCCTGGTTTTCAAGATATCCACAATGAATATGGATGAGATAGATTTGCAAGCATCTATCTCATGCATCCCTGATTTAGTCTAATTGATTAGGACTTGAGGATTTAAGAAAACCACGTCTTTTCTTCTTTGCCTTTTCAGAGGAAATGCCATGACATTGGCAGAATGACTCAAAAATCATTATTCATGTGTGCTACAACAGTCAAGACTCCACCCCCTTCTCTTCTGTCTTAAGAGAGTAAAACCAAATTGCAAAGGTGGCCAACCTCTGGTCTATAGAACTGCCAACAAGAAAGTCCTGAAGGTTTTAAATGAATCTAAAAACCCAAGACAATCCCAGCTAAATAATTAACCTAGCGCTCATGCATCCATCCCTCCTTATCAGCCCTGGCCCCAGCCCTGTTATCTCCCACTCCACTTCCCCTCCACCGTTCCACTTCCTTTTTGTCTACCAGTTAAGCCCTGAAAATACCCATTAAAATATATCCCTGTGCTGAATAGAAACTGGAAAAATACAATATCAAAGCATGAGAAAAATCATACTGCTACTTATATAGGACTTTGAAGTATCCCAAAATTAGCTCACAAGCTTTTCATTCCTGGCACAGGAATGAAAAGCTTTAAACCAAACAGCAGTGGCAACAAAGCATATCAGTGTAGGAACCAGAATGTTTGTATAGATACCCTAGTGCTTTCTGTGTCGCTTTAAACGTCTAAGAGCTGGTACCCAGAGAATAAGCTGGTAGCAGTGGCTGCAGGTCTATTTATAAATACATAAGCCTGCTGGTGGGAAAATCTTCCATTTTGCATGCTCTTTGATGCTCACTAAATGGAGACGGTAGCCATCTCATGAACTTTAAACGTATAGAAGTTGTCTTTTATAAGGTAAAAAAGCTTTGTGGCTAATCAACTTGAGTACCAACACATCCACCTTTTCCACAAAGGATTGGCATGGGGGTTTCGAACACAGACCTAGATTTATAATTTTGCTATAAGTTTCACAAGAATAGCACCTGCGATTTAAAAAAAAAAAAAAGAGGGGGGGGGTATGGTTAGGGTAATTTTTGAAATACCGCAACACACGCTATTTTAGCATATTGCGGGGTTAAATGTATTGCACAAGAGAGAGAGAGAGTGTGAGAAAGAGAGTGAGAGAGAGAGCCTCTTTATAAAGCTCTCATATAAGTAAGCTAGTTATAGCACTGTAAGAGGGGCAACCAGTAACGCGGGGTGAGGTTTTGGTGGTGGCCTAGGTTTTGGGGGGGCAGTTTTACATGCACAGTCAGAGGTGCGAACAGCACAGTACACATCAGTGAAGATTCGATGTGATTAGGAGTGATGAAAGGTACACAAAGATGAGATTTGTACAGCAGCTAGCGATTTGATAAATGACCCTGACAGTTTGCTGCTAATATTTTATGAAACAGTAAGTTACAAGTTTAAGAAAATGGAGAGCATGGCTCATTCAAATACTATTTTAAAGCATTTTAAGCAAGATCACAAATAAAAACAAAAAGTAAAAAAAAAAAGAAAGCATTTTGTAACTATCATTATTACAAAATGATGTAATTTTTGATTTTCCTCAGATTTTCCAACAAAAAATCTTGGGCAAGGATTTCCCAGAAAATTAGGGGAAATCCCAAGCATATTCACTGAAATTCAATGTGAATTCAACAGGTTACTGAACACTTTGAAAATTCAGGATTATTTCTACGTGCGAAAGATACCTGCAGACTTTACCTGAACATATTAGTTATAAAGTGATCTTCCCTGTGTCTAGAGGAATATTGCTTAGTACATCAGCCTTCAGGAAATCCAGTAGGTCTGAGTGCAAAAGTTTAATTTAGAAGGACTGGTTTATGGAAAATCATCAGATTCAGTCATACATTATTGTGCTGATTTAAAGATATCCTTCCTTCCAATCACCAGCAGGGATGTTGGGTGCCTTTAGCAACTGCTGCACAGTTCAGCAGACAGGAACTAAAGATTTCCAATGAGAAAACTCTTTGTGAGTGCATAGACCTGAGTCTGCCACTATCGACACTGTACAGCCAGACAGCCCTGTCCAAACTAATACAGCAAGGAGGGAAGCTGCAAGCTTAACCTCTGCAGGACATAAGAGCCACTGCGAACCACATCTATCCGTGATGTAGCCCCCATTATAAAAAGTATTTCCTGTTCCAAATCACCATTAATCAAAGCAGACAGCTTTTTAGAGCACAGTCTCCTTGGACATAGGGTAAAGTTACTGGAAACGACGTTCGGCTGGCACGGGGAAATTATGTTTAACTGCAGAAAATGGCAGGCTGCACTGAAAAGTCAGAATGGTGTTCAAGACGAAATGTGATCTCAGTTTGAATTGAAATACCTTCGCGTTTGCATAGTAGACGATTGCAGATGGGCAGACTGGGTGGATCGAGTGGAACTTTTCTTTCAACATCTTCTAAGCTGCTAGAGTTTTCCTATTAGCCATCTCTTCCCGGATACGGTTGGGGGTTTCTAGAGTAATACTGGCAGGTTGAAACGTGCCGACAGATCCTGTACACTGTACAGCACCTCTCTTCTGTTCTGCCAAAGCTACTAGCGCAAAACAAAGGCTTTCCTTTCCAACCTCTAGTCTGAGAGAACTAAACTGGTTTAAAGAAAGACTCCATGCTTCCTGATTGTCTTGTGTTCCATCCATGCTGGACAGGACCTTGTATATGATCTCATTCTGTAAAGATCTGTGGGGGGATAAGAAAGTACCCAAACCAGGAAGTCTAAGAGGCATACTATTAAGCGGCTTCCGAAATCTGGAAATGCTTGACTTTCTCATTTCTCCCCTAAAGGAGAAGTGCTTCCAGCTCGGGCCTTATTCGCGTGTGCTGTGGAAGGTGGCCACAGCATATCTGAGCGATCCAGCTAATGTTGTAAGAGCCTTGTAGTGTACTCCTACAGTCCCTGATGACACACATCAGGTCTCACGCCAATGCAAGATCACTGAAAGGGCAGTGCTCTTGTTTGTTATGCGTTTTTTCCCCCCTTTGATATGTAATTGTGCAGAATGAGAGAAAATACTTAGTGAATCAGGCCCTGAATTAATTACTGCTGCTTCAATGGGCCTAGACTGACATGAGACATAATTGGTCATCTGGGTACAAAACAGCTCTCTATTAGCTGGTTTGTATGCTAATGGGTTACATAGAATCTTTAAAGATCTTGAGATTAGTTACGAGACATATTCTGCTGTTGCCTTCCATGACACACATGATTGTAACCTAAACTGCAGTTTTCCTTGAACTGATGGATTTCTTTCCAAGAACAACTGACTTTTCTTAATGACTTCAGCTTTCCCCGTCATACTGCCTTATAGTAGTCAGGTAGTGTAAATCTTCTCATAGCAACAATATAGCAAGAAAATAATCCCACCGTCCGTAATAAAAGGCATGTTGACATCTTATTGTATAAGGGACTATTCCAAACAGACTAGGCTTTCCTTAAAAAATATATTTAAAAACATGTTTAGAGCAAAATTTCTTGTATCTCTTAAACCTGTGTCCTGCATTACAGTAACCCCCTTACAAAAATCACATGCCTGATCCAATGAAACTTTACTTATCCAGCTGATTTTGACTATGTGATGATGGCTTTATCCATCAGGCCAGATTTAAATGTAGATATCCATACTTTAAAATCTTTTCTTTGCTTAGAAGAGAAATAATAACACTTAAATGCAGCAGAGTCAAACAGAGAAGCTGCTTTTCTAGACAAAGTGTAATTGCCATTGCTTCCATAAGTATAGGGTACTGTATGGGCAGACCAGCAGTTTATATATGTGGGACGTCCTGTAAGCAGGGTGGGCTGGTCAGTGCTACAGATGGGTCCTGTAATAGGGACAGACTCCTCCAAGGCTGCTGCCTGTTCTGTTGTCTATGCTGGGAGCCTTCATCAAGCTGATGTTCTGACTGGGCGCTGCATGCCTAATGTTTAGTGCAGCGCAAAGCAAAACAGCCCTGGGAATGTCTGGAGAGGAAGTCATAGTGGTGGGCATTGATGATAATCAAAACTAAAATGCCAACAGAATAAACAAATGTGTGGAATGATAAACGGGAGTGTTTTTGTAGAGCATAAGATCATTATTTTGATTCTGGAGGCTAACCTTGTTGCATTTATTAACTAAAAGCTTAAGAAGACAGGAAAAAAACAGGGAAGATTGCATTTCTGGTAAGCACTTATTTTTAATGTACTATTAAAATGCAGAAATTATTTAGCTTTGAGATTTAAGCTGAAACATATATGTGTCATGTCTGGATGGAACACCATGAGGTCTATATTCAGCCTCTGTGCAGCTCTGAAAGCTGGATAAACTTATCCAGCTTACTAATGCTATATAATCAGTGGCACAGTCATGCCACTGAATATACCTGGCTACCTTAAAGTTAGCCACATAGTTTCCTTGTAAATGCCTAATAACCTTCCAGGATAACAAGTATATTTTCACTGACCCTGCCCATCTGGAAACATTTATAATGGATAAATCCTTTGTTACCTGGTCAGCTACTTATAGGAAGTAGTGATTATATTATGGGGTAAATATGCAAATTGTAAATTTTGATTAATCAGTTGGATTTTGAGACCGTAGATTTGTTTTCTTCTAGAACTGTTGTTACCTAATAAGCTCCATGATAATGTGGACTTGTAAGCCTATGGGATCATATAAATTTTATTTGACTGTTTTCCTTTTATTGTTATTATGTTTCTCATTTTCTTATCCTGGTCTTTACATAATGTTTTGTTTAAATGCCAATAAATAAAATTTTTAAAAAAGTTAACTTATCGGGGCTAACTCAGCTCCTCCCTGGAACACCTCTGGACCACTCCTGAAACACCCCTCACTTATCCAGGCAAATTCTAGCCAGACAAATAGTTATCTGGCTAGAATTTAGCCAGAGATGTGACCACATTTTTATACAGCTGCATAACATCTTAGTTATCTGGCTCTATGTGTTTGAATATGGACCTCCATATGTGTTCTCACAGCTACTACCTAGCAGCACCTACTGTAGCTGCAGAATAAGTTTTGGAAATATAGCACTTCGGCATGGATATCTCTGTCACACTTGGATACCATAATGCCAGAGCAAGAGCTCTACATAAAACATTGAAGCTTATATAAAATAGAATAGCAGTAAAATGTTTTAAACTGATTCTGACAATATCAAATGATAACCATGTTACCGAACCATTATGGCACCTGTGTAAATTAATATATTTTAGCATCACTATTTTTATGTGCCTTACCGTAAACCGTTGCGACGGTATCCATCTTAACGATGGTATAGAAAAGATTTAAAATAAATAAATAAATAGTAGCCACACTTTAAAACCAGAATTGGCTAAAGTCAGACTGACTGCATCCATTTTCTTTCCTATTGAAGTTGTCTCATGTGCTTTTGCTACAGTTGCCTGACCGTATCTGCACCTTTCTAAATTGCATCGTCCTCTGTTAAAATACGGTAGCCCCAATTTCAGGGTGTTGACTGCAATGGGCAGGGTCTGCACTCAGTCCCAGGGCTAAGTCCTAATTCACAGTCACCAGTCCTTTCAGCCCGGGGCATGGGGAAAGGTTACGCCTTCCAGGCCCCAGGTTTAAGGGTGGAAACCTCTTCACTGCGTGTTATTGATGACCCTTAAGTGAAGGTGCAGTGAATGGAACAGGCAGGGACTCAGGCGTTCCAAATTAAACGTTACTGTCATTAGTTCAGTGTAATCATTTTGCACCAAACAAAACTATTCTCATTCATATCCATGTCCAGACTGGTGTATTTCCTTCAACTTCTCTCATTCTCTGTGAAAGTGATCCTCTCAGCACTGGGTCTTGAGATATTCCATCCTCCAGGGTTTGGGAAGATAAGTGACTCAGGTGGGTGGGGTTTCATAAATGTAGTGGGTTCCCTTCCCCAAAACAGTACCTGAGGTCCAGGTGATCTCCAGATCTTAAAAAAAAACAGTCTTTGTCCTGTGTCCCAGGGTGAAGACTCCATTGGGGGTCTCCAACTGTAGAAAAAACTTCTTACTCCTGATCTCCTCTCCAAAATGTATACTGAGATCTCTCTGGATGAGAGATTCTTTGGCTAGAAGAAGTCAGGTCTTCTCGTTTCTCCAGCCACTGGGATGGAAGGGTGGCAGAAGCCTTCCTCCCTACTCAAGAAAACAAAAAAACGAAGTCTTCTCAAAACTCCAACAAATAACCTCTATCGTGGTGAGTCACCACTGTCCCTCCACGGGCACAGCAGGGTTTCTCTACCTCTGTCTTCCCAAGACAGGGCCCTTTCCCTCTTCAAGCCAGCACCAGGGATTCAAAAAATGTGTGGAAAACTTCAAAAATGACTTCACGAAATAATTTACTTTCTCCAAATTCTGATGCAAAACCCTTCCTGGCAGGTACTGCACTGGAACAGGGCAAAAACCTCTCCTTTGTTCCCAGTGTCTCAGATGTGAAGCCCAGCACTGGAGACAGAAAAGTAACAGCTCCTTTTTCTTCAACAAAAATTGCCATACTACTCCCTATACTCACCCCCTCCCCCAAGCAAACAGCTTACCATTCTAGCAAGCCTCAGAGGTGCTGTTAAGAATGGTACACCCCTCTTCTAACCTCCCAACCCCGAGCTTAAACTAGGGCCATCTAGTGGAGACCTGGGAGGTCTCTACAATACTATCGAGGTAGCTAGTTGTGCTATATTTGGGAACACACTTTCAATTCATTTTGATTAGAACATTGTTATTTTCTTCTGCCTCCATACATTCCATATCTGCACGTCAAGATGCCTTTATCACCTAGCCCCCTTTGAATGTTGATCACCCTGTCTTGATATTGTCACCTCCTCTGTTCAATAAGCAGTATTGGTCATTCTCTCAGCTGCTGCCGTGGCTCCCGTTCCTAGTGCACTGTGGTTCCCAGCATTCTTGTTCTTCACTGCTCTTTAATCCCCTTGTCCTACCTCTCATCTTTATTATTGTAGGTGAGCTTTTGGTAGCTAATAGGGATGAAAAGTAATATCAGCACTTGTGACTGGTGGATGGGGGATGAGAAACTGTGACCAGCTGAACTACAAATGTGCAGGTTGTAAGGCAGCATTGAGTTCTGAAGATTATCTGCACCATTTGATAATGGAGCCCTCCAAATTAAATTCAGCAGTGATGAAGCTCATAATGGGCAGGGGAAGTTCTTGACAAACAAATCTAGGCAGCAAGACTTAAGGGGGAGGTGGTAAAAGATAATCTGACTGTAATATTACTGTTGCTTTGTTTTAATTGTGACTAGCCTTGGGGTTTCCTAGATGATAAGGCGAGGAATCAAAATTGATTGAATTCATAAGCAAACATCAACAGGGAAGGAAAGAAAGAGGGAGTCTTGTTATTTCTCTGTTTGGAAATTCTTTTCTTTTACCATGATTCATCAAAATATTTTCCCATAGACACAGAATGGGAATGAAGCCTTGGTGAAGCAGGTCCTTAAGATCTTAATTGGGCAACACATGTCCAAACTGTCATGCCAATAGAGTTTCTCAAGTTTTAAGAGCTTCAGAACAAAGTGAACTGAGAGGATTTGGGGAAATTTGTGAACAAAAAGCTTTTCTTCTTTAACTTTAATGTGATAAAATTCACAATATAGGTCCTGATTTACAAAACCTTTTTCCCATGGGCACATTTTGGGAGAAAAGCTTTAGAGCACCTGGCCAAATAAGCTTTGAGAGCCAAAAACAGGCCAGGTTTTCAGGATATCTACAAGGAACATGCATGAGAGAGGTTTGCATGCACTGCCTCCTTTGTATTGTTGGCTATCCTGGAAATCAGGCCTGTTTGTGGCACTTGAGGACTGGAGTTGGCCTCCCCCGCCTTAGTGAATCAAGCCCAACAAGAGAAAAGGGAGTTTTGTTGACTTTCTGTAACACTGCTATTGAGAGATCAGTAAGGAAAAGCATGAGAAGAGGGGAGAAAAAGAAACTGTGAAAGTGTGAGGAAGGAAAAGGGAACTCAGAAAACAGAGATGCACAAAATAAATAAGATAAAAAGATGAGCACGGGAATGACATAACAGAGGTAAAGGTTACAGAATATACAATAAGAGGATAAAACTAAAGAAAAAATAAAAGGATATTAGCATGCTTATGCATGAGGAGAAAAGTCTAACGCCAGATGGAAAAAAATAGGAAAAATGAAAGATAAATATATGTAGAGATCTCTAGCAGAAGTACCGGTATTTGGTTTCACCAAAAATGGGTGTGTGTGTGGGGGGAGGGGGGGAGGAGGAGGAGCAGTGTTAGGTAAGATTAGTTAGAGTGGGTTTGTGGATCCCCCATGTGAGAGATTAAAAGTGGTATGCTCCCAAGCTATTAAAACCTAAGCCACCATTTTCAGGTGTGAACTTATGAGTTATCCCTGAATGTCACTATGTTGTTCCTGGTTTATTGATTTTGCTTGGGCCTCTGAGGATTGGGTAAAGGAAAGAAGTAAGGATGGCTTTACCTGACCTTAAGATGACCCATTGAAGACTTTTTCATTTTGAACAGGAAGTTGTTCGACCCTTCCTTTCTCTCCTGTTGGTTCCCTTTTTAAGACTTTTGTTTTTCTAACATGCCTGAGTACTCATCCAGGGCTCATTGTTTACCAATTAGAAGACTGATGTCTCTCAACCTGAAAACACGGGTGAACTATAATTAGTTCTGGTGGACAAATGGTTTTTCATCCATTCCTGGAGGAATGAGTAGAGATGAAAGAAAGAGACTTTATGGGACCTATCCTTAGGGTCATTATCATCTCAATGAGATAACAGGAGAAAGCAGAGTTACTTACCAAAGCAGTTGAAGACAGCAGGATGTCAATCCTCACACAGGGTGACATCATCAGATGGAGCCTGGCACAGAAACTTGTGTCAAAGTTTTTAGAACTTTAACTGAACCTCAGTGAGCATGCTTAGCATGCATTATACAATGTGTCCACGTGGTGTCCTTTCAGTCTTATAATATAGAATCCAAGAATAAAATAATAAAGGAGAAGAAACCCATATAGTGGAAACCCAACTCCGTGGGGTAGCAGGCGAGTTTTGTAAGGCTGACATCCTGCTGTCTTCTAAGAACACCTGTTAAGGGTAAGTAACCCTGTTTTCTCCAAGGACAAGCAGGATGGTCATCCTCACACATGGGTGAATCCCTAGCTACAGGCTGCCCCCCCCCCCAACATAAAAGGGGATCAACAAAACACCAAATAGATGCTAACAGGCACAACAACAATTAGTTTTGTTGGTAATGGAGGGGAGCAGTCTGAACACAAACAATGGACACTAGGCAGGAACAGAGTTGGGCTCTACACCTAAAACAAGTTCCGAAGGACAGATTGGCCAAACCTGCTGTTGTGTCGGCCATACCTGTACAAACAATAATGTGATGTAAATGTGTGGAGAGAACTCCACTTCACAGCTCTGCAGATCTCCTTCATGGGAGCTGCTCACAAGTGCGCCATAGATGCTGCCATGGCTCTGACAGAGTGAGCCTTGACATGGCCCCCAAGATGCAGACTTGCCTGGGTATAACAGAAGGAGATGTAGTCTGCTAGCCAATTAGAAAGAGTCTGTTTGGCAAATGCGATGTCCAGATTATTCCTATCAAAAGAAACAAAAAGTTGGGTGTATTGTCTATGGACTTCTGCCCACTCCAGATAGAAGACTGTGGCTCTTTTGCAGTCCAAATTGTTTGCTCTGGTGTGAATGGGGCCTGGGAAAGAATATTGGCAGGACAATGTGCTGGTTAAGATGGAAGTCTGACACCTTAGGAATGCACTTCGGGTGCGTACACAAGACCACTGTATAATGGAAAAACTTAGTGTAAGGTGGATAAGTCTCTAAGGCCTAGAACTTGGTGACTCTGAGGGCTGAAGTGACTGCCACAAAACAAATTACCTTCCAGGTCAGGTACTTCAGGTTACAAGACTACAGCAGCTGAAAGGGAGCTTTCATCATCTGAGCTAACATCACAATGAGGTCCCAAGACACAGTTGGAGGCCTTAGGGGAAGCTTCAGCTGAAGCAGGCCCCACATGAAATGTACAACTATAGGCGTACAGAGATGAACATACTATCTACACTACGGTGGTACGTGCCAATTGCACTTAGATGAAATCTAATGGAGTTGATCGTCAAACCAGCTTCCAATAGGTGTAGAAGGTAGCTAAGACGTTTTTATGTAGAGCAGGAGAAAGGATCTAGGATCTTCTGCTCACATCACACAGAAAACCTCTTCCACTTCAGTTCATAAGTAGTGGAAAGCTATCTGGAAGCCACCAGGACCTGAGACACATCTTCCAAGAGATTGAGCAGTTGCAATATTAACCTCTCAACATCTAGGCTGTGAGCGACAGGGCCTGAAGGTTGGGATGTTGAAACCTGCCTTAATCCTGTGTGATGAGATCTGGGGAAGTCCCCAGACTGATCAGTTTCCAGATGAACAAATCCTGCAGGAGTGGAAACCAGATCTGTCTTGGCCAATGATGGTCTATGAGGATCATAATCTCTTTGTCTTTGTGAAGCTGGAGGATATACATATATACAGAAGACCCTCGCCCCAATGCCAAGTGATGGCATCTGAGGCTGGTTTGCCATATGTCCTGTACAGAGAAAAGAACTGAGAAACTTTTGGTTTCTAAGATACTGCAAAGAGATTCATATGTCCATATGATCTTATGTTCTTATCTGGGCTTCCCCAGAGATGGAAACCTGATTTGCCACCCCTTGGTCCAGAGATCAGTCATGGGGTCTAAAGACACGACTCCTTCTGTCCACTATTACGTTCTCTGATTTGGTCTGGAACACAGCCCTGAGCACTAGGGCTCATGACCAAATCTGGACTGCTTCCTGGCACAGGAAGTATGATCCCGAACTTCCCTGCTTGTTGACATACCACATTGCCACTTGGTTGTCGATTTGGATCAGCACAACTTTATTGGACAGTCGATCTCTGAAAACCCATAACATGTAGCTAATCGCCAGGAGCTCCAGTAAATTGAGTTGATAAAGATGTTCCTGGTTGGACCATACACCCTGAGTGCTGAGCCCATCCACATGAACTTCCCAACCAGGGTGGACGCATCTGTGGTGAGGACAATTTGGATAGGGGGACTCTGAAAGGAGAATCCCCGTTCCAGATTTGAAATTACTCACTATAGGACAAAGAGTCCCAGAGAGACAAGGTGACTTAGATGTGATCCTGGAGGTTCTACATGGCCTGATGCCACTGTGACCTTAGAGCCCACTAGGCCTTTCACATGTGTAAATGTGCCAAGGGAGTAACATGAACTGTTGCGGCCATATGTCCTAACATCCTCAACATATGCCAAGCTGATACCTGCTGGCTCTGTTGAATCCCTGTTACAATGGTCATCAGGTTGATGACCCTTTGCCAAAGCAGGAAGGCCGTGGCCTGAACCATGTTTAACAAGGCTTCAATAAAGTCCAATTAAGATGACTGAGATGGGATTTGGGGTAGTTGATGACAAACCCTATTTTCTCCAACACCCAGCTGGTCGAACGCATGGACCTGACAGCCCCCACCTGAGAGGTGCTCTTGATCAGCTAATCATCCAGATACAGGAAAACATGAACTCCCAGTCTGCAAAGGTGTACCACCACCATGGCCAGGCATTTTGTTAAGACACTTGGGGTTAACACGAGCCCAAATGGCAGCACATGATACTGGAAGTGCTGTTTTCCCACCATGAATCAGAGATACTTGGGAAGATCTCGATGTATGTGTATGTGTCTTTTATATCTAGGGAGCATAGCCAATCCCCTTTTTGCAAAAAGGGGATCAAGATGCCCAGGGAAACCATCTTGAACTTTTCTTTTTTGATGAATTTGTTCAAGGCCCTTAGGTCTAGGATGGGATGGAGTCCTCCTGTTTTCTTTGGCATCAGGAAGTATCCCTGACCTCTTTGCCCTGGTGGAACAGGTTCAACCACTCTGGCCATTAAGAGGGAGGAGAGCTCTGTTATTAGTACCTCTTGGTGTGCTACCAGGCTCTAAAATGGGCTCGAGGGCAATTTTGCAGGACATCCAATAATTTCAGTCAATACCCTTGAGGGAAGATGGATACAACCCACTGGTCTGAGGTTACACTAGGCCACCTTATGGTAAAGAACTGAAGCCTTCCCCGACCAGCATATAGATTGCCCCGGATATAGGCGAATAGGCTATGCTCTCTGTGATTTACTCAAAACCCCATCCCTGGAGTTGACTGAGGCACCGACTGGAACTTCAGGGCTCTTTGCTGTCTGGGACAACTGCGAGAGCCCTGCTGTTTTTAACAGGAGCAAGATAGCAGAGGATAGTACCTCCTCAGGTGGAAGAAGGACTTCTTGGCCCTGACCTTGCCAACCTCCTGGATGAGGAGAGCAGGTCCAAAATGCTAGTGAAGAGTTGCTGAAGGGTCGCATGGTGATTCCGGATTTGGGCCACCGCATCCTTTACCTTATCTATGAAGAGATGATCTCCTGTGCACAGCACATCAGTGAGTTGCTCCTGTACCTCTAGTCTGAGATCCAAGGTCTGCAATCGTGCAAATCTGTGAGCACAAATTCCTGCTGCAGAGACCCTTGATGTTGTTTTGAAAATTTCATAGCTGAAGCAGACTTTCTGTTTTCTGTACTCCAAGCCCTTATGCACCAGTGACAGGAGTGTGTCTTGCTGCTGCTGAGATAGTTGCTTGGCAACATCTTGCACCTACTTCCAGATGTCCTGCATATATTGACTGATATAGAGCTGGTAGGCAGCTATCCGAGTAATGAGCATAGCCTCCGGGAACACCTTTCTTCCAATAGTGTCTATTGCTCTGAGAATCTTCCCCAGGGGCACCAAAAAATGTGTCCAAGAATTCTTGGCCTTTTTGAGAGCAGATTCGACTATCACCAGTTGGTGGGGCAGCTGATACTTGTCGAATCCGAGAGTCTTCTGGATGAGAGAGACCATATTCACCTTCCTGTTCACAGGAGGCATTGTGAGGGGATGTTCCCAAATCCTCAACAGCAACTCCACAAGGATCTGATTGGGACTGCCATGATCTCCATGGGAGGCTCCATGAACTGGAGAATATTGAGCATTTTGTGCCTGGTATCCTCTTCAGTCATTAACTAAAAGGGGATGGCTTCCACCATCAACCGGATTAAACCTTCCTTTGCTCCTCTGGAGGAGATGGTTCTAAGGGGAGACCATTTGAAGCATCGTCAGAGACCATGGATGAGTCATCGCCTCAGGGGTCTTATGTTCCCTCATCCCCACTGTCATCGACAGAGGATAGAGCCCTGGGCACTCCGCTTTTATCCAGCGGTGCAGGAACCACTGGAACTGGACATGGGCTACAAGCCCCAGTGCCTTTTCCAGTCAAAGGGGAGCTTCCTCCTCCAAGGAACTGGCAATGACAACTGGATCGGCAGGAGGCAGCGGTGGTGCCCCTCAGGGTATTGATGCCATCCTGAGAGCTGACACTGGCTGGGTCAGTAACAAGCCAATAAGCACATGCAGGGATTTCAGCAGTGACTTGAACATGTCTCTCCAATTCAGCCTCAAACCTCATTGATGCCAAAGCAGGTTGGGAAGCAGGAGGTGTAACCAGATCCTCTTTGGAACCGAGAAGAGGATTCATGGCTGGCATCTGGACCAACGGGGTCCGTGGTGCACCCATGGCATCAATGGAAGACTGGCATGCCTTGCCACAGGGTCACTTTGGGGGCATCACAACATAAGTTGGTACATCTCCATGCCCAGTATCATGCATGGATGGGGACCAATGCCAATGCTTCTTCAGCTTCCCTTGAAGCTTGGCATGGTCCTTCTCCGGTGCTGGGGTCAAGGACAACAAACCCGACACCCTTTATTATTATGGTTTTATGTTTAGTTTTTAAAATTAATTTATGATATTTGTTTTAATATTGTGATAAGAATAAGGAATTGTAATTACTGTCCTAGGATAGTATTATATCTAGGAAATATTAGTTTATTATTGTATGAAATCTGTTTGATATGATTGGTTTTGAATTTGTTATTGTAAACCGACTTGATATGAATTTGAAAGTCGGTATATAAATTTGACTAAATAAATAAATAAATAAATAAATAACCCTTGACCCAGAGGAACCCGACAATGGCCAATCTTCAGCTGACAACCTCAATTGAGCCGATGGCCTTGCCAGTGTTGAAGGCTCGGTGTCCATCAGTATGATTCCAAGGTCTCTCAATGCTGATGCCAATGGATCGGTCTTCACTGGCCCAAAGAGGCATTCTATCTTATCAAGCTGGACCTTACATCCCTTCAGAGTCTTCAACCCCCAACATCGGTTGATGCCTCAAGCAGAGGACACATCTATCATGAGGGTCCATGATAGACACGGTCCTCGCACACCTGGGGTACCGCATAAAACCCAACGTGGACATATTGTCACGAAATAAAAGAGACGTGAGATTGAAATTAATGGTGGTGGCCAACAAGTGCACTGCCACTCCAGAGGTATCGACAATGAAAGTAAACTTACCAATAAATGTAAAATAAAACCTATCTAAGATGCTAACAATAGACCCAGGGGGACCCAGCTTTGACCGCACGAAGCAGCGAAAAAGAATCACGAAAAAAAGTAGAAATTAAAAAGTAGGCCAAAAAGTTGGCAAAGTGAGCCTCTCACCTGATCATGAAAAAACAGGAGACCCCGCATGGCCACGTTGTATGCTCCAAGTTGAGCATCCTCAATGAGGCTCAGTCAAAGTTCTAGAAATTTTGATATTATTTTTCCATGCTGGGCTCCATCCAATGATGTCACCCATATGTGAGGACTGCCATCCTGCTTGTCCTCAGAGAATAGGAGCAAACCAGGCACTTATCAAGTATCGCCAGAGAAGGATTACAGGAGAGTTAGGAGAAATTTGGACTTTGTCTATGAAATAATGATCAGATTGTCTAAAAAGACCATTCCCTGTCAGCTGGGAGGGCGCTTACTATCTGCCCAAACATGATTGGAAAGGAAGAGAACTTGAACTTATTAATTATCCATCAACACAAATTGATTGGAAGAGAACAGGTTACAGTTTATTTAAATTTGTAACATCATATCTTGAAGCAACAAAAGCTATAAAGAACTTTATCTATCAACTATAAAAGTTATCAGTGAAAGTTATGTTGGAAATCATCTAATGTTTCCAGTAGGGATGTGAATCGTTTTTTGACGATTTAAAATATCGTCCGATATATTTTAAATCGTCAAAAATCGTTAGGGCCACGATACAATACCAATTCCCCCGATTTATCGTCAAAAAATCGTAAATCGGGGGAAGGGGGAGGGCAGGAAAACCGGCACACTAAAACCCTCTAAAACCCACCCCCAACCCTTTAAATTAAATCCCCCACCCTCCCGAACCCCCCTCCAAATGCCTTAAATTACCTGGGGGTCCAGCGGCACACTAAAACACCCTAAAACCCACCCCCGGCACACTAAAACCCCCCTAAAACCCACCCCGACCCTTTAAATTAAATCCCCCACCCCAAATGCCTTAAATTACCTGGGGGTCCGTAGCAGCGGTCCGTAGCTTAAATTACCCCTGGGTCCGTAGCTAAATCGGGGGAAGGGGGAGAGCAGGAAATCCGGCACACTAAGTCGTGGTGTCTTCAGCGAGACCCCCGCTGAACGACCTCCTGCAGTCGATCTCCTGCCGGCGCCATTTTCCGTACGGAAACGATTCGCGGCAGGAGATCGCTCCAGGGCCCCCGCTGGACCCCCAGGAACTTTTGGCCAGCTTGGGGGGGCCTCCTGACCCCCACAAGACTTGCCAAAAGTCCAGCGGGGGTCCGGAACGACCTCCTGCGTCGAATCGTATTGGTCTATGGCCGCCGCCATTTTGCGGCGGCCATTTTGCAAAATGGCGCCGGCTGAAGACACCACGACTTAGTGTGCCGGATTTCCTGCTCTCCCCCTTCCCCCGATTTAGCTACGGACCCGGAGGTAATTTAAGCTACGGACCGCCGCTACGGACCCCCAGGTAATTTAAGGCATTTGGGGTGGGGGATTTAATTTAAAGGGTCGGGGTGGGTTTTAGTGTGCCGGGGGTGGGTTTTAGGGGGTTTTAGTGTGCTGCTGGACCCCCAGGTAATTTAAGGCATTTGGGGAGGGTGGGGGATTTAATTTAAAGGGTTGGGGGTGGGTTTTAGGGGGTTTTAGTGTGCCGGTTCACGATTTTAACGATTTTAACGATACTCTAAACACCCAAACGGCGACGATACGATTCCCTCCCCCTCCCGTTAAGACGATCGAGGACACGATTCACATCTCTAGTTTCCAGCATGATTGTTCCTATTGTTTACAGTTAAATGATCATCAGTGCTGTTTACAATGAATTTTAAATTGGGATTTGATTTGAAGTATTCTTTTTCCCCCAACTGAGGAAATCTGGATACTCAGAACATAAAACTTTTAGGGACTATGTTTGAAGTTTGGTTTCTGGGATCTTATCCAAACTATCAGCCCAGGGGTTACATATAGATAAAAAGAAATAGCAAAATGTAAAAAAAAAAAAAAAAAAAAAAAAAAAAATGACATGCATAAAATATAGAATGAAAACAAAGAAAGAAGGAAGGAGAAAGATGAGGAGATGGTATCAGAGGATTGGTGATGCAGAATAAAAGACAAAGCCAGAGAAAGGATTAAAAATGTTTTACTACTCTTGCAGCAATCTAGAGACAACATATGCAGGTGTACGAGAGTCACCAGGTTCCTGCTTACCTCTTACTTTGAGCACTCTCATGAATAATCACACTATCAGGCCGACAAATAGGCTGCAGCATAAAGTATAACACATAGCTTATTAACAGAAATGTAGTGCCTAAACGTAAACATTTCAGGGTGGCCCAGCATGCAACGATCTGCCGTATTGCTTATTCGTATGTTTGGATTCAGCCATAGAAGCCGTCCCGCACTGCTCCAGTTAACGTGGCTCAACAACTGCTGTCTGGAATCCCGTGCCATAGAAGTTGTGGATCCTGTGCTCTTGCGTTGTCCTTATCATGACCCCGCCAGTGAAGTGGAGAGTGTCACTGTGGTAGCATTAGCTCATCTTTGTCTGGTGTTATACTACATCCTACGTTAGGGGCCCATATCTGCGAAATTGAAAGCTCCACTCGGAGCCAGCTATCCGTGCTGGGCACCCCCATGCTGCAACTAGGCTGTCCCCTCGCCTTACTTCAAACCAGTATCCAGGTGGGTGGGCGAGCTACAGTGGGATGGTGAGGAAAAGGGGTCTGCGTGCAGCAGCGCCCAGGCCTTTTAAGAACAAGCCCTGCCCCCTTCTACCTTACTCCGCCCTCTTATTCCTAACCTGCCCTTTTTCTCCCCCTTCCCTTAGGTCTCCCATCCCCTTCCACCCTCTTCTTTGTTCTCCTCTCCTCCCCAAATGCCTGCCTGGTGGTCTCCCCTCGCCCATTGTCGTGCCCGGCTCCTTTACTGTTCAGTCACAGGGGGGGGGCTGAATGTTTACAGCATAGAATAAGCATAGGCCGACAAATACTTCCACCCAAAATATCTACCCAAGAACACCAAACAAAAGAATAGAGCAGCAGTTCTCAAATCTGTCCTGGGAGATCCACGGCCATTTGGGTTTTCACGATATTTGCAGTGAATATGCATGAATAAATTTGCATGCAATGGAGTTTATGCAAACCTATCGCCTGCATATTCACTGTGGATATCCTGAAAACCCGACTGGCTGGGGTCCCCGAGGACAGGTTTGGGAACCTTGGAGAATGAGTTAGAAAAAGGTGAAAGGTTAAAGATAGAAAGATGCGGCAAGCAGTAGTCACAATAAACAATCCAAATACCATATTTTTTACTTTTAATGTGCTTTTTTAAACTACCGTGCACCATGCATATCATTAGCTTACTATATTGCTAGTAACAAGAGAGACAAGAGATATTATTTGAAGCGTGAGGAATAAAACAATGAGAGAACATAAGAATCTTAAGACAAGGTACAGACTATTATATGATATTTTTTATAGTACTTTCCTGAATTACTTGCCTTTAGTCTTAGATCTTTAGTAAGCAATTTAATATGTATTGGAACTTTTCATTTCATTTGAGATATGTTAATCCTGCTTATGAATACTACCTATGTAAACCGTCAAGATTTGCTGATTAATAGCTATGAATGTTACTACTGTGAACCGTAGTGATCATTCTATGGAATGACGATATATACAATGTCTAAGTAAATGAATAAAGTTCATTTTTAGCACAAAGGTTGAAAAACCTGCGCCAGAAATTAGCACAGATTCCTCCAACGCTGCTCTTATTACACTAGCCCCCTGTTTCCCTGTCAGTAAACCGCTTAGTGACAAAACCGTTGTTTGCTGTTTCTCCTGTTTGCTTTTGTAAGCAATTTTGTAGCTTATGTATTATGAAGTCGTTGTCCCCTAACAGTAAGACATGGACCACTAATCCGCATTCTGCTTGGCCACCTCAGCAGCAAAGCCAGGCACAGAATCAGCAGGGGAAACCGAACTGGCCTCTCGCTCACACAGGTAAATCCCCTGCAGGTGAGTGGCCGAGGCACGCGCGCCGTGCCAGGTGCTCGTCACCCTTCCCTCAAGCCCACCTGTTTTTCCTGTTATTTGACGGGGCTGGGCCACCCAAGGCCTTCAGTCAGCCACTGGATAGAGCCAGAAGTCTTGTAAAGATAAAACCTTTTGAGGCTACTTTTGGCCAGCAAGGGTTTCTCAGCATTGTGCTGCCATCCCTCTCACCCGAGACCAAAAAACATGCACAGACGGTTCAGGGCTGGAAATCATAAAGCCCTGCATTCTTTCTAAATAATGTTACAGGCAGTTACTTACAAAGGCTGTGCTGTTAACTCTGCGGCGCAGTGATTCAGCACTAACCACCACATATCCCAGAACCAAATTTGTTTGAATAATCAAGAATTTCCCCTTTTCTAAATACACAAAACTAATGTCAGTTTTACTGTTTATATTTTATAACAAACACAGCAAGCTAGAAACATTCTGAAACATGATTCAGGGACAAACGGTGATTTTCTATCCAGTAATATAGTTATATGGCACTGTTTATATTCAGAAACATGTGACAGTCGAACCCTGAACATAACCTCTAAATATTTGTCTAAGGCCAAATCCAGTAGTGCTCTATGGAGTCTGATGGCTCTTGGTGATTTAACCCTCTGTGAGGATGCCAGGGAGTATCTTCATCGTAGCTACATAAATTTAAGCAGAAAATGATGTTTGCTGGGAACTCTTCCTACTAGATGAGAGGGGTGAGAACCTTTTTTTTGCATGTAAAATGAGGAACTGCATTCTAACTTGGACCAGAACCAGTAATTTTTTGATCCAGAGACAGCATCTCTACCAATTAGCCAAAAAGTGGCCCTCCTGGCCAAACAGCAAAGGCTATTTCATTTATCAGCTGCATCTCCTCCTTTTACCACCAGAGGGGCTCATTGTATATTTCTTCTGCTAATACTCTGCTCTTCTTTGAAAACACAAAATGCAAGCTGTTAAATAGGTGTCTTTGTTTTACCCATTATGAATTTTCCAGCACATACAGGGATCCTATCCACAGTCAGATGCCTCTATAATGAAATGCAGGTGGAGAAGCAGTAGTCTGACCTAAAATCAGGAACTCCATGTAAATCATTCTAATGGAACTTTCTGCTGGCAGGTGAGCAGAACAGTGATATCCAGACCAGTCCTTAGCGACCCCCAACTGATCAAGTTCTCACAATATCCACAATGAATATGCATGAAATATATTTGATCACAACATCTCCATTATATGCAAATATATATCATGCATATTCATTGTGAATGTCCTGAAGGCCTGACCAGCTAGGAGTCCCTGAGAACAGACTTGAGACCTACTGCAGTATTAACATATAGAATATAGCACATATAGAAACATGACAGCAGAAAAAGACTGTATGGCCCATCCAGTCTGCCAATCCATCAATTAATTTAGCATTAGAATTCTCATCGCTTCCTTAGAGATCCCTTTTATTTATCCCATGCTTTCTTGAATTCAGATGCTGTTTTTATCTCCACCACTACCACTGGAAGGCAATTCCATGTATCCAACACCCTCTCTGTAAAGAAATATTTCTTAAGATTACTGCTGAATCTACCCCCTTTCAACTTCATTGTATGACCCCCTCATTCTAAAGCCTACTTTCCGCTGAAAAAGGCTCACCTCCTGTGCATGGAAACCTTTGAGATATTTGAATGTCTCTATCATATCTCCCCTATCTCACCTTTCCTCCAGGGTTTACATGTTTAAATCTTTAAGTCTATCCCCATATGCTTTACAATGAAGACCACTGACCACTTTAGTAGCCACCCTCTGGACTGACTCCATCCTGTTTATATCCTTTTGAAGGTGCGGTCTCCAGAATTGTACACAGTATTCCAAGTGAGGTCTTACCAGGCACCTATACAGGGGCAATATCACCTCCCTTTTTCTGCTGACCATTCCTCTCCCTGTACAGCCAAGCATCTATCTGGCTTTTACCCTCACTTTATCCACCGCACTTATTTGGCCACTTTAAGATCACCAGATACAATTATCCCTAGATCCCGCTCTTCCTCAACCACTGCTGCATGAAACACTGTACAGCGTCAACATAAATGCATCAGTCCAAGGTTACAGTGAATGATTAACACAAGTGAAGCAGCCATGTTTGGTAAAGAAACTCCCTAATGTCGGAAGAAATAGAGGTACACATAAGATGTGAAGAAGGGACAGTTAAGGAAACTTACATAGGAGGTTTTATAGAACCTTACAGAATGCTACGGTGAAGCAGTGCATTCTAAGGTGACATTTCAAAGGGAAGAGACGGGCGAGAGTGCACACCTGGTAGATTACAAGTTGGACGAGGTTCCAAAGGTAGGGGACAACAAGAAGAAAGGCTTTGAGATAAGAAAGAATTGAGGAGACCAAGGTCATTGAAGAAATAAGACCTATTCTGAATGCTTGAAACCCGAGGCACCCGCATTTACACAGAGAAGGAAAGGACTCCCCACTGTAAATCCATTTATTTCACCTTGGACATTGATTACTTTTTAAAGAAATCAGTAAATGTTGTTTTTGAACACCCAGACCTGTGTCCTGCAGTCTTTGTCCATTCCAGCGGCACAGCAGCCCACAAGAAAGAGAGTCACCCCACCGCCTGTTCTACAAGCACCTGCTTTTCCCCCCTAGAAAGGTCAATAGCCCCGAGAAACATACATTCTTTTGTGTGCCCTTGGAGGTGATGCCCCTCAGAAGAAAGGGATACACCTAGAAAACTTAAGCAGTTCCCTTGAGTTGGGCCAACTTAAGTAGTTCCCTTGAGTTGGGCCAACATTGTATGCTGATGGGAAGAGAAGGTACCCTCTGGCCTAAAGGACCCCATACTGATCCTACGCTCCATAGCGAAGAGAAATGATCAATCGCAGTTTACAGTAGGTAAAGAATATAGGAAAGATGATTTATTTTCCCAGGAGTTAAGCCAGGTAGTGACAGACACTCGACCTGCCAAGGTGAAGCTGAGGGGGAGGGTATGTGAAGGAGTGTAGCTTAGACCCTCTTTAAAAGCCCAGGACTAGGCATTTAGCATGGTCTACCTTAAGCCACAGACAGGAAGAGGGTTTGGCTCTGATAGCGATCTCCTTAAAAGGAGAGATGAAGCTAGGCCCAGGGGAAACAAGGGGCTAGGTAAGCAGAGCTGCTTTTGTTACATTTTCTGTGATTAATAAAAAGCTTATAAGAAAACAGTCAGAGTTCAATCTGTTTTCTGGCCAGACACCAACCACTCACAGTGCCTCAGGGTGAAATATTGTGCGGTGGAGGGCATTCCTGTAATATTTGACCCCACCCCGATAAAATATTGTGGCCATTTCCCCACAATATATTTTATCGCAGAAAAAAACCCTGATAAATAATATTGTGGGAAAATGGGGCAAAACACATGATGGCAGCCCACTTCACCCAGGGCTGCCATCATGTTAAAGGGCCATTTGGCCCAAAATAACCCCTTCCCCAATTTGTGAATTCTCCCAGGGGGGTCTGTTTACCCCCCCCCCCACCCACCCCTCACCACCTGTCAAGTGCTGCAGCCTTTTAAAAATGTAAAAAATACAACTGAAGTCATGCGATGATGCCCCCTTCCCAAACCCTTCCTCTTTGTTTGAAATTGGCCCTCCTTCAACCAAAATACCCCCACCCTCCAAGTATCAGCCTCTTTCAGCCCTCAGATCCCCCCAAACATGAAACATAATCCCTGGTAGTCTAGTGGCCTCTCTCCCCTTTCACCGAAAAGGAATCCTTGGTGGTCTAGGGACCCTCCCACCATCTGGATCCCCCTTACCTAAGAAAAGCAGCCCCTGGTGGTCCATCACCCCCTAGGCCCCGAGCCGGTCGATGCCTTTGTCCTGGGGATCAGTTATCTACAACTGAGGTTTTGTTAAAGTAACGGGGCTTGTTTTTTTTAGATAAGCAGTGTTATTTTACTACCATAAAATTGGCTCTTACGAGTCGATACAGTAACGTGCGGTTAAAGATTCCCCGTCTGTAACGTGCTGGGAGCGCACAATACAGACGAGTAAGGCCATCCAGCGATACAGTCTCCAGTTTCACGCGTCCTTAGCGCTTCGTAAAATAGACACATAACCCTTTCCGCACGCAGCATGTATATGATGTGTAAATGAACGAATTAGCTGTATAATGAAGGAATTAGCTATTCCCCTCCGATACTGTAACGGGCGCTGATATTATCTCCTTAGTAACCCGCTGTTTTGCCGCGGCCTTAACGTGTTAGTTTACCGCCTCCCCCTAGTAGGTGTTAGGACTGTGAGTCTAGTAACAAATCCATCGACACCGCTTAAGACACTCAAAAACAATAAAACACAATAAAAAAAAAGCGATACAGAGATGATCGAGAAAATGTAATGCTGTGGGACACATAAAACCTGTCAGAAAAAAAAATAAAAATTTTTAAATACCTGTCGGAGGGCCGCGTGGGTCCAGGCGGCGGGAGCCGGGGGGTGGGTGGTCGCGTGTTAAATCTAGGCCGCGGGCGAGTGGGCGCCTGTTCCAGGTGGCGGTGGCGGCGGCGGGGGCGGGTGGACGCGCGTTAGTTTCAGACGGCCGGCGGCGGGAGCCGGGGGGCGGGTGGTCGCGTGTTAAATCTAGGCCGGGTCGCACAGACGCGCATTCATCCAGGCGGAGGAGCCGGCGGCGAAAGCAGCCGGCTCCTCTGCCTGGATGAATGAATGCGCGCCTGTGCGACCCCTGCGATTCGGCGCTCAAGGCGTGACGTCACGACGCCCGACGTCACGGCATGTGACTGCCTTGAGCACCGAATCGCAGGGGTCGCACAGGCGCGCATTCATTCATCCAGGCGGAGGAGCCGGCGGCTTTCGCCGCCGGCTCCTCCACCTCAATGAATGCGCGTCTGTGCGACCCGGCCTAGATTTAACACGTGACCACCCGCCCCCCGGCTCCCGCCGCCGGCCATCTGAAACTAACGCGCATCCACCCGCCCCCGCCGCCTGGAACAGGTGCCCACCCGCCCGCGGCCTAGATTTAACACGCCACCACCCGCCCCCCGGATCCCGCCGCCGCCCGCCGGCCGTCTGAAACTAACGCGCGTCCACCCGCCCCCGCCGCCACCGCCTGGAACAGGCGCCCACCCGCCCGCGGCCTAGATTTAACACGCGACCACCCGCCCCCCGGATCCCGCTGCCCGCCGGCCGCCTGGACCCACGCGGCCCTCCGACAGGTATTTAAAAATTTTGTTTTTTACACTTCCTGGTGCCTGTCATTTCAAATGTCATTTGAAATGACATTTGAAATGACAGGTACCAGCGCACCCAGGTTACTGTATAGGCACTGTATTAAGCGCCTATACAGTAAAATGGGTTGCGCGGGCATAACCCTTCCCTAACGCTTCACAGCCGCGGCATGCATTTGCATGCAATTAGAAGAGAGTATCAGGCGCTAGGTCAAGAGAACTGTGCGTGCGGGGAGGAAGGGTGCGCCTGACACTGCCGCACTGTTTCTACCGCGGCCTTACAGTATCGAGCCGTAGGCTACTCTTCTACTCTTCTCTCTCCTAATGTAGGAAAATCTCATCTCATGCATATTCATTATGGCTATTCTGAAAACCAGTCCAGTTAAGTGTGCATCTTAGGCAGAGTTGGGAAACACTGTGATGAATATCCATTTTGCTAATGTACACTGGCGCTCTAAATTCACAATTATAAACCATCTAGGAATTTTCTCCAAAATGGGTCTTTCAGATTCCTAATAATTCTTATCATTTTGTGGGGTTTGCTTTGTTTTTTGTTTTTGCAATCTCCAGAGACTGTATTCTCACCAACATTAAAACCTACCTGTGAGAAAATACCTAGCTAGACAGACAGGATTTACAGTCCTGATCCTAGACTACAATTTTTGAATCCATATCTCACATACACTGTAATTTGTTTAACATAAAGAAACAAAGTCAGAGGAGGTCAGATCAGGCTGTGTCCTTTAAACTCTGGAGTGCCCAAACTCAGTCCTTGAGGGCCGTAATCCAGTCAGGTTTTCAGAATTGCCCTAATGAATATGCATGAGATTATTTTGCATAAAATGTGTATGCAAAGGTGAGGTGAAAGAGGCTATTGTGGCCAAAAAAGCTTTCTTCAAAAATTGAAATAATGATCTATCTGAAGAAAATAGGAAAAAGCATAAGCATTTCCATGTTAAATGTAAAACATTGATAAGACAGGCAAAGAGAGAGAATTTGAAAAGAAGTTGGCAGTAGAGGCAAAACTCAATAAAAACTTTAAAAAATGTATGTGAAGCAGGAAGCCTGCGAGGGAGTTGATTGGACAGTTTGATGATCGAGGAGTTAAAGGAGCACTTAGGCCATCGCAAAAAACTAAATGAATTCTTTTCTTCTGTGTTTACTAATGAGGATGTTGGGGAGATACTGGTTCCTGAGGCGTTTTTCAAGAGTGATAATTTGGATGAACTGAATCAAATTACGGTGAACCTGGAAGATGTAGTAGGCCAGATTGACAAACTGAAGAGCAGCAAATCACCTGGACCAGATGGTATACACCCCAGAGTTCTGAAAGAACTGAAAAATGAAATTTCAGACCTATTAGTAATAATTTGTAACCTATCATTAAAATCATCCATTGTACCTGAAGACTGGAGGATGTCCAATGTAACCACGATATTTAAAAAGGGTTCCAAGTGTGATCAGGGAAACTATAGACCGGTGATCCTGATTTCAGTGCCAGGAAAATCATGGAAACTGATATAAAGAATAAAATCACAGAACATATAGATAGACATGGTTTAATGGGCCACAGCCAACATGGATTTACCCAAGGGAAGTCTTACCTCACAAATCTGCTACATTTTTTTTGAAAGGGTTAATAAATATGTGGATGAAGATGTAGTTGGAATGTATTTGGATTTTCAGAAGGCATTTGATAAAGACCTTCATGAGAGGCTTCTAAGATAACTTAAAAAGTCATGTGTATTGCAAACTGGTTAAAAGACAGGAAACAGAGAGTAGGATTAAATAGTCAGTTTTCTCAGTGGAATAAGGTAAACAGAGTAGTTCTTCAGGGACTGGTTCTTGGACTGGTGCTTTTTAATATATTTATAAAAAATCTAGAAAGGGATATGACGAGTAAGGTGATCAAATTTGCAGATGATACAAAATTATTCAGAGTAGTTAAATTACATGCAGATTTTGATAAATTGCAGAAGGATCATGGGAGGCTGGAAGATTGGGAATCTAAATGGCAGATGAAATTTAATGTGGACAAATGCAAGGTGATGCATATAAAGAAAAATAACCCATGCTGTAGTTACATGATATTAGATTCCATATTAGGAGCTACCACCTAGGAAAAAGATCTAGGAGTCCTAGTGAATAATACATTGAAGCTCACTGTGCTGCGGTGGTCAAAAAAGGAAACAGGAATTATTAGAAAGGGAATGGTGAATAAAATGGAGAATGTCATAATGCCTCTGTATCACTCCATGGTGAGACTCAACCTTGAATATTGTGTGCAATTCTGGTCACCGTATCTCAAAAAAGATATAATTGCACTGGAGAAAGTACAGAGAAGGGCAACTAAAATGATAAAGGCGTTGGAACAGCTCCCCTATGAGGAAAGGCTAAAGAGGTTAGGGCTGTTCAGCTTGGAGAAGAGACGGCTGAGAGGGAATATGATAGAGGTATATTAAATCATGAGAGGACTAGAACAGGTAAATGTGAATTGGTTATTTATTCTTTCAGATAATAGAAGGACTAGGGGGCACTCCATGAAGTTTCACTCAATGCACAATTAAGCTGTAGGATTTGTTGCCAGAGGATGTGGTTAGGGCACTTAGTGTAGCTGGGTTTAAAAAAGGTTTGGATAAATTCCTGGAGGAGAAGTCCATTAACTGCTATAAATCAGGTTGACTTAGGAAATAGCCACTGCTATTACTAGCATTAGTAACATGGGATCTATTTCATGTTTGGGTACGTGCCAGGTACTTGTAATTGGATTGGCCACTTTTGAAGCAGGATGCTGTGTGTGGCAACTTCTTATGTTATTATATGCAACTATATCTCATGCATATTCATTGTGGCAATACTGAAAAACCAACTGGATTACAGCCCTTGAGAACTGAGTTTGGGGACCCTTGCATCATCACTTCTCAAATCCTGCTGGCAAGTCCCCGCGAAAGGTCAGTCTTTTAGCGTTACCAAAATATTGAAATTAATGAAATATATGCATATGTACCTCCTGATTACCCATTTTGGAAAGCATGAAAATCTGACCTGTTTGGCTGCCATAAGGACTGGATCTGGATTTAATATCCACTGCTTCAAATATATTGATCGTGGTTTTCAGAATGTATCTAGGCCGTTCCTGACAAGTCCCGTGATGCTTGTGTGTGCCGTGAAGCTGCCCATGGAATTTCCGCAGGCAAACACTTTGGGGATTTTGGTTCCTTTGGTGTACAGTGTTTCTTTTCTTGTCTGCGAGTTGCACAGAGAGGCTACAAAAGAGGCTGCCTGCACACCTGCTCTGTGTCATTTCCTCTGCTTATGTTGCAGTTTCCTGAGTTTGTTTTCCTTGCAGCCTTGGAACTCCAGGGGCGCACCTGCTGCCTGCTACACTCCTGCCCCATGTTTCCTGTTTGGCCAGCAAATCCCATGCTCTCAGAACGTATTTTCTTCTTCTTTTGAAGTGTTGCCAAATTGTGTAAAACGTTTGTAGAACGTGTGCTCCAAACTTGTAAATACTGCGTACGCAAACTTTTGATATATGGTCAATAATTTGGGACTCTGAAACCCAAGCACAGCTGCAGCACGCTTGGGCCAGATGTACCAAAGGGATTCTCCCATTTTGTGCTTATGAGAAAAATGCTTAGTACATCTGGCCCATAGCAGGGGGTCACCATACTGTGAGACTGCCCGGTAAAACTCATGGCAGCAAATGAATTATTTATTTTGTTTATTTAGCAAGTTGCATTCAGGTACCATAAGTATTTCCCTGTCCCCAGAGAGCTTACAATCCAAGGAGTGAAATTTCAAAGGGGGGGGAGGGGTGGTCGGCGTGTTAAAATAGCATCTCCGCGCAAATATGCTTTCTTATAACCCTCAAGTGTACGCCATATTTTTTATTTCGTGCTTACAGGGGAGGTCAGGGAAGTCCAAGCAAGGGTTCAAAAGTACATGCAATAGTTGCATTTTTGAGAGATTTTTGCATACACATTACTGAACTTATTCATACACTTTTACACCTGCTCATTGACTCATGCAAGTGAAATCGGACTTGTTTTGGTGTCTGCAGTTTTAGTGTCGGCACAGTGTCTGAGTGACCTGGTGGGGGTTCAGTGTGGAGTGCTAAAGGATCTAGGTGAACTGGATAAGGGCTGGGTGAACTGGCGGAGGTATCAGTGATCTGATGATTCCAAGTATATGTGCAAGCAAGTATTTTTAAATCAGTATATATGCGCATACTTCATAAAATACCTACCTCCACATATAATTCTGGTTGTTTATTCACACAGTGTCATGGTTATTTCATGCATAAAATATACACATGTATGATTATAAAATGAATAGAGAAAGTATGTGTTTTCCATAGGAAATATTTACGCATACTGAAACATGCATGCTTTGTTTTGGAGCAGAAATACGTGGGTATTTTATAAACTTTGCAACTCCTGCTGCACAGTTTATAAAATACTAGCTAGCATTATTCTTCTCATGTCCACATAGGCATGCAAATGCTGTTTTGGAGATAGGTTTGAAAGTTAGGCTCAAGGACATTAACTCTGATACTGGTGCACGAGCACACATGTAAGAACATAAGAAATTGCCATGCTGGGTCAGACCAAGGGTCCATCAAGCCCAGCATCCTGTTCCCAACAGAGGCCAAACCAGGCCACAAGAACCTGGCAATTACCCAAACACTAAGAAGATCCCATGCTACTGGTGCCAGTAATAGCAGTGGCTATTCCCTAAGTAAACTTGATTAATAGCCATTAATGGACTTCTCTTCCAAGAACATATCCAAACCTTTTTTAAACCCAGCAACACTAACTGCACTAACCACATCCTCCAGCAACAAATTCCAGAGTTTAATTGCATGCGCGTATGCCGGCTCACACCTTATTATAACATATGCACATATAAAATAGATTTTACGCGTGTATATGTGCATACAATTTTATATGGATGCACTCACTTGCGCACAAATGCTGCCTCCACCGTGTAAGTGGGGGATTTTAGTAGACGTGTGCCGACACTAAATTACCAGTTTCTCCAGTTTGTTCCCAGTTCACCCTGGTAAGGAATAGGACTTCCTAACCCCTCTAGTTAAATATCCTCCCTTTCACCCTGTTAGCAGCAACTCTTAAAAGCCTGCTAACTAGCCCAGATTTTTTAATGTTATTATATTTACACCCCATCCATAGCAGTAGGAAAGTTATGCAGCGGGGGAGCCCGGCGTGCACACTGATGTGCATGTTAAAGTCCCGAAAAGCCCATGTCCCACCCAGAGCCTGCAGCAGACCATGCCCATTCCCCGCCCCTTTTTGGCAACTCCTTATTTGCGCGTGTACCGGGAAATACGCGTGTACTCGTGCACCTTTTAAAATCTGCGAGGCTCGCATCAGCGAGACATACTTGTATATCTCCCAATTGTGGCACATGCCAGGCTTTCAAAATTCACCCCTATGTTTGCACGTGAAGGTAAAAGGTAGAGGGTGAAAAGTGACCTGCCCAGGGAAGGTCAGTGGGATTTTTACCTTGGTTTCCCTGGTTCTCAGCTCACTGAGAAATGTTTTTCTAATTAGTATAGAAGAAGTACATTGGGATGAGAGAGGTTGGGCCTTGTAGCTCTGCCTCGGAGGAGAGAACTGCAGTTTAGAAACAGGAGAAAGTTGAGGAGGAGCTCAGTACAGCAAACTAGCCAATCATTTTAAGACAAAATCTTGCAAGCTGCTTGCAGCTCTTTGGAGTATAAACTGAGGCTTATGACAGAAATCTGCCCTCTTCCACTGACTGTCTCCTCTGTCTACTGTATGCTATAATCCTCCCCTTCTCAGCAGCCAGCTCATGGGTGGAAGTTAGGCTCTGAGAGAATTTGTTTGAGTGAGTGAGCACCTGTATGTGAGAGTTCCTCTGTGTGTGGTGTATGTGTGTGTGTGTGATTTGATTTCTGACTCACTTGCCCCTACCTTCCTTCTTTGATAATATGGTTAGGCGAAAGGGCTGAGTTCAGAGGTCTGCTGTTTCCTGGTCCTTCCCAGCTGAAAATTATTCTACAGATGTTTTTTGGAACTTCAGGGCATGGAAATTCAGATGTGGTCCTTGTTGCTGGTACTGGGAATGGTTGTTCAGTTTGAGGCAGAGGTTACTCCAGCCCTGAAGATCATATTCCTCCTCCAATGACGAGTCTGCGGATGACCTTGACTGCTATTAATCTATGAGCCGATTGTGAGGTTCAGGTAGTGAATTCTCATACTGGGACATCCCTGGGTGGGCTAGATATGTCCTTGACAGACTGTGTTCTGCAGAGACCTTCAAATACTGGTCTCAAAGACGTGTGGTGGGCGATTAAGGAAAAAGCTGGATGACTTTTCTTTGTCTCTTGATTCTGTTAAAGAATAGGCTATTGCTCAACAGTCCACTTCTAGGCCATGAAGAGAGGCTTAAATTCCTTGAGACTGATCATTTATTGAATCAAGAATTTAGATCTGTTTCCATTCAGGATGATACTAACTTTAAAAAACATTTAGAATTTTTGGCGAATGAATCTCAAACTCTCAACTTGCGATTCCTGAATTTCCCTTGGTCCTCTTTGATCGGTCCTTAACTATTATTGATTCAATATTCAAAAGATAATCTTGGTATTTCTGATGAGCATATACCATTTATTTCAAAATTATATTATGTCTCTAACATTAATCTGAAAGATAATGTTACCCAGTCTGATTCCTTTAATCTAACGAATTTCCTAAAGCAGTGGTTCTCAGCAGGTGTGTCGCGAGGTCCTGGGAGGTGTCACAGGGCCAGATGGCTGCCTCCTTATCAGCCCGAGTGGGAGTTGGTTGGCTTCTGTTACATTGGGCCTGATGGGAGGCTACTCTCACTTCCTTCTCTTCTTTCTGGCCCAGTGGGAGGCTGTTTCCTCCTTCACCCAGATCAGAGTGAGACATTGCCAGTTCCTGCTGTTCTGGGCCTGATGGGATGCAAACTTTATCTTCCCCTGCTGAGTGTGGGAGTGATGCTGCTGCTGAGCTCTTCACCCTGTGGAGAAAAGGCGGTTGGGGATGTTGGGAAGATGAAGGAGGAACTGAGAGGGAGTGTGGGGGAGTGTGGGGGCTGCTGAGCAGGAAGGGGTGGGAAACAGGATCAGGGTAGCTGGGCAGGCAGGGAGATGGGATTAAGGGGGTAGGGAGAGTCAAGCAGAGGAGAATAGGAGCACAGGGAAGAGGATGTGGGGGGTCAGGAATGCTGGGCAGGGATATGAGTGTGAGCCAATTCCTTCTATCTTTGTACTTTACTTAGTGTAGGAGGATATGTATTTCTATTTTTTTTTTTTTATATATACCAACATTCGATCTGAGATATCACATTGGTTTATATTCAGGTACTGTAGGTATTTCACTATCCCCAGAGGGCTTACAATCTAAGGGGCAGATTTTATAAAACCATGTACGCGCGTACTTTTGTTCGCGCACCAGGCGCAAACAAAAGTACGCCGGATTTCAATAGATATGCGCGTAGCCACACGTATCTGTTAAAATCCGAGGTCAGTGTGCGCAAGACTGCCCAAAATCAGCAGCCTGCATGTGCCGAGCCACGCAGCCTGCCTCTGTTCCCTCCGAGGCCGCTCCGAAATCGGAGCAGCCTCAGAAGGAACTTTCCTTCCACCCCCTGCACCTTCCCCTCCCTTCCCCTACCTAACCCACCCCCCAGCCCTATCTAACCCCCCCCCTTACCTTTGTTGCACAAGTTATGCCTGCCCGAGGCATGCACAGGGTGCATGGTAATAGACATCTTTGGCCAGTAAGGAACATTTCTAATGGAGGAGTTTGCTGGTATTGCAGGACTTTCTGAAGAAGAACATAAGAACATACGGGCCGATATAGTAAAAGTCGCTACTCTCCTGTTCGTGCAAATTAGTATTCAAATGAGGGCTCGCGGTAAAAAGAGGCGCTAGGGACACTAGCGTGTGCCTAGCGCCTCTTTTTTGACAGGAGCGGTGGCTGTCATTGAGTTTGACAGCCGACACTCAATTTTGCCGGCGTTGGTTCTCAAACCCACTGACAGCCACGGGTTCGGAAACCGGACGCCGGAAAAATTGAGCGTCCGGTTTTCAACCTGCGAGCCGTGGACTGAATTTAAATTTATTTTTTTTAAATTTTTAATTATTTTATACTTTTGGGACCACCGACTTAATATCACCATGATATTAAGTTGGAGGGTGCACAGAAAAGCAGTTTTTACTGCTTTTCTGTACACTTTCCCAGTGCCAGCAGAAATTAATGCCTACCTTTGGGTAGGCGCTAATTTCTGAAAGTAAAATGTGCGGCTTGGCTTGGTCGAAAACGCGCATCCAAACGCGGGTTAACAGTGCGCTCCGCCGGAGCGCATTGTACTGTATCGGCCCGATAAGAAGTTGCCAAACTGGGTCAGACTGAGGGTCCATCATGCCCAACATCCTGTATCCAACAGTGGCCAATCCAGGTTACAAGTACCTGGTAAGTACCCAAACATTAAATTGATCCCATGCTACTAATGCTGGCAACAAGTAGTGGCTATTCCCTATTGATTAATAGCAGTTTATGGACTTCTCCAGGAACTTCTCCTCCAGGAACTTATCCAAACCTTTTTTAAACCCAGCTACACTAACTGCCCTAACCACATCCTCTGGCAATAAATTCCAGAGCTTAATTGTGTGTTATCTGCAGTTCAACCAAAGGTACTATAACAGGGCATTTATGGATAATTTAAGCCAACCTGTTTTAAATGAGATGCAAGAAAATTGAAAATACACTGGTCCACTAGAGCTCCGATTATATTTGGTGAGGTGGCCACTCAACATAGAAACATAGAAATGATGGCAGAAAAAGGCCAATCGCCCATCTAGTCTGCCCAGCAAGATCCCACACTTATTTTCCCATACTTATCTGTTTTATTATTTTCCCATACTTATCTGTTTCATCAACCACCAAGTTCAGGGCCCTTGTTGGTAACTGTTTCATTCAAATTTCCTGCCATCCACTGTCATTGATGCAGAGAGTAATGTTGGAGTTGCATCAAAGGTGAGTATAAGGCTTAATGGTTAAGGGTAGTAACCACCGCATCAAGCAAGTTACCCCAATGCTTGGTTACCCAGACTGCACAGATCAATGCCTTGTTGGATGTTGTCTGAATGTAAAACCTGTTTTCCACATTTCCCCCTACCGTTGAAGCAAAGAGCAGTGCTGTATATGTATTCAAAGTGATGATTCAGGCTTAATTGGTTTAGGATAATAATAAGCAAGCTACCCCCACGCTTATTTGTTTACCCAGATTGTGAAGTTCTGTCCTTGTTGGTGGTTGACTGAATGCAAATCCTATTTTCCACATTTCCCCCTGCAGTAGAAGCAGAGAGCGACTCTGTATATGCATTCAAAGTGATGTATCAGGCTTAATTGGTTTAGGGTAATAACCGCCATAATAAGCAAGCTACCCCCATGCTTTTATGTTTACCCAGATTGTGAAGTTCAGTCCTTGTTGGTTGTTATCTGAATGTAAATCCTCTTTTCCACATTTCCCCTTGCCGTTGAAGCAGAGAGCAATGTTGGAGTTGTGAAGGCTTATTGAGTAAGGGTAGTAATCATCAGGTATTAGCCTCCACTCCAGTACTCCACCCCATGGCTCTTCTCTTCATTCCCATCCTCTAGCCTTTATGGATCCACAGTGTTTATCCCATGCCCTTTTGAAATCCTTCACAGTTTTAGTCTTCACCACTTCCTCCGGAAGGGCATTCCAGGCATCCACCACCCTCTTCGTGAAGAAATACTTCCTGACATTGGTTCTGAGTCTTCCCCCCTGGAGCTTCAAATCGTGACCCCTTGTTCTACTGATTTTTTTCCAACGGAAAAGGTTTGTTGTTGACCATGGATCATTAAAACCTTTCAAGTATCTGAAAGTCTGTATCATATCACCCCTGCTCCTCCTCTCCTCCAGGGTATACATATTTAGGTTCTTCAATTTCTCCTCATAAGTCATTTTATGAAGATCATCCACCTTTTTTGTCGCCCTTCTCTGGACCGCCTCCATCCTGTCTCTGTCCCTTTGGAGATATGGTCTCCAGAACTGAACATAGTACTCCAGGTGAGGCCTCACCAAGGCCCTGTACAAGGGGATTATCACTTCCTTTCTCTTACTAGATATTCCTCTCTCTATGCAGCCCAGCATTCTTCTGGCTTTAGCTATCGCCTTGTCACATTGTTTCGCCGACTTCAGATCCTTAGACACTATCACCCCAAGGTCTCTCTCCTGCTCCGTGCACATCAGCCCTTCACCCCGCATCAAATACAGTTCTTTCAGATTTCCACATCCCATATGCATGACTCTGCACTTCTTGGCATTGAATCTCAGCTGCCATATCTTTGACCACTCTTCCAGCTTCCTTAAATCCCATCTCATTCTCTCCACTCCTTCCAGCATGTCCACTCTGTTGCAGATCTTAGTATCATCTGCAAAATGACAGACCTTATCTTCTATCCCATCCGCAATGTCGCTCACAAAGATATTGAACAGGAGCGGTCCCAACACCGATCTTTGCGGCACTCCACTTACCACAGCTCTCTCTTCAGAGTAAGTTCCATTTACCATCACACATTGTCTTCTGTCCATCAACCAGTTTGCAATCCAGGCCTCGGCACTCACTCCCTAAGCTTCTCATTTTACTCACCAGCCTCCTGTGCGGGATCGTATCAAAAGCTTTGCTGAAATCCAAGTAGATGATATCAAGCGCTCTTCCTCGATATAATTCCATAGTCACCCAATCAAAAAAGTCAATCAGATTTGTCTGACAGGACCTTCCCCTGGTGAATCCATGCTGCCTCTGGTCCAGCAATTCTTCCGACTGTAGATGGTTCACTATTCTTTCTTTCAGCAGCGAGTCTATTACTTTTCCTACCACCAAGGTGAGGCTAACCGGCCTGTAGTTTCCAGCCTCCTCTCTGCTCCCACTCTTGTGAAGTGGGATCACCACTGCTCTTCTCCAATCACACGGCACCACTCCCATTTCTAGGGATCTATTGAACAGGTCATGCAGCGGACCCGCCAGCACATCTCTGAGCTCCCTCAGTATCCTGGGATGAATCTCATCAGGCCCCATGGCTTTGTCAACTTTTAGTTTTCCTAGCTCTTCCCAAGCAAACTTTCCTATGAGATGATGTCACAGTTGTATTTTTCAGTAACCTCTAGCTGAGTTCCCTGAAATGATTCTGTATGTGTTACTGTTCAGATGAAAATTTAGACACAGAGGTTGCCTTTTCCTTCAAGTCCTGGGCTAGAATTACACTGTCTTGCGGCTTTGTATTTTCAGACTGCTTTTATTAATAGCATTTCCTAACACTTGTAAAAATACTTTCAAGCCCAGCTGACCTCCTTGACAATGGGCAGAATATTGACTATGCTTCACTTCCCAGGACAGACCTGCCAATTTGTATTGAAATAAGTGAGATACTTTATTTGTATAGAGAAGTCTTTCCATAATCTCTGTTATCCTGCCTTTTATAATACCAACACACTTTATTTCTTAGGCAATCTCTCTGCAGATCGTAATGTACGCTGAATGGTCTATAGGTGAATGTGATAGCAATGGGTCTTTATATTGTTTTTAAATAGCACTACATATTTATACATGTTTGCACGGGGGCCATTTACTAAGGTGCACTAGTTAACACATGGAAAACAGCATTTGCCATGTTAAAAAGTATAAGTGCACACATAATGCATTCTATGTGAAAATCTGCGCATTATCTACTTATCAAATCTGGTGCAACATGGGGATGGTAACGAGCTACTTTACATGCAAATTTGTGCAAAGCAGGTCATTATTTTGAGATCAAATAATGCGGCTTGCATTAATTGTTGGCATGCCACATTATTTAATTTAGGTTAACTACAATCCTAAAAGATATGGTTAAATTCCTCTAGGAGCATCGTAAAGCTAACATGCATTCCAGTGCTCTAGAGGTCTTCATGTAAAGGGCTGGCTGGCCCCAGAACACCCTCAGCCCCAAGTCAATAAATCCCTGAGGGGCTAGTGGGATCCCCCTCCTGTATCCTCAAGCATCAAAAGCAAAAATAATTTAAATAAAGTACCCTGGTTCCACCCCCCAATAATGAAGCTCCACCCACTCCCCCCAAAATAAATACTCACCCTTTCCAGAACACTTCAACCACCCCACCTTCATCCCCAGACTCCTAAAACCTTTCTTCAGGTCCTTGCTAAGATAATTGGGCAGGAGCTTGTAATCTAGCTGTGCTATTTTCAAAATGGGATCAAGAGATAGGTGCAAAGGTGCGCCTGGTGTTGCCTAGTGCCATTTTGGAAATGGTGCTCATGGAGCAGGAGCCCATACGGGCATGCTCCTGCCCCACTATTCCACCGGGGATAAGAAGTAATTTTTAAGGGGCTCTGGCGGGTAGTGGAAGGGTTCCAGGGAGGCTGAGGAGCAAGAGAGTGTAACCTTTTACTGGAGGTAATTTATTTTGGCTTTTGCTGCTTGAGGATGCGGGAGAAGGGTTGGGAGAGAGAGTCCCATTAGACCCCCAGGGATTTATTCACTCGGGGCCTAGAGGGGCTTCAGGGGTAGATGGCCCCTTTAAAAGATGGTGGCATCAGGATGTGGCCCCACCCTTGTAGATTGCTGCAGACAAGAATGCACAGAAAAACATCATGGAATTCACAAACCTGTGGTATTCGGTCACAGTTTAGTAAGTCCCATGATCATTTTCCCTGCGGCAAACGTACTACAACTTAGTAAGCCAGCCCCCAAGAGAAAAAAATTAACTCTTTTTTAAAAAGGAGCTTTAATCTTTCTGATTTGGTCTGGGTCCAAACAATTTTGTGTGCCTGTAGCTGGATAAGATGTAGGGGATTAGCGCCTGCCCCCCCCCCCCCCCCAAACACACATATATTTTACATGTTCTCAATTTTTAACAAAAAAATCAAGTAGACACCATTCTTAACTCATGACTCCGACCTTACATTCAATCTTAGCCAAAAGGCCAAGAAGTCAAGCTAATATCTGAATGAAAATCAAATTTTAGGGAACATATAGATTAACATACGTTTGCATGGTTTATTGAGGAACCTGCCAACTGGCTCATTCTACCTCATAAGACATAAGAACATACGAAATTGCCACACTGGGTCAGACCGAGGGTCCATCAAGCCCAGCATCCTGTTTCCAATAGTGGCCAATCCAGGCCATAAGAACCTGGCAAGTACCCAAAAACTAAGACTCTCCCATGCTACTGATGTAGTAATAGCAGTGGCTATTCTCCAGAACAGCTTGATTAATAGCAGGTAATGGACTTCTCAATGGTTTAAATTGCCCCTTGCCACTTCCAGCAGGGCAGGAGTATGTGGTGCTTGAGGAGGTTAATCCATTTCTCACATCTCCTGGAGTTGACCTGTTTGAGAAGGGAGAGAATAGAAAAAGAGAGCTGATCTCTTCTGAGTTACTCAGTACTCTACCCCAGTGGTTCTTAACCTTTTTTCAGTCAATGTTCACCAATCTCTGGGTTCACTTTGCCAAGGCAAACTATCACCTTCCCTTCCCTCCCCCACCACACCCTTGGCATCAACTCTTTCCCTTCCTTCTCTGACCACATTTCTGGAATCATCACTTCCCTTCAATCTCCCTCAACTCATTGGCATCACTATTTCGGTTCCCTCCCAGGACCCTGACATCAGCACCATCTTCCCTTCACTCCCACCTTCGCTGGCTTTAACACCTTCCCTTTCCTCCCACCCACCCTGGCCTCACCGTGTCCTCCTTTTTCCACCCCTCTGTTGTCATCATTTTCCCTTCCCTCCCCCCACCTTTCCAGTATCACCTTTTGGCGAGCAGTGCTCCTCTCCTGATGCTGCTGCCTCTTCTGTTGACTTTTTTTTTTTTTCAAAGTCAGAATTGCGTGGAGCCAGCAGGGTTTCACAAGACTACAGGGCCCCATGCAATTCCGATTTCAGAAGAAAACTGGCAGAGGAGGCAGTGGCTGCAGGTAAGAAGTACTGCTCCCTAATTCCTCTTGTCGGCAGGAGGCCATGATGCAGCGGAGCAGGGGGAAGGGGGATGAGAGAGGCAAGACTTTTATCCGGCAGCAGCGGCTGTAACCAGCTCACCTCCTCTCTCTGTGGGGGGGGGGGGGGCCCAAAATATCACAGTATGCCTGAGGTTTCCTCACGGCTCTCTTGTTGGGAATCCTTGCTCTATCCTGATACAAAATCTTTTCAAATTCCTTGATTTCTTTTAATTCATGATCAAAATGTCCAGGAGTAGGGATGTGAATCGTTTTCCATATCGTCTTAACGATAGAAATCGTGTGGCAGGGCAAGAAAATCGTCTTAGGCACGATTTTTTAGTTAAAAAATCGTTAAAAATCGTTTTTTCCGATTAGTGCGCACTAACTCGAGTTAGTGCGCACTAACTGGGAGTTAGTGCGCACTAACTGAAAATGATACAATTTGACACTTTTCAGGTCAGTTAAGGTCAGTTTAGGAATGAATATGTATTCCTATTGGCTGCCCTCTTATTTATTCATGTTACCAAGTTTCCTACTGACAGTATATGGGGGATGGGAAATGGAAACAGTTGGTAGCTTGACAAAACAAGTAATGTGATCAGTCAATGTGACTAGAACTTGTGCCCTAACCCTGATACCAGGGGTATTGTGATCTTCCTGCACACAGTGCCCTATCCCTATTAATACCAGGAGTGTTGTGATCTTCCTGCACACAGTGCCCTATCCCTAATACCAGGGGTGTTGTGATCTTCCTGCACACAGTGCCCTATTCCTGATACTGGGGGTGTTGTGATCTTCCTGCACACAGTGCCCTATTCCTGATACCGGGGGTGTTGTGATCTTCTTGCACACATCCCGGTATCAGGGATAGGGCACTGCATGCAGGAAGATCACAACACTCCTGATATTAATAGGGATAGGGCACTGCATGCAGGAAGATCACAACACTCCTGGTATTAATAGGGATAGGGCACTGCATGCAGGAAGATCACAACACCCCTGGTATCAGGGATAGGGCACTGTGTGCAGGAAGATCACAATACCCCGGAGGAGTGAGGGTCAGGCAGCTCCCCCCTGTCTGTGAAGCCAGCCTCTCACTAGTAATGCAGGGAGGGAGCTGTCTCAGACTTCACCATCCACCCCCCCCCCCTCACCCACACACCATTCACTAGCTGGGACATGGGGGAAGTCAGGAGTGAGGGTCAGGCAGCTCCCCCCTGTCTATGAAGCCAGCCTCTCACTAGTAATGCAGGGAGGGAGCTGTCTCAGACTTCACCATCCACCCCCCCTCCCTCACCCACACACCATTCACTAGCTGGGACATGGGGGAAGTCAGGAGTGAGGGTCAGGCAGCTCCCCCCTGTCTGTGAAGCCAGCCTCTCACTAGTAATGCAGGGAGGGAGCTGTCTCAGACTTCACCATCCTCCCCCCCCCTCACCCACACACCATTCACTAGCTGGGACATGGGGGAAGTCAGGAGTGAGGGTCAGGCAGCTCCCCCCTGTCTGTGAAGCCAGCCTCTCACTAGTAATGCAGGGAGGGAGCTGTCTCAGACTTCACCATCCTCCCCCCCCCCCCCCTCACCCACACACCATTCACTAGCTGGGACATGGGGGAAGTCAGGAGTGAGGGTCAGGCAGCTCCCCCCTGTCTGTGAAGCCAGCCTCTCACTAGTAATGCAGGGAGGGAGCTGTCTCACACTTCACCATCCACCCCCCCCCTCACCCACACACCATTCACTAGCTGGGACATGGGGGAAGTCAGGAGTGAGGGTCAGGCAGCTCCCCCCTGTCTGTGAAGCCAGCCTCTCACTAGTAATGCAGGGAGGGAGCTGTCTCAGACTTCACCATCCTCCCCCCCGCCCCCCCTCACCCACACACCATTCACTAGCTGGGACATGGGGGAAGTCAGGAGTGAGGGTCAGGCAGCTCCCCCCTGTCTGTGAAGCCAGCCTCTCACTAGTAATGCAGGGAGGGAGCTGTCTCAGACTTCACCATCCTCCCCCCCCCCCCTCACCCACACACCATTCACTAGCTGGGACATGGGGGAAGTCAGGAGTGAGGGTCAGGCAGCTCCCCCCCTGTCTGTGAAGCCAGCCTCTCACTAGTAATGCAGGGAGGGAGCTGTCTCAGACTTCACCATCCTCCCCCCCCCCCCCTCACCCACACACCATTCACTAGCTGGGACATGGGGGAAGTCAGGAGGGAGGGTCAGGCAGCTCCCCCCTGTCTGTGAAGCCAGCCTCTCACTAGTAATGCAGGGAGGGAGCTGTCTCAGACTGGTATCAGGGTTAGGGCACTGTGTGCAGGAAGATCACAACACTCCTGGTATTAATAGGGATAGGGCACTGTAAGAGATGACTGTAGTAGATTGAATAAAGATCTGATGTTTCTGCTCTCCTCACACCAAACAAAAACAACACACAAGCAGAGAAGCCCTTCTTACAAAGCTGAGCTAGTGAGTTAAGTAGGAGGAAAAGTAAACATACTGGTGCCAGTGTGGCTACTTAAAAAATACACTTACCAACAATCAATTACATATATTTGAACTGTGTACAGTTCCAGCCAGGACCACCTTTCTAAAATGCACAGTGATTGGCAAATTCAACATGCACTAGCATTTCAGGTGCCTGCTAACAAAAATAATAAACAAACAAGTTCTAGTCAGGTGAGTGCTGATCATTACATTACTTTTTTTGTCAAGCTTCCAACTGTTTCCATTTCACATCCCCCCAACCATATTGGTAACATCAATAGATAAGAGCACAGCCAGCCAATAGGAATACATACATACATATTAGGGATGTGAATCGTGTCCTCGATCGTCTTAACGATCGATTTCGGCTGGGAGGGGGAGGGAATCGTATTGTTGCCGTTTGGGGGGGTAAAATATTGTGAAAAATCGTGAAAAATCGTTAAAAAATCGAAAAATCGAAAAATCGAAAAACCGGCACATTAAAACCCCCTAAAACCCACCCCCGACCCTTTAAATTAAATCCCCCACCCCCAAATAACTTAAATAACCTGCGGGTCCAGCAGCGGTCCGGAATGGCAGCGGTCCGGAACGGGCTCCTGCATCTTGTCGTCTTCGGCCGGCGCCATTTTCCAAAATGGCGCCGAAAAATGGCGGCGGCCATAGACGAAAAAGATTGGACGGCAGGAGGTCCTTCCGGACCCCCGCTGGACTTTTGGCAAGTCTCGTGGGGGTCAGGAGGCCCCCCACAAGCTGGCCAAAAGTTCCTGGAGGTCCAGCGGGGGTCAGGGAGCGATTTCCCGCCGCGAATCGTTTTCGTACGGAAAATGGCGCCGGCAGGAGATCGACTGCAGGAGGTCGTTCAGCGAGGCGCCGGAACCCTCGCTGAACGACCTCCTGCAGTCGATCTCCTGCCGGCGCCATTTTCCGTACGAAAACGATTCGCGGCGGGAAATCGCTCCCTGACCCCCGCTGGACCTCCAGGAACTTTTGGCCAGCTTGTGGGGGGCCTCCTGACCCTCACGAGACTTGCCAAAAGTCCAGCGGGGGTCCGGAAGGACCTCCTGCCGTCCAATCTTTTTCGTCTATGGCCGCCGCCATTTTTCGGCGCCATTTTGGAAAATGGCGCCGGCCGAAGACGACAAGATGCAGGAGCAGGAGCCCGTTCCGGACCGCTGCCGTTCCGGACCGCCGCTGGACCCGCAGGTTATTTAAGTTATTTGGGGGGGGGTTCGGGAGGGTGGGGGATTTAATTTAAAGGGTCGGGGGTGGGTTTTAGGGGGTTTTAGTGTGCCGGCTCATGATTCTAACGATTTATAACGATAAATCGTTAGAATCTGTATTGTATTGTGTTCCATAACGGTTTAAGACGATATTAAAATTATCGGATGATAATTTTAATCGTCCTAAAACGATTCACATCCCTAATACATATTCATTCCTAAGTGACCTTTACTGACCTGGGAAGTGTGAACACTTTGTTTCATTTTCTGTTGGTGTTCGTTAGTTTCCAGTTCCATTTCCCATCCCCCCAACCATCACCTCAGTGGTAACCTTGGTAACATCAATAGATAAGAGGGCAGCCAGCCAATAGGAACACATATTCATTCCTAACTGACCTTCAGTGACCTGGAAAGTGTTTATTTGTATCATTTTCAGTTAGTGCGCACTAAATCGAGTTAGTGCGCACTAACACGATTTAACGATTTTTAACGATAAATCGTTAGAATTTCTATTGTATCGTGTTCTATAACGATTTAAGATGATATAAACATTATCGGACGATAATTTTAATCGTTGAAAAACGATTCACATCCCTATCCAGGAGTATGTTTTGAAATTCTGTTATCACACTGTGACAAATTATTGCCTACATGCGCAAGGATATGAGGGAAGAAAATGGCGTTAAAATTAAGAGGAAATAAAAGCCAGAAAGACAAAAGAATAACATTCTATGAAAGCTCTTAAACTTGCTAAATCATAGGATCAGGTAAAAGTTCCATAGTGCTCTTTGCACAAGTTTTTGCATGATTGTGCAAATTGATTTACAGGCTTTATCTCACTTCTTTTTTTTTTTTTTGCTCTACTTTTCTCCAAAACAAATCTCACCACTAGTGGTATCTTTTGGCCAAAGAGCACCCATGCAATGAACAGGGGAGGAGGAGTGTCAAAAAGATCGAAAATGGTCTTGTATTAAACATCATTATTCTATTGGCTGCCTGGCTTTCTTGAGGCAAGTAGAAAAAACAAATGTATCATAAAGGTAAATAAAAATGAAATCAGAAGTAAAGTGGCTCAGAAGCATAAATAAGCCAAGCCATTCGAATATTGGGCTTTACCAGAAAGTGCTGCCCATCACAAGTTTATTACAAATTTGTTTGGTATATACTCCCCCGGGACTATTAGACCATAACTGCTCCCCACTTATTGAGTTGTTTTCATCCAGGATTGACACAAAAGTGCCAACTATTATTATGGGCGATTTTAATTTCCATGTTGATTTGTGTCCTCGTTCAGCTAGTTGCGATTCATTCTTAAATATGTTAGAAGCATTACGCTTTGTACAAATTATTAATGCCCCCACCCATAGGGCGGGACATATTTTGGATTTGGTGTTCATAAATGATGCCTTTAAGGCTAATATAGGACCTAATATCTTGCCTGTACCATGGTCGGATCATTATTTAATCACTGCTACATTGTCATTTAAAAAGCCTCAGACCAAAATTATATCGAATAAAATAGAAATTGATGTTAAAAAGTCATGTACAATGGAAGACTTAGTTGCTAGTTTCCCAGAAGCCTTGAAATCATTAAATAGATCTAACATTGTTGATGCAGTTAACTCATGGAATTTAGCTATGTCTGAGTTAGCAAATAAACTATGTCCTACTAGCAAGAAGTGGATCCCCATTCAAGGCAATTATAGAGCCCCCTGGTTTTCCACTCATCTTAAAGATCTTAAAAAAGGAGTTAGGAAAATGGAAAGAATTTGGAGGAAAATGCGAAATGACGAATCCCAAGCAAATTATAGAGTGGCTCTTTATAATTACAGAGAAGCAATTAATATGGCTAAACGTAACTACTACTCCGAGAGAATTCATAAATTCCAGTTTAATCCAAGGATCTTATTTCAATACGTCTCAGAACTTACTAATCCTAGAGGCAATTTGACTACCTGGGATATCAATGTAAAAAACAAAAGTAATGAATTCGCCTTTTTCTTCAAAGAAAAAATTCAAGTAGTATTACAAGAACTAACCTCGACGGCCCCACAAAATATTATTTTACCAATTAACCCCTCGGTTAATTGGGCAACCTTTGATCTAGTCTCTTCATTAGAGATAGTAAATCTAATAAAATAAATGACACCTGCTAATCATCCTATAGATAAAATGCCTATTAATCATTTGAAGAGTGTACAAGACATCATAGCAAAACCTCTAGCTGATTTGATCAATCTATCACTAGAAGAAGGTATTGTTCCAGACGACTTAAAATGTGCAATTGTAAAGCCCATTCTGAAAAAAGCTAATCTAGATCCGGAAGTCCTAGCAAACTATAGACCAATTTCTATTCTACCTTTCTTGGCCAAATTAATAGAAAAGGTAGTTAATCGACAGCTTATGGAGTATTTGGAAGATCATCAGCTGTTATTTCCATCTCAATATGGCTTTCGGAAATCCCATAATACGGAAACTCTTTTAATGTCATTAGTGGATACTATTCAGAGAGGCTTTGATCAAAATACATCATACTTATTAATTTTATTAGATATATCGGCAGCATTTGATACTGTCAGTCATGAAGCACTCATTCTAAGATTGAGTGAAATTGGCCTTCAGGATAAAACACTTGACTGGTTTAAATCTTTTCTTATAAATAGATCCTTTAGAGTTAAACTTGGAACAGTGGAATCGGAGTTAGTTGATCTCCACACTGGAGTCCCCCAGGGCTCATCTTTGTCACCGACTTTGTTTAATCTCTATATGGCCCCACTATGCAGATTTTTATCAGGGCTGGGATTGGTACACTATCTGTTTGCAGATGATATTCAGATACTGTTACCTATAAAAGATTCCTTGGCAGCCACATTAAAACTTTGGGAGGTTTATTATAACTCATTAAACCAACTCCTTAAACATATGTCTCTGGCATTAAACAAAGCAAAAACCGAAATGTTATTTATCTGCAACAAGGTAACTGAGAAGATAGAGATGGAAATTGCAAATTGTCTCCCTACATACAAGATCCAATACGATCTTAGAGATCTAGGATGCATCCTTGACTCAGAACTTAATATGAAATCATCAGTTAAGACGATTATAAAAGATGGGTTTCATAAATTACGTGTGCTAAGGAGATTAAAACCGTTATTGCATCCAAATGATTTTCGAACGGTTGTCCAGGCATTAATTCTACCCAAACTAGATTATTGTAATGCTCTATGGCTGGGAGTGCCTCAATCAATTATTCGCCCGCTGCAACTTTTACAGAATTCTGCTGCGCGACTGTTAACTGATACTAAAAAGTTTGACCACATCTCTCCTGTATTGATGGGTCTACATTGGTTACCGGTTCAATTCCGTATACAATATAAATGTCTAACACTGATCCATAAAGTCATCTACGGTAGGAACTCTGAATGGCTAAATGCCTCATTGCGCATTCACGTTCCAGCACTAAACTTGAGATCACTCGGACAGGCCTTATTGACTATCCCATCACCTAAACTGGCTCATTTGAGTTCAGTTAGAGAGAGATCCTTGTCTTTGGCGGGACCAAAGATGTGGAATTCCCTGCCTGTTGAGATCCGGTTAGAAGAGAACATAAATAGCTTCAGGAAACAAATAAAGACCTGGCTATTTGAACAGGCCTTTCCCAATTAACCGAGATCTTATTTTATTTCTATAGATGGAGCAGTTATAGCAATTATAGCAAGGGTAGAGAAGGGTGAAAAGGGAGAAGATTACAGCTACTTCACTAACATGGTTCAAAACCTTCCTGGAAAACAGAGGATATAGGGTCAAAATTCACAATACAGAATCCCAATATCACCACTCCACCAGAGGGGTGCCACAAGGTTCATCCCTCTCACCCACCCTATTTAATGTATACCTCCTACCACTCTGTCAACTACTCACAAAACTATGCCTTAAACACTTCCTCTTCGCGGACGACGTACAGATTGTGATCCCTATAAAAGATTCAATCGCGTCAACAATGGAATATTGGGATAGTTGTTTACTAGAAATCAAACACCTCCTTACCAGCTTAAACCTAGTCCTTAATGCGTCGAAAACGGAATATCTCCTTATAGCACCTGAAAACAACATCACGCTCTCAAAGCCACCTACCCTCCTACAAACCACCCATGTAAGAGATCTAGGAGCCATCCTAGATAACCGTCTTAACCTCAAACCATTCATAAACCGAACTACAAAAGACTGCTTCCACAAATTACATATTCTGAAAAGAATAAAGCCACTTTTCCACGCGCAAGATTTTAGATCAATCCTGCAAGCAATAATCTTCTCCAAACTAGATTATTGCAATTCTCTACTACTAGGCCTCCCAGCTTCTTACACCAAGCCTTTACAAATGGTACAGAACACAGCAGCTAGAATACTTACAAACTCCAGGAAAATCGACCATATCTCCCCCATCCTCAAAGACCTTCATTGGTTACCGATCCACTTCAGAATTATGTACAAAACCATCATGATTATCTACAAGAACATCCATCAACACACTCAACTTGACTTACAAATCCCTTTTAAAAAATACACAGCCGCCAGACCCATCAGGGAACATTACAAAGAATCACTTCAGGTACCTCATGCCAAAACTTACCAACATAAATCCTACAGTTCAAGAGCTCTTTCATCAGCAGGTCCAATCCTCTGGAACTCCATCCCACCGGACTTAAGACAAGAACCATGCGCCCCAACTTTTAGGAAGAGACTAAAAACGTGGCTTTTTAAAAAAGCGTTCCCAGAACTGGATTAAATTCCCCACCCATCAGCACAAACACAAAGTTAGTGAACTGTAATAAACCCACTAACTTCATACGCAGTCACAGCATCTTATTATTATAATTCACAACAGCATTATATTTGATCATTTTTGCTACTCATCTATATTTTTATACTATACATATTTATTAATTGATACAGTTGGCTAAAATGTTAATATTCTTCCTTCAATTTCCTCCCCCTTTCAGATCCTAGTTATTTTTCCCTGTTTTTTGTAACTTTCTCACATCCTAAATATTGTTATTATATCTGTTAAGTTTCATTCTATATGTGACGTTGAATTGGGAAATGTTTTACTATGTTACTCTCTGCCTTTACTCACATTGTTAATTGTAAACCGGGTTGATGTGATTCCATCATGAAACTCGGTATAATAAAAATAATAATAATAATAATAATAATAATAGATGGACAAGGGTTTGGGGAGGAGGGGAAAACTTATGAGTAACAGGGAAGATAGGAGGGGGGTCAAATGTATAGAAAGTAGGGTAATTCTACTAGTAATAAATGAATGGGTGGGATTCTATGATAATTTTGTAATATGTTTTAGTTTAATTATATAATGGTCATGTAAGAAGTATCAGGACATGTTATATGTTTGTGTATTTACTCGAGTCTTGCTACTGCAACTCAATTTTATTGTAAACCGCCTTGAAATGAACTTGAAAGTCGGTATATAAGAATATATAAATAAATAAATAAAATAAATAAATAAATTAAGAGAGAGGAGTCCTCGAGTGCCTTGGTAGCATCATGCTTTCTCACTGCTCGTTCTGTCATTTTATATTTTGCAGATTCAGACCTGAGCATGCGTACCCTCAGCACGCCCAGCCCTGCCCTGATATGTCCACAGAATTTGCACAGCTTTCAGAATGGAAGAAGCTCCTCCACCTCCTCATCCTCGATCACAGGGGAGACTGTTGCCATCGTCCATTCGCCCCCTCCGGCCCGCCTAAGCCACCCTTTTGTCCGACTCTCCTCCAAACACCAGAAGGAGCAGGCGAACATTGACCGGCTTCCTGACCAGTGTCTGATCCAGATATTCTCCTACCTTCCTACCAATCAGCTTTGCCGCTGCACCAGAGTGTGCCGCCGCTGGTATAACCTAGCCTGGGATCCACGGCTTTGGAGGACTATTCGCCTGGTGGGAGAGACGATCAATGTGGACAGAGCTCTTAAGGTGTTGACCAGAAGGCTTTGTCAAGACACGCCAAACGTATGCCTCATGCTGGAGACCGTAATTGTTAGTGGCTGCAGGCGGCTCACGGACAGGGGACTCTATACCATTGCACAGTGCTGCCCTGAGCTGAGGAGGCTAGAGGTTTCAGGCTGTTATAACATCTCCAACGAAGCTGTTTTTGATGTGGTGTCACTGTGTCCAAATCTGGAGCACCTGGATGTGTCAGGTAAATGAAAACAATAACACTAACCAATTCCTTTTCTAATCTCTGTCAACGATGCTGTATAATGCAAAAGTGGCAAGCTTTTTTTTTTTCAGAGGAAAGGAAACTGTAGAAGAAGGGTCATGATATGTGGCTAAAGGGAGGTACTGTAGATTCAGGAGTAACATAGGAAACCTTTTCTTCACAGAAAGAGTAGTGAATGAATGAAATATGAGATATGCAAAGAAGCTACTGTTGAGACAGAAGAAGGGGTAAAACCAGAGAGGAATTAGGATCTGAAGCATTACAGTAGGATGAGGAAATGAGCAGACTAGATGGAACCTCCAGGCTTTATTCTGAGTTCCTGTGTTTCTAAAATTAGCCACAAGGGGCCTTAAATCACATTGTCACGTGGGTAACTAAGTCAGTGATTTCTCACGTTTTTCCAGCTGGGACCCACTTTCAAGCAATCACAACATCAAGCACACGTCACAAAATAAAAAAAGCTACAAAATCCAAATCAAAATGTGCTAATTTTCACAGCTTAGATGCTGAAAATGTTATATTGTATAGTTACTTTATGGACCGCTGTGCTTTTGTCTTGCTTTATCCTTCTTGAGTTTTCCTGTTGATTGCTCCTAGTGGCACTATGCCTCACGTCTGCTAGAAAATGTTTTTAGGTTCTGAGCCACAGTTTGGAAGTCTCTGACCTAGATAACAGGCCCAAGTTCTGCATTAGGGCAAGGTTATATAATGCACAAATCTTTTCTTGAGAACAGATTTAGATAAACAACCTCATTTTCATGTCTGGGAACCCCTTGGGTTTGACCTGGAGACTCCAGGGTTAGAGACCTGACTCCAGATCTCTGGGAGAGAATCCAGCATCTCCAGGCCCTGTGGCATAGGCTTTACTATGGCAAGCGGGGCAAGTACCCCCCTTAAAAACGTATGGTTCACCCACCCTCCAATCCAATATGGTTGCCTGCTTTTCCTCTGGTTTTGTATTTTTGAACAGCCAACACATCAGGCAGGAACTGGGACTGCTGCAGAAGCAGGAGCCTGCAGCTACATCCCCGCCTCCTGCTCCTGATTGGTTCTGGTGAGCAGAATGAGCCAATCAGGGAAGTAGCAGCTGGGCCTGAAAGCATTTACTGTTGCTACTGCTGCCAACATGCTACCAACTAAGGGTGTAAAGAGGGGAAAGCATGATAAGGAGAGCAATAGTGGGGGAGGGGATTGTGGAGAGGGAAGAACACCAGGAGGAGGTGAGAAGAGAGAGAAGTGTGCATGAGGTGGGGGAGGGAAGAGTACAAATGGTGATAGAAAGGGGAATGCAAGGGAAAGGAGCAAGAATATGGGGTAAGCCAGAAAAGAGATCAGAAGTTGGAAAGCAAGATGTGGGGACAGGGAGGTTATAGCAAGAAGGGGAGAGGAAAGGAAAAAGTAGAAGCAAGAAGGAAAGGAGAGCAAAGGAGGAGGATAGGAAAGAGGAAGTGGGAAAACAGAAAGAGAAAAGGGAGAGGCAAGGGGGAAGCAAGTTGTAGAGGAGGGAGAGAAAGAAATGATCAAGGAGGACAGAGGAGGTAAAGGAGAAAGAGAAAAGTGTAAGGAAGAGGTAAGAAGGTGAGCAAGAGGGGAGAAGCAAGGGGAGAGAGGAAGAAAAGACCTATGTTGACAGAGAGGGAACGGACTGGGGATGTGGGGGAGGGTGGGTAAGAGGGCGAGGGTGAGAGAGCCCAGGATAGGGGTATGTGTATGGAAGAAATAAATGGTTGGTTGAAACAATATGTTTTAGTATTGAATAAAGCTATAACCACCATGTTGTATATAGGAAAGCAGCAACCATAGAATGATTGCATTTCTGTTCGGGATGTGCTGAGGGGAAAAAATGTGTTTTGTTATTTAATTTTGTTATTGTGGGGGGTTTTTTCCATGAATTTAGTTTTCTTTAATGCTTATTTTTTTTCTATCGTTTTCAAAAACAAAATAAGCATTTAAAAATCAAAAAAACAAAAATTTAATTTAAAAAAGAAACAGGGCCTCTCGATGCCTCCCTAAAGCCCATCCCTCTCCACTGGAAAAAAATGCTGGGGCCAGAATCCTCCCCAGCCCCCTCTTACCCAGTTTGGGAGGGTTCTGATGTTAAGGCCTATGGGCAGGATGAAGCCTTGGACTTACCTAGGCCTATTTTCTGGGAAGATGATGCAGTTCTCAGCCTAGGTCTCACACTAAGGCCTGGCTTTGAGTCCTGGTCCTGACACCAGGCCCTAGGCTGGATGCCGGGGCCTTCTGCCTGGGCCAAGAACCAGGTCCAATGCCAAGACCTCGCCCAGAAGCCTAATCCCAGGCCCAAATCTGGGGCAGAGGCCTGGTCCTGATGACAGGGCGTTGGCCTCAGCCCAGGCCTGGAGGCCGGAGACCAGGCCTCGAATATCCTCTTCTTTCTTCTTGTCTCCTTAACATGACATCATCTGTTGAGACTGTACCAGAGTAACTTCTTCCTCAGCAGAGGGTGCCATTTTGATGTATGACAGTTCATTTAAACTTTTATTTTGAATCCAGCTTGCTCTTTAAGAAAGAAACTGAAGTCTTATCAACCATTACAACATTTGCAATCCTCTAATGCGCAATTGTAAGCAGTGCCATCATTGTGTGATTTTAAACACCTGAAAATAGGTGCTTGTGCCTTTTCATGCACTGGGCCAAAATTGTTTAATACTCTTCCTTGGAACTGCAAGAGGAAAAGAAAATCTAAAGTTTTTAGAAAGAAAGTAAAAGCCTTTGGGACAATTTTCAAAGGAGCTAATTGTGTAAATTGCAATTTTCAAAAGCCATATACTCAAGTAAAGTGCATTTAAGTGAGTAAATCCTATGCACAATTCAATGGCATATACTGTAGCAATTTTCAAAAGCCCATTTACTTGAGTAAAGTGCATTTACACATGTAAAACCCAATTTTAAGCATGTTCTTATGTTCTTAGATTTTTTTTAAATCAGGCTCTAATTGTTCAAAGATGCTTTCAAATGCTAAATTTTTATATGAAGTTGTGTATTGTTAATTTTAAACCTTTTACATGTTTTATGTGTAAACCTGTTTTGGAGTAGCTACTCACTACCATAAAAGAATTTCTGGTTCTTGGGGCTAGATCCACACACACTAGCTCTCACACAAGTCTCTTTCCCTACGGCTTGAGTTCTTTACTTGTGGGGGCCAAGGATTCTCTTCTTCAAGATGCTGAGTGGCAGGGGTGACACTGTAACTCTTTCCCTTGGGATAGGCATAGTTCTTTAAAATTGTGGATACTGATGGTGCCAATAATATGCAGGAGACTTGAATATGAATGTCTAAAAGTAAACTTTACTGAAGGTGAATCAGATAAATAAATGGCACAGTTCAAACAGTTTGTAGCATCACAGATTTAATCTTTTCTATTCGCAGTCCTTCCTCTATCTGTGCAAGGGTCTCTTACTAGCAGGGCAGGGAAAACACTCACCTTCAGGACTTGGACAAATGAGGATCCCAAGAAAACGGGGGAAAAACCCTCTAATACTGGTAAAAATGGTGAAAAAAATACCTGCATTCTGTCTGCCTGGTTGAAAGAAATCCCAGAAATGCTGCATTGGTTAAAAACAGGGAAAGACAGGCTGAGAGAGCCAACCTGTGTTTTTATCTCATTCATGCCTGATTACATTCTATGGTTCTGAAAGAACAGCAAAAAGCAGGCTTCAGCCATGTCAGAACAGAAAGGATTCAGCTCCTGTTATTTCAGAGGAAGCAGGACTCACAGAAAAAACAAACAACAACAACAAAGGGAGTGCAGAGGGAAAGTTGCAGTTGTTCCTTTTGAATCAGCCTGGTCTGCAGGGAAGAGAAAAAGGAAGTGACATCAGCACAGATCTCCAGTAATGTAACTCACTCTAAAAAAAAAACCCAGAACAAAAGTAGTGAAACTGCTGCCAGCCTCTAGATGTGAGCAAGCATTGAGCAATTGTTCCAGGAGTGGAGGAGTAGCCTAGTGGTTAGAGCAGTGGGTGCAAACCAGGGAGACCAGTGTACAAGTCCCACTGTTGCTCCTTGTGATACCTACAGTACCTGAATGTAATCCACTTTGAAGCACTGAAAAAAAGTGTATAAAGTGGAATAAAAATAAAATCTTGGGGAAGTCCTTTACCCTCCATTGCCTTAGGTACAATCTTAGGCCTGGATTTATCAAAATGCACTAAATAATCAGATGTGATAGGAAAAGATCTATGTGAAGTGATAAGTGCCAGAATTGAAATACAACTGCTGGGGGGACCATGTTTAGTAGTTTTAAGCTCCTGGGGGGGGGGGGGAAAGAGAGAGAGAGAGAGAAAACCTAGCTTCAATGCCCTCATCCTAGGTAGGTATTTATATCTCTATAGGAGGCCCACCTAGTAACTCGAGGTGAGGTTTAGGTATTAGTGTAGGGGTTAGGCCCACTTTGACATTTAAAGTGAGACGTACGAACAGAACAGTGCTCTCTTGTGAAGATTTGATGATCTTCGGAGTGAGGAAACTCATCCAAAGATGAGATGTGTGCAATATTCTCTCAACCTAGCTTGATGTTACCCAGGTAGAGAGTCCATCAAGCTAGGCTGAGAGAACATTGCATACATCTCATCTTTGGGTGAGTTTCCTCACTCCGAAGATCATCAAATCTTCACAAGAGAGCTGTATGTATGTCTCACTTTGAATGTCAAAGTGGCCCCTAACCCCTACACTAATACCTAAACCTCAATTTCAGTTACTAGGTGGGCCTCCTATAGAGATATAAATACCTACCTAGGATGAGGGCATTTTAGCTAGGTTCTCTCTCTCTCTCCTTGCAGAAGGGCCCTGCCAGCTAGGCTGACTCTAAAAACATTGCAAGCTTTACACAAATGAAAAAGGTGTAGTTAAAGCTTTGCAAAACTGTGAGCCCAGCCACTTAGCTACAAATTCCTCCTATTTTTCTCATGGTATTATGGTGCTTTCACAGGCATTTCAGCATGTGTTAAAGGTGCTTAACGCATGCGAAAACGCCATATAGCACTTTGATAAATGTAATCTGCTTTGAAATGCTGAAAAGTGAATATTAAAAAAGAAGATATAAATCTATAATTTTTATTTCAAAACAAAGCTTTAAAAAGGTTTTTGAAGGTAAAATTGGTGTTTCACAGGAAGCAGTTGGAACCAATACAAATCTATGGGAGGTCAAGGAGCTGCACCATTTAGCTGGCACCACAAGGTTCCACATGTCAGTAGTTCCCCTGTGACAGGCTAATTTGCATGGATGCTGACCTTAGCTGCAAGAAAGCCTCGTGCTTTGTTATTTTTATAAAAAGGATATGGAAGAATCAAGGAGCTGTGAGCTGACCGTGTTTCATAAAAGTTTAGCACTGTGTTTATCAAAAGTTCTAACTGGATTATATTAATTGTCAGACCTCTAAGGAGGTTATAAAGGAGTCCAGTAAGAAGTGTTTAAGGATATATTAGTACTATGTGAGGAACTATTTTCTGTTTTGAGACCTCATCCAAGGCAGTAATCCTCCTTGTGGAAAAAAAAAGCCACAAAAGACTCATAAGAGCTAGAAGACTGATATTCTACCAGTTTGTAGGACATATTCTATAGACAACACTTGGTAAATTTGGTTTAGTCATTTTTGGTGTGCATGAGTTTGAAAAATGCACTTTGACCAGCAGACCATTTTATCATGGCAAAAATATAATAATATTTACCATGCTTGGTACATGACACAGGCATGTTTCTTCCTCATCCACTCCTTTCCTCCCTCCTCCCCCTGCTCCCCTGAGGACCTCCATTCTCTTCCTTACCCCACTTCTCCTATAGACCTCCAATGCTTTCCTTCCACCTCCCACAAACCTTCAAGCCCTTCTTTTACCCCTTACAACTCCTCGCTCCAGTGGTGTTGATATCAGCACCAGGCAGTGAGCAATTTCCTGATTCAAAGAAACATGCCTAAAAACTACATTATGTAGTGGGAAAACCCATATCTGTTCATTTATTGTGCTCTAGGGTGGGACTTGCGTTTTAATTTTTAGACTGAGGTGCCCAAGTGTTTTGTTGTATTCATTGGCTGAAATTCTTCCCTTCCGCCACTAGAGCATGCCAGGCAGCAGACCAGTCTGGGACAGCAAATATTTTTTCTAGACTGTCAATGCCTGAAATGTTTAGTCACTGCTTTCCCATAAAACATAGCGCGCCTGTAGAAAAAAAAATGACAATTAAATGGCAGTTTTATTTACTAACTGGAAGAGAAAATATGAAAGGACAGAAATAGAAAATACATTGAAAGATGTCAATATTTATCCTTATCACCATTTGTGGCAACAGCAAATGAGTTGATAACCTGTGACATAAATGAAAGATAGACATGTGAAAAAAAAATTAATTAAAAATATTGGGAGAATTGCCACAGTATCAAATGAAAAGAAATTTCCCAGTATGGATCACTTACTGTATGCATAGATGGAAGAAATAGAACCCAGCCCTAGGCTTTGCTCTCCAGCTTTCTCTATAATTTATCCCAAACATAGGGTGACCATATTACTCCATGTCCAGGGAACAAGCTGAGCCAGACCTGGTTTTATCACATTGCATGCAGGGACATGTAGTTCTGCTTCTCCCAGAGAACTATTTCAGTCCAGAATTTAAATGTAGCAAGGAACTGCCAAAGGCAGCCAGCCTTCTGCCACTGGTACTTCCTTTCGGATCCATTGAAACAGGCCTCAGATGTGAATCTAAACATAACAGGTGGCTGCTGAGGCCTCCCCTGGCATTGGCATCAACAAAGTGGGCCCTGCATCCTGCAGGATGACCCATCAAAGATCCTAACCTGAAATAACATCTCATATCAAGAATAACATTCTAAACAAGCAAGTGTATAAAAAGGAGGAAAACGACCTCAGACAGGCTGAAAATATGTAAAGTAAATTATCAGCCATTGTCAATAATGGGCCAAACAATCTCCTTATTTTAATGTTATGTGCAGCTATATGGTGTGTGAATGTCACTATAAAATGGTTATACTCAAAAATCTCAAATTCAAATGACTTCTCTGATATGGTGCAGTTCAAAAGGGAACTCAATTACAGTTCAAAAGCATGAGCAAAGCCAATGTGACCAGCATTTCACTGTAGGGCTGTTTCAGGGCACACTTCTGAAAAACTATAGAAAGCAGAATCAATCAAATGAGTTACAAAAATATAACATTATAATTGGCACACATTTGTATACTAAACTTTCACTGAAGATTAATTTGTGGACACCACCTACAGCCATTCATACAAACAGAACTCAGTCTTCTGGTGCTTTTGCTGTTATAAAGCCAGTTTTAGCCAACAAAAATGCTCCAAAAAGTTAAAAGGGCAAAATAAGCCAATTGTAAAATGATGATTCTGTTGAATACGTCAATAAAATGTTCTTTTTGTCATCGCTAAAGAAACCATATGAATAAGTCCAGTCTGTGAATTCATGCGTGCAATTGACACTTCTCTCTACCAATAAGGTACTCTATTGGAATCTCCAAAAAAATGAAATCTCAAAAAAATGATAATAAATAGCAGTCACTAGATCGTATGCATTATTGTAGATTCACCTTCCCAATAGCCTTTCATAGATCTTACCAGAATAAAAAAAATAAATTCCACTTGATGCCTACGTTTATCCTTTCAGAACAATAAAATGAAGATGGAAAGTAGATCTTTGTTTTAAATGGGTGAGGAAAATGTCTCTATCACTCCTGCATGAAGATGGTATGACATGATCAATTGCAAAACATTTTAGGGGTCCATATTCAGTTGCTGGGTGGCTAGATAGGTAAGCCAGATACACCTATCCAGCTAATTTAACCAGGATATTCAGCATTGCGGGAACACCACTGAATATACCTAGCTATTTTAAATGGTAGCTGCATAGCTATATCCAGTTAAACTTAGATCTGCCTACAGTGTGGCCAGAGTTAGATGGCTTAACTCTGCTCCTCCCTGGAATGCCTACTGCCCACCCCAACATATCTGGCTAAATTCTAGCCAGATAAAGAGCTATCTGGCTAGAATTTAGCCGGATAAGTCACCGAATAACTCATCTTTTGAATATCTACCCCTAAATATCTCAAACTGATCTTGTAATTCCACACAATGTGATATAAGTGCGTCAATTCTTCTCAACTGGAGGCAATTACAATGTTTCATTAGTTGGGTTGGGAGCAAACGTTTCATTTTTCCAACATAAAGCTTTGGAAATGGACAATTGGTGACATATATTACATGTGCAGTGACAAAGACAGTAAACTGTTGCAAAATATATGTTTGATGAATGACCGGATTGACAAAACATTTTATAGGCGAAGTAAGAACATAGGAACATAAGAACTTGCCATACTGGATCAGACCAAGGGTCCATCAAGCCCAGCATCCTGTTTACAACAGTGGCCAATCCAGGCCATAAGAACCTGGCAAGTACCCAAAAACTAAGTCTAATCCATGCTACTGTTGCTAGTAATAGCAGTGTCTATTTTCTAAGTCAACTTAATTAATAGCAGGTATGGACTTCTCTTCCAAGAACTTATCCAATCCTTTTTTAAACACAACTACACTAAGGGGTGAATTTTAAAAGGGTTACGTGCGTAACCACGAAAGCCCACTCCTGTGCGCGCCTAACCTATTTTGCATAGACCCGGCGATGCGTGCAAGCCCTGGGACATATGCATATGTCCCAGGGCTTGAAACAAGGGGTGGGGCATGGGCGGGGCAGTCCGAGGTGGGGCTGGAACCTCCCGCACAGTGGCCATTTGCCGCTGTGCCTGGGATCGCAGGCCAGCTGTCGGCCGGCGCACGCAACCTACACCTGCCCAGAGGTAGGCGCAACTTATAAGATAAAGGTATGGGGGGGTTTACGTAGGGCTGGGGGCGGGTTAGGGAGGGGAAGGTGGGGGGGCAGAAGGAAAGTTCCCTCCGAGGCCGCTCCGATTTCGGAGCGGCCTCGGAGGGAATGGAGGAAGGCTGCGTGGCTCGGCACGCACAAGTTGCACAATTGTGCACCCCCTTGCGCTCGCCAACCCTGGATTTTATAACACGTGCGCTGCTGCGCGTGCATGTTATAAAATCGGGCATACGTTTGTGCGCACCGGGTTACGCACACAAATGTACGTCCACGCGTACCTCTTAAAATCCGGCCCTAACTGCACTAACCACATCCTTTGGCAACAAATTCCAGAGTTTAATTGTGCGTTAAGTATAAAAGAATTTTCTCCGATTAGTCTTAAATGTGCTACATGCTAACTTCATGGAGTGCCCCCTAGTCTTTCTATTAACTGAAAGAGTAAATAACTGATTCACATTAACCCATTCTAGACCTCTCATGATTTTAAACTGAACAATGTCCACACTTATGATGGCCAATCAATTTTTCTCCTGTTGAAGTTTTTAGGGATGCTTCAGAGATCACAGGAAGTGTAGAAGAATACATATACTCCTTTAGATTTTGGTCTTGTATGAAAGCAATTCTCAAATTCAAAAAAAACGTGAATGTAATGATAAACCTGACCAATGCCTTCTAATAATTTTGGCTATCTTTGTGGATAGTGTAGAAAATTGATGAACATACATCATAACATCATGCTCCCCAAAAATATCTTTCTGTATGACTGAAGGAGAAAATTTCTATTGGAATAAAGAGCTTGCTTATACTTTCTTTGAATACAGCCAAATGGATATCCTCTTTTAATCAGTTTATCACAAAATGCATGATAAACCTCCTTAAAAACTATAGGAAAGGTAAATTCTCTCTAAGAAAACCTAGATGAACACTGAAAAATGAGCGGTATTCCTTGTCTGTGGATTTAGAATGGACAGTTGTCTCCAATTTCCCAGCCTTTGTTTTTAAAAGAACCATATCTAAAAAATAAATTTTACTAAGATGGTATGATATGGTAAATTGTACACAATTATTGCATTAATTAATCAAGCAGTGAAAACTTAAAAGATTCTCCAGTGGGCCCCTCCATATGTTAAAAATGTCATCTATATTACCTCCTCCAAAATCTGATCGAAGTCACAAATGGTGAATGTTGTTCCAATTAGATTCAATTGCTGACATGAAGAGGTTGGCAAGAGAGGGTACCATAGTGGCACCCGTGGCTGTCCCAGAAATTTGTTAATAACAAGAGCCTACAAATTTAAAATGAATATTCTTGAATGCCAACATGGTAAGTTGTATAATAAAACTAGTAGGCACTTCTTTTAACATTAGGAAGAATGGTAGGGTACAAAGAATTAATATCTAAAGTCACCAAAAAAAAAATCCTGTCTGTTTTCTGTGAATTCTTCCATCAGGTTGATAAAATGTGTAGTAGCACATATACAAGGAAGGAATCTCAGAGACAACCAGTTTCAAAAATGGGTAAACATAAATCAATAGAGGTTCTAAAAGAAAACTAACAGAGATAATTGGACAACCTGGTGAATTAACGTGAGTCATGTGAATTTTGATTGGGATTCATGGGTTAATTTATTTAAAAACCAATTTTCTTCAGGAGTCTAAAACCTTCCTTTAAAGTATTGAAATGAATATATTTAATGATTAGTTGAAGTCATCTAATAGGACTCAACAACAACTTGTAACAAGTTTTGTCTGATAATTGTCTCTTAACCTTAGCTACATAATCTTCCCGATTAAGAAGGACTATTATCCCACCTTTATCTTCAGGAATAATAACTTGGGAATTGTCTGTGGAGAGATCTGTAAGTGATTTATGTTCTTCCTCAGTTAAATTATGACAAGGACAAATATATTTAGATTCCAAATACAATACATCCTTTAAGACCAAAGCCCTACAAGTTAATAACACAGGATCTAAAGGACCAGGAGGAGGAGGAAAAAAACTGTGCACTAAAATATAATCTCAAGGTTACGGTCCTAAGGAATCAGTTCAAATCAGTCCTAACATCTGCCTGATAAATCTACCTGACCGACTGAAAAACAAGCTCGAAGATTTGCACCAAGCTCAGGGAATGAATATACTACTGCTTTCAGGCAACCCTAGTAAACTGGTGAGGGAAGCTGGGTAATAGGGATGTGAATCGTTTTAGGACGATTAAAATTATCGTCCGATAATTTTAATATCGTCTTAAACCGTTATGGAACACAATACAATACAGATTCTAACGATTTATCGTTATAAATCGTTAGAATCGTGAGCCGGCACACTAAAACCCCCTAAAACCCACCCCCGACCCTTTAAATTAAATCCCCCACCCTCCCGAACCCCCCCCCCAATAACTTAAATAACCTGTGGGTCCAGCGGCGGTCCGGAACGGCAGCGGTCCGGAACGGGCTCCTGCTCCTGAATCTTGTCGTCTTCAGCCAGCGCCATTTTCCAAAATGGCGCCGAAAAATGGCGGCGGCCATAGATGAAAAAGATTGGACGGCAGGAGGTCCTTCCGGACCCCCGCTGGACTTTTGGCAAGTCTCGTGGGGGTCAGGAGGCCCCCCACAAGCTGGCCAAAAGTTCCTGGAGGTCCAGCGGGGGTCAGGGAGCGATTTCCCGCTGCGAATCGTTTTCGTACGGAAAATGGTGCCGGCAGGAGATCGACTGCAGGAGGTCGTTCAGCGAGGGTTCCGGCGCCTCGCTGAACGACCTCCTGCAGTCGATCTCCTGCCGGCGCCATTTTCCGTACGAAAACGATTCGCGGCGGGAAATCGCTCCCTGACCCCCGCTGGACCTCCAGGAACTTTTGGCCAGCTTGTGGGGGGCCTCCTGACCCCCACGAGACTTGCCAAAAGTCCAGCGGGGGTCCGGAAGGACCTCCTGCCGTCCAATCTTTTTCGTCTATGGCCGCCGCCATTTTTCGGCACCATTTTGGAAAATGGCGCCGGCTGAAGACGACAAGATTCAGGAGCAGGAGCCCGTTCCGGACCGCTGCCGTTCCGGACCGCCGCTGGACCCGCAGGTTATTTAAGTTATTTGGGGGGGGGTTCGGGAGGGTGGGGGATTTAATTTAAAGGGTCGGGGGTGGGTTTTAGGGGGTTTTAATGTGCCGGTTTTTCGATTTTTCGATTTTTAACGATTTTTAACGATTTTTCACGATATTTTACCCCCCCAAACGGCAACAATACGATTCCCTCCCCCTCCCAGCCGAAATCGATCGTTAAGACGATCGAGGACACGATTCACATCCCTACTGGGTAATGTCTCTTTTAGGGAACTACATATCCCTGTATGCAATTGGGTAAAAGCAGGACAGGCTCAGTTATCCCTAACAGCATAAGAAATTGCCATACTGGGTCAGACTAAAAGTCCATCAAGCCCAGCATCCTGTTTCCAACAGTGGCCAATCCAGGCTTCAAGTCCATAGTAAGTACACAAATACTAAGTAGATCCCCTGCTACTGATGCCAGTAATAGCAGTGGCTGTTCTCTAAGACAACTTGATTAATAGACGTTAATGGACTTCTCCTCCAAGAACTTATCCAAACCGTTTTTAAACCCAGCTACACTAACTGCACTATCCAATCCTCTGGCAACAAATTCCAGAGGACGAGCTGATATAATAAGGTGCACTCAGTAGAGCACACAGGTTTACCTGCAGTTGTGCACACATTGCGGTAGATTTTAAAAGGAGAATGTGCGCGTGGTTCCCAGTGCATACACACGGACGCGTGCTCTGTCCCTCCCCGCCCAGACCCCGCCCCCTAGCCCCCATCTTTTTCAGGGCCCAGCACTTGTGCGCGTATTGGGCCACGTGTGTAATTCCGATTTTTTACACACCCAACCTTTGAAAATTTGCCCAATTTTGTTTCGCACAAACTTTGCTACCGATGCAGGAATGAGCTTTGTGCATAAGAAATGTGAGCATAATAATGGGCATACAGGTTAGCATCTCCCAATATAAATGTAATGTTAATGAAGACATTAACTAGTATACCTGAATGCGGAAAGGTATACTGGCTTAACTTGTGTTTTCATAGTGCTGGAAACTTAACTCCTAGTCAGAGGTGAAGTAAAATGTCCAGGTCTAGTTCAGTCTATTGGCAGAAACTTGAGTTCATGTTCCGGGGCCTGCACTTGGGAATCATGCACAGAATATATGCTTTGTGCACACATAAATCATATTTTATGCTCAGAAAACATGGTTTATTTGCATAAATCATGGTTTTATGTGCACATAGGGGTAGATTTTCAAATAGCGCGATTTGGCGTACTTTTGTTGGCGCATCAGGCGCAAAGAAAAGTACGCTGGATTTTAGTAGATAAGCGCATAGCCGCTAAAATCCGGGATCGGCGCGCGCAAGGCTATCGATTCTGTATAGCCGCGCAGCCTACCTCCGTTCCCTCCGAGGCCGCTCTGAAATCAGAGCGGCCTCGGAGGGAACTTTCTTTTGCCCTCCCCTCACCTTCACCTCCCATCCCCTACCTAACCCACCCGCCCAGCCCTGTCTAAACCTCCCCCCCTTACCCTTGTCGGGGATTTACGCCTCCCGGAGGGAGACGTAAATCCCCGCGTGCCAGCGGGCCGCTACCGCGCCGGGACGCGACCTGGGGGCGGGTCTGGAGGGCGCGGCCATGCCCCCGGACCGCCCCGGGCCGTAACCATGCCCCCAGGCCCGCCCCCGAAACGCTACGTCCCGCCCCGAAAACGCCGCGCGGATCGGGCCTGCCCCCTCGACACGCCCCCGACACGCTTCCCTTGGAAAACCCCGGGACTTATGCGAGTCCCGGGGTCTGTGCGCGCCGGTAGGCCTATTGAACATAGGCGCACCGGCGAGCAGGGCTCTGAAAATCCGCCCCTAAGCATGTTTCTACCTACATTTTTTGGGTTAAGGTGCTTCTTTAAAAATTTTTGATGCATGGATTATGTCATTAGCATATTACGTTGAGAGTTAAAAAACATGTTTTAGCATGTGCAATTTTTAACACTCAGCTTATCATACTGGCCTATAAATCCCAGAAATGAATGCTTACATTTTTACAGTGACTCCAATGTAAGATTCTCTCTGACATAACCTCAGTAATCTAATTTTCCTCCTGCCCATCCACCAAAGTCCTATTTCTTTCTAGCGATGAGCACATTTCACCCCCTTATGCCTTGTCCTCCCCATTGTGTGGAGTACTGTTTGTTTCCATAGGGTTAGGCAGTAAGGTTCATAAATCTTTACTGTGCTTTTTCCTTTTATCTGATGTCATGATCTTTTTATTTTTCTCTATGGTACTCATTTCGAGTGTGTGTGTGTGTGTGTGATTGATTTAATCTTATTAATACTTCTACAGACAATTTTTAAAAAATCCTGTGCATTTGCAAGAACTGTTTCATTTGCCTGATTAGCACTGTTGTAAATAACATATTGTAAACAGATTAGGAACCATAGTATCTTTCTCTTTATTCTGAACTGATATGGGAAGCTCCTGACATTATGAAAAGGAAGCACATGTCCCTCTTTCTCGTAGTTCATGAACTTTTTCTCTGTTTCCTTCCTCTGTTAGGCTGCTCCAAAGTGACCTGCATCAGTCTAACCCGGGAGGCCTCCATCAAGTTGTCCCCCATGCATGGCAAACAGATCTCCATCCGCTACTTGGACATGACAGACTGCTTTGTCCTGGAGGATGAGGGACTGCACACCATCGCGGCCCACTGCACTCAGCTGACCCACCTGTACTTGCGCCGGTGTGTACGCATCACAGACGAGGGCCTCCGCTACATCATGATCTACTGCACATCCATCAAAGAGCTGAGCGTCAGCGACTGCCGCTTCATCAGTGACTTTGGCATGCGGGAAATTGCCAAGTTGGAGTCTCGCCTGCGCTATCTCAGCATTGCCCACTGCGGCCGAATAACAGATGTTGGCATCCGCTACATCGCTAAGTACTGCAGCAAACTGCGCTACCTCAATGCACGAGGCTGCGAAGGCATAACGGACCATGGTGTGGAATACCTTGCCAAAAATTGCACAAAGCTCAAGTCACTAGACATTGGAAAGTGCCCCCTGGTCTCCGACAGTGGCCTGGAGGTTTTGGCCCTGAACTGCTTTAACCTGAAGCGCCTGAGCCTGAAGTCCTGTGAGAGTGTTACGGGCCAGGGCCTGCAGATTGTGGCTGCCAACTGCTTCGACTTGCAAATGTTGAACGTGCAGGACTGTGACATCTCTGTGGATGCACTGCGCTTTGTCAAGCGCCACTGCAAGCGCTGTATTATTGAGCACACCAATCCAGCCTTTTTCTAGAGAGATATCCTGCACATCTTGTTTAAAAAAGAAAAATTATCTGTAAAAATACATACCCCTCCTCCCATATACAGTAACTCCTTTCTCTATTCAACTACTCTATCAGTATGCTCTTTGTATGACTTGGTTAGATAACAAAATAGCATTTTAATGTCATTCAGTTGGGTCCTTGTGTTGAAGGACCTTTCTGCTGCAGGAGCAATCTGTATGAATTTATAGTGTGTGTGTATACAGTATATTACATGGCTTACCTGAAACTATGAAAACTATTTTTACAAGCAAGCCCTAGTAAGTGCAAACTTTCTTCAGTTTTTCCACATTTCCACAACTTCTTAAAACATTTCAGTCCAATCATTTTTCGTACTACATGCTCCTTAAATGATTACTGTAGCCCCTAAAGTCCTGGTTAAATTCATTTGCCTCAGTTTGCATTGATAAATTGTTATAGTGAAGCTGATTGTGACATCATCAGTCATTGTGAATTCCTCCTGCTGTCATTGGCCAACATGTAGATAGACGCAAATGATCTTCCAATGACACAACCCATTGTAGATGCTGAAGATTCAAACAGGCCAGAAGTGTGTAGTGAAGATATATTCCATTTACATATTATAAATATTTTAAACAATGGTTGAAATGGGCATTATCTAATTTGTTTTCGAGTCATGGCCCTTACTTTATTTATGAGCAGCAAAGGCATTGTCCACCATTATGTATATCCTGTCCATATCTTGAATTAGGGCACATCTATCATAGATAAAATCTTTATTTGAACAACCAGTACAATAAACTTCCAGGAAGCAACACATTAAAGTCTTTAACTTCTTTTCAGTACTTTAAGCATTGTTTTGAAATTGAACTAAAGATATCTATGAGCTGACCAACCAGCTGCAACAGACATTGCAAAACCAAAAGAAGAGGTTTGCAGAGGGCCTCCTTATAAGAATTTAAGAAGTGTCATACTGGGTCAGACTAAAGGTCCATCGAGCCCAGTATCCTGTCTCCGACAATGGGTAATCCAGATCACAAGTGCCTAGCAGGATCCCAAAGAATAGATCCAGTCTTTCTCGCTCATAAGCTGTGGCTTTCCCAAGTCTACCTGGCTAATAATGGTTTATGGACTTTTCCTCCAGGAACTTGTCTAAATCCTTCTTAAACCCTGCCTAATCTTCTCTCCTTTCATTCTTCATTCCTTCCCTCTTGATCATTCATTGTGTTCTCGTCCCAAATATTCTCTTTCTGTTTCCCTCTCCTGTTTTTGTAATTGACATTGTTCTTAATGTCTCTATTTCCCTTTTTCTCCTCCTCCCTCCAATCCTGCTCTCCTTTGTCCCCATTTCTCTGCTTCTTCACTTCTCCTTTCTCTAAACTTTCCCTATTGTGGCCTTCCTTTTTTCCTTTACTGCCCCTTCCTTCCCCATTTCTGCAGTTTTATGTCCCTTCTCTCCCATTCCCTCAACATTTTCCATGCAATGTTCTGCTTTTTGATCGCATCTGCCTCTGCAGCCCCTCCTGGTCTTCCTGCTTCTCCAGCCAGTCTCCCCCATAGTTCCCTTTAAGCTGAGTGCGTGAGCGATCGCTCATACAATTTTGGAGCACCACTCACGGGTTTTACATGGTCGCTCACATACATTTTCACTTTCTGCTATCTACAGAAATGCAACGCTAATACTGGTGCTCAAAAATTGTTGGTTTAAAAAAAGTGTTTCTGACATGAAAAAAATAACTGTGCACACACCTAGTCACTCCTTGGAGGGATCATTGGTCTCCCCTCTTCTGTCAACACGTAGCACTGGCTTCCCTGCTGACACCCATCACAAATAGCTGATCAGAGCCTCTGTACACATGTTTAAGTTCTTAGTTTCACTACAGTCACCTAGGTCTCTACTCCATGAAATTCAAAGGTGTGCAAAACTACAATGAAAGCTCCAGGCACTGGAATATTCTGGCTATCTGAGAGCCCTCTGCTTCCCGTGATTTCCCCTCCCCTGCTGTCTCTTCCAAGGAACAGGAGAGGAGGAAATGGGTGATGCTGGAGCGGACAAAGCATACAGCCCAGCAGAGCAAAGCTACTCTGCTCCCTAATCCAACCCCTCTCCTCCTGTCATTCTCCCCGCCTGAACAAAATGCTGGGTGGGTGAGCTTTCCGGGTACTAGAGTGCCAGATATTGGGGCTTATACTGTAATATGCACTCAAATAATCTCCATAGGGCAGCACAGAATATTCTCCAAGCTGGTCGCAAACATTTATTTATTACCATCATGAGAAAAATGGTGCAGGATAAATATTTCCAAATATTTGGGCATTTAAACATCTCATGAATTTCACAGAATTGTAGCCTGAGCAGGCTTAAACCTACAATGAGTAGCAGCTTAAGTGGAAGTTCATAAGCATATGAATTATTTTTTAACCAAATACCATTCTTCTATGACATAAGCATGAAATCTAATGTATGTTTTGCTGTAATGGTAGAATTTAATCTTGCTGCTTGCTCACGAGAGTAGTTTCTATGCATTGCACTCATGAACTATGGACCCTTCCCTCCCGCTGGCCCCTTGTCACTGATGAGCAGTGAAAGCAAAATCTGTAGTGGGCAACTCAGAGTAGATCCTGATATGTGCAAATATGATTTTAAGCCTAGTAAATATGAACCCACCCTCAAATCACACAAACCTTTAAAAAGCTAGACTGTATAACACAAGCATATGCTACATATAATTTGATTTAATCACATTTAAATGGTCAACCCATTATTTATATGTGGCTCTGCTGGATGTCCTTTTTAGTATGAATAAGTTGCCATCTGTATATATGAAGCCCACATATGCTGTATGCACACAGTACTGCGTACACGTGTGAGTGTGCATAGTTGGATTAATAACTGTGTGGCCCAATTAAACTTCATGTTATTGTGAGACTTTGAGCCGATCCTGATTCTCGAATTCCCACTGCAATGATTTCCACATGACAGGAAGAGTCACGCTGCCTGGGGGTGGAGGTTGGGAAAACTAGAAGAGGCGAGAGAGCCTATGAAACACCTTCATGTGTGTTGTATTTAATTCAGAGATCCTTGCATTATTATGGGTGGCTATTAAAGTTTCAAACCTTTGGAGCCTGCAAATTTTGAACTCCCTTCTTTTTTTTATACCAATGCAGCTTTGCCAAGCCAAAATGCTTAATCTTGGGCACCAAAAGGATTAAATTTAGCAATCTGGCAAGAATATGTCATGGGGAGTAGGAGAAGAAACCTTTAGCATGTTGGATGTTTTTGCCCAAATCATTCTGCATAACTATTTCAGTATCCATTTTGATTTCAGAAAATGCCATAGCTGGACAAGAATTTGCAACCTCAACATTGTTTTTTTTGGGGGGGTAATGATTGTTGGCATGAGAAGATGAAGAGGAATTTCCTGTGATCCTTGCAGAGTAATAATACTGACTTGTTTTTCTGATGTGTCTAATATTGCTATTGTTCTAATTTACATTTTTCTGAGTACTTGATTGTGTCTGGGGCTGATCTATCCAGCTCCCATCACAGTTTCCTGGCCAGCACTTGCCCCTTATCGCACTATGCATGGCAGACACCTGATATGACTTCCAGACACTATACAACTGCCCTCAGTTTCATTCAAAATCCTGCAAAATGCTGCATCAGGAAAGGGGAAAAGACTAGTATTGCTATCCACTCTATATGTAGCTTTTCAGCCTCTAGACAACATTAGCAAAGTCACTAATATAAAGTGAAAACCCATGTTTTTAAACAAAACCATTCTAGAAATATCACCGAAACTCTAACAGTTTATAGAAGGCAAATCTGACAATAGGAAATGTGATTGGTGTTCCACTAGCAAGGGAAGATTGGATAATGCCAATGCCATAACCATCGGCGAGCTTACCTACTCTTTTCCCTCATGTGGTGGGGGAGAGGTAGTATCTCATGAGCAAAATATTCTGTATCCTTCACACCCTTCTATAAATGAATAATGCCATCCAGTAAAGAGACCTGGGGCAGAGGTATAGCTTTATCAGATAGGACTATGTCACCTAGATCTACAACTACTGGGTGCAAGAGCCCCAAATGATTATTATTAATGATAATCCTCATGTCCAAGCATCGCGAGCAAGGTGGTATAATGTAGAATGCAACTACACGCTGATATTCTTCTTCAGCTTTCTGATATCTCAGAGCTGTCATTGGAAGTGTTGAGCAATGGAACGAGTTCAAAGATCCAGTACAAGTTTGTGTTCATTGCCAGTTTGACCCACAGATTTGCCACAACCTCACCCTCACCCCCAAAAGAACAATAGTCTGCACACCTTTGGAGTGTAGGTAGATCAAATGGGACAGATACAGATAATTATTTGGACCCTATACAGTGAGACATAACTCCAGTTTGCCTGAGTCATAATTGGGATAGACAAGAAATTGGCAGACAGGCACTGTGCCAGTCAGAATTCAGTATTTCACGCAGATGTGCTTTCAGGAAAAATGAGCAATAGAATGCCTCACAGGAGTCTGTTTTTATCATTTGCTATGACCTGCTCTTGACTTGGCTTTGAGAAAGCATTTACTTTCCGTACATAAACTCACTGAAAAATAATGCCCTTTGTGAACCTCCAGCTAACATCTTATGACTTCACAATGCTAAAGAATTGAGCGCATTTATTGAGAATGAATACAGACTTCAAAGAGAACATTCTGAAATCAGTTCTGGTGAGAAACTGTTCATTCTGTACAGGGTCCAGTAAATTTAGCTGACAGCATAAAATGGAAGCAAACTGTCTTTGGGTCCCCATCTTGACACAGTGTGGTGTGTATAGCCAGAAATTCCAAATCAGATGCATAAACCATCTTGTGCAGTTCAAAAACGGTACTTGGTTCAGGCTGTTAGGGCTCAATTCACCTAAATTGCTTTTTGACTTCTGCAGAAAAAAACTATTTTACAACTGTTGTAAAGGGGCAAATATTTGGCAAAAAAGAAAAAGATAAATGTTACAGCTGAAAATAAGACAATTAAAAAAATGCAGAAGAAGGAGCTTCCATAGAGACTCCATTAATGATCTCTCTTCTGCCCCTAGACCAGCCTACATACATCAGTTCTCCCAAATGCATATTAAAAAGTGTTCACCTCAGGCAATACTCCGACCCAAATATATTTACTCCAGTCCAAGTTAGGAGTATGTCCAGACCAAAGCCCTGTTGCCGCTGTGCAGATTCCATTACTTCTTACAGAAGCAAGTCTGATATTTTAATAAATTGCCTTCACTCTATGAACAAAAAGTAGAAAAATATTCATTTTCTCTGTGAGATAATCTTACCAAAATAAATGCAATAACTGTGCCCTATTTGTAAAGACTCCCCAAAATTTACTATGAAAAAGTCATTTTTAAGGGGGTCATTCTGTAACAGTTTGCATAAGTTAGCCAGCAAATATATACATAAATTCACACAATTTTGCGCTCATGCCAGTCACACAATTTTCTACAGGGCCATTTCTGTGGGCACAACAGTACTTTACCTGTAGAATTTCCTTTGAAAATTACCCTGTAAGTGCGCAGTGCTGCTGTTCTTGGCAGTAATTGCAGTGCTTGCCTTTTTAAATACTACTTAGGACTACCCTAACTGCTACATTAGCCTAGATAACATTTGCACCATCTCTTTTTCTTCTAATGAAAGTCTCATTTTCCTTGCATTGCAATGTTACAGTCTTCTTCTTTCATACTCATTCAGTCAGTCCTCACCCACACACACTTGCAAGCTACATTCTTTCTACATGCATGCCAATCTTTTCTCAGATAAACATCTTTCATCTTCTCCAACACATAGCAATATCCAGAGTATTATCCTCAGGTCTGTAGGAAGACCAGAAGCTATAGTCAATTTGTCACTGTTGTCATACAGCAATGCTACATTAGCAAGCATCAGTCACTCCCGCTGATTACTTATAACACTGCATAGCACTGCATTCATTGAAATCTCTATCACACAAGTTAATGCACGTATATATCACTTGTGCCTGTTCTTCATGTCACACACTACACCTCGGAGATATCCAAATATAAAGAAGGAGCAATACTGCACTCCACAAATCGTAAACAAAATCCACTAAGGAGTGCAAGAAGACTCTAGGTCCAATAATTTCATTTTCAATATTATTGAAAATGAAATTATTGGACCTAGAGTCTTCTTGCACTCCTTAGTGGATTTTGTTTACACACTACACCTCAACATACATGCGATGCTTCCTTAACTCCTGTATAGCATTCTTTGTAAATTCCTTCAAAATATAAACGTGCTTTCTACACAAGAAAACAAATGTTTGTATTTTTTTTTGTGGACATGTAAGTGGGTTTGAACATATCGAAATGAGGCCATGTGATTAAACTGTGGGTAAACACTTGTGGCTTCTTGCCCATTCTTTGAGTTTAACATCATGACAGAAACACGCTCATTGCATTTCCATCACCAGATTATAGATGCTCACGTCAAGACAGAGATTCTGCACATCAGGAAAGGTGTAATGAGGATCATGGATATTGTTATTGAGCTAATAACATATTAGACAATTCCAAGCAGGGCCAAGTCTAAGAACCCTTATAAAAGGGAATTTATGCACCCCTTCCAAGATACATAGGTCCTCAGAGTGCCATTCTTTTAAATCATAGGAAATGGCCAATAACTTTGGACTATATATACTGCTCTGTCTTGCATGTGGAAGGACTGTATAATTTGGGTTTAACAATTATTTCTTTTCAGCCTGCCCAACAAAATGCAATCAAATCCAATTCATTTCAAGAGGACTTTGAAATGCCCCTCCCCCTACCCAACCATGCATTTTCCAAACTGAACCTAAAAATAACTTTTTAAACGTTGGTCACCCTGCTTGGAAAAGAATGTTCGGTTTTTATGTACGTGATTGTGTCTTAATGAACCTGCCTAGCAAGAAAAGGGAAGTGTTTCTGCACCTATCCAGTAGTTCTGGTTTCCAGGCAAATCACGCAACATGGAAAACTTTATTACTGCCAGTATTAGCACAGATACAATATATAATCAATCTCATAAAAATTGTACTTATAAACTCAAATCAGGTTTTTTTTGGTATTTCAGAGTGCCTTTCTACAAACATAAATACAATCTTCAGTTACTCAAAGTACTGTATATACCAACTATAGACACTCCGGCATTGAAAGCCAAAAATGTCCCTACTGTACTCACCCAATTTGACCTCTGCAATCTGGAGAATATCCTGGCACATCAGTATAGCAGTTAACTAACACTATTTAAAACTGTGATAAAAATAGTTTCTTCATAAACATATTCAGAATCAGACTGTGAATCAGAGAACTGGCCTAGTAGAGAAAGCACAGGACTGTGATTCAGGGGAAATCTAGGGATATGAGCTCAAGCAAAGCCTTCTTTAGAAACGAGCGGGGCCAGGTGCAGTGATGAAATGCAAGATTCTCTAGCTTAGGCAGAAGCATTGTTATGTACGGCATGAGGCTTGGGCCCATTTGATTTTCCCCTGAGATTTTGTCATGATCAGCCCTTCTTCCATCCTCACCAGCCCGAGAACAATCCTATAAACACACAAAGATCACTAGTTTTACTGAGATCCTGCTGGCCTTTTGGAGACAATTTACAAAAATCAGCACCAACCACAGTGGGAAAGCAAATACCCTGGAAAACTCAAGGTAATACATCATTCTGGTTCATTTCTACACCATCAGTGATGTACTAATAAGTTTCTTATCCAGGGGCTGGCACCAGCTCCTTTCCACACAATGAGGCACTCTTTCACAATATTATTTATGCCTCCACCACCTCTCTCCCTACAAGAAAACTTAAGTCACAGTTGGGTCCAGAAAACCATGTCTTATGTCGAAATGATTTATGTCAAAACCAAATTTCCCATAGGAAACAATGTTATACATGGTGAATTGGTTCCATCACCAAGGCCATGACTCTATTTTCACTTTAAAAAAACCCAAAAACAATTTTATGACAAAAATGCTGTAGAATTTCACAGGAGGTACTTGAGGGTGGCTTAGAGAACTGAAAGAGAATTTTCTGAAGAGACTGACTGGAGGATTCAGATCCATCCTAGACCTTGCCTGCTGTGGACAGACCTCTGTCTGCTCTTCCAGGGTCCTCTCAATGCCAAGCCCAGCCTTGTGAAGAGCTTGGGGGTTTGTTCCCAAGCAAAGTGGCCCCCATCCCCAATTCCTACTGGATGGAAGCCCCTCCCATTAGTGCTGAAACAGCTAAAAAGTAGCTGCTGCCATGGTCACTTACTGTTCCTGACCTTGCCTTCTGTGGGGAAACATCAGACTGTTCTCTCTTGCTTCTCTGCCCCTCAGTGCCGAGTCTAGCCCTGTAGAGGTATGTACGCTTTCTTCTGGCCGGGATGAAACATGCTGATGTTAGCACCCAGAAGCTTCTGCATGCTCAGATGCAGGTGCCAGGATGGAATGCGCTGACGTCAATGCTCAGTGGCACAATCAGAAGTTGAAATGAGCATTGGCAGTCTGGAACAAGGTGGCAGTTCTTTCGTGATGTAAGTTTGAAACATCACAAGTTGGGCAATCTAACAATGAGGGCTTGCTGTATAACAAAAAAAAAAAATGGTATATAAAACATACAATAACACTGAAAATTACATTCCAAGCATGGGATTTGTGGCAAATTCTGAAACTTTTTAAGGGATAAGTATACAAAATAACTAAAAAAAATTGAGGTCCGTATTCAGTAAGCTGGCGAGCAGACATGTTATCCAACTAAAATTAGCCGGATAACTCGTCTGGATATTCAGTGGGTTAAATATCCCACTGAATATTCTCACTTACCAGATAACTTAAAAATCTAACCAGTTAGTTTTGAATAATAACAGTTTAGGCTTTTTAGTTATCCAGCTTAGTATAGCTGAATAACTTGCTACTTTACTGGATATCTTAAAGATATTCAGTTAAGTAGCACTGTAAAGGATGAAAAAAAGGTGTCTTGTGGATCTGCGGACTGATTCGGACGCCCCTCCCCAGTATGTACTAACTGGCCTTGCTAGGCCGAGCAGTCTCTCACCCATGAAACCTAAGCCTTAAACAAAAAGGTTCTGGGTGACAAATGGTCCCAGACTCCCCGCTTACCTGTTTTGTTTTTTAAGGTTCAATCCTGCCCTCCCCCCCCCCCCTTCTTACCCTCTACCCCCACACAACCTTGAGAACAATTACCCCCACCCTTCCGTCTTGCCTGCTCCAGAGCTTCCAGGGCTGTTCTAATAAGAGAAGCACTGGAAGCATAATCTACAGGTAATTGCTCTGAAGCAGATCTAAGGTTATCCAGCTAACTTACTGGAAGATGCATCAAGTGCAGAAGGGCTCTAATGTGTGTTAAACAGCGTATATCGCACGATACACATTTTGTACAGCCCTGCCCAGATTCTCTCTCCTATTAGAATTCTCTCTCCTATTAGAATTTGCAAATCCATGCAAAGCAGCTCATGAATAGGCAATTTGATATTAATCAGGTAACACAACCGACTTAGATAGTCCTCTTAAGGAAACGGTGATCTAATGTTGGAGCCTTGGGATCTTAACATGGGTCCCGAGGTTCCTGCATTAGATTTGTGGCAGATCCCTCCTCCTCCTGCCTGGCCACCAGATGTCACTGTCCTTGTATAGAACACACTTTAGAAAGAGCCATTCCCCTGAGTCCCTCCCACCTGGAGGGTCTGAACTGGATGCCTCAATACTATTTAGCCCAGCCATTTTAGAACACCATGGGATCAGTTTGAGGAAGAAGTGGAACTGTAAAAATGTATAAGTTTTACACTCTGGTGAGGCCTCCCAGCTTCACTCATATGGCGTTTCTTAGAAGTGACTCCTCATTGTGCACTCCCTGCCAGAGGGTCCTTCTTCTACTAGTTTGCAGAGCAAAAGGGCTCTCACCAAGGGACAAAAGACCTGTGATCCCTCTCTAAACCCTGGTGGACAAGCACCAGTGATAGATCCTGCTGTGAGAGACAGTGAGGGCAGAAGATGTATCCAGTTTAACTTTTGAAGTATTTTTTGGACTTGAGCAGAGTGGGGAGGGTTTTTCAATCCCCCTCCCCACTGGGATTGCAGTGCTGAGAACTAGCCTGATCCCACTGACTTTTCCCCATGAGAAGTTCCCCAGAAATAAACACTAATTAAGGATGGAAAAGCAAGATCAGTAGATCCCAACTGGATCTTATTTGTTATTTGTAATAATTTTACAATTTTACAATTTTTAATGTTTAATTTCTAACTTGTCCTCGGCTCTACCTATAAGTTCTCAGCGTTATCAATAAGTTCCCATGATGTTAGACATGTTATTTGTACCCTCTTGTTCGATAGAATGTTCAATGTAATTTCAAACTTTGGTTCTATGTAAACCGACGTGATATGTACCAGTACATGAACATCGGTATATAAAAGCCCTTAAAATAAATAAATAAATAAACTATGGGACTAGGCTGGGCTGGGTGTCCAAGTTGAAGATAACCTAAAGTAGGATTTGTGCTGTAAAGTTTGGGTCCCCTCCACTACGGTTCCCAGAAAGCTGCTGGCTGAGATTTGCACATTAAATATCACCATGGGACTCTACCCAGATGCCTGAATATAAGGACACCTACCTAAGAACATAAGAAATTGCTCTACTGGTTCAGACCAAGGGTCCATCAAGCCCAGCATCCTGTTTCCAACAGAAGCCAAACCAGGCCACAAGAACCTGGCAATTACCCAAACACTAAGAAGATCCCATGCAACTGATGCAATTAATAGCAGTGGCCATTCCCTAGGTAAACTTGATTAATAGCAGTTAATGGACTTCTCCTCCAAGAACTTATCCAAACCTTTTTTGAACCCAATTACACTAACTGCACTAACCACATCCTCTGGCAACAAATTCCAGAGCTTAATTGTGTGTTGAGTGAAAAAGAAGTTTCTCCGATTAGTCTTAAATGTGCTACTTGCTAACTTCATGGAATGCCCCCTAGTCCTTCTATTATCCGAAAGTGTAAATAACCAATTCACATCTACTCATTCAAGACCTCTCATTATCTTAAAGACCTCTATCATATCCCCCCTCAGCCATCTCTTCTCCAAGCTGAACAGCCCTAACCTCTTCAGTCTTTCCTCATAGGGGAGCTGTTCCATCCCCTTTATCATTTGGTTGCCCTTCTCTGCACCTTCTCCTTCGCAACTATATCTTTTTTGAGATGCAATGACCAGAATTATACACAGTATTCAAGGTGCAGAATTCAAGGTGCAGAATTGTACACAGTATTCAAGGTGTGGTCTCACCATGGAGCAATACAGAGGCATTATGATATTTTCTGTTTTATTAACAATTCCCTTCCTAATAATTCCTAACATTCTGTTTGCTTTTTTGACTGCTGCAGCACACTGAGCCGACGATTTTAAAGAATTATCCACTATGATGCCTAGATCTTTTTCCTGGGTGGTAGTTCCTAATATGGAACCTAATATCGGTAATTACAGCAAAGGTTACTTTTCCCTATGTGCAACACCTTGCACTTGTCCACATAAAATTTCATCTGCCATTTGGATGCCCAATCTTCCAGTCTTGCAAGGTTCTCCTGCAATGTATCACAATCCCATTGTGATTTAACTACTCTGAATAATTTTGTATCGTCCGCAAATTTGATAACCTCACTCGTCGTATTCCTTTCTAGGATTGTATTTTTAAACAATGTCCATGCCTGTTGAACACTTTTAACCTTTGCAGCTGCACCTTTCCGTTTTTTTCTATTTTCCTCATTTTATCAAAGTTTCCCTTTTGAAAGTTTAGTGTTATAGCTGTAGATTTACTTATTGTTCCCCTTCCAGTTATTAGTTTAAATTTGATCATGTTATGGTCACTATTGTCAAGTGGCCTCACCACTGTTACCTCTCTCACGAAATCCTGCGTTCCACTAAGAATTAAATCTAAAATAGTTCCCTCTCTCTCTGTGATTCCTGAACCAATTGCTCCATGAAGCAATCATTTATTACATCCAGGAACTTTATGTCTCTAGCAAGTTCTGATGTTACATCTAACCTGTCAATATTGGGGTAATTGAAATCTGTAAATAATCAGGGAAACCACACACATATATTATCAATAGCCTAAGGGAAGGTGTCAGCAAGCCTGATGTTGTGAATTCTAAAACAGAAACCAACTGGTCTTTTAATCATTCAACTTCACTGTCAAAAATGTTGAAATTTTATTAATCAAAAATGCTTTTTTGTCATTTTTAGTATTTTTTATAAAATTATAATCTTCTATTGAGAGAAAATCTTTTTTGGCAGCAACCTCTTTAGTGTTTACTGTCAAGCTAAAGAGGTTGCTGCCAAAAAACATTTTCTCTCAATGGATCGGAGTTAAAGACAGAAAATGGCGTGGGCCACCCATTGCTCCTTCCATGTGACAGGGGCCGACCAATGGCACTGGTAGCCCTTGTCACATGGTAAGGGCAAAGGGCCACCGGCACCATTTTGATTAGTGGCAGCTGATGGCCCGAGAGGGAGAGATTACTCCCGGGACCCCGCTGGACCACCAGGGCTTTTAGTAAGTCTTGGAGGGGATCGGGATGGTGGGGGGGAGGTTGTAATTAAGTAAATTTGAAGGGTTGGGGGGGGGTTTTCGTGGAAAATCACTGGGGGGAAAAAAACGAGCCACAGGAAAACAACATTTTCCACAAGGCACCAGAACTGCAGCCCAACCTGAAAACCTTAAAACGACGCACATCTCTACTATCCAGTTTTCTTTTGCATTCCCACCCCATTTCCACCCAGCTCTTTTGCATATCCTATCCAGGTCTTTTGCATCTGGACTCTTTCACATGCAACCCTTACTCCCACATGGTCATGATTCTCATGCATCCCCTTCCCTGGCTCTTTCTCATCACCTCACATACCCATCTTGCTTGCATTGCCCCTTCCAGTTGCCATAACACCAATTTGGTCACCGTGGACCACTTTTCAAAGATGGATCACTTCGTGGATCTATCCTATCTTCCTACAGCCCCAGAGTTAGCTAAACTATTTATTCGCCCCATCTTCCGCTTTCAAGGACTTCCGAGGCACATCCTCTCGGATAGGGGTGTCCAATTCATGGCCAAGTTTTGGAGATCACTTTGTAAAACTTTTGACATCTCTCTGGACCTCACATCGGCCTATCACCCACAGGCCAATGGACAGACAGAATGGGCAAACCGCACACTGAAACAGTTTCTTCGGGCATACGTGAACTCTCAGCAGAATGAGTGGTCCAACTTATTGCTGGGGGCCAAGTTCGCCTTGAACTCCCATCAGTCTGTGACTATTGGTTCATCCACTTTCAAATAGTGTATAGATGTCAACCTCTGCCTCCTCTTCCGATACCGCTGTCTGTACCTTCTCCGGCAGCGCAAGCCTCTGCTCAAGAACTGCATCAATTGTGGGAGTATACCAAACAACCTCTGCAACAAGCCGCTCTAAAATCCAAGAAGTTCTACGATGCCCATCATCAGGCAGCTCCTCAGTTGAACCCTGGAGATAAGGTGTGGCTTAACACCTGCTTTATTTGCTTAAAGTTGCCTTCAGTCCGCTTTGCTCCTAGATACATTGAGCCCTTTCCCGTATTTCGCCAGCTGGGCCCGGTCACCTACAGCCTTCGTCTGCCCACTTCACTCAAAATTGATAATGTCTTCCACATCTCCCTGTTAAAACCATTCATCCTGTAAAAATTCTTCAAGAAACCTCCTGATCCTCAACCGCTAGCTGCGGAAGAAGACATCACATACCAGGTTGAGAACATCTTGGATGTAAGGAAGCGCGAGAAGCATTGGGAATATCTGATCTCGTGGGAAGGCTTTGGCACTGAAGAGATCAGTTGGGAGCCTGCTATTAACATCCTTTACAAGGAGTTAATCAAACAATTTCATACAGCGTACCCAAGAAAGCCAAAACCCCAGGGGAGGGGCCCTAAGAAGGGGGGTACTGTTATGCCCATCAGTCACAGATGGCTGCGACCACTATTGCTCACCTCTTTCTTCACTTCCCTGACTCCATGGGGTAGACTGGCAACCTCCGCCAGCTCCCGTCAACCTGCCTACTGCTCCCAGGCCTCCTGGGGCGGCACGGACGCCGCCGACTGCTATCTTGCTGTTGGAATCTCTTAGGCGCATGCGCACGCACGGGCCAGTCTTAAACACATTATGGCGGGAACCTCGGGGACGTCCCCTCCAGGGGGGGATGACATCATCCCTCCAGGATATTTAACCCAGCTGGCCCTGCCTACCGACGACTTGGCAAAGAGATCCATCCTTGCTAAATCCTTGCTAAGTCCCTGCGTTCCAGTTCCTGTTTCCTGGCGTAAGACATCTCGGGTACCCGCTCCTCGGGGGCCCATTTCTCATCTTGGCTATCCTCTCCTCGGAGGGCCTACACTTGGGATTGCTGCCTGCCCCATTCCTCGGGGCTTCCCTGGAACCATCGCTACTCTTCTCGTGAGTACCTCGCTGTGCGGACCACTTCCTGTTCTACCGAGGACCTCTCTGGTGTACCCCACTCTGCAGACCATTACCATCTCTACTGAGATCTCCCTAGGGCCTATCCCACCCTGAGGGCCTCTACCAATGCTACTGAGTACCACCCTGGTGTACCCTGCTCTGTGGACCATTACCATCTCTAATGATGACTCCCTCAGGCCTATCCCGCCCTGCGGGCCTTTACCAACTCTACTGAGGACTCTGTTAGTGTTCCCTGCTCTATGGACCACTATCATCTCTATAGAGGACTCTCACCGGTGTACCCCACTCTGCGGGTTATTACCATCTCTACTAAGGACCTCCTCAGCGTACCCCGCTCGGCAGACCGCTATCATCCCAACTGAGAAACCTCTCCAGTGTACTCCACTCCATGGACCAGTACCATCTCTACTAAGGACTTTATCGGCATACCCCACTCTGCAGGCCACTACCGTCTCTACTGAGGACCTCCTGCGGTATACCCCGTCCCACGGACCACTACCATTTCTACTGAAGACCTCATCGAGATATCCCGCTCTGCGGCTCATTACCAACTCTATGGAGGTATCCCCTCTGGGTATTCCCCATTCCACTGCCCCTATTTTCTGGGTCAGTGAGACCTCCTCTCTGGCACCCCCCACTCCGCAGGTTGTGTCACTCTATCTCTTTAATAAAGACTCTAGACTGTTACTGTGTCTGATGTAAGCTGAGACTCCGCCTCCCGACAGTGAGGCTCATAGGGCTCCTCCCTGTTGGCGGTACCATCTCTTACCTCGGCCCAGGGCCCACACACTAACTTCAGACTTACCTGGCTAGTAACAGTGATCACCAGCTAAAATTTCATCACATTTCCTGAACTCCTCCATCACCGCTTCTTTTTAACCGGCTAACTTTTCTGCAGGTAATGTGTTACCCAGACAAAATCTAGTTAGACAGTAGGGGAGATATTTAAATCTCAGATTTTGTCTAATTAACTGGACAAATCATTTGAATATCAAACTCTGAAAGACACATTTTGTGGATTCCCATAAGTTGTACCATAACTAATGTGCTGATTGCATTTTGTATAATTGTCGTCTCTCTTGCCTCACTTCCTCCTGCCCTGACCCTTCTCCACCCACCTCTTCCAGTTTTTCACAAAGCTTCAAAGGTTGCTCATTCTTGCCTTTATGTTGAAATTGCAGCAGTCTCGTTCTTACTGTTCCTGTTTAGTAGCAGTACAATTGGAAATGACCTGAAAAGGTTATAGAGAGAGCTATTGCGTTCCAAAATATCTTCTTAGCTGAAATGGAAACCTGAAGGAAAAATACTTTTAGCCATGTCATTTTGAGTATATAGCATATGTGTAAAGATAAACAGATCCAGACCCAAGTCTGAATGCTCTTTCCATATCTATTGTTCAGTAATCAGCTAGCTTTTCATGGAAGTGAGTGTCTCTTCAAAAATAATTAGGACCCAGACTAGAAATAAGTTTTTGGACAATGCTCTTTACTCAGTCCAAATTTCAGAGCTTACACATTCTGTTGGCTGATTCAAGGAAGCATCTTGCATGGGTGAAAATGTATTTTTTTGACTATATTACTGTAGCCTTTCTCCTAGGCTGTGCTATGAAAGGTGGGGGGGGGGGGGGGGCTAAATCCAGACACAAACCTACACAGCCATTTTATGGATTCAGAGAAGTGCTAAGGGAAGGGGTGAGGGGGGGGGGGGGGCAGTCCGCCCCGGGTGGCAACAAGGGGAGAGGTGCCATTGCCGCTGACAGGAAGGTCCTGCAGCGGCATGGAACAGTGACGTGGTGGGGGAAACCCTACCAGCAAAAGCAAGGAGCTGCAGTGGCAGGGTCGAGTGGTGCTGCCAGCATTTCCTGGAGCCGGAGTGGTGGTGCTCTGGGAGCCGGTGACAGAAAAACAGGCCCAGCGTTACCACCAGCTGCCAAAGACGGGAGAGACTGGCTCTGTGAGAATAAGTGCCTGAATGTGTGGTGTGTGTGTGTGTGGGTGGGTGTATGAGGGGGGATGCCAAAGAGGTATCCGCCCCAGGTGCCAAATACTCTGGGTACGCCTCTATATGGATTCTCCACTGGAGTGAATATACCTCCAGGGCCCAAGGTACAGGGTGAAATTTGATGCTGCGACTGCTATCTCGGAATGTAAGTGGATACCCCTTGGGGTCTCCACTAGATGTTCCTATTCCCAGCCCTTTGGTAGTCAGTTTGGTAGCAACTCCCCCAGAGTTTGTCTGGAATTGGACGTCCCTTAGGAATTGGGGTGGGGGGGGGGCTAGTCTAGGAGAGAATAGGGCAGATGTAGTTTTACCTTCAGAAGGGAAGGTGGTGTTTCACATGTGCTCTCTGAGTTAGGCCCCCAGTAGATGTGAATCGGTTATTTACTCTTTCGGATAGTAGAAAGACTAGGGGGCACTCCATGAAGTTAGCATGGGGCACATTTAAAACTAATCGGAGAAAGTTCTTTTTCACTCAACGCACAATTAAACTCTGGAATTTGTTGCCAGAGGATGTGGTTAGTGCAGTTGATATAGCTGTGTTTAAAAAAGGATTGGATAAGTTCTTGGAGGAGAAGTCCATTACCTGCTATTAAGTTCACTTAGAGAATAGCCACTGCCATTAGCAATGGTAACATGGAATAGACTTAGTTTTTGGGTACTTGCCAGGTTCTTATGGCCTGGATTGGCCACTGTTGGAAACAGGATGCTGTACTTGATGGACCCTTGGTCTGACTCAGTATGGCATTTTCTTATGTGAGGTGCATGCCTGGCCAGTCCCTCTAATAGGGCTGGAGGGAAGAAGGACTTTAAGAGAGTTTTACAATTTTTCCAGGTTCTCTGCAGTTTGAGCCATTCCATTCCTGGCAGGCAGAATCCCCTGCCCAGGGTGGTCAGGAGGGATTGTACACCTTTTAGACCAATATGAGGAGGTTGCAGCACCTTGGGCGAGAAGAGATCCTGATTCAAGTTTGCATTTTTCCACCTTTGGGGAAAGGGAATATTTTTCTGCCCCCCTTCTTTTCCTCTGAACTGGAGACTGTGGTAGCTGTTTCCAGTACAGTCCTTTCCTCCTGGGAGACCAATTGCTGAGTGTGGAAGAGGAATTAGAGGGCATTCGAATTCTGTCACATGTAACTCCAGGAACACTGGAAGTATCTGGACACTTTATGTTTTGCACCTATTGATTCTTTTAAGAGGAATTACAAAAAAGTTTGATTTGAACACTGATCCAGTTTGTCATGTGCCTGCCCTAAAGAGCTATGGTAACACATGCACATGGGAGGGAAAGAGACTAGCCATAATGTCCTCACCCTAGATAGGTATTTATATCTCTATGGGAGGCCCACCTAGTAACTCAAGGTGAGGTTTAGGTATTAGTGTAGGAGTAAGGGGCCACTTTGACATTCAAAGTGAGACGTACGAACAGAACAGTGCTCTCTTATGAAGATTTGATGACCTACGGAGAAAGGAAACTCAGCCAAAAATGAGATTTGTGCAATGTTCTCTCAACCTAGCTTGATGGACTCTCTACCTGGGTAACATCAAGCTAGGTTGAGAGAACATTGTACAAATTGTCCTTAATGCATGCGAAAATGCCTTATAGCATTTTGATAAATGACCCTATAAGTGTTTAATTTTCCAGCTAATTATGGGTTCTTTGTGGCTACCAAAAATCTGTGTTTTCGTGGCACAGGTTCTATTGTTGGGTACCTTTTCCTGCTGAATCACAAACATGTATTTGTGCAGCTGAGGAATCGTTAGCTTGGAAAAGGCACAAACATTAAGCCGAGAATCCCAGGGAGGGAAAGGAGGGGTGAGGGAGTACTGTGAGAAGTGGTGTTTTTCCAGTGTTTATCTAATAAACACCTCTTTGGGATTGTTGTTGGGTTTTTTTTTGTTTTTTTTAATCAGGGATGTTTTATCAGTTAAAACCTCATATCAGAAGCCCTAGTTATAACCTGGCACCAGACACATTTCCTCACTGTTCTATGTTCCAAATAAAACTCCCAACTTGGCTTTGAGGTATATATACTGTAAGTGTGCTTCTGTATTGCAGACTCTAGGATATTCTCCCTTCTAGGATATGGAAAGAAAAGCTCCCAGGATGGAATAGGGCACTCTACCTGGAAAAGGTTCTCCCTTTCCATAAAAAGGAAAAATATTTAAAGTCAAAGATGGCTCTCCAAAAAGATTTCCTCCTCTCAGTCCTTTCTCTTCCAGAGGTAAAGACTCCTCTAGTGGTCTTTACCGCATGCCACAATATTCTTCTCAAATGTTTCTTGGATCTTTTGGGCTGAAAGTCCCAAAGACAGCACAGTAAGGAAAAGCAAACTAATAAGGATTTTAAAAAGCCCCTGCTGTCCCCTAGAGATGTGAATCGGAACCGGAATCAGTTCGGTTCCGGTTCCGATTCAAATCTTACAATTTTTATAGTCCGGCACGATTGGTTTTTTGTTTATCGGCTGCGCCCGAGCCGATAAACAAAAAACCCACCCCGACCCTTTAAAAATGACCCATTTGCTTTCCGAACCCCCACAAAACCATTTTAAAATTACCTGGTGGTCCAGTGGGGGCGCGGGGAGCGATCTCCCGCTCTCAGGCCATCGGCTGCGCTAATAAAAATGGCGCCGGCCATTTTAAAGATGGTCGGCGCCATCTTTAAAGATGGCGCCGGCCATCCAGTGCTCCTACCATGTGACAGGGGCCGGCCAATGGCACGGATACCCTGTCACATGGTAAGGGCAAAGGGCCATCGGTGCCATTTTTATTAGTGGCAGTCAATGGTTTACTCCTTCCATGGAAAAATGCAAGTCCACACTGGTTTCCACCTCAGGGATCTCACACAAAACAGAAGCAAAAGCAGCTAACATCCGACTGCATGCTGGAGAAAGAGTGTCTCCTACTACTTACTCATAATATGTCTATTTAAACAGGCATACTATTAGCTTTCCTTGACATGGAATATCTATGAGTGCAAACAGCACCGATTATTTTATTATATTGTTTGTTTGTAATGTGCTGTAAGGTGTATGCTTTTTATGACTATTTAATTGTACACTGTCTAGAAACATTTATAGGCAATTTATAAATCTGTAATAAATATAAAGATACTGCAGATCTCGCCTTTTATACCCCCTGTGAGATCACCAAAACATAAAGGCACAGATTCCCATTTTCACCAGCTATCACTGAAATCACTTGCAACCCATTGTTTTACATATGTAGAGGTTGAGTGAAATGTCAGTAGAGGTTAAGGGGAAAACACTAATGGCATAGGACTTGGGCTGCAAGTAGATACAGCAATGGGGCCAGATGGGATACATCCAAGGGTATTAGGGGAATGGAGGGACCTTCTGTCAGCTCTGCTCTCAGATCTTTTCGACCAATGATAATTTTCTAAAAAGGTACTGGTTCAGATCCAGCAGCAGTTTCCACTTTCTACTTTTTTTCAATGGGGAAAAAGAAGCAAGTACAAAAAGGTTTTGGACTGATGACACAGCATGACCTGGTAGAAAATCACCATTGTTTTCAATACATCTTTAGAATCAGGAATGGTTCCAAAGGACTGGAGACAGACTAATGTGATTTTTCTTCACAAAAGTGGAAGTAAGGAAGAATAGGAGAACTACAGGCTGGATAGTCAGGAGATTACCTGATCTCAAATATTTAAATTGCACGGAAGACATTTCTATTCATGCAGGCATTTAAGCAATAATTATAATGGTCCCTTTCTATCTGATGTGCCATGGTATGAAACGGTTTAAATATCTAACTGCTCAGTCAGGATGTGTACTCATTCACATAGTTTCTACACTGTCATACTGTTATGTTTTTGTTTTTCTATGTTTTTAACTGTATTGTTTTAACATTATGTATGTATATGTGTCACCTTCAACATATCAACCATCTCAGTTTGGCTTCCGCAAAACTCTAAACACAGAATCCCTCCTAACTTCCCTCTCGGACACCATTCTCCTAAACCTGGAAAAAAAACAACCTTATCTCCTAGCGCTCCTAGATCTATCTGTGGCCTTTGACACTGTGAACCATACAATCTTATTAGAGCATCTGGCAGACATAGGCATCAAGGGATTTGCGCACAGCTGGTTCAAATCGTTCCTCGATAACAGATTCTTCAAGGTCAGGATCAACAATAAAGAATCACACCCAATCAAATCCAACCTGGGAGTCCCCCAGGGATCATCCCTTTCACCCACCCTCTTCAACATCTACCTTCTCCCACTCTGCCAGTTACTCACAAACCTTAAACTAAGTCACTACCTCTACGCGGATGACGTCCAGATCCTTCTCCCAATCACAGACTCTCTTCAAAAAACTTGGTCTTACTGGAACAGCTGTCTCCAAGCAATCAACCTCCTTCTCACCAGCCTAAACCTCGTCCTCAATACCAACAAGACGGAGATTCTCATCATATCGTTGGATGAAAACAACGTTCTCTTCAATTCTCCAAGCTCCTCCAAATTTGCCACAACATCTATTAATCACTCACCATCCGTTAGAGATTTAGGGGTTCTGCTTGACAACCAACTAAACCTAAAAAGATTTGTACAAAACACCACAAAAGATTGCTTCTTCAAATTGCAAGTTCTTAAAAAACTGAAACCTCTCCTTCGCTTCCGAGACTTCCATCTGGTGCTACAATCCATCATTATGTCTAAAATTGATTATTGTAACTCCCTCCTTCTTGGTCTCCCTGCGAACACCATTAAACCCCTGCAGATGGTTCAGAACACCGCCACCAGGATTCTTACCAACTCAAACAAAAGAGAGCACATCACTCCCATCCTTCTGAAACTCCACTGGTTACCCATCAAATTTAGGATTCTTTTCAAAGTCCTCATGATGATTCACAAGGACATTCACATCTCCCCCCTAAAGCTAAGCATCCAACTACGCCCGCACACATCAGACAGACCTATCAGAAGAGCATACAAAGGTACACTTTATGCCCCCCCCTGCTAAAACCTCCTTAAGGAAGTGAGCCTTATCAACAGCAGGGCCCACTCTCTGGAATATGCTTCCCCCGGATCTCCGTCAAGAACCCTGCCCTCAGACATTAAAAAACCCCTCAAAACTTGGCTTTTCAGTCAAGCCTCTGCCGGAGAGACAAGCACTCTCTGAAGCCGCTTCTCGGACAAGACCACGCCATATTTCCAAATGAGTCCTTCCAGAGCTTATTCTGGTGCCCCCCTTTTAAACCTATCATGTACATCTGCCCCAACATGTCCAGCCTCACCCCTTTCAGCGTATCCCCTTATTGCATCCTAGACCTGTTGACTATAATACACTATCTTACCTGCTCAAGCAACCTGTAATTAACCTGTAATTTCAAGCAACCTGTAATTAACCTGTAATTCATTTTGATTCCCAATGTTTTCCCTAACCAACGCTTCGAAGTTGTGAGCCCTCCACCTAGTATTTAACAGCTCCCTAGTTTCTTGTCCTTACTTGAATGTACCCGAATCTTATTCTGTACTGAAGTTATTTTTCTACTTTTCTACTTGTTTTAAATGCTCCTTGTTTTTAAATGTTCCTTGTATCGCTCCCAAGCGACTGTTTCAAGACAGCGGTGGCACCATGTTGTGCAGGTGAGAGCATCCTGGGGCGGCACTAGGCTGCAAAAATGCCCGCAGCAGTGGCACTAGGCCTCGTAGGGCGGAAGTGGCAGCAGCGGTGGCCAGGCCGTGGGGAGCGGCCTAGTGGTGAGTGAGGGCCTGCTCTCGGGATAGGCTCCGCAAGCAGGATCGTAACAGTTGGAAACACAGCCTGGCCTCCAGCATGATTTTTTGGTAATGTAAGTAATTGTGACATGACACACAAGGCCTTGGAGAGTAATTCTCCCTCTCCCTCCCCCCATACAGGGAATCTTGTAATTGAATGGGGTTGTAGAGGTCATTCTATATCCCTACATTGAATGATAAGTCCATGGACACTTAGAAAGGGATATTAGTCTGGACTTGCACAAGTATCAAGGATTTGTTCGCTAAAAAATGCTGAATCAGCTGATTGGCTTGAATAAATTAACCATAAAAAAAGGTTATGTAGAGATCTCATGGGGAATATAGCCATCACCTGGGGCCTGTAAGGGAAGTAGGAGTTGCCACAGCACTCCCCTGTGAGGTTGCTCCAGTGGTGGGCTCCTGCCTGCTCAAGAGCAGGTGACACCTGCGAATCGTATGGATTATTTCGGCTTCTGAAGAAGGATCTGTTTTCTTTGTTCTCCTATTGCTGTTAAGCTGGGCCTCAACCCCTGACTATACAGGATACAAACTGAAATAGTACTTTGCTGGTCCTCATCATAACTAGTAAGTGTGATTCACCGTTTTGAATTGTTTTAAGGATTTTTGTTTAACTTTATTTGATTTTCTTGGTTCCCCTAGTCTTGCTCAGTGAGGGAAATACCCCCTTCTCTGGAAAAGGCTAGAAAAAACCAAATTTTCAATTCACATCCAGTGGTTGGAATGTGGAACTTGTTGGAGATTTGAATGTTATTTGTCTTTTGATTTCTGGAGGAAGTTTTTCTGCCCTTTCTTCTTGCCTAGGAGCGGGGGAAATTATTGGATGTTATTTGATATATGTGCTGTTTTGAAATATTTTATTGGTGTTTGGGAAATTGTAAAAAATGTATATGATTTTAATTAATAGAAATTCTATTTATCAGTAGTTTTAAAATATTCTTTTATTATGGTTTTACTATTATAACTGATGCTTTATGTTTCTTGATTTTATTTGTTTTATGAGGAATGGTGGTTCTGTTTTTCTATTGTTAATACACAGAGTCTGGCTTCTTGGAGTTTCCATTTCAGTTTTTGTCTAATTTGTGCTCCTTCATTTTGTATTCTGTATTTGGTGAGAGTCTGTCTCTGCTCTGTGTGTGTGATGAGAGATTCTGCTAGCATGTAGTGTCTGTATAGGGATCTATAGCAATCGGGTTTGTTTTGTTTCCTCAGTAGGTGGTGTATTGGTATTCTAGGACCCAGTGTGATATTTACCCTTGCTTTTTCACAGGTAGGGTTATTGTTGTTTGAGTCCTTGGTGTTATTACTGTTATGTTACGTTGGGATTGCAGTATAGATTTTGAGTGTCTTTTTTGCGGGGTTTTGTGTTAGTTCACAATGTGCCTGGCAGTGGAAGGTGTTTGTGCTGCTTTTACTGTGAGGTGACACCAGAATTTGAAAATATCTTTTAGTATGAAGAGCTATAAGGGAAACATCCAAGCTCCATTGTTTGGGGGAATTTCAGTAGATGCACAGAGTTACAGAACTGGAGGTGCAGGATTTATATTGACATTCTGTCCCTTCCTATATATTCCAGACTTCACTCTCATAGCCATATAGAATTAGTTGAATGAGGTTATCAAATAATTTTATAGTAGTTTTACTAGAAGTGTGAAACTGGCCAGCTTTTTAAAATTACGCAGAAGACCCTTTGGACTTTTTTATTAACACTTTTTTTTGTAACCAATTTTAAAGCAGGATCCATGCTATAGAGGTGGATGTGATGAAGAAATGTCATTTTGGCTCCCCCCCACCAAAAAAAATTCTTCTGTCTAGAGATGTCACTGATTTTCTGTGACCTTAAGCATTAGTACAAGAAGGATGGGGGAGTGCTGGAGAGGCACACAAATGCATTAGCCCCCGGGCACCGGAGATCCTTGGTACACCACTAGGTGCGAACCATATGGGGCCACAAGCGGCGGCAAAGAGGAGTGAAGATTTGGTGGGCCGCAAGCAGTCAGTGGGCATGATCCAGAACGATGTAGGAGTCGGGGCCGAGAATGGGGGGGGGGGGGGGGGGGTGCAAGGGAGAAGGCTCGCCTAGAGCGCCTAAACCCCTTCCACCGGCCCTGGTCCCAGCATACGCAGGATCCCTCCTGCTCCACGGGCCTTCTAGCCTTTTTGGCCATCCGGGGCTTCCTAGGCATGGGTATTTTTGTCACTAGCTCCTTCCTGGTTAAATATTCCTTATGAAGGAGAAGCACAAACCCTGTGGAAAAAGCCCCCGGGTCTGAGGATGATTAGTAGTAGTAACTGGTTTGTACCTTTAGGAATCACTGTCCCATGGGTCCATGTCGTCACTATGAACACAAGAAATTGCCATACTGGGTCAGACCAAGGGTCCATCAAGCCCAGCATCCTGTTTCCAACAGTGACCAAATCCAGTATACCTGTTTCCTGTTTCCCACAGTACCCAAACACTAAGAAAATCCCATGCTACTGATGCCATGATTAGAGAGGCTATTCCCTAAGTCAGCTTAATAGCAGTTAATAGACTTATCCAAACCTTTTTTAAACCCAGCTACACTAATTGCACTAACCACATCCTCTGGCAACAAATTCCAGAGCTTAAGTTGAGTGAAAAAGAACTTTCTCTGATTAGTCTTAATGTGCTACTTGCTAACTTCATGGTATGCCCCCTAGTCCTTCTATTAAACGAAAGTGTAAATAACCGATTCACATCTAGTCATTCAAGATCTCTCATGATTTTAAAGACCTCTATCATATCCCCCCTCAGCTGACTCTACTCCAAGCTGAACAGCCCTAACCTCTTCAGCCTTTCCTCATAGGGGAGCTGTTCCATCCTCTTTTTCATTTTGATCACCCTTCTCTGTACCTTCTCCAGTTCAACTATACCTTTTTTGGGATGCGGAGACCAGAATTGCACACAGTACTCAAGGTGTGGTCTCACCATGGAGCATTATGACATGTTCTGTTTTATTCACCATTCCCTTCCTAATAATTCCTAATATTCTGTGTGCTTTTTTGACTGCCACATCACACTAAGCCAAAGATTTCAATATATTATCCACTATGATGCCTAGATCTTTTTCCTGCATGGTAACTTTGAATATGGAACCTAACATCTGTAACTACAGGAATGTTTGTTTCCCATTAAATTTCATCTTCCATTTGGATGCCCAATCTTCCAGTCTCGCAAGGTCCTCCTGTAATGTATCACAATCCACTTGTGATTTAACTACTCTGAATAATTTTGTATCAACTGCAGATTTGATAACCTCACTCATCGTATTCATTTCCAGATCATTTATAAATATATTGAAAAGCATCAGTCCAAGTACAGATCCCTGATGGACTCCACTGTTTACCCTTTTCCTTTTTTTTTTTTTCAAAATAATTTTTATTGGGAGGAAACATGAACAGGCAGTGAATCCAGCACTCAGCAGGTACAACCAATATACTGAACATCCAATACAAAACAATTTGTTTAAACAAACTAACAACAACAGAGACCTCCCTCATGTCTCCAGCCCATCTGGTTTTTCTATTTTCTCCCCATATCAGGTCCCCTTATACTACTAACATTTGCACCTCATTTTGCCTCATGCACAACACACGCCATTCACACCACCGCACATGCCCCCTCCCCCTACTGAGATCCTCGGTTGCACCATTCAAGCTCATAGCCACCTGCCCACAGCCCTTCTTGAACAGCTGTCAGCATCAGAGGAACACAAGCCTGCCAGCAGGCCCGGTACAGTTTATCCGGCTTCCGCTTGTCCAGTACAAAGTCCAAACGTTCCAGTTGTAGAAACGAGGCCATTCGCTGAAACCAGGCCAGGAATGATGTGTTCCCGTCCAGGGCCGCCCAGTTGTTTCCCCTTTTCCACTGAGAAAATTAACCATTTAATTCTACTTTCTGTTTCCTGCCTTTTAAGCAGTTTGTTATCCACGAAAGGACATCGCCTCCTATCTCATGACTTTTTAGTTTTCTTAGAAGCCTTTCATGAGGGACTTCGTCAAATGCCTTCTGAAAATCCAAATACACTACATCTACTGGTTCACCTTTATCCACATGTTTACTAACCCCTTCAAAAAAAAAGATTTGTGAGGCAAGACTTGCCTTAGCTAAAGCCATGCTGACTTTGTTCCATTAAACCATGTCTTTCTATATGTTCTGTGATTTTGATCTTTAGAACACTTTCCACTATTTTTTCTGGCACTGAAGTCAGGCTCACTGGTCTATAGTTTCCTGGATTGCCCCTGGAGCCATTTTTAAATATTGGGGTTACATTAGCCACCCACCAGTCTTCAGGTACATTGGATGATTTTAATGATAGCTTACAAATTTTACCTAATAGATTTGAAATTTCATTTTTTAGTTCCTTCAGAACGCTGGGGTGTATACATCCAGTCCAGGTGATTTACTATTCTTCAGTTTGTCAATCAGGCCTACTTCATGTTCTAGGTTCACCGTGATTTGGTTCAGTTCATCTGACTCATCACCCTTGAAAACCATCTCTGGAACTGAAATCTCCCCAGCATCATCATTACTAAACACAGAAGCAAAGAATTCATTTAGTCTTTCTGCAATGGCCTTAACTTCCCTATGAGCCCCTTTAACCCCTCAGTCATCCAACCGACTCCCTTATAGGTTTCTTCCTTCGGATGTATTTTAAAAACTTTTTATTATGACTTTTTGCCTCTATGGCCAACGTCATTTCAAATTCTCTCTTAGCCTGCCTTATCAGTGTTTTACACTTAACTTTACAATGCTTATGTTTTTTCATATTTTCTTCAAATGGATCCTTCTTCCATTCTTTGAAGGATTTTTTTTGGCTAAAATAGCCTCTTTCAGCTCACCTTTTAACCACGCTGGTAATCGTTTTGCCTTCCTTCCACCTTTTTTAATGCATGGAAGACATCTGGATTGCGCATCTAAGATTGTATTGTTATAACCCTTTATTTATATTTTTCCAAACAAACAGAGAAAAGTACATAGAAGCAATAACTCATATTGCAGTGAGGTACATGGCAAAAGAGAGTACATGGGGGAGCAAATGATTGAGGGATAATAGAAGTGGAAATAAAAAAAATTACCCCAAGTGGCATCACAAATTAGCTTAAGTATCATTCAAATAATCAAGATATGGCCCCCCAAGTACTGGTAAATTTAGCATGCTCACCCTTAAGATTGTACCATTGTGTTCCAGATCAGCAATAACCTGTATTTGTGAGCGCCAGTAAGGCATACTAGGGGTGACGTTTTTATGAATGAGAGTGATTGTAGCATCAGCCATAGTGCCCAGGGAATGCCCCCCACCAACAGTAGGGAACCCATCGGGGCCAGGACATTTATCCTCCGGTAACAACTTGATATCTGCCTGAATTTCAAGCAGAGAAATTGGGGCTGCCATAAGTTTGTATTTTTAAACAATGTCCACACCTGTTGTACACTTTTAACCTCTGCAGCTGCACCTTTCACTTTTTTTCTATTTTGCTCATTTTATCAAAGTTTCCCTTTTGAAAATTTAGTGTTAGAGCTGTAGATTTACATATTGTCCCCTTCCAGTCATTAGTTCAAATTTATCACGTTATGATCACCATTTCCAAGTGGCCCCACCACTGTTACCTCTCTCACCAAATCTTGCATTCTACTAAGAATTAAATCTAAAATTGCTCCCTCTATCGTTGGTTCCTGTACCAATTGCTCCATAAAGCAGTTGTTTATTCCATCCAGGAACTTTGTCTCTAGCAAGTCCTGATGTTACATTTACCCAGTCAATATTGGGGTAATTGAAATCTCCCATTACTGCACTGCCAAATTGGTTAGCTTCCCTGATTTCTCTTAGCATTTCATCATCTGACCATTTTGGCTAGGTGGACGGTAGTATACTCCTCTCACTGTTCTCTTACCCAACACACATGCAATTTCAACCCATATAGATTCTACTGAGCATTTAGTATCTTGTATGATCTTTATACTGATGGACTCTATAGCCTCCTGGACATAAAGTGCCACACCCTCCAAGTTTATCCTCCCTATCATTGCGATATAATTTGTATCCTGATATAGAACTATCCTGTTGGATATCCTCCTTCCACCAAGCCTCTGTGATGCCAATTATGTCTATCTCATCATTCACTGCTATACACTCTAACTGTCCCATCTTAATTCTTAGATTTCTGGCAATGGCATACAGACATTTCAAAGTATGTTTTTTGTTTGTATTAACAACCTGCTTTCAGTTGATAGGGATAATTTGGATTCTTTACTTACAGGCACATGGACGTTTGCTTTTATTGGAACCTCTCTGTTGGGATGCCCTAACTCTCCTATTTCATTAGAATCCTTCAAAGATACATTCCTCCGAACCGTTTAAAAGCTGCTCTATCTCCTTTTTAAAAGTTAGTGCCAGCAGCCTGATTTCATTCTGGTTTCTCAGTTTCTTACAAAACTGAATCCCTGCTCCCTGCATCATCGTCTCATCCATGAATTGAGACCCCAGAGCTCTGCCTGCCTCTGAGGACCTGCACCTGGAATGGGCAGCATTTCAGAGAATGCCACCCTGAAGGCTCCAGATTTCAGCTTTCTACCTGAAATCCTAAATTTGGCTTCCAGAACCTCTCTCCCACATTTTCCTATGTCGTTGGTGCTCATATGTACCACGGCAGCCAGCTCCTCCCCAGCACTGTCTATAATCCTATCTGGGTGACGCATGAGGTGTGCCACCTTCGCACCAGGCAGGAAAGTTACCAGACAGTTCTCATGTCCACCAGCCACCCAGCTATCTACAATTATAATGGCCGACCTAACCCTTCCCTCCTGGGCAGTAGCCCTAGGAGACTTGTCCTCAGTGCGAGAGGACAATGCATCACCTGGAGAGCAGGTCCTTGCTACAGGATCACTTCCTGCTACACCAAGATGATTTTCTCCATCCGAGAGACTTTTCTGATCCAAGGCAGCACCGGGTGATGTCTGAGGTGTGCCACCTTCGCACCAGGCAGGCAAGTTACCAGGCAGTCCTTCCGTCCACCAGGCACCCAACTGTCTCCATTTATGATGCCTGACCTAACTCTTCCCCCCGGTACTGTAGAGGTTACATGGTGTAAATCAATCAGGAGCCTGAGTCTTTTTTTTTTTTTAATTTAATTTTATTTATATTCCAACTTTCAGCACTTCAAAGTGGATGACATTCAGGTACTGTAGTTATTTCTCTATTCATAGTGGGCTCACAATCTGACCCTGAGGCCACAAGGAGTGGTGACAGTGGGATTTAAACCCTGGCTTCCAGCCCACTGTTCTAACCCCTAGTCTTTTACAGCCAATGAGCAGAGGTGTTTCAGGGATGGAGCTGAGGCAGAGCTGGAGGGGCGGAGTCAGCAGAATTTCAAATGCCCCTCCGGTAGGTACAGCACAGAAGTCGAAGTAGGGTAGTGCACCACGTCTCACACAGTTCTTTCCGGTTTTTGTGTCGGGTAGAGCTGGAGAAACCAACCAGCATCTGAATCAGTGAGGTGGTCTTCTGACCACAGATTGTGCTAGTAAATAAACATTTGACTGCTATTTAGTGATTCCTCAGTGGTTATATTTGTTATTTTGTCTTTTCTGGGTCCCTTTTCTAAGGTCTAAGCACCTCCCAGAGGAAGACCTAGTTTAGGGTAGTGAGTGGACTAAACCATTTGCTATGGCTCACTGGAGTAACTATAGAGGGCAGACAGTTCCCTGTGATCTGAGGGACTCCTCGTCTCTGAGAAATCACTGATTAGCACTGTGAAATCCCTGAATACCAACAAAATGTTTCTTCATTTATATTTATGAACTAATAGGTCCATGCAGCGGTGCTGAGAGCAGGAAGTTAGCTGGACTTACCCAGGTACGAGTTCCCACTGGAAAGACCCAAAGACAGTGGAGTAAGTTTATCTAGCTAACTTCAGGGCTGCTACCCAACTAATCATAAGCCCCACACCCGGTCATCTCTTTTTATCCAGGTAAGTTAACCATTCATTGGCCCACAATTTTAACACTTTGCGGTTTGTCCAGCTAAATTCTAAACTCAACCAGACAAATCCGCTGACCGAGGACTTTTAAAAGTATTACAGGGCACAAAGCAATGTTTGCAAAGGCTTCTTACCATTTTTTTTTCTTCGTAGTGCATGCACTGCAATCAGACCAAACACACATGGGATGTCAAGGATAAGTAAGGGAAAGGAAAAGGGGAAAGGGGAAGCATAAACAAGACAGAGAAAGGGGAGGAAAAGTAGAGAACAGCAAAGGCAGGTAGGCAGAGAGGAAGGAGAAGGGAGATATAGAGAAGGGAGGCATGGGCTAGGGGAGAGGAGGGAGAGCAGAGGGAGCATTGGAAGGAGGGGTGGGAGGAGTTGATACAATAACAGGAAGGAGCAAAGGAGAAAAACTTGGAAGGGGGAGAACAGGAAATAAGGCAGGGAGATTGATGGGAGAGGGAGGAGGGGAGATAGGGAGGGGGAGGCATGGGGTAGGGGAGAGGAGGGGGAGCAGTGGAAAGAGGGGTGGGAGTAGTTGCACCGGTGCTGAATTTTGCAGGACGAGCTGAACCGGAAAGAGAAAGAAAGGAGATATGTGAGCATTTCCTGATGTCCTACTTTCCATCTGAGGTACAGGCATTGATCTTGGTTATCACAAAGTTAATTGTGCCCATTTCTGAATACAAAGTAAGGGGTAAGTTTTCAGAAGAGCTGCTGAGTGACCACAAGAGTTGATTACGTTTATTGGATAAATTTTCAATTACAGCATGGCAGCTGGAAAAGTTCTCAAATTTAGCTTAGCCAGTTCAGCACTGAGAAGCCTCCTGAAAACTTACCCTGAGCAGCTCCAGAGGATCTATCCTCACTGAAGGGCTTGTCTCTTAATCTAAAAAAAATACCCACCTCTACCCTGACTCCCAATCGCTCGGTCATTTTTTATGCAGGCTTGTCTTCATCTGTTAAAGAAAGGTTCAGACTTTAACATGTGTAAGGCTGAATGCACATCACCATTATATACAGGGAGGACAATAATGAAAGCCATTTCTGGGGGTAAAGTGCTCTTTTATCCACAGAAATAGGCTGTTTGATTACTGTCCATCCTCTACACAAGTAAAAGTAGGAGCATATAACAAGGCATATTTCTGGTTTGGAGTTCGGACAGGGGGAAAACTATAGCAAGAGACCAAAGTGTTAGGTCCCTTTAAGGGCTGCAGCTGGAGAGCTAATCCAGCTCTGGATTATGATGTCTGATTGTGACATCACCACAGTAGAGGTTTTAAAACCTGCAACTGCTTTCTTTCTTGGTCATTGCAACAGACTTCCTCGGTTGCTCCTAGGCTGTATTCCCTGTGCTTCGGTGCCATGCCTCCAGTGTCTCCTGTGTCATCGTCCCTCCAGCATCTCCTGTGTCTTCATGCCTCCAGCGTCTCTTGTGTCTTCATGCCTCCAGCATCTCCATGTTCCTGTGACCATCACTTCGTCTCTTCGCTATCTGCCACAGACCTTCTGCCTGGACTATGCTGTCTCTTCAAGAGATTGGTTCCTATCTTGCTGGGTGAACACTCTATATCTCCCTTCTCCTTTCTCTCTGCCCACCTGCCTTTGCTGTTCTCTACTTTTCCTCCCCTTTCTCTGTCTTGTTTATGCTTCCCCTTTCCCTTACTTCTCCTTTTACAAAATAGTTTTAGTGGCTAATATTATTTCCCTCCCATGTAAAATTCCCTTTTATTACCATTAGAGGGTCCCTGAGGGAGAGAGAGCCGTGGGTTAATAGGGACAGACAGGGAGAGTTTGTAAAGCTAAGGAAGCCCAGCCAGTTGTACAGTCTGAGCTGATCTTATCAGTAGGGATGTGAATCGTGTCCTCGATCGTCTTAACGATCGATTTCGGCTGGGAGGGGGAGGGAATCGTATTGTTGCCGTTTGGGGGGGTAAAATATCGTGAAAAAATCGTGAAAAAATCGTGAAAAATCTAAAAATCGCAAAACCGGCACATTAAAACCCCCTAAAACCCACCCCCGACCCTTTAAATTAAATCCCCCACCCTCCCGAACCCCCCCCAAATGAGTTAAATAACCTGCGGGTCCAGCGGCGGTCCGGAACGGCAGCGGTCCGGAACGGGCTCCTGCTCCTGAATCTTGTTGTCTTCAGCCGGCGCCATTTTCCAAAATGGCGCCGAAAAATGGCGGCGGCCATAGACGAACACGATTGGACGGCAGGAGGTCCTTCCGGACCCCCGCTGGACTTTTGGCAAGTCTCGTGGGGGTCAGGAGGCCCCCCACAAGCTGGCCAAAAGTTCCTGGAGGTCCAGCGGGGGTCAGGGAGCGATTTCCCGCCGCGAATCGTTTTTGTACGGAAAATGGCGCCGGCAGGAGATCGACTGCAGGAGGTCGTTCAGCGAGGGTTCCGGCGCCTCGCTGAACGACCTCCTGCAGTCGATCTCCTGCCGGCGCCATTTTCCGTACAAAAACGATTCGCGGCGGGAAATCGCTCCCTGACCCCCGCTGGACCTCCAGGAACTTTTGGCCAGCTTGTGGGGGGCATCCTGACCCCCACGAGACTTGCCAAAAGTCCAGCGGGGGTCCGGAAGGACCTCCTGCCGTCCAATCGTGTTCGTCTATGGCCGCCGCCATTTTTCGGCGCCATTTTGGAAAATGGCGCCGGCTGAAGACAACAAGATTCAGGAGCAGGAGCCCGTTCCGGACCGCTGCCGTTCCGGACCGCCGCTGGACCCGCAGGTTATTTAACTCATTTGGGGGGGGTTCGGGAGGGTGGGGGATTTAATTTAAAGGGTCGGGGGTGGGTTTTAGGGGGTTTTAGTGTGCCGGCTCACGATTCTAACGATTTATAACGATAAATCGTTAGAATCTCTATTGTATTGTGTTCCATAACGGTTTAAGACGATATTAAAATTATCGGACGATAATTTTAATCGTCCTAAAACGATTCACATCCCTACTTATCAGCACCCTCAAAGCCAACTGAGACAGGTGCCGCATTTAGCTCTGCAAAATGTTCACTTAAAAACCAGTTGGAGTTACTGTGAAATTCCTTTTCTTCTTCCCCTGTGTAAGCCGGGAAAATGTACTTCTGTTAGAAGACTCCTGTGGCCGAGTAGTGTAGTCGTGTGGCAGCAAGGTAGTCAGATTTTAAATACAGAAATACTATGCCGCTTAAAAATCATTGGAATAACCAATTCAAATCAATTCAAACTCTCAATTTTATTTATATTTTCCATTTTAAAAAAAAATTATTAGCTTTATATACAATTAATATATATCATTTCCTTATAACATTAAAATTCCATGAAATAATTTCAAGTAAAAACAAACTATTAAAATCACAAATAAGAATAGTTTTATTATTACTCTCTCTATATATATTTATCACTTTACTTATATAGTTCTTTTAATTAACTCAAGTATGAAATTACTCTTACATTTCAGAGTGTATCAATGCAACAGCCACTTATTTGTCTTTCTTCCTTCTTTTCTTTTATCTTTATTGCTGCTTTTTCGTTGCTGGCCAGTTCTTCTTTCTTTTCTTTTATCTTGAAATCTTCCTCCTAAACTTAATCTTAAACAACTTAAAAGGAAGCAAAACTAACTCCCTTCCCTGCTCCAGGATCTTCCGCATACGACAACAAGTATGTCACTTGTTGTTTTATTTCAACTTTATAGTCTAACTAATAATAAAAAAAAATATAATTCATAACCCTAGCACTACTGCTTCAAAAACAGACAATGTATATCATACACACCTTTACACTTACTATCAACTGCACTTTAACTGCACTTATCTGTATTAGTTAGGCCTTGATTTGAGAGGACTGGCTTAACAGGTCCTTCTCCATCAATGATCAGGCACCAACTGCTCTGATTCTGTAACTGTCTTTTTCCTTTCTGTCTGCTTGGTCTCAATACTTGATGACATCATAGCACCAAATAGTCCTCAGAGCTGATTATTTTTGTCTTTATACTATGCTTATTCTTTCTCTTTTTATTTTTCCCTGCAGTATCTGACTTCAGTTGATTTTTGTGTAATCTGAATGTCTTTTAAATCTCTGTGAAATTTAAATTCCTACACTGTGCTATGTCTAACTTCTGTACACTTTTGCCAGCCTACTCACTGGTAACCAGGGAAGCCAGTGATGCGTCTCCTAGGATACGCTATCTCTGCCTAACCTGATTATCCAGTGTGCATGCAACCTTGTTGATGATGCGCTGGGTGATTCCAATCAACTTTCTTACGTTTTAAAATAGTGTAGTTTAATGAAGAACCTAAAATTCCTTCCTGAGAAGTTTTATTGTATTTAATTATATAGGTATCCTTTTTTCATCCAGAATATTATTTCCTGTTTGTGCTTATTAGCTTCTATTTTTCACCTTTTTACTCAAACTTGTTAACCTCCCCCCCCCCCCCCCCCCAACAGTGCTTGCAATACTTGTTTCAGTGATGATGTCACTGAAGTTCCTGCACTCTCCTTTCTAACATGCTTTCCCCTATCCAGCAGCTCCAGGTCAGTTTCCAGAACAAACTACAAGATAAAAATACCAAAATCAGCCTTAAGACACCCTCAGCAGTGACAGCAGCAGGTCAGCAGCTTCTTCTCTTCTCCTTTCTTTTTTTAATTATTTAAGCTGGCCATTGATGGTAGCTCAATCCTCACGGTTTATTTCTTCATCTGTTTATTCCTCCTCTGCCTTGTTCTCTCCAGTGCTTGTTGTCACTTCCTGAAATGTTTTCCATCATTAGCTGTGACCCACCTTGGTCCGGAGGCCTTTGCATTCTGAGTGCACTTCCTATTCATTGCCACAAGCACTAATCAGAGGCTGATCACAGGCAACACAACGCTGCTTCTGGGTAGCTGCAGTCCTCATCTTCTCTCACGGGTTCTTTTTCTTTCTTCCGTTCGGCATGGCCTTTGCCTCTGGCAGTCCCTCATAGCAGGACTGGGTGCTGTCTTCAGTCTCTGTCCTGCTACTGTCACTGCCTCTGGCACAACTCTGGCCACCAGAAAATCTGAACCTTCTGGACTCTACTTGTGGATCTACAGGACAGGTAAGTCTTCTAACTATTATTTTATTTTATTTGTTTATTTTACTCTGTATATCCCTTTACATCTGCTTGTAATGCAGTTTATTTAAAATCCTTGGTTCACTGTTCTGCCTTCATAACAAGCTCTGTTTATTAGCACTGTGAATCCTAGGTAAGTGAGTTTTTCAGTGATTCTTGTATTTTCTGGTTATACAGTCTTTATTTGTCTGGATACTGTGAAACCCCAGGTTTAGGAAGTCACAATGTCCTCAGAAAACCCTCCTGAAGAAGCAGGTGGTAGGGTACTTGCCCCAGATCCAAGGGGAAACCCAGTTGGTGGGTGGGAGGTTGTCAGGAGAGAGGCACAAGTACAGGCAAGGCCTCTGCAGTGCTTGCTAGGACCTTCAAGGTCCAAGCAAGTGAGCAAGGGTTTAACCTCCAAGTGTCAGCTGAAGTAGGGATGTGCATCCGTTTTCCACGGATTTGTAATCCGCAACTTATTTTTTGCTATCTGTTAAATACGTGGGGAGGCGAAACGCATCGCGACTCCCCACGTATTAAACAGATTTCTGTTTTATTCGGCCTAAATAAAAATTTAAACCCCCCACCCTCCTGACCCCCCCAAGACTTACCAAAACTCCCTGGTGGTCCAGCAGTGGGGTCCGGGAGCTCATTCACACCCTCGGTGCTAGTTTCATCATGGTGCCGATAGCCTTTGTCACAGGGGCTACCGGTGCCATTGGTCAGCCCCTGTCACATGGTCATCGGCGCCATCTTGTGCTCCTACCATGTGACAGGGGCTGACCAATGGCACCGGTAGCCCCTGTGACATAGTATGGGCAAAGGCTATCGGCGCCATTTTGAGTCCTGGTATCGGACGGCAGGTCACTCCGGGATCCCCGTTGGACCCACAGGGACTTTTGGCCAGCTTGGGGGGCCTCCTGACCCCCACAAGACTTGCCAAAAGTCCAGCGGGGGTCCGGGAGCAACCTCCTTGAACGCCGGCCGTCCGATGCAAATACTCAAAATGGCGCCGATCACCGTCATAGTGAGGGCAAAGGCGATCAGAGCCATTTTGAGACTCAAAATCGCCGTCCGATGCCAATACTCAAAATGGCGCCGATTGCCTTTGCCCTCAATATGACGGCGATCGGCGCCATTTTGAGTATTGGCATCGGACGGCGATTTTGAGTCTCAAAATGGCGCCGATCGCCTTTGCCCTCCCTATGACGGCGATCGGCGCCATTTTGAGTATTGGCATCGGACGGCCGGCGTTCAAGGAGGTCGCTCCCGGACCTCCGCTGGACTTTTGGCAAGTCTTGTGGGGGTCAGGAGGCCCCCCCAAGCTGGCCAAAAGTCCCTGTGGTTCCAATGGGGGTCCCGGAGCGACCTGCGGTCCGATGCCAGGACTCAAAATGGCGCCGATAGCCTTTGCCCATACTATGTCACAGGGGCTACCGGTGCCATTGGTCAGCCCCTGTCACATGGTAGGAGCACAAGATGGCGCCGATGACCATGTGACAGGGGCTGACCAATGGCACCGGTAGCCCCTGTGACAAAGGCTATCGGCGCCATGATGAAACTAGCACCGAGGGTGTGAATGAGTTCCCGGACCCCACCGCTGGACTACCAGGGAGTTTTGGTAAGTCTTGGGGGGGTCAGGAGGGTGGGGGGTTGTAGTTAATTTTAATTTTAGCTGGGACACTAATTTAACTCGCCGTAGTAACGTAGTTACAGATTGACAACTTATGCAATTCTCCATACTTCCGCATGAAACGAAATTGACCCCCCACGAATACGTATCACGTACGCAATGAAAACTTTTTGGCTGCACATCTCTAAGCTGAAGCAGCTTTTGCTTTACTTCTGCTATGAATGTTTTATTCCAGGGAGGTAAAGGAAGAGATATGATGTGTGCTCTTCATTCCTGCCATGAATATTTAATTCTGTGTGGCTGGGGTGGAGCCTGAAGCAGCAGCAGCAGCAGCTCTTGCTTTGTTTTCCCTGTGAACATTTAATTCTTGGGGTGGGAGGCTGCAGGAAGGAGCCAAGGATGAGGCAGGAGCTCTTGTTCCACTCTCCAGTCCTTATGAAAATTTAATTCAAGAATAAGGGGGAGGGATGAATCAAAGATGTGGCAGCAGATCATGCTCGCTCCTGCCTTGAACATTTGATTATGGGGGTAAGGGGAAGGTGTCAGAGAACGGAGCAAAAGCTCCCTCCAAGAACCTCTGGTTTGGGGCTCTGGCAGTGGCTGCCTGGGACTGAGCTGTGGGTCTCCTCTGGATCTGGATGTTTCACAGTCTTGACCTAAATAATCAAAGTATGCAAGGTCTGGCCAATCCCATCTGAATTTTAACCTGAGGTGATAAGGAATGCAAAAGTACACATCTAGATTTGCTTTGTTTATTGCCCCCTCAAAAATACCCCTGCCTGCTTTTTGTGAGGGCACGTTGTTAAAGGAAAACTCTGCATATAGTTTTCCCCCTGTCCAAACTCCAAACCACAAATATGCCTTGTTATATGCTCCTACTTTTACTTGTGTAGAGGATGGACAGTAATCAAACAGCCTATTTATGTGGATAAAAGAGCGCGTTACCCCCAGAAATGGCTTTCATTATTGTCCTCCCTGTATATAATGGTGATGTGCATTCAGCCTTACACATTTTAAAGTCTGAACCTTTCCTTAACAGAAGAAGCAAGCCTGCATCAAAAATGACCGAGCGATTGGGAGTCAGGGTAGAGGTGGGTATTTTTAGATTAAGAGACAGGCCCTTCAGTAGGGATGTGAATCGTGTCCTCGATCGTCTTAACGATCGATTTCGGCTGGGAGGGGGAGGGAATCGTATTGTTGCCGTTTGGGGGGGTAAAATACCGTGAAAAATTGTGAAAAATCGTGAAAAATCGAAAAATCGAAAAATCGCAAAACCGGCACATTAAAACCCCCTAAAACCCACCCCCGACCCTTTAAATTAAATCCCCCACCCTCCCGAACCCCCCCCAAATGACTTAAATAACCTGCGGGTCCAGCGGCGGTCCGGAACGGCAGCGGTCCGGAACGGGCTCCTGCTCCTGAATCTTGTTGTCTTCAGCCGGCGCCATTTTCCAAAATGGCACCGAAAAATGGCGGCGGCCATAGACGAACACGATTGGACGGCAGGAGGTCCTTCCGGACCACCGCTGGACTTTTGGCAAGTCTCGTGGGGGTCAGGAGGCCCCCCACAAGCTGGCCAAAAGTTCCTGGAGGTCCAGCGGGGGTCAGGGAGCGATTTCCCGCCGCGAATCGTTTTCGTACGGAAAATGGCGCCGGCAGGAGATCAACTGCAGGAGGTTGTTCAGCGAGGCGCCGGAACCCTCGCTGAACGACCTCCTGCAGTCGATCTCCTGCCGGCGCCATTTTCCGTACGGAAACGATTCGCGGCGGGAAATCGCTCCCTGACCCCAGCTGGACCTCCAGGAACTTTTGGCCAGCTTGTGGGGGGCCTCCTGACCCCCACGAGACTTGCCAAAAGTCCAGCGGGGGTCCGGAAGGACCTCCTGCCGTCCAATCGTGTTCGTCTATGGCCGCCGCCATTTTTCGGCACCATTTTGGAAAATGGCGCCGGCTGAAGACAACAAGATTCAGGAGCAGGAGCCCGTTCCGGACCGCTGCCGTTCCGGACCGCCGCTGGACCCGCAGGTTATTTAAGTCATTTGGGGGGGGTTCGGGAGGGTGGGGGATTTAATTTAAAGGGTCGGGGGTGGGTTTTAGGGGGTTTTAGTGTGCCGGCTCACGATTCTAACGATTTATAACGATAAATCGTTAGAATCTCTATTGTATTGTGTTCCATAACGGTTTAAGACGATATTAAAATTATCGGACGATAATTTTAATCGTCCTAAAACGATTCACATCCCTACCCTTCAGTGAGGTTAGATCCTCTGGAGCTGCTCAGGGTAAGTTTTCAGGAGACTTCTCAGTGCTGAACCGGCTAAGCTAAATTTGGGAACATTTCCAGCCTCCATGCTGTAATTGAAAATGTATCCAATAAACGTAAACAACTCTTGTGGTCACTCAGCAGCTCTTCTGAAAACTTACCCCTTACTTTGTATTAGGGATGTGAATCATTTTTTGACGATTTAAAAAAATCGTCAGATATTTTTTAAATCGTCAAAAATTGTTAAGAGTCGCGATACAATAGAAATTCCCCCGATTTATCGTGAAAACTCGTAAATCGGGGTAGGGTGGGAAAACCGGCACACCAAAACAACCCCTAAACCCACCCCAACCCTATAAAACTAATCCCTTACCTTCCCCTCACCCTCCCGAACCCCCCCAAAACTTTTTACGAGTACCTGGTGGTCCAGTGGGGGCGCGGGGACCGATCTCCTGCTCTCGGGCCATCGGCGCCATTTTGGCTGCCACTCAAAGATGGCGCCGGCCAGCCACTGCTCCTACCATGTGACAGGGGCCGGCCAATGGCACAGATACCCTGTCACATAGTAAGGGCAAAGGGCCATCGGCGCCATCTTTATGAGTGGCAGCCGACGGCCCAAGAACGGGAGATCGCTCCCGGGACCACCACTAGACCAGGTAATTTTAAAATGTTTTGGGGGGCTCGGGAGGGTGGGGGAAGCTAAGGGGTCATTTTTAAAGGGTCTGGTGGGGTTTCTTTTTTATCGGGCCATCGGCGCCATTTTTGAGTGGCAGCCAAAATGGCGCCAATGGCCCTAGAGCGGGAGATTGGTCCCCGCGCCCCCACTGGACCACCAGGTACTCGTAAAAAGTTTTGGGGGGGTTCGGGAGGGTGGGGGAAGGTAAGGGGTCAATTTTAAAGGGTTGGGCCTCACTACAAAAAAATTAACGATGTGAATCGGAACTGATTCCGATTCACATCACCACCGATCAGTTTATTTCTCCCTCTAGCCGAACCCGATCGTTAAGACGATCGGGCACACGATTCACATCCCTACTTTGTATACAGAAATGGCACAATTAACTTTGTGATAACCAAGATCAATGCCTGTACCTCAGATGTAAAGTAGGCATCAGGAAATGCTCACATATCTCCTTTTTTTCTCTTTCCGGTTCCGCTCATCCTGCAAACTTCAGCACCGGTGCAACTACTCCCACCCCGCTTTCCACTGCTCCCTCTACTCTCCCTCCTCTCCCCTCCTCCCTCTCCCATCAATCTCCCTGCCTTATCTCCTGTTCTCCCCTTCCATCATTTTCTCCTTTGCTCCTTCCTGTTATTATATCAACTCCTCCAACCCCTCCTTCCAATGCTCCCTCTGCTCTCCCTTAGCCCATGCCTCCCTTCTCTATATCTCCCTTCTCCTTCCTCTCTGCCCACCTGCCTTTGCTGTTCTCTACTTTTCCTCCCCTTTCTCTGTCTTGTTTATGCTTCCCCTTTCCCCTTTTTCTTTCCCTTACTTCTCCTTGACATCCCGTGTGTGTTTGGTCTGATTGCAGTGCATGCGCTACGAAGAAAAAAAAAACGGTAAGGAGCCTTTTCAAACATTGCTTTGTGCCCTGTGATACTTTTAAAGGTCCTCGGTCAGCGGATTTGTCTGGCTGAGTTTGGAATTTAGCTGGTCAAACCGCAAAGTGTTAAAATTGTGGGACAATGAATGGTTAACTTACCTGGATAAAAAGAGATGACCGGGTGTGAGGCTTATTTTTAGCTGGGTAGCATATAGTTTTCCCCCTGTCCGAACTCCAAACCAGAAATATGCCTTGTTATATGCTCCTACTTTTACTTGTATAGAGGATGGACAGTAATCAAACAGCCTGTTTCTGTGGATAAAAGAGCGCTTTACCCCCAGAAATGGCTTTCATTATTGTCCTCCCTGTATATAATGGTGATGTGCATTCAACCTTACACATTTTAAAGTCTGAACCTTTCTTTAACAGATGAAGACAAGCCTGCATCAAAAATGACTGAGCGATTGGGAGTCAGGGTAGAGGTGGGTAATTTTGTTAGATTAAGGGACAGGCCCTTCAGTGAGGTTAGATCCTCTGGAACTGCTCAGGGCAAGTTTTCAGGAGGCTTCTCAGTGCTAAACCGGCTAAACTAAATTTGGGAACATTTCTAGCCGCCATACTATGATTGAACATTTATCCAATAAACGTAATCAACTCTTGTGGTCACTCAGCAGCTCTTCTGAAAACTTAACCCTCACTTTGTATACAGAAATGGGCAAAATTAATTTTGTGATAACCAAGATCAATGCCTGTACCTCAGACGGAAAGTAGGACATCAGGAAATGCTCACATATCTCCTTTCTTTCTCTTTCCGGTTCCACTCGTCCTGCAAACTTCAGCACCGGTGCAACTACTCCTACCCCTCTTTCCACTGCTCCCTCTGCTCTCCCTCCTCTCCCCTAACCCATGCCTTCCCCTCCCTATCTCCTCTCCTCCCTCCCATCAATCTCCCTGCCTTATCTCCTGTTCTCCCCCTTCCATATTTTTCTCCTTTGCTCCTTCCTGTTATTGTATCAACTCCTCCCACCTCTCCTTCCAATGCTCACTCTGCTCTCCCTCCTCTCTCCTAGCCCATGCCTCCCTTCTCTATATCTCCCTTCTCCTTCCTCTCTGCCTACCTGCCTTTGCTGTTCTCTACTTTTCCTCCCCTTTCTCTGTCTTGTTTATGCTTCCCCTTTCCCCTTTTCCTTTCTTCTCCTTGACATCCCATGTGTGTTTGGTCTGATTGCAGTGCATGCGCTACAAGAAAAAACAGTAAGGAGCGTCCATTCATATGGTCACTCCTGACGACCAAGCGAACATTGCCCTTTCACATCCGTCTGTTCTGTATCGTGATGGACAATAGGAGAGGGGGGGAGGATTGGGAGGGGGTGGGATGCCTCATTGCGGGGAAATGTTGCACTTGTTTATTGGTTCTGTCTGTTTCCGGGAGGGATCTGAAACCACCCTCCTCGGAGTTATTGTATGCATTTTGAAAAACCCAATAAAAATTGTTTAAAGATAAAGGTCCTCGGTCAGCAGATTTGTCCGGCTGAGTTTGGAATTTAGCTGGACAAACCGCAAAGTGTTAAAATTGTGGGCCAATGAATGGTTAACTTACCTGGATAAAAAGAAATGACCGGGTGTGGGGCTTATGATTAGTTGGGTAGCAGCCCTGAAGTTAGCTAGATAAACCTACTCCACTGTCTTTGGGTCTATCCAGCAGGAACTCGTACCTGGGTAAGTCCAGCTAACTTCCTGCTCTCAGCACCGCTGCATGGACCTATTAGTTCATAAATATAAATGAAGAAACATTTTGTTGGTATTCAGGGATTTCACAGTGCTAATCAGTGATTTCTCAGAGACGAGGAGTCCCTCAGATCACAGGGAACTGTCTGCCCTCTATAGTTACTCCAGTGAGCCATATCAAACGGTTTAGTCCACTCAATACCCTAAACTAGGTCTTCCTCTGGGAGATGCTTAGACCTTAGAAAAGGGACCCAGAAAAGACAAAACAATAAATATAACAACTGGGGAATCACTAAATAGCAGTCAAATGTTTATTAATTAGCACAATCTGTGGTTCCCTGTACGTACCAGGATCAGTCCAGACAGCTGGGTTATGCCTCCCCTCCAGCAGATGGAGTCAGAGAGAAAACTGAAACACCCCCTAGATATACTAGTGTGCCACCTGCGATCCATCAGTATATTCTCTGACTCCAGCAGATTGAGAGGCATAACCTGCGGTCCTGGTCTGGTCAGTTTGTTGGTACTGTAGAAAAAAAAAAAAAAAAAAGGGGAATTCTTGATAGAGGGACAAGATCATTTGGTATCTTTCTGTTCTCTATCCTGTCTGTTCGTGTTGCTGTTTTTTCTGGCAGCGCAGCGCGGTTTCAGCTCAGTGTGGGGCAGGCACATAGGGCTCTGCCCTGTGACAGTTCCCGGGTTAGCAGTCCTTGAGGCAGGGGGAGAGATTACCGGTGGGCCGGTCACCCTCCCCCCCAATTCCAGGGATCCCGACCCTGAAGGGGGTTCTCAATTTAATAAAAAAAAAAAAAAAAAGTAAAAGTAGATTTGGCAGGGAATTGGATTTGCTATACCCCGGCCTGCCAGAGCCTCTTCGGACCCCAGAGGGGGTGGTTCAGCCACCCGACGAGCTGTGCGGGTGAGAAGTTACTCACCTCAGTTTTGGCTCCATTTTTTCCTTCTCTGCTCGTGGTCCTGCGATGCCTCGATCTTCGGCCTGTGTGGCCTGTGCTGGTACGGGGGCGCGACTCTCGCGGGAGGGCCTTTGTCCCCGATGTCCTCCCGGGGACGAGGGACCCTCCCGGGGGCCGTGCGCTGCCCGCAGCGATTCGGGGCTGCCTTCTTCGCCGCGGCATCGCGGCGCTTCTGCGAGCCGTTTTCCGGCCCCTCCTCCCTCGGGGAGCAGTGCGGCGGCCATTTTGGCCACGCGGCAGTCGGACCCGGAGGCTTCGGGAGATGATGCGTCCCTCCCCCCCCTCTCCTGGCGAGCGAAACGCGCGGTTCTTTGCCGATCTGGATAGCCCTCAGGCCCCTCCTCCCTCGGGATCCTTTCAAAAAAATTTAAAAAGGTCGGTTCCTTTTTCTTCTGATTTTGTGCTTCTTATGCACAAAGCCTTTTTGCAGGCTGAAGCCGGTTGGGAGGCAGAGGTCCCTTCTCCCCCTAAGGTTCCTAAACCTTCCTTGCCCCAGGGAAAGCCGATGGGCGTGGGGTCCGCAGGGGCCAGTGTTCCCCGCCCACGGGGAGTGCTTGAGGACACGGGGACCGCGGATCCTGCTTTGGCTCCTCTGGATCCGCCGGACTTGCTTGCGGCAGACGAACAGTTGCCTGTGGAGGGGGATGACCCCCAGGTCCTGCGTTTATTCGGCAAGGAGGAATTAAGCTCCCTTATTCTTCACGTCCTCCAGGAGCTTGAGCTCACGGCGCCCCCCCAGGACGCTGACACCTCGACGGGGGATATCGCTATGGCGGGGCTTAAGGCCCCCCCTCAAACTTTCCCGTTCCATCATAAGGTTTTACAAATAGTTTCAAAGGAGTGGGAGCTGCCTGAGTCTTCTCTGAGGGTCACTCGGGCTATGGAAAAGCTATATCCTTTACCTAAGGATTCTTTGGAACTCCTAAAGACACCGGCGGTGGATTCGGCGGTTACGGCAGTGGTTAAACATACTACTATCCCTGTTACGGGTGGGATAGCTTTGAAAGATCTCCAGGATCGTAAGCTGGAGATCTTACTGAAGCGTATTTTTGATGTGGCGGCCCTTGGTGTCAGGGCAGCGGCGTGCAGCAGCCTCGTACAGAGGGCCAACCTGCGTTGGGTCCAGCAGTTGCTGACCACGCAGGAGCTTCCTCCGGGGGAGGCTGAGCAGGCCAATTGTGTGGAAGCTGCGGTCGCTTATACCGCGGATGCTTTATATGATTTATTGCGCACTTCGGCCCGCATCATGTCCTCGGCTGTTTCGGCTCGGAGGTTGCTGTGGCTCCGTCGTTGGTCGGCGGATGCCACCTCAAAGGCGACATTAGGTTCCTTTCCTTTTAAGGGCAAGTTGCTTTTTGGGGAGGAGCTGGATCAGCTTATTAAGGACCTGGGCGACAACAAGGTGTATAAGTTGCCGGAGGATAAGCCGCGTCAACCGCGGACGTTTGGCAATGCTAGGACTCGCTTTCGGGGTCAACGGCGTTTTCGTGCGGGACGAGGTGGTACTTTTTCCCAGAGACAACAGGCTACGAGAACCCAGTCTTGGTCTCCTTCCTTTCGGGGCAGGAGGCCTCAACGTGGAGGCTCCTCACAAAGCTTTGCTGCCATTAAGCCAGCGCAATGAAGGTGCGCAGGCCCATTCCTCCGTTCCCGTTATCGGGGGCCGGCTGGCCCGGTTTTGGGAGGAATGGGTCAAGATAACTTCGGATCAATGGGTCCTCGACGTGGTCCGGTACGGCTACGAGTTGGATTTTGTGCGGCCCCTCCGGGATCTTTTTCTGGTGTCGCCGTGCGGTCCGCTGGAAAAGAGGCTGGCTATAGCCCAAACGCTCGATCACTTACAGGCTCTGGGGGCGGTGACTCCGGTACCGCCGGACCAGCTGCGGACAGGTCGGTATTCCATTTATTTTCTGGTTCCCAAAAAGGAGGGTACCTTTCGACCGATCCTGGATCTCAAAGGGGTAAACAAGGCCCTGCGAGTGCCTCGCTTTCGGATGGAGACTCTATGGTCTGTTATTGCGGCTGTCCACAAGGGAGAATATTTGGCTTCTTTGGACCTGACGGAGGCTTATCTCCATATAGGTATCCGAGAGCGTCATCAACGGTTTCTACGCTTCATGGTGCTAGGGTCCCACTACCAGTTCTGTGCCCTCCCTTTCGGTCTGGCCACCGCGCCGCGCGTGTTCACCAAGGTGCTCGTCGTGGTCGCGGCTTCTCTTCGTCGGCAGGGGGTACTTGTGCACCCTTACCTCGACGATTGGCTCATCAGAGCGAAGTCGCATGCGGCTTGCAAACGAGCAGTTTCCCTGGTAGTGAGCCAACTTCAGTCGTTGGGTTGGGTAGTCAACTTCGCGAAAAGCAGACTCGAACCGACGCAACAACTGGAGTTTTTGGGCGCGCGCTTCGATACCTCGGTGGGCAAGGTTTTTCTTCCTCATCAGCGCATGTTCAATCTCATGGCCTTGGTCCGACGTTTGCTGGATCTCCCATCTCCCACGGTGTGGGATCATTTACAGCTTATTGGTCATATGGTATCTACTATGGAGATGGTACAATGGGCCTTCGCCCATATGCGGCCCTTACAGAGATCTCTGCTTTCTCGATGGGATCCCAGATCAGAGGATTTCGGTTTGGAACTCCCTCTACTGGAGGAGGCCCGCTCCAGTTTCGCCTGGTGGCTCAATCCGAACAACCTGCTCCAAGGAGTGACCCTAGAACCCCCATCGTGGCTGGTGGTGACTACGGATGCCAGTCTGTCTGGTTGGGGGGCGGTCTGCCAATCCCGAGCTGTTCAGGGCGCCTGGACAGCACGCCAGTCCACTTGGTCCATCAACCGCTTGGAAACCAGGGCGGTGCGTCTCGCCTTGCGTCGCCTCCTTCCCATGGTAAGCGGCCGGGCGGTACGAATTCTGTCGGACAACGCGACTACAGTGGCGTACATAAATCGACAAGGCGGCACAAAAAGTCGTGCGGTAGCCATAGAGGCCGCACTGCTGATGGCCTGGGCGGAACGCCACCTGTTGCGTCTAGCGGCCTCCCACATTGCCGGCGTAGACAACGTGCAGGCGGACTACCTCAGTCCTCGGCATCTGGATCCCGGCGAATGGGAGCTTTCGCCGGAGGCAATGAGGCTCATCGTTCGGCGGTGGGGGATTCCGCGCCTCGATCTCATGGCGACTCGGGCGAATGCGAAGGCGGCGCGGTTTTTCAGTCGCAGAAGAGAGCACGCGTCGGAGGGCGTGGATGCGCTGGTACTGCCGTGGCCCCGTCACATCCTTCTGTACGTCTTTCCACCCTGGCCCCTGGTGGGGAAGGTGTTACGCCGCATAGAGTCCCATCAAGGTCCGGTGGTTCTCGTGGCTCCGGAATGGCCACGTCGCCCGTGGTTCGCGGATCTCGTCAACCTGGCGGTGGACGGCCCTCTACGGTTAGGTCATCTTCCCAACCTACTGAGTCAGGGTCCGGTAGTTTTCGAACTGGCGGATCGCTTTTGTCTGGCGGCCTGGCTTATGAGCGGAAACAGTTGAGGAAAAGAGGTTACTCGGACGCGGTGGTGTCTACCCTGCTTCGAGCGCGTCGGTCTTCTACTACTCTCACTTACGCTAGGGTTTGGAAGGTCTTCCATGCTTGGTGCGCCGGTTTGGGTATCTCGCCTAAGCGTTCGACGGTTCCTCAGATCCTCATGTTCTTGCAGGAGGGCCTGACAAAGGGGTTGGCGTATAATTCGCTGCGTGTCCAGGTGGCGGCTCTGGGATGCTTGAGAGGTCAGCTGGACGGGTCTTCCCTTGCGTGTCATCCAGATGTAGCTCGGTTCTTGCGGGGAGTTAGGAACTTGCGTCCTCCTCTTCGGCTTCCCTGTCCTTCCTGGAACTTGAATTTGGTACTACGTGGTTTGTGTGGGGCTCCGTTTGAACCGCTACAGTCGGCTTCGTTGAAGGATCTGACCCTCAAGACGGTTTTTCTTGTGGCTATTTCCTCGGCGCGGAGAGTGTCGGAGCTTCAGGCTCTTTCTTGCAGAGAACCGTTCTGGCGTATTTCTGATTTGGGTGTTTCCTTACGAACCGTACCGTCCTTTCTACCTAAGGTGGTCTCGGCGTTTCATGTCAACCAGACGGTTGAGCTACCCTCCTTTTCGGCGGAGGATTTGAGGTCTTCTCAAGGTAAGGACTTGAGACGTCTGGACGTCCGGCGAATTCTCCTGCGATATTTGGAGGTTACCAACGATTTTCGAAAGTCTGATCATCTCTTCGTGTTGTGGCATGGGTCCAAGAAGGGGCTTCAGGCATCTAAGGCTACGATTGCACGGTGGTTGAAGGGGGCCATTGCATCCACATACATTGGCTGTGGTAAATCTGTTCCGGATGGGCTTAAGGCTCATTCGTTGCGTGCTCAGGCGACTTCGTGGGCGGAGAATCGATTGCTCTCTTCCCAGGAGATATGTAGGGCGGCCACTTGGACATCTCGGCATACGTTTGCCAGGCATTATCGCTTGGATGTCCGGGGTCCGTCCAAACAGTCGTTTGGCAGCAGTGTGATTCGAGCGGGACTCTCAGGGTCCCACCCCAGTTGAGGCGGCTTGGGTACATCCCAGCTGTCTGGACTGATCCTGGTACGTACAGGGAAAGGAAAATTAGGTTCTTACCTTTGCTAATTTTCGTTCCTGTAGTACCATGGATCAGTCCAGACGCCCGCCCGTTTCTTTCTGGGAGTCCGCTCGTCTATTATTATTATTATTATTCTCTTTTTCAGATTTCTACGCCACAGTTGCAGCGTTTTCTTCGCTCTACCATTGTTTGTTGTTTTTGGTGGCTTGTTGCCATACCACTTGCTGTTATGTTTGTTTGTCTGTTTCTTCTGAAGGTTACTGTTTGATCTGGCCTCTACGATGCACTATGCTCAGTTTGAGTTTGGAAATTTTGGGGGTGGCATTTGTGATGCTTGGATTCTGTATTCTGCTTTGATATCTCATATACTGATGGATCGCAGGTGGCACACTAGTATATCTAGGGGGTGTTTCAGTTTTCTCTCTGACTCCATCTGCTGGAGGGGAGGCATAACCCAGCTGTCTGGACTGATCCATGGTACTACAGGAACGAAAATTAGCAAAGGTAAGAACCTAATTTTCCTTCAGATGACCTCCTCACTGATTCAGATGCTGGTTGGTTACTCCAGCTCTACCTGACACAAAAACCTGAAAGAACTGTGTGAGACTTGGTGCAGGACCCTGCTGATACCCAGCACTAACATACCTGTCACTAATCATTCACAGAAACAGTGTTAATAAATGAATGTTTGTTATTATATTTAAGAAAAGGATTTACAGTTAACTCAAAAGGCTTGAAAAACTGGAAACAGCAAAAAGGAAAGAAAAGGAACAGTAACTGCTGGTACTTAACAGTTTGTCTGCAGAGTGAAATGCTGCTTCCTTCACAGTCAGACATGAGAGCCCTGTGCAACCTTTTCCTGTCAACCCACAGCTGCACTTCCCAGCTGAAACAGGTCTCGCTCTCTCTTTCTTTAATTCCAACTGTCATTCTCTCAGCCCGTTCTGTTGTGTTCCGCACCCGCAGCCGACTGAGGGTGCGCCCCCCTACCTCTTCTTCCGACCAGGCCAGCGGCAGCGTCGGGGCCGACTGCCCTGCGCCGAGCTCGGCATCCCAGCACGGTGGCGCGGGCCTTCGGGCTGGCCACCGGGATCGGAGCCGTCCCTGCTCCTCTCTCGCGGCCGCTGCTGCTCTCCTCCGCAGCCTGGATCCAAGATGGCCGCCACCATCCTTAGGCACAAGGCCGCGCCTCGTCACTAGATTTAAAGGGACCTCGTCCCTTTAATTGCCTTCAGCTGATTCCTATCCACAGGTCCAGAGGAAGTATAAAAGGAGACTTCCTCTGACCATTCCTAGACTTGGCAACGTCTCCTATGAGAGTTGTTTGAGTCTGCATGCTTCGGTGAGTTCCAGCGCCTTGATTCCTTGTTCCAGTTTGTCTTGGATTCCTGGTATTGACTTCGGATCGGCTAGCGGTGATTCCTGGTATTGACTTCGGACTGGCAAGTGGTGATCCCTCGGTGTGTGACCTCGGACTGGTAAGCGGCGACCCTCTGGCACTCGACCTTGAACGTCCTCCTGACCATCGTCTCCAAGGGCCCACCTAAGTCCCAGCGGCCCGGGTCCCTACGGGCTCCTCCCGGGGAGACTGCGGGCTTCCATGGGTGAAGCTCCAGTCAGCCCTTACACCGTACGATTGCTCCTTGACCTCTCAAAGGTCCACCTAAGTCCCAGCGGTCCGGGTTCCTACGGGCTTCTCCTGGGGGTACCGCAGACCTCAAGTGGCGAAGACACACCCCTGCTCCTCGACATCACGACTCTTCGTCTGCTGCCATAGTCGTGCCTGTCTGCAGTGCCGAGGGTCCACTGGTCACATCTTCGGTTCCTGCCTCGTCACCCGACGGGAGAACCTACGAGTCTTCCTCCAAGGTATACCATCCTCCTGTCGGCCCAAGGGTTCACAAGCCTGAGCATAACACGTTCTATCACTCTAACAGATCCTTAGCAGCAGTGCAATGTCTGCTGAAATGAGCATCTCTCTCTGTGTTACAGTCTCTCTCTCTCAGAACCTTAGCATCAGGGTGAAGACATCGGTGCTGGGATTCATCCCCTCAGCTCCAGCTCCTGGTGCCAGTGGAACACTGCTCTCTTGTACTGCCGCCTGATGACCGGCTGAAGATCATCTGAATAAAAAAAACTTCTCTCAATATATCAGGCAAATAACAATTAAAACTCCTGCTCATCACCAAGAATAATTTTCCAAGTGCGTGGTTCGACTTTTGTGCTGTACCGGAGGGACATTTGAAATTCTACTGACTCCACCCTTCCAGCTCTGCCTCAGCTCCATCCCTGAAACACCTCTGCTCGCTGGCTGTAAAAGACTAGGGGTTAGAGCAGTGGGCTGGAAGCCAGGGTTTAAATCCCACTGTCACCACTCCTTGTGGCCTCAGGGTCAGATTGTGAGCCCACTATGAATAGAGAAATAACTACAGTACCTGAATGTCATCCACTTTGAAGTGCTGAAAGTTGGAATATAAATAAAATTAAATTAAAAAAAAAAAAGACTCAGGCTCCTGATTGATTTACCCCATGTAACCTCTACAGTGCCTTGGATCAGAAAAGTCTCACGGAGAACATCATCTTGGTGTAGCAGGAAGTGATCCTGTAGCAAGGACCTGCTCTCCAGGTGATGTGTTGTCCTCTTGCACTGAGGACAAGACTCCTAGGGCTACTGCCCAGGAGGGAAGGCTTAGGTTGGCCATCATAAATGTAGATAGCTGGGTGGCTGGTGGACATGAGGATTGCCTGGTAACTTGCCTGCCTGGTGCGAAGGTGGCACACCTCACCCAGATAGGATTATAGACAGTGCTGGGGAGGAGCTGGCTGCCATGATACATATGGGCACCAACGACATAGGAAAATGTGGGAGAGAGGTTCTGGAAGCCAAATTTAGGATTTCAGGTAGAAAGCTGAAATCTGGAGCCTCCAGGGTGGCATTCTCTGAAATGCTGCCCATTCCAGGTGCAGGTCCTCAGAGGCAGGCAGAGCTCTGGGGTCTCAATTCATGGATGAGACAATGATGCAGGGAGCAGGGATTCAGTTTTGTAAGAAACTGGGAAACCAGAATGAAATCAGGCTGCTGGCACTAACTTTTAAAAAGGAGATAGAGCAGCTTTTAAACGGTTCGGAAGAATGTATCTTTGAAGGATACTAATGAAATAGGAGAGTTAGGGCATCCCAACAGAGAGGTTCCAATAAAAGCAAACGTAGTCCATGTGCCTGTAAATAAAGAATCCAAATTATCCCTATCAATTTGAATGCAGGTTGTTAATACAAACAAAAAACACACTTTGTAATGTCTGTATTCCATTGCCAGAAATCTAAGAAGTAAGATGAGAGAGTTAGAGTGTATAGCAGTGAATGATGAGATAGACATAATTGGCATCACAGAGACTTGATGGAAGGAGGATAACCAACGGGATAGTTCTATATCAGGATACAAATTATATCGTAATGATAGGGAGGATAAACTTGGAGGGTGTGGCACTTTATGTCCAGGAGGCTATAGAGTCCATCATTATAAAGATCATACAAGATACTAAATGCTCAGTAGAATCTATATGGGTTGAAATCACATGTGTGTTGGGTAAGAGTACAGTGAGAGGAGTATACTACCGTCCACCTGGCCAAAATGGTCAGATGATGAAATGCTAAGAGAAATCAGGGAAGCTAACCAATTTGGCAGTGCAGTAATGGGAGATTTCAATTACCAGATACAGAAGAAGCAAAACCCTTGCACATAAGCAAGTAACACAAAACACTGGTGCAGTATAAATGTTAAATCACCAATTCTCAGGTGTACTTTAATGGTTCCAACATCGAAGAATAGCAATATTTATACTGGCAACTCCATGAGTTCAAAGCTGAGCATTTAAACAGGTCCCCCGACACGGTCCCGTGTTTTGCTAGGCTGCATCGGGGAGGACCAGGGGTATATTCGAATCTAAAGTATAAAAGCAAATCTAAGTCAGAATAGTGGTGAAAGTGGCTACATAGTAAAAACATATCAAACATGTACATACCTGTAAGACGATACCCGGAGCGCGCAAGCTCTCACAGGTGTAAGCTATTTAAACATGGGAAAGGGCGCGAACGCGGCAGCTCTCGCGAGAACTGTCAAAAGTGGCAAGTCTCAGTGGATCCATCCCGCCAGCATAACTAATAAAAGAGGTTCCATTCAATTTCTCTGTTGAGACCCTGAGGGACCACTGTATTCAACGTAAAGATCCATCTCTGCTCCCGGCGACCAAGGACCGAGGGGTAGTCACCGCCCCGGGAGGGGCGGCTCACCACCTCGATGACCGTGAAGCAGAGATCAGAGATGGAGTGACCACATTCAATCCAATGTGAGACCAGGGGTTCATCTACACTGTGTAGGCGAATGTTAGAACAATGTTCTATCATACGGGTTTTTAACATACGTGTCGTTTTGCCTACATAGAGTAGAGGACAGGGGCACTTCACGATGTATACCACGCCTTTGGTGAGACAATCAGATACCGACCGAAGTTTAAACAGTCGCCCAGTGCTGGGATGTATAAAGCCCGAGGTTCTTTCCGTGTGGCTGCACATGGTGCAGTGACCACATGGGCCATGTGTGCCCTGGCTGTAGGAAGCTTCACCATATGAAAAAGTATGGACTAATCGGTCACGCAAATTTTTCCCGCGCTTATAAGTGAAGCGCAGGGGACTGTGTAAAAGGTCTGTCAGCGCAAGGGCATCCCAATCACGTCTTATCATCGAGGCAATGGTTCTTCCCATAATCGAAAACGAAGTATGCAATTGTTAGTCTCATCTTCTGAGCTGGACCCTGGGACAAATAGCCAGTCACGATTGGTGTAGAGTGCCCTTTTAAAAGCTCTTTTTATCACCCTGTGAGGATAGCCACGTTCCAGAAATCGGTTGAACATGATATGAGCTTGCGTCAAAAATTCTGGGCGGGTTGAACACAGGCGGCGCAGTCGTAAAAACTGCCCCATGGCGATGTTATCACGTAACATGCGGGGATGGCAACTCTGATATTGTAAAAGTGTATTCCGATCAGTGTCCTTACGAAACAGCGTAGTTTCGAAGCTGTCAGCTCCTGCTGTAATCATAATGTCTAAAAAGGCAATGGACCGGGGATGGATACAGAAATTAAATTGAATATGTGGATTTAAAGAGTTGAGCCAATCCAAAAAGTAAAAAAATTGTATATCCGTGCCCATCCAGATTACAAGCACATCATCTATGTACCGACGCCAAATGTAAATAAACCTCAACCAATCAGAAGGGTAAATGAATTGACTCTCAAAATCGTCCATAAACAGACAGGCCAGGCTAGGGGCCGTTGTAGCCCCCATGGCCGTCCCTTTAATCTGTTGGAAATATGAGTTCTGAAACTGGAAAAAGTTATTCGTAAGGGCTAATTCAGCCAACCTAACTAAGAAAGAAGTGGACACACGGTGTGGTCGTGGACGTTTCTCCAAAGTGTTGGGGGGTGCTGTAAGGTTTTATGAATTTTAGGTAGTGTGTAGAACTGGGGCATCTATTGTAAAGCTTGTTGCTATGTTATGTTACAATGTGAACCGGGGTGATGTTTTTTCCTAACGTGCCCTGGTATATAAAAAATCTTTAAATAAATAAATAAATAAAATGCCGTGGTCAAAAATTTGAACTCTTTCTGAGTTATCATATGTCGATCAGCTGCCTCCTGAGCTACTTGTTTAATTGTGTCCTTCAGCACCTCTGTGGGGTCAGTTGGTAATAATCTATAACACTCTTGATCACCCAATTGCCGTAAGGCTTCACTGTCATACTCGATACGGTCCTGGACCACAATCCCACCCCCCTTATCCGCTGGTTTAATAGTGATGGAACGATCCCTTGCAAGCGTGGATAACGCAAGTGACTCCTCTCTAGACAAGTTATAACGAACACATTTTTTATGGGAAAAAATATCTAGCACTCCTTTGCTTACTAAACGTTCAAAAGCCCCTAAAGTAACATCAATGGGGCCGGGAGGGATCCACCTCGACCTAGGTCGAACCACCGACAGTTCAAATTTTTGACCACAGCATACCCCATCATGCCCCAGTTCTACACACTACCTAAAATTCATAAAACCTTACAGCACCCCCCTGGCCGTCCTATTGTCTCGGGCATTGGTTCCCTATTAGAACCGTTATCCCAATTTGTTGACTACTTTTTGAAACCATTTGTGTCACAGATTCAGTCATATGTGCGGGATTCCACGCATTTGATTACTCTCCTCTCTGAGCTGGCTTTCCCGTCCCAACCTTTTTTCTTGGTCACACTAGATGTGGTCTCTTTATATTCTAATATACCCCAGAATGAGGCCCTTCAGGTGATCTTCAACACTTTTGAGAAACGTCCACGACCACACCGTGATTCCACTTCTTTCTTAGTTAGGTTGGCTGAATTAGCCCTTAGGAATAACTTTTTCCAGTTTCAGAACTCATATTTCCAACAGATTAAAGGGACGGCCATGGGGGCTACAATGGCCCCTAGCCTGGCCTGTCTGTTTATGGATGATTTTGAGAGTCAATTCATTTACCCTTCTGATTGGTCGAGGTTTATTTACATTTGGCGTCGGTACATAGATGATGTGCTTGTAATCTGGATGGGCACGGATATACAATTTTTTTAATTTTTGGATTGGCTCAACTCTTTAAATCCACATATTCAATTTAATTTCTGTATCCATCCCCGGTCCATTGCCTTTTTAGACATTATGATTACAGCAGGAGCTGACAGCTTCGAAACTACGCTGTTTCGTAAGGACACTGATCGGAATACACTTTTACAATATCAGAGTTGCCATCCCCGCCCGTTACGTGATAACATCCCCACGGGGCAGTTTTTACGACTGCGCCGCCTGTGTTCTACCCGCCCAGAATTTTTGACGCAAGCTCATATCATGTTCAACCGATTTCTGGAACGTGGCTATCCTCACAGGGTGATAAAAAAGAGCTTTTAAAAGGGCACTCTACACCAATCGTGACTGGCTATTTGTCCCAGGGTCCAGCTCAGAAGATGAGACTAACAATTGCATACTTCCATTTTCGATTATGGGAAGAACCATTGCCTCGATGATAAGACGTCATTGGGATGCCCTTGCGCTGACAGACCTTTTACACAGTCCCCTGCGCTTCACTTATAAGCGCGGGAAAAATTTGCGTGACCGATTAGTCCATACTTTTTCATATGGTGAAGCTTCCTACAGCCAGGGCACACATGGCCCATGTGGTCACTGCACCATGTGCAGCCACACGGAAAGAACCTCGGGCTTTATACATCCCAGCACTGGGCGACTGTTTAAACTTTGGTCGGTATCTGATTGTCTCACCAAAGGCGTGGTATACATCGTGAAGTGCCCCTGTCCTCTACTCTATGTAGGCAAAACGACACGTATGTTAAAAACCCATATGATAGAACATTGTTCTAACATTCGCCTACACAGAGTAGATGAACCCCTGGTCTCGCATTGGATTGAATGTGGTCACTCCATCTCTGATCTCTGCTTCACGGTCATCGAGGTGGTGAGCCGCCCCTCCCGGGGCGGTGACTACCCCTCGGTCCTTGGTCGCCGGGAGCAGAGATGGATCTTTACGTTGAATACAGTGGTCCCTCAGGGTCTCAACAGAGAAATTGAATGGAACCTCTTTTATTAGTTATGCTGGCGGGATGGATCCACTGAGACTTGCCACTTTTGACAGTTCTCACGAGAGCTGCCGCGTTCGCGCCCTTTCCCATGTTTAAATAGCTTACACCTGTGAGAGCTTGCGCACTCCGGGTATCGTCTTAGAGGTATGTACATGTTTGATATGTTTTTACTATGTTGCCACTTTCACCACTATTCTGACTTAGATTTGCTTTTATACTTTAGATTCGAATATACCCCTGGTCCTCCCCGATGCAGCCTAGCGAAACACGGGACCGTGTCGGGGGACCTGTTTAAATGCTCAGCTTTGAACTCATGGAGTTGCCAGTATAAATATTGCTATTCTTCGATGTTGGAACCATTAAAGTGCACCTGAGAATTGGTGATTTAACATTTATCCTGCACCAGTGTTTTGAGATTTCAATTACCCCAATATTGACTGGGTAAATGTAACATCAGGACTTGCTAGAGACAAAGTTCCTGGATGGAATAAGCAACTGCTTCATGGAGCTATTGGTTCAGGAACCAATGATAGAGGGAGCAATTTTAGATTTAATTCTTAGTAGAACGCAAGATTTGGTGAGAGAGGTAACAGTGGTGGGGCCACTTGGAAATGGTGATCATAACGTGATAAAATTTGAACTAATGACTGGAAGGGGACAATATGTAAATCTACAGCTCTAACACTAAATTTTCAAAAGGGAAACTTTGATAAAATGAGCAAAATAGGAAAAAACTGAAAGGTGCAGCTGCCGAGGTTAAAAGTGTACAACAGGTGTGGACATTGTATTTTTAAACAATCTTATGGCAGCCCCAATTTCTCTGCTTGAAATTCAGGCAGCTATTAAGTTGTTACTGGAGGGTAAATGTCCTGGCCCCGATGGGTTCCCTACTGGTGGTGGGTGGCATTCCCTGGGCACTATGGCTGATGCTACGATCACTCTCATTCATAAATACGTCACCCCTAGTTTGCCTTACTGGCGCTCACAAATACAGGTTATTGCTGATCTGGAACAGCTATGGTACCATCTTAAGGGTGAGCATGCTAAATTTACCAGTACTTGAAGGCCATATCTTGATTATTTGAATGATACTTAATTAAGCTAATTTGTGGTGCCACTTGGGGTAATTTTTTTTATTTCCAGTTCTATTGTCCGTCAATCATTTGCTCCCCTATGTACTCTCTTTTGCCATGTACCGCACTGCAATATAAGTTATTGCTTCTATGTACTTTTCTCTGTTTGTTTGGAAAAATATAAATAAGGAGTTATAACAATACAATCTTAGATGCGCAGTCCAGATGTCTTCCATGCATTAAAAAAGGTGGAAGGAAGGCAAAACTGTAGGAGCTCAATCCTATGAACAATCGTTGTATGAACAATCGTTGAATGAAATGAATGAGAAAACTGAGAACTTCTAATTAATAACGCCAGCATTGAAACGCATTGAAACGCACAGCCATATTGAATGTACTAACATTTGATACGCAATGGCATGCACTACGCACTTACGTACTGACATTCAGTGAAACGCACTACCATTTTGTAATAATATTTTGTATTGTATTAATACAATTGCTGCTATAAAATGTCTAACATATCATGTCTATTAAATGACATGTGCAATGGTCTGATTATAAGCTACACCTACTTGAAAGAATGTATAAAAGTTCACTCCCCACGGGGAGTGGCATGCAGTTTGTACTAAGCCTTTGTCTTAGCTGCATCTTGCTGGCAATAAAAGTCTATCTTTGCGGATCAGTTGTCTGGACCTCTTTCCTGACTTTTTACTGACGGTTACATTTGGCGAGCCAGCCAGGAGGTGCCGGGGACGCTATATTAGCCCCCCAGTTGGTCCGGTAGTTTGGTGGCGGAGTGATCCCCCAGACTTACCTGGTGAGTGTCCACCGCTGAGTTCAGTGATCAGGTTTCTGAGGGGACCATTCCACAAAAATTCTTCTGAGACCTCTGGGCTGGTGATCCGGAAAGAGGGCTTTCTTGACAATCGGAAGTTGGAACTTTGCAGGCGAGTATGTTGGGGATAAGAAATAAGAAATATTTTAAGTCCGATCCGTTATCACGAAGGATCGAGGGGGCTTTGATCACTCCCCGCGCAGTGGCCGAGTAAGAACTAGGTTCTGAAACCCCACAGCGATTTGGGAAAGATTTTGGGAACAGGTTTCTTGTTGTGTGAAAGAGAGTGAGTGACCTCGCAGTTCTAGGCCGGGCGACCGCGTCCTAGTCGGGGCGATTGTGACCCTATTGTGTCTGGCGGATACGGACCCCTTACCTGTCCGCTTTCCCTTCCCTCCTTTGTCTGTGTTTCTATTCTAAAATGGGTGGGGGAGGTTCTACTCCATTAAAAACCATGACGGAACACTTTAGTGAAGTGTTCGATAAGCATAAATGCACGAAAGCAGGAATGATTCAGCGATGTGCATATAAATGGCCGAGTTTAGGAGAATCTGTGAATTGGCCTCCAAAAGGAACTTTCGATTTTCAGACAGCTACCAAAGTTCAAAATATAGTAATTGTAGAAGGAAATCCAGGATGTCCCGAAGATATACCGTATATTGATGCCTGGATTGCAGTTATTCTTGATCCCCCGTCATGGGCAAAAAAGTTAGTGGAGGGAGCCGCCCTCATAATGATGACGCATATACAAAAATCGAAAGACCGGAAGTCCTCATACCGGAAGAGAAGGGAAAAGACAGCCATTTTAGCTATAAAAGAAGATACGTCATCTGCGGCGGCCATCTTTGTGGCGAAAGGAAGTAATGGAGATCAAGTGAAAGTGAAAGTACATCCTCCTTTAGTAAAACCCATATTGGCAGATGAGCCGGAAAATCCCCCTCCACCACCGTATGTTCCAATATATCCACAACTCCCTCCGACTCCCGCTTATGAACAAATTGATTCTTTAGCAGAATCTTCCGCACTTGAAACAGAACAAGAAGAAGCGGCGGGAACATCCGTTTCCGAAGGTACTCGAAGTAAAACAAGTAAAGCAAGTTTACAGCTACCAATTATAGAAACTGCAACAGTGGTGCCTGTGCCACCAACAGAAGATTTTAGAACAACACAAACTATAAAATTATTTACATATGTACCTTTTTCATCTGCTGATCTTTTTAACTAGAAACAACATGGTCCCTCATATGCAGAAAAGCCAGATCAGATGATTGATTTTTTATCTGGAATTTTTACAGCTCATAATCCTAATTGGGCTGACATTCGCCATTTAGCCTCCTTTCTTTTTACTACAGAAGAACAACGACAAATACAGCAAAATGTGGAAGAATCAGCTAGAGAAGGAGCTGGTTCAGATGGAAGCCCTGATGAAGCAATGAGAGAATTTGCCCCTCTTACAGACCCTTCTTGGGATTATCAGACATCAACAGGACGAGAACGCATAGCGGCTTACCAAAAAGCCTTCCTAGAAGCTTTGAAGAAAGGAAAAAGAAAAATTATGAACATGAGTAAAATACAAGACATTGTGCAGAAAAAAGAAGAAACTCCTGGAGATTTTTTAGAGTGGTTAATGGATGCTTATCGCAAATATAGTCCTTTTGATCCCGAAGATTCAAAAAATCATTCTATCATAGTAATGAGTTTTGTAGGACAGATATACGTCGCAAACTTCAGAAGACAGAAGGATTTGAAGGAATGACTATTAGTCAACTAAAAGCAATGGCAGACAGAGTTTATGGAAATCGGGAGATAGAAGAGGAGAAAAAAGATAACAGAGAAGCTGGCCGTCGAATGAGAGAAGGTGTTAGTCTTTTAGCTGCAGCCTTAGAGGAAACTAATTTTGGAGACCAAAACAGCTACGTTCAAGGATACCCTGGATGTAGAGGAAGAGGCAGATCTCCATTTAGAGCACCATTCAGAGGAAGATTATTCAGAGGAGGAAGAGTGCCCTTAGGACAAAATCAATGTGCATATTGTAAGCAAGAAGGACATTGGAAATCTGATTGTCCAGAAACACCACAACGAAAAGAAAAAGGATATAAACAACATCCAAATCACAAGAACCTGAGTGGCAATTGGCATTAGATGAGATGTCTGGAGATGATGGTGATGATGTTGGACGAGATTCCTGACTAGATAAGGAGGATCTTCCACTTGATCCTTTAGTGGAAATAAAAGTGGGAACAAAGACATTTAAAGGACTATTGGACTCAGGAGCACAACGATCAGTCATGACTACTGCAATAACTACTCCAACATCAACAAGTATTTCCATTGTAGGAGCTTCTGGAAAACCACTAGCAGCTCCTATTCTTCAAAATCGACAGATTCGAGTTGGAGGACAATTAGTATCTCACCAATTTCTTTATGTTCCAGGATGTCCAGTGCCATTAATTGGTAGAGATCTTCTTTGCAAACTAAGAGCAAACTTACAATTTGAACCAACTGGTGAAATTAAAGCTTCCTTTGCTGATAATCCAGTCTCTTTGATTTGTCCTCTTCAAGAAGAATGGAGACTTCATCTTCCTGTTATTGAAAAAGCAATTGAACATCGATATGAGGAAGAAACACCTCTAAATGAAAAACGAAGACAATTGATGGACAGTATACCTCAAGTATGGTCTGAAAATAACCCAGGAGGATTAGCTAATGAAGCTATCCCTATATGGATCGAGATGAAAGAAAATGCTCAAATTATTAATCAACCTCAATACCCCATTCCATATATGGCCAGACAAGGAATACAAATACATCTTCAAAGACTATTTGATTTGGGTATCCTTAGACGAATTCGATCTGCTTGGAACACTCCTTTATTGCCAGTAAAAAAGCCTGGAACTAATGATTACCGACCAGTGCAAGATCTAAGAAAAGTGAATAATCAAGTGGCAGATTTGGTAGCCCTTGTGCCAAATCCATATTCAATCCTGGCTCAAGTTTCTTCTAATTCTAAATGGTACAGTGTTATTGATCTCAAAGAGGCCTTCTTCTCCGTTCCAATAGCGGAGAAATGTCAGAAAATCTTTGCCTTCACTTGGGAAAATGCCCAAACTGGAGAAAAACAACAGTATACTTGGACTCGCTTACCTCAAGGATTAAAACATTCACCTACTCTGTTTGGAGAACAACTGGCAAAAGACCTGAAGATGTATCAGGCAATATATGGACCCGTTGTACAATATGTGGATGATCTTTTGCTATTTAGGGAAACCTATCATGAATGCGCAGTATCAACCCTACACTTGTTAAAGACTTTGTACTCGAAAGGGTATCGTGCAAGTAAAAAGAAAGCGCAAATTTGTGAAGTAGAAGTGGAATATTTGGGCTTTCGTATCAAAGAAGGCACTCGTCGCCTTGGAATCTCTCGTACAAGTTCTATAAGAGATCAACCTGTACCAACTTGTAAAAAGGAACTCCGTGCATTCTTGGGAGCTGCAGGATATTGTAGACTTTGGATTGCTAACTATGCAATCATTGCCCAACCATTGTATGATAAACTACGAGGCAAAGAAGCAGAATCTCAACCCTTCCAATGGGAAAAACAAGAATTAACAAACTTACATCAACTGAAAGACGCCTTGATCTCACCTCCTGCTCTAGGGTTACCCGATATCACAAAACCATTTCATCTGTTCATCGATGAAAAGAAAGGAATGGCCATTGGGGTATTGACTCAAACTTTAGGATCATGGGAACGACCTGTTGCATATTTGTCAAAAGGGATGGACAATGTTGCTAAAGGATGGCCTGGATGTCTTCGAAGCATTGCTGCCGCATGCTTATTAATACCTGAAGCCGTTAAATTAACATTTGGACAAACTCTGCAAGTGACAACTCCTCATACTATTCAAGGATTACTTGAAACTCATGGACCAAAATGGATGACCAATTCACGTCTTGTCAAGTATCAAGCTCTATTATGTGAAACACCTGAAATTCAAATACAAGATAGTAAAAACTTGAACCCAGCTACTCTAATGCCAGCGCCTGAACCAGTTATCCATAACTGTGAAGAAATCATGGCTACTGTACATTCCAGTAGACCCGATCTAAGAGATCAACCTTGGCAAGGAGCCTGGACCTTATTCACTGATGGAAGCAGCCAATTTGTAAATGGAAAACGTGTTGCTGGATATGCTGTAGTATCTGAAGATGAAATTGTTGAAGCTGAACCTTTACCTCCAGGAACATCTGCACAAAAAGCTGAATTGATTGCCCTTACTCGAGCCTTACAACTATCCGAAGGACAAACTGTCAATATATACACGGATTCTAAGTATGCCTTTCTTACAATTCAAGTACATGGAGCTCTATATAAAGAACAAGGATTCCTAACTGCAGAAGGAAAACAATTAACTAATGCACCGGAAGTACATGAATTACTAAATGCAGTCTGGTTACCTCACAAAGTGACTGTAATGCATTGTAAAGCACATACAAGAAAATCAGATCCTATCGCTCAAGGAAATCAAAGAGCGGATAAAGCAGCAAAGGAAATAGCTCGAGAGCAACATTTTCAAGCAGCCACAACAACATGCCCTCTTTTACAGTTTCCAAGTGAAGTTCCCATCTATACTACAGAAGAAAATGAATGGGCACAATATGAAAACTTTCATCAACAAAATGGATGGTGGATTATACAAGATGGTCGAATATGGATACCTGAAACTATTGCTTGGATAATAGTTAAAGAAGCACATGATAAAACGCACCTTGCTCGTGATTCATTAGCAAAATTACTGGGAAAAACATATTATATCAACCGAATCACTCAATTAACTAATCATGCAATCAACCAATGTATCACATGTGCACAGAACAATCCTCGAAATGGACCTGCTCCTGCCCCTGGACATATTCTTCGAGGAACTATACCTTTTCAAGTCTGTCAGATCGATTTTACCCACATGACTCCATCAAAAGGATACAAATCCATATTAGTGGCAGTTTGCACTTATACTGGATGGATTGAAGCTATACCTACACGAACAGAAACAGCCAAAGAAGTTACTACTTTACTTCTATGTCAGATTTTACCACGATATGGACTTCCAAGACAAATAAATTCTGACAATGGACCAGCCTTCACTAGTGAAGTGACTCAAAAATTAAGCAAGATTCTGGGCCTTAATTGGCATCTGCATTGCACATGGAGACCACAAAGCAGCGGAGCAGTTGAACGAGCTAATAGAACTTTGAAAAGTCAATTAGAAAAATGATGTCAAGAAACAAAAACCAAATGGCCAGATATCCTACCATTAGCCCTGCTACATATCCGATGCACTCCAAGAAAATCTGGCCTGACACCTTATGAAATGATGTTTGCAAGACCACCACCACTTCCATCATTCCCTGAATCATTACAAATACAAGGAGAAATGTTACTCAGCAAACAATTAAAAGGATTACATGATACAGTGATGGCAATCCGCACCTATACATGTGAAACTGAACCATTAATTCTGATTACTCCAACTCATAAATTTCATATTGAAGACACAGTGTGGGTAAAAGAATGGGATGAATCTGACTGCCTCAAACCTCGATGGAAAGGACCATATACCATACTGTTGACTACTCCTACTGCTGTAAAAGTCTCTGGGCATCCATCATGGATACATTGGACCCGAATCAAACCTGCCTCCAGTACTTGGCAGGTCTCCAGGATTGGAGAACAACAACTAAAATTCACCAGAAGCATACCAAAAGCTGAGTAATACAAATGTTGATTCTGAAGAATACAAATAATGTGTTTATTTCTTTTCCTTCTTTACAGGCATAATAATACATGACTTCATCACTTTGGAAGTGGGCCATCTGTGCTCTCATCATCACTTTAAGTATTATATGCCCATCTGAAAGTTCTTGGAAATGGTTCATCTGCGCTATCTACATCCTCAGTTCTGCTCTTCTATGGATCACTTTCACTATCTTCAGAGAATTATTCAGTTACTAATGATAATCATGTGCACAATAACAAGATCTCTCAACTCTCCATTAAGTCAAAATTGCTCTGAATGTATTAAACAGGTGCGCACTACAACTCAAGATGGATTTCAACTTGTTTTCACAAAAATACACCAATCTCAGCCTCCATCGTCCTGTATATCAAAACCTGCTTGCTCTCTGAATACAACTCAAGGATATCAATCCTTTCATCGATGTATTCTGAACAACAAAATTATTTGTCATTCTCCAACCACTCCTAAATATTACAACGTAACAATTACAGCAGGTCTTCCAAAAAGTCCAACAACTCATATCATACCAGCTGGTGAAGGAAAACTATACTATGTTAATTCTACAAGAGTCTTAATAGGAGGACCTTCCATTGTTACACTTACCTTTGATGCCTGCGAAGCAATTGATAAACATCCCAAGGCCGTTAAATGTGGATCTGCATCTTGGAAAACAGAATATACCTTCAACCATAAATACCTTTGTCCATATAATCGAGCATACAATCCATCTGATTGGTTACCCTGTGCTGGAGATATTCAATTTACCGGATGGAAATTAGTGTGCGACTATACAGGAGGAGGTAATCCAGGTTGCCCAGGATTGGGTAGACTAAAAAGAGGAACTGGTAACATCATTTCTTTAGACTGGATAATCAGGACTGAAGGATCCCCTTGGCAAGATACATGGGGATTTGGAATTGATGGAACAGGAGAAGATCCTAAAACTTATATTACAATCACACAACGAAGAGAAAAACAACGTCCTATTATACATCAAACTACAATAGTTGGATATCAATCATTCTTTGATGAAGTATCTCACCTTGATGAGGAACTCAAGAAACATACTACTTCGCACCTGGCAAAGAATATGTTCGTAAATCTGGCCGAGAATATAGCCCTATCTTTAGGGGTGAAGAATTGTTTCGTATGCGGAGGAACAAATATTGGAGAACAATGGCCTTGGGAAGCTAAAGAAATCTTCCAATCTGACCTAAATGCTTTAAATGTTACTATAACATATAACCGAAAGAACAATCCATATGAATGGGCCCTTCAGACTGATGTCATTGGAAGACAATGTTTATCACGTGAATATTCCAAATTGTATACTGTAGCAATTGGTAATTCACCGTGTACAGGAGTTCTTACAATTTCAACAGACAGCTATTGGTGGCAAACAGAGAATCTTACCATACCCACTTCATTCTGGACTGAACCAATTTTAAATGCTACATGGGAAGCAGCTGGAAAATCTTCAACACAATTCGTAGCCCCTGATGGATATTACTTTGTATGTGGGCGAAGAGCTTATGAACAATTACCTTCAAAATGGTATGGAACCTGTTTCTTGGCAACCATACGTCCTAGTTTCTTCCTTTTACCAATTTCAGCAGGTGAAACATTAGGTATTCCCATATACAGCTCAATGAAACCAAACAAACGACGAAGAAGTGCTAAAGTTCCAATTGGCGATTGGACTGATAAAGATTGGCCACCAGAACGTATTGTACAATATTATGGACCAGCTACATGGGCTGAAGATGGTTCATATGGATATAGAACACCGATCTACATGTTAAATCGTATCATCAGACTCCAAGCAGTACTTGAACTCCTTACCAATGACTCAGCAATGGCTCTTAATATTCTAGCCAAACAGAACACAAAACTTATTACTGCTGTATATCAGAATCGATTGGCACTAGACTACCTTCTAGCCCAGGAAGGCGGAGTATGTGGAAAATTTAATCTTTCTAATTGTTGTTTACAGATTGATGATAAAAGCCAAGTTATTGAAGAAATTACTGATCGTATGGTGCGACTAGCTCATGTTCCTGTACAGACCTGGTCTGGGGCCTTCGATTGGACATCGTCAATGCCGACCTGGATATCTTCCATTCCAGGACTCAAGGAATTATTCATTCCTGTAATACTCTGTTTAATTTCTTGTGTTTTAATTCCTTTATGTTTTCCTCTTTTACTCAGGTACTTGCGTACAATGATGGAAACTATAGCTGATCGAAGAGCAGCAGCACAAATCATGATGATGAACCAATACACTTCAATTTCAACATTTCCCTCAGATTCAGATGATGATGATGAAGGTACTTTAACTAACTTGTAAACTAATAAATGTAATTAAAGTACAAGGACCATCATTCTTGTTAAGGTTAAGTCCAGATACAAAGGGGGTGGTGATCCCCTAGGGACCCCTCGTCTCAACCCCGGTGAAGTAACCAGCGACCTAACAGAATATTAGGGTCCACAGAAATTGATCATGATACTAATTGTTGTTTGTTTTTCAGCTACCTCATAGATGATGATGATACTTACGCCTTCTAAAGAAGTTGAAGTATCAAAGGGGGGAATGTAGGAGCTCAATCCTATGAACAATCGTCGTATGAACAATCGTTGAATGAAATTAATGAGAAAACTGAGAACTTCTAATTAATAACGCCAGCATTGAAATGCATTGAAATGCACAGCCATATTGAATGTACTAACATTTGATACGCAATGGCATGCACTACGCACTTATGTACTGACATTCAGTGAAACGCACTACCATTTTGTAATAATATTTTGTATTGTATTAATACGATTGCTGCTATAAAATGTCTAACATATCATGTCTATTAAATGACGTGTGCAATGGTCTGATTATAAGCTACACCTACTTGAAAGAATGTATAAAAGTTCACTCCCCACGGGGAGTGGCATGCAGTTTGTACTAAGCCTTTGTCTTAGCTGCATCTTGCTGGCAATAAAAGTCTATCTTTGCGGATCAGTTGTCTGGACCTCTTTCCTGACTTTTTACTGACGGTTACAAAACGATTACCAGCATGGTTAAATGGTGAGCTGAAAGAGGCTATTTTAGCCAAAACAAATCCTTCAAAAATTGGAAGAAGGATCCATCTGAAGAAAATAGGAAAAAGCATAAGCTTTTATTATGGAGTCCCACAAGGATCTTCCCTTTCACCAACCCTCTTCAACATTTACCTCCTACCTCTCTGCCACCTTCTCTCTAAGCTAAAGCTTACACACTATCTCTATGCGGACGATATACAAATTCTCCTACCGATTACCGAATCTCTACAGCAGTTAATTGATTGGAGGCAGCTTCTGGAATAGCTGCCTCCAATCAATTAACACTCTCCTCTCCAGCCTCAATCTTGTCCTCAACTCAAATAAAATGGAAATCCTCATAATCTCCCAAGATGACAACAACCCTCTACTCAATGCTCTATTATTGTCGCCTCCTCCTAACCTTAATCACTCGCCCCACGTAAGAGATCTAGGTGTTCTCTTGGATAACCGACTTAACCTAAAAAAATATGTTAACAACACCACCAAGGAATGCTTTTTCAAACTGGAAGTTCTAAAAAAACTGAAACCCCTCTTACATTTCCACGATTTCTGTCTGGTACTTCAATCTATACTCTTCTCAAAAATCGATTACTGCAACTCTCTTCTCCTCGGCCTTCCGGCAAACACCATCAAACCCCTACAGATGCTGCAGATCTCAGCGGCCAGGATTTTGACAAACACAAAAAAAAGAGATCACATCTCTCCTATCCTTTACAACCTACACTGGCTTCCCATCAAATACAGAATTCTCTATAAAGTCCTTACTATAATCCACAAATACTTAAACAACCTCTCTCCCATCGAGCTTACCATCCAGCTTCATCCTCACAATCCCATCAGACCAATCAGAGGAGCCTATAAAGGCAGGCTTCATGTTCCCCCAGCAAAAACATCCTTTAGAAAACGAGCCCTCTCCATAGCAGGCCCCTCACAATGGAATGCTCTTCCGCAAGACCTCCGACAAGATCCATATCCTCTGTCATTCAAGAAAAAACTTAAGACATGGCTCTTCAAACTAGCATTCCCAGAATCATAACTCTGCTCACCATCCAGCTTACCCTCCAGCCATATCCTAGACCCGCCGAATCTTTAAAAAACTTTAAAAAAACTTTTTAAAAACTTTTAAACAGATTTATTAAGTATTTATCTTACTTAGATTCCTGTTAACTTCAGATTAATAAGTACTGATCATTGTCTGTTTGGATGTAACTAATTATTTATTTATGTTTTATTAACTATGTAGAGTATTGTTTCTGTTACAATGGGCAAGTTTGTAGCCCCGGTTTCCCATTTAATTATTTGTTCTCTCACAATGTTCCATGTAACGCTCTTATGCATAGTTTTTGTTCATTGTAAACCGGTCTGATTTGTAATTTTTTACAGGAAGGTCGGTATATAAAAAAAACCTAAATAAATAAATAAATAAGCATCGTCAAGTTAAGTGTAAAACACTGATAAGGCAGGCTAAGAGAAAATTTGAAATGAAGTTGGCTGTAGAGGCAAAAAGTCATAATAAAAATTTTTAAAATACATCCGAAGCAAGAAACCTATAAGGGAGTCGGTTGGATGACTGAGGGGTTAAAGGGGCTCTTAGGGAAGTTAAGGCCATTGCAGAAAGACTAAATGAATTCTTTGCTTCTGTGTTTACTAATGATGATGCTGGGGAGATACCAGTTCCAAAGATGGTTTTCAAGGGTGATGAGTCAGATGAACTGAACCAAATCACCCTGAACCTAGAAGATGAAGTAGGCCTGATTGACAAACTGGAGAGTAGTAAATCACCTGGACTGGATGGTATACACCCCAGGGTTCTGAAGGAACTAAACAATGAAATTTCAAATCTATTAGGTAAAATTTGTAACCTATCATTAAAATCATCCATTGTACCTGAAGACTGGAGAGTGGCTAATGTAACCTCAGGGGCTCCAGGGGCGATCCAGGAAACTATAGACCAGTGAGCCTGACTTTAGTGCCAGGAAAAATAGTGGAAAGTGTTCTAAAGATCAAAATCACAGAACATATAGAAAAACATGGTTTAATGGAACAAAGTCAGCATGGCTTTACCCAAGGGAAGTCTTGCCTCACAAATCTTTTTTTTGAAGGGGTTTATAAACATGTGGATAAAGGTGAACCAGTAGACGTAGTGTATTTGGATTTTCAGAAGGCGTTTGATGAAGTCCCTCATGAAAGGCTTCTAAGAAAACTAAAAAGTCATGAGATAGGAGGCGATGTCCTTTCGTGGATTACAAACTGGTTAAAAGAGAGGAAACAGAGAGTGGGATTAAATGGTTAATTTTCTCAGTGGAAAAGGGTAAACAACTGGGCGACCCCGGATGGGTTCCCATCAGTGCTGGCCTGGTTTCAACGAATGACCTCGTTTCTCCAACTGGAACGTTTGGACTTTGTACTGGGCAAGCAGAAGCCGGATAAACTGTACCGGGCCTGCTGGCAGGCTTGTGTTCTTCTGATGCCGACAGCTGTTCAAGAAGGGCTGCGGGCAGGTGGCTATGAGCCTGAATGGTGCAACCCAGGGTCTCAATAGGGGGAGGGGGCATGTGTGGTGGTGAGAATGGCGTGTGGTGTGCATGAGGCAAAGTGAGGTGCAAATGTTAGTAGTCTGAGGGGAGAAAATAGAAAAACCAGATGGGCTGGAGACATGAGAGAGGTCTCTCTTGTTGTTAGTTTGTTTAAACAACTTGTGTTGTATTGGATGTTCAGTATATTGGTTGTACATGCAGAGTGCGGGATTCACTGTCTGTTCATGTTTCCTCCCAATAAAAATTATTTTGAGAAAAAAAAAAGGAAAAGGGTAAACAGTGGAGTGCATCAGGGATCTGTACTTGGACCGGTGCTTTTCAATATATTTATAAATGATCTGGAAATGAATACAGTGAGTGAGGTTATCAAATCTGCAGATGATACAAAATTATTCAGAGTAGTTAAATCACAAGTGGATTGTGATACATTGCAGGAGGACCTTGCGAGACTGGATGGTCCTCCTGCAATGTATCACAATCGAAGATGAAATTTAATGGGAAATAAACATTCCTGAAGTTACAGATGTTAGGTTCCATATTCGGAGTTAACACGCAGGAAAAATATTTAGGCATCATAGTGGGTAATATATTGAAATCATCGGCTCAGTGTGCTGCAGCAGTCAAAAAAGTACACAGAATATTAGGAATTATTAGGAAGGGAATGGTAAATAAAACAGAAGATGTCTTAATGCATCTGTATCGCTCCATGGTGAGACCGCACCTTGAGTACTGTGTACAATTCTGGTCGCCGCATTCAAAAAAAGTTATAGTTGCACTGGAGAAGGTACAGAGAAGGGTGATCAAAATGAAAAAGAGGATGGAACAGCTCTCTTATGAGGAAAGGCTGAGGAGGTTAGAGCTGTTCAGCTTGGAGTAAGGACAGCTGAGGAGGGGATATGATAGAGGTCTTTAAAATCATGAGAGATATTGAATGAGTAGATGTGAATCGGTTATTTACACTTTCATTTAATCGAAGGACTAGGGGGCATACCATGAAGTTAGCAAGTAGCACATTAAGACTAGTTAGAGAAAGTTCTTTTTCATTCAGCTAAAGCTCTGGAATTTGTTGCCAGAGGATGTGGTTAGTGCAGTTACTGTAGCTGGGGTTAAATAAGGTTTGGATAAGTCTATTAACTGCTATTAATCAAGCTGACTTAGGGAATAGCCTCTCTAATCCTGGCATCAGTAGCATGGGTTCTCACAGGACAAGCAGGATGGAAGTCCTCACATATGGGTGACATCAGTGGACGGAGCCCTGCTACGGAAAACATTTTTGTCAAAGTTTCTATAAAGCTTTGACTGACGCTGGCTCACTGAGTGCACTGAGCATTCTCAGCCTACAATTATCCCTGTGACCACAGGTGTCTCCCCTCAGTCTTCTTTTTTCCGCTCTGCAGTAAGCATAGCGGTTAGGAGCTCTGTGAGAAATTCTCACAACTTTTCATCACAGAAACACTTAAACATTTACTTCACAAACGCTTTTTCCCTGTGCGGGTCTCCCCTTGCGTATGTTTAACCGACGCTTGGTGAGTACTATTCCCTGTTTTTCAGTCGGTTTCTGTCACCTTACTACGGTTTCCCCGGCCTAACAACCGAATTGTGGCCTTCCCTCTCCCTATGTTTTCACAGTTAGCCCCACATAGCCTGTGAGTGACCTTCTGTGACCCTCTGCCTGGTTATTAGCACTAATGGAATAGGGACTTCCACGGTTACCGTTGCCGCCAGGGCCCCCTGTCGAATTCATACCTCGGTACCTTCGTGCAGTCGATGTCCCATCGCTACCATCGGTACCCCTTTCTAGGCTGTCCTGCCTTTTTCGACACCATCGACACCTCTCCCCCGGTGGTCCGTCGATGCCATCGATCCACGCATTGATTCTTTCAGTGCCATCAATGTTTTCATCCATGGTGCTGATTTTTCCATTGGTGTCATCGATGCCCGGGCGCATGCCATCGATGCACACCTCAGTGTCGTCGATGCCATCGATGCTTAGGTGCGTTCCATCGATGCCTGGGTCGATTCCATCGATGCTATTGTTGATTCTATCGATGCCATCGATGCCCAGGCCAGTTCCATCGATGCCATCTTCAATTCCATTGATGCCCATGTCAATGCCATCGACACCCATGTCGATTTCATCGATGCCAATGTCGATGCCATTGATGCCCAAGTTGATGCCATCGATTCCATCATTGATACCATTGATTCCATCGACGTCCAGATTGATGCCATCGACGCCAGGTCGATGCCATCAAGGACGTCGACACCCGTGGCCATGCTGTCGATGCCCGTGGCCATGCCACCAATGCCATTGGCGCCCATCTCCATCCATAGATGCCGTCAACGCCCACGTTGTTTCCATTGGTGTCCCCATCATTCCTATCGATGTGGCCATTGATTTCGTCGATGCCGACTGTTAAAAATCTGTTATGCTCCATGGGCAGAGGTAGCAATCTGTTAGGGTTTAGACTGTGGAGATAGCAATCTGTTATAAAGCTGCTCCTGTGGAAGGAGGAGTTTAGCAATCTGTTGTACTTCTGTTGTAGATCTGCTGCTGGATACTCCTATAAGGGGAGGAGTCAGCAATCTATTCAGAATCTGATGGGATCTGCTATGCTGATGAGAGGAGCAAGCAGATGGGAGTTTTGTCAATCTATACCAGCGGAGTGCTAGAGAGGGCACCCAGCCAGAAAGAAATGTGAATAGGTGAATCCTTGGGCCGATGGCAGATGACAGCGCCCCCAGGAGGATATCCTGAGAGGGACCACTGACTAGGCTTGAGGATGGAGACAGACACAGATAGTTCTTTTATTAGACAGGTTAGTAGAACCACCAGATGTGGCAGTAGTGAGCTGATGTGCCCAGCAGGGCTGAAGACCCTCAGATACTGGAACTGTGATCCCAGAGTTGTTGAGCTGTAGAAAGACTATAGATAGTAAGTAGACAGGGTATGCTGTATACATAGCCAGAAGTAGATGACAAATCTCACATATGGTCTTAAGGAGCTCAGTAGCTGGAAAGGGTTAGGCCCTCGAGGAGCAAGTACTTGGTTCCAGGGAAAGCTCTGAGACAGCAATGGTAACTCACAATTGTCTGTATCTGCGATAGCTTCTAGGCAGTAGAGAATCTTCTGAGTGTTCAGGAATATGGGCCCTCGAGGAGTGAGTACCGGTTCCTATATGCAATCTGAAATAGTAACTCGTAATTGTCTGTACCTGCGATAGCTTCTGGACAGTAGAGAATCTTCAGAGTGTTGAGGAACATGGGCCCTCGAGGAGCGAGTACCAGTTCTTATCTGTAATCTGAAATAGTAACGCACAACGTCCGTATCTGCGATCGCTTCCAGGCAATAGAGGATCTTCAGAGTGTTTAGGAACATGGGCCCTCGAGGAGCGAGTACCGTTTCCTGTCTGCAATCTGAAATAGAGAAAAGAATGAGGCCCCCGAGGAGCGGGTACCCCTGGTAAGTCCGAGGAGGCAGAGTTGCTTAGAGAGAAGCGGGTCGAGATCAATCCCCACTATCATCCTCCTTGCTAACTCAATCTGTTAGCAAAAGTGAAGACCTTTTATGTTGGAAGCGAATGATGTCAATACAGGGGGACACCCCTGAGATTCACACCCTTGCTGGTACATACTTCGGAGCGCGCACACGCGCGCGCCCTACGTCATAAGGAACATGGCAGATCCGCAGCATCAAGCCGATCCGGGTATGCCGGAGAGAAGCGGCAAGGAGACGCCGTGGCATCAAGCTGTCCATCATGCCCGGAGGGAGTCGCCACAAAGGTAGAGAGGGTGGAGTGAGGCTAAAAGCAGCCACGAACACAACACCGACATCAATTTTCCGATACCATCGATGTCTTTTTGATCCTTCAATGCCACATTGTTGCCATCGATATCTATAACGATGCTGTCGGTGCCTCTGTCACTGTTATTGTTGCTCTGCCTGGCCATTGCCATTTTTTCATATATATATTTTTGACGATACCCTCGAGGCCGCCCCATGCCGCCATCCATACCATCAATACTGACAGAGCACGTACACACAATGCCCTCGCCTAAAAACAGTGCTCCATGCTTTGGGGTTTTTACTATAGCCCCATATCAGCCTACGACACTACATAGTGCCAGGAGCAGTGCAGGCATGCTGACAGTCCGTCATCATTCACCATCCAGGACAGCAAAGGCATCCACCTCGGTGCTGGGGAAAGACCGGGCCGAGCACCGTGGCACTCATTGTCACCGGCAAGGTGATCGTCCGCCACCGACTCCATCCAGCACATTGGTGCTATCCTACTCGGTGCTGGAGAATGCCTGGGCCGAGCAACATCGCTACTGCCACCACCGCTGTTCCACACAACGCTGGCAGTCCTCCATGCTCCAGAATGACCAGACCGAGTTCCGAGGAATTCTGCACTGGCATCACGATACATCGAACTACTGCAAAGAGGGCTAGGTTCATGAGTCATAATGGCTCCCCTGTACCCGAGCCGGGTTCATGAGTCATAATGGCTCCCCTGTACCCGAGGCATTCCCCACCAACACCGGTGCGGGGTTCTGTACCTACACAAATTAATGTGGTAGTGACATACACGTTCAGCCTGGACTCCTCTGTACCTGGGATAGCCTGGTGGACGTCCACGTCCACCAGGCTATCCCTCGATGACTCCTGAAATCCACGGAGCCATCCATCTTCGCCGGCTCGTCCTTCTGCGATCCACGACGGATGGTAAGTACTCTACTTTAATCCCGCTTCAGCAACAATCCCATTGAGACCTGTTCTCTAAACCGGGCCATATGGTTCGATAGGTTCTAGGTCGTCTGGCCTACCAAGAGCCGTATTAGTGTCACATATCACTATTGCCAGCTTTGTTGGACACAATACCAAGAGAACCTCTCTACCAATCATTTGGGATTACATCAGGTCATCCTCCCGCTGTTAGCAACGGGACTCTGTACTGATTAATACTCTGGTTTCTGGTTCCTAATTAAAAAACGAAATTCCAGATACATTCGCTGATTTGCTAAACACGAGATTCAGCAAACACTGTCTCAATTGCAAGTCCACCTCGATACCTGGCGACAGGTCTCGTCGTTTTCTTTTATAGCACACACAAATGCAGGTATGATTTTTACCGCTCACACTCCCGTAGGAGATTACATGATATCCTGATTACGTCAGTCCCACCAGTTGGACACCTCCTGGTCTCTTAACTTGCCGGATATCAGAGCGGCCACCTAACTTTGTACCAAGGTTCAGGATACAGTCCCCCGGACGCTTCAAAGCGCGGGGGGGGGGGAGTTTTAATCTCACTATTCTTTCTTTCAACAGAAAGTAGTTACTCTCCGCCCATCCTGGACCTCAGAAATATCAACTTTCTTCAGAAGGTGCAGGTAAAATGTTATCTCTCGTCACCATGCTTCCATACCGTAGTAAGGTTGCCTCTCTCTTCTATTTTTTCTGTGTGCTTCATGGTGAGTCAACAATATTACAATCCCAAGCTCTGCCGGTTGCACCAGCTTCGGCAACTGGGGTATTTCATTACATCACTAGCAGTGACTGCTGTTTCTCTATGGAGTAAAACATCATTCACACTTTTCCTTGCATGGACAGCTGCATAACAACAGTCAACCCAAGCAAGGACCTCTATGTCCTACATGTCCTTACCCAGGTGGAAGGCTTTGACAATCATACCTTCTTAAGGCTTCTCTTTTTCCAGCTGAACCAGCTTCCAAGTTCAAGGTCCTTGTTATTATGTAACTTTTTGCTTCTCTGCTCTTGTCTCTTACCACAAAATTTGCTCCTTATGTTATGTTACGTTATACTGATCTACCCCTGTTCGATGTAAACCGACCTGATATGGTATTCAACCTTGAAGGTCGGTATAGAAAAATGTTAAATAAATAAATAAATAAATAATTGTTTTGTTGCTGCACTTGATATTTCAAAGATTGAAATTGTGGCAGTGGGTGCCTGTAGTTGCTGACTGAGAACAAGATTACTAGCTGATTTCTTGTCTTCTGGGAAGGCAGGATCATGCTTGTTTTATCTCCATGGTATTTCTGGACCTTAGAAAAATTAAATAAGCCCATGGATGGAATGAAATAAAAATGTTCAACCTGTCAAGATGTCAGCTCTAACTGAAGCTCAGGTGTAATAGAATGTGAATAAAAACTGCAATTAACTTCAGCACACATTTTCTTTACTCCCTTGTAAAAAAAAAAGTTAACTACCAATGTGATAAGATAACAGTATGCAAATGCCTCAGGAGTTTTTAAAAGACACATAAATTTAAAAATGTGCACAAAAAAACATTAATATGTGTATAAATCATAGCTGTTGTGCTCAAAATATGGTTTCTAGTACTGTGCACAGAGGATAACTTTTAAACAACTGCACGGGTGCACATGTAGGCACGTATGCCGGCTCACGCCAAAGCATTCAGCCATTTTATAACATACACGTGTATATGCGCACATGGTATAAAATAGCTGTATGCACATACATATGCACATAATTTTATATGAAATCCAGCTATAAATAATATGACAGGGTAACTACGGTAATAATTTTTGACTTTGTAGTGACCTCATATAGTGCCACTAGGGGCTATAAGCTTATTTGAATGAAGTTTTTTGCTATTTATTATTTTCCAGCCTCCATTGGATTCCAAGTATTTCATAATTTTATATGGGCATGTGCATGTGCAAGCAAATGCCACCTCTACCAGATAAGTGAGTGAATTTTATGAGACACATGCAACAATGCAATTAGCAGTTTCTCCAGTTCATTCCCAGGTCACGCAGGTAAAGGAAAGGACTTCCTGAAACCCCTCCCCTAGTTAATAGCCTCCCTTTCACCCCATTAGCCCCAACCCTTAAAACCCTGCTAATTAGTCTAATTATTTTGTTTTATGACTTATAAACCATCCATAGCAGAAGTAAAGTTAGGCAGTAGGAGACCCTGGCGCACGCTTGTGTGCATAAATACATATGCACTGGTTTCATTCATAAATCCAGGAATGCCCATGGCCCACCCAGCCCATACCCATACCCTGCTCCTTTCTCAGCAAAAAATATTTGTGCACATATTGGGAGATATGTGCATACATGCGAGCTTTTTAAAATCCGCGCAGTGCACACCAGCCTGACTTCTGCACATATCTCCAGCTTTGGTGCGCATAGGGATTTTAAAATTCTCCTGAAAATGTTTTCCATGCACAAGTCTTGATTAATGCACATACACCATGATTTAGGAATATAAACCATGGTTTATATACATTGTGGATTGAATTTTCAAAGGAGTTATGCGTGCAAAAATAGCAATTTTCAAAAGCTGATTTATATACATAGAATGCAATATTACACATGTAAATCCCTCTGATAATAACTATCTGAATGCAGAAAACATGATTTCTGAGCATAAAAGTTGAGCTCCTAAAAGTTAGGAGCCTAGCATGAGTTAAGAGTAGGGATGTGAATCAGGTGCTGGAATCGGTTCCAGTTTTGCTATCATGGACCTGAGGGAAATTCTGTTTCTCACATCCAGACGGTTTTGTTTTAGGCTGTCCTGAGCTGGAAAAAAAACCCCCACCCCGACCCTTTAAATCTAATTATTTACAATCTCCCACCCTCCTGACCCCGCCAAAACTTTCCTGAAGTACCTGGTGGTCCAGCGGGGGTCCCGGGAGCAATCTCCCGCTCTCAGGTCATCAGCTGCCAGTAAACAAAATGGCAGTGGCCCTTTGCCCTTACCATGTGACAGGGGCTATTGGTGCTATTGGCCGGCCCCTGTCACATGGTAGGAACAATAGATAGCCGGCGCCATCTTAAAAAATGGCGCGGGCCATCCATTGCTCCTACTATATGATAGGGACCGGCCAATGGCACTGATAGTCCCTGTCTTATGGTACGGGCAAAGGGCCATCGGTGCTATTTTGATTAGTGGCAGCCGACGACCAGAGAGCGGGAGATCGCTCCTGGGACCCCCGCTGGACCACCAGGTACTTTAGGAAAGTTTTTGGGGGGGTCGGGAGGGTGGGGGATTGTAAATAATTAGATCTAAAGGGTCAGGGTGGGTTTGGGGTTTTTTTTTCTCTGTGCCTTTTCTGCCCTCCCCCCCCCCCCCAAAAAAAAAAACGATAAGAAAACCACACGAAAATTTCATGGGGTTTTCCTGACATTTTCAGGGGCCCCCAATACATGACGGATTTGAAAATATCGTACGATATTTTCATTCGTCAAAAAAAGATGCACATCCCTAGTTAAGGACTGATGAAGCAAGAGGGTAGGCTATCTAAAAAAGCCATTTGAGCAACAAAAAGGATTAGTAGCCAAGGAAATGTCCAATTTGAGCTTTATTTGTATAGAGACATTGAATTTTGCACATATGCCCGACTCAGGCCAAGTTTCGCCCCTATCAGGGGCTGCCTCAGGGGCTAAAAAATAAATAAATACATAAATAAATAAACACTGTAAACATGGTAGGACATACATATATAAATACATCAAATGAATGAAATTTAAAATATAAAATAAATTTCATAAAAATTAAATTAAAAGATTACACAAAATTGAAAATTAAAAATTAAAAACAGGTACCACAATAAAGAAACAGTACAAACATAAATCGGATAATCCAACGACACAGTTAACTCTGAATCAAAAGTACAGTAAAGAATCATATTTTACCTGTATATGATCAATCAAATGTATATGAATGAAAAACTCTTTAAATCTATTTAGTTGAAAGTGTGTAATTAATAATAAGCGACCGTCGCCCGTATGACATAGTGAGGGCAAAGGTAGCGCCGGCGCCATTTTGAAGATTGGCAATACGGCCCGCGCGCAGGAGGTCGCTCCTGGACCCCAGCTGGACTTTTGGAAAGTCTTGTGGGGGTCAGGAGGCCCCCCCCCCAAGCTGGCCAAAAGTCCCTGGGGGTCCAGAGGGAGTCCGGGGGCGATCTCCTGCACGCGTGACGTCGGGACCAAGGAACCAAAATGGCGCCGGCGCTACCTTTGCCCTGTCACATGATAAGGGCAAAGGGCCACCGGCGCCATTTCTCTCAACGCAGTCGTGGCCAGAGAGAGGGAGATCGCGTCGGGACACCCCCCCCCCCCCACTGGACCCCAGGTAATTTAAAACATTTTGGGGGGGTTCGGGAGGGTGGGGGATTTGTTCTAAAGGTTCGGGGTGGGTTTTAGGGGTTTTTTTGGTGTGCCGGTTTTCCCGCGCCCTATTTAACGATACAATACAAATGCCCCTGACGATAAATCGGGGGCATTTGTATTGTATCGTGCACTCTAACGATTTTGGACAATTTTAAAATTATCTGACGATAATTTTAATTGTTCAAAAATGATTCACATCCCTAGTGGATATGCCAATTAAATATCTTGAAAAACGCTCCAACCTAGCTGTTAATCTCATCCAAGGGGCGTGACTTATTAAAGACCCGTATGTAAGGCCAACATGAAAAATAGTTACCGAGCTATCTATACAATATTAATCACGAATGTGATTATTAATATATTGATAAATTCAAAGTACAAATAGAGTATTTAAATGAAGAACATAAAAATTATTGTAACATTTTTCCGTTCAATTCTAAGTAGCAAACATAAAACAGGACTGCTTATCACTTACCACAAGACTCATTATATAGCTAGACACTACTATTGGACCACAAGAGACCGCAACCCGGCGCGCACAAATCTAAGCCCGATTTTATAACATGCGCATGTAGCTCTGGCATGTCTAGGTTATGCTTTTTTTAACACAGGAGAAAGTGAGACAATTTTAACTGGTCCAGGAAGATTGTTTTCCAACAGTAAAGTGTTAACAAGCTGGGAAATAAATTCACTAATGTCAGCTCGCATGACTTTAAACAGTACAAAAAAGCACAAGCTGAAAAGGCAAAAGTTATCCTTCATCTTCATGATAATTTCAGCAACTTCAGGAACAGATATGAGTTCAAAATTCATCCAGAGTGAGTTCCTCTGCTCAAAAATAGAGTAAGAAGTCTTCTAGTGATGACTTGAGGCAGACCTGAGCAGACATCACCTCTCCGTTCTCCTAGGTAACCGGCGAAAATCCAGCCCCATCTTTATAAACAGCATGGAACAGCTGTACACTTTTGTGTCCGGAAAGCACACAAACCTTGATGGACAATTTTGTATACAAGAAAACTGCTGAAATGTTGAGTAGACAGAAGGAAATTGTGACAGAGAAAGTGACCCTGCAGGAAGAAAAAATGGCAGCAGATGCACTGATGTAGGCAGAAGGTACATCTGACACCTTGCTGTGCAATCCAATGAAGGTGGTATCAGTGGTCCTGAATGATCAACTGCAAAAGTTGCAGTCATTCCTCAATGAACTTCATGAGAAGTTGGAGCATAATCAATCAGATCTTTAAGCTGTCATTCAAAAAGTTAATCTCCATAAAGAATGGCTTGACGATGAGCTGGAAAAATGCAGCAGGCAAAATAATATAAGAGCAATGGGGCTTCCTAAGTTGCTGCAGGGAGATGCTCTACTCCAATGGTTTGAAACTTGGCTTGCTGAGACCTTGGGAGTGGCGGGTTCAAGCAGGCCAATATTCGTTGAGTGTATGCATTGACTGAGCCCCTACACTGTGAACACCACTAAACCTAGACAAGCCACCACTAAATTTCTCACTTTCATAGATAAGACCAAGATTTTAGAGGCTTAGCGCAAACAAAAAGAGCTGCTGTATGAGGGAAATAAGATCCTACTTTTTCCTGATTTTTCGGCATGTGTGCAATATCCAGCTCAGTTGAGAGTGTACCATCAGGGGAATGCACACTGGTTCACTACTATAGAAGAAATCAAGAAATTTTTGGATACAGTATAAATGCAGCACAGCTTTAATAACTGAGCACTTCCATGGCCATGGAAAGGTTGGTGAGTTATCAGTGACATGCTTGACTGGCACTCTGGGGTAGATTTTTAAAAAATGCGCGTTCGCGTACTTTTGTTGGCACACCAGGCGCAAACAAAAGTACGCTGGATTTTATAAGATACGCACGTATCTTATAAAATCCTGGATCGGCGCGCACAAGGCTGCCGATTTTGGGCAGCCGGCGCGCGCCAAGCCGCGCAGCCTGCCTCCGTTCTCTCCAAGGCCGCTCCGAAATCGGAGCGGCCTCGGAGGGAACTCTCTTTCGCCCTCCCTTCACCTTCCCCTCCCTTCCTCTACCTAACCCACCCCCTCGGCCCTATCTAAACCCCCCCCCCCTACCTTTGTCCACGGATTTACACCTCCCGGAGGGAGAAGTAAATCCACGCGCGCCAGCGGGCCGCTGGTGTGCCAAGACACAACCCGGGGGCGGTTCCGGAGGGCGCGGCCACGCCCCCGGGCCCACCCTCGAAACGCTGCGTCCCGCCCCCCCAAACGCCGCGTCGATCGGCCCCGCCCCCGACATGCCCCTGACAAAAAACCCCGGGACTTACGCGAGTCCCGGGGCTCTGCGCGCGCCGGCAGGCCTATGGAAAATAGGCGCGCCGGCGCGCAAGGCCCTGCTTGCGTAAATCCGGGCGGATTTACGCGAGCAGGGCTTTTAAAATCCGCCCCTCTGTGTTTATTTTTCATTTTGGCATCTACTAAAGAATAAAAGAGACTCACACCTTAATGTTTAGTTAGTGCATGTGAGGAAAACAGCCATGGAGAGCCTTTCCATTTTTTGACTCATAGTCAGAGTGTCCTACACTGCAAAGTTCACTATGGTGCTATCATGCTATATTTGTTTCTCTTCACTGGCTTTTTCCATAGTTGTTTTCTCAGTTGATTCGCTGATTCCCAGAGCCCCAAGAACTTGAGAAACCACCTTGCACTTTTGACACAACCAGGAGTACTCCATCGAAGAAACGCGTTGGGTGTGAAGCAGTTTGAGACCTTGGGATATAAGAGTTTCTCTTTTTGAAGGGTTTTGAGCATTAGATGGGTGTGAGTATGAAAGGGGAATGCATGGATGAATGAATGGATCTGATTCTCTTGATAGCTATGCTGTACAACTACTGTATGTGAGAATGAATACTTTGTGTGGGAATGGGGAAGGATTTTGCCTGAGGATCTTACCTCATTATTACATATGTAATGCAGCATTACAAAATATATATTTTGACACTCATGGCTAACATAATTATTGGATCCCTAAATACAGATGGCTTGCACTCCCCTATTAAGAGAAAGAAAATGTTAACTGACCTACACAAACGTACTGTCTTTATTGCCTTTATACAAGAAACCCACTTAGAAGATCATGAGCATAGGAAACTCCAGAGGGAATAGGCAGGCCAAAGCTATTATTCGTCTTTTACTACTAATCAAAGGGGAGTGGCCATACTCATTAACAAAAATGTGCAATTTGATATGGAAAAGGTGGTGTCGGACCCTTATGGGAGATTTGTGATTGTGGGTGGTACTTTTCAAGGGGAAAAGTTGCTTTTGGTATCAAAGGGATATTACATGTATAATATTGCATATATGCTCCTAATCAGTACTCACATAGTTTTTTTACAAGTCTGATGATCAAAATCTCTCAGTGGGAGGGATACTCTATTATTATGGGAGATGACTTTAATATTATGGACAATCCTTTGTTGGACTGCAAGCCTTCTAAGACTCCTAAAAAAACGAAGCAGATGTGGGAATGGGCATGGGCTATCTGTTTCAGGAACTCCAACTACTTGATTCATGGCGCATGATGTATACAGAGGATAACAAATTTACACTTTTTTCCCATGTGTATAATGTATGTACACAAACTGACTCCATCCTAATTGCGGAATTGTTTTTGAAAAGCTCGCTTCTAGCTATATATGTAATATCCTTTTCTCAGATCATGCCCTAATTGTCACAACATTAAATTTGATGCCTTCGCAATGGAGGATGTCACCATGGTTTTATGACGATAAGCAATTTGTACTCTATTTAAAAAAAAAAAAAAAAAAAAAGCAAGAATATGTTGAATTTAACTCATTGCCTGAAATCACCCCTATAACCTTCTGGAATGCAGTGAAAGGTGTAATGAGAGGTAACATCTTAGTTTACCAATTGAAAAAAAAGAAAGTGAGGAATGAGAAAATCATGGTTAAAAGGTGAGGTGAAAGTGGCTATTTTAGCCAAAAAAAGGAGTAGGGGCATTCCATGAAGTTAGCAAGTAGCACATTTAAGACTAATCGGAGAAAATTCTTTTTCACTCAATACACAATAAAGCTCTGGAATTTGTTTCCAGATAATGTGGTTAGTGCAGTTAGTGTAGCTGGGTTCAAAAAAGTTTTGGATAAGTTCTTGGAGGAGAAGTCCATTAACTGCTATTAATCAAGTTTACTTAGGGAATAGCAACTGCTATTAATTGCATCAGTAGCATGGGATCTTCTTAGTGTTTGGATAATTGCCAGGTTCTTGTGGCCTGGTTTGGCCTCTGTTGGAAACAGGATGCTGGGCTTGATGGATCCTTGGTCTGACCCAGCATGGCAATTTCTTATGTACTTATGTTCTTAACAAGAAGCTTGCAGTTTTTAAAGAGGTCACATATCAGTCCTCTATAGAAAACCTATTGTCAGTAAGAAGAAAATTGGATTCACTTTTCACCATTAAAGTACCGTATTTTTCGCTCCATAAGACGCACTTTTTTTCCCCCAAAGGTGGGGGGAAAATGTATGTGCGTCTTATGGAGCGAATATAAAAAAAAACCAAACAAAAATCTAACAAACACCCCCCCCCCCCCCCGACTCCCCCAAGACCTGCCGAATTAATTTCCTGCAACCCCCACCCTCCTGACCCCCCCAAGACCTGCCAAACGTCCCTGGTGGTCCAGCGGGGGTCCAGGAGCGGTCCGGGAACGATCTCCTGGGCGTGAGCCGTCGGCTGCCAGTAAACAAAATGGCGCCGACGGCCCTATGCCCTCACTATGTCACTGAGACCGACCGCTGCTATTGGTCGGTCTCAGTGACATAGTGAGGGCATAGGGCCGTCGGCTGCCAGTAAACAAAATGGCGCCGACGGCCCTATGCCCTCACTATGTCACTGAGACCGACCAATAGCAGCGGTCGGTCTCAGTGACATAGTGAGGGCATAGGGCCGTCGGCGCCATTTTGTTTACTGGCAGCCGACGGCCCTATGCCCTCACTATGTCACTGAGACCGATCGCTGCTATTGGTCGGTCTCAGTGACATAGTGAGGGCATAGGGCCGTCGGCTGCCAGTAAACAAAATGGCGCCGACGGCCCTATGCCCTCACTATGTCACTGAGACCGACCAATAGCAGCGGTCGGTCTCAGTGACATAGTGAGGGCATAGGGCCGTCGGCGCCATTTTGTTTACTGGCAGCCGACGGCTCACGCCCAGGAGATCGTTCCCGGACCGCTCCTGGACCCCCGCTGGACCACCAGGGACGTTTGGCAGGTCTTGGGGGGGTCAGGAGGGTGGGGGGTTGCAGGAAATTAATTCGGCAGGTCTTGGGGGGGTCAGGGGGGTGGAGGTTGTTAATTTAAAGGGATGGGGGGGGGGGTTTTGGGGGTTCCCACAGAAAGAAAATTTTCTGATCTGGGGAGTGGACCGAAATGGCCCTCCCCAGACCCGAAAACAAAATGGGGAGAAAAAAACAAACTATGCACTCCCCTAATTTGCTCCATAAGACGCCCAGACGCAGAGCCGGTTTAGCACAATTTTTTTTTTTTTAATTTTCCCCCTCTGAATCCTAGGTGCGTCTTATGGTCAGGTGCGTCTTATGGAGCGAAAAATACGGTACATCAGAATTTGACCTATTACAAATATAAATTATGGGCCAGATTTTATAACATGCGCGCGGGCACAGATTTGTTCGCCCAACCCGGCGCGAACAAATCTACGCCCGGTTTTATAACATGCGCACGCAGCCGTGCACATGTTATAAAATCCAGGGTCAGCGCGCACAAGGGATGCACAATTGTGCAACTTGCGCGTGCCAAGCCGAGCAGCCTTCCTCCATTCCCTCTGAGGCCGCTCCAAAATCGGAGCGGCCTCAGAGGGAACTTTCCTTCCGCCCCCTCTCACCTTACCCTCCCTTCCCCTATCTAACCCGCCCCCCAGCCCTAACTAAAACACCCCCCCTGACCTTTGTTGGAGAAGTTATGCCTGCCTCCTGCCTCCGGGCATGCGTAACTACCGCGCGCTGGCTCTCCATCCCCCGGCCCGGTGGCTGTTCCAGAGGCCTCGGTCCTGCCCCCGGAATGCCCCTGGGCCGGCGCCCCGCCCACGGCCCCACCCCCGGAACGCCCATTTCTTTCAAGCCCCGGGACTTACGTGAGTCCTGGGGCTTGCACACGCCACCGAGCCTATGCAAGATAGGCTCAGTGCACGCAGGGGGAGGCAGGGGTAGGTTTTCGGGGGTTACGCGCGTATCTTACGCGCGCAACCCTTTGAAAATCTACCCCTATATGAATGGGGGAATAAATTGGGGAGATTTCTTGCATGATTGGTGAAATCTAGTTCCAAGACAAAGGGTCTAAAAACAGATTTGGTATATGATTCTCAATTTTACACAAATACTGCATCAATATTAGAGGCCTTTGGAATATATTATAAGAAGTTGTATTCAGCATGTGATCCTTCTGAACAACTGAGGTAGTATTTCTTTGGGGATTTGTGTCTTTCTCAGTTGAGTGAAGCTCAACGGAATGACCTTGAGGCACTCACCCATAAAAATGAAATACATTTTGCTATCAAACAACTTAAACTAGCAAAAACACCAGGCCTGGATGGCTTAGGACCGGAATTTTATAAAATTTTGGGTGAACTGACTCTTGCCCTCCTCAAGGCCATGTTTGAGGCATCATAGATTGAACATGAACCAGCATGATGGGACTGCGTTCTCGAATGCCGGTATATAAAAACCTTAAATAAATAAATAAACAACTAGAGATGATGGTATTATTTACTACCTAAGCCCAGTAAAGGATTTGAGATATCCTGAGACCTATCAGCTAATATCACTATTAAACCAAGACATTAAAATTTTGGCTGCAATTCTTTGTTTCCAGGCTAAATCATGTGATTGAAGATCAAACTGTATTTATAAAGGGTAGAACAGCTAATAATTTATTTACTTATTTATTTATTTAGTACTTTTTTATACCGACATTCATGATACAGATCATATCATATCGGTTTACAAGGAACAGGTGGTTATAACATTAACCTTAACATAGAAAAAGAGGCAAAAGTTACAATAAAACAGGGGTAATGGAACTCAGAAGATGAAGAAGCCAGAAGTAGAAAGGTAACATAATAAAATGTAAAAGCACTATTGGCATTAAATTCTTCTAGGGGTATGGAGTCGGACGGTCTCTTGGTCAGTCTGGATGCAGAAAAGGCGTTCAACTGTGTGGAGTGGTCATATCGCATGTGGGTACTGCACAAATTTGGTCTGGGAGAGGGATTTATCCGCTGGGACCAACTTTTATATAATAATCCTACCATTCAGATTCTTGTTAATGGACCTCTTTCTGATTCATTCACCTTAGGAAGGGGTGCCCACTGTCAACCTCTATTGTTTGTTTTATCTCTTTAACCTTTGGATATCAAACTGTATAATCTTCCAATTTTTTAAAGTATTTCTATTCAGAGGAAAGAGATTCAATTGAGCATGTTTGTTGATGACATGTTACTATTTGTAGGTAATCCCAAACTGAGCCTAAGGAAGAGTATTCAGATTTTTAATTGGTTTAGGGATTGTGTCGAATTCACGATTAATTATAACAAGTCAAAAGGTTTACCATTGGATACTAAGCTGAAGGAGTGCTGGGAGTGTCTTTCCTTTACAGTGGGCTACACAGTATATGCAATATATCGGCATTATTCTAGCATTATGATGAGCAAGTTATTTGAACTTAACTTTGAGACCATCTTAGGAAAAAACAAATTGTTATTGAACAAATGGCACTCACTACCATTATCACTTTTTGGAAGGTGTGCACTGGTCAAAATGGCAATCCTTTCTAAGTTCTTATATTATTTGCAGATGTTACCAATGTGGATCAAAAACAAGGATGTTTTAACCTTTAAGGGCCTCATTTTCCAATATCGCATTGGTATCGCATGCGATACCAAAAAGGGTTATACCTTTTGCTAATAAGCATGTGTATTGTGAATTGCACTATCAGCTATGTGAAAGGCTGTTATTGCAAGTTGTGCTATTAGCCCAATTTGGGCTATATTGCAGTTCACAATGGAGGGAGAGAGAGAACCTTACTGTGGTGCCTCCTCCCTAGACAGGTATTTGTATCCCTATGGGAGGCCCACCTAGTAACTCGAGGTGAAGGTTAAGTATTAGTGTAGGGGGTTAGGGGCCACTTTCACATTCAACATGAGACGTACGAACAGAACAGTGGTCTCTTGTGAAGATTTGATGACCTACGGAGTGAGGAAACTCACCCCAAGATGAGATTTGTGCAATGTTCTCTCAACCTAGCTTGATGGACTCTCTACCTGGGTAACAACAAGCTAGGTGGAGATAACATTGCACAAATCTCATCTTTGAGTGAGTTTCCTCATTCCGTAGGTCATCAAATCTTCACAAGAGACCACTGTTCTGTTCGTACGTCTCCCGTTGAATGTGAAAGTGGCCCCTAACCCCCTACACTAATACTTAACCCTCACCTCGAGTTGCTAGGTGGGCCTCCCATAGGGATACAAATACCTGTCTAGTGAAGCGGCACTATGGTAAGTCTCTCTCTCTCTCCACCCCCTGAATACAAAATTAAAAATTTACATTCGCAAATCACATTAACTGCTGTTAGCGCAGTTTGCGGAATTATCACATGTGGTAACTCCTTGGAAAAGGAGGCCGTAAATCAATAGAGATGTGAATCATGTGATCGATCGTCTTAACGATCGATTTCGGCTGGGGGGGGAGGGAATCGGATAGTCACAGTTTGGGTTTTTTAAATATCGTGTAAATCGTGTAAATCGAAAACCGGCACACTAAAACATCCCTAAAACCCACCCTGACCCTTTAAAATAAATCCCCCACCCTCCCGAACCCCCCCAAATGCCTTAAATTACCTGGGGTCCAGAGGAAGGGTCCCGGTGTGATCTTTTACTCTCGGACCTCCTGTGCGTTGTAGAAATGGCGCCGGCGCTACCTTTGACCTGTCATATGACAGGGCAAAGGTAGCGCCGGCGCCATTTTGTTTTTTTGTCCCCCGACGTCAGGAGCGTAGGAGATCGCTCCCGGACCCCCGCTGGACCCCCAGGGACTTTTGGCCAGCTTGGGGGGGCCTCCTGACCCCCACAAGACTTGCCAAAAGTCCAGCGGGGATCCGGGAACGACTTCCTGCACTCGAATCGTTTTTCCGTACGGAAAATGGCGCCGGCCATACGCCATTTTGTGGCGCCAGCCGTACGGCAACACGATTCGACTGCAGGAGGTCGTTCTGGACCCCCGCTGGACTTTTGGTAAGTCTTGTGGGGTCAGGAGGCCCCCCCAAGCTGGCCAAAAGTCCCTGGGGGTCCAGCGGGGGTCCGGGAGCGATCTCCTGCCGCGAATCGTTTTTCCGTACGTAAAAACGATTCACGTGCAGGAAGTTGTTCCCGGACCCCCGCTGGACTTTTGGCAAGTCTTGTGGGGGTCAGGAGGCCCCCCCAAGCTGGCCAAAAGTCCCTGGGGGTCCAGCAGGGGTCCGGGAGCGATCTCCTATGCTCCTGCCGTCGGGGGACAAAAAAACAAAATGGGGCCGGCGCTACCTTTGCCCTGTCATATGACAGGTCAAAGGTAGCGCCGGCGCCATTTCTACAACGCACAGGAGGTCCGAGAGTAAAAGATCACACTGGGACCCTTCCTCTGGACCCCAGGTAATTTAAGGCATTTTGGGGGGGTTCGGGAGGGTGGGGGATTTATTTTAAAGGGTCGGGGTGGGTTTTAGGGTTGTTTTAGTGTGCCGGTTTTCCCGCCCTCCCCCTTCCCCTCCCCCTTCCCCCGATTTACGATTTTTTGACGATAAATCGGGGGAATTGTTATTGTATCGCGGCTCTAACGATTTTTGACGATTTAAAATATAGCGGACGATATTTTAAATCGTCAAAAAACGATTCACATCCCTATAAATCAATGATTAGGTCTTTTATCTGGGACAATAGAAGAACGAGATTTGTTTTGATGTGCTACATTTTGAAAAGAAAATGGGGTGGATTAGCCTTGCTGGATCTGTGGATTTACAATGTTGCATGTTTACTATGTTATATACAAGATTGGATTTCTACACATAATAAATTAGATGTAGAAGGTCTGATGTTGGATTGAATGCATCCTTATGAACCCAGTAACTTGCTTCACCTCCAGCAAACAAATTGTACTTCCCTGTCAGGTGCTTTCTTTTAGCTGTCTGCCATCTGAAAAGCATGGATTTGTTGAAGAAAGAGTAGAGGACAGCTCGGTAGTCTATCCCTTCTTGTTTCTAGTGAGATGGAAGGTAATATATTTGAAGAATGGTCCAATAAGGGTTTTAGTAGATTGGAACAATGGATTGATCTTGAGACACACAACTTCTATTTTTTTCAGCAACTGCAGGAGTCCTGGACAATTCCCAACTCTCAATTTTTTGCCTTCTTACAAGGGTGTCACTATTGTTTGCAGCTATGTCATGGAGACCTAAAGTTAATATCGACAACTATAGAAGAGAAGGAGAGTTTTCTAGATACTAGTCCTAAGTTTAATAAAAACTACTATGTAGTACATGCATTTAGAGGAGGATATGTCCTTGGTATTTTTGCTGCTCTACAAACATCTACTTTCAGCTTCCATGAGAGAAGTGTAATTTAAATTATTACATTTAATAAACATTACCAGGCCTTTGGGAATGAAGATGCATTTGTGGAATTCTGATTTGTGTGTAAGATTAATATGCAACCAGGCACCTTGTACCATATGTTCACGGGGTGCCATAAATTATGATCTTACTGGTCACACATTTGTACTTTCTTAGAGAAAATTCTGGGGTGCCCAGTCCCCTGATCAGACAAGATAATCTTTTTTAATTTAATGGGTAGGGCTTACATCTACCCTGGGGCAGGGGGGGGGGGGAAGGATTATAAAGATAGTGATGGTGTTAACCAAAAAGATATTTCTATCCCATTGGAATAGTGATGTACTGCCTCCTTTTTGATGTTTGAAAGAGTCCATGCATAATACTTCACAGATGGAATTGTTAAGGAAAAAAGATATTCAATATCCTAGGCATTTGGCCTCTCAGAAAGGTTATTTTCATTTGTGGGAAAACATAGGGAGGACAGTTTAAATGGTATTTTTGGTTATTACAGAGACAAACAAAAATCTGGTCTTTCTCACTTTACAGTGATATAATGGTCCTGTTAGATAGAACAGGAACAACACACAGCTGAAAGCAGGAACCAGGAACTAGGAATGCAAAGTCAAAGCACTACTCCAGGAGGAGTTGACCTATTGCCGAGGCATAGGCTGCAGGGAGAAGTTGTCTTAAATACTGAAGGAATCTGATGTCATCAAAGGACACCGCATGGATTTTCCCGCCGCAAGCCTTTTAAATGTCAGCAAGTCAGGTGTGCGCATCTAGGGAATCCCTCCAGCATGTCACGGTGGCAGCGACATTGGCCTAGCTGCTTTCAATTGAACGGCCGCGTCCTCGCTGGGGAGACTGGCCACGGTGCCAGAAAGCTGTGCATCTGGGTCCAGGCTGGTGGTAAGAGCAGCAGTCTGCAGGCACATCCTACGGACCACTGATTACAACAATGATTTTAAAGCATGTGGCTTCTCCCCAGCTTACCTTAGGAAAGGATCTTCTCTAGTGAACACTTCCCTTTATTAGAAAATACTACCCAAAGAATCCTATCTGTTCCAGAGGTGCCATATTGATGTAAAGTGTGGGTGAGTTGGGAGGTTCCCTTTTACTCACTGTTCCAATTCTCCTTACAGGCTGGAAATTTACACAGAAAGGGTTTCATATAAATATGAAAACATTACTATTATTGATTTGATTATTTTAAAAACTTGTAGCCCACTCTCTCACCAGTTCATCAGGTAACAATAATACATTCATAAAAAAACGAAGAAATAAAATACTTCACTTGTGTTGCAATAATAGCGATACTTATCTTAATACAGTTGGTCTCTCACAACATCCCATACTGCACAAAATCTAAACAAGATGGCTGAATGAACGGAGAAGAGATAAGGTTCTCTGAAGAAATTAATCAAATATCAAGAGAAACCTCTGATGCAGATGCTCCCTTTGAACATTGAAACACGTGCCATGTTGAGATTTTGTGCAGCTTGTGAGTGACCAACTGTATTAAAGTATCTGTATTATCACAACACAAGTAAAGTACAAAAGCTTATTATGGTCAGCGACATATAAAGTGTTTATGGACATTGACTAGAAATATAAGTTCAACAATAATTTTATATCATTAATGAAAAAAGTTTTAAAATTATTTTTCTATTGAACCAGTGATTAACATATTGTGTGATATTAGCAATACAAGTGTGTACCATACCATGCAGAGATGAGGTCTGTTTAATAGTGTATGCATGAGGTAACAGGGAGAGTGTTGATATAAAGATGAATTTTAAAAGTCATGCATGCGCCAAAACCGGGAGATATGTGCACAAGTCATGCTGGCACGCACCAAGCGGATTTTAAAAGCTGCCCGTGTACGCACACATCTCCCGCTACACAAATGAAAAGTCCCAAAAAAGAGGCAGGGTGAGGGTGTGGTCTGGTGGGTCATGGGCGTTCCTAGATTTCACATAGGAATTTCCACGTAAATACTTACCACACAGGCATGCACCACAGTCCCCAGCCGCATAACTTTACTTCTGCTGTGGATGACCTGTAAGTAGTAATAGAATAAAGATAAATAGGCAGATAGGTGGGGTTTTAAGGGTCAGGGCTAGTAGACTTAGTTTTTGGGTACTTGCCAGGTTCTTATGGCCTGGATTGGCCACTGTTGGAAACAGGATGCTGGGCTTGATGGACCCTTGGTCTGACCCAGTATGGCATTTTCTTATGTTCTTATGCTAACAGGAGAAAAGGGAGGCAATAAAACTAGGAGGATTTAGAAGTCCTATTTCTTGACAAGGCTAACTTGGAATACTGGTAATGGTGTCAGTGTGCGTGTCTTTTAAAATCCCTCCACTTATGCAGTAGAAGCAGCATTTGCACACATAAACTTAAAGTTGCACGCACATTTGCGTGCGGTCAGGTTATTTTATAACGTGTGTGTCTACACATGTATGTTATAAACTGGTCACGTCCCTGGGCACAGGCCGACGACCATGCGCACATGTGCACCCACGTCCCTGTTTCAAAGTTACTGTCATAGTATCTTATGTTTTCATTTTCTAGTTTTTGGACTATTATTGTGAGAGCTAAACTAGAATAAAACAACACAGGTAATCAGACTGCTAAATATTTCTAGATACAATGGATAACCTCTCTGTATGGACTGAAGAAACAGCAAGGAAGGCTGTCTAACAAAGCCGTGAGGGCAACAAAACAGGATTAGCAGCCAAAGTCCAAAAAGTAGGATTTCTTTATTGCAAGGTAACAGGAATGTGTGAAAAGTGCCCAACTCTGGCCGAGTTTCGCCCTCTCACAGTGGGGCTACATCAGGGGCTCAACTCAATTCGTGTATTAGATGAAAGAAACCAAGTCTTAAAAAAGACTATGCATTAGGTAGTTATTGGATTGGCTTGAAAAAACTTTTTAGCAGCGTTATCACTGTTTTTTTCATGTATTCATCAATGCAAGGATGAATACATGAAAAAAACAGTGATAACGCTGCTAAAAAGTTTTTTCAAGCCAATCCAATAACTACCTAATGCATAGTCTTTTTTAAGACTTGGTTTCTTTCATCTAATACACGAATTGAGTTGAGCCCCTGATGTAGCCCCACTGTGAGAGGGCGAAACTCGGCCAGAGTTGGGCACTTTTCACACATTCCTGTTACCTTGCAATAAAGAAATCCTACTTTTTGGACTTTGGCTGCTAATCCTGTTTTGTTAACCTCTCTGTATGTCACTAATATTTAAATTAGACAGCAATATAGTATTACATAATAAAATATATAATATGTATTCTTTAGAGTTATAGTATCTCATTATTGTGAGAAATAGTATCTCTGAACATAAAACTGAGTTACCTGCTAATCTTGCTAGATTTGAAAGGATTAGTTGTAGATTATGCAGAGTCTGGGCTATATGAAGTGCATGTTTAGCATTCATAGACTACTCAGGATATTTGACAAGTCTGAGATGTTAAAAATCATGTTATATGGAGTTCTAAGAACTTGTAGATGTTAAGGGGGCCCTTTGTGGTTCTGCTAGTAACAGGCATTTGGGATAACTCAAATGAACTGACCTAGGCCACAATATATATTAGATCCTAGCACTTTACACTGTATGGTGACCTTATAATGACAAATCACAATGATTTAGTTTTCTCAGCTATTCATAAGTATTATGTATGCACTATAATATATAATATGGATCTGGTGCCTGCTATGAAAGAATAAGAGTTGTAAGAAAAAAATAAAGGGCTTTAACATGATCATGTTCAGAGGTCTGAGACAGGGAAGTTATTTCTAGTCCTTCATCCATATATAGGTGAGATGCCAAATGTCTTACGACTTTACTCTTTTCCGACTGTCTTCAAGGCAAGCTTTCATCAACCATGAGCTGGAGGCTTATGAAGCCTCTTTTACTTCTAGTTCCCCCCAGGTTTATGATCTTTTCTCCACATTGTCCTTTTTCCATCATTTGGAATGTTATTTTCAGATGATGACAGACTTTGAGGATTTCAGCCTTAGTCATTGACATGACTGGTAATGATTAATGACCATATGCTTGCCAATGAAACTGTTTTACTCAATAAGAGCACACAAAGACCACTTAAGGGAAAACACTTAGGAGCTTGAGACCCCTGAAAGAGCTCATTCTTGAACTTACAGTTTTGCCCTCATTGAGACATTGAAAACCTCAGATGTTTTTTGACCAAGTGTTTTAGTATTTAATAAATGTACATGCATTCCTGCTGCCAGAATCAGCAAAAGCATGAAATGCACTGTATGAAAACTCCTGCAGTAAGAATTTCAAACATGTGAAAAACTTTTGTTTTAATAATTTAAATCATGTTTCTTTCCAAAAGCTTGTCAGCTTTATCTTTTTCTTACATTTTATTATATTAGTCTTTGCCATGTGTCTAATCTTTTCCCCTAGATTTTGGAAAACTTTCTGTACTTTATGGGCATTGTTTTAAGCAAGGTAATTGGTCCCCAGATGGATTATAACATTGATATCAGATTTCTTACTTTCTTCTTTAATTGTGTTGACCACCTGGTTTGCATTTCTGTTAGCTGAGGATCCTGGAAGGCATTTAACTATTGTATACCCATCATAATGAGTTCCCAAACTGATTCCTTTGATGATTCAATCTCCCAGTAGAAGCAGCTTTCTTTTAGGACATTTAGTCATGCTGGGTACATTGGATGACAACTTCTCTTTCAGACATCATTTCATATTGTATTAATTGGACTTCTTCATTTTTCAATGCAAAAAATGCATTATGTAATGGTACCAGCAGGGAGAGTCGGTGCCTCTTCATCACAGGCCTTATTCTGCCAGAGCCCATTGTAATCCAATTTTTCTGGGATTCTGAATCCTGGATGTCTGGCTTCTCTATGGGAGTGGGGGTGGAGATTCAGGATGCTTCAAAGTTAGGAAAGCTGGGTGTCTAAGAGTCATAGGTCTTGTTCTACCAGAGCTCACTGTAAACCATTTATACCTGGGTTTCTGAATCCTCTGTGAGAGTTGGGAGAGATATATAGGATGCTACAAGGAAGGGGAGGTTATTTGAATCTTGCATAATATCTCCTTCAGGTGCATTAATTCCTTATTCGTGGCAGACAGATGAAGGCAAATTAGACAACCCTTAATTCTCCAAATGATAGGTCTTGGGATATAAGCACCACAATTGTTGCACTAAATAAAGGACATTTTGCTAATAGAGACTAATAAGCTAGGTAAGAGATTGGTACTTCAGGCCTATATTATTCAATTATCCTATGTCCTTGGAAGAAATATTTGAGAAGGAAACACTCTAGGGGTAAGAGGGTGAGGGGAGGGAGGAAATAAACAGCAGAGAGAAAACAAATTATATTGGGAAAATACAGAGTAAAGTTAGATTAAATTAGACATTTAAACTTAGCCAAAATCAGGAACCAGGTAAGTAGTGCTGAATCCAGTTACACTGTGCTAGAATATTATGTGTAACTGGATGCTTCGCTTGATTACCACTTACTGAGCAACTGATTATACCACACCCAGAGAGTCTGGTGGGTAAAGGCTTGTGACCATCTTTTAAAAACCCACAGAGATTTAAAAAATAATAACTAGCAAAAAATACTACAACACCTAAAAAGAGTAAGAATCAGCAGAAATAAGATTACTATCTATTGGAGAATTATTTTTGTAAGATTATTCAGCCACACACAAAAACAGAACAGGAGAATTCATCAATGTCTATTGGAAAACAATAATCCTGCCCACCACAAGAACAGATACTAAACAGCAGAGAGAAAGCAAATTATATTGGGAAAATACAAAGTATTGGGATAAAGCAAATGTTGCTTACCTGTAACAGGTGTTCTCACAGGACAGCAGGATGTTAGTCCTCACATATGGGTGACATCATCAGGATGGAGCCCAATCACGGAAAACTTCTGTCAAAGTTTCCAGAACTTTGACTGGCCCCTACTGGGCATGCCCAGCATGGCACTAACCCTGCAGCCAGCAGGGGTCCACCTTCAGTCTTATTTGATAGCTAAAGGCAGTGCTGAAAAAATAAAACAAAACTTTACGAACCCAACACCGCGGGATGGCGGGGGGGTTTCGTGAGGACTAACATCCTGCTGTCCTGTGAGAACACCTGTTACAGGTAAGCAACATTTGCTTTCTCACAGGACAAGCAGGATGGTAGTCCTCACATATGGGTGAGTACCGAGCTGAGGATGTCCGAATATGCACCAAATGTACCCAACGGCGTGCAATAGGCACAACAACTGGGGTGGAATTTGGTAGAGGCCATCCTGAACCCCACTGGGCAGGCAGAAGGGTGTTGGTATGACACATTGGAAATAGGTTATGCAGGACAGATTGGTCAAAGATGGAATCCTGTCTTCCGGCTTTGTCCAAGCAATAGTGGGCTGCAAAAGTGTGGAATGAGCTCCAGGTGGCAGCCCTGCAAATGTCAGGAAGCGGCACCGATCATAGGTATGCTACTGAAGTTGCCATGGCCCTCACAGAGTGTGCTTTAACACGGTCTTGGAAAGGAATGCCTGCTTGCTGATAGCAAAAAGATATGCAGTCCGCCAACCAGGAGGAGAGAGTCTGCTTACCCACAGGTTGCCCTAATTTGTTGGGATGGAAAGATACGAATAACTGAGTGCTCTTCCTGTGGGCAACTGTACGGTCTAGGTAGAACGCTAGAGCCCGTTTACAGTCAAGGGTATGCAGAGCCTGTTCCCCTGGGTTGGAGTGGGGCCTGGGAAAGAAGATAGGTAGTATGATGGATTGATTAATGTGAAACTCCGAAACTACCTTAGGCAAAAACTTAGGGTGAGTGCAAAGTACCGCCCGGTCCTGCAGGAGTATAGTGTAAGGCGGATAGGTAACTAGGGCCTGTAACTCACTAACCCTGCGAGCTGAAGTGATAGCTAAAAGGAAAATCACTTTCCATGTAGGATATTTTAGGTCACAGGAGTGAAGAGGCTCAAACGGAGGTTTCATGAGCCGACCAAGAACCAGATTAAGGTCCCAAGAAGGGGCCAGAGGACGTAAAGGTGGCTTGATAAGGAGCAAACCTTTAAGAAAACGTGTTACGAGGGGTTGGACCGATATAGGGACATTCCCGACACCTTTATGGAAGGCGGCTACCGCACTGACATGCATTCTGATTGAAGAGGTTTTTAAACCTGACTCAGACAAATGCCAGAGATAGTCCAAAAACCTTGGGATTGGACAGGAAAAGGGATCAAGGGACTGCGAAGTGCACCATGATGTGTACCTTTTCCACTTATAGGAGTAAGATTTCTTTGTGGAAGGCTTTCGCGAAGCAATCAGGACACGAGAAACCAAATCTGAAAGGTTAAGTGGCTGAAGGATTAGCCTTTCAACATCCATGCCGTCAGGGACAAGGCCTGAAGATTGGGATAGCATAGACATCCGTCGTTCTGAGTGATCAGAAGCGGGTCCTTTCCCAAGGGAATGTGCCTGCGGATGGAGAGATCCTGGAGTATTGGAAACCATATTTGGCGTGGCCAGTGAGATGCTATCAGGATCATGGTTCCCTTGTCCTGACGGAGCTTCACGAGAGTCTTCGAGAGAAGAGGAAGTGGAGGGAATGCATAAAGCAGACCAGTTGTCCACGAGAGGGAGAATGCATCTCTGGGCTGAGAGCGCTCGCTCCGAATGAGGGAGCAGTAATTGTCTACTTTGTGGTTCTGAGGGGACGCAAAGAGGTCTATTTGGGGATAACCCCATTGTTGGAAGAGAGAGGTCGCTACCGAGGGATTGAGCGACCACTCGTGCGGTTGGAAGACACGACTCAGTTTGTCTGCCAAACATTGTGCACTCCCGGCAAGTAGGTGCCCCTGAGGTACATCGAGTGGGAGAGCGCTTCCGCCCAAATCTGCGCAGCTTCCTGACACAGAAGGGAAGGAACCTGTGCCTCCCTGTTTGTTGATGTACCACATGGCCACTTGATTGTCCGTCTGAATCAGGATGACGTGATTTAATAGGTAATCCTGAAAAGCTCTGAGAGCATATCACATTGCTCGAAGCTCCAGGAAATTTATCTGGTGTTTGGCTTCCTCTGGAGACCAAGATCCTTGTACCTGTAGATTATTCACATGAGCTCCCCAGCCGAGGTTGGAAGCATCGGTGGTGAGAATGAGTTCAGGTTCTGGTAGATGAAAGGGCAGGCCCTGGAGGAGATTGTTCTGATCTTTCCACCAGGTGAGAGACATACGGAGTGCGTCAGTGATGTGGACAATGGTTGATAGAGGCTGAGTCGCTTGAATCCATTGTGACTTCAGAGTCCAATGCATGAACTCTCATGGCCAGGCGGGCCATTGGAGTGAGATGGACTGAGGACGACACGTGTCCGAGAAGGACAAGGAATTGCCGAGCCGTTGCTGTATACTCAGACTGCAACTGGTGAGCGAGAGACACGAGGGTTTGCACTCGTTGTTGAGGTAGAAAGGCTTTTGCCTGTAAGGTGTCCAAGTCTTCCCCAATGAATGACAAGGTTTGAGATGGGGCTAAATAGGATTTCTCATACTTGACGAGAAATCCTAGAGAGATTAGAGTGTGTAGGGTCAAATCCAGGGATGACCGAGCGGCTTGCTGGGATGGGGCCCTGATTAACCAGTCATCTAAATAGGGGTAGACGTGAACACCTTCTTTTCTGAGAAAAGCTGCGACAACTACGAGACATTTGGTAAAGACTCGTGGTGCCGATGCTAGGCCAAATGGAAGCACCCGGTATTGATAGTGCCTTGGACCTACTAAAAACCGGAGGTACTTGTGATAAGCTGGAACTATCGCGATGTGGGTGTATGCGTCCTGGAGGTCCAGAGAGCAGAGCCAGTCTCCTCTTTGTAGAAGAGGTAGAAGCGAGCCCAAGGTTACCATTTTGAACTTTTCCCACTGGAAGTACTTGTTAAGGGCACGTAGGTCCAGAATTGGACGAAGCCCCCCGGATTTTTTGGGGATCAAAAAGTACCGGGAATAGAACCCTAGGCCTTGTTGTGAAAGAGGAATGGGTTCTATTGCTCTTAACTGGAGAAGAAGGGAAACCTCCTGCTCCAGAAGGACAGAGTGGTCGGTTACTCTCCACGCTTGTAGAGGTGGGGAGTCTGGTGGAACAGCAAGAAAATTCAGATGGTAACCCTGAGCAATGATTTCCAGCACCCATTGGTCGGTTGTGATCGATTGCCATATTCCATGAAAGTGGCATAATCATTCTCCCACTGGTATGCTTGGCAGAGGGATCAGGCTGCTGCTCTCCAAGTGAAAGTCAAAAATCTGAAGCAGGCCCCGGCTGGGGAGCTGCTTGTGGCTTTTGCTTCCGGGGCTGGCGAAGCTGAGATTTCTGATAACTCGTAACTCGGGACCTTGTTGGTGGGGGATAGTACTTCCTTGGACGGAAGAATGACTTCTTGGAGTCCTTCTTGAAGGGCTGTCTAGAAGGGAAGTCAGAAGGCATCGATGAGAGCTGTTTGAGGGTCTCATGATGGTCCTTTAACTCAGCCACAATTTTCTGAATCTGTTCATCGAATAGATTATCTCCTATACAGGGCAGGTCAGAGAGCCTGTCTTGTACTTCTGGGCGAAGGTCAGAAGACTTGAGCCAGGTCCAGCATCTTGCCAAAATGGCAGTTGCAGTCACTTTAGTGGAGGTGTCGAAGATATCGTAAGTTGTTCGTATCTCATGCTTCCCTGCCTCAAAGCCCTTGTTGACAAGGGTTTGAAGATGTTCTTGGAATTGGTCAGGCAGGGTTTCAGAGAAGTCCTGTATTTGCTTGAAAATGGCCCTATTGTATTGGGTCATGTACAGCTGGTAAGAAGCAATTCTGGAGATGAGCATGGCCCCTTGGAACACTCGTTGACTAATATTGTCTAGGAACTTGTGTTCCTTGCCAGGAGGGGTAGAGGAGTATGGCTTCGTCCTTTTCGCTTTCTTTTGAGCTGATTCTACCACAACTGAGTGGTGGTCAAGCTGAGATTTTTGAAAGCCCGGGGCTGACTGTACTAGATAAGTAGTGTCAGCTTTTCTGTGTACTGGGGCAATGGATCCAGGATTTTCCCAGTTCTTTTTGAGGAGGTCAAGAAGAACTTGATGAATGGGAATAGAAGTGATCACTTTAGGGGCATCCAGGAATTGGAGAAGCTCCATCATCTGGTGCCTATCATCTTGCTCCATCTGAAGCTGAAAAGGGACCAATTCCGACATTTCCTTCACAAACTTAATGAAAGAGAGGTCCTCTGGAGGAGAACGCTTTCTACTTTCAGAAGGAGAAGGAGGTGAAGGTAAATCATCGGTGTCTGTGGAAGTATCATCAACCCAGGTGTCATAATGATCAGCAGGCTGACCTGTAGGACGAGAAGGGGTTGGATACCCGAAGGCTGAGGCTCCGAGAAAATCGAAGGAATCGCCGGGGGCATCGGTGCCGGCATCGAAGGCATCGATGGCGCAGATGTGCATATCGCCCCCGATGAATGAATCGGTGGCGAGGGACGACATGGCATTGATGGCTGAGGCAATACACCCGAAGGAGGAATGCGGAACGGTGTTTCTCCTCCCGATGAAGCAGTCATCAGGGAGTGCGCTGGAGCCATCGGAGACCCGGGAATCACCGGTGGACGGGCTGTCATGAGCGCCTCCATCCGGGACAGCAGCGGTGCCAGCGCTGCTGGAATCGGGTCGATGACCGGTTCCACTCTCGGTGCCGGTGTCGGTGCCGGAGGGACCTGGAGTTGTTGCATCGCCTTGTCGATGGCCTCCTGGACCGGCCGGTCCAGTTCTTCCCAGAGACCTGGGGCAATCATCTCCGGCTCCGTAACGGAAGAGGGAGGCTGAGGCACAGTCGGAGAAACCACCTTTACAGGCGGAATCGCGACTCCCAAACCCCGATCGTGTGAGGGTGGCCTTGATGTCCCGGTCGCAGGAGTGGTCGGTGCCGCTCCTGGACGGGCTTCTTCGACTGTGGCGAGGTCGATGATTTCGCTCCCTCGACGGTCCAAGACTTACGATGCCGATAGCAATGCTTCTCCTACGATCCCCTCGATCCTGAGGGGGAGAAACGGGAGTCGATGGCCGTGAAGACGTCGATGGCGGGCGGTCACCGGACAGTTGTCAATGGTGCGACTTCGATGGTGGCGGTTCTGATGACGTCGATGCGATGGACGGCGTCGGGTGTGAGCACGGAAAAGGAGTCCCATCTTCTCCATTCTGGCCTTGCGACCTTTCAGTGTCATAAGGGCACATTTGGTGCAAGTCAGGACATCATGCTCACGACCTAAACACATTACACAGACTCCATGAGGGTATGTGATAGACATGGTATGAGTACAGTCCGGGCACCAACGAAAACCGAACGCCATAGCCATAGAAAAATCGAGCCGCGGTACGGTTGATGGCCAGTAGGCCGCGAGGGCCAAACTCGACGTAATCGACGAAAAACGGTGAAAAACTTACTGGAGTACCGCGGCTTGAGAAAACTTAGAGGAGGGACCCCTGTGGGGTGAAGTAATTTTAATTAAGTCCATGAGGAAAATTCCTGTCAGGAATCTCTTCAGAGCTCCTAAACCGCGAGGCTACTGCTGCGCGGAAAAAAGAAGACTGAAGGGGGACCCCTGCTGGCTGCAGGGTTAGTGCAATGCTGGGCATGCCCAGTAGGGGCCAGTCAAAGTTCTGGAAACTTTGACAGAAGTTTTCCGTGATTAGGCTCCATCCTGATGATGTCACCCATATGTGAGGACTACCATCCTGCTTGTCCTGTAAGAATGCAGAATATATTCTGGAAATACAGAGTATTTTCCAGAGGAAGAATTGTGTCCTGGATTCCCTGAATCAAAGGATATTAAACAACTAGTGGCTAAAGAGTCAGTAAAGTCTTAGTCTCGAATGAAGAACAAATCCAAGCCCAGTCAGCCCTTTTTAACATGACATTAGGCCTTCTCCGGGGATTTCTTCTGGCTTCTCCCTGCTTATGGTTTTCTAACAATTTGGATTGTGTCCTTTATCTGTCATTTGGATCCTTGGAGTACTCTTGCCACTCTGGGTGGCTGCTTTGTATCTCTCATTATGCTTTAGGGTCTTCATACCACTCTTTCTTTTGCTTTGACCCCCTATCGCTGCCTTATGAGGGGTTTTCTGCATTGTTCCCCTTCAGGGTGCCTTGAACTCTTTATGTGCTGCTGGTCTACTTCTCTTGTACAGCCTTGGGGGTTCATACCATTGTTATTGTTGCCCTGTGACCATTTTTACAGCCTTAGGGTAATCTGGACACTCTTGATGCTGTTTTGCTCCTCTAATAGTGCCTTGGAGAACTCCTACCACTGCTGGTATCATTTGCCTCATAGAGGGTTCCTGGGCTCTTCATGTCACTTTTGATGCCACATTGACATAATCTTCATGCACTAGCATGCTTACACCCTTCTGAATACATCTACCCATCAGTTTCTTTAAAAATGATTAGAAAATCCCAATCTGGGAACCCAAAATAGGCTGCATTGCTTCTCTTTGACTATGATAGTAAACAAATGAACAAATGAAAAAATAAATTTGATATGAAACAATTATGGTTAAATTTGTTTATTAATTTTCACAAGTTAACAAGCAAAGCCAGAATGCATGTACTCTGCTACACCCTGACACATAAAGCCACAGAGAATCAAGCAACCAAATCACCCACCCACCCCTTCCCCCTCCCTGAATCACAAATTCTTCATAACTAGTTTCAGAAGAAACCAAAATAAAAAGAAATACACTGTCCCAAGTGACGATTATCTGGCAAGAACAATTATGAGGTCAGATCATTCAGAATCAAACTACTAGCTCGAGGAGATAAATGTTGCAAATAGAAATCCCAAGAGTTCAAGAAAGAACTGTGCTTTTTATGAAAGTCCAATTGTTCTGCATATTTCTCCAATTGACAAATGTGGAAGAGTATATTCTTCAATTGCCCTACAGTGGGGGGGGGGGGGGGGGGGGGGGATCCGCTATCATCCATTTTTGTAAGATACATTTTTTAGCCAATAAGAGTGCCTTGTGGCACCATAATTTCGTATGTCTTGAGGGGGAAATTGTAGGTGCATAAATCATCAAATATAAACAGTTTGACATTTAAGGCTAATTGCACACCCGTTACCTCAAAGAGCAATTTTTGCACATCCCTCCAATAAGCTTGAATATGCTCACAGTCCCAGAATATGCTCACAGTCCCAATGATCTCACCATATGATGACATTTCAAGCAAACATCAGAAGGTACCAAATGACATTTAAACACCTGAGATTGAGAATAAAATACCTGAAGTAGAAATTTAAACTGGGTTTCCCTCAGCGGGATAGTAAGTTATTTGATGTGCTTTAGAAAGACAATGAGAAATATAGTCCCCTGATAGACCCACATGAAGTTCCCAATTCTAATCCAATGATACCCTCTCATAGCCAGGTCCTTTATGGGGGTTCTGCAACATTTTATGCCACAAGGAAATTGAATGACGATCAGGGTCAGCGATGTCAAACAGTTCTAGTTTAATGTACCGCTGGTCTCCCTGCAGAGCAGCAAGATCCAAAGACCTAAGGTAGTGACACAATTGGAGATAAGAAAACCTTTGTCTCTAGGAAATATCAAATTTAGAGCAAAGCTCAGCATACGGCATAATGGAACCCTCTTCCATAAGAACGTGTTGTATAATTCGGATCCCCTTATGTGCCCATTCTCGAAATGAGTGTGAATGGGAACCCGGGTTAAAATCAGCATTCCCAGTAAGGGGCAAAAACTGAGAAACCCTTTAATCAACGTTAGTAAGCTTACAATACCAGTGCCATGTTTTTTTAATGAGGACTATAAGAACACCGTGTTGCAGGTGTTAAGGCAAAGCCAAGTGTGATCTGTGTAAAACATAGTGCAACTCGGGATACCACATGGTCTGATGCACGGGTAGGTCACGTACCTAGCCCGCTCCCGGTCCTCTCCCCTAAATAGAGCCATTTCAAGCCACTATCCCGCAATTTTCAGCGCACGAACTCCAGCCTTACCTCCCTCGTGGCTACCCAACAGCAGCTTGCCGACTTCTGGCATGGGCACAGCGACATGTCAGGGAAGTCGCAGTGGGACAAAAAGCTGTCGGGGAAGGCAGGTGAATCAAAGATGGCCGATGGGCCGCCGAGCCCGAGTCAGTGAGGACCCACCCCCGCCGGAGCTATGGTAGAGGAGGTAATGAATGCAGTCGTGCAGGCTCTGGATGCCAGATTTATTACCCTCTCCCAGCAAATTATGGTGGGGGAATGAAACCCTGGCCGACATTAAAAAACAAGTAGAAGAAACTCAAAATAGGATAGTAGGCCTGGAAACAGATTCCCAGACCCTGCACCAGCATCAGAACACCTTGGAACAGCAGGTATGTGCGCTGGAAGCGAAGGTAGAGGACCTTGAGAATAGGTCTTGCCGCAACAATTTGAGATTTGTGGGCTTCCCCAAATCCCTCCTGGACAGGGACCTGGCCCCCCTTATGGAGGGCTGGCTGCTGGATACATTGGAATTACAGAACATCAAAGGTCAATGCATGATGGAAAGGGCACATCACCTGGGAGCCCGACAGTCTGGCAGGGCTACGCCACATGTGGTCATTGTCCACTTCCTAAACTACAAACAACAAATGGCTATTCTCCAGGCCTACAGGAAGGTGGCCACACTGGAATACGAAGGGGGAAAAATTTTAATATTCCAAGACTTCTCCACAGTGGTATTTGTGAAACGCAGGGACTTCTCTGAAATCTGCAGTCTACTGTTTAAGAAGCACATCAAATTTTCGCTGCAGTACCCGGCCACGCTGCGGATGGAGCACAACGGGATCTGGCCTACTTTTGATATGGCCAGTGGGGCTCAGCAGTTTCTGGATGCTAATGGGGAGCCTGCAGCTACAAAACAACAGCCAGCTGCAGGAGATGCTCGTCAGAGCAGGTGCAAACGTAGCGCTCTTGTTTAGCGCATTGGGTACGCAAACCAAACATGGTGAGAGGCCAAAGCGGCCAGGGTACCAGAAGTGTATCTTTCTTGACATTACTGTTATATTGGTAGATTAATCTGTTTAATGTTTGGGTGGGGGGACCGGTACAGATTGAAATGTGGTCTCCGCTCTCTTCCTCAGGGAGAGATTTCTGTTTATGGGGACAGAATACTAAGATTGGAGAGGGGGAGGAGGAGGAGGAGGGGAGGGTGGAGAGGGTGTTGGGGGTAGGGAGCCCAGACCTCAGAAGGGGAAGCATCTCGGAGGACGATGAGCAGCTCAAGCTAAGAGAGCGTATGCCACGATGGGAACACCCGGGGTTGGGCTCCTAGGCTGGGGGGAGTTGACCCTAAAATATTTTCATCAGGGCCTTCCAATCACATTGATACCATATTTCTGGATTAAATATGGGTGAACACATTCGATTTATCTCTTGGAATGTTGCAGGTATAGGGTCACCAGTAAAATGCACTAAATTGCTCGCATCCTTCCGTAAGCACAAAGCACAGGTCGCGTGCGTCCAGGAGACGCATCTAACCTCGCTTGAGCACAGAAAGCTAAAAACCATTTAGGTGGGCGAAGTATATTCAGCGGCAGCAGTCCACAGAAAAGGAGGGATGGGGATCTTGATAGGCAAGCAGGTTGCCTGCTTGCTCACCACCATCGCGGACGACCAGGGCCGATATCTTATAGTGGTAGGGAAAATTAATGGCAGGGTTACCACCATATGCAGCGTTTATGCCCCCAATATCTACTCGCATATTTTCTTCATGGCTTTAATGCAGGATCTTCTAAAAGTGGCACAAGACCCCTTTATGGTGGCTTTATCCTTTATCAATTTACTTGATTTTACGAAGGATTAAAAAAAAACATATAAAGGTGAGCCGGATGTTATAGTATATTTGGATTTCCAGAAGGCATTTGACAAAGTCAGCCCTATACCCCATCCCTGTTTTAGCCTCCTTGTTCTCAGTTACATGTAAGGGCACTGCCCAAAAGTTAACCTGTTTTTCAATGTTATATGTAAGGGTTCTGCCCAATTGTTCCTGTTTAACTGTAAACCGATGCGATGTGTAAACGGTTATCGGTATAAAAGAAACTTTAAATAAATTAAAAAAGTGTCTCATGAGAGATTCCACTGGAAATTGGGAGGTCATAGGACTAGAAGTAGTGATCTTGGTGGATTGCTAACATACTAAAAGACAGGAAACAGAAAATAGGACTAAATGGTCAGTTTTCCAAATGGAGAAAGATCATTAGTAGAGTGCCTCAAAGGTACTGGGACCTGTGCTTTTTACCCATAGAAATCTCTTTGAAAATTACTCTTAATTCTTATGAAGAATTTTCCTCCAATTTTACAAGGTATTTTTTAGGGATGTGAATCGTTTTAGGACGATTAAAATTATCGTCCGATAATTTTAATATCGTCTTAAACCGTTATGGAACACAATACAATACAGATTCTAACGATTTATCGTTATAAATCGTTAGAATCGTGAGCCGGCACACTAAAACCCCCTAAAACCCACCCCCGACCCTTTAAATTAAATCCCCCACCCTCCCGAACCCCCCCCCCAATAACTTAAATAACCTGCGGGTCCAGCGGCGGTCCGGAACGGCAGCGGTCCGGAACGGGCTCCTGCTCCTGAATCTTGTCGTCTTCAGCCGGCGCCATTTTCCAAAATGGCGCCGAAAAATGGCGGCGGCCATAGACGAAAAAGATTGGACGGCAGGAGGTCCTTCCGGACCCCCGCTGGACTTTTGGCAAGTCTCGTGGGGGTCAGGAGGCCCCCCACAAGCTGGCCAAAAGTTCCTGGAGGTCCAGCGGGGGTCAGGGAGCGATTTCCCGCCGCGAATCGTTTTCGTACGGAAAATGGCGCCGGCAGGAGATCGACTGCAGGAGGTCGTTCAGCGAGGGTTCCGGCGCCTCGCTGAACGACCTCCTGCAGTCGATCTCCTGCCATCGCCATTTTCCGTACGGAAAATGGCACCGGCCATACGCGTATGGCCGGCGCCATTTTCCGTACGAAAACGATTCGCGGCGGGAAATCGCTCCCTGACCCCCGCTGGACCTCCAGGAACTTTTGGCCAGCTTGTGGGGGGCCTCCTGACCCCCACGAGACTTGCCAAAAGTCCAGCGGGGGTCCGGAAGGACCTCCTGCCGTCCAATCTTTTTCGTCTATGGCCGCCGCCATTTTTCGGCGCCATTTTGGAAAATGGCGCCGGCTGAAGACAACAAGATTCAGGAGCAGGAGCCCGTTCCGGACCGCTGCCGTTCCGGACCGCCGCTGGACCCGCAGGTTATTTAAGTTATTTGGGGGGGGGTTCGGGAGGGTGGGGGATTTAATTTAAAGGGTCGGGGGTGGGTTTTAGGGGGTTTTAATGTGCCGGTTTTTCGATTTTTCGATTTTTCGATTTTTAACGATTTTTAACGATTTTTCATGATATTTTACCCCCCCAAACGGCAACAATACGATTCCCTCCCCCTCCCAGCCGAAATCGATCGTTAAGACGATCGAGGACACGATTCACATCCCTAGTATTTTTATTTGCCAATAAAACCTTCACTGCAAGCTGAAGATAAAAACGCCTCAGAGTCAAATCTCTCTCAAGTACTTGAGTCACCTGATTTGAAGTTTTGTATAAAATAAAGCTTTGCAAGTTACTTTCTTACAGGACTCGAATAAGGACGGAATTTTGAGAATCTTCTTCCAGAATTTTACTTCCTGTGTCTCGGCTTAAAAAGTTGTCTTTATCCAGATGTATTGCACACAACTCAACTGAAAAGGAAAAGCATTTTAGCCTCAAAACAGCCTTTTTATGTGGGAGTTTAATTTGCCTTGAACTACCCTTATGAATGTAAAATTTAAATTTGTGAAGTTTCATATTTTTTTTATGGGGCACAGACCAACTGTTCAAACTTCTGCAGAAAGCAAAGGGAAAGTTTTGATTTTCTTAATTTATTTTTGATATATGAGTTGTAGATTACTGTATATCCCCTACCACTGGATGTTGATTTATTGTGTGTGTGTATCTATCTAGCTATCTATCTATATATAGACATATATAAAATGTTTATCCTCATCATCAGTCATTGCGTTCTTGACTCCTTCTGTAATTTGTGTTTTTATAGTAGACATGTTAATTTTTCTTTTCTTTTTTTTTTGTCTTTGCTGTTTATTGCTATTTATTGTCTTGATAAATTTAAAACTGAAATAAAAATATAATTAATAAAGCAGTCTTAGTGGTATATCACATCTCATTTTAAGCATGCTTTCATAGTAATGTAAAAGTGCCATGTTTTATTTATTGTTATGTAAGAGCTCCATCTAAAGGAAAACTGCAATAATCCTTAAGCAGAAGAACTTGCCAGAGTAAGCATCCTCAAACTTTTTATCAGAAAGGCCATATACGGTAATTTAATTTATTTAGATTTTTATTCCAGCTTTTATGACTAGGCTACCACTTCAAATTGGATTATAAATAAATAAAAGTGATGTTTTAGAAACTGAGTCATGCTGCAAGTTAAAATCTGAAAAATAAGATCATAAGAACATGCCATACTGGGTCAGACCAAGGGTCCATCAAGCCCAGCATCCTGTTTCCAACAGTGGCCAATCCAGGCCATAAGAACCTGGCAAGTACCCAAAAACTAAGTCTATTCCATGTTACCGTTACTAGTAATATCAGTGGCTATTTTCTGTCAACTTAATTAATAGCAGGTAATGGACTTCTCCTCCAAGAACTTATCCAATCCTTTTTTAAACACAGCTATAGATAAAGTTTGGCGCAAATTAAAGATCATTAAACAGTTACATTCAAAACAACAGATGCAAATAAATTATGTATCATCAATATAACTCAGTACTATTAGAAAGGAGAGTCAAGAGGTGAGATGTTTTTGTAGATGGCTTAGCTGGTTGAAAAGCCAGGTTTTCAATTGATGACAGAATGTCCTGGGTTCTATGGTGTCTTGCAGGCCAGGGAAGAGAATTCTGAGCCCCAGAATGTTCTGGATCTTGATTTCTTCATCCTAATGTTCTTGAAAGGTGGAGTGGTCTGGTGTTGTTTCTGGGAAGTACAAAGGTTTTGGATATTTAATCCCTTATTTGGTGGGTGCTTGGAATGCAGAGGTTCACGATATTCCAGGCCACAAACTCTCTTAGTCCACAAGCCCTGGAGTGCTGGGATCCTTTCCTCTCCATCTCTCACTGTATACGCATGGTTGGATTACCTGGACTTAGAATCACCTTCACTCAGTAATACACTGGACACTCAGGTAGGATGTTACAATATAAAAATTTACTGTAACCAAAAATCTCCAAAAACAATAAGCAGTCTCCAATTGATTTTCACAAAAATCCAAGTGACTTTTTTCTTAGTTCTGTTCCTCTGAATAAGTGTCTTTTAGATGGCAAGCACCAGGGAAAACCCATCCTTCTAGGTGGTGGAAGATGGGCTCCTAGTATTGGGTACTGGGTTCTCCTGTCCTCCTCTGATGTTCCCAGGGATTTCTCTGCTAGAGAGTCCCAAAACAGAAAAAAAAATTGTCTTTCTCAATCTCACCTCTGAGGCAGAAATGATGGCACAAAAATTCCTACAACTAAAACAGTAACAAAATCTTCTCAAACTCTCAGAAAAATTCCTCTCCTGAGGCAGGAACTGCTGTTCATCCATTTCCTTAGGATGGGAGCCACTAATCCTCTTTTCCCAGTCCTCCTCCAGGCAAGGGGTACAGTCTTTCTGAAGGCAGAAACAGGTTGGCTCCTCAACACTGAAAAAAGAAAATTCTTCAGAAGACTGCACCAAGACAATCCCTGCCAGACCGGTTAGGTACTGGGACAGGAATCTGCTTTGTACTTCTACCTCTCTGGGATCAAGCTGTGGGTCTGAAATTGCGAGCTACTCCAGCCTACTCCTTTTACTCCAAATTCCAAAACAAAATGGCCACTCCTCTACTCTGCCTACATTTATGTAAACTGACTGACCAATCCAAGTAGCCTCACTGGAGGTACTTGTCTGCCAACTCCCACTCCTAAATCCCAACTTAAAAACTAATGTAACCCCCAAGTTTAAAAATTAAAGAATGGGAGGTGTGTATATATATATATTTATTTATTTATTTATTTATTTATGTATTTATGTTTATTTATTTATTTGTTTATTTTAATAATAATAAGACTGACATGGGCTCTGGATTGCTGCTGGGTTCTACAGGGCTGCAGTGCCCTGCCAGACTTTCATAGCCCTGGGGAAATTCAAGAAATAAAAAGTAATTAATCTATTTCTGTAAAAGCAGGAAGGAAAAAAAAAGAGACTGAAAGTGTATTTATCTGGCTAGAGTGAGAGTTATTATAGCTCACTCAGTGAAGGGAGGTTATGCTAAGCCATCCCAGGCTCATGGAAGCAGGAAGAAGAAAGGAACAGGGAAAGCAAATTTAAAATATAAATTTACCTGACTGTGTTTCTGCTGTAAATGCTGGAGGACATGCAGGCTGTTGTAGCCCAGGCTGTTCTAGTCCATGCTGTAAAGTGCATAGTGCAGAGTGACAGAATAAAGGCAACATTGTTTTTTTATGTTTGCCTCGGGGGGGGGGAACAGCATTATTTAGCAGCAGGACAAAAAGGAGATGCTAGGGGAAATTGTGCGCCCCTAGCGCCTCCTTTTTACCACAGAACCTGATTTATATATTAAATCGCACACTCGGGAGAGGTGGATCAGCGCGCATTAAGGGAGCGGGTGCTCAATCTAATCATAAGCGCCTGTTTAACATGCGCCAATATTGCATCGGCCTGTGGATATTTACAACTTGTGACTCCTCTGAAACCCCTTAGCCGTTCAATACTACCTCAGCCACTGCAGTGGAAGGGTCACTACGATTACACCCCAAAGCGGCAGGGGCTTTGTCTAAGCTAGGGACAACATAGGATAGGAACTAAGGGAGTCCTTTCAGGTGGGATAATAGTCTTTTTCTTCTCAGAGAAGAAAAGCCAATACCTTTTTCTGCTTTGAGTGATAGGTTTTGAATTTGATGCATGAGGAAATCGAGAGCCAATGTAGGGATGATGACTTTTCTCATTTTTCTCCTGCAGTGATGATGCTAGTGGCTGCATTTTGTATTATTTGTATTTTAGAGAAGGTCTTTTGGGGTAAGCCAACATAGATGGTGTTGTAGTAATCTAGATATGAAAGAACTACTGATTACATGTGTGTTTTGAAATCAGGTTTGTAGGAAATGGCATAGTTGTTTGACCCCATGGAAGCGCCAAAAGGCTTTCTCAGTTTCTGCTATTACGTGGTTCTCCAAGGTGAATGATGAATCAAGAATAACTTCTAAACTTTTAACCTTCTATGTTTATTTATTTATTTAATTAAAATCTTTTCTATACCGTCGCTAAGTTATATACCATCGCAACGGTTTACATGTAGGCACATATTTAATGTAGGTAAAAGTGTACTATAGTACATTCTAACAGGTGCCGTCAAAGGTTCGGTTACAATATATCATTAGACAAAATAATTTTTAGAGAAGTGGGTCATGACCGAGTGTACTGAAAGTACTTTTACGGGTAAATTTATCATACATAGTGTTATCAATATGCTAGTTGTGATGTGGGGTTCATAGACTAGAGATGTGAATCATGTGCCCGATCGTTAAGACGATCGGGTTCGGCTAGAGGGGGGAAAAAATCTGATCGTGGGTGATGTGGGTGATGTGAATTGGAATTGGTTCCGATTCACATCGTTATTTTTTTTTTTAGTGAAGCCCGACCCTTTAAAATTAACCCCTTACCTTCCCCCACCCTCCCGAACCCCCCCAAAACTTTTTACGATTACCTGGTGGTCCAATGGGGGCGCGGGGACCGATCTCCCGCTCTCGGGCCATCGGCGCTATTTTGGCTGCCACTCAAAAATGGCGCCGATGGCCCGATAAAAAAAAAACCACCCAAACCTTTAAAAACGACCCCTTAGCTTCCTCCACCCTCCCGAGCCCCCCCAAAACATTTTAAAATTACCTGGTGGTCTAGTGGTGGTCCCGGGAGCGATCTCCCGTTCTCGGGCCGTTGGCTGCCACTCATAAAGATGGTGCCGATGGCCCTTTGCCCTTACCATGTGACAGGGTATCCGTGCCATTGGCCGGCTCCTGTCACATGGTAGGAGCACTGGATGGCCGGCACCATCTTTACGATGGCGGCGGCCATCTTTATGATGGTGGTGGCCATCTTTAAAGATGGCGCCGGCCAGCCAATGCTCCTACCATGTGACAGGGGCCGGCCAATGGCACGGATACCCTGTCATATGGTAAGGGCAAAGGGCCATCGGCGCCATCTTTATGAGTGGCAGCCGACGGCCTGAGAACGGGAGATCGCTCCCGGGACCACCACTAGACCACCAGGTAATTTTAAAATGTTTTGGGGGTATCGGGAGGGTGGGGGAAGTTAAGGGATCATTTTTAAAGGGTCAGGTGGGGGGGTTTTTATCGGGCCATCGGCACCATTTCTGAGTGGCAGCCAAAATGACGCTGATGGACCGAGTGCGGGAGATCGGTCCCCGTGCCCCCACTGGATCACCAGGTACTCGAAAAAGCTTTGGGGGGGTTCGGGAGGGTGGGGGAAGGTAAGGGATTCGTTTTATAGGGTCGGGGTAGGTTTAGGGGCTTTTTTGGTGTGCTGGTTTACCCGCCCTCCCCCCTCCCCCGATTTACGATTTTTGATGATAAATCGGGGGAATTTCTATTGTATCGCAACTCTTAACGATTTTTGACGATTTAAAATATATCTGACGATTGTTTTAAATCGTCAAAAAACGATTCACATCCCTATCATAGACTACTCTACTGTATCGTCCTAAGTACTGTGTGTCGGTGCTTATCTGCTTATTCCTGAATAATTTCTATTCTCCCGTCTCCTTGTAAAATGCCTGTTTAAAAAGCCATGTTTTTAAACTTTTCTTAAATGCCTTGAGATCACTTTGTAATCTGATCTCTGGAGGCATTGTGTTCCAAATTGTGGGTCCTGCTAATGATAAGGCCCTTTCCCTCACTTGGGTTAGTCTTGCTGTTTTAACTGAAGGGATGGTTAGGAGTGCTTTATTTGCTGATCGAAGATTTCTGTGTGGGACGTGTACCCGTAATGCTGTGTTTAGCCAGTCTGATTTCTCATCATGAATTAGTTTATGGATGGTACATAGGGTTTTGTATTTAATTCTGTGCTCAATCGGTAACCAATGTAGTTCCGCTAGGGTTTCGGTTATGTGGTCCCTCCTCCTTTTTCCGGTTAGTATTCTAGCTGCTGTGTTCTGAAGTGTTTGAAGTGGTCTTAACGTAGTATTTGGTAGTCCTAGCAGCAGGGCATTACAGTAATCCGTGCTGGAGAAAATTAGTGCCTGTAGAATTGTTCGGAAATCATTTTGAGTTAGTAGTGGTTTTGGTTTTCTGAGTACCATGAGTTTTGCTTATCCTTCCTTTACTTTTAGTGATATGTGCTGTTTTAGATTGATTTCAGGGTCCATTATTATTCCAAGGTTACGTACTTTTCCAGCTAGTTCAATTTTCTGGTTGTCTTTGAGGATTATTGAGGTTTGGCTGATTTCAGTATTTTTCCGTTCTAGGTGTAGGAATTCTGTTTTATCTATATTAATAACAAGTTCCATTTGTTTCAGTAGTTGTTTTATAATGCTTAGGTACATGTTAGCTAGATTTAATGTTTTCTCTATTGTGTCATCTATCGGTAGAATTAGTTGGATATCGTCAGCATAAATGTAATGTATAATTCCTAGTCCTGCCAGTAAGTGGCATAATGGCAGCATGTATATGTTAAAAAGGGTCACAGACAGGGCTGATCCCTGCGGAACCCCTGTTTTGAGGTTGATATTTTCTGATAATGTGTTATTGATCTGAACTTGGAAAAACCTGTTTTTTAGATATGAGCTGAACCAGTTTAATGTTTTGCCTTGTAGTCCGATTTCTTCTAGTCTATCTAGTAGTATTTTGTGGTTAACTGTGTCGAAGGCTGCCGATAGGTCGAGCATTACTAGAATATAGTGTTTACCGCTATCAAAGCCTCTTAGAATGTTACCTGTTAGAGAGAGGAGCAATGTCTCCGTGCTGTAGTGTTTTCGAAATCCGTGTTGCGATGGATACAGTATGTTATTGTCATCCAGGTGTTCAGCTAGCTGTTTCTGTACTGTTTTCTCAATTAGTTTAGCTAATAAGGGAAGATTTGATACTGGCCTGTAGTTGTTCAGGATAAGGGGATCACTGTTTTTTTCTTAATGATTGGTTTTATCATTGCTCCTTTCAGTATATCTGGCATTGTTCCTTCTTCAAGGGATAGGTTTATGATTTTAGTCAGTGTATGGGTGACTGTGTTAGCTGATTTCTTAAGTTCAATTGTTGGTATTGCGTCAATTTTGTGTGGGGCGGGGTTTACATTTTTTTAGCATTTGTTCCACTTCCATTTCAGATATCTCAGTGAATGATGTCCATTGGTTGACATCTCTTTTTTGCATTTTGATTTCTTGGTTGGCAGCGTTTGGAAGTTTGTCTCTTAATTTAGTAATTTTGTCACTGAAAAATTCAGCGATTTCATTACATTTTGCTTCTGGTAGGTTTTGTGGTGATTCTTGCTTGTCACTGGTTAGGTTTGAAACTATTGAGAATAGAGTTCTTGGATTGTTCGCAAACTTTTCTATTTTATTGCTGAAATATTCTTTCTTAGCATTGAGTATTAAATGTTTGTAAAGAGCTAGCTGTTTTCTGTATTTGGTTAGGTTATCGGTAGTTTTGTGTTTTCTCCATCTTTTTTCCATTGATCTGAGGGTCCTTTTTGCATCTTTTACTTTACATTGTGCCAAGGGTTTTTTTGTCTTGCTTCTTTTTCCTGTATTGATTTGATGGGGTTTATTTCGTCAGCTATTTTTTTGGTTGTTTCTAACCATGTTTCTGTGGCGGAACTACAGTTGTAGTCAATATCAGTTAGTTTTTCTTCTAGTTTGCCGTTTAGTTTTTCGGTATTAAAAGGTGGTCTGTATTTAAATTCTGTGTGTTTATGATTTTGTTTGGTTTGAGGTTTAAGGAATTTTACATCGGAATGAATAAGGAAGTGGTCAGACCATGGAATTTGTGTGTATTCAATTTTACAGTGTTGTATGGTGGATATATGGTGATTTTTGTCATACATAAGCAGAGGTGCATCATTTGGTCATAGGGTATCTCTCATCTAGACAATCTTTGTTTTACCTTTATTTAATTGGAATTGATTGGAAGACATTAAAGTTGTTACTGTTTTGAGGCATGAGTTAGGATTGTTGTCATGCTGTCCCAGGAGTCTTATAGTGGGAAGAGTATTTGTATATCATCAGTGTAGCTATAGATTTTAAGTCCTAGGTTTCTAATGATGGTAGTGAGAGGTTGGAGGTAAACACTGAAGAGGAAGATGAACAGCAGGAATCCTCTGGGCAGTCTGCAGTATAAGGACCAAGATTCGGAAGATGCTGCACCCCAGCTTATTTTCTGAAGTCTGCAGTCAAGAACAAAGCCCCCATGTGCATTTATTTATTTTATTTATTTATTTAACATTTTTCTATACCGAACTTCATGACAAGCTTCATATCAGGCCGGTTTACATTGAACTAAGGGATTAACTAAGAAACATAACCATATAACAGGAAGGCCGAGGTGCAGTTACAAATAACAGGGGGAAAGAACTTGGGGGCTAGAGTAGCCTGGAAATAAAAGAATAGAAAAAAACTAGAGGCTGAGAAAGTATGTCTATGCTGTGGTTGAACCGGGCATTTTAGCCGAATGGTTGAGACTGAACGAGAGTGTTGTTGAAGTCTTAGCACTTAAGGGTAGGCTTGGAGGAAGAGCCAAGTCTTGAGTTTTTTTCGGAAGGTTTGCAGGCTGGGTTCTAGTCTTAGATCAGTTGGCAGGTTGTTCCAGATGGTGGGGCCAGCTGAGGAAAATGCCCGTTCTTTGGTGGAGGTTAGACGAGTGGATTTAGTTGGGGGGACTTGAAGGGTTCCTTTGTGTGCTTCTCTGATGGGTCTTGCGGATGTGTATAGTTTGAAAGGGAACTGAAGGTCTAGAGGTAGATGGTTGTGGATGGATTTGTGGATTATGGTGAGTGCTTTGTGCAAGATTCTGTATTTGATAGGTAGCCAGTGTAGATTTCTAAGTATAGGAGTGATATGAGTTCTCCAGTTGGTGTTGGTTAAGATCCTGGCTGCTGAGTTCTGGAGCATCTGTAGAGGTTTGGTGGCAGAGATCGGGAGTCCTAGGAGGAGAGTGTTGCAATAGTCCGTTTTGGAGAACAGTGTTGACTGGAGGACAGTTCTGAAGTCCTGGAGATGAAGAAGGGGTTTGAGTCTTTTCAGAACTTGAAGCTTGTAGAAACAGTCCTTTGTAACATTGTTGATTGATTTCTTTAGGTTCAAATGGTTGAGGATGACTCCTAAATCTCTAACTTGAGTGGTCTGAGGGATTGACGCAGTCTGATCATGGCTGGTTGAGTGGTCGGGAGAGATAAGAAGGATTTCTGTTTTGGTTGCATTGAGTACCAAGTTAAAGCTGGTGAGTAGGCGGTTGATGGACTTAAGGCAGTCTTCCCAGTAGGCAAGTGTTTTTGGAAGGGATTCTTTTATAGGGATCAATATCTGAATGTCATCTGCGTATAGGTAGTGAATTAAGTTAAGGTTTGTGAGTAGCTGGCAGAGGGGCAATAAGTAGATATTGAAGAGGGTGGGGGATAGAGAAGAGCCTTGTGGAACGCCTAGAGTGGATTTGAAATTAGGAGATTCTTTATTATTGATTGTGATCTTGAAGCTTCTGTTATTGAGGAAGGAGTTGAACCATTGGAGGGCGTATCCGGATAATCCAATGTCTGCAAGACGATTTAGAAGGATGTTATGGTTCACGGTGTCAAACGCCGCAGAGATGTCTAGGAGGATAAGCAGAAATGAAATCCCTTTATCTAGGCCCATGAGGATGTGGTCTGTTAGAGAGATGAGGAGGGTTTCGGTACTAGATGACTTTCGGAAGCCGTACTGGGAGGGGTATAGGATTTTGTGTTCCTCCAGGAAGTCCAATAGTGCTAATTCATTCCTGCTGTTCATCTTCCTCTTCAGTGTTTACCTCCAACCTCTCACTACCATCATTAGAAGCCTAGGACTTAAAATCTATAGCTACACTGATGATTTTTGTGCTAATTTGTGCTAATCTAGTCAGCAAGATTTGGTGATCATTTGTTTTGTTGGGAAAGATGAGAACTGTGAACTGTGCCTGTGTTGTACACTATGCAGAAGCCAATTGTCTAATCTATTTTATCTTTATGAGATAATCTTTTGAAGACCAGTATTCAAAGGCATTTAACTGGATAACTCAGATATTATCCAGCTAAATGCTGAGTTTTCAATATCCCCTGTACTTATCCAGCTAACTTTTAGAAGAATCTCTAACAGCAGTGCTGATACCCTACGCTTCCAGTATTGCTGCCAGAAAAACATTTGAAGCAACCAGGATCACTGCATACTCACAATCCCAGCACAGGCAAGGGTTCACATAGGTAAGGGTGGGTGGGAGAATTAGTGCTGGGCTGGGGAGAGAGATGGAGAGGAGGAAGCATGGATTGAAAACTTAGCCTAATCTAACCTATCTCCTCCCATGGCTGTCGGTAGCAAAGTGTATGTAATGAGGTTTCTGATGTTGCTTGTTCTAAGCCACTAAATGTTTTGTCCACAGAAGCAGCAGTTAGAAAAGTTCTCCTTCCGACTGGGTCACCTATAAGAAAAGGGATCCTGAACTTACTTAGCCACTCCCTGGAGTTAAGAGAGAAGTCAGGGTTAAATAAATCAGATGAAATCAAACATTGATTATTAGGTTTTCTAAGTTTTAATTTATTTTTAGATACATTATTCTAAGCTGGCAACAATGTATTCATTCAATTTGAATGTAAACAATTTGTATGTAATAATGTGAAATGAATAAGAGCTCTTTTTTATAGATAGAAAACCAATTCTCTAATCCAGAATAGGTTGTACTTTCAGATATGCATATGTTTACATTTTGTTCTGAACTACAGCAAAGTTAAGCTGATATAGTGTTGCAAAAGAATTTGATTCTTTGTGTGAACATTTTCCTTTTACAGATATTCCTGACCTTCAGAAGCTGAAGCTGAAGGTATGTTGTTATTTGTTGTAATGTCCAGTTGTCTCTTGTGTATATCTTCTGTTCTTTCCTTTTGTGTCGAGATTGTCTTTTTCCTTTTCTCTCTCCTTTCTCACTCATCATCTCACTTTTGTTGCTTCTATGTCTTTCTGTGTTCTCTTTCTGTTTCTGACTCTGTTTACTTCGACTGTTCTTGTGAATTTGGTTGTGAGTGCACAACTAGCTTTTTTGGATACGTCTGTGCAACTCGGGTGTAATGTTTGAGTCCATTGCTAGGGTGCAATGCTTCCACTCCCTATATTGAGTGTGCTGCTTGAGTTTGTTGTTTGTGTTGTTGACAAGTGCTATCTCTGATGCTGGGGAATGATGCTTGGGTAGGTTGCTATGGTGATATGTTTCCTGTAGTTAGCGTGCTCTGTCTCATCTCTGTTCTTCCTCTTTTTCTTCTCTAAATACTATGAATATGACTATGCTTTAACTAAAATACACAGATAGAATATAACTATACTGTCCCATTTATTTTCAGCAATCAGACTAGTATGTATCCTCAGTGTGCGTCCATGATGACTTGTTGAAAAAAAATTTTTCCCTAATCTAAAATGCTGTTGAGGGAATGAGTGACATGATTGATGGTGTAATTAATAAGTACTCTCTTTCTAGTTCTTTCATTTGCTTTCATTACTGCAGCTAGATGTGTATTCTGTAGCTCTTCCCTAATTATTTCTTTAACAATAGTCTCTATTCTTCACCCTAAAAAGTTTCTTAAACACTTAAAGATAACTCATGGGTGTTTTAGATGTTCTAGTGGCTTATTCAGGAGATTATTGCACCCCAATTAAGTAAATTTCAATTGGGGAAACTATTTTAATGTTCTTTAGGATGATAAAAAACTGCCTCAAGAGCGAGAGGCAAGATGGCCACCGTGATGCGAGATCAGAGCAGATGCCGGGGAGAAGGCTGTACTCTCTTTTTTCATTGAAAGAATTTTATTTCAGAGATATGCCGCATACTAAGAGAAATTACCTGTTCGCCCTCCGACGACCCCCGACAGCCACAGATACCCGGTATTTTTGCTCCTGCACCATCGATGGCTCCGGAGAGCTTGGTCGCTGAAGGGACGGCTTAGGAGCATGTGCCGTCCCCTCTGACCTTAGATACAGCATTGAGCCCCAGATCTCCTTCTAAACCTGCTCACCCCGGAGAAATCTTAGTACCTTGCCCTGCCTCGGTAGAGGCAGGAGCAGCCATGGTGATGGCTCGGGTCAGAAAAATGGTGACAGAGCGGTCTGGAGACATAGAGGACAGCGTGGTACACCGGCTGGGGGAGGAAAGCCCAGGAGCATGGCAGGACCTGTGAAGTCTTCAACACCGCTGGAGTCGCATTTTACCAAATTTACAGCGATACAAGGTATGGAAGTGAGCAGAGTTCCTGCTGAGGAAGAGGGGACAAAACAGCTAGAGAAGCTCTCTCTTGGTTAAATCACCACTAAACCTAATACGATTACCCTGGATGGTATATGGACCATGTTAGTCACTATAGAGAGTTCAATTAAAATTCTTTCTGGGGCTACATTGGAAATTAAAAATCAGGTGGTAAATAATAATAACCTGATAGCAAAATTCACAGATAAAGTATAGGACTTGGATAGAAGGTTAACATCAATAGAGAAGGGAGGAGAAGGAGGAGAGAGGCTTCTAAATTAAAAAGAAATACCTGCGGAGGTGAGGGCAGCCCGGCCCTGAGCTCCCTGTGGTGAGGCTACCCGGCCCCGACGACGCTGGAAACCCCGCCCCCGTGTGACGTCATCGAGGCGGGACGACTGGGCACATAAAATCAGCCCTGCAGCAGTCAATTTCGGAGGAGAAGGAGGAGAGAGGCTTCTAAATTAAAAAGAAATACCTGCGGAGGTGAGGGCAGCCCGGCCCTGAGCTCCCTGTGGTGAGGCTACCCGGCCCCGACGACGCTGGAAACCCCGCCCCCGTGTGACGTCATCGAGGCGGGACGACTGGGCACATAAAATCAGCCCTGCAGCAGTCAATTTCGGAGGAGAAGGAGGAGAGAGGCTTCTAAATTAAAAAGAAATACCTGCGGAGGTGAGGGCAGCCCGGCCCTGAGCTCCCTGTGGTGAGGCTACCCGGCCCCGATGACGCTGGAAACCCCTGCCCCCGTGTGACGTCATCGAGGCGGGACGACTGGGCACATAAAATCAGCCCTGCAGCAGTCAATTTCGGAGGAGAAGGAGGAGAGAGGCTTCTAAATTAAAAAGAAATACCTGCGGAGGTGAGGGCAGCCCGGCCCTGAGCTCCCTGTGGTGAGGCTACCCGGCCCCGACGACGCTGGAAACCCCGCCCCCGTGTGACGTCATCGAGGCGGGACGACTGGGCACATAAAATCAGACCTGCAGCGACGCTTGTCGTCGCCGGCGCTTGTCCTAAGCCGCGCTTTTTAAGGGGCGCTCGGCTTAGTGCGGCTTCGTGTCGGTTTTGCGAGGAACTGCCAAGTGAATGGTTTGTCTTCCTAACTGTAAGTAATCCTCTCATTATTACTTCTCCTCTCTAAGGGGCCAAGAAGAGAGTGTTTTGAATGTGGGTTCCTATTAAGTCCTGAGTAAAATAATTATCAAAATGCCTCATTCTGCAAGGAAAAGGAGAGCCAGGGAGCGAGTTGAGCCTACAACTATCCCTGGTAATCAAATAAAAGGACCAATGGACTCACATGTGCAACGTACATCAAGATCGGATGGGGCGCAGATGGAAGGGCCTCTTGAATTTGTTTCTGAGGCCTCACCATCGGACCTTTCAACATCTTTATCCCCGATCCAAAGGGAACCACCAGTAAACCCGGCTATATTCAGAGCCCAGGGGCCTTGGAGGGTGGCCAAAACTGCGGAAGGCGCAGAAATAGGGTCCCCAGTAGTAGGCCCAAGCTCCCTGGAATTGTCTGGAATGGAAAGTCCGGGGGATGTCCGGATAGGACAGAACACCTCACCGAACTTGGTACAAGGAGATAACCATCAAGATTTAATAAAGATGGACAACTCTGTTTATTTGTCTAAAATAAGTGTTCCACAGATAATCAAGCCCGAAGTGGTTACATTGGATGCAATAATGGAAGCTATAGTGAGCTTGCAGAATTCTATGATAGCTCAAGTAAATCCAGTGATAGACAAAGTAAACAATCTACAGGGAAAATTAATTAATATGGAATTAAGAAAAGATAAAGAAATTAAAGAACTAGAGAAAATAAAGGGAGATATTGATAGTACAAAAAAGGTACAAGATACAATGATAAAGGAAAATCAAATATTGCAAATAAAATTGGAGAATCTAGAAAATGTTAATAGAAAGAAAAACCTCCGATTTGTTAATTTCCCAATGCTCCCACACGTGACACCTAAGGAAATGTTTAAGAAATATTTAATTGAAGTCCTTAAAGTACCAGAGAACACTATTCCACCATTAGTGAAGAGTTATTACATTCCAATGTATAGAAAAGGAACACAGCAGGAAGAACAGGAGGGAACACAAGTTATGGATAAATTGGAAACTAGTCTGGATCTTTCCAAAATTTTGGAGACATCCGATAGTGAACTAGTACAGAGTGCCACTTTATTGATCACTTTTGTATTTGAAACCGATCGTGACTGGGTGTTTCGATTATTTTTCAAACATAGGACAGAACCATTTTTGACTTTAGCCATAAGAATCTACCCAGATTTCTCTAAAATAACACAGAAGAGGAGGAAACAATTCTTGTCATTTAGGGAAAAGGTTCTCCAAATAGGGGCAACCTTTCGCCTTAAATATCCTTGTAAATGCTGTATAGGATACAAGGGTAAATCCTTTGTTTTTTACACTCCTCCTCAATTATCAATTTTTCTAAGTGACAAAACACAAGTGGGAAATCTTGAATTGGAATCTCCTTAGCACCTATCTATATGTTCAGTGAGCCCTAAAATAATTATAGAGTACGTAGCAAGCACATTTACCTGAGATAAGTAAATATTTAATATTTATTATGAGAAATTAGATTAAATTGGTTCCTTATATTTGAGGACTAAAATTTGCATTATGGATATATTTGCCTTAGTACTGTTAATTTAAGTAACAATTATGAATTGTACCCTAATGCTTTTCTTAATCAAGAATGATCTTGTATTATTAAATGTTTAAAACTGAATAAATATTAAATTAAAAAAAAAAAAAAAAACATCAATAGAGAATACTCAAAGCAAAATTATTAATGAGGAACAAAATACAGCAAAAAGATTGGAAGCTGTTGAAAATGCATTAAGGGCCCATAATTTGCGTATTTTGAACTTTCCTGTCATCAATGCAATTTCACCCCTGGAATTGTTCAAATTATACATGAAACAAGTCTTGAAAATACCGGAACCTGCTTTGCCTGTAGTCACGAAAGCTTTTTACCTACAGCAGAATATTTCAACGGAAGTATTCAATGGAAGTAGGAAGGCCACCCTAGACTCCAGACTGAACTTCAAAAAGTTCATTAATACCACAACTAAAGAATGTTTCTTTAAACTACAGGTCTTAAAACAGCTAAGACCACTCCTACACTTCCAGGATTTCCGTTCAGTGCTTCAAGCTGTAACTGTTTTAGTTTGATAAGGAATAATTCACAGACACCAATTTAATAATAATTTTTAATAAGCAAATTGGTAAAAGTTGATTTGCTATATCCTTTTTAATGTTTCTTTAGTATACACTTAGAATATACAGTAAAGTATATAATTCCTTATCCAGTTATCTCTAGGGATCTTTTCAGAGATAATGAAATAAACGTAGAGACTTTCCCATTGATATCTATACTTGATTAATATTGTATCAAATACTTACGATGTAAGTTGTAGCTGGCCAGGCTATTGATACTCACAGTGGGGAGGGAATGTAGCACTGTGATACAGGATATCTTCTGGGCATGTGTTTCTCTCTCTCTGCCTCCAAAGCGATGATAAAGTTTTACTCTGTTTTATAATGTCCCAAGTGAAATCCAAGACAAATGTTCTTTTCTGATTGGTCACAAATTGGAGCTCTTTTCCTCAAATATGGTTTTGTACCAGAATAACCAAGTTCTCTTGTCATATATGGTTTTGTGCCAGAATAGCCCCAGCCAACTAAGATTCACTTATTAGCATGGCTCTTCCCTATAGAAACAGTTGTTCCTTTCTATTATAGAAACAGTTGTTTTGGAGTTATTTCTGACCCCAACCAATCAATGATCACAGCAATGACTATATCCAGGACTTCAGCTCCGGTTGCTAGACAGACTCCAAATGTACTCTATTTTAACTCACTCCATACGGTGTTGTCAATCTTCCAATGTCCAGCATCTCTGAGAAAAATGCGAAGTCAGCAAAGCTTCAGCCTGTCACTAGTAGCTGGTTTACTAGTTAAATCCACTGTATCCAATACAATATTAATTCAAATAAGGAAATCAAAGAAATAATCTCCCCATCATCCCACATTTCCCTCAAATGATTCCATGAGAACTCATCAGTGAACAAGGAATCACATACTAAGTACATAGCACAGCAAAATTATGCATTCTTATAAAACTTCCGTTGTAAATGGAAATCTGCAAGCATAACTGAAAGCTGTGTTGTCTTTTTACGTACCCAATAGCACATAAACAATAAAATGAAAAAGAATATAACTTGCACAACACACATAATAACAATTGGATGAATTAGAAAATCAAAAACATGAGAGGCTGTTGGGGAAAATCCGAACAATGAGTCCCACCAAGAGAAATGAACAGGTTTATTTAAGAAAGTGCATGAAACTTTCTCATTTTCAATTTGAATAGTGTGTTGGACTTGAGTATTATTTGATGTCAAATAAGCAATGTAGTGATGAAGAGCAGTAAAGTTTACAAGGTGATGATAGATATCTTCACCTAGTCCCAATGGTAAAGGATGAACAGAAAAAGAAAGAAAGTCCTTTGTGATGTCCACAGACTGCTTAAAGATGATAGGAGTAGAAAATACAGTCCCATTGATACGAAGCGAAGTTAAAATTTGAGACTGATTAGAACACCATGTGTCATTGGTAAGGTCCACAGAAAATGGAACAGAACTTTGAGTAGTAGTGAAGAAAACAGTTTGTGGTGTAAACAAGTGAAAACAGAAATGTCCAGCACCCAAATAATACACCATAAAATCTTCATTAGGATTGTATTCTACAGATACCTCTAAAAAGCACTGAGATACATTAAATAAACAAGGTGATGACATATTCAGTAGTTGACCATCAAAACAAGAAAAATGATAAGGAAAAGATTTACATAAACTTGGATCAATAGGTTGAAACTCATTCCATGCATTATCAAGAGGTAAAATCCAATTCAAAACATCACGAGGATATACAACCACATTATGTAATTGAATACCAATGTTAACTATAGGATAAATAACAATATGTTCACCCTGCCATGGAAGCAAAGTACCAATTGTACAACCAGTAAAAGAACAAGAAGGAACACTAACGGTCCACCAGTCTAAATTTTCAAGAGCAAATTGAGGTATATGCTTACTTGCAAGTTGCATGAGTGAAGTGGGCCAATGACCTAGACGAGCAGTAATTAGAATTTCTTTAAGAATAGTGTTAAGTTCTATTTGTACTTGGCTACAAGCTAATGCCCAAGATACATCTTTAGAAAGTTCATACTCACTTTTAGCAAGCATAAGTATTTTCTTCTCCAAAATGGATGATACAAGACTAGTAGTATCCACAATAACATTAGATAAACGAGAGGAAGCTTCATTCATATTATATTGGGATCTAAAACCATCAGCATTATGCCGAGCTGTAGAAGTCATTTTGTTACGAAGTACTTCTAAATTAACTGTATTCACGGTGCCTAGTACTGTACTAGCACCACCTAAGATAGTATTTAATATGCTACGTTTATGTCGAATAGTTTCCTCTGGAGAATAAGTAGTTTGAAGAGAAAACCAAGATTCAAGTAATTGAACATGATTAGCAACGAAACTAGAGCAATTTGGATATGTGTAACTCACTAAAAATAAATGAGGGCGTAAATGCCACGTAACAAAATGATAATCTACATGATATAAAACATCATGGGGTTCATCATATTTAACTTGGAAAGGATGTGTACTTAAGACAAAAGGTGTATCATGGGAGCAACTATCAGTTTCAATAGGGTATGTCAGATCACATCGTATAGTGTATGGAACACAATAAGAAACACAGTAAACTATCCTTTCATCAAACTGAAATCTATTATCACGGGCAAACATCTCACTTTGTGAAACAGTACAGTTCTGAAAATGAGTAGTGTTATCATTGTAGACATAATATTGGGGGGAAGGACTACCTAAATATTCACATGTACATTGCCAAGCTATAGCTCCACTTTGTTTTGTAGAACTCCACTTTACTTTCCTATATTGACCATCTTGCAATTGTGACTCATCTGAACAATAAGGATGAAGAGAAACCTCTTCAGCATGAGTGTATGATAAATGGACAAACAACCAGGAAACATAAGATAGACAAAACATCTTCTTCCAGGAAAGACGCCAGGTAGGCTGGAAAGGTGATCTTCGAGGAGGCAGTATCACTTTCTGACGCGGACGCTTCACTCCACAAAAAAGTCTCCATGGCTCCATCCTGTAACAAGAAAACTCAAGAAAATTTCTTTAATTGTGAGATATGTACCCATTTAAGCTTATCACTGGGTAAAACAATCTGATAAACAACTGGACTAATACGGTTAGTGACCGTACAAGGTCCCAACCATTTAGATTCTAAAACATGCTTCTTTTTACTCAAATTAAGGTACATAACCTGCTCACCAACATCCCATCCATCTGATTTGTCTTGATCAGGGCTGTTCTTGTTTCATGCCTTTATAATAGATTGCAAAGCCTGATCCATTCGAAACTGCATAGTTGTTTTATCTTGTAAAAGGGCTTTAATATGCTGAATTACCTGATAATCCATGGCTTGTTCATCTCCTTCACACATCCAGTCTTGAGTAATTATTAGCGGCATAGCATGACCAAAAAGAATTTGATAAGGTTGATAACCTGTGTGCAATCGATTAGTACTTCGAATAGAGGCCAAAATCAATGGTAACTTTTGAGGCCAATCTTTGCCAGTACCACAAACAACTTTACGAAGAGCTTCTTTAATAGTACGATTCATTCTCTCCACTTGGCCTGCTGCCTGGGGATGGTATGGTATATGTAGCTTTTGGGTAATACCTAAAGCTTTTAATAATGATGTAAATATCTGACCTACAAATGCAGGACCTCTATCTGAATCAATAATATGTGGTATACCAAACCTACAAATTACCTCCTCAAACAGTTTCTTAGCAGCGGTTTCTGCGGTGTGAGTTCTGGTAGGAAACGCTTCTACCCAGCCCGAGAAACCATCAATGATCACTAAAAGATATTTATATCCCTCTTTAGAAATAGGGAGTGCATCAATAAAATCAATTTGTAAGCGATGCCAAGGACCAACACGTCTCTGATGATAAAGATATTTATCATAAGTTACAGCTTGTCTAGCTTTTTCTTGAGCACAGGGTATACAATTAGCTACCCATTCTTTGATCTGATCTTTCATCTGAGGCCACTGTGCAACTTGTTTAACTCTATATAAAGTACCCTCTATTCCCTCATGAAGGTAAGAATGTGCAAGACAAATTAACTCCTGTCTTTCAATAGTAGATGGATGCCATATAGGCTCCTCTGATTCTTGTGACTGATCTTGTGCTTGCCTTCTTGTGGTAACTGCTGCTATAAATTCCTTAGCTAGTTTATCCACCTTGTTGTTCCAATATGATTCCTTATCTTGATTCTTCTGATGTGCCTTAACATGTCTAACATGTAAAATCCCTGGATGTTTACTTGTCCAAGTATACAAATATTCCCATTGTTTACGCTGAGCTAATTCTTTCCCATCTATGGTATGCCATCCATGTTTTGCCCAATCTAACATCCAATATTGTAGGCCCTTAGCCACATAATCACTGTCTGTATATACATACACTGCTGGAGGTGGATTAGGATAGAACTGTAAAACCTGTTTAACTGCTTCAACTTCTGCATTTTGAGCAGATACATGTGTGTGTATTTTTCCTTTTATCTCCGCTCCAGCCAAATTTATGGCTGCATACTGAGTATGTCTTACCCCTTTTTCCCATAATGAACTACCATCAGTAAACCAAATGTGTGGATGTAAATCTGCACTATCAATCTCTGACAATAATGGAGCTACTTTACACTGTGACATGTGAGTATCTTCCAATTCTCCACAATTATGATCATTTCCTTTTTCAATAAGTGCATGTGCCATCAAATCAGGTTTGCTTATTGTTTCACTAGTAACTCCTCTGTTAAGCAAAATAAGAGTCCATTGTGCTAATCTAGTTCCTGAAACTCTACCTCCTACCAACTGTCCTGACAAAATATACTTCAAAGGAGTATGCAAACACTGAATTGTTATAGCAGCTGTACCTGTCAGTGGTTCAAAAGTCTGAACTGCCCACACTGCAGCCAAGCATTCCCTTTCACAAGGATCAAAATTTAATTCTGTGCCCTGCAATTTCCTTGAATCATATGCAACTGGAACCAATTTATCATCTTCATTTCTCTGTAAAAGTACAGCAGCAAGAGCTACATCAGATGTTGCAAGTCTAATACTAAATGGCTTAGCACTATCTGGGAATTTAAGTGCTGGAGCTCTTAGCGCAGCTTGTTTTAATTGAGATAAAGCTTGATCATGTTCTGGACCCCATTCCCACTGAGATTTTTTCTTTAACAGTTTATACAATGGGGCTGCTATTTGTGCATATTGAAAAATGTACGATCTCAAAAAATTAAATCCTCCTAATAGAACTCTAAGAGAATGAGCATCAGTTGGAGCAGGAGCTTCCACTAATGCTGTGACCTTTCTCTGATCAGCTTTTCTTCCTTCTTTACCGATAAGAGTGCCCAAGTACTGCACTTGTTCTTGAACTAGCTGAGCCTTCTCCAGGTTAACTTTAAATCCTGTCTTTTGAATAAGCTCTAGTACCCTTTCTGTCCTCTCTTGTACTTCCTGTTTATTAACACCCATAATGATAATATCATCCACATATGAATATACATGATCTTTGTCTGACTCTTCTAAGTTAGACAGCATTTGAGTTACATGTGCATGAGCTATTGCAGGTGCATTATGAAATCCCTGAGGGACTCTACAAAAAGTGTATTGTTTATCTTCAAATTGAAATGCAAAACGCTCCTGACTCTCATATTGAATGGGGATATTGAAAAAACAGTTTGCCAAATCTATCACTGAAAACCATTTACATCGATCTTGAATCTTTTGTACCCATTCCGTAATATTAGCTACTACTGGTGCCATTTGAGGAGTACCTTTATTTACTCTCCTGTAATCAACTGTCATTCTCCAATTAATTCCATCAGCTTTTCTAACAGGCCAAATAGGTGAATTAAATGGTGAATTTGTTCTCCTAATTACCCCTTGTGCTAGTAAGTCATCAATAATTTCTTTTAGACCTTTATGAGCTTCTGAGGGATACCTATATTGTTTTTGTGGGGGCACAAAATCTCCTACAATTTTAACACAAGCTTCAATTTTACCACAATCTGTGGGTTTTATTGTCCATAGACTAGGAAATTTATTTTGCCAATATTCCCTATCTTCCTTACACATAATTCCACATACTTCAGTAATATCAATCCCTTCATCTACATCTTTAATTGGAAACCAATCATTTCTGTTACTAATCTTCCAGAGTACCCAATTGGGAATATCTATTATGCATTGATGTTTCTTAAGCCAATCTATTCCTAGTATCATATCATCCTGCATATCAGGATTCTGAACCATAGGACCAACTAATTGTTTTCCTGCAATATTCACTGGTACTTTTCTCCATAAAATACCCTTTGAATCGTGGCCCTGAAAACTCTGTAAATGTACTGATCTAACTCTAATTCCTTCCTCTGGTTTACTACGAATTAATGTAATAGCTGCACCAGTGTCTAGTAAAGCATTTATTTCTTTAGTTCCATGCCTGAGAGTCACTCTTGGTCTGCCTCCAGGATCCCACTGTAACTGGCACAACTGGATCCATTTACAACATTTTGTGCTATCATGACTCTCAGGTTCCTCATTTCAATCTTCTTTCAACATTTTTCCATACTCCCCAGAATTAGAAAAATCCACAGCAGCATTTGGAACTTGTTTACAATTAAGTTGGAGAGCTCGAGCAATGATACTGGAAGTGGATTTCCCATTCCAATAATCACGATTCTCCCCATGCTGCATCAGAATTTTCCAAGCCTGTACTCGATTATCATTTTCCTGTGTAGTATTTTCATACACTTTGTTATCCTGCCACTGACTGAGAGAAGGATATAAACCTCCTCTGCCTCTTCCTACCACACCTCTATTTCTGACTCGACTTCTGCCTCTTGACTGTGATCTCCATCCACCCTCATTACTATATGTAATATCTGTAGTCCCAACTGAAGCTACACCTTGTTTCTTACACCCTTTTGGTAAGCCATAGTACATCTGAACCTGATGTACTTTTTCTCTCACTTCTGTCATTGTAGCTGGATGATTATCCTCCCATACAGAAAATCTATTACTATAGTGGGGATGCAAACTAGCTACACAGTCTCTTAAGGCAGAAAAGCCATAAGCTACTTCATCTAAATTCTCTGCAGGAACATTTCCTTCACCGTTCCTGACTGGACGGGTATTCCCTGCCATAACTTGTAAAAGACCCCACTTGGTGATAAAATTATCTGGGTCTTCCTCTGCTCCCTGAACTAGAGTTGCTGCTTTAATTTTAAGATCTTTCTGACCCATTGAACATCCTAATTGTGTCATTAGTTGTAACAATGGTTGCCCAGGGACTGCAGCAATTCTCTCCACTATGCCCCTTATAGAATCATCTGCACATGCTAACATTAAACGTTGAACTTCCTTACTATCCAAATTCTCCCTAAAAACAGTTCCCATAAATTTTATTAACCAATCTGACCATGTGCGAATTGTAAGGGGTCCTAGTTCTTTCCCTAAGGCTTGCATATCTACAGGTGACAAACTCTGAGTAGTTGTTGTAGTGGTGGTGCTGGGGGCATCATTCTCCCCATCTCCACCTGGAGTAGTGGCAATAGAAGTGCGGGTGACCACTGCAACAGGGTGGCATGCACTATCTGGATCCCAGCTCCAGATATCACCCTTCCATTTGTCTGCAAAATCACCATCACAATTGCCATCCTCACAAGAGATAGCAGCTATTTGGGCTCTATGCATATTCACTGCTTGAGTCAATTTCTTAAGACGAGACTCACAGCGCTCATGATCTACAGGATTACGTCCCTGTTCTAAAGATAACTTCTTTACAAGTCCCTGTAATACAGAATTTTCATTCTGGAGTTTTTCCTGATCCCCTGTCTTTTGCTCTAAATTTGAAATCTGAGCTTGTGCATCTCTGTATGCTATTTTTAAATGTTCTCCGTTTGCTTGAGAAGAATGAGCAAGTAATTTCCAGTGTTCCTGCTTATCTTTTAAATCTTTTGTCTCCTGTGTTAAAGCTGTCACCTGCTCTTTTAATATTGCATTTTCTTTAAATAATTTACTAGCCGAATTCCACAGAAGCCATAAGCAGCTAGATGTTTGTTTCTGATTATTCTTTACTGAATACAGATTGCAATATGCTTCAAGCTGTGATTCCAGATCAAACACTGAATTGATTACGTCGGTGCATGAATCCGACCATGGACATGGACCTGAATTCTGTATAATCTGTCTCAGGAGCGAGGGCGAATCTACTCCTGGATAATTTAACTTTTGTTCCTGTTTTGTAAGATTCTTACGCTTAAACATGATTAGTTAACAATAATTTTAACTCAAACGAAACACCAGACACACAAGTTCTCCTTATACTTCAAAGAACTCCTAGACAAACATAAGTTCCCCTTATATCCTTCAAGGAACTACTTATATTTAGAACATAGGTGGGGGGGTCTTATTTATTCTCTCTTACTTTCATATAACTCCCCCTTCTTACTGTAACCTTTACGGAACTGATCCAGAACCTTCCTTGATTAATTAAAGAGCAACAAGCCCCAACCATCTCAAGGTGTTACTAGTAGAATTTTTCAAATTCCTTTGTCTAAATAATTTCCAAAATATTTAATGGTGCACCACATAACACAAACATACAAATATACAACCTATCAGAGAGAATTATTTAAAACTCTGCTTTTATTCCCATCTCTGCCTTTATTCCTATCTCTGCCCGCATTCTCCACCAATTTGTAACTGTTTTAGTTTGATAAGGAATAATTCACAGACACCAATTTAATAATAATTTTTAATAAGCAAATTGGTAAAAGTTGATTTGCTATATCCTTTTTAATGTTTCTTTAGTATACACTTAGAATATACAGTAAAGTATATAATTCCTTATCCAGTTATCTCTAGGGATCTTTTCAGAGATAATGAAATAAACGTAGAGACTTTCCCATTGATATCTATACTTGATTAATATTGTATCAAATACTTACGATGTAAGTTGTAGCTGGCCAGGCTATTGATACTCACAGTGGGGAGGGAATGTAGCACTGTGATACAGGATATCTTCTGGGCATGTGTTTCTCTCTCTCTGCCTCCAAAGCGATGATAAAGTTTTACTCTGTTTTATAATGTCCCAAGTGAAATCCAAGACAAATGTTCTTTTCTGATTGGTCACAAATTGGAGCTCTTTTCCTCAAATATGGTTTTGTACCAGAATAACCAAGTTCTCTTGTCATATATGGTTTTGTGCCAGAATAGCCCCAGCCAACTAAGATTCACTTATTAGCATGGCTCTTCCCTATAGAAACAGTTGTTCCTTTCTATTATAGAAACAGTTGTTTTGGAGTTATTTCTGACCCCAACCAATCAATGACCACAGCAATGACTATATCCAGGACTTCAGCTCTGGTTGCTAGACAGACTCCAAATGTACTCTATTTTAACTCACTCCATACGGTGTTGTCAATCTTCCAATGTCCAGCATCTCTGAGAAAAATGTGAAGTCAGCAAAGCTTCAGCCTGTCACTAGTAGCTGGTTTACTAGTTAAATCCACTGTATCCAATACAATATTAATTCAAATAAGGAAATCAAAGAAATAATCTCCCCATCATCCCACAAAGCCATACTGTTTTCAAAGATTGACTACTGCAACGCACTACTACTCAGTCTACCCGCCTCTTCTACTAAACCTTTACAAATGCTGCAAAATGCAGCAGCCAGGATTCTTACTAAATCGCATCGTAAAGAACACATCACTCCAATTCTAAAAATCCTACACTGGCTACCTATCCACTATAGAATACTTTTCAAGACTCTTACTATCATTCACAAATCTATCTATCAGCAATCCCCCCTCCAACTCACCATCCCCCTTGAACTTCATGCCTTCACAAGACCGATCAGATCTGCATACAAAGGCTCTCTCCAGGCTCCCCCAAGCAGATTACTGGTCCACAACTCCATCCATAAACGAGCACTTTCGACAGCGGGTCCACTCCACTGGAACTCCCTCACCCAGATATACGTCAGGAACATTGCCATCTATCTTTCAGAAAGAAACTGAAAACCTGGCTGTTTGCCTAAGCTTATAGTTGATAGAGCCTCTATCAACCAATTGTGTCTCTCTCACCTCACTACCTATTCCCTATTTCCTCCCTACCCCCCGCGCCCCATTCCCCACCCTGCCACCCCACTCCCCTGCTTACCGCCCCTTTTCCTCCTGCCACAGGAAATTTAATCCCAAATAATTACCTACGATTTATTACCTGCCGAACCCACTGACTTTTATTAACCTTGATATGCCTCGCTACTTAATTATTTTGTTGATGACTATTATCAGTACTCTCCAGTTTTATCAGTTGAATCTGTCCTCTCTTTCCTTAGCCCATGTTTTTTGCTCCCTGTTTAATGTAACTTTTATCTTCTACACAGTTGTTATATGATATCCCCTTATTTCATTGTAAACCGGTATGATAAGACTTGGTCTCGAGCATCGGTATAGCAAAAGAACTTAAATAAATAAATAAAATAAAGTACAAGATCCTCCTATAGACATTACTAATATATTAGAAATGTCTTCTGAATTTGAGGTTAGCCATAGAAAACCAATGCATGTATGTTTTGCTTTTCTATCAGAGCGCTATAATATACTTCGCTTGTTTTTCAGATACAAACAATCTTTGTTTTATGGTAATCAAATCTGGATCTTTCCAGATGTTGTAAAGGCGACACAGACTCATAGAAAAGAGTTTCTAGTGATTAGACCTGAGGTATAGAAATTAAGTGCAAATATCCGTGTAAGGCCTGTATTAGGTATTTAAATGTTAATTATGTTTTTCAAGAATTAGACCAATTGAAGGCTTGGATAGCTGGGAGAAACCACATTTTATCCTCAACAGGAGTGGAGGTATAAGTATTAGAGGTGGTTGCACTCAGTGAGTCTATCTATACATTTATTATGATATATTTAATATATAGTTTCCGATGAAGGCTGGTCCTCTCTGCCTCCGAATTGCTAATTTTGTCTTATAATTTAAATATCGTTATTACTGATGGTTAAATATGGTTAATTATTTACCTAGTGTTAAGATTACATGATTATATGTTTATTATTGTAATGAATCTTGAGAGACATTGAATTTTCTGTATAGGATGTTTTTTCCTGGTGTATTTCAAAAATGAAAATAAAGAATTAAAAAAAAAAACTGCCTCAATTTAATTCATGTGCTGGAGGAGGAGAAGTCCATTACCTGCTATTAATTAAGTTGACTTAGAAAATAACCACTGCTATTACTAGCAACGGTAACATGGAATAGACTTAGGGCCAGATTTTCAAAGGGTTACGCACGTAAGATACGCGCGTACCCCCCGAAAACCTGGCCCAAACACCCTCTGCGTGTGCCGAGCCTATGTTGCATAGGCTTCCGGCGCGCGCAAAGCCCCAGGACGCGCATAAGTCCCGGGGCTTTCCTGGGGGGGGGGGCGTGACGGGGTGTGTGTCGCGATCCGTGTGTCATCGGGGGGCGTGTTGGGGGCGTGACGCAGCTGGCGTGTCATCCGGGGGCATGCCCATGGCCTCCGGACCAGCTCCCGGACCGGAACATGGCGCGTGGCAGCCGGCCCGGCACACGCAAAGTTACGCCTGCCTCGAGCAGGCGTAACTTTCGCGAAAGAGGTGGGGGGTATTAGATAGGGCCGGGGGGGGGGGGGGGGGTTAGGTAGGGGAGGGGAGGGGAGGGTGGGGGGAGGCAGAAGGAAAGTTCCCTCCGAGGCCTCTCCGATTTCGGAGCGGCCACGGAGGGAACGGGGGCAGGCTGCGCGGCTCAGCGCTCGCAGGCCGCCAATTTTGGGCAGCCTTGCCCGCGCCGATCACGGATTTTAATGGATACGCGTGGCTACGTGCGTATCTATTAAAATCCGCGTACTCTTGTTCGCGCCTGGTTTAGAGTCACTGGTTTAGAGTCTAAACTGTGACTTTTTTCCTATGGGATATTCATGCTGTGCTGATGTCACTAAACAAATATTGCTACAAATGCTCTCTGATGTTTCTCATATGGCTGAGATCCCACTGATACAGGTATTGACTATTTCCACACATTTTTTAAGCCATTAGAATTGCTTAACGTGTCCCCAGAAACCCCAGAAGAGCCGATCAGGTTGCTGGTGCTCCTACACTGGCCACTTTACCCTGTTTTTATCCTCATCTGTGCCCCAGGCTTCTAGGTTACCTTAGCAATGGCTTCTGTAATCGTTTGAGCTATACTGAGCAGGAGAAAATCCAGACTGGATCACTTAAGTTTGACCAGAGCTTTGTCAAAAACTATCTTTTTCTTTAACATTTCTTTGGCAGCTAAATGGGTTCCTTGGGCATTTTAGAGGCTGCTTTGAGTTGTCTAACTGACCCTGCCCTTTACTTTATGTATTTTCTTTCCAAATACAGCGATAATGAAGGAATGGATTTTGGCCTTCCCTTGCTACTTTGCAAATAGAGAAAGCTTACTTGAGGCATCAGTTGTGTGTTCCCCGTGTTTAATTTTATTTTCCTTATTTCAAAATATTTTCCCCCACCCCCTACTCTCGGGTTGGTGTTGAAACTGTCATTTTGGGGTTTTTTTTGCGCTATTCAAAATCACAAAGGGACTAGCTGAGGTTCCCTCTTCTTCCCTAATTATGTCCCCTCTGCTTTTATTTTTCTAATTTTCACTTATTTACATTTATTTTTATTTTCTTTGTTTCAGGACCGTGGTCTCAGAATTGACATCATAGTGATGTCATGGAGGACTCAGCCTACGCTTCTACTCAGTGTTGGAGACTGAAATACTTTTGAATTTGGACGTTGTGGTTGTTATGAGTTTAGCCAAAGTGGATAGATTAGAGACGGGGTGATAGTTGGAGCATACCTTTGGATTAAGTATTTTTTTTAATGTGGATTTGATTATGTTTGTCTTCAGGAGATCCTAGTAATGTCTCACTGTAAGTAATTGGTCACAATTTTGACTAAGTCAGGTGAAAGTGATTTTGAAAGGTCCTTGAGGAGATGGGCAGAGGTCAGATGAGGAACTTTCCATATCACTGAGAGGGCCATTTGATCTTTCTCCTAGAATCATTCTCCTCCTTCTGCTGCACACCTCCCCCTTTCTTCTTCCCTTCCCCTGGCATTTCCTCTCTGCCATAATTGGATGAGCACATATGATTGCTGAGACTGTTGTATCCCAGCCAATAAACAACCCAAGCTCATTATAGTCATCAGAATTACGTTACACCTTTTCTGTTATAGATTTTATTGTGAAATGCAACAATTCACAATGAATGACAGCTTCATGAGACACGGCTTAGACTCGTTAGGCTATGTACAAATCATTCTGCTTTCAGAAATCCTATATCACCTATGCCAAACAAATTCAACCCACACTTCTCACATACAGTATGGTTTGCAAAGTTAAATATGCAGCAAATAAAGAGAAAATTAGCCCAGGTCTTATGTATGCAGAAGGAATATGCAAATTCTCTGTCGTAATTCTGGCAATTAGATCTAGAGCTCTGCTCTCAAGGCTGTCAACACACACACAAGGAGGTCAGCTATCCCTATGGTTTAGGCTGGAATGTAGTCAGGAAACATTTCTTATCAGTTCCAGGGCAGTAGACAACATCCAGTGAGAAAAGCTTGCAGGCAGCTCTCCACCAATTACAGATAAGCCCTGACAGGCTAGTCTGGCTTGCACTGTAGTTTACATTTTCTTTAAATTAGAATCCTTGTCAGACAGTAATACAGACACTTATCTTACCTGGTTTAGACTACTGTAACACCATATATATTGACATGCAGGGATATGTTCTAAAAGCAAAATCCAGCCATTTGGGTATTAACTGGCACAAAGTTCACAGAATAAATTATGCTTGCTTTATGCCTGGTTAACGATACAATCTAGAATCAAATTCAAGATTCTATCACTTATTCACAAAGCACCGAGTCATGATACTGCTCAGTGTATCAGTGCTTTCTGAAAAATCAATAGGCTGAAAAGGAATTTAGAATCTGCTTGGTTGTAATTTGTTAGATATCTCTTCACCATAACTAATCTGTTTAGATTAAGACATGAGAACGAACATTTTCAATAGCTAGACCTAAGATATGTTCCATGTAAACCGCCTACCCGGCGATAGTTATCTCTGTTAAATGTGAACCGGAGTGATATGTATTGTATACAGGAACTTCCGGTATATAAAAACCAATAAATAAATAAATAAATAAATATGCAACTCTTTATTGACAATATGAGGTGAATTTTAAAAGCTGGTTACGCTATAATTGGGAGATTTGCATGCATGTAGAACATGCACATGTCCACCCAATTTTAAAAGCCGCCTAAATAAGCGTGCATCTCCCGATATGCAAATGTCTCACTTGTAATGAAAAAGGGTTAGGGTATGGTGTGGTTTGGTATGGCTGGGACATGGGCAATTCGGGGCAAGGTCAAGAGCTGTGTGCGCAAGTTCCTACGTGCCTGGACACGTGCCCAGGCCCAGTGCCGCATATGTTTATTTCTGCTATAAAGGAGGTGTACGTTTAAAAAAAACAGCTATCCCTGAGCGGTTTAAGGTGTCTGGGGAAACTCGGGGGAATGCAAGCTAAAGAATCAGGGGGGGTTGGAGGACCTAGCTCTAGGCTGGGTAAACTGGTGAACTAGTGAAACCGGTCATAGTGTGAACGCACAAATGTTATAAAATTCTCCCACTTACATGGCTCATACCCGGATGTGTGCGGCTATGCACACCCAGTTGCAAAATTGGGCACACACTTACATATACCTAGGCTATTTTATAATATACATGTGAATATGCGTGTATGTTACAAAATTGCCACATCACTGGGCAAGTGCTGAGGCACCTGCACCGATGTGCACCCGTATGCCCCTTTGAAAGATACCAACCCAATGTATAGTGCTTTGTACTAAATGTTTCAAAAAAACTCCTGAATACCTTTCTTTTCAGTCCACCTATCAAAGGAGAGATCTAAATTCAGCAGCTGTTTTCGCCTCTGGGAGGTATTTCAACATGGTGATGTAACATAGGCAGTTGTTTTTCTGATAGCTACTAGACACTGAGGTAGATTTTAAAAGGTGTGCGTGGGAGTAGATTTGTTCACGCAACCCGGTGCAAACAAATCTACTCCTGATTTTATAACATGCGCGCGCTCCTGCGCGCGCATGTTATAAAATACAGGGTCGGTGCGTGCAAGGCTGCGCAAAATCGGCAGCCTGCGTGCGCCGAGCCACGCAGCCATCCTCCATTCCCTCCGAGGCCGCTCTGAAATCAGAGTGGCTTCAGAGGAAACTTTCCTTCTGGCCCTCCAACCTTCCCCTCACTTACCCTATCTAACCCACCCTCCCAGCCCTAACTAATTCCCCCCACCTTTATTTTACTCCTGCCCGAGGCAGGCGTAACTTGCGCGCGCCGGCCAGCTGCCGGCGCACCATGTTCTGGTCCAAGGGCTGGTCCGGAGGCCGCGGCCACGCCCTAGGAATGCCCCTGGGCTGGAACCACGCCCGCAGCCCCGCCCCCGGAATGCCCCCGATGACACGCCGGCCGCGACATGCCCCCCGACACGCCCCCCCCCAGGAAAGCCCCGGGACTTACGCGCGTCCCGGGGCTTGCACGCCCCACCGAGCCTATGCAAGATAGGCTCGGCACGCGCAGGGGGTGGAAGGGGCATATTTTTGGGGGTTACACGCATATCTTACATGCGTAACCCTTTGAAAATCTGCTCAACTGTGTAGAGTTTTTACATTGCTGTGCAAAATGATCACAATATTGTTATATGTTAGTATGTATTATAATTAGTGAGGTTTGGGTGGACCCGTGGACACTGGCAGCTGACCACGCCCACGGGGGGAAGTCCCGTGAGGGGCCACAGGTCAGGCTCAGCTTAGGACACACAAACACAGAGATTGATCTTTTATTAAACAATGTGGTGAAGCCACCAAAGTTGGCAGTGGTGAGCAGCAGAAGTAGCCCGGTTGGGCTATATCCCTCAGGTGCTGGAACAGAGACTCCTCCGGTAGCAGTGCTATAGTGGAAAGAACTGAGAATAATGAGTACAGTGGAATATGTACAAAGCCCCAGTATGGAGAACCCCAGGATAGGGAGAGCAGGCCCTCGAGGAGCGAGTACCTGAACCCTGAGAGCTGAGAAGCTTGAAGGTAATGTACTCACACAGCGGTTCCACGTAGGAGATGGCACTAGGGCTGGAACAGAGGCAGGCCCTCGAGGAGAGAGTACCTGGTTCCAGGGAATAACTCTGAGGTAAAGATGGTAGTACTCACTGGTGTTGAAGATAGCGTATCCTTCCAGGCAGAAAAGAAGGTAGGAGCAGGCAGTGAGTCAGGGAACATGGGCCCTCGAGGAGCGAGTACCCCGTTAGCGTTAAGAGTCCAATGGAGATTGGAGAGGCAGAGTAGCTGGGTACGGAGTGCGAATCCCATCCGTAAGATTCCCCTTGCTAACTCAAATGCTAGCAAACATCGTAGGCTTTAAATATCCGGGCAGCATGACATCATCACATGGGGACGCCCCTGAGGTTCACGCCAAGTAGGAAATAAGAGTGAGGGCCTTGTGGCGCACACGCCCTAAGGTACCAGCAGAGCATGGCGGGAGGCAGCGCCCAAGCCGGTCCGGGGACACCGGAAAGGACGACAGGCAGACGCCGCGGCAGCCAGGCGTCCATCCACAGCAAGAGGAGGAGCAAAGAAAGAAAGGTAGGTGGAGTGAAGCCGTCGGGAAGGGACGGTTGCAACAGTACACCCCTTCAAAGGGAGATCTCCTCTGCGGGTACCAGGTTTTGGTTTCCAAGTATGCGAGAGATGAAACTGATGGAGCATCTCTTTGTCAAGGATATTAGCCAGAGGCTCCCAAGAATTTTCTTCGGGGCCAAAACCTTCCTATGAGAGAAGGTATTCCCAGGTTTTGCCTCGTTTGCAGACATCAAGAATGGCTTCGACCTTGTATTCTAGGTCATCTTCTGCATTGATAGGAGATGGTTCCTGAGATTTGGAAGAGAATTCACTGATGATGAATGGATGTTCAATCCAGGTGGTAACATCAGACTGTAGGTAACATTGCCAAGACGTCGGAGGATTGGAAATGGTCCAACGTAGCGAGGAGCAAATCGAGAGGAAGGTAACTTCAGTCTAAGGTGCTTACTGAATAGCCAGACTTTGTCACCAGGTTGAAAGACAGGCGCTTTGGAATGATGAGCGTCATAAAACCTTTTGGCTCGATCACTCACTTTGCGTATCATTGCTTTCGTCTGAGTCCATAGTTGATGGATTTCTTCAGCAGTGGATTGAGCTGCTGAGGACATCACTGAGAGCTTCAGTGGAAGTGGCGGTGAAGGGGAACGTCCATATACCACTTCAAATGATGTTGATCCAGTTGATGTTGCTGGATGAGAATTAATGGCGAATTCAGCCCATGGTAACAGTTTGGCCCAGTTATTCTGATGGCACCTCACATAGGCCCGAACAAACTGTTTCAGGGTCCTATTCATCCGTTCTGTTAAGAACATAAGAAAATGCCATACTGGGTCAGACCAAGGGTCCATCAAGCCCAGCATCCTGTTTCCAACAGTGGCCAATCCAGGCCATAAGAACCTGGCAAGTACCCAAAAACTAAGTCTATTCCATGTTACCATTGCTAATGGCAGTGGCTATTCTCTAAGTGAACTTTATAGCAGGTAATGGACTTCTCCTCCAAGAACTTATCCAATCCTTTTTTAAACACCGCTGTACTAACTGCATTAACCACATCCTCTGGCAACAAATTCCAGAGTTTAATTGTGCGTTAAACTCTGGAATTTGTTGCCTTTCTTAATGCGTGGAATACATCTGGACTGTGCATCTAGGATTGTATTTTTAAACAATGTCCATGCCTATTGAACACTTTTAACCTTTGAAGCTGCACCTTTCAGTTTTTTTCTAACTATTTTCCTCATTTTATCAAAGTTTCCCTTTAGAAAGTTTAGTGTTAGAACTGTAGATTTATTTATTGTCCCCCTTCCAGTTATTAGTTTAAATTTGATCATGTTATGATCACTATTGCCAAGTGGCCCCACCACAGTTACCTCTGTCACCAAATCCTGCATTCCACTAAGAATTAAATCTAAAAAACTCCCTCTCTTGTTGGTTCCTGAACCGATTGCTCCATGAAGCAGTCATTTATTACATCCAGGAACTTTATGTCTCCAGCAAGTCCTGATGTTACATTTACCCAGTCAATATTGGGGTAATTGAAATCTCCCATTATTATTGTACTGCCAAATTGGTTAGCTTCCCTGATTTCACTTAGCATTTCATCATCTGTCTGACCAGTTTATCCAGGTAGATGGTAGTATACTCCTATCACTATACTCTTACCCAACACACATGTTTGGCCATTAGATTGAGGATGATAGGCAGATGAATAATCTAGAGCAGAGCTTTCCAAACTTTTCATGTTGGTGACACACTTTTTAGACAAACATAATTTCGGGACACAGTAATTCAGTCTACTAGCAAACCAGAGGTTAAAGGTTAAACGAACAAAATGTATTTCGACAATTTATGTATGTTTCCTTAAATATATACATAATAAAATGTTTCACGACACAACCTATCTTGTGAAAATCTTTCATTTATATTAAAAATATATAATATTCCAAGATTAATGTTATTGTTATAATTTATGAGTAACAATAATAAAACAAAGTTATTGTGCTATTCAATTTACCTCTTTAATGAGATATATGAGCTTGATGGGATGAGCACAGCTTTTGAATATTTGGTGTTAATAAGAAAGTCCAAAGGGTCTTCTGCATAATTTTAAAAAGCTGGCCAGTTTCACACTATAAAATTATTTGATAGCCTCATTCAACTAATTCTATATGGCTATGAGAGTGAAGACTGGAATTTATAGGAAGGGACAGAATGTCAATATAAATCCTGCACCTCCAGTTCTGTAACTCTGTGCATCCACTGAAATTCCCCCAAACAATGGAGCTTGAATGTTTCCCTTACAGCTCATCATACTAAAGATGTTTTCAAATTCTGGTGTCACTTCACAGTAACAGCAGCACAAACACCTTCCACTGCCAGGCACATTGTGAACGAAAATAAAACCTCGCAAAAAAAAAAAAGACACTCAAAATCTATACTGCAATCCCATCATAACATAACAGTAATAACACCAAGGACTCAAACAACAATAACCCTACCTGTGAAAAAGCAAGGGTAAATATTATACTGGGTCCTAGAATACTAATACACCACCTACTGAGGAAACAAAACAAACCCGATTGCTATAGATCCCTATGCTAGTGAATTTCTCATCATGGTCACACACACAGAGCAGAGACAGACCCTCACCAAATACAGAATACAAAATAAAGGAGCACAAATTAGACAAAACCTGAAATGGAAACCCCAAGAAGCCAGACTCTGTGTATTAATAATGGAAAAACAGAACCACCATTCCTCATAAAACAAATAAAATCAAGAAACATAAATCATCAGTTATAATAGTAAACCATACTAATAAAAGAATATTTTAAAACTACTGATAAATAGAATTTCTATTCATTAAAATCATATACATTTTTTACAATTTCCTAAACACCAATAAAATATTTCAAAACAGCACATATATCAAATAACACCCAATAATTAAAACTAATAAGGATTTTAAAAAGCCCCTGCTGTCCATACGTGGGAGCTCTTGATTTCCAGTCACTCTGATATTGTCAAGGATTAGGAGGTTATCCTCTCTCTCTCACACATACTCACATTTCCATTCTCTCTCACACATATACTGTCACATACATACACATTCATGCTCTTATACCCACCATAACCTCTCGCTCTCACAGACACTGACACACTCTCAAGCTCTAAGACACTCTCTCTCCCTCCACACACACACCCCCACACAAACTCTTACTCCCCTGGATTTTCTCATACATACTCTGCTGGCTCCCTCACATACACACAAACACACACACCCAGGCAAGCTCCCAGTCATTCTCACACACTGAAACTGACCCCCAGGCAGACTTCCATTCAATTTCACACCACTCCCTCAGGCATGCACACATTCATTCTCACACACACAGACCCCCAGGCAGGCACCAATTCATTCTCACACACACATACACCACACACAGGCCGGCACCTATTCTCACACATACAAACCCCAGGAAGACACCCATACATTCTCATACACAGATACACCCTCAGGCAGGCACACACTAAAGGCAAACCCCCTCTCTTTCTTTTGCCAGCAACCTCGGAGCCTCTCTCATTCCTCTGCTGCCACTGTCACTGCTGCCACATGGCTATTGGGGAGGCGCTGATTGCTGCTATTGGCACTGAAGCCCATTCTGCTGCCTCCTCTGTGCAGGCCCCGTGGGTTTCCACTTCCTCCATGTTGATCTCGTACATTGTGAAATCAGCATAGAGAAAGTGCTACTCTTGCACATTACCAAAGATTACATGTGCCAATCAGTAAAAAGTAATTTATTTCTTTTTTTTTACTGTAAACCACCTTTACATGGGTTACCCTCCCTTTTTTTTTATATGATATATTACCCAGGCCGAGGGAAGGATGTGGGTAACCTTGGTGTTATTAGTAAAGAGGTATATGTGAAAATCCTCTTTCCTTATCAGGTAATTTTATAAAGGATAGAGTGAAGTACACTCTATCACCTGATCAGTTAAACTCCTGCCGATTAGGAGAGGAATGAGGTAAATTATAAAAAGGATAAAAGCCAAAGTTGATTATCTTTTACCTTAAATGTTTAGTTTGTTTTTTTTTTAACAAACAATACGTCAAATACATTAAATAACCATTAACCTCTTAAAGAAACTCAGATAACTATAACTTATAATCATTACATTTTACATTAAGTTTTCTTTTACTTATATCTTGCTTTTACTTTAAAAACTCTTTTCATGGAACAAGTCCTTCAGTTCAGTCTTTGTTAGTCAGGTGTTTATGTATTCACTTAGCTTTAATTCTTCTTATCTTTGTTTTGTCTTTTTCTTTACTCGTGTGCGTTGCTAGAGTACGATGAAAAAGGTTTGATTCTTCTTCCTTGCTTTAAATAATTTTGCTTCTTCTTCTTTCTTTTCTTTCTACTGTTGGTACCTACTTCCTACCTATAACAAATCAATGAGAGAGACTACCTCCCTATACATGTCCAGGTCTTCCGTCAACTATGTCTGTGTGTTACCTCAGTGTTCGTGGTGTATCTAATTGTTACTGTTCTCTGACTAATTAAAACAAAAGATAATTATAGTTACCCTAGCTAGGCAAGTTTCTCTTCTCTCTATTATATTGTGGGTAGAATTTTAAAGTGTGTTTGTTGAAATTTCCCATATCCTGGTAGAAGAGTGCATTATTTTCTTCATAGTCATCAAATGAATCTTGAGCTTTAGTTTATTAGCGACAGACTTCTTTTTAATAGTACAATCTATATCTGTACTATATATTTTCCAATATGTCAAGACAAAGTCTTTGTATACCCTTATAGGGTTTAAGCATAAGTTCTCTTAAATGAACAGTCAATGCAGTCTCTTTATATTTCTCTCAATAACAGTGTATAAATTCACTGCCAAATGAAAAATTTCAGTTGCTGTCATTAATTACTCGCGGGACAGCTATTTCTTAAAATTATATAAACTACTTCTGGGCCTTATTATGAATGAAGGCACCAACAATTACCAAAATAGATTTTTTATTTTATATTTGCTTACCCACTTGCATATTCTTATAATACTTGCCAAATTCTAAGTTCTCATATTCATCTAAGCAGATTAGAATTAACCTTCTGAGGAGCACTTGTGCAGCGCTTCCTACCTTGACGAGTTCTGCTTAGGTTCTCCCTATGCTTTTCTAACTGCCACTTACTTTTCACTGTAGCTAAGGAAGGTATATTGATGTCATTCTTAGATACCATTAGGGAACTTTGATAATCACTATAGCAACCGGATTAAATCAATACATGTAGGTTATCTCTACTGTAACTTAACTGGTAAACTTCCCTCTGTCTTTCATTCTATTTAGTTTTAAAACTGTGCACTTTCCTGCCGTGTCCTCAGCACCACAGCTAAACAGCTGTCTATGTCTAAATGGCAACAATTTTATTTCTTACTGGATCAATTCAAACACAGCACAACCCTCCCCCTCTGATTGTAACTGTTTCTCCTGCTGAGGAAGCTCAGTCAGAACCAAAGTTTCAAAACGGCACTTCAGCTGCTTTTCTCCATAGCAACCGGATAACTCTGTTCTATCTACTATGTTACCTTCTGCAATAGAAACATTTCCATGCCTCGCCAGGGCAGAACAACTACCTTAGTTAACTATTTCTTATCTCTCACTTTTCTAGGATTAAAGTAGCCCCCAGAAACACCATGACAGTCTTTCTTTAGATCTGTGTTTACCCTTAGTGACCACCAAACCTCTTTCTATTCTACAGCCCTCAGTCATCACGGATGTGCAGCACTATGCTGTACTCTCTGAGAAACTGTGTTTGTTTGTTTTTATTAGCAGTAATTACATCATGTCCTGTATATCAGCTAACTGTCAGCTCTTCTCTCTTATTGAACTCCTTCTGATGGTAAGTACTATTTTTATTACTTTAAATTTTTTTAGTCCTATCCACATTACCTTTGCTGTCTGATCTTAGTTTTCTAATCGGTTGGTCACAGGCTTTTTTGTTCCACCTCCCCTTTCTTATTTTTTTGCCAATTCCTTTCATATTGTCTTTTTTTCTATTTCTTTTCTCTCCATCTATCTTCTTCCCTCAAACATTCAGTCAGGTTCTCATTCTCACATGCTTTCTCTCTCTCACACACTCACAGGCTCTCTCTCATACAATCATTCATACAGTCTCTCTCTTGCACATGCTGTCTGACTCTCACACACCCAGGCTCTCTCTCTCACCCACATGTTGTCTTGCTCAAGCACAGGCTCTCACTGTCACATGCTCTCTCTCATACAATCATTCATACACAGTCTCTCTCTTGCACATGCTGTCTGACTCTCAGACACCCAGGCTCTCTCTCACTCCCACATGCTGTCTTGCTCAAGCACAGACTCTCACTGTCACATGCTCTCTCTCATACAATCATTCATATACACAGGCTCTCACTGTCACATGCTGTCTCTCTCACACACACACACAGGCTCTCTCACATGCTGTCTCTGCAAACATTCAGGTCCTCACTCCCACACACAATCTCTCAACTCACCTCATACACACACACACAATCTCTCAACTCACCTCATTCACGCACACAATCTCTCAACTCAGCTCACAGATGCACACAATCGCTCAACTCAGCTCACAGACGCACACAATCGCTCAACTCACCTCACACATGCACTCTACAGGCCCTCAGCCTCTCTCTTACCTCTGGGCCTCCTCTTCACGGGTCGCTGCAGGATGGGCTCTGCAGCGACCCTGATCTTCTCGGGCCGATCCGCGGTGGGGACCCTGCTACCGGGCCTCCTCCTCTTCTCTCCCCGCTGCAACAACGCTGCTGCTCCTCTTCTGCACGCGGCTGACGCTCCTCCCCCTTTCTGCCCGTGTGGCTCCGGCAACATTTTTCTTCTGGGGCCGCATGGGCAGGAAGGAGGAGGAGCACCTGCAAGTTTCGATGTGACCTTTTTCTTCTTCGGGCCGTGGTGAGGTGAGCTCCACCACGGCCATGCCGATCTTCCTGCTGTGTCCACAGTGATATTTCACTGCTCAGCCGCCAGTGGGATGATCTCCACCGGTGGCTGCATTGGCTCCCACTTGCCGGTGTGTCACGTGCCTTCACTGCTCCTGGCACTGTTTAGCGCCCAAGGATTACATGGGGCTGTAGTTAAGAATCCAAAGTATGGAGCGTTTTGTTTAGTTGAGGTCACTGAGTTTAAGTGCTCCAGTATCGACGGCGGCATTGAAGGTGGCATTGAAGGTATCGTCGAAGGCATCGATGGAAGCATCGATGGCATGGGCAGAGCACCAATGACATTGACAGAAGCACCAATGGCATCGACGGCGGCATCAATGGAATCAATGTGTCATCAGTTGGTAAGCCGGGGAAACCGTTTGTGAGGTGACAGGAATCGACTGAAAAACAGGACATAGTACTCACCGAGCGTCGATGAAATGTACGCAAAGGGAGACCCGTGTAGGGAAAAACTATTTGTGAAGTAAAACTTCTGGTGTTTCCATGAGGAAACGTTGTGAGAAATTTCTCACAGAGCTCATGAATGCAAGACAAACTGCAGCGCGGAAAAAAAGAGACTGAAGGGAGACCCCTGTGGACACAGGGATAATGGCATGCTGGGCATGCTCAGTGCACTCAGTGTGCCAGCCATAACTTTCTAAAAACTTTGACAGAAAAATTTTCTGTGATAGGGCTCCGTCCAGTGACAACACCCATATGTGAGGACTACCATCCTGCTTGTCCTGGGAGAATGTTTGTTCATGGTGTTTTATATGTATTATCTGTTTATTTGTATTATTAGATTTTAAAGCATTTAATTATACACCATTGTGGGCAGCCTATGTTTGGTCAGCAAAGCAAAGTTTTATGTGCAAAATTCCCTTTGAAAATTGCCTGTATATTTTCAAACAATTAAATATTATTTTAAAAAATTAATCGTTCAATACCACAAAATAATACATATTCCACTAACTACCAAAAATAAAAAAATATATATATTTTACCCTTGTCTAGGAATTTTTTTCATTATAACATAGTAACATAGTAATATCAAAAAATGATCAAATGGTCCATCCAGTCTGCCCAGGAAGCTTCTTATGGTAGTATCTGCTGCACCATGCAGGTTACTCCCATGTTTCTCTTACGGGTAGCAACTGCTGCTTCGTTCAATTATTCCAAGCCTTATGTAACCCATAAAAAATTTACTGCTAGCAACATTTTTACTGGATGATGAGCTTTCCTGAAAATTCAGACAGTGCTGATGTGTTTTGTTTATGAACTTGGCCTTAGAAGCAGTCCTGTACTTTTTCACTTATGTCTGCATATCAGTACCTCAGATCATAAAAGTCAGAGCCTGCATTGGTTATCATCTGAATCCAATTCTTCTTCCACCCACTCCCAACCCCCACGACCAGCATTGTCAAAACAGAGAGTAAGGTTTGCAATCTTTCTTCTTGTCTGTCTTCTGAATCCTTTTACTGGTTTTCTTTCAATTTTACTTTCCTTATGTGTGTCTTCCTTTCTTCTCTCCCTCAACTTCTTCCTTTATATTTCTCTCTTATCTCATTTTTCATTTTGTTATTTTCCACGTGTCTTCCTGCTATTCAACAATTTTTCACTTCTCTCTATTTTGGCCATCTTTAATTTTCTAACCAACAAACACAAGAGCCTCTAGTGGAAGTCCCTCTAAAACAAAAGCCATCAAACACAAACAGGGATATATGGAGGTGTAAGCCGATAACCTAATGTGCATGTCTTGGGGAATGACCGTTTATAGTACATACTCACTAGCAAGCCAAATTCCACTTTGCTCTGTGTATAAACAACCGAGAACATTTTTTAAAGAATTTTAGCTTTTATGCAAATAAAAATCTCTTAATTTATAGATCACTTATTCCACCATTCCTTTAAGAACCTAATGTGAAATATATTCATTTTAATACTTGTATAAAGTAGTCCTCCCTATGAAACTTAGCAAAATGTGGCAGTTCAATTAGATCTGAAATTGCACTGTGTTGACTTTCAGAATCCAGTAGCATAAGTTGAGACAGTGGTAGATTTGCCACTGGGTCAGTGAACATGTGCACAAGCAGTCCTTTAGTTTCCCTACTGTTAATACTGTAGACTGCATTCTGCTATCACTGGCAACCATATTTTTTGTTCCATTATGGGCATACTAAGATTCCTTAGCAGGCCAGATATGGCTCTTGAGTTGTAGTTTGGGGACTTCTTTGTTAAAATATATAGCCATGTCAAATTTCATTCAGTGCTCTTTCTTTTTACTACTAATGAATCAATATCCCTCTCACCAGCCCTCAATAAAAAATATCTTTTCAAAAGTGTAAGAATTTAGTGAAAAGGGGGGGGGGGGGGACTGCAGAAATGGGAGATTTGTAAACGATTGGCTAAAATCTAAGGGGGTAATTTTCAAAAGATTTATGTCATAAAACTGGTTTTTTTAAAATTGCTACTTTTACATGCATAACTCCTTTGAAACTTTATTCCATAGGGCTAAATTGTCAAAAGGTTTTACGTGCATCAATGGACCTTTGAAAGTTATTCTGATATATAGTACTTTTATGTGTGTAACTCCTTTGAAAATTACCTCCTTATGGTTGAATTTATAAAAAAAAAAAAAGCAATACTGAGTACCTGATTGATCAATAACTTGCCTTATAGTTATGGAATATTAAATGTTATAACTAAAAGAAGATCACATTAAAATTTGTCTGAGACATAGCACAGCACTGATGTTATGATTGAGAGACAAAGGGTGAGTGCTAAACTCCTCTCCATGTGTTAGGAGGGCTCTGTCCCTCCCATTCAGCTCCATTTATGAGAAGTGATTGTTCCAGCATCACCAACATCTGGAATGTGTGTATGTGTGGTGGTGTGACACAAATTGGGGACAGAACTATTATTATGGGAAACCAGGCATGTGCAAGCTGGGAGGAACTCCAGCTGAGAAGCATCTGTAGAATACTGACAGGCTTAGTTCTCTTAATATAATTTTAAGGTTCATATGTACTCACTGCATTGTAAAGAATCCACGTTTACTATAAACTGATTTCTGCCCTCCTCACCTTTTACGCCCGTCGGTCGCAGACGGCTGCGACCACTATTGCTCACCTCCTTCTTTGCCTCCCTGTCTCCATGGGGTAGATTGGCAGGCTCCGCTAGCTGCCGACGATCTGCCTACCGCTCCCAGGCCTCCCGGGTCGGCACAGACGCCGCCGACCGCCATCTTGCCATCGAGACTCTCTAGGCACGCGTGCGCACGGGCCAGTCTTAACCATGTCAGGGCGGGAACCTCAGGGACTTCCCCTCTGGATGACATCATTCCCCTCGGATACGTAAGCCTGCTGGCCCTGCCTATAGATGACTTAGCAAAGAGTTCCATCCTTGCTAGATCCGCCTCACTCCTGAGAACCTTCGCTCCAGTTCCTGTTCCTGCTTCCTGGTGTGTACGTCTGGGGTACCCACTCCTCGGGGGCCCTTTCCTCATCTTGGCTATCCACTCCTCGGAGGGCCTACACCAGGGATTCTGCCTGCCCCATTCCCGGGGCTTTCCTGGAACCGGCACAGCTCTTCGTGTGTACTCCGCTCTGCGGACTCTCTTCTGATCTACCAAGGACCTCCCTGGTGTACCCTGCTCTGCAGACCATTACCATTCCTTCGGAGGACTCCTTCAGTTATACCCTCTCTGCGGGTCTTTTCCTACTACACCGAGGACATCACTGGCACACTCCACCTTGCGGACCGCTACCATCTCAACTGAGCACCTTCGCTCAGCTCTACACGGACCTCATCTGCGTACCCCGCTCTGCAGGCCACTGTCATCTCTCTCAAGGACCTCTCCAGCGTACCCCACTCTGCGGATCACTACCGGATCTACGAAGGACATTCTCTGGTTTACCCCGCGCTGCAGGCCACTGCCACCACTACTGAAGACCTCACTGGTGTACTCGCTCTGTGGATCTTGTACTAACTTTACAGAGCTATTCCCTCTGGGTCTGTGTGACCTCCTCTCTGGCACCCCCAGCTCCACGGGTAGTGCTTCTATCCCTTTAATAAAGACTCTAACCTGCTTCTGTGTCTGATGTCAGCTGAGACCTTGCCTCCCAACAGTGAGGCTCACGGGACTCCTTCCTGTGGGCTATATCACCTCTCACTTCGGCCCAGGGCCCACTTACCAACTACCCTAACAGAATCCTAACATCACCTACTTCATTTAAAACACAACAGTCACAATAAAATTATTCACTAGTTTGCATGTCAATGTTCCTTACATTTTGTCAAAAAAAAAATCCTTAGGGGAAAATAGATCTTTATAAGTTAGGGTTATTAATTATGAATTTGCCTTTAATTTGAAAAATAATCCATTGGTCCTCTATAAATTGCTGTCAGTATATGTTTTTAAAGTACACTACCAACCAAACATTAAAAAAAACAACAGATAAATCATGTTTTCAATATTTGTAGATCACGTTTAGTCTTTTAGAGTACTTGGATATTTTAACCCCTGGACGTTCTACCAGTTCACAAAGAGGAAGTATGCAATACTTTCTCTTTGAGAATTGTTTAGGGAAAAAATACCCACTGAGATTTGCACTTGCTTTTCTTGCAAATATTTTTTCTCTTCCCCAAAATATGCATAGATTTGATTGCAAAACTATGCACATTGTAGCATTTCCTGCCCTAACCTCGCCCCAGGATTGCTTCCACTGAATGCCAGCAAAAACATATGCATTGTGGAACAGTTCGCATACCTTTACCCACAGGGAGACTAGCTGATTTTCAGACAACAGATTTACATGGGTAAATAGCCAAGGCATTTATCCATGTAAATGGTTTTTGAAAATTGACCTCCCCTAGCACAGCTGCTGCAAGTGGCTTACATGATCACTCTGAGGTTGATTTTCAAAACCTTTTCTACAAAAAAAGCAAAGTTGCTTATCTGTAACAGGTGGTCTCTATGAACAGCAGGGCAAATCAATCACATAAGTGGATGATGCCATCTGATGGTGCCACCCTAAAAACTGTCTCTTGCTCTCTCTTCCTCTCAAAGCTCAGAATGAAGTCTTTCTATGCATGCATGGGAGTTCTTGTCTTCAGCCCCACATGAGTCTCCTCAACCCCTTTCCTAGCTAGGTTTCAATTCTACAGGGAGGAGGGGAGGTTTGTGTGGCTGATTTATCCTGCTGTCCATGGAGAACACCTGTTACAAGTTCGCAACTTTTCTTTCTCTGTGTATAAGCAAGACAAAATCACCATAGAAATGGGGATTCCAAAGCTGAGGACTGCACAATAGATGATGTCTTTTTTATTTAACATGCAACCCAAGAAAAAGGAGGTCAGTGGGAAAGTTGAAGATTTTATATAAAGAATTTCCTGACGATGCCTGTCCAAATGCACTATCTGTGTAAAACTGTTGATACAAACAATAATGTTTAGCAAAGGTGTGAATGGAGGACCAGGTTGCTGCCTTATAAATATCTTGTATCGAAGTAGAATGATAAAAAGCCACTGTACTTGTTGCTCTAAATTAGGGATGTGAATCGTTTTTGAACGATTAAAATTATCGTCAGATAATTTTAAAATCGTCCAAAATCGTTAGAGTGCACGATACAATACAAATGCCCCCGATTTATCGTCAGGGGCATTTGTATTGTATCGTTAAATAGGGCGCGGGAAAACCGGCACACCAAAACAACCCTAAAACCCACCCCGACCCTTTAAAATAAATCTCCCACCCTCCCGAACCCCCCAAAAATGTTTTAAATTACCTGGGGTCCAGTGGGGGGGGGGGGGTCCCGGCGCGATCTCCCGCTCTCTGGCCACGGCTGCGTTGAGAAATGGCGCCGGTGGCCCTTTGCCCTTATCATGTGACAGGGCAAAGGTAGCGCCAGCGCCATTTTGGTTCCTGGCTCCCGACGTCACGCGTGCAGATCGCCCCCGGACCCCCGCTGGACCCCCAGGGACTTTTGGCCAGCTGGGGGGGCCTCCTGACCCCCACAAGACTTGCCAAAAGTCCAGCGGGGGTCCGGGAGTGACCTCCTGCACGCGGGCCGTATTGCCAATATTCAAAATGGTGCTACCTTTGCCCTCACTATGTCATACGGGCGACGTCGCTGCACACGTGACGTCGGGAGCCAGGAACCAAAATGGCGCCGGCGCTACCTTTGCCCTGTCACATGATAAGGGCAAAGGGCCACTGGCACCATTTCTCAACGCAGCCGTGGCCAGAGAGCAGGAGATCGCGCCGGGACCCCCCCACTGGACCCCAGGTAATTTAAAACATTTTGGGGGGGTTCGGGAGGGTGGGGGATTTATTTTAAAGGGTCGGGGTGGGTTTTAGGGTTGTTTTGGTGTGCCGGTTTTCCCGCCCTCCCCCAATTTACGATTTTTAACGATTTAAAAACAAAACAAAACACGACGATCAGATTTCCCTCCCCCCCAGCCAAAATCGATCGTTAAGACGATCGATCACACGATTCACACCCCTACTCTAAATTGATTAGCTTTAATTCTTTTACTGGGTCATTTTTTATTTTGTGTTAGGGCCATAACGTGCGTGATAAATATCGCAATGCAAATGCATATGCAAATATTACATTCATTATGCAAGTGGGAAGAGAGTGGAAGAAGTAAATGGAAAGTAGGTTCTCCTATCACATTATGCAATAGAGTAATGCACAATAACTCAGGATTTAATGTCAGAAAATAACTACACCTTATTGTTTTGGCAGTACAGGTAAAAAAAGTTTTTATCGAGCATGTGCGGCCATTAGCGAAGATTACAACTATTATCGCGTGTGTTAAAATGAAGCCTACTAGCAAAAACACCTACCACATTCTCCTGGGCTGATAAAAACACCTGTCTCTACTTGGCCCGCTTTCCTAGACCCATAGAGCCTGATTTTAAAAAGCATTTACTCGAGTAAATCTGGGTTTTACTCGAGTAAATGCACTTGACTTGAGTAAGTGGGCTTTTGAAAATTGCTACAATATATGCCATTGAATTGTGCATAGGATCTACTTGAGTAAGAGCACTTTACTCGAGTAAATGGCTTTTGAAAATTGCTACAATAGTATTGTAACTCCTTTTGAAAATTACCCTCATAATGGTTGTGGCTACTGCACTTGTGAGGGGATACTGGATGCTTGAGGAGGATTTCCGCAACCAACAATTGGAAGAAGAACAACCCGCACAAGTACCAGAACAGGCCAGGGAAATCCCTGCACCGGAGCCTGAGCCACTGGCCCCACAGGGAGAGCATCAGGGCCCATGACAGCGCTTCCCATGCAGACGGCACGGTAGAGGAGATATAGAGAGTGCATCTTTTCTCCACGAATTTCATTGCTGGGCATGCAAGAAGAATATGTGGTAGGCAGATATCACTTCAGTTGATTGGCTGTCCTGGAGTTATATGAGGAATTAAGAGGGGATCTGGATCCGGTCATGGAACGGTCTCACACTATACTTAGCCTCACCAAACTATTGGCCACCCTGCATTTCCTGGCATCAGGCTCCTTCCAAATGACAGTAGGGGTCTTTGGGGGAATAGCCCAGGGCACTTTTACACGCTATCTGGGCCAGGTCATAACATTTGTAACTGTCCACATTGATCGCTATATTGTGTTCCCTTGGGACAGGCAAGACTTGATGGATATCAAGAGAGGCTTTTATGTCATTGCACACTTTTCCAATGTTGTGGGAGCTATCAACTGCACTCACATAGCCATCATCCCACCATGTAACAAGGAGGAGGTCTTCTACAACAGAAAGTTCTTCCACTCTCTCAACGTGCAAGTTGTCTGTGATGCAAGACTGCACATCCTCGACGTCGTGGCCAGGTACACGGAATCCGCGCATGATTCTTTTATACTTAGTCAATTGGGCCTCTTTGACAATTTTGAGGATGGCCTTTATGGTGATGGTTGGCTCATAGATAAGACACATACTTCTTTCTCTATTTACTCTCTGGCTCTGTGTTTCCATCAACTGGCTGGGACATGGTAGGGGCCTGTGAGGAAGATTACAGCATTGCTTAAATGAAAAATAGCTTGTACTGTTAGATGTACATGTCAGGGTGCCAGGGCCTGGTTTTTTCTCGCCATGCTGGAATGGCCTGCTAATGTTGTGTGCCCACACGATGCACTTGCCACAAAGCTATGTGAGTGAGCAGTCACTACACACTTGCTAAGGCTTCACTTAACAAATTTGACCTTTCCTAGCCTTACATTTCCAGCAGTAGAAATGTGTTTGGTTACTCACATCCTTTTAGTATCCACACTGCTGGGGCTCCCAGATCATGTGTGGCCGGTTAGTCATCGGTCAGCTAGGATGTCATTCACAATTTGTCTTGACCATCACACAGGTCAAACAAAAGCTGCAGCATGCCCATGATTTGGACAAGCATATTCAGTGTCAGGTCAGACCAATGTGTATCTCAGGAGGACATACAGCAATCAGTCTGGGATTTGCACTATCATAACATAAGGTTGAAGTTTATTGGCTAGGACATGTGTGGCAGCTGTGATGTACAGCTCCAGGGTTTGATGAGGGCTAGAAACTGGTAGCCTTTGCTTCTTTATGAGTGACAGGCACACAGTTGGCCTGCACCACATGCAGTTAGACATTTTAGAAGAGCTGACACAGAATAAGCAAGTCCAAAACTGTTCATATAGTCTCTCCACCAAAAGTGGCATGGACTTGGGGTAGGGAAATAATATTTGAAGGACCAAGCTAGCATAGCGGTAACCTTAGATTGTCTTATAATATGCTGTGTCTTGACATTGATATCTTCAAATCATGGTGGGATAAATGATGCAGCCATTCTGTGTTTGCCACAGAAGATTCAGGATATGGTTGCTGGACCTTGATTCTCAACCCTGTTGCTATTCCCAACACACGGGCTGAGATGAGGTACAATGAGGCCTTATGTTCAACTCGCTGTGTCATAGAATGCACCTTCAGAGTTCTGAAAAGTAGATTTTGTTGTTTGGACAAAACTGGGGGAGCTTTAATGTATGTGCTTTAATGTATGTGCAGATATAGTGCTGCTCTGTTATGTATTCTATAATCTTGCCATACGCCATGGTCTACCAATAGAGATACTTCAGGACCTACCTCAGGATTCCCCATGTGCCCCCACCGAAGACCAGGATACCACGCTGAGTGGCAGCCAGCTTTGCCAAAACCTCATACAATGCTACTTTGCCTGTTACACTCAACTACCCTTTCCCCTTCCATGTAAGAGAGACAAGAAGAATGTTAGCATCAGCTCTCATCTTGAGAATCTTGATTTAACTCTGGCTTCCTCTGTCTGAATCCATGTGTAAAGAAACCAATTAGGCCTAGTTAGCCTTCATTTTGACAATGCTGAAATTAACTGTACTAGAAAAATTGTACTCCAAGTAAAGAGAACAACAAATACATGTGGCTTGCCTAAAGTTTTCTGATTGTGAGTGTAAAAGAGCCTATGTTGGCAATGCTACATAGTGTTCGTGTAGACCTGCCAACACAGTGTACAGAGCTTGCCCTAGCTTGCAGCATTTGGCTGGCTGGCCCTACCCCTTGGACACAGTCCTAGGCCTTACATGTGGGCGACATAGTGCTGGGACTCCAGCAGGGCCTGGAACATGGAGGGCACCAGCTCTAGAAATCAGATCAACCAATCGTCTAGATAAGGGTAGACATGGACACCTTGACTCCTGAGGTAGGCTGCTACGACTACGAGGCACTTGGTAAAGACTCACGGAGCAGATGCCAGACCAAATGGCAGCACTTGGTACTGGAAGTGTCATGGGCCAACCAGGAATCGCAGAAATTTGCGATGAGATGGAGTGATTGAGATGTGTGTGTATGTGTCTTGGAGATCCAGAGAGCAAAGCCAATCTCCTCTTTGCAGAAGAGGAAGTAGAGCGCCCAAGGTTACTATCTTGAACTTTTCCCTTTGTAAATACTTGTTTAAGGCACGAAGGTCCAGAATTGGACGAATGCCACCTGACTTTTTTGGTATGAGGAAATACCGGGAATAGAACCCCTGCCCCTGTTGTGAGAGGGGTACTGGTTCTATTGTCCGGAATTTGAGGAGGGTGGAAACCTCCTGATCGAGCAGGGGAGAGTGGTCGGACAACCCCTATGTCAGCCGACGTGGGGAGTCTGCTGATACAGTGAGGAAGTTAAGGTGGTAACCTTGAGACACCACAGCAAGTACCCACTGATCTGTGGTGATCGTGTGCCATATGCTGGTGAAGAGGCACAACCAACCCCCGACGGGTACGGATGGAAGAGGAGGTTGTCATATGCTCTCCAGGGAGGAGTCAAAATCCTGACGCTGGTCCAGGCTGAGGGGCTGGCTGTGACTTCTGAGGCTGGGATTGTCTGGACTGACCTTTCTGGTAAGGTCTGGAGGGGCGACCTCGAGAAGCAGGAGGATTGTATCTTCTTGGCTTGTAGGCTGGTTGCTTAGAGTCTCACCTGAAAGTCCTCTTGGATGTGGATGAAAAATCAGTAGGCACTGAAGAAAGTTGATGCAGCATTTCATGGTGGTCCTTTAGCTGCGCCACAGTCTCCTGAATTTTGTCCCCGAAAAGGTTATCACCAGCATAGGGTAGGTCAGCCAACCTGTCCTGTACCTCTGGTCTTAAGTCGAAGGACTTCAGCCAGGCCCACCTTCTTGCACTAATTCCCACTGCAGACACCCTGGAGGCAGTGTCAAAGATGTCATACGCAGCGTGGACCTCATGCTTGCCAGCATCCAGGCCTTTTTGAGCCAGAGCGTGAAGTTGATCCTGGAATTGTTCAGGCAAAGATTCATAGAGATCATGGATCTTCTTAAAAAGGTCTCTGCTATACTGGGTAATGTATAACTGGTAGGAAGCAATGCGAGATATTAGCATTGATCCATGGAAGACCCATCTGCCAAATGCATCCAGGGATTGCTGTTCCTTCTTTGGAGGAATGGAGGAATGAGGTTTGGAATGTTTTGCCTTCTTCTGGGCTGATTCTACAACCACAGAGTGATGATCCAGTTGTGATCTTTGAAACCCAGGAGCTGCCTGTACAAGATAGGTGGTATCTGTCTTACGGTTGACAGGTGGTACCATACCTGGGTGCTCCCAATTCCTCTTTACTAGATCAATGAGGATTTCATGAATAGGAATAGACATGATTTTGCGACTCGCAGCAGCAGATCGCTCCCGGACCCCCAGGGACTTTTGGCCAGCTTGGGGGGGGCCTCCTGACCCCCACAAGACTTGCCAAAAGTCCAGCGGGGGTCCGGAGCGACCTCCTGCAGTTGATCTCCTGCCGGCGCCATTTTCCGAACAGAAAAACTATTCGCGGCAGGAGATCGCTCCCAGACCCCCGCTGGACCCCCAGGGACTTTTGGCCAGCTTGGGGGGGCCTCCTGACCCCCACAAGACTTGCCAAAAGTCCAGCGGGGGTCCGGAACGACCTCCTGCAGTCGAATCGTGTTGGTCTATGGCCGGCGCCATTTTGCGCCGCCATTTTGCAAAATGGCGGCGCAAAATGGCGCCGGCTGAAGACAACACGATTCAATTGCAGGAGGTCGTTCCGGACCCCCGCTGGACCCCCAGGTTATTTAAGGCATTTTGGGGGGGTTCGGGAGGGTGGGGGATCTATTTGAAAGGGTCGGGGTGGGTTTTAGGGTGTTTTAGTGTGCCGGTTCACGATTTTAACGATTTTCACGATAATTTAAACTTTCAAACGGCGACAATACGATTCCCTCCCCCTCCCAGCCGAAATCGATCGTTAAGACGATCGATGACACGATTCACATCTCTAGCATCCTGAACCCCACCGGGCAGACGGAAGGGTGTTGGTACGTCACGTTGGAAATAGGTTACGCAGGACAGATTGGCCGAAGATGGAATCTTGTCTTCCGGCTTTGTCTAGGCAATATTGGGCTGCAAAAGTGTGGAGAGAACTCCAGGTGGCAGCCCTGCAAATGTCAGGAAGCGGCACCGATCATAGGTGTGCTACTGAAGTCGCCATGGCCCTCACAGAGTGTGCTTTAACACGGTCTTGGAAAGGAATGCCTGCTTGCTGATAACAAAAAGATATGCAGTCTGCCAACCAGGAGGAGAGAGTCTGCTTACCCACAGGTTGCCCTAGTTGGTTGGGATGGAAAGAGACAAATAACTGAGTGCTCTTCCTGTGGGCAACTGTATGGTCTAGGTAGAACGCTAGAGCCCATTTACAGTCGAGGGTAAGCAGAGCCTGCTCCCCTGGGTTGGAGTGGGGCCTGGGAAAGAAGTTAGGTAGTATGATGGATTGATTAATGTGAAACTCCGAAACTACCTTAGGCAAAAACTTAGGGTGAGTGCGGAGTACCACCCGGTCCTGCAGGAGTTTAGTGTAAGGGGATAGGTAACTAGGGCCTGTAACTCACTAACCCTGCGAGATGAAGTGATAGCCAAAAGGAAAATCACTTTCCATGTGAGATATTTTAGGTCACAGGAGTGAAGAGGTTCGAAGGGTGGTTTCATGAGCCACCCAAGAATCAGATTAAGGTCCCAAGAAGGGGCCGGAGGACGTAAAGGTGGCTTGATATGGAGCAAGCCTTTAAGAAAACGTGTTATATGGGGTTGTTCCGATATAGGGACATCCCCGACACCTTTATGGAAGGCGGCTACCGCACTGACATGCATTCTGATGGACGAGGTCTTTAGACCAGATTCCGATAAATGCCACAGATAGTCTTGGGATTGGACAGGAAAAGGGATCAAGGGATTGCGAAGAACACCATGATGTGTACCTTTTCCATTTATAGGAATAAGATTTTCTTGTGGAAGGCTTTCGTGAAGCAATCAGGACAAGAGAAACCGAATCTGAAAGGTTAAGTGGTTGAAGAATTAACCTTTCAACATCCATGCCGTCAGGGACAAGGCCTGAAGATTGGGATGGCATAGATCTCCGTCGTTCTGAGTGATCAGAAGCGGGTGCATTCCCAAGGGAATGTGCCTGCAGATGGAGAGATCCTGGAGTATGGGAAACCACACTTGGCGTGGCCAGTGAGGTGCTATCAGGATCATGGTTCCCTTGTCCTGACGAAGCTTCATGAGAGTATTCGAGAGAAGAGGAAGTGGAGGGAATGCATAAAGCAGACCGGCCGCCCACAAGAGGGAGAATGCATCTCTGGGCTGAGAGCGCTCGCTCCAAATGAGGGAGCAGTAATTGTCCACTTTGTGGTTCTGAGGGGACGCAAAGAGGTCTATTTGGGGATGACCCCATTGCTGGAAGAGAGAGGTCGCTATGGAGGGATTGAGAGACCACTCGTGCGGTTGGAAGACACGACTCAGTTTGTCTGCCAAGACATTGTGCACTCCCGGCAAATAGGAGGCCCTGAGGTACATCGAGTGGGAGAGCGCTTCCGCCCAAATCTGCGCAGCTTCCTGACACAGAAGGAAGGAGCCTGTGCCTCCCTGCTTGTTGATGTACCACATGGCCACCTGGTTGTCCATCTGAATCAGGATGACGTGATTTGATAGGCAATCCTGAAAAGCTCTGAGAGCATATCGCATTGCTCGAAGCCCCAGGAAATTTATCTGGTGTTTGGCTTCCTCTGGAGACCAAAATCCTTGTGACTGTAGATCGTTCACATGAGCTCCCCACCCGAGGTTGGAAGCGTCGGTGGTGAGAATGAGTTGAGGATCTGGCAGGTGAAAAGGCAGTCCCTGGAGGAGATTGTTCTGATCTTTCCACCAGGCGAGAGACAGACGGAGTGCGTTGGTGATGTGGACAATGGTTGACAGAGGCTGAGTCGCTTGAATCCATTGTGACCTCAGAGTCCAATGCATGACTCTCATGGCCAGGCGGGCCACTGGTGTGAGATGGACTTAGGACACCATGTGTCCGAGAAGGACAAGGAATTGTTGCTGTATACTGAGACTGCAACTGATGAGCGAGGGACACGAGGGTTTGCACTCGTTGTTGAGGTAGAAAGGCTTTTGCCTGTAAGGTGTCCAAGCTACCCCAATTAACGATTAGGTTTGAGATGGGACTAAACAGGATTTCTCGTAATTGACGAGAAATCCTAGAGAAATTAGAGTGTGTAGTGTCAAATCCAGGGACGATCGAGTGGCTTGCTGGGTTGGGGCCCTGATTAACCAGTCGTCTAGATAGGGGTAGACGTGAACACCTTCTTTCCTGAGAAAAGCTGCGACAACCACGAGACATTTGGTAAAGACTCGTGGTGCCGATGCTAGGCCGAATGGAAGCACCCGGTATTGATAGTGCTTTGTGCCTACTAAAAACCTGAGGTACTTGCGATGAGCTGGAGCTATCGCAATGTGGGTGTACGCGTCCTGGAGGTCCAGAGAGCAGAGCCAGTCTCCTCTTTGTAGAAGAGGTAGAAGCGAGCCCAAGGTTACCATCTTGAACTTTTCCCACTGGAGGTACTCGTTGAAGGCACGTAGGTCCAGAATTGGACGAAGCCCCCCGGATATTTTGGGGATCAAAAAGTACCGGGAATAGAACCCTAGGCCTTGTTGCGAAAGAGGGACGGGTTCTATTGCTCTTAACTGGAGAAGAAGGGAAACCTCCTGCTCCAGAAGGACAGAGTGTTCGGTTACTCTCCACGCTTGTGGAGGTAGTGATTCCGGTGGAAGAGCAAGAAAGTTCAGGTGGTAACCCTGAGCAATGATTGCTAGCACCCATTGGTCAGTTGTGATTGATTGCCACATGCCGAGAAAGTGGCACAATTGACCTCCCACTAGTATGCCTGGCAGAGGAATCAGGCTGCTGCTCTCCAAGGGAAAGTCAAAAACCTGAAGCAGGCCCCGGCTGGGGAGCTGCTTGTGGCTTTTGCTTCCAGGGCTGGCGAGGCTGAGATTTTTGATAAGGCCTCGTAACTCGGGACCTTGTTGGTGGAGGATAGTACTTCCTTGGGCGGAAGAATGACTTCTTAGAGTCCTTCTTGAAGGGCTGTCTACAAGGGAAGTCAGAAGGTATCGATGAGAGCTGTTTGAGGGTCTCATGATGGTCCTTTAATTCAGCCACTATTTGCTGAATCTGTTCACCGAACAGATTATGTCCTATACAGGGCAGGTCAGAGAGCCTGTCTTGTACTTCTGGGAGAAGGTAAGAAGACTTGAGCCAGGCCCAGCATCTTGCCGAAATGGCAGTTGCAGACACTCTAGTGGAGGTGTCGAAGATATCGTAAGCTGTTCTTATCTTATGCTTTCCTGCTTCAAACCCCTTGTTGACAAGGGTTTAAAGATGTTCTTGAAATTGGTTAGGCAGGGTTTCAGAGAAGTCCTGAATTTGTTTGAAAATGACCCTGTTGTATTGGGTCATGTACAGCTGGTAAGAAGCAATCCTGGAGATGAGCATGGCCCCTTGGAACACTCGACGACCAATATTGTCTAGGAACTTGTGTTCCTTGACAGGAGGGGTAGAGGAGTGTGGTTTCGTCCTTTTTGCTTTCTTTTGAGCTGATTCTTCCACAACTGAGTGGTGGTCAAGCTGACTATACCAGATAAGTAGTGTCAGCCTTTCTGTGTACTGGGGCAATGGATCCAGGGTTTTCCCAGTTCTTTTTGAGGAGGTCAAGAAGAATTTGATGAATGGGAATAGAAGTGATCACTTTAGGGGCATCCAGGAATTGGAGAAGCTCCATCATCTGGTGCCTATCATCTTGCTCCATCTGAAGCTGAAAAGGGACCAATTCTGCCATTTCCTTCACAAAATTAATGAAAGAGAGGTCCTCTGGAGGAGAACGCTTTCTACTTTCAGTAGGAGAAGGAGGTGAAGGTAAATCATCGGTGTCTGTGGAAGTATCATCACCCCAGGTGTCATAAGGATCAGCAGGCTGACCTGTAGGATGAGAAGGTGGTTGGATACCGAAGGGCCCGGCTGAGGCTCCGAGAAAATCGAAGGAATCACTGGGGGCACCGTGGCCACCCTGGGGGGCATCAGTGCTGGCATCGAAGGCATCGATGGCGACGATGTGCGTATCATTCCCGATGAATGAATCGGTGGCGAGGGATGACATGGCATCGATGGCTGAGGCAATACCCCCGAAGGAGGAATGCGAAACGGTGTTTCTCTTCCCGATGAAGCTGTCATCGGGGAGTGCACCGGGGCCATCGGAGACCCGGGAATTACCATTGGAAAGGCAGTCATGAGCGACTCCATCCGGGATGGAGGCGCTGCTGGAATCGAGTCGGTGACTGGTTCCACTCTTGGTGCCAGTGTCGGTGCCGGAGGGACCTGGAGTCGTTGCATCGCCTTGTCGATGGCCTCCTGGACCAGCCGGTCCAGTTCTTCCCGGAGACCTGGAGCAATCAGCTCTGTCTCTGTGATGGAAGAGGGAGGCTGAGGCACAGTCGGAGGGACCACGTTTACCGGCGGAATCGCGACTCCCAAACCCCAATCGGGTGAGGGTGGCCTCGATGTCCCGGTCGCAGGAGTGGTCGGTGCTGTTCCTGGATGGGGCTTCTTCGATGGTGGCTCGGATGGTGGCTCGGTTGATGATTTTGCTCCCTCGACGGTCCGAGACTTATGATGCCGATGGCAATGTTTCTCCCTTCGATCCCCTCGATCTTGAGGGGGAGAAACAGGAGTCGATGGCCGTGAAGACATCGATGGTGGGCGGTCACCGGACGGTTGTCAATGGTGATGCGACTTCGACGGTGCCGGTTCCGATGACGTCGATGCGATGGATGGCGTCGGGGTGTGAGCACGGAAAAGGAGTCCCATCTTCTCCATTCTGGCTTTGCGACCTTTTGGTGTCATAAGGGCACATTTGGTGCAAGTCAGGACATCATGCTCACGGCCTAAACACATTACACAGACTCCATTAAGATCTGTGATAGACATGGTGCGAGTACAGTTCGGGCACCGATGAAAACCCGACGCCATGGCCATAGAAAAAAATCGAGCCGCGGTACGGTCGACGGCCAGTAGGCTGCGAGGGCCAAACTCGACGGTAATCGACGAAAAACGGTGAAAAACTTACCGGAGTACCGCGGCCTGAGAAAAGTTAGAGGAGGGACCCCTGTGGGGCAAAATAATTTTTAATAAGTCCATGAGGAAAATTCCTGTCAGGAATCTCTTCAGAGCTTCTAAACCGCGAGGCTACTGCTGCGTGGAAAAAAGAAGACTGAAGGGGGACCCCTGCTGGCTTCAGGGTTAGTGCCATGCTGGGCATGCCCAGTAGTGGCCAGTCAAAGTTCTGGAAACTTTGACAGAAGTTTTCCGTTATTGGGCTTCATCCTGATGATGTCACCCATATGTGAGGACTACCATCCTGCTTGTCCTGTGAGAACCATCAATATAAAAGGGGAATCCAAGAGAAACACAACATAAGAGAATAAATTTTGCCATGCTGGGTCAGACCAAAGGTCCATCAATTCCAGCATCCTGTTTCCAACAGTGGCCAATCCAAGTCACAAGTACCTGGTAGGATTCCTAAGTTCAATAGATTCCATGCTGCTTACCCCAGGGAAAAGCAGTAGACTTCCTCAAGTCCACCTTAATAATGACAATGTTAGGCGCCCCTGCTCTTGGGGAGTCAGGCTGGGTCTCCTCACCTGCGCGGGCAGGAAGCCCGATCCAGTGCCCCTCTGCCGCTGCCATGTCCCGGCATGGTTCACTGCTATTGTGGCTTGCTCACAGTGCCCCAACACCGCCAACCCTGCTGCATCCCTGGACTCCCTAGGCGTGCGCATGGACTCAATCTAAAGAGCCAACAGCGGGAAAGTTCCCCATGGCCCGGGATGATAAAAGTCAGGCAAGGCAGGTATAAATACCCTGCCTTGCAACTTCCTCCTTGCCTCGGCAACAGTTCCAGCTCCTGGTGAGTACGTGTTGTCTGCATCCTGACCCCACGTTACTGTGATTCTTCTTACTCCTGCTTCGGATCTTGCTCCTGCCCTAGTCCTGCTCCAGCTCCTCATCGTTCATGCTCCCATAAATTGATCTACTGGCTCTGCCCTTGCTCGTCTCACCATTCCTGCTTGTCTGCTGCCTGCCCTGATCTTCAGCCTGGGCCACCATTCCTGATTGTCTGCTGCCTGCACAGACCTTGGCTTGGCTACTATCTCCTGTAGCCTGATGCCTGTCTCGACCCTTGGCATGTCTGACCTGTCTTCCGCCTGCCATCTGAGAGACCCACACCTAAGTCCTGCTGGCCCCGGCACCCAAGGGCTCAACCTGCGGGGAACGTGGGCTGGTATAGGTGAAGGTCCTGTTGGGCTCTCTCCCTCGGAACCGGCTCCCGATGACGATTTGGTAGTGGTGGTGGCAACAACCTTGTCTTGGCTCAAAGGTCCACCTTCTTTGCAGTTTGCCGAGGCCATGGATCCAGCAGACCTGTCTGGTCTGCAAGCTATTCCCGGACTGGCCCTGAGGTTGTAGCAGCAACAACAATGCCTGGACGTGCTTGCGATGACCGTGGAACGCTGGCCAATCGGTTGGACACCGTTTCAATGCCCAGCTCTTCTCCAGCGTCTGCTTCAGCTTCTACTCCATCGACAGTGGCACTCCGCCTCCCAGCACCTCCCCACTTCACAGGGGACCCCGGCAGTGTCGTGGTTTCTTAAACCACTGCTTCATGCACTTCTCCTTCCAGCCTACCCTGTTCGCCAGCGACAACATCAAAACAACCTTCATTTTGTCGCTTCTAGATGGCAAGGCACTGGCCTGGGCCTCTCCTCTATGGAAGTGAGGCGACTCACTGCTCCAGGATTTTCCACGCTTCGTGCAAGTGTTCAAAAAGTCTTCGATGAACCAGGACAACAATCCACTGCGGCTTCCAAACTTCTCCACCTACGCCAAGGCTCACACCCACTGGCTGACTATGCCGTGGAATTCCGTATCCTGGCATCCAAACTCGGATGACAAGAAGATAGCCTCCGTAGTATCTTCCTTGAAGGACTGTCTACCCGAGTCAAGGATGAGTTGGTTGCCCGGGAACTACCTAAGGGCCTGGAGGCCCTAATCGACCTCGCCGGCCGCATCAACCAACAGCTGCAGCAATGCCTGCGTGAGTTGCGACCTTCCCGAAGACCTGTGGTCCTGGTCCTGTCCTTCTCCCGACCTGTGATGCCTCCATCTACTGAGGTCAGATCACCTCCGGGAGAGGAGCCTATGCAACTTGGCCGCAGCCGACTCTCCGACGAAGAGAGACAGTGTCGGCGCACCCTGGGGCTATGCTTGTACTGTGCCGGTAAGGGTCACATGTTGGTCCAGTACCCCAAGAAATCAGGAAATGCCAGAGCCTAGATGTCAGTGGGGAGATGACCCTGGGCTGCAGCAACCCTGCTCCCCAAAGTATAATTCCAGTGACAATTCGCCACCCCCACGGGGACTTCTCCACCTTGGCGCTGATTGACCCTGGTGCTGGCAGGAACTTTATTATGACCCAGCTCATCCAACAACTAGGTCTGCCTATGCAGCCTAGAGAGCCCCCATTGACCATCTCATCTATTCATGGAGACCCCCTGCCCAGCAGGATCACCCATATGATGGCCCCTGTGAAACTTCGCATGGGGATCCTTCTTGAAGAAGAGCTCACTTCCTCATCCTGGAAAAAGCCATACACCCAGTGGTTATGGGCTTACCATGGCTTCAGGAACACTCCCCTCACATCAATTGGGGGTCTTTACAGATAACCGCTTGGGGCCCTAAGGGCCACACATCCTGCCTCTGAAGAGTGTCCTGGCCAGTTCTTCCTGTGGCTACACCACACTGTCTCTGCCACCGCAGTATGCTGATTTCAGGGATTTCTCCAAAGAAAAGGCGGAGACCTTACTGGAGCACCGTCCCTTCGATTGCGCTATTGACCTCCCTCTGGGCACGGTTCCACCCAGGAGATGAGTCTACCCCTTATCGTCGCCTGAAACCAAAGCCATGTCGGAATAGATCCAGGAAAACCTGAACAGGGGTTTCATCTTACCCTCCACCTCGCTGGCCAGAGCCAGCTTCTTTTTCGTCACAAAGAAGGACGGATCCCTACGCCCCTGTATAGACTGTCGAGGCCTGAGTGCTATCACCAAAAAGGACCGCCTTTAACACCAGGGATGGCCACTATGAATATCTAGTGATGCCTTTCGGCCTTTGTAATGCACCAGCAGTCTTCCAACATTTAATGAATGAGGTCTTTCATGACATGCTCTATACCAGTGTTATTGGTTATCTCGACGATGTTCTCATCTTTACCAAAGACCTCCCATCCCATCGCCATGAGGTCCGATGGGTACTTCAATGTCTCCATTATCACAAACTATTCACAAAACTAGAGAAATGTCTCTTCGAGCAGGAATCTCTCATGTTCCTGGGCTTCATCGTCTCCACTACTGGTTTTCACATGGACCCTAAGAAGGTCGCCAGCATTCAGAATTGGCCCCAACCCTCAGGACTCCGAGTGCTGCAGCGCTTTCTGGGGTTCTCCAATTTCTACCAACAATTCATCCCTAACTACTCTCGCATAGTGGCCCCACTCACCGTGCTAACCAAGAAGAGGGTGGATCCCAAGTACTGGCCACCCAAAGTGACTGCCGCCTTCGAGGAACTCAAGTGTGCCTTCTTGCAAGACACGTGCCTCCGTCATCCTATTTCTCCCGCAAATTCACCCTGGCCGAAAAAAACTATGGTATCGGGGACAAGGAACTTCTCACCATCAAAATGGCGTTTGAGGAGCTGCGGCAATTATTCAAGGGGGCACAGTACACTATCACTGTCTTCACGGACCATAAAAATCTCGAGTACCTTAGCCAAGCACAACGGCTGAACCTTTGCCAGGCCCAGTGGGCCCTATTCTTTAGCCGGTTCGACTTTGTCCTCCGCTACCAAAAAGCAGCTAAGAACACATGCGCCGTAGCACTCTCCAGAATCTTTGACGCAGGAGATGTATCCGTGAAGCCCAACCACATTATTGACCCAGCGCGAATACTTTTAACTGTGACACAGACTGTACCATCAGGGAAAACCGTGGTTCCTCTTTGTCTCCGGCAGAGAGTCCTGAGTTGGGCCCATGACTCCCTCACCACTGGACATCCAGGAAGAGCCCGCCCCTTGGAACTCCTGCGGCGCTACTACTGATGGCCACATATGGCACGGGACGTCAAGGCTTATGTAGACTCAACTTGCGCCAGACAGAAACCCTTGGCAGGATGTCCCTGGGGCCTGCTTCAGCCTGTACCAGTCCCTGAGGAGCCATAGAGACACCTGTCAACAGACTTAATTGTTGACCTACCCCATTCAGACGGCCACCTCGGCATCTGGGTAATGGTCGACAGGTTTTCAAAGATGCTCCACTTCACTCTGCTCCTTAAGCTTCCCTCGGCTACGGAGCTCACCAGATTCTTCATCCAGCATGTCTTCCACCTCCATGGACTCCCAAAGCACATCACCTCCGATCATGGAGTTCAATTCATGGCAAACTACTGGTGCTCACTCTGCAAGAAGTTTGGGATTCACCTTGACTTCACCACTGCCTACCATCCTCAAGGCAATGGCCAAGCAGAGCGCATTAACTGCACCCTGAATGTATTCTTCCGCTCCTTCATGAATGAGACAGGATGACTGGTCCACTCTTCTCCCCTTGGCTGAGTTCTCCTTTATTTCCCACACTCTCTGTGTGACTGGTGCCTCTCCATTCCTAATTGTCTATGGGAGACAACCAATGCCATCGCTTCCTACCCCACTTTCGGTTCTGTTGTAATGCGAGATGCATGGAAGCAAGAGACGTCAGACAGGATTCTAAGGAAGCCAGGAAGCCATCCCGAAGTCACTTCAGGCAGGCCCTTTTATTGTCCTGCATTACATATTATTTGCATATACAATCACATCATTGATAACAACAATACTCTCGGAGACATAGCTGCTACGGATTATTATGATTAACTCATGTTACTATCTTTGTGAGAGAAAGCAAGCATTCTGTATTTAGGGCAAAGGTTGTTTGTGCTAAGAGCAAGGTCTGTAGGAATGCAGACACAAACAGGCTCAGTGTCTGTTCAATTCAGATAAGCAAATACTGAGAAGTGTTGATGCAGACAGATTCAGCTTCTGTGGTTTGCCAGCCAAAGAGAAAAAGCATACATCTCCACATCTCATCCTTTCCTTTATATCTTATAGGAAATCTTTACGTTGCGATTTAGGTAAAAGTATGTTAGCAAGGTTGGGCAAGCATTGAATACAGCAGCAGCAACATATTAAAATAACGATGCAAAGTAATACAATGAGAATTGTCTTACTGAGACCTCTTCTGTGAGGAGTTTTATGGATTTAATCATACAGTCGAATAGGGCTGTGGTCCAGTTTGCAAGGGTGCATAAATCTCGGTAGTTTAGTGCTGCCCCTATTGGGGGAAACAGGCCCCTGTAGACCATGGTGCTTGTGCCTCGCCCAATTGGGTTTTGAACTGACTCTCTCCTGTTTCTGATTCTACCCTTAGGCAATTTGGTAGTAGTATAAAAGGATGGCATGATGTAGCCTAGAGTACATCTACCTGTCCATCTTGCAGGGATTCTCATATAAGCCCAGCGTCCACACAACATCCAGATGTTTCCCAAGAAATTGGTGGATGTGTTTTGCTTGTTTTGGGTTTGTCTTATCATTTCTGCTATAGTGTTACAAAGATTGAATCTTTCTGTGGTTGTGGGAGTGGGGCACCCCGTCCAACTGAACACCCTGTGAGCTGATAGTTACACATAAATTTTGTGAAATTGTGCATCTAATAAAGGAAAATACTGATTGCAATCTTTGAGCAAAGGGGTAATACATTCTCATCCAAGCAAGGGAAACACATCTAGAGCAAAATAAACACAAAGAGAAAATCAGGCAAAAAGTAGCAACAGTTCATATAATGATGGGTGCAGGTGCAGGATGTGCTCTGTGGCAAAGGCATGACTTCTGTGGTAAAGGCATGATTTCTGTGGCAAAGGCATGGAAAGCAAATGTTGCTTACCTGATGTAACAGGTGTTCTCACAGGACAGCAGGATGTTAGTCCTCACAAATGGGTGACATCGAGGATGGAGCCCTGTACGGAAAACTTTTCTGTCAAAGTTTCAACAAGCTTTGACTGACACTGGCACACTGGGTGCACTGAGCATGCCCAGCCTGCAATTATCCCTGTGAGCCACAGGTGTCTCCCTCAGTCTCGTCTTATAGCTAAAAAGCGCAAGCGAAACTAAAATAAAAGTATACAGACCCAACTCCGCGGGGTGGCGGGCGGGTTTCGTGAGGACTAACATCCTGCTGTCCTGTGAGAACACCTGTTACATCAGGTAAGCAACATTTGCTTTCTCACAGGACAAGCAGGATGGTAGTCCTCACAAATGGGTGAGTACCGAGCTGAGGAATCCCGGGAATGCACCAGATACACCGCAGATGCGCAAAGGCGTAACGACTGAGGTGGAAATGGGAACGGAGGGCATCCGCAACACCATAATGGGTTCGTGGAAGGATGTTGGGTAGTGAATTGAAAAAGGTAAGAGTAGTCGGACTGGCCAAACATGGAGCATGCCGGCTAGTCAAATGTAAGCAATAATAGGCTGCGAAGGTATGGAGAGGACTCCAGGCTGCAACCTGATAAAAAAGTACAAGCAGCAGTAACCAAAGGGAAGCTGTTAAGGCTAAGACGGACACAACAGTATGTGGATACCCACAGTGTTGTAGTGAAATGTCTGCTTGTTGGTAGGAAAGGAAATATAGACCACTTAATCAGAAGGATTAGGTCTGTGTGGCCACTGGAAGTAGCAGCTTGACCCTTGCATGAAGGAAAGAGTCAAGTGGAATTCACATGGAATGCAGTGCAATGTAGATAGAATGTAAGCGCAGCATTACTGTCCAGGAATGTGGAAAACCCACTCTCTCCCTAGGGCGAGAGAGAGAGGTTAGGAAAAATTAATAGAGTATTTCCTGAGGAAAGGAGATACAACATCTACCTGAAAAGGATAGAAAGTTGAATGCGTAGAACTACTCAGTGGCAGAGGAACGGAGTCAGGTGAGTATGGAAAGAGTGCATAACTCACGGACCCTGCTGGCAGGAATGAAATTAAGAGGGAAAGAAGTTCCCTTGCCAAACTGTGGAAGAGAGGAATGGAAAGGCTCAAACGTAGAACGTATGAGACTTATAAGGAGAATATATATGTTCATTCCGTGATTAGAGAAATAGAGGCGGCTTGATCAGTGGATAATCCATGGTAAGCCGACTCAGAGAGGATTACCGAAAACGGGAACCCAACTCCCAAAACGATACACCTCCTAAGAGAAAGGTGTATCTATGTGGAGGATGTCTGGAGAACAGAATCCGAGGGAGTAAGAAAAAATGGTGGAAAAGTAAAAGGGGTAATACCTCTTTTTTTTTTTTTTTTGCGTCAGGAGGTAAAGCCTGCCATATTAAACGGCAAGATTTATGTTTAGAAGGTTTTGTGACGCTACCAGAACCTAAGAACATCAGTAAGTCTATGATTTGGGACTGACTGGTGAGGGAATAAAAGGTTACTGATATGATGGATTGAGAAGTATGGGAAGCATACTGATCTCAGTCAGGGAGTGGGGAAAAGAATACTGAACCCCATCCCAGTTCAACATTAGAAGAATGCTGGCTACGAGAGGCAGCAGAAGAGATATATTGAAGAGGCCTTTGATGGAAGAAAAGGCATCTAAGGGAACGCATAGGAAACATGTGTAGGGAGCAGAACCTGTGCATCGTATGGAATGATGCAGACGCAGAGGAAAGTTTAGTTAAACTCAGCGTTAAAAGATTTGCCCTGTACACATGTAATTGAGACCATTCGAGAGGATAGAACCTACGTGGAGAAGGTCAGCTAGAGCGTTCATTAAATCTCTTAGATATGTGGCCCAAGGACGCATGAAGTGAACAAGGGCCAAGGGTAGAGCTGCGCAGCTGTCTAGCAGAGCAGCTAAGAGGTTGTGCGTGCTTATGAGTTGGAAAGCACATTGTCCCTATGCTGTCTGTCTGTATGCACAAAGAATTGTTGCAAAAGCAGTATTGGAAGGCATAAGGGCATAACTCATGGGTGCAACGTCCAGGAAGTTTATGAGAAACTATGCTGGAGTGCAATAGATGCATAATGGGTTGACAGCTTTCAGGAGAAACTTTATAACCCTAAGGAATTGCGAGCATGAGTCGAAGGAGACTAGGTCCTAGTTCGAACTGGGATAAGAATCAGGGACGAAAGCAATGAAACCACTTAGGTCCATTGAGTATAGAATGTCACTGAATATAACCCATAGCAGTTTTGAATTATGAGAAAAATGCATAGTGGGAAGAAACCCCATAGCCCAACCATGAAAAGTTGAAAGGTTGAGGTTATGGAAAATATGCGCAGGGACATATAACAATGTATCAGAATGTCTGTGCGCATGCTGGACAAGAGGGTCTTAAGACTGTGGTGTCCAGAAGTGTTACAGAAGGGATTTATGGCAGTGACAGTAATCCCAGTTAGTAAATGTATAGTGAGTCCTGAAAAAAGTGAGAGCTCCTTGCATGTACTGAAAGGAAAGTGAATGATGTTACACTCCGCAGAGAAAACAGCATTCACCAACAGTGATGCAAGAGACAGTTCACTTACCGAAGCTGGTGCCGGCGGCAGAGCTTGGGGTTGTAATGTTGACTCACCATAAAGCACATAGAAACATTAAAATAATGTACTTACTGCAGTATGGAGTGATGGTAACCAAAGATACCATTGTACCTGTGACGTCTAAAGAAAGTTGGATTTTCTTAGGTCCAGGATGTGCGGAGAGTAACTATTTTCTGTTAAAAGAAAGGATAGTGCAATTAAAACTCCCCAACCCCCCTCCCTTCTCCCCTCTGCACTTCGTAGCGCCTGGGGGAGTGTACCGGGACTTTGGTACAAGGTGGGGTGGCCGCTCTGATATCTGACCAGATGGGAGACCAGGAGGTGTCCCAATGGAGGATATCATGTAGGCTCCTGCAGGTGTGTGAGCGGTAAGTGGTACCCGCATTTCTGTATGCTGTACAAGGAGACACTGAGACCTGTGGCCAGGCCTCAAGGTGGACTTGTACATGGGGCAATGGTTGCTGAATCTCATGTTTAGCAGATCAGCCAATGCAGCTGGACCTTGGTTGGGAGGGAACCAAGAGTCAGAGCATTGGTCGGCACAGGGACTTGTTACTGACAAGAGAAGAAGCCCTGCTGCAATCCCAAGAAGATAGAGGGGTTCTCCTGATATTGTGGCTAACATAGCTAACATAGCGATATGTGACACTAATACAGTTCTAAAATGCACATGACCCAGAACTTTTCGAACCACGGTCCGAATGGGAGAACACAACTCTATGGGAATGCCGCCGAAGCGGGTACTTACCATCCGACGTGGATCGCCGCAAGACGAGCCGGTGAAGATTGTTGACTCCGACGGTCTCCGGAGTCCTCGAGGGTAAGGCCGGGGACGTAAACGTCCATCTCGCTCTGAAACCCGGTATGGTGGCACAGGTACAGAGGAGACAGGCCAGGCGTGAGTGGCGTTTAGACTGCTAAGTGTAACAGATGGCCATAGTCCCACACCACTTGACGGTGGGGCACGCCAGGAACAGAGGAGCCCTAACGGAACTCATGTTCCCTTCCCTCGTCCCAGCGGCTCGATGTGTCGTGACGCCAATGCAGAAGCTGTCGGACCTGGATCCGGAAGTTCTGGATCACCAAGGACTGCCAAAACTGTAGGAACAGTGCTGATGGCAGTGGTGATGTCGCTCTGCCCGAGCGTTGTCCAGCCTGGAGAAGGATGGCACCGATGTGCTGGATGGCGTCAGCGGCGGACGATCACGATGTCGGCGATGATGGGTGCCACGGTGCTCGGCCCGGTCTTTCCCCAGCGCCGAGATGGAAGCCCTCGTCGTCCTGGAAGGCGATCGATGACGAACTGTCAGCACGCCTGCTCTGCTCCTGACACAATGGAGTGTCTTAAGCTAATACGGGGCTTAAAAAAGAACCCAAAGCGTGGAGCAATGTGAGGAGGCGAGGGTATTATGTGGCGGTGCTATGTCAGTATTGACGATATTGAAGGCAACCTAAGGGGCTTCGAGGATATCATCAAAATGGGTATGAAAAATCGTCGATGACTGGCCAGGAGAATGATGACAGTGACGGGCACTGACAGCAGTGGCATAGGTATCTTTGAAACGATGTGGAATCGAATAATCGAAAAACATTGCCGTTATTGAAAAAGATACCGGCATCGACTGAGTCGAAGTCGAATCAATAGGGCGTCAAGGACACCGAAGGAAAACGGAGGTGTCGAGGGCATCGATGCATGGAGGCGGGCATTTATGCCGTTTGTGGCATGGCCACGGGCATCAACTATAGGGCCACAGACATTGACGGTATCGATTTGGACAGACTCAGATTTCCAAGTGTACATGGCATCGGTGCCCCAGACACGTGTGTCGGTGGCATCGATATGGACACGTATGGAATCGATGGCATGGATCTCCCAGTCGATGAATTCCATCCCGGCATCAACGCCAGTCCTGGAATCGGCATGGGCATCGATGCCAGCCATAAGGCTGGCATTGGCATCAACGCCCATCCACGGAATCGAGCCGGCATGGATACCCACCGATGGGACCCACCTGGGCATCGAATTTCACCGATGGGAGCAGCCTGGCATCGACTGCCCTCGATGGATGCATTCTAACATAGATGCCTATGGATGAAACACCTGGGCATCGGTGTCCATCGATGCAAAAGGACCTGGCACCAATGCCATCGACGGACGGCCATCCGGCACCAATGCCATCGACGGACAAGCCATCCGGCACCGATGTCCACTGATGGGGACCATCCGGCATCGATGCCCACCGACGAATCGATGTGGCACCGATGCCCACCGATGGAAAAGGGCTGGACATCGGTGGGGAGGATGGGGCATCGATGGCATCCCCAAAAGGGGGGGGTGGCATCGATGAAGTGACCCTGGGATCGTTAAAAAGTGTCTCGGGCAGCGGTGGCGGCGACCCGAGTATGCATGGCAGTGACTAACAGCGTGTGCGTCAATGGCATGCATCCGGGTAGGGACGGCACCGAGGAAGCCCAAGGAAAAAAACAGTGCGTAGGAGGAAAAAGCCTGGTAGCACTGAAAAGCAAAAAACATGGATAAAGGCATCAGGGCACCGTGGGGGGAGGGGCGCTGATGACATATAAAAGCCCAGGGCGGTTTAGGAGGGTCCCGGTGTAGCGATAGGGTATCGACTGCGTGAGGGTACCAGGGAACGAAGGACTTGAAGCTACAGAAGTCCTAAAGTTAAGGAAAAAATCCCTACCCCACTAGCATAAGCAAGCAGAGTGTCACAGAGATACTCGCAAGCTGTTTAAAGCTAACTGAAAAATGGGGGAAGGGAAGGCTTCAGTCAGTTAACAGCCTTAAGATAGTGACAGAAACCGACCGAAAAATAAGAATTAGTACTCACCGAGCGTCGTAAAAACGTACGCGGAGGGAGACCTGTGCAGGGAAAAGTGTTTTTTGAAGTGAAAAGTTAAGTGTTTCCATGAGGTAATTAGTTAAAAAAAAATCCTCACAGAGCTCCAACCGCTATGCTGACTGCAGAGCGGAAAAAAGAAGACTGAGGGAGACACCTGTGGCTCACAGGGATAATTGCAGGCTGGGCATGCTCAGTGCACCCAGTGTGCCAGTGTCAGTCAAAGCTTGTTGAAACTTTGACAGAAAAGTTTTCCGTACAGGGCTCCATCCTCGATGTCACCCGTTTGTGAGGACTACCATCCTGCTTGTCCTGTGAGAAAAGGCTTGATGGGATGATTTCTGAAAATCAATGGTGTATACAGTTCTTTCAGTATTTCTTGGATATCGAAGCATAGCCTCTTAACTCTTTATTAAGTGAGATATGTGTGTTTTGTGGATCAAAAAACCTAATATGAGAGAATCAAATTCAAATTAATTAATGAGAAGATTTCATCATGACTATAACTCTACTATTACTAATCTATATAATGTTTTCCCACTTTATTATTAAATAACAATGAAGAAACAACTTAAGTGTACAGACAATTACATAAAAACATATATTTCACTCACAGCATTCTTCAGGTGTCAGGACATACACATAGCACAAAAGACAAAAGACAGAAAACAAACAATGAACACATATTTTTGAGCTAAAAAAAATTAAACCAAAAAGTGATTGGAAAATGTTTGGCAAAAAGTGTGGAAAATGTTTGAAAAATGTTTGGAAGATGTTAAAAAAAAATGTTTGGATCGATCCAGTAGAAAACAAAAATCAGAATTCTGTTTAAAAATGAAAAAAAAAATAAGGTGCAAAGTGTTCATCTTCACATCTCTCATGGCAGGAAGGCTGTCAATCTGGAAAATATTAAAATCTGGCACACAGCAAAAAATTAAGGTAATGATTAAAGTGAAATTTTTACTTTTTAACCTTGGAGAATCAATTCTACTATACAATTTAATAAAATCAATTTAGATTTGCAAGAAAAAGGCTTGGGGGGGGGGGGGGTTGCTTTAGATGTACCAACCCCTATCAGTGATTGCTTGTCAAAGAATAGGAATCGTAACTTTTTCAAGGTCTCTCTGTACTTTCAAAACAATCTCAATTCTCTGTCTTTTCTCCCATAATTACCATTCACAACTCTGTCTTATTCACATCTCAGTTCTCTTTCTTTTCTCCCATAATTCACATTCACAACTCCATCTTTTTCACATACGCACACCTTTTAAACAACTTCCAATAATGACGCTCTATTTAAACAAACAAAACGTCTTTAAAAAAAACCTTTTCAACTCCACACTTCCTGTACTGACAAGACACAGATTTTTTATTCACTGTAAATGAAATTAAACTTTCTTGCTAAATTATGGCTATTATTATTCTTAATATCTTTAAATTCTTCAGGAATCTGTTTCTAAACTCAAAGGATTAATTCATTGAATGGAGTTCTCTCCTCTGTTTATTTTCTCTTGAGAAACGCTGTTCTGCATTCCTACACTAGCCCTCCCTCTCACTCTGTCTTTTTGTTGTTAACCCTTAATTGCCACTCATAAGGGGAAAGGGGAACTTTTGAAAAGAAAAAACTGATACTTAGTACTGCTTGTAACTTTCCTGTATCTGTGATATAAAAAATTTTAATGTAGAATGCTTTAGGAAAAACAATTTACCAACTTAAAGCTAACAACCAGTAATGAAACAAGAATTCTGCGAAAGGGAAATGAAAAAAAATAAAGGACAGATTACACATGCATATAAAATAAGTATCACAATTATTTAATTGCATCATTAATGCAAGCATTACATTTGCTTCATGCTTTAACTCTACATAAACTGCCTGCTCTGTAATACATTCTGCTTCTAGTTTGCTTTTTTTTCTTCTACTACTGAGATAATGGCATTCCTAGGGGTGGGGTAATCTTGGTCACCCAGCGTCCCTGTGCATACAAGAATCGGTTCCTTTGTATGCTTCCCTTCCCAGGGCATTTCCAGCTATGAGGGCTTCCCTTTGATATTCTGAGTCCCAAACCACATACTGAGCAGGGGTAAGGAGCATACGAGCCAGATCTTTCCAATCCTGGGGAATGAATTTATAGCCATTCGCAATTCCCGCTAACATCCCACGAGTATAGGTGGAATGAATGCCTGTTTCTGTGATGCTCTTGCGAAGTTCCCTTAAAATAGTATAAGGTAGTGCCGACCACTGATACTGAATCCCACCCTGGGCATTAGGGACCTCCGTGATGGGAAATGCTTGAAGCCCCTCCAATAATTCCTCTCCTGTGAGATTTCCTTTCACATGTTCTTGGTGAAACCTCATGCGGACCGCACCACATAGGTCATTATGGGGAGTGGCGTTTTGTGATGGTAGTTTATCTGGACAAATCGGTGAAGCAGAATCAACGACTGTCACGGGCAATGGCAGCTGGGGGTACAGGGAGCTTGTGGGCGGTGAGGGGGTTGGAGGGGAAGGCGGAGGGAATTTAGTGCCTTTGATTTCAGTCTCTGTGGTTTCCTGGGATTCTTCCCCCGAGGCAGACTCAGAGGATGCGGGAGCCTTGGTTAGGGACGGTGCCTTGTGAGTGTGTGTCCCCAGATATTCTATCGCTTCCGTGCATTTTTGCCAAAGCAATAGATGTTGTATGGAGACACGCGGGGGTGCATGCAAGGCATTCCCTAAGTTGATCCAGTCCTGGATATCCAAAGTACAAGCCTCTGGATACCACGGGCACTGGTTTTCTATTTCTTTCAACATATTTTTTATATCTCCTAGCCTGGCGTTAATTGCCTCTCCTTTTGTAATAAAGAAAGGATTTCTTACTTTTTTCTGTAACTCTTGTGCATGAAACTTCTGCTGAGCTAACAGTTCCCTCCCCCTACTCACAAATGTGGGAGCGAATTTCGCTAAGGCGGTGCACCTGGGCTCTTCCAGCCTGGATGAGTAGGGGGATGCACCAGGCTGATTCAGTAAGGAGATAGTGGGGGTTGGGAGTTGGTGCTCTGAAGTTAAATTAGGAGTATATCCAGCTGCCTTTAAAGGCTGGTCACTAACTTTCTGTGTCTGCATAGCGGGAAATTCAGTGGTATAGGATGGGGGGGGGGGGGAGGGAGGGAGAGCATAGGGAGGTGCAGTGGGAGCTAAAGTCTCCTGCTGAGAGAAAGCATCTGGAGACTGGCATACATTGTCAGAATTTCTACTCTGCTTTTCTGCTACTGGTATAAGCGTTTCTGCCTGTGTCGGTTCTGAAACCATATCTATATCTATTACAAGGTGTGGCTGCCCCTTATTACCTCTTGCCCTGTCCTCCAACAGTCGCTCCAGCTCCATCTTCAGATTGTCTCCTTCCAGTCTCACCTCCTCCTCCTCCTTGCTTTGGCTGCACTGGTTCACCAGGGCTTTCAGCAGTTCCAGGATGCGGATGATTTTAAACTGCAGCTCGGAGATTCTGCCGGCCTGCCCCTGCGAGTTGCCTCCAATCTTCAGCAGATCCCTGCCGATCATTGAGGAGATGTCATAGACGTCTTCCACGGTCAGCTGGAAGAGATCCTTATCCAAGGCCAGGCCAAGATCCTCCATGGCAAGTAATCACGTCCACGTCGGGGTTACCAGATGTTGTAATGCGAGATGCACGGAAGCAAGAGACGTCAGACAGGATTCTAAGGAAGCCAGGAAGCCATCCCGAAGTCACTTCAGGCAGGCCCTTTTATTGTCCTGCGTTACATATTATTTGCGTATACAATTACATCATTGATAACAACAATACTCTCGGAGACATAGCTGCTATGGATTATTATGATTAACTCATGTTACTATCTTTGTGAGAGAAAGCAAGCATTCTGTATTTAGGGCAAAGGTTGTTTGTGCTAAGAGCAAGGTCTGTAGGAATGCAGACACAAACAGGCTCAGTGTCTGTTCAATTCAGATAAGCAAATACTGAGAAGTGTTGATGCAGACAGATTTAGCTTCTGTGGTTTGCCAGGCAAAGAGAAAAAGCCTACCTCTCCACAGGTTCCTTCTCTGGCCATGCAGCTCTCCACCCAGCAGCTGCTGGCCCTTTGGACTCACACTAACAAGAACCTCCGCCACACGGCAGACCAAGCCAAGAAAGCAGCCAACAAACACAGGAGACCGGCACCTCTCTTCAATCCCAGGGACCGAGTGTGGCTAAGCACTCGCCACATCCACCTGTGGGAATCCTCAATGCGATTGGCTCCATGATACAGCGGCCCTTTTAGTGTCACCAAGCGCCTTGCTCCAGTCACCTATCATCTAAGACTCCCATCATCCTTGAAGATACATAACTCATTCCATGTGTCTCTCCTCAAACCGCTGATACTGTCATGGCCCCAGCGGATACCCCCGGAATCATAGCAGCTGGTGGCAGAGGAGGAGCAAATGTACCCAGTGAAGAAGATCTTAGACATAAGACGCCATCACAGTCAATGGAAATATCTGATTGCTTGGGAAGGCTTTGCTCCCAACGAAAACACCTGGGAGCCAGCTGCCAATATACTAGATAAGGATTCACTTCAGCATTTCCATGCCTCCCAACCAGGAAAACCTGGACCTTCTAGGAGGAAGCCTTGAAGGGGGGGCGGGGGGTACTGTTAGGTGCCCTGGCCTCGGGGAGTCAGGCCAGGTCTCCTCACCTGCGCAGGCAGGAAGCCCACTCCAGTACCCCTCTGCCGCTGCCATGTCCCAGCGTGGCTCGCCCCCATTGCAGCCTGCTCGCAGTGCCCCAATGCTGCTGCATCCCCGGACTCCCTAGGTGCACAAACGCACGTGCATGGACTCAATTTACAGGGCCAATGGCGGGAAAGTTTTCCACGGCCCGAGATGACATCAGGCAAGGCAGGTATAAATAACCTGCCTTGCCACTTCCTCCTTGGCTCGGCAACAGGTCCAGCTCCTGGTGTGTGCATCCTGACCCTGTGTTCCTGTGATTCTTCCTACTCCTGCTCCTGCCCTAGTCCTGCTCCAGTTCCTCATCATTCTTACTCGCTCAGATTGATCTACTGGCTCTGACCTTGCTCGTCTCACTGTTCCTGCTTGTCCGCTGCCTGCCCTGATCTTCAGCCTGGTCCAACGTTCCTGCTTGTCCGCTGCCTACCCTGATCATCAGCCTGGTCCACCATTCCTGCTTGTCCACTGCCTGCCCTGATCTTTGGTCTGGTCCACCATTCCTGCTTGTCTGCTGCCTGCCCAGACCTCGGCCTGGCCTCTATCTCCTGTAGCCTGCTGCCTGTCTCGACCCTTGCCATGTCTGACCTGTCTTCCGCCTGCCGTCCGAGAGACCCACACCTAAGTCCTGCCAGTCCTGGCACCCAAGGGCTAAACCCGCGGGGAAAGTGGGTTGGTATAGGTGAAGGTCCTGATGAGCTCTCTCCCTTGGAACCACCTCCCAATGACGAGAACCACCAAGGGTGGTGGCAACAATCTCGTCTTGGCTCAAGGGTCCACCTTCCTTACAGATAATAAGGCAACATACAAAAGAAAGGCAAGTCAAAAAGAGGCCTAATACCTAGAATAGCATTCTTACATCAAGCACTGAGTTATTAAAGTCCACTACTAACTATCAAAATACTAGAGCAAGTCCTTGCAGCCAAAACATTTTAAAGCTTAATAGAGTTATAAAAAGCAGAAGGTTTCCCTCAAATGTAATACTACATTTGCAAGGAAACTCAAAAGAGAATCTCATCCCTAGGGTGAGAAGTTCTTTGCTTGGGGGAAAAAAGCAGCACATTTTGAAATCTAAAGTAGTCTCAAAATATAGCTGCAATCTGGCTCAGGAGCAAAAGTGATCAAAATCATGGCATTAGACATTCCTGCTATTTATTAGAGCTTTCTAGAAATGTGATTAAATCCAGATACATCTTTAATACTAGCAACAGATATTAATTGCCCTCTAGCTGCAATATAGTGTGCCTGGAAGAGCAATGACAGGTTTTTTTTAAGTATTTGCTGCACCTCCTACAGATACAGCTTCACCATGTTCACTAGAACAATCAAAGGGAATTTGGAAAAGTTTCTTAACTCTCCATATTACAATGTGCTATTTCTTTGTCAATAATTAAGATACAATTACAAATCCACAGATCTATTATCTTTTTCTCCAATTGTCCCAATGTCTCACCATTATTTTCCAGTGATCTCCCCTGAGCATTAACTTCAGATTGTAATGTAGCAGAGCTCACCAAAACTCTACCAGTTCTAACTATTTCATAATGACTATGGCATTCCACAATGAATCTAAAATACCACCTTTGTCTTGACCAATCCCACACACTAGTTAACTAGACTGTGACCCACTTTCCCCATGATCCCAGGATGATGTGAAGCTACCCCTGCATTTGCTCCACTCATCTTCTCTTTACGCCACTGAAGGCCTGATATCAAACATTACCTGAATCAGCAAAAACAGAATTCTTGACAAATCTGTCCCGCTAGTATGAGCCACCACTGACATGCTTCTGCATCAGATGTTTCTATCAATGGACCGGCAATAAGATAACATCCCAGTCATAGGGATAAAATACGCAACTGAGGCTTAGCAATGCTTCAAAGTTGCTTGAAGTAAGTATTCTAACATAAACCCCCTCTTCTGGTGTATGACCTCCTGCCACAGGAGTCATAAAGCCATCAGAGTCACCTGGATAAGCTGCGGGGTAATCGCCAGCTCCAGAGGATATGTTTGGGTCTTCTCTTTTCACCTCCTCATGATGTGCATGGCAAAAGTGGCCTCGATACTTGGATTCCTCTGCAGGCTAAGAAATCACAGCTCAGCGCTCAGCATCTAACTCTGTCACCATCTTAGCTCCCTCGACCTTTTTTAGTGCATGGAATATATTTTATCTGAGCTTCCTAGATGGTATTTTCAAGCAATCTCTATTGCATCCGGATTCCATCTCCTTTTATGGTTGCTGCTGATCATCAGATATGGTTGATGCTGAATGTATTTAGGTGACTGGATTATGCCACATCACTCTTGCCTAGTCTAGTCATGTTTCACCAATCTTGGGACAAAACTGAGTATAAGGATTCTTAGTTTTACATGCGTCGGCTTACAAGATGGACTAGATAGGTTGCCCTGCAGTTTTTATATACATCACAAAATATAAAAAATAACTCGATATACGTATTGAACTCAATTTGTAGTTTGGTATGTGGTTATAATCTAATGCTGGAATTATATTCCCTTTCACGTTTATACCATGCAGCACACTATTTTTTTTATTTATTTAAAATGTATAAACCGCCTATCGACTTTACTAGGCAGTTTACAAGAAAATATTAATAATCCATTCAAATAAAATATCAAATATATAAAATAAACAATGAAACAAAGCATTATAAATATATTATACCAGATTGTTATTATTGGCACTTCACTACTTTGTGGTCTACTTAAACTACTTACACAATTGAGAGTAGATAAAGCAATGATACCAAATGGTATAAACCCCAGAATTGTTAAAAAGCTCACAGCTCTGTGTTATCAAAGAATAAGATCCGAACTTCTTGGCTCTCTTTATGTTAGATTCAACAACCACAAAAGTGTGTGGTAATTTAATTGGACCTTGTTGAGTCCTGGAACTATCTGGACATGGTACTTAGTGGCACTTTCTTTCTAACAGGAAGTATGGAGAGTATGGTCTCCCACATTCTCTTCTATACATGCTGTAGGAGTTGGTGAATGGGCACTGCCTACAACTCCATGGAAGCATTGAGAAGCCTGAGGAAGCCTAGTATTTATTTAAAATTTCTTATGTTCAATGGACCAGGTATTCTAAGCAGATTACAAAGCAACATATACATCATTAAACACTCAACATAACAAACAATGAAACCAAAAAGTTCAATAATCAAGTAAAATAATGAATGTAATCAAATAAAAAAGCATGAGTGATATCCTGCAAATCTTAAGAAAAAGCCTGTTTTAAAAAAATGTTTTCAATTTCTTAAGAAAAATCTTATAGTCCATAATGTCACAGAGCTCAGCTGATAGTCAAGGTGTCTCAGCCTCTAAAATAAAAGGAATAGCTTTGTATTAACAATAGGAAGGAAAGGACTTTTGGAGGGGACCTACTACTTGCTTGAAGAAGAAAGGCATCCCAAGGAAAATCAGAAGGATACTTTTCTTCAGAAACTGATTCTCCAGGAACTCAGATCTCTTCAAAGTAAGAAACTGATTTAAAAGAGTCATCAAAGTCTGAGAAGGCACAACCCTAAAGTCATAACCTCAATAAGCCTTCCAGATGATTTGCTGGACTTTGGAGCCAAGTGATGTTGCGGTACTGGAGAGTGCATCAATGTTGAGCTTTCATACCAAGACACTGTCATTGCTGATCTGCTCAATGCCAGGGCATATGTTTTGAGGACTGGTTCTGCTGGCATCAAAAACAGTGCCAAGCTACTTGGAACCAGCACCTACATCTGCTTGAGGAGTCATATAAGGGTTCTGAGGCTTCTTCTGTCCAACTGTCCCATCCTTTGGAATGCCCTTCCTGATTCACTCCAAGTAACATTGAATATTAAGGAGTTCAAGAAAAATTGGAAAACTTACCTTTTCTCATTAGATTTTGGTAATGCAGTATAGCATTTGGTTTATGGTCTTCTGCCACATATATATGAGGTGTGATTCATACATGTCTTTCTTTTTATGGTGTGAGAATGTTCTTATTTCATGATTTGAATGTTTTATTTTTGTATCATACTCTATTGTTTTATTTTATGTATGTAACCTTGTAAACTGCCTTGGCCAAGATTCCTTATAGAGGGCAGTATATAAAAATCTTTTAAATAAATAAATAAATAAATAAATAAATAAATACATACATAGACATTGCTAGAGCCAGCACTGAGTGGGATAACTAAGAAAGGAGATGACCTCTGGGAACTATAAAGGAAGTGCTGATGGCAGTAAACTCGACCCTTGGAGACTGATGCAACTGAATACTTTGATGGGAGACAGAGCTCTTCTCCTGATATTTTTGCTTGGAAGGGCAGCTAGATGTAGTTGCAATCTTCATGCTCACAGATCTATGAGAAGTGTAAAGACTTCATAGTCTTCAATCAATGTTTGGTACCATGCCTCTCTATCTGAGTCTGACTGAAGAACCCTTTTCAGGTGCTGAGTGGTAAGAGTAAAGAGGTTCCCTGCTCTTGGGTCTATGCTTCAAGTGACAACTGAAGCTCCCTTGATGCTGATGAATCACCAGCAGACAGTGCAGCTCCTGGGTCATTCGATATTGTTGCCAGTGAGGTTGCACCAGACTGTGCCTTGGCAGAGAAGATATCTTGCAATCTCAGCTTCTGAAGCAGAATGGTCCTTTGAAGAGATGCCACAGCCAAGGATATCAGACTCTAATTCCAGATGATCAGTGATAAAAATCTTGAAGTTGCAGCAAGGGTAGCTCTTGAAACCACTGGTCTTTTCAGTCATTGTGAGACAAATGATCAAAGCAAAATCAAAACTTAAAATTTTTATGGTGAAATAGAAGAAAGAATGACTGAGTCTGCCCTATAATGCCACACTAAGGAAGAAAATGTCAAAAACTTAGGGCCAAATTAACCTGTTAAAAAATGAAAATGCAAAAACTGTTGAGAAAAACTAACTAAAGGAATTTACCATGGTAAGCAGTAATAGAAGCTGACTTAACAGACTCAAACATGAAGATAAAATTCAACTTACCTGATAATTTGTTTCCTTTATTTTTGCTACATCAGGTCCTGCTTTGCAGGAAAGCAGGAAAAAACACATCCAACTATAACCACAGACAAAAAGGGATGAAGTGCCTTTATGAGACAGTTTTCAAAAGCTTTTCTGGACATTTCCAATATTTTCTGGAAGACTGCCCATGTTGGCACCATCCAATGATATCTCCCACTTGTGTGGCTAAATAATACTACTTGTCCTTGGAAATTTAAGGAATCCATTGGAAGAAAGAAGGTAAAGGGGAAATATGATAGAAAAAGAAATTCAAGGGCAAGGGATTATGATGGGGGCAATTTGAAACTCTGCACAGAGTATCACTTTGAAAATGCAGGGGCTGGCCTCACTGTACCCATGAACTTAAACCATGCACAGGAATTTCAAAATGAAATCCCCATGTATTGGTTACTGGTTCTACCCTCTCCCGGACCCAACCCTTCTTGGCACGGATAAAAGTACCCATGCTGTGAAACATTCAAGTACTTTTGCCTGTAGAGGGGGAGAGCTTTCTATTTTACCTGGATATTTGCTTAGTTTCCTGGGTAAAATAATTTGAATATTGTCATCCCCATGAATATGGAGAGAGGGAGACATTAAAGGGCCTGATTTTCAAAAGCATTCACTGGGTTAAAACTAGATTTTACTCCAGTCAATGCACTTTACTTAAGTAGGCTTTTGAAAATTGCCACAATATATGCCATTGAATTGTCCATAGGATTTACTCAAGTAAGTGCACTTTACTCAAGTAAATGATTTTTGAAAATTTCTACAATAGCATGTTACATTTACATATATAACTCCTTTGATAATTACCCCCAAAGAAAAGAATTCCTTTCTGAGAGGGTGGTAGATGCCTAGAATAATCTACCAATCAAGGTGGCAGAAAGAAATACCTGACAGAATTTAAGCATGATTGGGACAGAGAGTAGTGATAAGAACAGAAATTGGAAAATATTGGGTAAAAGAATGGGCCTGGTTGTTGGTTTAGGTATGTAAATTCATATGCTTACCTACCCGCAATAATGGAGGTCCAAAGAAGATAATAAAACTGACTTAGACAAGCAGCAATCTCCAGCAGGTGATCAAGCATGGCTGAAGGCCAGAAGATAAACTTAAACTAGACCGCTACTGAATTACTATGTTACTAGGTGAGATACAGTACCTAAATACCTACCAATTTTTAGAAAAATCTGAATACGAGATTCCTAAGTAAAAGTAGCACAAACCAGGAAATATAGTGAGACTTTTTTCAGAAAAGTTTATTTGCAATTCAGTTTATAATATAAAAAAAAAACAAATTTAAAAAATGTATAGATATGTTTTTTAAAAGTCATATGTTTTCACCATTCATCACTACTACATTCCAAAATACGGTTAAGAGTTCAAGTTCAAGAAGAACATTATCCTCATTTGTTTAGCATAGCAGGGATAATGTGCTTCACACTGAAGTTACTCTCATCACAACCTCACTAGAACTACTTTCTTCTAAAGAATCTTCTTGAGGTCTCATCCGATTGAACAGGTGTAATAGTACATAGCCACACTGAAATCTTGGAGAGCTTAACTGTGTTGGATGAACTAAGTTACTGGATCTTAAAGCAGACAGTGGTAACCACAATGTCCTATTTGTTGAAGACATACCACGACTGCTTTCCTCTATGTCTGTAGCTTTGTCATAATTTAGTACATCCCAGTGTAGATTAACAGCTCTCCAGCGTTTAAATACTTTGAAAACTGCTGCTCCTTCGTGAATAATTAGGCCTGAAATTCAGAAAATAAAAATAGGTTACTATCATCTTCAATAGCCGAAACACACATAAAAATACTTAATAATATGATGGAATCATTTTAAAAGAACATTTGTAAGTCTATGTAAATATATTCTTCTTTTTATAGTTTATTATCAAGCAGATATCTTGAATACAACATTAATTTAATTATTTTCATGGGTTATTTGTTTTTCTAATTTTTAATTTATACTTTGCATTTGGCTATGACTTTTGACTAGAGTGCTGATATTATAAACACCTAAACAGAATATTTCAGAGATGATCTGCATTTAAAATAGGTTCTTTTAAGCGTTTATTCCAGCAATCAAGACATAAGAACATAATAAATTGTCATACTGGATCAGACCAAAGGACCATCAAGCCCAGCATCCTGTTTCCAATAGTGGCCAATCCAGGCTACCTGGCAAATACCCAAACAGTAAGTAGATCCCATGCTACTGATGCCAGTAATAACAGTGGCTATTTTCTAAGTCAACTTCATTAATAGCAGTTAATGGACTTCTCCTCCAAGAACTTATCCAATCCTTTTTTATGTTTAAACGTTTTTATTAAATTTTCCAACGACAAGTATTACAACACTGAGGTGGGTGGTGCTCTGAACCCCCTCAGAAACAAACGCCAACACTATACAACCCCAAAGATTTCCCTCCCACTCTTCCCTCCCCCCCTTTTTATTATTAGTGAAGTTCACAAGTGAGTATCAGTCCACTTAGTCCATAAAGCACTTCCTTGCACTGGCCAGAACATAAGATGAGCATATCAATCATTGTTGATAAGACTGCGTGCTCGGTGCAGGAGAGACTGTAAGTAAGGTTGCCACACCTTAAGAAATAGCCGCCGACGTTTTGGAGAGGTCCTGGACGCCATACATTCCATATTCATCATGTCATGAAAACACTTGATTAATAGCAGGTAATGGACTTCTCCTCCAAGAACTTATCCAATCCTTTTTTAAACACAGCTACACTAACTGCACACTAACAACATCCTCTGGCAACAAATTCCAGAGCTTAATTGTGCATTGAGTGAAAAAGAATGAACAGCAAATAAACATAAATAAAAGAATGAAAACTGAAACAAAATAAATTAATGGTTTATTAAAGAGACTTGCTTCACAATAACCTATAGTTAGGGACCTTCATTTTCAGCTTTTATTTTATTTTCCTGGAACTTTATCAGTGTTTATTACAACAAACAAAACTGGGAGAAATTCAGTGGTAAATAGTGAGTCATTTTCTTTCACTTGTTTTTTCCAGGTTTTGTTCACTATAATAAACACTGATAATTTCCCGAAGAAAAATAAAATAAAAACTGAAAATGAAGGTCCCTACCCATAACATAAAAACAATTTCTACAATAAGCTATTGGTCTCATTTAAGAATAGAATGAGCTTGTTTTATTTTTTTATGCTTCATTTTACCCCATTTCAGGCCAGCTTACACCGCTATTTCACCATTGTTTTGGGACAGTGGTACTCAATCATTATCATTCTGTAAGTAGCCTTTAGAGATTGTCCTCAGAGTCACATTTTTGTATTAATTCCATTTAGCTTGTGTAAATTAAAAGGCGATGCTACAGAACAGCCATTCTGAAGGTCCGGGGGACCATATGTGACTTTTAAACATTTAGTACAGTATCAATATATCAGATGGTCTAAATTCCCAGTGGTTATTACTAGGGATGCGCATTCATTTGGAAAGAATTAGGCAATTTCAACGTTTCGGGGGACACAAATCCCGAAACGGATTTTTCCCGAAATTCGGGAAAAATTTGTTTTCGGGTTTGCACAGGGGGAGGGGCAAATTTATTTTTTTTAAAAACTCCAAACCCACCCCAACCCTTCTAATTTACTTAATTACAAACCCCACCCTACCGATCCCCCCAAAAACTTACCAAACATCCTTGGTGGTCTAGCGGGGGTCCCGGGAGTGATCTCCCCTTCCCGGGCTGTCGGCTGCCACTAATCAAAATGGCGCCAGTGGCCCTTTGCCCTTACCATGTGACAGGGGCTACCGGTGCCATTGGTCGGCCCCTGTCACATGATAGGCACAATGGATGGCCCGCACTTTTTTTTAAGATGGCTCCGGCCATCCATTGCTCCTACCATCTGACAGGGGCCAACCAATGGCACCGGTAGCCCCTGTCACAGGGTAAGGGCAAAGGGCCACTGCTGCCATTTTGATTAGTGGCAGCCGACAGCCCAGGAGGGGGAGATCACTCCCAGGACCCCCGCTGGACCACTAGGGACTTTTGGTAAGTTTTTGGGGGGTTGGGAGGGCAGGGGGGGTTGTAATTAAGTAAATTAGAAGGGTTGGGGGGGGTTTGGTCCATTTCCGAAAACGAACGGAAAAAAGTTTTTGGGTTCGGGGAGTGGACCGAAAATGGTCCACCCTGAACCCAAAAACGAACTGAAAAAAAATGGGTGCACATCCCTATTAATTACTATTAACCATTGCTGCTCAAGCCTACTGACTACTATCCGATGCTGCTCATCCATGTTGACACAAATGATACTGCTAGATACCACACAGATCTTATCAAAAGTGATTTCATGGCTCTGGGAGAGAGGGTGAAGCAGATAGGTTCACAGATTGTATTCCCCTCCAACCTCTCAGTCAAGGATACAGGCCAAGGCAGGGAAGCTCACATTTTGGAGATGAATGAATAACTGTGTAGATGGTACTGATAAGAGCATTTAAACTTTCTGGTCTATGAAATGATGTTTCAAGGATTGTTAAGCAGAGATGGGATCCACCTGCAAAAGAAGGGATACAGCATCTTACAGCACAGACTTACCAACCCACTGAGGGCTTTAAACTAGGATCATTGGGGCTGAGTGAACAAAGCCATATGGAAAAGTGAAAGTCCTTAGGCAAGTAAAACATTAGAGAAAAAGGGAAGAGTGGCGATGATGTTATGCTGAGCAGACGCTCCTGAATCTCGCTCCCTTAGAAGTAGCAGCATTATATTTTTTCTAAGTATTATTTAGTGGATTCTTTCCTATCTGAAATACTTGACAAGTAGGGGAATTCATGGACAATTTTGTTTTCAAGAAATCAGATGAGATGGCAGGAAGACTGAAATGTTTGGGGCTCACAAAAATCTGACTTCTGAGGGAAAAAATGGTGCAGGACATGAGCCCTGCCTCGGAGGGCCTCTCCAAGGCAGCATTGAAAGATCTTACCAGGGCCATTTCTGCTACTCTCACTGATCATCTACAGAAAATTCAATTGTCTGCGGATGAGCTTAGAGACGAGGTCGAAACATACAATAATGTGCTCACAGAGGTGCAAAATAAGTTCTCCAAACATGATGATCATTTGGAGTCACTAGATACCAAGACCACTGTACCCAAGGCTAAAAATAAACTACCTGAGGACAAGCTTGATGATCATGAGAATCGCAGCAGGCGAAATAATTTATGTTTTCTCAGGGTCCTTGAAGCAGTGAACATGGAAGGACTACTACAGTTCTGTGAAACATGGCTCCCCAAGGTGTTGTCCATAAATATATCTGACAGAGTAATCTTGGTGAAACAGGCTCATCGAATTGGGGCGGGAGGCCAGGATCAATGTAGGCCGCACTAAGTTATAGTCAAGTTTTTTAACTACACTAAGCTGAAAATTTGTATGGCTTACCAAAAGGTTATTGAACTTCGATATGAGAACTCCAAACTTTTGGTATTTCCAGACTTTTCAGCTAAAGTTCTTGCTTCTTGAAAGGAGTTCACTCTGTATTGTACTCTGTTATATCGAAAAGTAATCAAGTTTTCATTATAATTCCCTGCCCACTTGAAAGTATTTCATTGTGCTGAAACACATGTCCTCACCACTGGGAAGGAAGCTAAAGAATTTGTGGATCAAATGGAATGACTTGGGCCCATGCTGATCGTCCTGTTTAACATCAGTTAGACCTTTTTCTTTTGGATTCATTTAAGTACACATCAGAGGAAGAAGATCTCTCTGGAAGTTTGGAGAGCCAAAATCTTGCAACAATATGAAATGAGTTTTATCTCTGTGATCCCTTGGTACGGGTGATTGAATATTTGGAACTTGTTTTCATATGCGCCTTGAGCATCTCTGGTGATGCTACATCTACATGTTAATGTGCAATGGCAATTTGGTTTTTTTTTGCTCTTGCAATCTTTGAGGGAGAAACTCAAAGTTTTTCAAAAATTGTTTACTGTTTAAGGTTATGTGATTCTTACTTGCTCACTTTTTGAGAATTATTGAAACTCACTGTATTTGACTGGAAGGTTCTGCATCTCAAGATTGCTGCTGACTCTGGGAGGCCCTGGGATTTGAGCAGGCTATAGTGCTGGACACAGGGATCAGGAACAACCTCCGTTTCGAAGTGGAAGCTTGACTCATTCTTTGTTGAGCTTCAGAATTGTTATATTTGAGTATGGGTTAGTAGGTGGTTGGGTGGGGAGATTGTAACATTTTTTTTCAGGTATTTTTTCCCCGGGTGCTGTTGTTTATTGATATGTGTGTGTGGTTGTGAAAGGGGAGGGGTGGGTGAGTAAAATTGTATGGCATGCAAGTGTAAAAGTGTGGGGGTCTGTAAGTGATTTGGTGTTGAACCAGATAGCTCAGATAATGTGTGCTGTGGTGCCTTCTTCTGGAGATACTAGAGGGACTTAGGCTGGGGAGTTCTTCTTGGTCAGGAAACTAATAATCTGCTTGATCTCACTCTCTTTGTTAATATGTGGCTAAAGTGATTATCAGCTCCCTTACTGTAGATGGGCTCCATTCTCCCATAAAAAGGAAAACAGTATTAGCAGAATTTTAAAAAATATAAGTCCGATATTGTATTTCATCAGGAGATTCATTTAGATGACTGTGAGCATGCCAAACTTCGTGGAACAATGCTACTTCTCTTCTTTTTCTGTTAGACAAAGAGGGGTGGTTGTTTTGGTATGTAAAGCTGTTCCCTTTGTACTTGACCAGCAGGTCAAAGATCTCGAAGTCCAATTTGTTATCCTTCCTTATAGGATCTATATATGGGAAGAAAATAATTTTAGTGAATGTACACACTTTCAACAAATATTCTCTCGGGTTCTTTTCCTCTTTGGTGGCAAAATTACTATGCTGGGAAGGATATGTTCTCATAATGGCTGGGGATTTTAACATTACTAATAATCCATTGATAGACAGCCTGCTAAAACCCTTAAAAAAATCAGGCTGACATGGGCATTGAATTTTTGTGCAAAGAACTTAGGTTAGTGGACAACTGGCATATTCTGCATCTATAAGATAAAGAGTTTTCTTTTTATTCTCATCCCCACAATGTTTACTCCAGAATAGACTATTTTTGTTTTCAGAGACATGGAATGATAGACTACGATTGACGTATCCTTCTCTGATCATTCTTTGTTGGTCTCTTGGCTTTGTCTATCAGAGAGCGGAGGATGCCCTGTCTACTGGAAAATGTCAGCTTTACTGTATCATGACAAAGAAATACTTCTGTGAAAAATGGGAGAAGTATAAGACCTTCAATTTGTCATAAGATATCAGTGCCACCATGTACTGGAATGCTGCTAAATCTGTTTTAAAGAGCCAAATTATTGCCTATCAGGCGCGTATGAAGCGGGAAAGAACTAAGAACATCTTGGATCATTCTAAAAAGCTAATGTATTTTAAAAGATTACATGTACAGCAAATTATCTTGGATCTTAAATTGCAGATGCTTAAAGTCCGTAGTGAGCTAGATGTTTTACTAGAGTTCAAAGCTAGGCAAAAGTTGCTTTTCTTCCGATATATATTGCTTCAATGAGGCAACAAGTCGGGTAATCTCTTAGCTATCTTCTTAGAGCCTCTTGTCCTAAGCCTTTCATAACCAGATCGTTCCATCAGAATAAGCTTCACATAGGTATATCAGATATTTTAACTGTTTTTGAATTGTTTTATAAACAATCTACCTTATAAATGGCCTGTGACCGACGGCCCGCAAATGCGCAGTAGAGCGCAGCTCTACTGCGCATGTGCGGGCAAGGATGTCGATCAGAAAAAAAAAAATGGCGGTGGGGCCGCAGGAGCGGGAGGAGAAGCAGCGGCGCCGCGCGCCGCGCGCGGTGCCGCTGCTTCTCCTCCCCAGATCTGCCGGCAGATCTCGGGGGGGGGGGGGGTGTCACTCCCGCGCCCCCCCCACCGAGATCTGCCGGCAGATCTCGGGGGGGGGTGTCACTCCCGCGCCCCCCCCCCCCCGAGATCTGCCGGCAGGAGCGGGAGGAGAAGTAGCGGCAACCGCGCGCCGCGCGGTGCCGCTACTTCTCCTCCCCAGATCTGCCGGCAGATCTCGGGGGGGTCACTGCCGCGCGCGCGGGAGTGACCCCCCCCGAGATCTGCCGGCAGGAGCGGGAGGAGTTAATGGAGCCGGGTGAGGGTTGCGGGAAGTCGCGCTTACGGCGCCGGGAGGAAATGGAGGTGGGTGAAGGGAGGGAGAGGGGGACTGAGTGAGTGGGAGGGAGGGAGGGAGGGAGAGGGGGGACTGAGTGGGAGGGAGTGAGGGAGAGGGGGGACTGAGTGAGAGGAGAGGGAGGGTGGCGAGGAGTGGGTGGGGGAGGGGGGTGGTGAAGAGTGAGGGGAGAGAGAATGAGGGGGAGGTGAGAGACAGAGGGATGTAGCCCGTTTTAACGGGCTTTACGGCTTGTTATACATAAATGCTCCACAGGAAGTTGACAACTGCCAGCATTTTTTTTTTCATGGACAAATTTTTCCACAGCTGTCACCAGAAAATCAAGCAAAATTGTAATCTCCTATTAGGGAAGGGGAGATTAAGACTGTTATGAAATAATTAAAATTGGGAAAATCCCTGAGCCTAGATGGTTTTGGGATGGAATTCTATAAAATATTGGGTGCCAGCATTTTGTCCCCCCTTAACTGATAATTTTGCGTGAATCCAGAAAGGGAGGCATTTAGAACAAGGGCATAATTTAGCTACATTTATCTTAATCCCAAAACCTGGTAAGGATCCCCTACTCCCAGAATCATATAGGCCTATCTCTTTACTAAAGCAAGATACAAAAATTCTGGCAGCAGTGTTAGCAGGTAGATGGAACTTAGTTATTCACTTACTCATCTCAACTGACCAAGCAGGCTTTATTGTAGGCAGATACTCTTCTAGTAATGTACTGATGGTGCTTTTATCTCTCCACTCTTCTCAAAATAAATGTAGCAATGATCTTCTACCTAGACTAGATGCAGAGAAGGCCTTTGACCTTGTTGAGGGTTCCTTTATGTGATGGGTCCTTCAGCAGTTCAACTTTGGGGATCAGTTTCTTCAGTGGGTATAGGTCTTATATAATTTACTCAAGGCCCAAATTTATTTAATGGTGCACTTTCCAATTTATTCTGGAACATGGAATGAGGCAAGGATGTCCTTTGTCATCTTTGCTTTATGTGTTAGCCCTAGAACACCTGGCTATTAAATTGTGCAATAAGGCCAACTTTAAAGGCATTCTGATTAGAAGAAAACAAATGAAACTTAGTTTATTTGCTGATGACATGATGCTGTTTATAGAGAATCCAATGGATAGTCTTATATATTAACTCTATTACAGAATTCTACTCTTTTTTGGGACTTAAGATTAATTATAATAAATCTGAGGCCTTTCCCCTAGACCCTGACTTACAGAGATGGTGGAGAGGACCTTTTCCCCTCAAATGTAATGTAGATGCATTAAAATATCTGGGAATCTGGATCATGCATTCTGTTCAGAACATGTATAATCATAACGCAATTTGTACTCTCCAAAAGATGAAAACCCTACTGAATTCATGGGTTTTGTTCCCATTATCGGTTATGGGGAGAGGGGCAGTTAATAAAATGATAGTGCTCCTGAAATTATTGTACCCCCTCCAGATGCTCCTATTATGGGTGAGGACCTCAGAAAAATGACTTTACAGGTTTATGGTCTCTGCCTTTATATGGCGCGCTAGATGGGCTAGGATTCATTTAGATATTTTGATAAGGAATAAAAAGGTTGGAGGATTACCTATACCAGACTTGTGCTTGTACAATGCTGCCTGTCTGCTGCACTATATTCAGGATTGGATTTTCTTGAATAATAAATTTGATGGAAAGGACTTAATGGAAGAGTGGTCTTGGCCACATACAAATATTGTTACGATTTAGTGAATCCTTGATGGTTAACAGTCTTACCTCGGCCAAGCAGAAGTCCAACTCCGGTCCAGGTCAAGCCAGGCAGCTAGGCAAGAGTATCCAAGCCCGGTCCAGATCGAGGCAGGGAGCAAGGCAAGAGTATCCAAGTCCGGTCCGGGTCGAGGCAGGGAACAAGGCAAGAGTATCCAAGTCCGGTCCAGTCGAGGCGGGTAGCAAGGCAAGAGTATCCAAGCCCGGTCCAGATCGAGGCAGGGAGCAAGGCAAGAGTATCCAAGTCCGGTCCGGGTCGAGGCAGGGAACAAGGCAAGAGTATCCAAGTCCGGTCCAGGTCGAGGCGGGTAGCAAGGCAAGAGTATCCAAGTCCGGTCCGGGTCGAGCCAGGCAGCTAGGTAAGAGTATCCAAGTCCGGTCCGGGTCGAGGCAGGTAGCAAGCAAGAGTATCCAAGTCCAGTCCGGGTTGAGGCAGGAAGCAAGGCAACAGAATCCAAAAAGAGCACCAGTACAAGAAGCCTGTAGCTGAGGCGAGGTTATGCTGAAGTCGGGGCTTTAAGTACTGAGGTTCTCCCGTGCAATTCGCCGGACTTCCGGAGATGACGCACTTAAAGGGGGTGGAGTCTCGGCCTGAGTCCCGAAGTGGAACGCCGCTGCCGCCTGATGACGCCATGCGCTGGAAACGCCAAAGAGCCGGGACCCTGCTGATCGTGAGTGGTGACAGTACCTCTCCCGCAAGGCTCTCTCCTCCAATTCCCTGGACCAGGTTTATGAGGAAATTTTTGGTGAAATCATCGAAGTAACCGAGATGCCTGGATATTCTCACGTGGTTCCCAGGAATTTTCCTCAGGACCAAAATTTTTCCATGCTATTAAATACTGTATTCTCCCTCTAAGTCCAATATTTCTTTAATCTCATATGTTGCGTCGTCCTGTATAAAAGAGGGAGTGATTTTCTTGATTCTTTTAGAAGGCCAGGACAATACTGCTGGTTTTAGTAAAGAGATGTGGAACACATTATGGATACGAAGAGTGGGAGGCAACTGGAGTTTAAAGGCAACTTCATTAATTTGTTTGATCACCGGAAATGGTCCCACATATTTAGGTGCAAATTTTAGAGATGGGGTACGTAACTTAAGGTTCCTAGTACTTAACCACACCAAGTCCCCTGGTTGAAGGGAAGGGCCCTTTCTCCTCTTTTTGTCGGCCTTGGTTTTAATTCTACTGGAAGTTCGTCTCAACAGTTTTCATGTCTCCTCCCAGAGTTTGGTCATAGATTGTACCGTTTTATCCACAGCTGGGCAGGATGAGGGTGTGGCAATAGGAAGAGGAATCCGTGGATGTCTCCCAAAGACTAAAAAGAATGGTGAAGTTCCACTTGCTTGGGTAACATGGTTATTATGTGATAGTTCGGCCCAGGGTAACAAGGATGCCCAGTCATCTTGTCTTTGATTCACATAGACTGATTGGTGCATTCTGTTAACCCGTTGGACTGAGGATGGTAGGCTGATGAACTTAATCTGAAGTCTCTTGCATAAATTCCTCCAAATTTTCGCTGTAAATTGCACCCCCCCTGTCTGACACAATACTAGAGGGTAACCCATGGATACGGAAAATGTGCTGTACAAACAGTTGAGCCAATTCTGAGGCGGTGGGTAGCCCGGGGAGAGGAATAAAATGGGCCATTCTAGAAAACCGGTCAATGACCACCCAAATCACAGTATTTCCTTCTGACAGAGGAAGGTCGGTTATAAAGTCTGTGGCAATCTGTGACCAGGGTATCTTTGGAATAGGTAGTGGTTGCAGTAATCCAGCCGGTCGTTGTCGCAGAATCTTATGGGCAGCACAAGTAGCGCAGGAGTCCATATAACTCTTCACATCAGATCTCCATTTAGGCCACCAATAAGAGCGTGAGACAAGGTCTCTAGTTCTATGGATCCCCGGATGTCCTGCGAACTGGGAATCATGAGCCCATTGAAGAACTTTTTGTCGAAGTCTCTTAGGTACTACAGTTTTCCCCACCGGAACTATAAAGGTGGCTGCCACCATTATCCTGGCTGGATCGATTATATGGCGACATGGTTCCACAGTATCTTTAGGAATAAAACTTCGAGATAATGCATCTGCTCTAACGTTCTTCTTAGCAGCCCAAAAATGTATCTTAAAGTCAAACCGACTGAAAAATAATGCCCAACGAGCTTATCGGGGATTTAAACGTTGAGCCTGCGATAGGTAGGCGAGATTCTTGTGGTCCGTATAGATCTGAACAGTATGTTTGGCCCCCTCTAGAAGATGTCTTCATTCCTCCAGAGCTGCCTTGATCGCCAATAATTCCCGTTCTCCTATGGCATAATTCTTCTCCGCCAGTGAACATTTTTTGGAAAAATAGGCACAGGTATGTAGTGTTCCAGAATCAGAGGGTTGTAAGAAAATAGCTCCAACACCTACGGCTGAGGCATCTACCTCTACAATGAAAGGCTTAGCTGGGTCAGGTCGTATAAGGCAAGGATTTTTGGTAAATTCTTGTTTTAGCTGCTGAAACGCCTGAATGGCTTCCACAGGCCAGTTCTGAATTGGTGCTTTTTTCTTTGTTAAGGCAGTAAGGGGGGCTACTAATGTAGAGTAATCGGAAATGAATTGTCGATAATAATTAGAAAACCCCAAAAATCTCTGTAAAGCCTTCAATCCAGTGGGTTGAGACCAGTCCAATATGGCTTTAAGTTTCTCCAGATCCATGCGTAAGCCTTTCTGTGAAACAATATATCCCAAGAATGGTAACTCCTTCTGATGGAAGAGACATTTATCCAGTTTCACAAATAATTTGTTGTCTCGAAGACGTTGCAGAACTTGCTTGACATGAAGTTGGTGGTGTTGTAGATCTTTAGAAAAAATTAGGATGTCATCCAGGTAAACAATGACATGGGAATATAGTAGGTCACGAAAAATGTCATTAATCATATTCTGGAAAACTGCTGGTGCATTACATAGGCCGAACGGCATGACCCGATACTCGTAGTGTCCATCATGCGTGTTAAAGGCCATCTTCCATTCATCCTGTTCCCAGATTCGGACTAAATTATAAGCTCCACGCAGATCGAGTTTCGAAAAAAGTTTTGCTCTTTTTAGACGATCAAAAAGTTCTGATATTAGCGGAATCGGATATCGGTTTTTCTTTGTTATGGCATTTAGTCCTCTATAGTCGATACATGGCCGTAATGATCCATCCTTTTTTTTAACAAAAAAAAATCCTGCTCGCGCCGGAGAGGAGGAAGGTTTAATAAATCCTCTTGCCAGATTTTCTTGGATATATTGTGTCATGGCTCTTGATTCGGGTTCTGATAGAGTATAGACTCTCCCCCTGGGAGGCTCCTTACCTGGGATTAATTCGATTTCACACTCGTAGGAACGATGTGGTGGTAGAGTCTCAGCTTGTTGTTTGCTAAAGACATCAAGACATTCTGCGTATTGCTTGGGTAAGGCAGCTGGGATCTTTGTGGACTCAGATGTGATAAGGTTGGGTGGATGAACAGTCGATAGACAGTTGCGTTGGCAGTAGGGACTCCATTTCACCAGTTGCAAACTACCCCAGTCCAGGTGAGGTTGGTGTTGCCTCAACCAGGGTAGTCTTAAAATAATCTGATTGACTGAGGAAGGTAAGATAAATAACTGGATAGTCTCATGATGAAGGACTCCAGTAGTCATGTTGATGGGTTGGGTCCTGGCAGTAATTCTTTCTCCAATTGGTTGTCCCGAGACGATGAGACTACCAAAGGAGTCTTGAGAGTCTCGGTGGGAATACGGAATTTGTTAACCAATTGTTCGTCGATGAAATTGCCTGCGGCTCCGGAGTATATAAAGGCCTGATATTGAAGTGTCTCTAGTCCAAACTTTAAGGCCACCGGAAGTAGAATCTGTGGAGAGGGGGTAATAGGACCTACGGACGCCTCTCCCACCAAGCCTAGGCCCGAAATTTTCCCGACTTATTCAGGCATTTGTTAGCAAAGTGTCCTGGAGCTGCACAGTATAAACATAGGTTGTTCAGTCTCCATCGTTGCCGTTCCTGAGGAGTTATATGACATCGGTCAATTTGCATGGGTTCCTCAGATGCTGCTGCATGGTCAACAACCCGGGGGTTCGTAATAGGTTGTTGAAAGGTCGGCGCCAGGCGTACTGGTCATCGCAGCATGCCTCTCTCTCGAGAACGTTCCTGAACTCGAAGATAGCAAAATTGCTTACCTTGTAATAGGTGTTATCCCAGGACAGCAGGATGTAGTCCTCACATATGGGTGACATCGGTAATGGAGCCCTATGTACGGAAAAACTTCTTTAAAAGTTTCCCTGAAACTTTTGAATGGCACCGGAGTGCCTACTGAGCATGCCCAGCATGCCATGATATTCCCTGCCTCAGGGGTCTCCCTTCAGTCTTGTTTTGTAGCAATAAGCGTTAGCCAAAAATAAAATAATAAAACGTATCGGACCCAACTCCGCGGGGTGGCGGGTGGGTTTCGTGAGGACTACATCCTGCTGTCCTGGGATAACACCTATTACAAGGTAAGCAATTTTGCTTTATCCCAGGACAAGCAGGATGCTAGTCCTCACATATGGGTGATTAGCAAGCTAGAGGCTGAGTCATTTTGTGCTGAAGCAACAGTGAGGTATTGTTGATGAAATGAGTCAGCCGAAGATCACAGCAGGTTGGATGTAGAAGGAGTTGGGATTAAACTGGAAACAAGTTCTTTAAGACGGATTGTCCATATGCTGAATCTTGTCTTCCTTCTTTGTCTAAACAGTAGTGAGCTGCAAAGGTGTGAAGAGAACTCCATGTTGCTGCTTTGCAAATGTCCAGAATAGGTACAGAGCGAAGGTGCGCTACTGAAGTTGACATTGCTCTGACTGAGTGTGCTTTTACTCGCCCTTGAAGAGTAAGGCCTGCTTTTTCATAACAAAATTGTATGCAATCTGCTAGCCAGTTTGACAGAGTATGCTTACCCACTGCTTTACCTGGTTTGTTTGGATCATAGGATACAAACAGCTGACTGGATTTTCTTTGGGCTGTAGTGCGGTTTAAATAGAAGGATAACGCACGCTTACAGTCCAAAGTGTGTAAGGCTCTTTCTCCTTGGTGAGAGTGAGGCCTAGGAAAGAATGTAGGTAAAACTATTGATTGGTTCAAGTGGAATTCCGTGACAACCTTAGGAAGGAATTTTGGATGTGTCCGGAGTACTACCCTGTCATGGAGGAACTTTGTAAAAGGTTCGTATGTGACTAGCGCTTGTAGTTCACTGACCCTTCTAGCTGATGTAATGGCTATTAGAAATACCGTTTTCCAAGTAAGGTATTTAAGGTCACAAGTATTTATGGGTTCAAAAGGAGAACGCATAAGTCTGGTTAATACGACATTCAGGTCCCATTGTATGCTTGGGGAATGAACTGGAGGTTTAATGTGAGTTAGGCCTCTCATGAACTTACTGACGAGAGGCTGTGTAGAAATAGGAGCATCTTCCAGCTTATCAAGCTAAGCTGAGATTGCACTTAAGTGTACCCTTACAGATGATGTCTTAAGACCAGAGTCTGAGAGATGGTAAAGGTAATCTAGTAGCGAAGTAGTGGGGCAAGTGAAAGGATCTAAATCTTTCTGAGTGCACCACAATCTAAACCGTTTCCATTTGTAGGAATAATTCTTTCTAGTGGAAGGTTTACGTGCAGCTATAAGTACTTGAGATATAGCGGATGGAAGGTTGAGAGGCTGTAAAATTAAGCTTTCAACATCCATGCTGTCAGGGACAGGGATTGAAGGTTGGGATGGCGCAACTGACCCTGTTCTTGAGTTATGAGATTGGGAGCTACTCCCAGGCGAATTGGATCCCTGACTGAGAGATCTAGCAGTGTGGGGATCCATACCTGTCGAGGCCAGTATGGGGCTATGAGTATCATAGTTCCCTTGTCCTGTTGTAGCTTCACTAGTGTTTTGGTTATGAGTGGTATCGGTGGATACGCGTATAACAGGCCTGAATTCCAATGGCGAGCAAACACGTCCTTTGGTATGTTGTTCTGCTGTCTGAGTAGAGAGCAGTAATTGTTCACTTTGTAGTTGAGCTGGGATGCAAAGAGATCTATCGTCGGATGGCCCCAGCGTTGGAAAATCTTGGATGCTATTGTTGGATCCAAGGACCATTCGAGTGGTTGGAACTGACGACTGAGGCGATCCGCTACTGTGTTGTGGATGCCTGCTAGGTAGGTGGCCCGTAGAAGAATTGAGTGTGTTAGGGCCCAGTCCCAAATCTGTGCTGCTTCTTGACAAAGAAGGTAAGAACCTGTCCCCCCTTGTTTGTTGATGTACCACATGGCTACTGTGTTGTCCGTTTGGATCAGAACAGTCTTGTGTGATAGGCAGTCCTTGAATGCATACAGCGCATAACGTATAGCTCGAAGCTCCTGGAAATTTATTTGAAAAGAGGCTTTGAGTTGTGTCCACTTGCCCTGTGTCTTTAGATGACCAATATGTGCTCCCCACCCTAAGGTGGATGCATCTGTAGTCAAAGTCACTTGTGGAACTGGTTGCTGGAAAGGTAGGCCTTTGAGCAGATTGTTCATTGATGTCCACCAGAGGAGCGCAGACTTGAGCTCTGGTGTGATGTGAATAGGAGTGGACATTGGTTGAGTGGCTTGTATCCACTGTGCTTTGAGTGTCCATTGTAGAAGTCGCATGGTCAATCTGGCCATGGGAGTTACATGAACCGTGGAAGCCATGTGCCCTAGAAGAATGAGGCACTGGTGAGCTGTTACCTTTAATTGGTTGCGAAGATTGTGAGTCAACAGGACAAGTGTTTGAGCACGGTCTCTTGGAAGAAAAGCTGTTGCTAATGTAGTGTTTAGATCTGCACCTATGAACTGTATCAGATGAGTTGGTGACAGATGGGATTTCTGGTAGTTGATGAGAAATCCCAAGGAGTGAAGCACTTGGATGGTGAGCTTGAGAGAAGTGAGAGCTCCTTCTTTTGATTGACTTTTGATGAGCCAATCGTCCAGATAAGGGAACACGTGCACTCTTTGCTTGTGGAGGTGTGCCACTGCTGCAGCCATGCACTTTGTGAATACTCGTGGTGCTGATGCAAGGCCGAATGGCAGCACTCTGTATTGATAATGCTGATTCAGTACCCGAAAGCGCAGGTACTGGCGATGAGGAGGAAAAATGGGAATGTGAGCGTATGCATCTTGAAGATCCAGAGAGCAGAGCCAATCTCCCCTTTGAAGAAGAGGCAGAATGGTGCCTAGGGATACCATTCTGAATTTTTCTTTTTTGAGAAATTTGTTGAGATTTCTGAGGTCTAGAATGGGTCGAAGGCCTCCTGTTTTCTTTGGAATGAGGAAATATCTGGAGTAGAATCCTCTGCCCCTTTGAGGTCCAGGAACTGGTTCTATGGCCCTGGCTCTCAGAAGGGTGGATAATCCTGTTTGAAGAATTATGGAGTGTTGATTTATTGTGCAAGAGTGAAGAGGTGGATTTTCTATTGGGATAGTTAAGAAATCCAGCCTGTAACCGTGAGTCGTGATGGATAACACCCACTGGTCGGTGGTGATGGAGGTCCAATTGTTGTGGAAGTACTGTATGCGACCTCCTACTGGTGTTTCTGGGAACGGGTTGATCTGGCTGCTGCTCTCTGGGGCTTTTCAGAAACCAGATGTAGTGGCCGTTTGTGGAGGTGGTTGAGCCCTTGCAGGCCTTTGTCTAGGCTGCTGGCGTTGCGTTGGGCGGCTAGCTCTTGGCCTACCTGCTGGGGGGTAATATAGACGTGGGCGATAATAAGGCCGTCGAGTGTCACGCCTTGGAAATTTCCTGGCAGAAGGCTGAGTCTCTTGTGGTTGGGACGACAACTGTTTTAAGGTTTCAGTGTGGTCCTTTAGGGTTGCCACAGCTTCTTTTATTTTCTCACCAAAGAGATTGTCCCCTAAGCAAGGTAGATCTGCCAAATGTTCTTGAACCTCTGGGCGCAGATCAGAGGCTTTGAGCCATGCCCATCTTCTTGCTGCAATACTGATGCTGATAGCCTTGCAGCAGTTTCAAAACAATCGTAGGTTGCTCGTACCTCGTGTTTACCAGAGTCAAGGCCCTTATGAACTATGTCCTGTAAGGATTCCTGATATTGTTCAGGGAGAGAGAGAGAGAGTTCCTGGACCTGCTTCCAAAGGTTCCTTTGGTACTGGTTCATGTACAGTTGGTAAGATGAAATTTTTGAAACCAGCATTGAACCTTGAAAGATTTTTCTTCCCAGGTTATCCAAAAGCCTACTCTCTTTCCCAGGTGGTACCGAGGAGTGAGATTTTTGCCACTTTGCTTTCTTTTGAGCGGATTCAACCACCACTGATTGGTGGGGTAACTGTACTTTCTGGAACCCTGGAATAGGTTGCACTAGGTACGTTGATTCTGCTCTTTTATTAACTGCAGATACTGAACCCGGATGCTCTCAAATTCTATATTGCAGTTCCTGGAACACCTCATGGACCGGGACTGCTAACAACTCCTTGGGAGGGTCCACAAACTGGAGGACTTCCAAGGTCTTCTGACGTGCATCCACTTCCGATTGAATGGGAAAAGGAATGGTGTCAGCCATCTCTTTAACAAAGTTGGTAAAAGAGAGGTCCTCAGGAGGCGATTTCCTGTGGTCATCTGGCGGAGAAGGCTCTGAAAATATTTCCTCATCAGAAGAAAATTCAGAGCTGGTGTCTACTGAAATCTCATGTGAGTGATGAGGACGAGATGGTAAGACTGGAGAACGAGGCCTTGGTGGTCTTGGGACTCCTGATGGGCCTGGAATCGGTTCCATTGGAATCTTCTTAGTGAGGATGTCCAGTAATGTGTCCAGTTTGGTGAAAACTGGATGTAACCCGGATATATCCTCCTTGGGCCCCGGTGCTGGCATCGGAGGCATCGGTGTAGGCACCGATGGAGAAATCAGTGGTACCGATGGAAGGATCGATGGAGGTACCTGTGGCATCGGTGGAGGTACCGGAGTAGGCATCGATGCCGGTTCCCGTGCCCTCGTCGGTGTCTGCGGCATCGATGGTGTTGGCTCTGTCTGTGATGGAACGGGTATCGGTGGAGCTGTCTCATCGTGCAGAGCTTGATGCACCGCTTGACGGATAAAGGCGTCAAGTTCCGCTCTCACAGCTGGTGATAACAGAGCAGCTGTGGAGGGAGGCGGTGTTGGCGATGCCAATACTACCTCAGAGCCCTGAGGTGGTATGGAGCCCGTCACCGATATCGGTGGGGATCGCCCTTCAGTAGGCCTCGGAGCCTCAGTCCTCATCCAGGGTTTCTTTGCCGGCGAGGCCGTGTCTTCCGATGGATTCTCGGTCATCGTTACCTGGCGTCTCCGATGCCGGTGGCGGTGCTTTTCTTTCTGCTTTTCGCTCCCCGAGGTTGATGCTTTTGAAGACACCGAAGGGGACGGCGTTGAGGCATCTCCCGCCTCCGGATGTTTCTTCTTCAGGGTTAGCTGACGTACTGAAGCGGCTGGAGAAGATTGCGCTGAGGTCGATGGCCTTGGAAGCAATTGGATGTTGAATAACTGCTCCATCTTTTCGGCCCGCAGACGACGACCTTTTGCTGTCATTTCCGCACATGATTTACATGTTTGGATATTGTGGTCTTTGCCGAGGCAAAGAACACATTCGAAGTGAGGGTCGGTAATCGACATAGTCCTCACGCAGTTTGGGCACTTTTTGAAGCCCGAGGCCATGGCGCCGGACAGCCGTCGACGGCGATAAGCCCAAAAATATCGTTCCCGGCCGGGAATCGAACACGGAAAAAGTTATAGGAAGGGAAACCCTTGCGGACAGAGTAATTTTTTTCCGAAAATACGAATTTTTTTCGCTAGGTGAAATTCACCTCAGGACTCCAATTTAGCCCGCGATGCTAACGGCTTCGCGGAAAAAAGAAGACTGAAGGGAGACCCCTGTGGCAGGGAATATCATGGCATGCTGGGCATGCTCAGAAGGCACTCCGGTGCCATTCAAAAGTTTCAGGGAAACTTTTAAAGAAGTTTTTCCGTACATAGGGCTCCATTACCGATGTCACCCATATGTGAGGACTAGCATCCTGCTTGTCCTGGGATAAACAAACGAATAGCCAGACGAATCAATTCCTCCAAACTGTCGGGTATCTCACGTCCTGCCAGTTGATCTTTAATGATTTCAGAGTCCTTGTAGAAAAATGGCCGTGAGACTGTCCTCTCCCCAACGTAATTCCACGGCTAAGGTACGAAACTGAACCGCATACTTTCCCACTGAACGGGACCCTTGTCTTATTTGAAGTAATTCTGCTGCTGCAGACGTAGAACGGCCCGGTTCATCAAAGATTAGATGAAAGTCTCTTAGGAATTGCGTTAGATTGTCCAAGAGTGGATCCTCTCGCTCCCAAAAAGGAGAGGCCCATGCCAAGGCTGGACCTTCCAATAGTGATAAAATAAATGTGACCTTGGTTCTATCCGTAGTGAATATTGCAGGTTGGAGAGAGAAATGCATACGACACTGGTTGATAAATCCCTGACATAACTGCGAATTCCCATTGAATCATGGTGGTGGAGTATGGGAGAATACATAATGGGAGAATACATAAAGGCCGTGGTTCTCAACAGGTGGGTCAGTGAGGGCCTGGGAGATGTGTCTTGGGGCTAGCAGAATGCTGCTCTCTCATCAGCCCAGGTGGGAATTAGCCGACTTCTCCTTTATCAGGCATAACAGGAGGCTGCTCTTGCTTCCTTCTCTTCCTGGCCCAATGCAAGACTGTTCCCTCCTCCTTCACCAAGATCAGAATGAGACATCGCCAACTTCTGGGCTTCTGGGCTCAGCAGGACACCAGCTTTATTTTCCCCGGCTGGATCCAACAATGCTGCTGCTGATACTCTCTTCACCCTGCGGTTAGCTTGACTACAGTGCCAGGAAAAATAGTGGAAAGTGTTCTAAATATTAAAATCACAGAACATATAGAAAGACATGGTTTAATGGAACAAAGTCAACACGGCTTTACCCAAGGCAAGTCTTGCCTCACAAATCTGCTTCACTTTTTTGAAGGAGTTAATAAACATGTGGATAAAGGTGAACCAGTAGATGTAGTGTACTTGGATTTTCAGAAGGCATTTGACAAAGTTCCTCAAGAGAGGCTTCTAGGAAAAGTAAAATGTCATGGGATAGGTGGCGATGTCCTTTTGTGGATTACAAACTGGCTAAAAGACAGGAAACAGAGAGTAAGATTAAATGGACAATTTTCTCAGTGGAAGGGAGTGGGCAGTGGAGTGCTTCAGGGATCTGTATTGGGACCCTTACTTTTCAATATATTTATAAATGATCTGGAAAGAAATACGACGAGTGAGGTAATCAAATTTGCAGATGATACAAAATTGTTCAGAGTAGTTAAATCACAAGCAGATTGTGATAAATTGGGCATCAAAATGGCAGATGAAATTTAATGTGGATAAGTGCAAGGTGACGCATATAGGGAAAAATAACCCATGCTATAGTTACACAATGTTAGGTTCCATATTAGGTGCTACCACCTAAGAAAGAGATCTAGGCGTCATAGTGGATCACCATTGAAATCGTCAATTCAGTGTGCTGCGGTAGTCAAAAAAGCAAACAGAATGTTGGGAATTATTAGAAAAGTAATGGTGAATAAAACGGTAAATTTCATAATGCCTCTGTATCGCTCCATGGTGAGACCGCACCTTGAATACTATGTACAATTCTGGTCACCGTATCTCAAAAAAGATATAATTGCGATGGAGAAGGTACAGAGAAGGGCTACCAAAATGATAAGGGGAATGGAACAGCTCCCCTATGAGGAAAGACTAAAGAGGTTAGGACTTTTCAACTTGGAGAAGAGACAGCTGAGGTGTTTAAAATCATGAGAGATCTAGAACGGATAGATGTGAATCGGTTATTTACTCTTTCGGATAATAGAAAGACTAGGGGGCACTCCATGAAGTTAGCATGGGGTACATTTAAAACTAATCGGAGAAAGTTCTTTTTTACTCAATGCACAATTAAACTCTGGAATTTGTTGCCAGAGGATGTGGTTAGTGCAGTTAGTATAACTGTGTTTAAAAAAGGATTGGATAAGTTCTTGGAGGAGAAGTCCATTACCTGCTATTAAGTTCACTTAGAGAATAGCCACTGCCATTAGCGATGGTAACATGGAATAGACTTAGTTTTTGGGTACTTGCCAGGTTCTTATGGTCTGGATTGGCCACGGTTGGAAACAGGCTGCTGGGCTTGATGGACCCTTGGTCTGACCCAGTATGGCATTTTCTTATGTTCTTATGTTCTTAACCGTGAAGAAAGTAACTTTGCCTGGTAGTCGCTCACCATGAATGGAGGAGAGCAATAGTGGCATTGGTGTATGGATGGTGGGAATCCAAAGGTGTTCCACAAGTTGCCTTAAGATAAAATTTCCACCGGCTCTGGAGTCCACCAATGTCAGGGTGTGAAATTCCTGAGTGTCCGAGTAAATGGAGACAGGCAGAGTTAATGGAGGAGAAGGTGAAGTCAGGCCTAGGAGAAGTCTTCCGGCAGAACCTAGGCCTGAAAGTTTCCCGGACAGAGTGGACAGGAAGGTACCGCATGGCCCGGTTGACCACAATACATGCAGAGACCAGCCCTTTGATGTCTACTCTTCTCCTTTGAGGATAGATGACTGTGGCCAATTTGCATCTGTTCTTCTTCCTCGGTGCCTTGTGTAGTAGTGGGCTAAGAGGATGATGTTGGATGGCTGTGTGGAGACCCTGAAGCCATCTTCTTGGATCCTCTGGTCTTGTGCCACCGCTCTCGAAGACGGCAGTCGATTCTTTTGTTGTTCTCAGCCTGAGGAGGATCTAGCGGAATCCCCCAGTGAAAGAGGAAACCAAGCCCTCCACCGCTACTGGTGAAGGCCGCTTGGAGGCATTGGTGGGGTCGGAGGGAAAGGCCTCCTACACCCTCGACCGCTTTATGTGAGGCACTGAGGTCGATGCCTTCTCACGGTCTCCTTTGGAGGAAGAAGAGGACTGATGCCGATGCTTCTTAGATCTTTCTCGATGAACACCACGGTCCTTTCCTGATACCAATGGTAACGTTGAGGAACCAGACCGGGAAAGAGATGACTGGGACAATGACCAGTCCCCTGCACCGATCTCAGGACCAGGCACGATGAAGGAAGGAGAACCTGATGGAGTAGGAGCCGGGAGCGTCTTTCCAAGCGGGGTGGATGTTCCCGATGCCAAGGACAGCTCCGAAATGCTTGGACCTGAAACTTTTTGCATTTTATCGAGGTGGGCCAGATGACCCTTCAGGGTCATCTGGGCACAGAGATTGCAGACGCAGACATTGTGGGAAGCCCCCAGGCAAAGGACACAGACCTCGTGGGAGTTTGATGGACATGGTCCAGGGGCACTGGGGGCATCGGCGAAATCCAGTCGATGCCATTGGACAAAGAGCGTAACACACGGTTGATGGTCGGCGGGCACCAGGAGGGGAAGCCTTCGGCGATCAACTGCAATGACCTGGGAAACTTACCGATCACAGGCTGTGGAGGGTGAGGGACCCTACACGACTTGTGGAAGACAAAAAAAACCACTTTAAAGTAGCAAATTTCTCAAAAAAGAAGCGTGAGGTCCAAAACTGTGAGGCAACAATTCTGCGGAAAAGAAGAGACTGAAGAGGGATCCTGTGTGGATGCGAGGTTGGCGGCATGCTGGGCATGCTCAGTGCCCGATCTCAGTGCTCCATCCGATGATGTCACCAATGTTTGAGGACTACCATCCTGCTTGTCCTTGGAGAAAGGAGTCTTGTTTTTCTTCATGGTTTTTATTCCCTACTACTTAGAGCATCTCTGTCACTTTTTTATTTCTTCTCAAATTTCATCTCACTTTGCACCTGATCTGCCACTCTCACTCATGTCCTTCTGTTCAAGCCTTCACCTCACTCTGTACGTGATCCCTCAGTGTTACTCACTGACCTCTGTTCGGCCTTCACCAGAAAATGTACCTTTCTTAGTGTCACTCACTGACCTCTGCAGGAGCCTTCACCTCAATCTGTACCAGATCTCCTACTGTTACTCACTGGCTTCTGCTTCAATCTTCAACTCACTCTGTACCTGATATCCCACTGTTACTTGCTGGCCTCTGAGCCTTCATCTCATTCTGTAGCATATTCTCTGCTGTCACTTACTAATTTCTACTTGAACCTTCACCTTACTCTCTAATGGAATTCCCTGCTGTCATTCACTGACCTCTGCTCAAGCTTTCAACTTACTCTATACTTGATTCCTCACTGTCACTCATTGATCTTTGAGTCTACACACTTCACTCTTAACCTCATTGTCTTTCACTCACTTATCTCTGTTCCATTTTTCATGTCACTCTGAACCTGTTTCTCCACTGTCACTCACTCAGCTCTGCTCAGGCCTTCACCCACACTTTTTTATGTATGACAACTATTTTGTAGCAATAATGTTAACCCCTTGCACATATGGCAATTTCCCTGCTACAATAACTAAATATGACCTACATGCGCAAACTGTAATTATATACACTAAAAGTAGGGGTTTTTTTTCATTTTCCCTAGCTTACGATGATCATAAAGCATTACCGATTTCTTGGGATAATTTGTAGTTTCGCATTCTGTCCTAAAATCCCAGCAATATCATTCTGTTTAAGATTAATGGCAGTCAACTTTATAATTTTGAAACACATTAGAATACTACATTATCATTGGCTCTTTTTGATATGAAAGATGTTTGTTTTGGGGAACTTTTTAAATAAAAAATAAAAACTTTTGGCTTTTATTGCAGTAAGGAAATATGTATTACTTTCGTGGATGTTACATTACCATCAGACCTGGTGCTGTGTTTTTCACTTATGTATCATTTGATGCAAATGGACAAACTGACAGTCCTTTTCAAAACTGAGAAAGAATTTGGGAATTTCACAACAGTCTGGATGGAATTATTAATTTGCGAATCAAGGAAGACATTATTAAAGGTATTTGGTAAATTTAAAAAAGAACATTTCTTGTGACTATAAATGGGTCACAAGTGTTATGAGTAGTGGCTTTGATTTACTGTAACCTTGGTGTGCTTGATGAAGAATTATGTATAAAGAGGTGAAAGGATATAAGTGTTCAGGATGTCCAGACTTGCAGCCAAGGAGGATAACTTTAAAAGAATTGTACGCAACGGCATATACACGTGCATGCGGCTGTACATAGTTTTACCACAGTATTTTATAACATGCACATATCACATACAGGCATACTATAAAATACATGTATGTTTACCCCACAAATTGTGTGTGTATGTAGGCCAACACACAATTGCATGCAATGCATTGAAACAATGTATTTCAATGCACTGAACGCATGTACTTCACCCACTTATTTTCAAAATATATGCACATAAATTTCACATGCAAAAATAAAGTACAACTTTATTGCATAAGCTGGGATTTACATGTATAAATCGGTGTATTTTAAAATATAAGCGCTTAAGTGAAATTACCAGTTTAACTAATTAGGCCACCAGTTTGCCCAGTCCTTCCCCAGGTCATTGAGACCTTCCTGGTTCTTTAGCCTGAACTCCCCCAATTCACCCAGACCTCCCTCCCAATAGGACTACACAATAATAGGCGATAACTTTCAAAACTGCTTGCATGTGTCCATATATGTGTGTATATGGGCACACGGTAATTTACTACTGTATTTTATAACTTGGGCAGAAATGATATGTGCAGGTTATAAAATACATGTACATATGTGTGCATACATGCTCGCATATGTAAAATCCGATTTATGAGGAAAAGGGAGATTTCCATCTGTCTCCTGTTTAGTTTCCCCGGATCATCTTGCCTAGACACATCTGACACATCCCTGTCAGATGTGTCTACCACATCTGACAGGGAACCTGCTGGTAAAAGGAGGTACCCTGCACATTGGAGCCATGCACCAAAGGGCGCACCCCTGGGGAGAGTTTTCTCACCCTCAGGAATTTTGCTCATAGTTTCAGTCATTTTTTCTGGTTCCTTTTTTCTCTTTGGATATGGTGAAGAGGAAAGGTCAGCTTTGTGCTTCTCTGTCCTCTTCTACATCTTAGCTGACTATCTCTCATATTTTTTGATCTACGGAGCAACCTTTGTCAGGTGCCTCGCTCGCTGCATTTCTGCTATAGATAGCAGTCAATCCAATTGAGCTCAATATATCTTTAAGCCCTGACTATCACCTTCCTTTTCCATTGGGTCTGCATCATAGAAACACCAAACCTCAACCTTCTTCATAGAGTGCAGCTGGTCTTTCTTTCCCAGCTGCTTCTGAGAAGGTATTAACTTCCATCTCATCTGATGACTCTTGGAAGTCCAGCCTGTAGAAGCCTGATACTCACTTTGGAAGGTGACTGGAAGACCATACTATGTCTAGAAAAAACTGTAAGTGGCTTCAACTGTTTTCTTCTTCAATTGATCTAGTAAAAGAAAAGCTAGCAGTTGTTCAAACTACTTCAATTGATTATGATCAGATAATTAAATCCATGGAGTCTCATAATTTGTCCTTTCAGGAATTAAGAACTGCCTCCGTTAAAGATAGCATGTTAATTCACAGGAGACTTGAAATTTCTGAAAATATTTCTAGGGTATTAAATGTATGTATTCCTAATTTTCCCAGATCTTCTCTAATCTCTCCTTTGGAGTTACTTAAGAAATATATGAAGGAGGGGCTCTATATTGTGAAAGAATCACTTCCTTCTATATACAAAGACTTTTACCTGCCTTTTAGGAAAAAGGATGAGAGAGGGTCAGGGGGCTTGTCAACTGTATCTGATAGTTTAAATTTGACAAATTTCTTGGAACAATCTATTGATGTACTCTATTGATCATGCAACATTATCAGCCACTTGTTCATCTGAATCTTAAAAAAATCTTATTATATGGCTGTTTTTTTCTAATAGGAATTTTTTCTTTATGGGACAGAAGATATAGGTCTTTCCAGACAATTGAAAACAGACACAGTTTAGGAGGAAAGCTTTTCTTTAACATAAGGCTGTACTTCTTGGGCTTGGGAGTACCTTTTCTTTCAGATACCCCACAGAATGTGTAATTAAATTATCTGGAAATAACTACATCTTTTTTGAACCTAGTCAATTGAAAGCTTTTTTAGATAATAAGACTCTTGAGGCTTCCTCCTCACCTCCAGAACCTTTCAGGTAAATATTAAAACCCACGCACACGATTTGTGGTGCACGCACATGGACGTACCAGTTTTATAACATGTGCGCATCACTGCATGCATGTTATAAAATACGATACCCGCGTGCACATGCACACTCGATTTTATAACTACGTAATATAAGTGTGTAACTTATATTACGTGCGTAATATAAGTTACACACTTATATTACGCACGTAACCCTTTGAAAATCTACCCCATTATTATTTACATGCACATCTTTTGAAAATTCACCTCTAAACATGTTTATTATCACTTATGCCAGATAATTAGCAAGTTTAAGAATACGGGAGTAAGCTGGAAATTGTAGGCATGTAAATTTCTTTTAAAACAGCAATTTTTGTGCATAACTGTTGACCTTGCTCAGAAATGCCCCAGACTGCCTCTTTTTACGTGTATATGTGTATGCAAAAGTGAAATTACACCCGTGTTTTGGACATTTATACAATACTGAATATGTAAGTAGTAGCTATTTACACGCATATATGATAATTTGTACACACATAAAGTTTTGAGAATTCAACTTTAAGATAATATTTTAAGAGTCACGTGATCTGGTGATCTCGGACGGAAGATTCTGTGTGAGCTCTGGGTGCCTCTTCCTGTTTATCCACAAAAATTGCCAGCATCTGTGACTTCATAGCTTTTTAAGAGTCATTTTGGAGACATATACATGTCAATCAACAAATATATGAAGTATATGTCCGGGGACATGTCGGGGAAGCTTGGTAAAAACAGAAAGAGAAGCAGAAGTCATCTGAGGATAAGATGGCCGCAGCAGGTAAAAATCAAAGGGGTAGATTTTTAAAAACGGCGCGTTCGCGTACTTTTGTTCGCGCTCCAGGCGCAAACAAAAGTACGCTGGATTTTAGTAGATACGCGCGTAGCCGCGCGTATCTTCTAAAATCCAGGATCGGCACGCGCAAGGCTGCCGATTTTGGGCAGCCGGCGCGCACCAAGCCGCGCAGCCTGCCTCCGTTCCCTTCCTCTACCTAACCCACCCCCCCGGCCCTATCTAAACCCCCCCCTACCTTTGTCCACGGATTTACGCCTCCCGGAGGGAGACGTAAATCCACGCGTGCCAGCGGGCCGCTGGTGTGCCGAGACGCAACCCGGGGGCGGTTCCCGGACCGCCCCGGGCTGAAACCACGCCCCCCGGGCCCGCCCCCGAAATGCCGCATCCCGCCCCCAAAACGCCGCGTCGATCGGCCCCGCCCCCGACACGCCCCTGACAAAAAACCCCGGGACTTACGCGAGTCCCGGGGCTCTGCGCACGCCGGCAGGCCTATGGAAAATAGGCGCGCCGGCGCGCAAGGCCCTGCTCGCGTAAATCTGCCCGGATTTACGCGAGCAGGGCTTTTAAAATCCACCCCAAACAGCTGAGTGCGCCATGAAAAATGTAATTGTACAGAAAATAACAGAGGCTGTGTCTGCAGCGATAGCTGGTAGTCTGACAATATATCAGCTCAGCTCAAAGATTTAAAAGCTTCGCTGCTTGAATATGGGCCCCGATTAGATGCAGTTGAAGGAAGAGTGGTGGTGGTTGAAGATGATTACTTGGCAGCAGTGAGAAGACTTGACAAATTAGAGAAACTGAGCAGAGAACAGGATGAAAAACTAGACAATTTAGAAAATCGCTCAAGGAGAAATAATTTAAGATTTGTCGGGTTTCTCAACGATGTGGCAGAGTAGAAACTTGCAGAAACAATTGCGAAATGATTGTTGCAGAAGCTGGTAGATGCAGGCCTGCAAGGCCCCATAATTACAGAATGGCACAAAGACTTGGTGGGAAAAAAGAAGGCAATACTCGTCCCTGGGTGGTTATCGCTCAAGTAATGAGCTTTGGGTAAAAACAACAGATTGTACATGCATACCGCAAGGTGGCTAACCTGCAATTTAATTATCAACCAATTCGATTATTTCAGGATTATTCTCTTAAGGTGTCCGCCTGGCGCAAAGCATTTGTCCCCATCTGCTCAAAATTGGTAGAAAAGCAGGTGAGATTCACATTGCAATTCCTGGCTAAGCTACGAATCTGGCATGGGAACCAAATCTGGCAGGGGAAACAAACGCAGGGGAAACAAACGTCTTTGAAACTGTGAAAGCATCGACAACGTTTGTAGAGGGACTGCTTAAATAAATTGCTCACAACTAGTTGGAAAGATTTGAGCAGTAAACAATGGCGGTTCTTTATTTGTTCTTTATTTCATTCCCGCTAAGGGTAGTTCTTGCTCTTTCAGGAGTTCACGTTCTTAGCAGCGCAAGCAGAAGATTATGTGACCTCACCTGGAAAGGAAATACTAAGCTTTTATTCAAAGTTATCTATAACTGGTAGACTTGGAAAATAGAATATTTTTGAATATTTCACACTAACCATTTACTGGAGGTATAGTTGCCACTAAGTAGCTGGAGATCATGACACTGTTGTCCTTTTGGGATGCATCAAAAGGCAGATCAGCACAATGGGATTCATATGAGATTCAGTGAGCTGCATTTTGATTATTAAGCCAATGAAGAAAGCATATGAGTGGCTCAGAAGATGATTCGGGAGAAGTGCATGCATGATAAGAGCTGGGAGAGTGAATAAAAGCATGTTTCCGTAGATAACAGGATGAATTAGCCATGCTGTCATGGGATCTGTCAGTCAGGTCCGGGAGGCAGAGCTTTACCAATCAGAGATTTAGATTTTAGCTCTCTGCGGCTGCGCGTGTGTTCCCACGCAGGAAAGTAACAGATTCTCCTCAGTCTATGATTAAGCTGTAGTGTAGTCGAAAAGACGGTGACTGCCAGGGAGGAGGGTGGGTCAGCATGGCTAATTCATCCTGCTATCTACAGAAACACCGTTTATGGTAAGCAAACTTGCTTTTTCCCGTCAATAGCAGGGCTGAATTAGCCATGCTGACCCACCCTCCTCCCTGGCAGTCACCGTCTTTTCGACTACACTACAGCTTAATCATAGACTGAGGAGAATCTGTTACTTTCCTGCGTGGGAACACACGCGCATCCGCAGAGAGCTAAAATCTAAATCTCTGATTGGTAAAGCTCTGCCTCCCGGACCTGACTGACAGATCCCATGACAGCATGGCTAATTCATCCTGTTATCTACGGAAACATGCTATCTATGTTTGTACGTGATCATGAACAGTGTGGCATTCGCCATGTACAAGAGGATAGCGATTGGAAGATTGCATGCCCTATCTTCGCATCCACGGCTGCTTGTTGATCAAGGCAGTAGTGCGATGTGAAGGTATGGAGCGATGACCATGTAGCTGTCTTACAAATGTCTATGTCAAAAAACAATCAATTACTATTTATCTTCGGATACATAGAGGGCCGGATTTTAAATGCCCTGCGCGCATAAATCCGGCCGGATTTATGCGCACAGGACCCTCGCGCGCCGGCACGCCTATTTTGCATAGGCCGCCGCCGCGCGCACAGCCCCGGGACGCGCGTAAGTCCCGGGGCTTCATAAAAGGGGCGGGGGCGGGGGAGGGGGCGTGTCCGGGGGTTCAGGGGGCGGTTAAGGGCGGCACCGGGGGCATGGTCGAGGCCTCCGGACCAGCCCCCGGGTTGGGTGCTGGCGCGCCAGCAGCCCGCTGGCACGCGCAGATTTACGCCTGCTTTCAGCAGGCGTAAATCTGCCAACAAAGGTGGGGGGCATTTAGATAGGGCTGGGGGGGTGGGTTAGGTAGGGGAAGGGAGGGGAAGGTGAGGGGAGGCGGAAGGAAAGTTCCCTCCGAGGCCGCTCCGATTTCGGAGCGGCCTCGGAGGGAACATTTTGCAATACGGCAATACGGCCATACGGCCGGCACCATTTTGCAATACGGCAACGAGTGCAGGAGGTCACTCCCGGACCCCCGCTGGACTTTTGGCAAGTCTTGTGGGGGTCAGGAGGCCCTCCCAAGCTGGCCAAAAGTCCCTGGGGGTCCAGCAGGGGTCCGGGAGTGATCTCCTGCGCTCGTGACGTCAGGGGACAGGAACCAAAATGGCGCCGGCGCTACCTTTGCCCTGTCATATGACAGGGCAAAGATAGCGCCGGCGCCATTTCTATTAACGCAGCCGTGGCCAGAGAGTGGAAGATCACACCGGGACCCCCCCACTGGACCCCAAGTAATTTAAAACATTTTGGGGGGTTCTGGAGGGTGGGGGATTTATTTTAAAGGGTCGGGGTGGGTTTTAGGGTTGTTTTAGTGTGCCGGTTTTCCCGCCCTCCCCTGATTTACGATTTAAACGATTTAAAAAAAAAAAAAAAAAAAAACCGCGACGATCAGATTCCCTCCCCCCCCCAGCCAAAATCGATCGTTAAGACGATCGATCACACGATTCACATCTCTAGGGGATAATTTCCATTGAGGTGGGTTGAAAAAGAAATGAAATACTTGGGAATTAAAATATCCTCCAACATTAGTTCCATACACACTGCTAATGTTAAGCCTTTAATACAGGGACTAACTAAATCTCTGACATACTGGCAATCATTGCCTCTCTTTCTTATAGGAAAAATACACTTACTTAAAATGATGGAAAAACCTAAATGGCTATATGTCATACAAATGTTACCCATCTGGGTCACTAGGAAAGATCTTAAAGAAGTAGATAAACTCTTTAGAAAATACCTTTGGAATGGGAAAAAAGTGAGAATCTCCCTAACGCTACTGATGCGACCTATAGGAAGGAAGGTTAAACTGGCCAAATTTACAGCAATGTAATTTAGCTTGCATGTTAAGGCATGTTGTGAATTGGGTAGGTGATTCTTCCCATTTTTCTCCTTGGGAATGCCTACAAAGTTGGCTGGGACTGATTTCTCTGAATGCTTTACTTCAAATACACATAGGACAGATACCCAAAAATGTAAGATCTCTCTTAATAGTGAATTCCTGCAGAAAAGCCTGGGCTTTACTTTGTAAATTATCGCACCATAAGGGTAAGTTTTCATCTCCTTATGCATTTTTGTAATAATCCTTTGTTTCCCCCAGGTATTAACAATAGAGTTTTTCAAAGATGGCAGAGGAGAGGGTGTAAGAATATCCAGCAACTTTAAGGTCATTCACAGTTTTCAAGAGCTGCAAGAGATATTTTCTCTTTGTTCTAGTGAATATTTTGCATATCTACAATTGAGACATTTTATCATGAGTTACCCTAAACACCATTGGGATTTAGGTGCTAATAGTAAACTGAAAGAATCTCTCATGGGAGACAAGGTAAAGAAGTCCTCTGTAGCAGGTTATAACAGAATCTTAAATATCATATACTCCAAGGAGGAACTCATTGGGCTACATGCGAAATGGAATAGATGGCCAGACTTCCAACTCACATTAAAAGAATTTAAGTATTGTTTTACTTGAATACGTGAGATTACAGAAAGAGCCGGATTTTAAGATTTACGCGCGAGTGTAGATTTGTGCGCGTAACCCGGCACGCAAAAAGCTATGCCCGATTTTATAACATGCACGCGTAGCCTTGCACATGTTATAAAATCCAGGGTCGGCACACGCAAGGGGGTGCACACTAGTGCACCTTGCACACGCTGAGCCACTCAGCCTTCCTCTATTCCCTCCGAGACCGCTCCGAAATCGGAGCGGCCTCGGAGGGAATGGAGGAAGGCCTCTGAGGGAACTTTCCTTCTGCCCCCCCCCCCCACATTCCCCTCCCTTCCCCTACCTAACCCGCCCCCCAGACCTACCTAACCCCCCCCCCCCCCTTTACCTTTAACTTAGAAGTTGCGCCTGCCTCCAGGCAGGCATAGGTTGCGCATGCCGGCCGACGGCCAGCCCGTGATCCCAGGCACAGCGGCAAATGGCCGCTGTGTCTGGAGGCTCTAGCCCCGTCCCCAGACCGCCCCGCCCACGCCCCACCCCTTTTTTCAAGCCCCAGGACATACGCGCGTCCTGGGGCTTGCGCATGTTGCCGAGCCTATGCAAAATAGGCTCTGCACACGTAACCCCCTGCGCGCGTAAATCCAGCCAGATTTATGCATGCAGGGCTTTTAAAATCTGCCCCAAAATGTGATCTTGCGAGAAACACAATACAAATTTTTACAACAATTTTACTTATCTCAAGAAAAAGCATATAAGACCACACTTTGTCCTTCAACTATGTGTCTCAAGTGTAGGGAGGAGGAAGGAACTTACTTTCATGGATTTTGGTCTTGCCAGGCCATTCAAAAATTTTGGAAAAAAATAAGGGGGTTTTGCTCCAATTTACTCAAGATCCCTCTTTTAATAAATACAAAAATTTGGCTATTTGGTATTTTCAAAGCATGAACTTAGATATGGATACAAGCAAAAATTGTTTATAGAAAAGGCAGGTTTACTAGTAAAGAAAGTAAACTTATACACTTGGAGGCAGATTTTATAAATTAGCGCGAGCGCGTACTTTTGTTCGCGCACCAGGCGCGGCACACGCAAGGGGGTGCACATTTGTGCAACCTGCCTGTTCCTTCCAAGGGCGCTCCGAAATCGAAGCGGCCTCAGAGGGAACTTTCTTTCCACCCCCCTGCACCTTCCCCTCCCTTCCCCTACCAACCCACCCCCCCCGGCCCTATCTAAACACCCCCCTACCTTTTGTTGGCAGATTTACGTCTGCTGAAAGCAGACGTAAATCTGCGTGCGCCAGTAGGCTGCTGGCGCGCCATCACCTGACCCGGGGGCTGGTCCGGAGGCCTCGACCACGCCCCCGGGCCGGCACCACGCCCCCGGTCCCGCCCCGAACCACCCCCTGACCCCAGACATGCCCCTCCCCGCCCCTTTTACGAAGCCCCGGGACTTACGCACGTCCCGGGGCTGTACGCGCTGGCGGCCTAAGCAAAATAGGCATGCCGGCGCACGAGGGCCCTGCGCGTGTAAATCCGGCTGGATTTACGCGCGCAGGGCATTTAAAATTCGGCCCTTGGATTGGTAAGGAGATTATGCATTAATGGCATGCTAGACTGGTAAGAATGTTTACTTTGAGTATTTAACAGCAAAGAATTGTTCTACAAAGAAAAATTGGCCATGATGGAGGTCTGGCAGGCCTTCATTGACCAACTGTGTCCCACTGTTAGAAAAACCATCCTGAATTTGTAGCAAGGAATGTAATAGTGAATTGATAAGCTTGATCTTATAATTTAGAACTTGTAATATTATACCTATTAATGCTTCCTAGATATTTTGAATATGATTGGAACTTTATTGGTACAGGGAAATGTATGGGTACTCTTGGGCAACGCATAGCATAAGGGAGTACAGGGTTTGTTTTTTTAAGATAAGACAATGCCCCGTGCACATAGATATTAAAGGGTAGGGTGGGGGAGGAAGGAAGGAAGGAAAGAAACCGTGAGTACAATTCAAAAAGATTGTCTGTGGTCACTCTTGTTCATTTCAATGTATCCAGTATGGCGTTAATTACTATATATTATTTATAATTGTTGATTATTGTATTTCATTGCTTCAAAATTTAATAAATAAGTTTGAATAGAAAAAGAAAATATTTAATTAAGTTATTGTTGCGACGGCCGGCCACAGATTCTGTGGCGGGTCCCTCTCACCTCCTTCCTGCTTTGCTCGACCTCATGACGCGGTGGAGACGCTGCCAGCCCCCTTCTGGGCCTGTATCGCAGCTGATTCGCCGCCACCAAGTTCTCCCTGCTTCCGTGTTTCACCTGGCGCGCGCCTCTCTGCAGGATTTAAAGGGGCCGCGGCGCGCTAGGGCTGCCGGTCCCCCCTGGATGATGTCACTCTCTGGACATATTTAAGGCAAGCTCTGACAGTCAGAGCTTGCCTTTGCAACAAGGTTCCTCCCTCCTAGTTGCCTCTGGTCCTTCCTCTTGTTTCGGTTCCGTTTTCCTTAGTCTGCGTTGGAAACCAGCCACTGCCTGCCTGCCCATTCTTGTCTGCCTCCTGGAACCAACCACTACCTGCCTGACCATTCTCGTCTGCCACCTGAATCTGACCACTGCCTGCCTGACCATCCCCACCTGCCACCTGGAACCGACCACTACCTGCCTGACCATTCTCGTCTGCCACCTGAATCTGACTACTGCCTGCCTGACCATCCCCGCCTGCAGTCTAGAACCGGCCACTGCCTGCCTGACCATCCTCGTCTGCCACCTGGAACCGACCACTGCCTGCCTGACCACGTATTGGCTGACCATCCTTGGACACTACTCTGGCTTGACTCTTGCGCCACACTCCGTCTTCTGCTTCACTACTGTTCTAGGAGACCTCCAGAGGCCCACCTAAGTCCAGGCAGTCTGGGTACCCAAGGGCTCAACCTGCGAAAACCCCGGACTCTTATTGGTGAAGCTCCAGTTAGCCTCCGTCTCCTTGTGTGCTCCACCTCCTGGTGGCAGGCGCTCTCTGGGTCCGACCAGAGGGTTGTACCAATCCTGTACCAGGCCAAGGGTCCACCTCCAGCGCGACAGTTCTATTTTGTATTTCTATGTTATTGAATATGATTTGGAATATCTTTTTAATAATATTTAACAAAGAATACTACAGGTTATTGCCCAAACTTGAATAATATAATGAATCTGGCAGATACTGGCTTACAATTACTATTCTTCATTTTTTATTCCCTTTTCATGCAAGATTTTCCTTGTCTCTTTATATATGTGTCTGTACTTACACTGAAATCTTTTAGATATTTGCAAGAGGAAATATAAATTTAAAATGTTATGATTACCTGTGCTTAAATCAGCACTGCAAATTATGAATATTCACAGGTTATATAGGACTAGAACAGGATCTGAGGTGACAACCATGGGACTGTCACAATCTGTGACAAAGATTACAGTTTTTTTATAGAAAACCACTGTTAAGGTGCAAAGCACAAATACAGATCAGACAGAAGAATGATTCAAAGAATTTCTTTTATCACAGATCGACAATTATAGACAATAAAGTATTGTCTTTCTTCTGGGGAAGCCTGCTCAACAATTTGTCTACATTCATTCCTTTTTAAGATATAATGGTTAGACCAGCTGCATTCCTGTGCATTAACATGTAAAATACCTGGGTTTGGTTCCAGAAGAGAGGGAGTTCCATCTATTGCACATCAGCAACATTTACTGGCTCATTTAAGAATGTAGTTGTGCCAGGTTCTGGATGAAACTATGACCCATATCTCTAAGAAAACAGCTGATGCAATAATTGTGCTAGATGAGAGAAGGAGAGGGATTAAAAATGGGTTACCCCTTTCCAGGTAACTGCAAATGAAGTCTTATAGCTCCAGAGACTTAGCTCTGACTTATTTAGAAACCCAAAGGAACAGGAGGCAGCTGCTGGTAAAAAAAAGAAACCCAAAAAATCCTACGGCACAAAAATCTAAATCAACCAATAAGAATAAACGGTTTGAGGTGCATGTACTGTAGCAATTTGAGTAATTTGTGATTTATATCTAAACTGGGTCTTTAGGAAGAATAGAAGATTCTGTACTATAAATGTCATTCCTTTTAGAACATTCCTGCACTTTTCTCAAAGTGAAAATAAATGTAATACTATGTATGATTTCTTTCCAAGGAGATTAGATGTAAATTGGTAAAGGGAAGACATGTGAGCAGTCAAAGAAATCCAATAATTTATGACATTTTTAAGACATATTGTGAAAATATTTACTATTATAAGCTTACCTATACATACTAGATCCATGAAACCATACATTCCATAGCATATTTGAAACAGAATGTCCTTTCTTTGCCATACTGCAGAGGGGCTGAACGCTGACCACAGAAGCCAAGTCACACTTGATATTAGAAACAAGGATCCTAGGATAACAGCGATCATCTGAACTTTCTCAACCAGGGTTACAGTAATGCTTTGCCACTGAAAAGAAAACAGAATTAAGAAAGTTAAGATAAAATAAACTGTTATATATTAAAGCAATACATCTACAACCTTTTCTACTGTATCAGATATCTGTTTCACATGTAGGAACATAAGAAGTAATTAACCCACTGTGGATGGCTCAATATATATATATATATACTCAAGTGATAATAATAGCAAGTTTGCTTACCATAAATTGTGCTTTCCATAGATAGCAGATTGAATTAGACATGATCTGTGGTGACATCATCAGTCAGCACTGGTCAGAATTGTCTCTCCAAGCAAGTAGAGATTTGAGCTCTACGCAACATGGTGGGAGTTTCCACGTGGTTATTGCTTCTAGAATATCCTCAGTCTGTATTCAAGTTCATAAAATAAGATAGTCTGCTCTCCAGGGAGGAGGGCAGGAATCTCATGTCTAATTCATCCTGCTATCTATGGAAAACACAGTTTACGATAAGCAAACTTGCTCTTTACCATTGATAAGCAGGGCTGAATTAGACATGGTCTGTGAGGAGACCCAAGCTGAGGGTTGCAGCAGAGTGGTTATGTTAAGCAACCAGACTCCTATATGGATAGCAGACTATTTGTGAGTGAGATGGTGCAGTACTGCTTTCCTTTCCGCACTGTCTGCTGAGGCTAGAAATTTCATACAGTAACGTGAGGTGAAGGTATAGACCTACAACCAGGTAGCAGCCTTTATTTTTTTTTTATTTAAAATTTTTATATACCGGCATTCATGTTGCAAACACATCATGCCGGTTTACATATAACAGGTTTACATATAACAGCCTTGTAGATATCCTCGACTGGAATGTTTCTGAGGTGTACAATAAAAGATGCAGCTGCTCTAACCTGGTGAGCCTTTACTGGGTTAGCAAGATCCAGTCCAGCAGCTAAATAGCAATGCTGAATGCAGTTGTAATCCAGTTTGAAAGAGTTCTCTTTGTTATGCTCACCCCCAGCTTGTTGGGATTGTATGAAATGAACAACTGGGATGCTTGCCTATGATGTTGAGTATGGCATTTGTAATACGTCAACTCTCTCTTACAGTCTAACATGTGAAGTGTCTTTTCTCTCTGGTGTGCATGAGGTTTTGGATAAAAGATAAGGGAGCATGATGGACTGGTTTAAATGGAATTGCGAAACAACTTTCAGCAGGAATTTCAGGTGAGTCCTTAGTATTCTTTATCATGAAAAAATGGTAAGTAAGATGAATAGTGAACCAGGGCTTGCAGTTCTCTCACCCTCCAAGGGAAATTAGTAGTCTCGAGAATAGTTGAACAAGATATACATATCAAGATTTTCTCAGCCACACTAGTGCAACAGAATCATCATGGTGTACTCTCTCAGTAGCTTCTGGATCATCCGATATCAGTGGTATTGGAGGAAAAGCATGCATGAGGTCTGTGTTCCAAGATATCAGAAATGAATCAGGCCTCTTGTAGAGAGCTCGACTGGACAGAGCAAAATTGATTTAATTTTCAATTGTGCTCTGTCGCAAAAAGGTTGATGTATGGTCATCCCCATATTTGGAAGAGATAGTTGGCTATATCCTGATGTAATGACCATTTATGCAGGCTGAAGATTCTACTGAGTCTGTCTGCAATCGTATTGTGGATACCTGGCAGGTAAGACAATTGAAGGGTTGCACGGTTGTGAGTCACCCATTGCCATATGCATAGGGCTTCGTGGCAGAGGGTCCATGATCCTGTTCCCCCTTGCTTGTTGACGTAGAACATGGCAACTTGATTGTCAGTTTGAATTATTATTATGCTTTTTCCCCTGAGAATATGTAGAAATATCTGCAAAGTGTAGTGTATAGCTCTGAATTCCAGCAGATTTATTTGATACTGTCTCTTCTGTCTTGTTCAAAGACCCTGTGTCTTGTAGAGGCCAGTGTGTGTTTCCCACCCCAGTGTAAAGGTGTCGGTGATCGGGACTATATGATGTGGTAGCTGGGCACCGTCTTGTATTCTAGATGGGCAGAGCCACCAATGTATTTCCATTTTCATCTGAGGGGTGATGGAGACTTTGGATGAAAGAGGCTCTAGGAGTTGGTTCCATTGTGATCTGAGACTCCATTATAGATATTTCATATGCAGATGGTTTAGAGGAACTAGGTGAATGGCAGCAGCCAAGTGGCCCAGAAGGATCAGCACCTGCTGGGCTATGGAAACATATTTTTGGTAAAGTCATCACCACTCTGAAGAGGCTCTGGGTTCATTCTAGGCGCAAAAAGGTTTATTGTTGTAACATGTCTATAATTGCACCGATGAACTGAAAGCTCTGAGTGGTGTAGTATAGACTTTGATACATTCAGCATGAGCCCCAAGGACTGCAATACCTAGACAGAAAGAGACAAATGGGAAAGGAGTGTGCCTCTGATAGGGGTAACCAACAGTTAATCATCCAGGTATGGAAAAATCTGGATGCCCTGGCACTGTAGATGAGCTACCACTACCACAAAACATTTCATGAAGACTCGAGGGGCTGAAGAGAAGAATTTTTACTGGTAGTGGTGAGTCTCCACCATGAAGCATAGGTACTACCAATAGGAAGGATGGGTGGGAATGTGAGTATATGAATCCTTGAGGTCTAAGGAGCACATCTAATCATCTTGTTGCAAGAAGGGGAGGACCATCACCAGAGAAATCATCTTGAACTTTTCTTTGTCAAGATGTAGGTGAGATATTGAAGGTTCAGAATTGGGCACATTTCTCCTGTCTTCTTCGGGTTCAAAAAGTACAGGGAACAGAAGCCCTGATTTTGAAGGGTTTAAGGTTTATTTGTCATTTATATACCGTTGTCTCAGCATAGTCTTCACAGTGGTTAACATTTCAATAAATACATAAAAGCAATGAAATTACAATCAGTCATAAAAGAATTAACAGCTAAAATAATTAAAAGAATAGAAATTACAAAAACACATTAGCTGTTAAAATAAAGATTAAAAGTAAAGTATAGTAAAACAAGTATTAAATAGATAAAAATACTAAAAGCACATTCTGCAAGAGGAGTTGGGTCTCCTCTTGCTGTAGATGTGGCAACTGAGAGGGGTCAGGAGGAGGGACCACTGTATGAGAGAGTCTTGAAATGTAGACGCAGCCCCTTTGAATGATCCAGCGGTCCCGGGTGATCTGCTTCCATTTTTTAAAGAAAATCTGGATCTTTGCACTGACCTTTGTGGTACAGCAAGTGTTAGATAGTATCAAAACCGTCCTGGTTTGTTGGACTGCTGCTGCTTTTGCATTTTTAGTTGTCTATGTTCCCTGGGGCACCCCCATGAGTGAGTCTGTTGAGCTGGTTGTTGTTCCGGCTGGAGCGGTGAGAGATGATACAATTAGTAGGGACAATAAGATATCTTGGATAGTGCAGACTTTTGATGATATGTAAGGCCTTCTGGGTGGTAGGTGTAGATCTGCTGAAGCAGATAGAGATTGTATTACAACATTTTGTTCTTTTATCTGGACAACTGATTCCCTTAATTTTTCACCAAACAAATTATCCCCCAAACAAGGCAGGTTGGCCAGTTTTTCAAGTACATCCTCTCTTATGAAGCTTGATCTTAGCAAGGCCATACATGTCACCCAATGGAGACAGCCGAAGTCCACGATGAAGTGTGAAACAGATGTCAAACCACCTCCTCTAAATCGGAGAGTGGGGGGTGGAGAAAATGGTTTGCCTTTCTGCATTCTTATAAAGGCTTAAGTTTGTGAATACATTTGTGAATGTATTGGACAATATAAAATTGATGCTGGGAGATTCTGGCAGTCAGCATAGTGCCCTGAAAGATATTTTTCCTGAAATTGTCCAAAAGATGATAGTTTTTGCTAGCGGGGTATTTGAGTGGAGTCTTGCTTTACTTGCTATTTTTTATCGCACTTTCCACCATGGCTGAATTATAAGACAGCTGACTATGTCATAACCTGGTGATTTCTTGACCCTAAATTTGAGGTCAAACTTACAAGCTACCATGGAAAAAGAGAAGGGAGATTCCCACATTTTCATTAGTAAGGTATCTAACACCTACTGAATTGATAGCACTCAAAGTTCATCCAAGATTTCTAAGATTTTCAGAATCCTCATAACCTTTGCTATGGGGTCTTGCTCTTTTCTTACTTGAACTTTGAGAGCCGTGTCCACCTTCTCCATAAACCTGGAATATGTTAAGTCTTCATGTGGAGAGGTATGGTCTGGTTGCTCTGGAAGCAGGTCTGATGGGATGCCTAAGGAGCTGCTAGGGGACTCACCTGTAGAGTGTTGGCTGGACCAGGATGACTAAGGGGACCATGGAGGACTCTGTTCCACAGGGGTTCTCAGATGAATGAGTGGGATGCCACAGAAGTCAATTTTTGGTGGTCCAAAAAGAAGGAGGTAATGAATGCTGGAGCTCCTGGTATGACTCTTCCCAAGGAGGTAGGAAGAATTGGATAAACTGGCTAGAAAGTAGGTTCTTTTGGCTCAAGGATGAAGATGCGAAGAAGTCTTTAACGATACCCATGATTTAGTCCATGGCCTGCTGAGACCTTTGAGCTGGGGTAAGAGGTAGCCCATTTTCCTTCTTCTGTGACTGGAGCAGGCTTAGATGGGAGCTGCCTAATAGAACAGTGGAGAAATAGTTATTGCAGTCAAAATCCCTGGGACAGGAGCTGTGCTATCAGTAGAGAGGTAGTGATGGGGATGGCAGTCTTTGCTAAGCCTCAGCCAAAAAAGCACATTACACCATATACAGCTGTATTGGCAGCGCCACCTTTAATATCTCATGGGCATAGAGCTTTGCAGGGTGAACTGCCAGCACTGGAAAAATTGGTTCCTTTTCTCTTGATCTTGCAGCAGCAGAACCAGAGTGGACAGAGGCAAGAGAGATATGATGATCATCTTCAGAGACTGGGTGTACATGGAGATGAATTCTGAGGTCACTTTTAACAATGGAGGTGCCGATGGACCTTGTATGGATGATACATTGTCTAAGGATAGGGTAGACGAGTCATGTATCAAATGTGTAGAGGAAGGGTGCATGAGTTGCACCTGTGCAGTCCTTTTCAGATGTATTGACAACTTGCACTTCTAAGGGGTCGATGCAGGTTGCATTGGGTGTACTGGTGATATGTGCATGGAGGCATGCGTCAAGGTTCCATACACTGGACACCTCAACAGAGGTGTTAGTCCTGGGGGAATTCTGCGCTACGAATTTGCACAGAATTCCCCACCCTGTGCTGAACTGCCATTTTCTGCACAGAATTTGGTGAAGATGGAGGAAGAGCAAGTTTGCTTACCGTAAACGGTGTTTTCTGTAGATAGCAGATGAATTAGCCATGCTGTCTGGGTACGTTTTCCGTGCCACTAGGTGGCGGAGCTCTCTAAGTATAGCAAAGTCTTTCAGCCAGGTGCTCCCTCTTATATCCTCTCTGATTCACCTCAGGCTCCTCAGTCAGTAATAAAGCAAGTGCAGGTAATGCTGGAACTGTTCGGGGAGGCGGGTGGGTCAGCATGGCTAATTCATCTGCTATCTAAAGAAATCACCATTTACGGTAAGCAAACTTGCTCTTTTCACATAGATAAGCAGCTGAATTAACCATGCTGCCTGGGAGTCCCCAGCTGAAGTATTGAGCTTTAATGAGGATTGATTGTTAACTTGCTCAATACAAAGTCTTTAGGCGGACAGTACCTATGAAGGCTGTATATGCGATGAACATGTGCTCTTCTGTAGGATAGTCCTACCCAAGAAAGAGATCTAGGCGTCATAGTGCATAATACATTGAAATTGTCGGTTCAGTGTGCTGCGGCAGTCAAAAAAGCAAACAGAATTCTGGGAATTATTAGAAAGGGAATGGTGAATAGAATGGAAAATGTCATAATGCCTCTGTATCGCTGCATGGTGAGACCGCACCTTGAATACTGTTGTACAATTCTAGTCGCCGCATCTCAAAAAATATATAGTTGCAATGGAGAAGGTACAGAGAAGGGTGACCAAAATGATAAAGGAGATGGAAACAGCTCCCCTATGAGGAAAGAGTAAAGAGGTTAGGACTGTTCAGCTTGGAGAAGAGACGGCTGAGGGGGGATATGATAGAGGTGTTTAAAATCATGAGAAGTCTAGAACGGGTAGATGTGAATCGGTTATTTACTCTTTCAGATAATAGAAAGACTAGGGGGCACTCCATGAAGTTAGCATGTGGCACATTTAAAACCAATCGGAGAAAGTTCTTTTTCACTCAACGCACAATTAAATTCTGGAATTTGTTGCCAGGGGATGTGGTTAGTGGTTAGTGTAGCTGGGTTTAAAAAATGATTGGATAAATTCTTGTACGAGAAGTCCATTACCTGCTATTAATTAAGTTGACTTAGAAAATAGCAACTGCTATTATTAGCAACAGTAGCATGGGATAGACTTAGTTTTTGGGTACTTGCCAGGTTCTTATGGCCTGGATTGGCCACAGATGGAAACAGGATGCTGGGCTTGATGGACCCTTGGTCTGACCCAGTATAGTATGTTCTTATGTACTAATGTACTATCAATACTGCATCATTCACAGTTTGTTTGTCCAAACAGTAATGAGATGTGAAAGTGTGCAGCGATGACCATGTTGCAGCTTTGCAAATATCAACGATGGGAACTTCATGGAGATGGGCCATCGAGGCTGCCAGTGTACAAACTTGGTGCGCTGTTGGAGTGGAAGAAAGAGTTTGCGAACGTTGCTGGTAGCAAAATTGAATTCAGTTTGAAATACATGTGGAAAGAGTTTGTTTAGTCACTGGACGGCCTTGAGCGTTCGGGTTGAAAGATAATAAAAGTTGCGAAGGCATGTTAGGCGAAGTAGTGCGCTGCTTGTAGTAGGCTAGGGCACGTTTACAGTCCAAAGTGTGGAGTTTTCGATCATTGTCATTAGCATGAGGCTTTGGATGAAAAATAGGTAATGTGAAAACTGGAAATAACTTTTGGAAGGAATTTGGGGTGAGTGCGAAGAGTCACTTTGTCATGGTAAAATTGCAAATAAGATGGATAGTGGACTAGTGCTTGCAGTTCACTTATTCTTCTTGCTGAAGTTAAAGCAACTAGGAAGAGAACTTTCCATGAGAGGTATTGAAGTTGACAAGTGTCTAATGGCTCAAAGGGGGGGAGCATTAGTTGTTCGATGACTATGTTAATGTCCCATGGTATTGATGGTTTTTGCAATGGAGGTCGTAGACATAGTACTCCTTTCATGAATCTGGATACTAGAGTGTGACACGAAATGGGTTCTCCATTAATGTAAGTATGGTAAGCTGCAATAGCACTTAAATGAACTCAGAGTGAGGAAGTCGCCAGGCCCTCATTATAGAGTAAATGCATATATTTATTTATTTATTTATTTATTTGTAGGTTTTTATATACCGACAACCGTTTGCACATCGTGTCGGTTTACAGATAACTTAAAACTTTTTGGCAGTGTCATTACATAGAACTTTTTGGCAGTGCCATTACATAGAACAGTTAAACGAAGCATACAAGAAAAACACATGAACAAATGGAAACTGGGTAACTATTTACAGGGGATGACGATTCCTCAACCGGGACGGAAAAGGAGAAGTCGACAGGAGGACATTGTAAAAATAGTACGAGAAGCACAATGTGAGGATAATAAATCGAAAAAGTGTAAGCAGCTCATAAGGTCATCTGGGAGAGAGTTATTGTGAGAATAAGTCGACAGGGATGCATTGTAAAGGGTGATACAGGGAATGCATTATACACAGCTTAGAGGGTCATCAGGAAGATGATTGTTGAGGGAAGGGAAGGCCTGTAGGAATAGCCAGGTTTTTAGCTTTTTTTTGAATTTGGGTGTAGATGTTTCAGAGCGCAGGTCTGGGGGCATAGAGTTCCAAAGGGTAGGGCCGGCCAGGGAAAAGGCTCTGTTCATAGTGGAAATAAGTTTCGTGGATTTGATAGAGGGGGTGCGGAGTGTCCCTTGGAGGGCAGTACGAGTAGGTCTATTGGAGGTGCGGGTAAGCAGTGGGGGGTTGAAGTTGTTCAGGTTGGCAAGTGAATGGGTTTGTTTCCGTTGCTGAACACCAAGAAGCATAGTGGAACCACTTTCTTTTGTAATTGAGTCGAGTTGAAGGTTTTCTTGAGGATACCAATATTTCCTGAAGAGCAGGAGAAATATCTAGGTGCTACCCATTCAACCTCCAGGATGTGAGATGTAGGGAGGAATGAAGAGGATGTAGGAGAGACCCATCGTCCTGGGTTAGTAGCTGAGGGCTGTTTCCCAGGGGAATGGGATTGCATATCGATAGACGAACTAGGTAGCTGTACTATGGTTGTCTTGGCCAAGCTGGTGCTATTAAAATCAAATCGGCTTCATCTTTGATGCATCTCTGTTTTGTGCGGGAGATGAGAGGTATTGGTGGAAACGCATATAGTAGGTTGTGAGACCAACTCACTAGAAAAGCATCCGACGCGATCCTTTGCGAGCTCAGGTATATTGAACAGAAGTTTTCTAGCTGTGCGTTGTTTTCTGTTGCAAAAAGGTCGATTGATGGGTGACCCCAATTCCTGAATAGGCGTTGAGCTACTTCTTTGTCCAACTGCCATTCATGAGGATTAAATATCCTGCTGAGTTTGTCTGCCCTGGAGTTTTGAATCCTGGGCAGATAAGTTGCTTGAAGAGATATTGATCGTTGATGAGCCCATTCTAGTAATTGTATTGTTTTCTTGCAGAAGTTCCAAGAACTGGACCCTCCTTCCTTGTTTATGTAAAACATCGTGACTTGGTTGTCCGTGTGAATCATGACTATCTTCCCTCAAAGAGATTCTTCAAAAGCTCGAAGGGCATTTCTGACCGATTTGAGCTCTAGTAGATTGATGTGTTGAGTCCTCTTGAATGTCAACCATAAACCCTGAGTTGTCAATTGGTCTAGATGAGCTCCCCAACCTTTGGGGGAGGCATCTGTGGTGAGTATTAGATGATCTCATAACGGTCTCAATGGCGTCCCTGTCTGCAGTGTTGACGGAGAATTCCACCACTGAAGATCTGTTTTCATACTGGTTGTCATGGTAATGAGGGTGGATAATGGATGGAGAAATTGACTCCATTGGTTTTTCAGTCCCCATTGTAGGCGAAGCATGTAGAGTCGTGTATGAGGGATTACATATATGGCAGCTGCTATGTGGCCAAGGAGAGTTAGAATATAGCGAACAGATGTTATCGAAGTCTGAAAGAGATCTGTAGCCAGAGTAGAGAGAGCCAATGCTCTCGGATGGGGAAGGAAAGCTTTGTCCTGTATCGAATCGATGACGGCCCCTAAGAATTGTAAAGTTTGAGTGGGATGCTGATGTGATTTTTCGTAATTTATGAGAAGGCCTAGATTGTCTAGGCAAGAAATAGTTCGTAGGAGATTGGTCCGTTACAGGGTCTGATTGGAGGCTACTAGGAGCCAATCGTCCAAATAAGGAAATATTTGCACCCCTTGATGACGAAGATGCACCACCACTGCTAAACACTTGGTGAATACTCTGGGGGCAGAGGAGAGGCCGAATGGGAGAACCTTATATTGGTTATGATTGTCCACCTGGAAACATAGGTAGGACCAGGTACTGGGGTGCATTGGAATGTGCGCATAGGCATTCTTTAAGTCCAGGGAGCACATCCAATCCTTTGGTTGAAGAAAGGGAAGGATGGATTTGAGAGAAGTCATTTTGAATTTCTCCCGGTAAAGATGTTTGTTCAGGGAATGGAGATCCAGTATTGGATGCAGTCTTCCTGCTTTCTTGGGAATTAGGAAATATTGGGAGTAGAATCCTAGACGGAATTGCAGGGAAGATAACCTCTGAATGCAGTTGTTTTGTAGAAGATTCTGAATTTCTTTCAGCAGAGGTTCTTTGTGAGATGTTAGTTGTTTTTGTGGAACCCAATGTGGAAGGGTTGGGAGGGATGAGAAATGAAGATTGTAACCATGGGCTATGATCGATAACACCTATTGATCTGATGTGATATGATTCCAGGCGGGAAGAAAATTTGACAATCTGCCCCCTTCTGGGGGGGGTGATGAGATGATGGTGATGGAATTCTTAAAAACTGGTCTGAGGTTTGGAGGGTTGAGGGTCCACCTGTTGTCTAGGCTGTTGAGGGGTCCTTGTCCTTTGGGAAAGCACTTGAGGTTGGTACGGTTGTTGCCTCGCAGATTGGTAGAGCTGAGGCTTGTTGTATGAAAATTGTTTAAATGGCCTAAAGGTGGGTCTTCTGTATGAACCTGAGGTAGGATATTGTCATCGCGAAGTGGTTGGCTGATGTGGTGAAGTCAAGGAGAGGACAGCCGTCTTCTGCTCCTTAATCTTTGATACTGTTTCAGTGAATTTTTCTCCGAAAAGGTTGTCTGGACAACACGGCAAATTTGCTAATTTGTCATGGACATCATCTCGTATGGCGCTGGAACGAAGCCATGTGAGACGACGTGCAGCCAGAGCATTTGCTGAACCCCTGGATGAGATATCAAATCCTTTGTAAATTGACCTGAGTAAGTGCCTTAATCCTTCCTCCATGCTGTGGTATTGAGGAGGTAAAGGCATATCTGGAAATTTCTGCTGTAGATCCGACTTAAGTGCCTGTAAATTGTCAAACAGGTACTGTGTAATATAAAATTGGTGATTCTGAATACGTGTGTTTAACATTGATGAATTAAAGGATTTCCTTGCAAATTCATCCAACAGCTTATGGACCTTATGTGGTAGTGTATTTGCATGAATACAAGGTTTTCGTGCCTTCTGCATTGCTGACTCAATGACAATCGAGTTATGCGGAAGTTGAGTGGAAGCATGAAAAGGAGAATCCTTCATTTTATATTTCATATCTATCTTCCTGAATGTTGGCGTTGTGGACAGTGGAGTCTCCCAGGATTTTTCTATCTGCTGTGTGAGAACAGAATGCTGAGGTAGGGCTATTGGCTCTGTGGGGGCATCAAAAATCTTTAATATGCCCATCATTTCCTGATGTGGGTCAAGTAGTTTCCTAGTTTCAACTTTTAAGAATTGGCCAACCTTCTTGATGAATTGAGAGTAAGATAAATCTTCTGGGGGTGAAGATGGTTCTGGAGGTATTTCCACAGGGTCGGATGGGTAACCCGTAGAATCATCTGTAGAGGTTCAGTATCGTACTGAATTGGAGATGAATGCGGTACTAGGTGGGCCTTATGTACTGGATCTGGTATGGTAGGGACCACTGGAATCGTTGGTAAGCTAGCCGGTTGAGGTGGAATATTCGATTTTTCAACTGATTGTAAGAACTGAGATACAATATTGGTAATTTGGGTCATAGCTTGACTAGCTAGACCTGAAGTCGCCGGAGATGGTATTGGCTCCGTACTTGGCGGAAAAGTAGATGGGATTACATCCCTGGAACCATGACCTGGATCTGGTTGAGGTTGACCAGGGCTCGATGTACCAATAGAAACTATGGACTCAGATGAGAAGGTTCTATGTGAAGAAGGAGATGTAGGCGACATATGAGGAGGTGAAAATTCTGATTCAGGGTCCACAATTTGCAGAGGAGATATTTCCCTTGGTCTCTTATGACCCGAATGGTGTTTCTTGTGTTGTTTCTGTGTGAATTGCTTCGGCAATGCGCCGGTATGAGTCGACGATGCACCTTTTAAAAGGCGGTACCGATGCCACAATGTCTGTGCATCGATGCATCGACGTTTTTGATGCCGAGGCATCCTTGCACTGATGCGCCAATGTGCCGATGCGTCGGACATCTTCTGGTGCATCGATGCGTCGAACAGTCCTTGGTGCGTCAATGCGTCGCACGACCTTTGGTATGTCGATGTGCCGTACCTCTCCTGGTACTTCGACGCTTTTTATTTTCTGAGTCGCGTCAGCGTGCCTGATCGTTGGTCGTCAGTGTGCTGCATGCGTCGGTGATCCCACTGATGCATCTCCAACACCCCGTTTTTCGTGGGCAAGCAACGGTGGGTGTTCTAACCCTGCAGGGTCTACTGAGGAGGCTCTCCTCGATGAGGGAGACCTCCTCCTTCTCTTTGGGCCCGGTGAAGACTTACCGAGGCTTCAGATGGGGCATAGTCTTGGCTTGAAGATCCTGTATCCTGGCTGCCCACTGACGCTGGGCTCGTGGGGATATACGTCTGCAGTCCTCACAGTTTACTTGGTCGTGGGAAGGACCCAGACACAAGTAACAGGATGTGTGGCCATCGGTGGCCGTCATAATTTTGCCACAAGAGCAAAATTTGCAACCAGGACATGGCATTCTTCTCACAGGTACTGAATTGAAGAAGTGCTGCTGTTTTCCCCCCTGGTTCCTTTGGGTTTTTTGGTTTGGTTTTTTTTACTTCAGAAAGTTTCTCTCACAGGAGAGCAGAGTTCCGCGGCCAACTGCCTCGCGGAAAAAAACTGACTGAGGAGCCTGAGGTGAATCAGAGAGGATATAAGAGTGAGCACCCGGCTGAAAGACTTTGCTATAGTTAGAGAGCTCTGCCACCTAGTGGCACAGAAGACGTACCCAGACAGCATGGCTAATTCAGCTGCTTATCTATGTGAAAAGTCTCGTCATGCTGTGTGTGGAGCTCATCTCGCTCCCGGCAAAGATGAAGGCCCCGGTGAAGATGGAGCAGGCCCCAGTAAGAGTGAGTGCGTGTAGAGGGCTATGTGTGTGTATATATAAGACTGTGAGCCGGGGAAGGGGGGGGGGGATAAAAGAGAGCATGTATGAGGGTGCGTGAGTGTGAGAGGGAGCCCATGTGAGGAGAATGTGAAGGAGTGTGTACATGTGTGAGAGACTGGGAGCTGGTCTGTATGAAAAAGAGATTGTGTGTATATGAGGGTGCTTGTTGTTTGTGAGAGAGGGAGACTATGTGAAGGGATTGTGTATGTGTAAGAAAGAGAGCCTATCTAAAGGAATATGTGTGAGACAGAGGGAGCCTGTGTGAAGGGGTGTGTGCGAGAGAGACATAGGTAGCCTGTGTAAGAGTGTATGTGTGAGCGAGAAAGGGAGCCTGTGAGGATGTATATGCAAGAGAAAGAAGAACCCTGTATGAGGGAATGTGTGCGTGCAAGAGGGAGAAAGGGACCCTGCATTAGGGGATGTGTGTGAGCAAGACAGAGAGGGAGCTATGAGGGTATGTGTGACAGAGAGTGAGGGAGCCTGTATGAGGGGGTGTGTATGTGCACTAGAGAGAGGGAGCCTGTGTGTGAGAGAGAGAGAGAGGGAGAAGGACAGAGGGGCAGTGAGGGGCAGTACTTGTAGCAAAGATAGAGTGGAAGGGGTTGAGCCTAGAAGGGGAGGGGAGAGATAGTGGCAGGTGAAGGCGTTGGGGCCTGAGAGGGCAAAGTGGCCAAGGGAGTAGGGAGAGAGAATAGAAGAGATACTCTTACAGTGAACTTCTAGGGAAATTCTGCTCAAAATATTTAAAATTCTGCATAAGAACATAAGAACATAAGAAAATGCCATACTGGGTCAGACCAAGGGTCCATCAAACCCAGCATCCTGTTTCCAACAGTGGCCAATCCAGGCCATAAGAACCTGGCAAGTACCCAAAAACTAAGTCTATTCCATGTAACCATTGCTAATGGCAGTGGCTATTCTCTAAGTGAACTTAATAGCAGGTAATGGACTTCTCCTCCAAGAACTTAGCCAATCCTTTTTTAAACACAGCTATACTAACTGCACGAACCACATTCTCTGGCAACAAATTCCAGAGTTTAATTGTGCGTTGAGTAAAAAAGAACTTTCTCCGATTAGTTTTAAATGTGCCCCATGCTAACTTCATGGAGTGTCCCCTAGTCTTTCTACTATCCGAAAGAGTAAATAACCGATTCACATCTACCCGTTCTAGACCTCTCATGATTTTAAACACCTCTATCATATCCCCCCTCAGTCGTCTCTTCTACAAGCTGAAAAGTCCTAACCTCTTTAGTCTTTCCTCATAGGGGAGTTGTTCCATTCCCCTTATCATTTTGGTAGCCCTTCTCTGTACCTTCTCCATCGCAATTATATCTTTTTTGAGATGCGGCGACCAGAATTGTACACAGTATTCAAGGTGCGGTCTCACCATGGAGCGATACAGAGGCATTATGACATTTTCCGTTTTATTCATCATTCCTTTTCTAATAATTCCCAACATTCTGTTTGCTTTTTTGACTGCCGCAGCACACTGAACCGACGATTTCAATGTGTTATCCACTATGACACCTAGATCTCTTTCTTGGGTTGTAGCACCTAATATGGAACCCAACATCGTGTAATTATAGCATGGGTTATTTTTCCCTATATGCATCACCTTGCAGCTTGCACCTTGCATCTTTAAGTAATAACTTTTTTCTGTATTACATTTTAAATTAATTACTTAAAGACTGTGATATATATTGTGTTATTTTGACCAATATAAAGAATGCAGAATTTTAAGTTTTTGTGTGCAGAATTCCTCCAGGAGTAAGGTGCATCCATAGTGCCTATGTCAAGTGATACATCGATGCATCATGCTTTTTAGCCATCAGTTGATGCCTCTTGTAAGTGCTGGGAGGCGTGTTTTTTCAGTGCAGTTTTGTGGATGCATGTGGGTGGCTTTGATGCTTTATTGATTTTCACCGGTATTGCATCCAGTGTTTTGTTTCTTAGCTGACCCTGACTCCACTTGCACCAAGTGCATCAAGGGATCTCAGTGTTTTACTTTAGGCAGTACTCTTTTTGCATCCGACAACTGAGGTCATTGTCCATCTTACGTATCGATGCACTATAGGCCTCCATAACTGAGGAGCCTGGACCTGAGTTGACACTTCGGGAAGAGGAAAAGGAATGGTGACTTTGTGACTGAGACCTGCTCTTTGAAAGGTATAGGAAAGCAATCAGCATTGCTTTTGTCCTCTGGGAATGAGGCAACATGTGGCCACAGGCTACACAGTTCAGTTGGTCATGATCGAGACCTAAGAATTGATAGCAAAGAATGTGGCCATCTGTCTTGAACATGAGGCATCCACAGAGGCAAGCCTCAAATCCACTAGGTGTTTTTCTTGACATATTTGCTATTTTTTTGGTAGTACTGAAAAGTATGATTTGGGGCTCGCTACAGGTAGCAAAGAGAAAAGGATTGATAATATTGTTTGTAACTGAGGAGACAGTCACGGAGAGACTGTTCAAGCTTCTGTATGGTGGCACGGACAAAACCAAACTGAGGAGAATCTAGAAGCAACGACCGCACGGGAACTCCCACACATGCTCAATAGAGCTCAAAGCGCTACTAGCTTGGAGAGACAGTTCCATCCAGTGCTGTCTGATTATCTCACCATAGATCATGTCTAATTCAGCTCTGCTTATTGGCGGAAAAATCTATTTATTCTTTTTTCATTTTTCTATATACTGTCTATAAATGGGAACTCATAAATCACGGTGAAAATCACTAAAGGTTATAAATATCCTTTTCTTGAATCACCACTAAAGTTTTAATCATAGCTCATATAAATGTCCAACATTTTATTAAACACAAAAAAACCCTTTGGTTTAAAAATTGTATGAAATATAAGCGTGCGTTATAATCAGATAGAATGCAATTATTACAGCATGATCATTACAAACATGATTCTTCAAAGAGAACATCATGCATTATTCTTTATTCACATTTGACTTCAAGCATAAACTGGATTATTTATCATCAATGGCATATTTTGAGGGTTCACTCTTGCTTATAACATTTCCCTCATGTTGCTTATACATCAGTAAAGAATTTTCATAAGAAGTTGGTCACTGCAGATATGAGGTCTTATATTGAGCTACCACCAATGGGAGGCCACAAAAGTTGTGTTTCCTGTAGTGTGTGTCCATAAACTCGTGATATACAGTATTATTATACATTCCACATCAAAGAAGAAATATGATTTAAGTTATGTTAATAATTGTGTTTCAACTTCTGTGATATATACGTTACAAAGTCCCTGTGATGTATTTTCCTAGCGAAGCAGATGGTGAAGACCAGGATAAGCGCATTGCTTGGAAATGAGACACTCTAAGACTTTTTTGGAGGTTTTTCTTTAGCAAGTCTTTCCTCCCAAGTGGTGGGTGGGGAAGGGGAGATGAAATGGCTTATTTGATAGAACACAAACAGTGACAGATTTTCTGATTGGATACAGTTTCATCAGGTGGCCTAAATATAGACTTGCAATAGGACAGTTTGGGTTAATTTTTTCAATCTTTTGGAGAAAGTGATACATATAAATTTTGATTAATGACTTAACTTTTAATATTCTTGATATGACTAGTGTGTTTAAATTTGATTTTTTGATGGCTAAGGTGATGATGTGATATTTTACTAGCATCTTTTTATTGCTTCTTGCAGTGCAACAATCTTGATGGTGCCATTTTAATGGAATTTCCGAAGTAGGCAATTTTACTGCTGAAACATAGCAATGGCAATTGAATGTGGTCATGCTGCTGAATATACCCGGCTATCTTAAAGTTAGCCAGATTAGTTTTTCCAACTAACTTTAGGCCACATCAGTGGAATGACCAGAGTTAGCCAGATAAGTGATCTGGTTGAATATCAGAGTTAACCAGATCACTTATCTGGCTAACTCCGCTCCTCCCCAAAACACCACCCACTCGCTCATGGAATGCCCCCCACTTATTCAGCTAAATTCTAGCCAGATAATTAGTTATGCAGCTAGAATTTAGCCAGATAAGTGACCAAAAGTGCCATTTTTGCCATTTAGACATTTGGGGGCGGATTTTAAGAGCCCTGCTCGCCTAAATCCGCCCAAATCCGGGCGGATTTAGGCGAGCAGGGCCCTGCGCGCCGGTGAGCCTATTTTACATAGGCCTACCGGTGTGCGCAGAGCCCCGGCACTCGTGTAAGTCCCGGGGTTTTCGGAGGGGGGCGTGTTGGGGGCGGGGCCGAGCGCCGCGCCATTTTCGGGGCGTGTCGGCAGCGTTTTGGGGGCGGGCCCGGGGGCATGGTCACGGCCCGGGGCGGTCCGGGGGCGTGGCTGCGCCCTCCGTACCCGCCCCCAGGTCGCGTCCCAGTGCGCTAGCGGCCCGCTGGCGCGCGGGGATTTACGCCTCCCAGAGGGAGGCGTAAATCCCCCGACAAAGGTAAGGATGGGGTTTAGACAGGGCCGGGCGGGTGGGTTAGGTAGGGGAAGGGAGGGGAAGGTGAGGGGAGGGCAAAAGAAAGTTCCCTCCGAGGCCGCTCCGATTTCGGAGCGGCCTCGGAGGGAACGGAGGTAGGCTGCGCGGCTCGGCGCGCACCGGCTATACAGAATCCATAGCTTTGCGCGCGCCGATCCCGGATTTTAGCGGATACGCGCGGCTCCACGCGTATCTACTAAAATCCAGCGTACTTTTGCTTGCGCCTGATGCGCCAGCAAAAGTTCACGAACGCGCCGTGTTGGAAAATCTACCCCATAAAGTTATCCATCCAAATGGTTTTTGAATATGGACCTTTTTATGTCTATATTCATGCCATGTGATTTTTGGACGTGTTATTGAATACTGGTTTAGAGTTTGAGCTGCATTTTTTTTATAAACTTCAGTAATTACTTTTTCCTACAATTTTTAAACAAAAGTTTTTTTTATGTGTGTTTAATAAAAAGTTGGATATTGATAAAGGCTATGACTAAATTTTAGTAATGATTCAAGAAAAGGATATTTATAACCTTTAGTGACTTTCAGCATGATTAATGAGTGCCCATTTATAAAAAGTATATTAAAAAATTTAAAAAAATAGAATAAATTGATTTATTGCAACTTGAGCATACATATATTTTGCACCATCTATAGTGGGTTAGTTGCATTTATTTTTGGTGCATTCAACTGGGTTATTTTTTTTTATTTGAGAACATAAGAAGTGCCATGCTGGGTAAGACCAATGGTCCACTAAGCTTAGTCTCCTGCCTTTGACAGTCAGGAACATATTTGGTCCATTGTCACCCCTAGATTCTGTTTCAGTCCCAGAACTAGACTGCCCCCAGCCTGGAAAGCTCAAACTCTGTGTCTCACCCCCATCCCAATCCTTGACTCCAGTTGCAATCCTCACAATGCAATGAATACAGGGACTAAGGGGGTCATTTTCTATCAGTATCGAACGTGAAAAGGGACTTTTCGCGTGCGATAGCTTGATAGGGGCGGAGTCAGGACTGGAAGAGGAAGAGTCGGGGTGGCATCGGGTGGCATCAGGGCAGACACTGCGGTAACTTCGCTGCCAGCGATAAGGTAAGACCCGTTATCGCTGCCAGTAGCGCGCCCAATAGCGCCACCTTTCACGGTGGCGCTATTGGGTGCGAAAGTCAGCAGCGATAACACCGTGGTGTTGCGATCGCTGCCAGCTTTCGCAGGCCCGCCCCCCGTTACTGTGGAATTCAGTAAGCTGTGCACCGATAGAAAATCCAGGCCTAAGCTTGCACTCTCAGGCCCTGTCCCCTAATCGGAAGCCCAGAGAGTATGAGGTCTGTGAGTGCTCACTGCACTTTGAGGATCATTACTGGGGCCAAGGCTCAGGGGGAGGAGGCAATGGTCACAGATGTGGGCATGCACCTTCCAAGGTCCAGGGCAGGATTGCAGGGTGGCAGTTGACAGGAAATTTTCCGCCTCCTAAGTTTTGCCACCTTAGACACAAGTGGGGTTGCCACTTGGCTCCATGTCATAAGGAACAAGTTAATTCAGTTCTGCTTTGTCCCATTGTATCCAGGTATGTGTAGTTCTGATTTTCTTAGATAAATCAATGTGACAAGTCCCTGAATGTAATGGGGTAAAGCCAGGACTGAACTAACCTGTTCCTTATGACATGGAGTCAGGTGGCAACTCTTGGCACAGGTTTAGTTGGCCTATACTGATATATGGCAAGGTAACATAAAGACTTTGGCTCAGGCCTTTGGCTCACTCAGCTTACCCCAGAATCCTTTGCTGTCTGACTTAACTGAAACTGCTGGCATACAATGAACTTAAGCTGACCTGTGTGAGAATGGCTGCTGAGAGATATCTGGAATACCTTTAGGTTCTGCAAAGCCTATACTTAAAGGTCATGAGGTTATCGATGGCAGATGGCTGAAACTGCATTCTTTGCTTATCTGGCTCCAAGAGACTCCAACTGAAATCAGAGTCTCCCTGCCCCCTGGAGATGAAATGATTGATCTATCGACAGAACAAAGAAATTCAGAAGAAACAGGGCACACATCAAAAAAAAGGCTAAAACAAAGGGACTTTAATGTGGGTGGGGAGTTCTCAGGTTAAAAAAGGTTAGCTTATTTCACTGTCATATTGCGTAAGTGATCCTCATCACAGGCATTCTGTGTATGGTTTATCCCCTTGTACAGGTCCTTGGTGAGGCCTCACCTGGAGTACTGTGTTCAGTTCTGGAGACCGTATCTACAAAGAGACAAGGACAAGATGGAGGCGGTACAGAGAAGGGCGACCAGGAAGGTGGAGGGTCTTCATCAGGTGACATACGAGGCGAGATTGAACAATCTAAATATGTACTCCCTGGAGGAAAGGAGGAGCAGGGGTGATATGATTCAGACTTTCAGATACTTGAAAAACTTTAACGATCCAAAGACAACGACAAACCTTTTCCATCAGAAAAAAATCAGCAGAACCAGAGGTCACGAGCTGAGGCTCCAGGGAGGAAGACTAAGAACCAATGCCAGGAAGTATTTCTTCACGGAAAGGGTAGTGGATGCCTGGAATGCCCTTCTGGAGGAAGTGGTAAAGTCTAAAACTGTGAACAACTTCAAAGGGGCGTGGGATGCCATTGGCCAGCAGTTGGTGTTCCACCTTCACGGAGTGGAAGGATGGAGGGCTGCTATCTCCAAAAAAACCAAAAAACAAACAAAAAAATAAAAACATGGGTGGGTAAGAGTATGGGGTAAGGGTGTGGCCTGCTTGTTACAGCAGTTGCTACCCCTAATTGAGCTGGACGTTCACTTGGATGCAGATACGGCGCTGCTCTCTAAATTGGTGGTGGGGTGGAGGGGAATTAGGGCTGGAGGGTACTGGGAGCCAATAGTAACAGGTGGGAGAGAAAAAAAAGGGGAAAAAATGGATAAAGTGCGTAGCTTGCTGGGCAGACTAGATGGGCTGTTTGGTCTTCTTCTGCCGTCATTTCTATGTTTCTATGTTTCTATGTAATACAACTTTTACAAGATACTGGAAGAGACAGTAATGCCCTGCCTATATTGAAGGTTTGGCTGTCTGTGTCTTCCAAGGATATGCAATAATAAATTTATCTTTGCTTTTACTAAATTCCTTGTGATATCCTTGTGTGTCCTGTAGCAGAGAAGCGCCATTTATACAGTCAGGTAATATATACATTTTTGGCGACTGCACGAAGGGACTTAGCAATAGCTGAGGCTATTGTTATTTTGGGTAGTGTTGCACTGAATTCTGGTGGACAGGATCCAATTCCACACTAAGTTCTCGGACATTTAATTTGGTTTTAAGTCCAAAGGAAGAGTACCCAGACTTAAGTGGTCTGGAGGAGCATTGCTGAAGCAGTAATACCTGCAGGACACTGAGCTCAGAGACGAGGCTTAAAGAGGTTTTTGCGCTTCCCTGGTGGTTATGTGTATGATGGATCCATGTTTGTAAGTATGTAAATCAATCTTCAATAATCTGTGAGTATATATTTTTTTATTATATAGATATATTACATTGTTTGATTGTTTGTGTGCACATGTACAGTGTATAGTGATTGTGTGTTAAATCTCACATCAGATATTGAGTTTTAGGGCTTCTGTTTCTGCCTTTGTTTTTTCTCTTCGGTCTTTTTTGGCTGAGCTATACCTCTTTGTGTTCTAATTGGTTCCCGAAGATGGACTGATGCTAATTCAATTCTTTTGAGTTTAACATCTTGGGATTCCAGCTATTCTTCTCTATCCTGATAGCTTTTTTAAATATTTATAGGAAAGACAAGGAAAAAAAAAAAAGGAAGGAGGAGGATCAGAATACATTTTTGCAAATTTAAACTTTTGCAAATTTTTGCAGTTTTGCAGGTTACAGTTCGTGTTGATTAGAGTCAGTGGGTGTGTATTCTGCTGTAGGGATGCCATCTAGTGGACGATATGAAAACTCCTTTAGAGTTAGTTTTAGATGCAAATCCGCTTAATATTAAGTAAATTAAACAAAATCATATCAAATGGTGTAAGAAGTCTAAAGCATATCCAGACTTTGGCCGACAGACGGCTCGTTACAACCTTCTGTGTTGTTACATTTGCTTAAATATATTAGAGATTCAAAGACAGGAAAATCTTTAGATAAGCATTTGCAAGTATTTGATTTATGGTATAGGCAGAGAGATTCTGTCCGTCAGGATACTGAGTGGGATAAGAGGCCTCCACCATATGCACCTGAGAAAGTTTCTGTTAATTATTCCATGCTCCCTGCCTCTAGTTCTTCAGGCTTGTATCCAGCACTGCCAGATGTTTATGGCAGTCTAGGGCAATTTCCATTACATGCTGTACCTGCTGAGTTAGGACCTGTAGATCCGAAAGATGTAGCTCCAGGTTTTAAACCATTGCAGTTAGACCCTCTGCCTCTGCCAGTGCCTCCATTATCTGTTATTGATAATCTAGGAGAGGGTATGTCTGGAAAATCTCAGTCCACAGTGCCAGCAGTGGTTTCCCCTGCTTCTGCGGCACTGCAGCAAGCAGAAGGACTTGTCCCACCTAAGGTAGAATTACAGGAAGGATGGCAGGAGATGACATGCATTTTGAAAGGGTTAATGCATCCATCCAACATTGTGCAATCAGGTCTGACTGTAGATGAGCTAAGAAAAAGGTTTGGAGAGGTATTTAAGTTTCCAATAGCTGAAAGCGTAGAGAAGGAAGGAGAAAGTGATAGCATTGAGGAGGAAGAGGACAAAAGCGTAAGGGAAAAGGGAAAGACAAAACAGAACAAGCTAGGAAAGGACTTTCGTAGACAACAGCCATCCAGATAATGCAAAACTCAGGGATGTGTTATTATATATGAAGGAATAGATGAAGAGAGAGCCTGTAGAGATGGAAACGGAGACCTGATTATGTTAGTCCAGAGTTTGCGTAAACAGATACCAAAAGACATAGTGGTTGAGAGTGAAGATAGTCGTTATTATGTGGATCTATGGGTGGATAGGTTAGCTAAATGGACTGAGGGAATGGGAAGAGATATGTCCCCATATCCAAGACAGGGTTATTTATCTTCTAGAGATATGAATGTAGCCCGCCAGTGTATTAGAGGTCCTTATGGGGATCCTGATTGGGATGATCAATATATGAATGCTGGCTTAATGGTATGGGAAAAATATGAAAAACAAGCAGGGGCTGAAGCTACACAGTATCCCCTGTTGCTAGGGAGACCTAATGAGATGTTGCTAATGAGACCTAATGAGATAGTTCCCTCCTTTTTTCTCCCCTCCTCATTTGTTCATATGTTAATTCGTTATATCTGTTCGATGTAAACCGCCATCCCAGGCGCCTGTTTCAGTTACACTGTAAACCGATGTGATATCCCGGATGAACGTCGGTATATAAAAATTTTAAATAAATAAATAAATAAATAATAAATAAATAAATAATGAGAGGGGTCAGGTACTCCCGCGGTATACTCCATGGCAATTTACTGATCTGACTAATTTAATCCTGCAATTGCCATCTTTAACGAAAGGTGCAGGTGCATGGATTCGGGAGTTTAAAAATTAACTAGTGGATTGACTTTAGCCATAGGAGATATTAAAGCATTATTAGCTAGACTGCCTGGAATTGATGTAGATGCATTGTTTAGACAGGCTAGAATGAGGGAAATTACATTAGCTAATTCAGAATATGATGGTAATCCTTTTAATCACTTTCGTCATAATGTCTGGGAAGCTTTAAGGCAAAACTTCCCTACACAAAGAGATTTATCAATCCTTATGTCACGTGCATGGGATGGTACATCTGATATCAGGCTGCATGTGCAAGCAATGCAGGAGGAATGGTTTCGGTAGATGGAACAGCCATTTGATCAGCTTGGAATGTTACCTCTGTTTTACCAAGCATTAAGGAAAACGTTACCAAAAGGGATTCAGCAAAAGTTGGACCAAGTTGTGGGGCTGGAAAGTAAATTTTGGCCAGAAATGTTCCTTAATATATGCCATTATGGTGATTTGTATGTTAGAGAGAAAGGTAAAGGAGCTGATGATCTGACTAAAATCCAAACTAAATTATGCTCTATGCAAATCGAACAGCTAAATAAACAAAAAGAGGGAGAGACAAATAAGGTGACTGGGACAGAAGGAGTTAAAGCATGTCCAGATAAGGAATTTGAGTCAGAAATATGACATGAACAGGATGGGTGTAATGCAGGTTACCCCCAGAATCAATTAATAGGTGCAGAAATTACATCTAGAGGAAATAACATCCGTGGTAGAGGGATGTTGCGAGGCAGGAGAGGGATAGCTGGACGAGGAATGTATGGGAGTCCGTCACAAGGAGCTGGAATTGGACCTGAAAAAAGAGTAGGGATAGACTGCTGGTTCTGCGGCAAATTCGGGCATTTCGTGCATGAGTGCCAGGCGAATCCTGATAGAAACAGTACTGGTGGTAGAGGGAGACAAGGAGGATTTCTCCACTGGGATCCTGCAAATGAGATTCAGAGGTATAGAGCAGGAAATGGATATAACCAATGACTTTTAGGAGTGGTGCAAATTAGGGCAGGAACAGCAGATCCCATGTTGACAATACATATTAACAAACAACCGTATACGTTTCTATTGGATTCAGGGGCAACCAAATCTGTGATTACCAGACTTCCCGAGGGAGTTGCATTGTCAGATGAAACTATCTATACTATAGGATTTAATGGACAGAATAAGCTAGTAGAGAGAACAGAAAAAACTAGTGTGCAGTTAGAAGGAAAAGAAGTGATGAGTCAGTTTTTGTATGCTCCAGATTGTCCAGTAAATTTGTTAGGAAGGGATTTGTTACAAGCCTTAGAAATAGAACTCTCATTTGCACCAAACTCCTCAGCACTACATTTAGCTAGACAGTTTGTCAATCTAACACACAGACAGGAACAATTCCCTAATGTGCCTGAGTCAGTGTGGGCAACTGAGAAAGATCCATATGGTAAAATAGACTCTGTGGAAATCCAATTAAAAGCAGGTTATATGGGCCCTAAGCGTAGCCAGTACCCTTTATCTAGAGAAGCACAAGAAGGAATTAAGCCAGAAATTGCATCCCTTCTTAAACATGGGATAATAGAGCCTAGTGGTTCACCATTTAATACCCCTTTGTTCCCAGTTCTGAAACCTTCTGGGAAATGGAGATTAGTGCAAGACTTACATGCACTTAATGAAATGGTAGTAGTAGAATATCCTAATGTTACAAATCCAGCTACTATTTTACAAACTGAACCATTAGGGAAATGGTACACTGTTTTAGATTTGGCAAATGCATATTATTGTGTGCCTCTTGCTTGGCAAAGTAGGGCGTTAACTGCTTTCCAATACGATAAGCAGAGTTATCAGTGGGCTAGATTACCGCAAGGGTATGTAGAAAGTCCTTCTATTTTTTCTAAAATCTTGTCTAAAGATCTTTAGGCAGTACGTACTCAACTTCCAGTGGGTGTGTCGCTGATCCAGTACGTGGATGACTTGTTAATTTCAGCATCTACGCATTCTGCATGCATGAAAGCAACTGAAATGCTTTTGCATACATTAGCACAGGCAGGATATAAAGTGAATTCTGACAAAGCACAAATCTGTCAGTTACAAGTTTCATTTCTAGGATTGAATCTAGGTATAGAGGGTAAGAGCATTGGTTGTGCACTGCATGAACAAGTGTCAGAATTGGCAATTCCTCAAACAGTGAAACAGTTAAGAGGTTTGTTAGGTCTGTTGATTGTGGATTCCAGCTTTTAGTACCAAAAGCAAGTCGCTGAGACGACATCTTAAAGGTAGTCCAGCTAGTGATGATAAATTGAGTTTAACTGAACAAGATCTGGAAATATTGCAGGACTTAGTGCAGTCAGTATTAAATGCTCCTAGTTTGGCTCTTGTTGATTTAAATTGTGCAGTTGATTTGTGGGTGTATCATGGTTCTGAAGGGTGGACAGCAGCTGCATCTCAGCATGATAACATAACTCCCATTGCTTATTTTTCTGGCACCTTCGGGGTGGTAGAACAAGGATTTTCTGACTGTGAACTAGGTATTGTAGCTTGTGCTGATGCTATTTGTAAATTGCAGTCACATGTGCCAGGTATTCCAATTATATTACATACTTCTCATGCAGTTAAAACTCTTATGGGAGATACCCATATTTCTTTTACTGCTTCCAGGCTTGGGAAATATTCAGCCATATTATTGACTTCTACAGTGTTACATAGGACTATTACAAATGCATCTAAATTTAATTTTCTCCAGGACCTTCTAGAGGGAGCAGTTGTGCTTCCACATACTTGTGGAATCACTGCACTGCCCTTACCTGATAAAGTTGTTTTATCTAATGAACCCCTAGTTGAAGGAGATTTTTGGTTTACAGATGGGTCCTGTACAAAAGCAAGCCCAGGGTTTGCTGCTATTCAATACAACTCTGATGATCAAGTTCTCAGATGTGAGCAGGTTTCCTTACCAATGGAATTTTCTGCACAAGGAGCAGAACTGTGTGCAGTTTCATGGGTTTTGCTGCATTGTGCGGAAGTGCCTTTGACTATTTTTACAGATTCACATTATATATTTTCATCTATTAATGAGCATCTGAGAAAATGGAATAGGAGAGGATTTATTTCTGCTTCTGGAGAACCTCTTTCACATGTGCAGTTATGGGAATTAATTTTATCACGCCTTCAGGAAAGAGGAGAGAAAGGATTATTAACAGCTATTTGTTGGGTGAAAGCCCACCATGCTGTTGATATGTGGATCTATAGAGAGAATGCATTGGCAGATTTTGCAGCACAAGAGGTTGCTCAGACAACTTGTCAGCCAGCAGTAAAGGAATTAGAACAGACTAGAGCACAAAAGGAAACAGGATTACGAACAGTGCAACAACTGCAGGAATCAACAACAGCTGAAGAGATAGTGAAGTGGAAAGCTGCAGGCTGTACATTTACTAAAAATGTAGGCTGGGTGCATCCAACAGGAACTTTGTGGTGTGCTTTGAATGTTTTAAATCTGATGTTACACGAAGCTCATTGGCCTCTACATAACAGTTCCAATACAATGTATATTAATTTGTCTCAAAGTATATGGGCTCCAAATTTACAGAGCCTTTGTTCGCAATTTGTGACCAGATGTCCAATATGTGCTACTGCAAATCCCCGTAGAGGTGCAGTGACCCCTAGTGGACATATTCCAAAACCACAGGGACCTTATTTAGAATGGCACTGTGATTATACTGATATGATCCAATCCTGTTCTGGTTATCGCTATTTACTTATGTGTGTCTGTCCATACACTCAATGGCTGGAAGCCATACCCTGTAAAGCAGAAACAGGTACTTGTATGGCAAAAGCATTGTTGACCCACATTATACCCAGATTTGGGGTACCAGTGAAAATTGTGACAGATAATGGATCACATTTTAGAAATGAGTTAATGCATGCATTAACATCAGATCTGAACATCAAATGCCATCATGTATCTGTATATAGACCTACGTCCAATGGTTTGGCAGAGAGAATGAACGGGATTCTTAAAACAAAATTAAGACAACTGATGTTGGCTTATGAGCAAACTTGGCTCACTGCCTTACTAGCTGCACTGATGGCAATTAGAATGAGCCCAGTGAGATCTATAGGACTCACTCCTTTTGAGCTGTGTATGGGCAGAGCTATGAATTTACCTCAACAAGTTGAGTATCAGAAACATGCTAAGGTACCAGATAACCTGTTTGTTTTTCTTAAAAATGTGCAGGTCGCAAGTCAACAAATACATGCTGCCAGAGCTAAGCAATCCAAAGTGCTAGAACCTTAGAGAGTGTATGCAGTAGGAAATTTAGTCTATCGTCGCAACTTTACCCACAGAACTTGGAAAGATCTAGTGTACACTGGACCATACAGAATAACAACGTTAACTCCTACAGCTGCTCGCTTAGATGCTGACACTACCTTCACACATTTAGCTGACTTGAGGCCGTGTCCAAGCATAGATGCTACTTGCTGAGACTACTTTTTTGTATCTGCTTCTGCAGCCTCTCAGGCTTGAACTGACTTTATTTTACTTTGTAGGATTTTTAGGAGTATCTAAGGACCTTTTTTGTTCTTTAAAGGACTGATCTTTGAACAATTGAAGTATTATTTAGTAGATGTATGTTTTCTTTCTTTATTATATTTTAACTAGACAAGTTATTGAGTTTGCTAATCAGTATTTGTATTTTCTTTATTGGTGATAGTTTTTAGAAATCATGTATCTATTTGTCTTTTCTTTACTCTTCTTTCTTCCTTTCTCTTTTACTCTTCTTTCCCCTGACTTTGCTTAATTTCTCTTTACCCACACATACACCTTTTTCTACCAATATATGGTATCAATTAATGTATAAACATTCTATTATATCGTACCCCAACACTCCTTGAATTGCTTGTTCCCAACATTTCCATACCACTCAAATGGCAGGTTTTGTTCTTACAATACCATTATCTCTTTCAAATGTTCCTTGCTATTATCATGCTCTTGCCTGTCCAATTGCTGGCACTCCAGCACAAGTCTCTTCTCTTATTTCTTCTCCTGTTGCTTGTTTTTATGGTAATCAGACCTTTGGACCTCCTTATTCTATTCCCCCTGCTTCCAATTCTAATCAACATTCACTTCTGCATTTCAAAGATTTCAGACTAGTACTTCAAGCAATTATCTTGACAAAACTGGGCTACTGCAACTCTCTGCTACTAGGTCTTCCAGCCATCATTTTAAAACCGCTTCAGATGGTGCAGAACTCTGCAGCCAGGCTCCTCACCAATACCAAAAAGAGGGAACACATCTCCCCCACTCTTCAGAGCCTACACTGGCTTCCAGTCAAATCCAGGATCTTATTCAAAGTACTCTCGATTATCCATAAAGTTATCCACAACCTCACTGTCCTCAATAACTCCACGCTGCTAAAACTGCATACCTCCTCCAGACCTATTAAGAGTGCCTACCAAGACACCCTATTCGCTCCCCAAGCTAAAACCTCAATCAGAAAACGCACCATCTCGACAGCTGGCCCACACCACTGGAACGCGCTACCCCATGACCTTAGATGAGAATCCTGCCCAGCTGTCTTCAAAAAGAGACTAAAAACATGGCTATTTAGCCAAGCCTTTCAGGATATTTAATTCACCTTCCATGCAACTTTACTTTCTTCTAGCTATATGAGTATTTCAAGTTCTCTTGTTTTGGATGAGCTTAGTATCTGACATGTTTAAATAATCTCCCTTGATCTTATAAGGCTATGCTTAGACCAAAGTGTTACATTTCCTGTTAAATTTTTTTATTTTCTAACATAGTTCTCTGTACCGCCTCACGGCGAAATTGAAGTTAAATGTAAACCGGTATGATTTGTATCTCTACAAGAATGTCTGTATAGAAAAAATAAAAATAAATAAATACTAAATTTGGTTTTTCCCCTTCTACTATGCTTTCCTTGTGGAATGCATCTGTTCTTAATGAGACCTCCCCTCCTTGTCCTCAGCATTTACTCCGTCAGCTTAGTTATCTTACTTATTCGTGTAGAGAAAAAGAAAAATGGACTATTTGTGGAGCTTCTGAAGCACCTACACTGTGTGTTTCTCCCATTCCTATACGCCCTTCACTGACCTGTACTTTTGCTCATTTTGGTTCTGTTGTCAATACCTGGCCACCTCCTTTTTCAGGCCCTTTGTTTCATACTGCACTTACCCATTTCCCCTTTTGTTTTTCACAAAATGGTACTGGACCTTTCTTAGGTATTTCTTCTTGTGATACTGTCGATAGACAGTATCACAAGAATTTGGTATCTAGAATTTGGTTCACAGCCTCTCAGGGATTTGGTATCTAGAATTTGGTTCACAGCCTCTCAGGGATGTTTTCTGGCAATATGGTATTTCTATCTATCCATTTCTTCCACTCCGATGGCGTGGTACTTGTGCTATGGTGATTTTAGCTGCTCCTGTGTTTATTTCTCCCCTTTCTATATTTTCACCCTCTGTCTTTTCAAACCATGTATGTCGTTCTGCTTATCTTACTCCAACTGATGTACCTGATGAATTTAAACTGTTTAGCCGAACTGAACTATTTTTTGCTTCTTGGCTGACACCTGGTGTTCAAGCTGCTGCAAATACCAAGTGGATTCAGACTATCCATTATCAGTTTATGCAGTTTGTTAATTTAACTACTGCTGGTCTTAATGCTATCAATACTGAGCTTAGAGCAACTGCAGGAAAAAATATCCATTCTCTGTTAACATGTTTATAAATCTTCAACATATCCCCTTCTCAGTCATCTCTTCTCTCATCTAGAGTGCCCTAACCTGTTTAGTCATTCTTTATTAGGGAGACATTCCACCCTCTTTGTCATTTTTGTTGCCTTTTACTGTATCCTTTCTAGTTCTTTTATATCTTTTTTGTGATGTGCAACCAGAACTGCACAAAATACTGCTACACACTTAGCTATGGGTTTCAATAGATTGTCCACATTATCTTTTTCCTGAATGGTAACTCGTAATATGGAATCCAGTATTGAATACACAGAGGGAGTAATTTGCAAAGCATTTTCAGTGGGTGAAAGAAAAAATTAAATCTTACCTGATAATTATCTTTCCTTTATTTCTGCTACACTAGTTCAGAACATTTGGGTTTCATCCTCTCAGCTGATGGAGGCAGAGCATTGGCATTTTGGTTTTTTAAAACATTCTAATGGCCTCACTACACCTACATAATCTAGATGCAGAATAAATAAACCAGTACTCTACTGTCAAAGCTAAATTTATAAAGTCTGTCTCTTTCAAAATGCAACAAAACCAATTTTTTGGCGGTTAGAAGATAGGTTTCTGGACTGTTGTAGTAGAAATAAAGGAAAGAAAATTATCAGTTAACATTTAATTTTTCTTTCCTGTCTCTACTACACCAGTTCAGAACATTTGGGAAATACCAAAACCCAACTATTCTGGGTGGGATGTTGATAAATTCACTGTAAGGACCCCTGCTCCAAAAGCTGAGTCCTCCTTAGTGAGAATATCCAATCTGTAATGCTTAGTAAATATACATAAAGTAGATCAAGTGGCACCTTTACAAATCTCAGTAGGACTTACTGCACCTACTTCTGTCCATGATGATAAGCTTGAGCTCTTGTCAGGTGCCTTAGTGTTAGCCAATATATATGCAGAAGTAATCCATTTAGTTATTGTTGCTTTAGTTCATGCTTCACCTCTACGTGGTCTACCAAATAGTGGGATAGATTTTAATAAAGTACGCCCGCGCATACTTTTGTTCACGCACCAGGCGCGAACAAGAGTACGCTGGATTTTAATAGATGCTCGCATAGCCGCGCATATCCTTTAAAATCCGGGATTGGCATGCGCAAGGCTGTGCAAAATCGGAAGCCTGCGCGCGCCGAGCTGAGCCGCACAGCCTGCCTCTGTTCCCCTTGAGGCCGCTCCGAAATCAAGAGCGGCCTCGGAGGGAACTTTCCTTCCACCACCCCGCACCTTCCCCTCCCTTCCCCTACCTAACCCACCCTCCCAGCCCTATCTAATCCCCCCTACCTTTGTTTGAAGAGTTACGCCTGCCCAAGGCAGGCGTAACTCGTGCGTGCCGGCTGGGCGATTCCCCAGCCTAGGAGCAATTTCGGAGGCCTCAGCCACGCCCCCTAAATGCTCCCAGGCCGGAACCACACCTGCGGCCCTCGGATGATGCACCGCCGCGACACGCCCCCCGACATGACCCCCCCAGGAAAGCCCCGGGACTTACACGCGCCGCTGAGCCTATTCAACATAGGCTCGGAGCGCTCAGGGGGAACTTGGGGTAGGTTTTCGGGGGGTACGCGCATATCTTACGCACTTACCCCTTTGAAAATCTGCCCCCATGTCTTTAATAAATTTGTTTCTTCTAAATATCTTATTAAAAATCATGATGCATCTAAATATTTTAAACTTCTTTTCCTTTGCAATCCTCTTTAGAAAATGAGCTTGAGAGAAGGCACTGGAGTCTCTTGTGCTTGGCGGTGAGATTGTGGGCTCCATCTCCTTGCTGGGAAGTCTGTCCCCGGTGGATGACATCACCAAGGGCTCTTGGCTCACTATAAATCTGTGGTGCCTTATAGCACACAGCCACTAGCACACGCCAAAGGTGTGCACCCCTATACCTAAAATCCAACTTCTCTCTTTTGCTTGATTTTCCATGTGTAAGAAGAGGAAGAGAATCCTTCGTTCTGTTCCAGCTAAGACAGGTTCTTCCTTATTCTTTTCTCAAACCAGATTATATATGTTTTATCCTAGTTCAGCAACACTACTGATGCAGGTATTTGAGGTCTCGGCCTCTACAGTGACTGAAGTGTCCATCAACTTGAGTCCCGATACTAGTCTGCCATCCTTTATAGATGTGGAAAGCCATAGAATTGAATTAGTAGGAAAGCAGGTTCTCAAGGTAGTTTCCATCTCTCCCTCCTCTACTAAAACCAAACTTGCTATACAGGGGACTTGGGATAGCAATCACTCTCCTGAGGTTAGTGGCTTTGGAAACTATTTGTTCTGTAAATAAGAACTTGGAGAAAGCTTTATCTACCAGGACTGATAGAACCATAAGTGTTTTGGAACAGGTTTTTTCTCAAATTGACTTTCACTCTTCATTGATTTTTTTTTTAATTATTTATAGAGTTTTATATACCATCATTCGGTATTGCCATCACAAAGGTTTACAAAGGTTTTAACATTGGGTTAACATGATTAAAGATTTAGGGGTACCTTTTTAAAAAAAGCGCGAGCGCGTACTTTTGTTCGCACACCAGGCGCAAACAGAAGTACACCGGATTTCAATAGATACGTGCATAGCCGCGCATATCTTTTAAAATCCGGGGTCGGCGCGCACAAGGTTATATGATACAAAATTACATGATACAATAGGTTATATGATACAAGGTTATATGATATAAAGGTTATATGATACAAGAGGTGTGGTGTTAATTATTGTAGGGGGTGGGTTTCTTGTAATAGGCTGGTAGAAAAATACAATGTAACGAGGATATTTTTCAAGGTAATAGGAAAATAGTAGATGGATTCTCAGATTTCCACATTGCAAAATATTTTATTATAAGTTTGAAAATGCTGAAAATTATTCCTGCAGGTTGAACTTGCATTTATTAAATTTTCCAAATTGCTTCTCAGTTATTGCTATTGATATGTCACAGAGACTTTATACTGAATGCTTGCAAGTTTCTTCTGAATTAATTCCTACTTTGGTTAAAGTATTTTATTTCCTTTTAGAAGTAATGTGGAGCCTATTATTGATTCTTCTCCCAGTTCTAATTTATCTGCTGGGAATGTGGAAAGGGATTTGTTATTACCTAAATCTCAGGAAGAATGTGTCTTGGGTGCTACTTAACTAGCAACTTGCACTTCTGAGTTAGATAAGAATGTATTATTAAAGATGTTCTTTAAATGGAAACAGAAGCCTTTTTTTTAGGAATAAGACTGCAATTTTTCCTGATATATCTAAGACTAAACAGCACAGACACAAAATGTTTCTGGACATAAGGCAACAGATTACTGTTTTGGGAGGTAAATTTCTTTTGCAATTCTCATGTAAATGTAGTATCTCTTTGGGTAATATAAAGTATATGTTTTATGATCCTGGGCAAATAGGGAAATTCCTACAGAATAGGATGTCTAATTCTTAGGAGGGATGTTATAAGCCTTGATGGCTAAAATTGTTAGGTAGAATTTTCTTGATACATTTTTTTTTCTTTAGGGTATTTCTCCCCCAAATTGTGGCCTATCTACCGTTTTAATCAAGTATATTTATTTTTTTCTTGTGTTCTTTTTTTTTCTTCTCTAGATGTTTATTCTTTTTCATTTGATTAATCTATTTTATTCTACAGTCAGGATTTTTCTGATATGTAAATTTATTAAATTCATTAAAGATATATTTTTTTTAAAATGCTGGTAAAATAATAGTCTGGTTTAAATGATAGACTGTAATCACTTTTGGTAAAAAAGATGGAAAAGACTTAATTGTTACTGAGTCCTTAGAGAAACTTAGAAATTAATCTATTTATGATAAGAACTGAATTTCAGAAATTCATCTGGCAGAAGTAACTAATACTAAAAGCATTATCTTTAATGTGAGATCTTTTATTGATGAGTCTTTTAATAGCTTGAATGATGGTGAAACCAGGGCTTTTAGAACTAAATTTAAATTCCATAGAGGTATCACAGGTTTAAAGGGTAGTCTTATTCTTTTAATTCCTTTTAAAATCATGCGACTTCTGGATGAGATGCCACAGATAATCCTTTGATCCTACCTCTGTAACAAGAGATTGCTGCTACTTGAATCTTCAATAAATTATAGGCTAAACCTTTCTCTAAACCTTTTTGAAGAAAAGTTAAAATATCCAAAATTTTGGCTTGCCAGTGAAAAACTGTAGAGAATTTACAATGTGACTCGAAACAGCGTCACATTGCTAGTGATATAGAGTTCTTTTTACTTTAATATCAGATGGTGAATATCCTTTTCTGACTAATTTTGACCTTTCAAAAGCCATGCTGAAAGATAAAATGGAGCTTAATCCTCCATTATTATTGCTCCTTGGCAAAGAAGCCCCTGATTTCCTGATAACGGAAGGGGTTGGTTTGATTTTTATCTTCAAATCTACATACCATGGCCTTCTTGTCCAGTCTGGAGCCACTAGCACCACTTGAGTTTTCTCCTTCTCTATTTTTCTCATGTGCCTTATCAGTGATCAAATGGGTGTTACATTGTTGCATGTAATTCTTACAGCTTTCCCCTTTAGAATTTGGTAAAACTGCAGTAATGTAAATCTTATTGCTCTGGCCTGTAATCTGTTGATTGACCATGTGGATTCCCTGACCTTGTGTTATCTGATCTTAGCAGTGTGCCCTTCTCCCTCCACCAAACCTGTTAATCTCACATCAATGGTTACTATTATCTGAGATTGTGATTTTAGCAAAACATTTTTTTGAAGATTTGTTTTCTTCAACCACCAAGACAGACATTTCTTTAGTGTTGTAGGGACAGAGAGACACATTTTATAAATTTGACCCTATGGCTACCATCTTAAAAGAAGACAACTCTGAAATGGCCTCATGTATGCTCTTAACCAAGGAACCAAGTCTATGGTTGATACCATATGTCCCAATAACCAAAGATAGTCTCAAGCTCTGGGAGCCTCTTGCTTGATGAATTTCCTCATTTATACAATTATTTTCTATTTTTCTAGGAGTTAGATACACATGACTTTCCTCAATCAAATATTTGATTGTGTGGGACTGTAGATTGATCATTGAATAACTGATAATCCAGCCCAAACTTTCTAGCATTCTTACTACTCTGGTTGATTATTTTAATCCTTCTTGAAAGATTTTTGCTCTGATCAACCAATCATTCAGACAGAGGTATTCCATAATGCCTTCCTTTCTCAGATAAGTTTCTAAATCACCATTACCTTGGTGAATATTCTCAGGGCTGTTGCTAGACCAAATGAAAGTGCTTAGAATTGATAATGTCTTCCAGTTATATAAAAGTGAAGATATCTCAGATGGTCTTCCCTGATTGGTGTATGAAAGTATGCTTCTGTAAGTTCTAGTAAAGCTAGGAATTTGCCTTTCTGCACTGAGTTCATGATGGAACAAAGCATTCTGAAATGAGGAATATGTGGACTTTTGTTTAAATTCTTTAAATAAATATATTGAATAGCATCCATGTCTTTGTTCTTGATCTGGAACTAGGCATATAGCCTATAACATCTTTAATCTGTTTAAAGTTACTTACACTGCAGTTTTCTTTAATGGAGGCACACAAGGCGAAATCATGAATGTTCTCTTACCAGACGGGCTAAGTCCAAGGGGTAACCATCTCATATGATACCCAAGACCCACTGGTCTGTTATTATAAGGATTCACTCCTGGTAAAAGCATTAAAGATGTTCGCCTATGGTTGTACCAAAGAGTAGATCCACAGAATCTCACTTGGAACTGTGAGCTGCAGCTAATGCCCTTGTGGAGTCTGATCTTTATTTTCTGGCTCCACAAAAAGACCACATTCAATATTTAGGCCTTGCAGATTATGACAACATTTTTCTACCAGGATGATATCTTATGTCTCAGTATTGGCTACAACCTCTTAAAGATCTCTAAGCCATTTGGCTTCTGTCCTCTGGCAACCTCTGAGGTTTGGACTCTCCTAAATTCTTGACTAATTTCTCTGGCACTTCACTGAATAACAAGTGACCCTTAAAAGTAAATTTACACAGTCATGTCAGACCATGAGTCAGCTGTCCAATTCCTTAGCCAAAGCAACCTTCTTGCACCCACCGTTAAAGCTAGGGACCTTGAAGACATTCTTATAAGATCATATAAGCCATGTATGTATGCAGCTGCAGGCTCGAGTCTTGTCACTTCTTCTTTTTCTTCTTCTTCTTCTTCTTCTTACTAATGAATCCAACACAAAATCACTCTCACTACATAACTTGTGCAAATTGCAGCCTGAATGGACACAGCACTGCAGGTGAAGGCATGCTTCAAAATAAGCTCAATCCTGAGAGTCCTGAGAGTCTTTGAAAATTGTTCCTCTTTCTACCAGAATAATCATCCTTCTAGTGACTGCAGAGACAAAAGCATCTACCTTAGGCACTGGAAATAAATCCATCTAAATGCTTCTAAATATGGACCTCTAGGTTTATAAGTGTATGTTCTGGGAAATAAACAGAGATGGAATTAAACCTGTGTATAGTTTAAGGCTAGAATGTATTCTAAGTTTATAACTTGATCTGAAAAGTTGTGAGAACTGGTTCCTAGGCAAATATTTACTGTTGTCCCTACTCCCCCCCCCCCCCCCCCATGCCTACCCTCTCAAGTCATATTTTTTATATATAATTATTCCATTAGGAGAAAAATCTTCAAAATAAGAGTAATCAATGATTTATAAGGCACAATTACCCCTAATTTTATTGACTAATTTTAATCCTATTGCTGATCATTGACAAACATAAAAGATACCAAAATTTAAATTTAAAAACTCTTAGATTTAAATAAATCCACACCTTTAAAATCTTTAAAAAATGTAACTCAATAAAAATGAAAATGCAGACAGATATTCAGCAGCAAGATTGTGGTTATCCAGTCATTTGCCACATATATGATTCTCTTCCTGTTAATGAGAGGTTGTAGCTGTGCACCCAGTGCAAAGAGCTCCAAGTTCTGAGAGAATGAATCTGACCTCTGGAGGCCAGAGGAGCTGAGACAAACAATATATAGGAGAGACATTCAGGGACATAGTACAGCAGTCCCAGTTCCCATCTAGCAGCCTTTGTGCTGCTTTGGAAAAAAAAAGCACCTGTAAAGAGATCATCACCTTGGTGGGGAAAGGATGTGATTCTGTTGCTAGGATCTGTCCTCCAGGTAAATCCTTTTCCTCTCTCATGGAGGATCTGATTTCCAGGGGTGTGTACCCAAGAGAGAAATGTTAGAACTGCCATTGTAGTTGGCAATTTGATCATAAGAATATATATAGATGGATGGCTGTTGAGTACTTGGTAACTTTCCCTCCTGATGAAAAGATAGTGGACCTCACATATCACCTAGCTAGGATCCAAAGACACAATGGTGAAAGGAAGAAGGCTTTAAATTTGTTATGAACTGGGGAACATTCTGGAGAAGGAAGAATCTATTCTGATAGAATAGGCTCCACCTTAACCAGGTCTGAAACCAGCTACTTTCACTAACATTTAAAAAGGAGATATTGCAGCTTTTAAACTAAACCATGGGGAAAAGCTGATAGTCACTCACAAGCACATGGTTCAGAGGGAGGTATCTTCCAAGGATACTTGCAAAATAGGGAAATTAGAATACCCAGCAGAGAGGTTTTGGTTAAGGCTGAAATAGCTCAGATGGATGTAAATAAAGTGCATACAGATGTAAATGATGCTACATTGCCTGTATCGTCGACTATTAAGCAGGATATGAACACAAATAAAATATAAAAGTCTGAAAAATTATATCCTTTAAACATCTGTATGCAAATGCTACAAATCAGAAAATAAGATTAGACAGAATGTAAGGCATTATATGAAGCTATAAACATTATAGGCATCTCAAAGAGGTAGTGGAAGGATGATAATCAATGGAACACTATGATACTGGGGTATAAGTTATATCAATGTGATAGGGAAGATCAAATTGATGAAGGGGGTAGCACTATATTCAAAGGATAGCATAGAATCAAGAAGGATAAAAATCCTGCAAGAAATAAAATACACTATGGAATCCTTATGGATATAATTTTTATGTGTGACTTATAAGAATACAGCAGAGGGTATATACTAGTGTCCACTTAGCCAAGATGAAGAAACAGACTGTGAAATGGTAGCAAAAATTGAAAAGCAAATAATTGTGACAACACAATAATATTGGGAAATTTCAATTATCCCAGTATTGACTGGGTCAATATTTCTGTGAAGGGGTATATTGGAGAAAACCCCAGAACACCTTAAAGGAATGGCTCCAGAGATTTGGCCTGGTCCATCTTAAACCTTATAGCAGCAGGGAATCCTGATCCTGAGGCATTTTCCTAGGGAAGGGGAATAACTATTGGGCCCAGGAGGGAAGAAAAGGAACCTAGGAAAAGCCATATTGATGAGCTATGAACTGCATTGCTGTTTTTGGGGTTTTTTTTAAGAACTGCTAAGATAAGCAGATTTGCTTTTGTTTGTTTTTCCTGTAATTAATAACATTTTATGAGAGACAAGCTAGAGTCTAGCTTGAATCTATTCTCTGGCCAGTCATAGATCATGCATGGTGCCACAGTCTCATCAGGACATGCTAGAGAAGTTAAGTTTCTAGATGCTATAAATGACTGTTTCATGGAGCAGTTGGTCCTAGAACCAATGAGAGGGACAGCTACTTTAGATCTAATCCTCAGTGTAACGCATGACCTGGGGCAAGGGGTTCCTATGATGGGACAATTTAGCAATAGCAATTATAATCCAATCAAATTTGATATCACCACTCAAGAGAGAACATTAACATTTAGATTTTAGTTATTTGATATACTGTTATTCCAACAAAAGTCAAAACAGTGTTCAATAAGTAAAACTACTGTAATAGCATATAACTTTAAAAAGGGAAACTATGACAGAATATGGAAATTAGGAGGAAGAAAACTAAAAGAAATTTCAAAAGTTAAAAGTATACATGAGGCTTGGAAACTTTTTAAAAATTCCATCTTGGAAGCCTAGATAAAATGTATCCCATGCATTAAAAAAGACTGAAGGAAGAGCAAACGTCTACCAGCATGGTTTCATAAAGAAGTAAAAGAAGAAGTTAAAGTCAAAACTTACTTATTTTCCTTAGCTTTCCCAAATCTGCAATGTTAATTTCCTTTTCCTTTAAAGTCTGTTATGTTGACTTTGTACTATCCTCTGCATTGCCATTTCTTTAATGCTCTTATTCGAAAAATGTTATGTTCTTATAATTGTATGTATGTTTTAATTTTGTAAACCATTTAGATCTACCTTTGTGTGTATATGTGGTATATAAGAAACTTTTAAATAAGCAAGTTTGCTTACCGTAAACGGTGTTTCCGTAGATAGCAGAATGAATTAGCCATGCTGTCATGGGAACTGTCAATCAGGGCCCGGGAGGTGGGGCTTAAGAAGCAGAGTGTAGATTTTTTCAGTCTCTGCGGCTGCGCGTGAGTTCCCGCGCAGGAAAGTAACAGATTCTCCTCAGTTTGTATTTAAGCTTGAGCGTAGCGGAGAAGAACACAACTGCCAGGGAGGCGGGTGGGTCCACATGGCTAATTCATCCTGCTATCTACAGAAACACCGTTTACGGTAAGCAAACTTGCTTTTTCCCGTTGATAGCAGGGCTGAATTAGCCATGCTGTCATGGGAGTCCCAAGCTCCCAGTCACGCTTCTTAATTGTCCTTAGCGTGATGTCTAGCTGTGGTAGTCGTGTGTTTAAGTAGACAATGTGTGCAGAATCGCCTGTCCCAACTTCGCATCCCCTGCTGATTGTTTATCTATACAGTAGTGGGAAGTGAAAGTATGTAATGACGACCATGTGGCCGCCTTGCAAATGTCTACTGGCTGCACGTTTCGAAGATGTGCTATTGAGGTAGCCATAGCTTGTAGCTGATGAGCTCTTGGGAGCGAAGGGAGTGGTAAGTTTTTCTTATTGTAGCAAAACTGGATGCATTGAACAATCCAGCTTGAGATCGTTCGTTTAGCTACTGGCAACCCGGGGGCATTCGAGTTGAACGAGACGAACAGTTGTGATACCCTGTTTGTAGAGTGTGTTCTTCTTTTATAATATGCCAATGCTCGTTTACAGTCGAGGGTGTGTAACAAACGTTCCCTGTCGTTCGAATGAAGTTTTGGGAAAAAAATTGGTAATTCTATTGCCTGGTTCAGATGAAAAGATGAAATCACCTTTGGAAGGAAAGATGGATGAGTTCGTAGAACAACTTTATTGTGATAAAACTGCAAGTACAGGTCGTAATGAACTAGTGCTTGCAGCTCACTAACTCTACGTGCAGACATTATGACTATCAAAAACACAACTTTCCAAGTGAGATATTTCATATGTGCTGAATCCATAGGTTCGAAAGGTGGTAGCATAAGTTGCTCAAGCAGTACATTAAGGTTCCATGGAACCGGCGGTTTGGACATCGGTGGACGAAGATGTATTAAACCTTTGATGAATCTGGATACTAAAGGATGTTCAGCCACAGAGTGATTATTGATCAGTCTGTGATATGCCGAAATCGCACTGAGATGAACTCTTATAGATGATGTTGCTAACCCTGTCTTATACAGAGAATGTAGATAATCCATTAAGTGCGTTGGTGAACAGTCTATAGGTGGAATACCGTTATTCTCACACCAGTTGGAATAGCGTTTCCATTTAAAGGAGTAACTTCTTCTGGTAGTGGCTTTCTGGATTCCAAAAGTATGGCCTGTGCTACTGCAGAAACCCCTTGTTCAGTTAATAGCATCTGCTCAATCTCCATGCAGTCAGATGGAGGGAGGAATGGAATGGGTGAATGAGTACTCCCCCTTCCTGAAGTAGAAGGTCTGGACGGTCTGGTAATCGAATTGGGATTGTGATCGACAGACGTAAGAGATAACTATACCACGGTTGTCTGGGCCAAGCTGGAGCAATGAGGATCAGTTGGCTGTTGTCTGCTATGCACTTTTGAATTGTCCTGGTGATTAATGGAATCGGAGGAAATGCATATAGAAGACTGGACGTCCATGGAATAAGGAATGCATCTTGAGCGATCCGTGACAGACTCGGTCAGATCGAACAGAAATGAGGAAGGTGAGTGTTGGCTTCTGTGGCAAAGAGGTCTATGGTCGGCATTCCCCACCGGTTGAAGATAGTCCGTACCACTTCTGCATTGAGTATCCACTCGTGTGGGTGAAATATGCAACTTAACCTGTCCGCTCTGGTGTTTGCTATTCCCGGCAGGTAAGTGGCTTGAAGATGTATGGAGTTTTTGTGTGCATGGGAAAAGATCTGAAGGACTTCCCTGCACAGGGGCCATGAACCGGACCCACCTTGTTTGTTTATATAAAACATCGCCACTTGGTTGTCCGTATACATCATGAGCCTTCGACCCCATAGGTAGTCTTGAAAGGTGTTTATGGCATTGCGTATCGCTCTGAGTTCCAATAGATTGATCTGCAGAGTTTGTTCGGTGGCTGACCAGAGGCCTTACGTCTCTAAGAGATCAAGATGAGCTCCCCATCCCTTCTGGGATGCATCCGTCGTAAGGATTGCATTGTGCTGTGGAGGATTGAACAAAGCTCCCTTGTCCAACATTGATACCCGGAGCCACCAGTCGATGTCCTTCCGCATCTGAGCTGTCAGCTGTATGCATTTTTGCAATGGCTGCGAATGTTGTTTCCATTGTCTTTTGAGACCCCACTGCAAGAGTCTCATGTGAAGTTTTGTGTTTGGGACTGTGAAATTTGCTGCCGCCATATGACCCAGAGCTTTCAATATGTTTCGGGCCGTTGGACATTGCGTTTCCTTCAGTGATTGGAGTAGAGAGCGTATTGTCACCTTTCTGTCGTCTGGAAGGAATGCCCTGGTTCGAATGGTGTCCAGACGGGCTCCTATGAATTTCAGCATCTGTGTATGCTGTAAGGTGGATTTTGGGTAGTTGATGATCAATCCCAATTCCTGTAGGCAGCTGATCGCTTTGTTGAGATGATGCGTCAAAAGGATTGGATCCGACGCTACTAGCAGCCAATCGTCTAGATATGGAAAGATCGTCAGTCCTTGCTGACGAAGGTTGGCCACCACCACCACCATACATTTGGTAAATACCCTGGGGGCTGCTGAGAGGCCAAATGGTAGGACCTTGTATTGGTAATGTTGATTGTGGTACTGAAAACATAGGTATTGCCAAGAGAATCGGTGGATTGGTATGTGTGTATATGCATCCTTGAGGTCTATTGAACACATCCAGTCCCTGGGTTGTAACAATGAAAGGATGGATTTCAGAGATACCATCTTGAACTTTTCCTGAACTATCCATTTGTTCAGGTCCCTGAGATCCAGGATGGGATGGTAGCCCCCCGATTTCTTTGGAATTAGAAAATATGGGGAGTAAAAGCCCTTGCACCGCTGCGCCCGAGGGATGTATCGGATAGCCCTCTGATGTTGAAGTAAGGCTATCTCTTGGGCGAGTTGGGGGTGTAGTGTTTGCAAGCCCCGAGGTGCTAGATGTGGAATTTGGGGCTTGGTTAGAAACTGAAGTTGATATCCATTCTTCACTATTTCCAGAACCCATTGATCCTATGTTATGGACTCCCAGGTGGTAAAGCACGCTGTTATTCTTCCAGGGGGGGCTTCTGTCAGGGGAGGTGGTGGCCCGGTTCCTAAAATTTTGCGATGTCTTGGCTGGAACCGTGGTTTGTTGCGGCTGCTGCTGTCTTTGTGACCGTGGTTTTCCCTCCTCTGCTGTTGTTGCTGAGGGGGATGATTCTGCTGTCTTTGAAAAGTCTGATAAGACTGCATTCTGAAGGGTAGGTACTTCCTGTAGGGTCTTCGAGAGAAAGATTGCCTACGAGATGTGTGAAAATATCTCTTAGAAGAGGCTGGTGTTGTTAAAGACTGTACTGCAAGTGCTTGGTCCTTTAACTTCCCAACAGTATCATGAAAACGGTCCCCGAATAGATTATCACCCATGCAGGGGAGATTAGCTAGCTTTTCGTGTAACTCTTCTCGGATGGCGCTGGCCTTCAGCCAAGCTAGTCTCCTTGCCGCTATAGCTGTTGCTAATGCATGAGAGGAGTTCTCAAATCCCTCGTATACTGCTCTAAGCATGTGACGGGAGCATTCTTCCATATCTGAAATAGGGGAAGGGATGGTGTCCCCTACTGAGGTAAACATCCCCTTGGTTGCTTGGATACATTCATACATGTATTGTACCATGTAGAATTGATGATGATGGATTCGTGCAGTTAGCATAGCATTTTGATAGACTCGTTTTGCGAAGTCGTCTAGACATTTGTTATCTTTGCCCGGGGGGTTAGAGGCATGAGTTTTGGACTTCCTTGATCTCTGTAAAGCTGATTCCACAACAATAGACTCATGTGGGAATTGTGGAGTGGAATACGCAGAAGGTTTTTGCAGTTTAAACTTTAAATCAGTCTTCCTAGACACCGCTGGTAAGGCAAAGGGGGTCTCCCATGATTTCTGAAGAACGCTATGCAACACGGTGTGTGGTGGAAGGGATGATGGTTCTCTGGGGGTATCGAAGATCTTCAAGAGCCCTAATGTCTCTGCTCTCAGTTCTGGCAGTTTCTGCACGTCCAACTTTAAAATGGCTCCCATCTTATCCACAAATTTTGGATAAGAAAGATCCTCCGGGGGAGAATACGGTTACGCAGGTTGTTCCGATGGATCAGACGGATAGCCAGTGGAAGAGAAAGGCGAAGAGTGTACTGATACCGAATCATTTTGAGAGGATGGTGACCGAATTGGGGAGACGGGCTGTACCGATACTGGTTCCCAAATGACTGATTGAGGTTGTTCCTCTGGGTCCTCACAAGTGGGTGAGGATTCCGGTGGTAATGTATAGGAGGATATGAGAGTCTCAAAAAATCCCGCTAAGGACTGAGTAAGGTCCCAAAATGCCTTTGTGGTGTGTGGTGGCATCGGGGGGCGTTCCTGAGATGCTCTCAATTTTCCTAATAAATTTAGTTGTGTTGAGTGTGGGGTAAGAGGCCCCAAGTTGTCATCTCCGCCGGATTGACTACTTTATGCTTCCCCCTTGTGTTGCGATAACTCTCTGTCTGTTGATCTGGAGTTGGAACGAGGGGAAGTAGACGAAGAAATTTGTATTATTCGTCTAGTTGAACCGTGAGAGCTTCCAGATCTGCTCCTATGATGGGAGGAGGAGGAGGTTGATGATATATCTTTTGTGTTGTGTGAGACACGGCAGCGTTTATGAGCGTGACCATGCTCTCGTCTGGAGGAGGAAGATGAATCCCTATGATGCTTAGACCTTTTCCTGTGGTCTGAGTGTCTACTCTCTGTCGGAGAATCCCTCTCCGATACAGACTTCCTTGATGATATATGACTCCACGTCGACGATTGGGTTTGGTGTCTCGATAGCTCTCTTTGCACTGTGAGTTGCGGTTGCAATGCTCCAGGAGTCGAATCTCGTGCTTGTTTCTCCAAAGGTAGAGTCTCTCGCACTTCCGATCTCCTTTCCAGTTTTTTCTGATGCCGGTGGATTTGTGGTACCGGAGGCGACTCCTCTGTTGTCGGTTTCAGTTTTTCTGATCTCTTGGGAGTTGATTCCTGTCTGTTCGGCGCCGATTCACGTCTATCCGGCGCTGGTTCTGGAGTCTTCGGCGCCGGCTCCGACGTCTTCAGTGCTGGCCTTTGCCCCTTCGGTGTCGGCTCCGGCCTCTTCGGCACCGAGTCGTGCCTCTTCGGGGGCCGGCTTCGAGCGCTTCTGCGCTGGCTCCATTGGCGCCGGTTTTTTCGATGCCGGCTCCGTGCTCTAAATTTTCGATTCCGGGGTCCTCGGCGCCGGATCTGATGACCTCAGTGCCGGTTGCTGTTTTGGCAGTGGCACCTGTGCCGGCGTAGTTTTTGGGGCCTCCTGGGAAAGTGGCGGCTCAATATGTACTATAGGCCGCTGTCCCCTAAGCACCTCATTGACCAATATTGTCTAGGAACTTGTGTTCCTTAACAGGAGGGGTAGATGAGTGAGGCTTCGTCCTTTTTGCTTTCTTCTGAGCTGATTCCACCACAACTGAGCGGTGGTCGAGCTGAAATTTTGAAAGCCAAGGGCTGACTGTACTAAATAGGTAGTGTCAGCTTTTCTGTGGACTGGGGCAATGGATCCTGGGTTTTCCCAATTCTTTTTGAGGAGGTCAAGAAGAACTTGATGAATGGGAATAGAAGTGATCACTTTAGGGCATCCAGGAATTGGAGGAGCTCCATCATCTGGTGCCTATCATCCTACTCCGTCTGAAGCTCAAAAGGGACCAACTCAGACATTTCCTTCACAAAATTAATGAAAGAAAGGTCCTCTGGAGGAGAACGCTTTCTACTTTCAGTAGGAGAGGGAGGTGAAGGTAAGTCATCGGTGTCTGTGGAAGTATCATCACCCCAGGTGTCATAAGGATCAGCAGACTGACCTGTAGGACGAGAAGGGGGTTGGATACCCGAAGGCCCTGGCTGAGGCTCCAAGAAAATAGAAGGAATCGCCGGGGGCACCGTGGACGGCCTGGAAGTCATCAGTGCTGGTATCGAAGGCTTCGATGGCGCCGATGCGCGTATCGCTCCCGATGAATGAATCGGTGGCGAGGGACAAAATGGCATCGATTGCTGAGGCAAAATTCCCAAAGGAGGGATGCGGAACGGTGTTTCTCCTCCCGATGAAGCTGTCAACGGGGAGTGCACCGGAGCCATCGGAGACCCGGGAATCACCGGTGGAAGGGCGGTCGTGAGCACCTCCATCCGGGATAGCAGCGGTGCCAGCGCTGCTGTCATCGGGTCGATGACCGGTTCCACTCTCGATGTCGGTGTCGGTGCCGGAGGAACCTGGAGCTGTTGCATCGCCTTGTCGATGGCCTCCTGGACCAGCCGATCCAGTTCTTCCCGGAGACCTGGAGCAAGCAGCCCCGGCTCCGTGACGGAAGAGGGAGGCGGAGGGACCACCTTTACAGGCGGAATCGCGACTCCCAAACCCCGATCGAGTGAGGATGCCCTCGATGCCCCGGTCGCAGGAATGGTCGATGCCATTTCTGGACGGTGCTTCTTCGATGGTGGCTCAGACGGTGGCGAGGTCGATGATTTCGCTCCCTCGACGGTCCGAGACTTACGATGCTGATGGTGATGTTTCTCCCTACGATCCCCTCGATCTTGAGGGTGAGTAACGGGAGTCGATGGCTATGAAGACGTCGATGGCGGACGGTCACCGGACGGAGGTCGATACTGGTGCGACTTCGACAGTGCCGGTTCCGATGACGTCGATGCGATGGACGGCTTCGGGGTGTGAGCACGGAAAAGGAGACCCATCTTCTCCATTCTGTCTTTGCGACCTTTTGGTGTCATGAGGGCACATTTGGTGCAAGTCAGCACATCATGCTCATGGCCTAAACACATTACACAGACTCCATGAGGGTCTGTGATAGACATGGTACGAGTACAGTCTGGGCACCGACGAAACCTCGACGCCATGGCCATAGAAAAAAATCAAGCCGCGTTACGGTCGACGGCCAGTAGGCCGCGAGGGCCAAACTCGACGGTAACAGAAAACGGTTAAAAACTTACCAGAGTACCGTGGCCTGAGAAAAGTTAGAGGAGGGACTCCTGTGGGGCAATTTAAGTTTAATTAACTCCGTGAGGAAAATTCCTGTCAGGAATCTCTTCAGAGCTCCTAAACCGCGAGGCTACTGCTGCGCGGAAAAAAGACTGAAGGGGGACCCCTGCTGGCTGCAGGGTTAGTGCCATGCTGGGCATGCCCAGTAGGGGCCAGTCAAAGTTCTGGAAACTTTGACAGAAGTTTTCCGTGATTGGGCTCCATCCTGATGATGTCACCCATATGTGAGGACTACCATCCTGCTTGTCCTGTGAGAAGATCTTTTCTTCGGCGATGATGTCCTCGCCACCGGTCCCGGTGAAGAATGAGTGGTTGACGATTTTCTTTCCGCCAAGAGTTCTAGCCATCTATAGGCCCTATGGTGTCGTGCTCGCGGGGAAATTAGCTCGCAAAATTCACAATCTGATTGATTGTGGTCGCATCCCAAGCAGCAGTAGCAGCAATCATGTCCGTCAGTGACAGACATGATCTTACCGCAGAGACACGGCTTAAAACCCAAAGGCTTTTTTGACATCTCAAAAATAGAAAGAATTCTGAGGAGAAAAATAGCTCCGCGTGCACTCCCGCTCGCGGAAAAAAACAGACTGAGGAGAATCTGTTACTTTCCTGTGCGGGAACTCACGCACAGCCGCAGAGACTGAAAAAATCTACACTCTGCTTCTTAAGCTCTGCCTCCCGGGCCCTGATTGACAGTTCCCATGACAGCAGGGCTAATTCAGCCCTGCTATCAAGAAAAAATAAAAATGGAAAGCAGATCCTGATGAAGAAAATAGGCAAAAGCATAAGTAATAGCAAGTTAGATGTAAAACAGTAGTAAGACAAGAAAGAGAAAGTTTGAAAAGAGGCTTTATATAGCAGCAAAAACAAATAATAAAGTCCCTTTCAAGTATATTTGAAGAAAAAAGCATTTGAGGGAGTCTCTTGGTTTGTTAGTGAAGGAGCTCTTAGTCATACCATCTATTCAACTTGCCAGTGTGACCACCACAAGAGACTGTGCCTTCTCTATTGCAGCCCTCATGTTTTGAACTCCCTACCAGAGTTTGTAATGTTTGGCTGGTTGTGGAATGGCCCCACAACAGCCTGTACTCACCACCGGGAGCTGCTGAACTACCTGATGTTGACCTCGCCTCCTTCGCAGCTGGAACACCGCTGTCACCATGCACACCCATAGGCACAGATGTGCGAGCTCTTGATCCTCAAATGGGCCTCACGGCAGGAATAGCTCCAATGCCACTACTTGATGATGTCACGGTAGGCTGCCTCTTAAGCTCAGCCGTCCCGTTCCTCAGCACCTATTAAACAGGTCCGCCTGCTCTGCGGTGCATGTTGCTAATTCCTTGTGCCTTATCATGACTCTGCCTTTGTCTTTGCCTTGCCCTTGTCTTGCCTTGCTTTGCCCTGGTCCTTGTCGTGTGCATACCCTTGCCTTTTCTGTTCATTGTCTGTCTCCTTGACCTGTCTGGTGTGTGCTGTCCTGCCTTGGTTTCTTGTTTGTCTTGGCTTGATCTGGTATTGACCTCTACTATGGACCTGGATCACTCTCTTGCCTGCTGCCTGGTATTGACCTCTGCTATTTACCTGGAGCACGCTCTTGCTTGCCTCCTGGTATTGATCTTGACTTCAGACCTCAACCAGACTTTGATCGCTGCCTGCCCCAATTCTCTGCCTGGACCCAGTAACTTTCTGCTCACTACCACCCCTGACCTCAGCCCATACCTGGATTATCTTTCTCTGATTGCTCTTAAGGGACATTCACCTAACACCTGCCAGCCCCTGGAACTCAAGGGCTCAACCTGCAGGGAAGAGGACTGGTGTTGGTGTAGGTGAAGCTCCTGCTCAGTCCCAGCAAAGGTATGTTTGCAGTTGACAGCATGGGCCTAGTAAGTTTGCTTACTAGGCTGCATCAATCACACCACAGTCCATGGGCTCACGACTGGGAAGTACAGTTTATGGCCCATTTCTGGAAGAGTCTCTGCAAAACGTTTGGCATCTCCTTGGATTTTACGTCCATGTATCATCCCCAAAGCAATGGCCAGAAAAAGAGAATAAACCAGATTCTTAAGGGGTTCCTGCGAGCCTATGTAAATGAGCATCAGGACGACTGGACCTCATTTTTCCCTTGGGCAGAGCTCTGCCACAATAATCATGTTAGGAGTTTGTCCGGATCCGTACCTTTTCAGATCATGTGAGCAGACTTTCTAGAGTACCACTTCCTGTCCCAGTGTCCGTTTCCTGCCCAGCGGCCAACACTATGCATCAGGACTTCAAGAACTTATAGCAGAAGATGCAGCAGCCTTTTAATGAGGCTGCCAGCAGAAACAAGAAGAAAGCAGACAAGATGTGCTGCCTAGCACCACAATTCAAACCAAGGCAATTGGTGTGGCTAAGTATCCAGCACCTGCATCTCAAGAAGCCCTCTGTCAAGTCTGCACCAAGGATCGGTGGGCCATTCCCCATTGTTTGCAGGTGGGCCCGACGGTCTAGCAGTTGAAACTCCTACCCCGCGCGCAAGATATATAAGATGTTCATCTCCCTTCTCAAGCCCATACTCTTGTCATAGCCCTCACGGCCTCCTCTAAGACCTGCAGAGATAATTTCAGAAAATGATATTGAGTACAAGGTCCAGGGGATCCTAGACTCCAGGAGAGTTCAGAATAGACTACAATATTTCATCTCCTGGAGGGGTTTTGACCCCGAGGAAAATTAATGGGAACCAGCAACTAATGTTCAAGCCCTAGCCCCGAATCACTAAAGATTTTCATCAGCACTTTCCCCAGAAGTCCAAGCAAAGAGACCTGGGGAGGGGCCTTAAGGGGGGGAACTGTAACATTTGGCTGGTTGCCGGACAGTCCCACGTCCGGTAGTGGCCCTCAGAGTGGGGTACGCCGAGGGATTCCTCACTCAGAGATGGTATGGTGGTGGTCCGAGGTACAGGAACACGGGTGAGAATCCTGTAGCAATGGTGCGGCAATGACCTGCAACGCAGGGTATACTGGAGTGGTTCCCACAATGAGGTTTGGTTCAGTGGAAGTCCGTAAAGTTAGGGTACTCACAAGAGGTAGTTCCAAGAGGGGTCCCAGAAAACGGGAACAGACAGCAGTCCAAGGCAAAAGGCCCTCCGAGGAGTGGATAGCCAGAGACGAGGAAGGGCCCTCAAGGAGCAGGTACCCAGAGCATCTCACGCCAAAGTGCAGTCCCTGGAACAGGAAGTCCAAAAGGATGATGCAGATTCAGCAACGAGGGAACTCCTTACTAACTCATCAATAGGCAGGGCCAGCCAGCTTAAGTACAGCTCCCGAGGTTCCTGCCATGACGTGTACATGACTGGCCCATGCACATGCGCACACGCCTAGGTGATCCTAGAGGCAAGATGGCGGTTGGCAGCGCACACGCTGTCCCGGGAACGCCAGGCAGGTCGGCGGTGGTTGGTGGAGGCTATCATTCTCCCCAATGATGACAAGGCAGCAAAGAAAGAGATGAGCATTAGTGGTCACAGCCGTCTGCGACCGATGGGCGTAACAGTACTCCCCTTCTTAGGGCCCCTTCCTGGGGGTTTTGGTTTCCTAGGATAAGAAGTATGGAATCGTCTGATCAATTCCTTGTTGAGGATATTGTTTGCAGGCTCCCAACTATTCTCCTCAGAGAAACTGTTTTAAAGTAAGGTTCATCCTCTCTGTCTGTCCATTTCCTGAGGATGATAGGCTGATGTGAGATCCAGAGAGATGTCAAAATTTTTGCATAGTGACCTCCAGGATTTTGCTGTAAATTGGACCCCTCGATCAGGGAGGATGTGTCTTGGTAGGCCATGGAGGCGAAAGATGTGGCAGATGAATAGTTTCGCTAATTCTGGAGCTGAAGGTAGACCGGGTAATGCCACAAAGTGAGCCATCTTTGAAAAGCGGTCCATGGTGACCCAAATGGTATTATTGCCGCTGGATAGGGGTAAGTCAACAATAAAATCTGTGGCTATATGTGTCCATGGCTTGCTAGGTGCGGGAAGTGGCTGGAGAAGCCCCCACAGGTGACCTGCCGATGGCTTTTGCCGAGCGCATGAAGGGCATGACTCTATGTATGTCTGGATGTCTTTCTTCATGGTTGTCCACCAGTACAACCTTTGCAGAGTAGAAAGCAGAGAGTCATGCACCCATCTGAGGATCTTCTTTCTTAGCGGTTGGGGAACCACAATCTTCCCAGCCGGAACCGTGTGGGTAGCGGAGAGGAGCTCCCTCGTAGGGTCAATGATGTGATGCAAAGAATCTGGAATGTCTTCCATGGAAAATGAACGGGAGAGTGCAACAGCTCAGGTATTTTTATCAGCTGGCCAGTATCACAAGAGGAAGTTGAACCGGTTAAAAAATAGAGACCAGCGGGGTTGCCTGTGATTCAGGTATTGCGCATGACGTAAGTATTCGAGGTTTTTGTGGTCGGTGTAAACCGTGATTTGATGTTGCGCCCCCTCGAGCCATGGACGCCATTCCTCAAATGCCAATTTAATCGCCAGTAGTTCCTTGTCTCCAATTCCGTAGTTTTGCTCGGCAGGGGAGAAGCATCGAGAGAAAAATGAGCAGGGGTGTAAGGTGTGATTGGCAGAATGTTGACTGAGGACGGCACCAACTCCGACGTCAGAAGCATCCACCTCAACGATGAAAGGTCGTCTAGGGTCTGGGTGGCGTAAACACAGCTCTTGAAGAAACGCCTCCTTATTTATTTATTTATTTATTTATTTATTTATTTAAAGTTTCATATACCGACTTCCATTTGCATATCACATCGGTTCACATGGAATGGTTTTAACAACAAGATATGAGCTTTACAGGGAACAGTTATCAACAGCAACTTATAAATTTGCATTGTGCAAGAATAACAGTAATGAGAACATAATAGAGGCAAATACATCGAAGTAGAATGACAGTAAGGAGGATATAAATAAGACATGTTGGGGGGTGTTAATATTTCAAGAACAAGAGGTAGGTTGTAAGGGAGCAGATTGCAGCTGTTATTGGAAGTGAATGGGTTGGAGTGGTAAGGCGTATGGAGGTTATGGGTGGGAAAATTGAGTAAAGAGGATATAACAGTAACATTATTTAAGATAATGAGTAGGGGGAGTAGAAGTGTGGGCGGGACTATGCGAAGGCCTGCTTGAATAGCTAAGTGTTCAGGTTTTTTTTTTTAACTTTTGGGGGCAGTGTTCTTGGTGCAGGTCAGGGGGTATTGAGTTCCAGATGGATGGTCCTGCAATGGATAGAGCATGCTCTTTCATTGAGTTCCTGGAAGGCAGTCACGGCTTCCAGAGACCAGTGAGAGGGGTCAGCTCCCTTTCGAGTCATGGCTGTAAGTGGAGCGGTCAGCGTAGAATAATGGTGAATGAATGATCTGTAGTAGTTAGTGAAACCCAAGAATTTTCGTAGAGCCTTAAGACTAATGGGTTGTGGTCAATCCCGAATACTCTTGGTCTTTTGTGGATCCATCTGGAACTCCCGGCTAGAAACCACATCGCCCAAGAAGGGAACAGACTCCTGGTGAAAAAGTTTGGCATATAACTGGTTGACCCTTAATCTCTGCAAGAAGTTGGTGACGTCCGAATGATGGCTCTAAAGGTCTTGAGAGAAGACCAGTATGTTATCCAGGTATACCACTACACAGCTGTAAAGCATGTCCCTGAAGATTTCATTCATCATGTTTTGAAATACAGCCGGGGCATTGCAAAGGCCAAAGGGCATGACTAAACATTCAAAATGGCCATCGCGGGTGTTAAATGTGGTTTTCCATTCGTCACCCTGGTGTATCAGGATCAGGTTATATGCCCCTCTGAGGTCTAATTTAGTGAATATTTTGGCCCTTTGGAGCCTATCAATAAGTTCAGAGATCAATGGTAATGGATAGCAGTCCTTCATAGTGATCTTCATAGTGATCATTTAGGCCACAGTAGTCTATGCACAGGTGAAGGGAACCGTCCTTTTTTCCCACGAAAAAGAAACTGGCTCCAGCAGGAGACTTAGAAGGCCGGATGAAACCTTTTGCCTTGGATTTCTCTTGAATATAATTGGATTTCTCTTGAATATAATTGGATTTTTCTTGAATATAATCGGACATCGCCTTGGTCTCTGTCAGAGAAATTGAGTACACCCTTCCTCTGGGAGTTTCGGAGTTGGGTAATACGTTTATGGCACAATCAAATGAGCGGTGAGGTGGAAGAGTGTGTGCTGCTTTCTTGGAAAACACGTCTTTATTTATTTATTTATTTATTATTTTTATTATACCGAGTTTCATGATATGAATCACATCAACCCGGTTTACAATTAACAATGTGAATAACTGCAGAGAGTAACATGGTAGAAACATTTCCCAATTCGACATCAAATATAATAAGAAACTTAACAAATAAAAACATTATAACAATATTTAGGATGTGAGAAAGTTACAAAAAACAAGGAAAAATAACTAGGAACTGAAAGGGGATTCTTGATAAGAATAATACTTCAAAGAAAGACCCGGAAGAGATGTGTTGTGGTCAGGCAAGGCAAAGCTCTAGGCCAGAGCTTTCCAAAATGTGTGTCGGGACAAATTAGTGTGTCGCCTGTAGTGTGGAGGTGTGTCGCCCGGTCCACAGGGCCAGCGGAAGCAGGGAACTATAGCAGGAAGATCGGCGGGCAGTGGTGGAGCTTACATCAACATGGCCCGAAGAAAAGGGTCACGTTCACTCCTCCTCCTTCCTGCCTGTGCAGCCCTGGAAGAAAAACGTTGCCGGAGCCGCGTGGGCAGGAAGGAGGAGGAGCATCTGCTGCGTACAGAAGAAGAGCAGCATTAATGGGCCGTTGCGGATCCCACGTCGCGACGGCCTGAGAAGAGGAGGAAACCCGATAGCAGGGCCGCTGAAGATCCCATGTCACGGCCAGGGAAGATCAGGGCCTCTGAAGAGCCCATCCTTCGGCAACCTGTGCAGAGGGACAGCATGTGCCAGTGAGAGCCTGTGCTTGAGCAAGAGAGCATGTAGGAGTGAGAGAGCCTGTGTGTGTGAGAGTGAGACAGCATGTGCACGAGAGAGACAGTATGTATGTATGTATGAGAGAGAGGCATGTGAAAGTGAGAGCTGTGGATGTGTGAGATTGCATGTGAGTGAGAGCCTGTGTGTGTGAGAATGTGTGAGATAGCGTGTGAGAATGAGAACCTGATTGTGTGTTTGAGGGAAGACAGATGGAGAGAAAAGAAATAGAAAAAAAGACCCTGTAAAAGGAATTGGCAAAAAAACAAGAAAGGAAAGGTGGGAAAAAAAGCCTGTGACCAACCGATTAGAAAACTAAGATCAGACAGCAAAGGTAAAAAAAAAAATTACTTTTTAGTGATTGGCACATGTAATCTTTGGGAATGTGCAAGAGTAGCACTTTCTCTATGCCGATCTCACAATGTACGAGATCAGCATGGAGGAAGTGGAAGCCTGCAAATATTTATTATGAGATAGGTTGTGTTGTGAAACATTTTATTTATGTATATATTTAAGGAAACATACATAAATTGTTGAAATACATTTTGTTCGTTTAACCTTTAACTTCTGGTTTGCTGGTAGACTGAATTACTGTGTCACGATATTATTATGTTTGTCTAAAAAGTGTGTCACCAACATGAAAAGTTTGGAAAGCTCTGCTCTAGGCACTTTCCATGGCAGGAGTTGCCCCATTGGGACAGTTGCAGGGTGCTCCAATCAAATTGGGGTGTGTGCATTTGCAACCATGGCAGTCCAAGCACCTCAGGATGTATCGCCTTATCTAAGACCAAGAAGGAAATGGTCTCCGTGTGCAGTGACCCAGTGCAAAGTTGGATTGGCTTGGTGGAATAGGTAACTTCGCCTGGAAATGGTTCGCCATGAATTGAAGACAATAGCAGTGGCGTAGATCTCCGAATGGTGGGGATTCGTAGGTACTCCATGAGTTGTCTGAGTATAAAGTTCCCACCAGCACCGGAGTCCACCAGGGCTAGGGTGTGGAATTCTAGGGCATCTGAGTTAATAGATTCAGGAAGTGTCAGTGGAGGAGATGGTGCGGTTAGACCCAGGAGGAGTCCTCCGGTGGATCCTAGGCCTGAGAGTTTCCCAGACAGAGTGGACAGGAGGGCACTGCGTGGCCAGGCTGCCCGCAGTACATGCAAAGACCTGATCTTTGCCGATGACATCGCTCTTTAGCAGATAGATGACTGTGACCCATTTGCATGGGTTCTTCTTCCTCGATACTGGGTGCGGAAGCAGTCGGGGTGGTAGGTGTTGTGCGAGTGCGCGGAATCCCCGATGGCATCTTCTTGGATCCCTTAATCTCATGTGATCACTCACATAGGCAACGATCAATGCAACTGGCAAGGTCGATAAGGGAGTCCAGGGCTTCAGGGAATTTACGTCTGCTAATTCGTCTTTGATGCATGAATTTAGACCTTCCAGGAATATAGCATGCAGGCAACCCAGATCCCAATGTAATTCTGAGGACAGAGTTCTAAATTCAATAACATATTCAGTCAATGATCTGGCACCTTGTTCCAAATGCAGGAGTGCGGATCCAGCGACGGTCTTGCTAGTGGGGTCATCAAATATGAAGCGAAATAGGGCAAGGAAGCTTGTTAAGTCGCTGAGAATTGGATCCATTCGCTCCCAAAAAGGTGATGCCCAGGCCAGGGCTTTTCCGTCTAAGAGGGACAAGATGTACATAGTTTTGGACACCACATCAGGAAAATATGCAGCTTGCAGCGAAAAGTGCATACTGCACTGGTTTAAAAAGCCCCTACATAACAAGGGGTCACCAGTAAAACGAGGAGGTGCCGGTAAAGGCACGGAGGGCTGGATTGGCAATGCAGGGGAAGCAGAAGTAGGCTTGACAGGCATTGAGGCAGACTCCAGCCGAGAGCCTATCTAGTTGATGGCGTTAGCCAAAGTCTCTAATATCTTTTGTTGCTCTGAAATTCATTGGGCCAGGCCAGGGATGGACTGGATGGCTGAGACCTGAGCCGGGTCCATAGAGTTAGCAATCTGTTATGACTTGTAGGTGTGTGAACCCTGGGCCGAGGCAAGAGGTGGTATTGCCCACAGGGAGGAGCCCTGTGAGCCTCACCGTTGGGAGGCTTGGTCTCAGCAGTTGTCAGACACAGCTGTGGAATAGCAAATGTTGCTTACCTGATGTAACAGGTGTTCTCACAGGACAGCAGGATGTTAGTCCTCACAAATGGGTGACATCATCAGGATGGAGCCCAATCACGGAAAACTTCTGTCAAAGTTTCCAGAACTTTGACTGGCCCCTACTGAGCATGCCCAGCATGGCACCCCCCTTCAGTCTTGTTTCAAAGCTACAGGCAGTGCCAAAAAATAAAATAAGAAAACTAACCCAACACCGCGGGGTGGCGGGCAGGTTTTGTGAGGACTACCATCCTGCTGTCCTGTGAGAACACCTGTTACATCAGGTAAGCAACATTTGCTTTCTCACAGGACAAGCAGGATGGTAGTCCTCACAATTGGGTGAGTACCGAGCTGAGGATGTCTGAACATGCACCAAATGTACCCAACGGCGTGCAACAGGCACAACTGGGGTGGAATTTGGGAAGGACATCCGCACCCCACCGGGTAGGCGGATGTGTGTTGGTACGTCATGTTGGAAAAAGGTTACGCAGGACAGATTGGCCGAAGATGGAATCCTGTCTTCCGGCTTTGTCCAGGCAGTAGTGGGCTGCAAATGTATGGAGAGAACTCCAGGTGGCAGCCCTGCAGATGTCAGGAAGCAGCACCGAGCAAAGGTGTGCTACTGAAGTCGCCATGGCCCTCACAGAGTGTGCTTTAACACGATCTTGAAAAGGAATGCCTGCTTGCTGATAGCAAAAAGAGATGCAGTCTGCCAACCAGGAGGAAAGAGCCTGCTTACCCACAGGTTGCCCTAACTTGTTGGGATGGAAAGAGACGAATAATTGAGTGCTCTTCCTGGGGGCAACTGTACGGTCTAGATAGAATGCTAGAGCCCATTTACAGTCGAGGGTATGCAGAGTCTGTTCCCCAGAGTTGGAGTGGGGCCTGGGAAAGAAAATAGGTAGTATGATGGATTGATTAATATGAAACTCCGAAACTACCTTAGGTAAAAACTTAGGGTGAGTGTGGAGTACTGCCCAGTCTTGCAATAGTTTAGTGTAAAGTGGATAGGTGACTAGGGCCTGTAACTCACTAACTCTGCGAGCAGAACTGACAGCTAAAAGGAATAACACTTTCCATGTGAGTTATTTTAGTTCACAGGAGTGAAGAGGTTCGAAAGGTGGTTTCATAAGCCGACCGAGAACCAGATTAAGGTCCCAAGAAGGGGCCGGAGGACGTAAAGGTGGCTTGATGTGGAGCAAGCCTTTAAGAAACCGAGTGACAAGGGGTTGTACCGAAATCGGGACATCCCCGATTCCTTTATGGAAATGAAGTTGGCCATAGAGGCAAAAACTCATAATAAGTTGGCCATAGAGGCAAAAACTCATAATAAAAACTATTTTAAATATATCCAAAGCAAGAAACCTGTGAGGGAGTCGGTTGGACCATTAGATGACAGAGGGGTTAAAGGGGCTCTTAGGGAAGATAAGGCCATTGCAGAAAGACTTAAATGAATTCTTTGCCTCCGTGTTTACTAATGAGGATGTTGGGGAGATACCAGTTCCGGAGATGGTTTTCAGGGGTGATGACTCAGACAAACTGAACAAAATCACTGTGAACCTGGAAGATGTAGTAGGCCAGATTGAGTAGCAAATCACTTGGACTGGATGGTATGCATCCTAGGGTTCTGAAGGAACTCAAAAATGAAATTTCTGATCTATTAGTTAAAATTTGTAACCTATCATTAAAATCATCCATTGTACCTGAAGACTGGAGGGTGGCCAATGTAACCCCAATATTTAAAAAAGGCTCCAGGGGCGATCCGGGTAACTATAGACCAGTGAGCCTGACTTCAGTGCTGGGAAAAATAGTGGAAACTATTCTCAAGATCAAAATTGTAGAGCATATAGAAAGACATGATTTAATGGGACACAGTCAACATGGATTTACCCAAGGGAAGTCTTGCCTAACAAATCTGCTTCATTTTTTTGAAGGGGTTAATAAACATGTGGATAAAGGTGAACCGGTAGATGTAGTGTATTTGGATTTTCAGAAGGCGTTTGACAAAGTCCCTCATGAGAGGCTTCTACGCAAACTAAAAAGTCATGGGATAGGAGGCGATGTCCTTTCATGGATTACAAACTGGTTAAAAGACAGGAAACAGAGAGTAGGATTAAATGGTCAATATTCTCAGTGGAAAAGGGTAAACAGTGGAGTACCTCAGGGATCTGTATTGGGACCGGTGCTTTTCAATATATATATAAATGATCTGGAAAGGAATACGACGAGTGAGGTTATCAAATTTGCGGATGATACAAAATTATTCAGAGTAGTTAAATCACAGGCAGACTGTGATACATTACAGGAGGACCTTGCAAGACTGGAAGATTGGGCATCCAAATGGCAGATGAAATTTAATGTGGACAAATGCAAGGTGTTGCACATAGGGAAAAATAACCCTTGCTGTAGTTACACGATGTTAGGTTCCATATTAGGAGCTACCACCCAGGAAAAAGATCTAGGCATCATAGTGGATAATACTTTAAAATCGTCGGCTCAGTGTGCTGCAGCAGTCAAAAAAGCAAATAGAATGTTAGGAATTATTAGGAAGGGAATGGTTAATAGAACGGAAAATGTCATAATGCCTCTGTATCGCTTCATGGTGAGACCGCACCTTGAATACTGTGTACAATTCTGGTCGCCGCATCTCAAAAAAGATATAGTTGTGATGGAGAAGGTACAGAGAAGGGCAACCAAAATGATAAAGGGGATGGAACAGCTCCCCTATGAGGAAAGGCTGAAGAGGTTAGGGCTGTTCAGCTTGGAGAAGAGACGGCTGAGGGGGGATATGATAGAGGTCTTTAAGATCATGAGAGGTCTTGAACGAGTAGATGTGACTCGGTTATTTAACCTTTCGAATAATAGAAGGACTAGGGGGCATTCCATGAAGTTAGCAAGTAACACATTTAAGACTAATCGGAGAAAATTCTTTTTCACTCAACGCACAATAAAGCTCTGGAATTTGTTGCCAGAGAAGGTAGTTAGTGCAGTTAGTGTAGCTGGGTTCAAAAAAGGTTTGGATAAGTTCTTGGAGGAGAAGTCCATTAATGGCTATTAATCAATTATACTTAGGGAATAGCCACTGCTATTAATTGCATCAGTAGCATGGGTTCTTCTTAGTGTTTGGGTAATTGCCAGGTTCTTGTGGCCTGGTTTTTGGCCTCTGTTGGAAACAGGATGCTGGGCTTGATGGACCCTTGGTCTGTCCCAGCATGGCAATTTCTTATGTTCTTATGTTCTTATGGCTACCGCACTGACATGCATTCTTATGGACGAGGTCTTTAGACCTGATTCTGATAAATGCCAAAGATAATCCAAGAATCTAGGGACTGGACAGGAAAAGGGATCAATGGACTGAGAAGTGCACAATGATGTGTACCTTTTCCATTTATTGGAATAAGATTTTCTTGTGGAAGGCTTTCGTGAAGCGATCAGGACACGAGAAACTGAATCCGAAAGGTTAAGTGGTTGTAGGATTAACCTTTCAACATCCATGCCATCAGGGACAAGGCTTGGAGGTTGGGATGGAGGAGGCATCCGTTGTTTTGAGTGATCAGATGTGGGTCCGTTCCCAAGGGAATGTACCTGTGGATGGAGAGATCCTGAAGTATGGGAAACCATACTTGGCGTGGCCAGTGTGGTGCTATCAGGATCATGGTTCCCTTGTCCTGACGTAGCTTCACGAGAGTCCTTGACAGAAGAGGAAGTGGAGGGAATGCATACAGCAGACCGGTTGTCCACGTTAGGGAGAATGCATCTCTGGGCCGAGAGTGCTGGCTCCAAATGAGAGAGCAGTAATTGTCCACTTTGTGGTTCTGAGGGGACGCAAAGAGGTCTATGTAGGGATAACCCCATTGCTGGAAAAGAGATGTCGCTACTAATGGATTGAGCGACCACTTGTGTGGTTGGAAGACACGACTCAGTTTGTCTGCCAAGACATTGTCCACCCCCGGCAAGTAGGTGGCCCTGAGGTACATCGACCGGGAGAGGGCTTCTGTCCAAATCTGCGCAGCCTCCTGACAGAGAAGGAAGGAGCCTGTGCCTCCCTGTTTGTTGATGTACCACATGGCCACCTGGTTGTCTGTCTGAATCAAGATGATGTGATTTGATAGGCAATCTTGAAAGTCTCTGAGAGCATATCAGATTACTCGAAGCTCCAGGAAATTTATCTGGTGTTTGGCTTCCTCTGGAGACCAGAATCCTTGAGTTTGTAGACTGTTTACATGGGCTCCCCAGCCGACGTTGGAAGCGTCGGTGGTGAGAATTATTTGAGGATCTGGTGGGTGAAAGGGCAAGCCCTGTAGGAAGTTGGATTTATTTTTCCACCAGGCAAGAGACAGACGGAGTGTGTCGGTGATGCGGATAATGGTCGACAGAGGCTGAGTGGCTTGAATCCATTGTGATTTCAGAGTCCATTGCATGACTCTCATGGCCAGACGGGCCATTGGAGTCACATAAACTGAAGACGCCATGTGTCCCAGCAGAATTAGAAATTGACGAGCTGTTACTGTGCGTTGAGACTGCAGCTGGCAAGCTAGGGACACAAGGGTTTGGAGTCGTTGATGAGGAAGGAAGGCTTTTGCCTGTAAGGTGTCCAAGACTGCCCCAATGAAGGATAAGGTTTGAGATGGGACTAAGTAGGATTTCTCGTAATTGACAAGAAACCCTAGAGAAATTAGAGTTTGAATAGTCAGGGTCAGGGAGGACCGAGCGATTTGCTGGGTTGGGGCCCTGATTAACCAATCGTCCAAGTAGGAGTAGACGTGGACACCTTCCTTCCTGAGAAACGCTGCAACCACCACGAGACATTTGGTGAAAACTCGTGGTGCGGATGCTAGGCCAAAAGGAAGCACTCAGTATTGATAGTGGTTTTGGCCCACTAGAAACCGGAGGTATTTGCGATGAGCTTGAGCTATCGCAATGTGGGTATAAGCGTCTTTTAGGTCTAGAGAGCAGAGCCAGTCCTTTCTTTGTAGCAGAGGGAGAAGCGAGCCCCGGGTTACCATCTTGAACTTCTCTCTGTGAAGGTACTTGTTGAGGGCCTGTAGGTCCAGGATTGGTCAAAGTCCTCCTGACTTTTTTGGGATCAGAAAGTACCTGGAATAGAACCCTAGTCCTTGTTGTAAGAGAGGAACGGGTTCTATAGCGTTTGACTGGAGGAGAAGGGAAACTTCCTGCTCTAGAAGAACAGAGTGGTCGGTAAGTCTCCATGCTTGCAGAGGTGGAGAGTCCAAGGAAAGAGTTAGGAAGTTTAGGTGGTAACTGTGTGCGATTATCGCTAACACCCACTGATCTGTGGTGATCTGATGCCATTCCTCTGTAAAGTGGCTTAATCGACCTCCTACTGGTATGCTTGGTAGAGGGATTAGGCATCTGCTCTCTAATTGGAAGTCAAAACCCCGACGCAGGACCTGGCTGTGGAGCTGCTGCGGGTTTTTGTTTTCGAGGTTGGCGAGGCTGACGTTTTTGGTAAGGCCTCGCTGACCTAGATTTAGTTGGTGGGGGATAGTACTTCCGTGGACGGAAGAATGACTTTTTAGAGTCCTTCTTAAATGGCTGTTTAGAAAGGAAGTCAGAAGGGATCGATGAGAGCTGCTTAAGGGTCTCATGATGGTCCTTTAATTCAGCAACTATTTGCTGAATTTGCTCACCAAACAAATTATCCCCTAAACAGGGCAGGTCAGAGAGCCTGTCCTGAACTTCTGGGCGGAAGTCAGAAGACTTAAGCCAAGCCCAGCGTCGTGCTGAGATGGCCGCAGCAGACACCCTAGTGGAAGCATCGAAGATATCATAAGCTGTTCTGATCTCATGCTTCCCAGCTTCAAAGCCCTTAGATACTAGGGCTTGAAGTTGTTGTTGGAATTGTTCTGGTAGGGTATCTGAGAATTCCTGTATCTGCTTGAAAATGACCCTATTGTATTGGGTCATGTACAGCTGATAGGAAGCTATTCTGGAAATAAGCATGGCCCCTTGGTATACTTTCCTACCTATACTATCTAAGAACTTGTTTTCTTTAGTAGGAGGTATAGATGAATATGGCTTCACCCTTTTAGCTTTCTTTTGAGCTGACTCTACCACTACAGAGTGGTGGTCTAGCTGAGGTTTCTGAAAGCCAGGTGCTGACTGTACAAGGTAAGTAGAGTCAGCTTTTTTGTTTACTGGAGCAACAGATCCAGGAGTTTCCCAATTCTTCTTTAGAAGGTTCAGAAAAACCTGATGAATTGGAATGGAAGTGATGACTTTAGGGGCATCCAGAAACTGGAGTAACTCCATCATTTGGTGCCTTTCATCTTGCTCAGACTGAAGCTGAAAAGGGACCAATTCAGACATGTCCTTCACAAAATTTATGAAAGAGAGGTCCTCTGGGGGAGAACGCTTTCTACTTTCAGCAGGAGAGGGTGGTGAAGGCAAATCATCGGTGTCTGTGGAGGTATCATCACCCCAGGTGTCATAAGGATCAGGCAACTGACCTGTAGGACCACGAGGGGGTTGGATACCTGAAGGCCCCAGTTGAGGCTCCGATAAACTCGAAGGAATCACCGAGGGCATCGAGAATACCTTCAGAGGCATCGGTGCCGGCATCGACGGCATCGGTGGCGCTGATGTGTGTATCGTCCCCGAAGAATGTATCGGTGGCGAGGGACGACACGGCATCAATGGCACAACTCCCGAAGGAGGAATTCGATACGGGGAGGCATCGGGGAGCGTATCGGTGCCGTCAATGACCCAGGTATCACCGATGGAAGGGCAGTCATGAGCGCTTCCATCCGGGCTAGCAGCGGTGCCAGCGCTGCTGGAATCGGGTCGGTGACTGGTTCCACTCTCGGTGCCGGAGTCGGTGCCGATGGAATCTGGAACCGTTGCATCGCCTTGTCGATGGCCTCCTGGACCAACCGGTCCAGTTCTTCCCGGAGACCTGGGGCAACAAGACCCGGCTCCGCGGAAGAGGGAGGCTGAGGCTGAGCCGGAGGGACCACAGTCACTGGTGGAATCGCGGCTCCCAAACCCCGATTGGGTGAGGGTTGCCTCGGTGTCTCAGAGACAGGAGTGGACGGTGCCACTTCTGGTCGAGACTTCTTCGGTGGCGGCTTGGACGGTACTGAGGTCGATGACTTCAATTCCTCGACGGTCCGAGACTTGCGATGTCGATGACGATGCTTCTCCCTCCGATCCCCTCGATTATCGGGGAGTCGATGGCCGTGGAGACGTCGATGTCAGACGGTCACGGGAGGTTGTCGACGGTGGTGCGACTTCGACGGTGCCGGTTCTGAGGACGTTGATGCAATGGACGGCGTCGGAGTGTGAGCATGGAAAAGGAGTCCCATCTTCTCCATTCTGGCTTTGCGACCTTTTGGTGTCATAAGGGCACATTTGGTGCAAGTCAGGACATCATGCTCACTTCCTAAACACATAACACAGACTCTATGAGGGTCTGTGATGGACATGGTGCGCGAACAGTCTGGGCACCGACGGAACCCTGACGCCATGGCCATTGACCAAAAATGTAGCCGCGGGACGGTCGATGGCCAGCAGGCCGCACGGGCCAAACTCTACGGTAATCGACTAAAAACGGCAAAAAACTTACTGAAGTACCGCGGACTAAACTTAGAGACAGGGGGGACCCCTGTGGGGCGAACTTAAAGTTAAAGAAGTCCGTGAAGAAATTCCTGTCAGGAATGTGGTAAGAGCTCCTTAACCGCGTGGCAACTGCTTCGCGGAAAAAAGAAGACTGAAGGGGGACCCCTGCTGGCTGCAGGGTTGGTGCCATGCTGGGCTTGCCCAGTAGGGGCCAGTCAAAGTTCTGGAAACTTTGACAGAAGTTTTCCGTGATTGGGCTCCATCCTGATGATGTCACCCATTTGTGAAGACTACCATCCTGCTTGTCCTGTGAGAAAGAGTCTTTATTAGGAAGGAAGAAAGGCACAGCCCGCGGAGCGGGAGGTGCAGTAAAAGTAATGTTCTGAGCAGAGGGGTATACCCAGAGGAAATACCTCAGATGTGTAGATCCGGTAGTGGTCCGCAGAGCGGGGTACGCCAAGAGGTCTCTCTGTAGTGGTGATAATACCTCAGACATGTAGTTCCAGTAGTGGCAGGCAGAGTGGGATACGTGAAAGAAGTCTCTCTGTAGTGGTGATGTGGTAGTGGCCTGCAGCGCAGGGTACACCGAGGGATTCTTCACTCAGAGATAGTATGGTGGTGGTCCGAGGTACAGGAACACGGGTGAGGGTCCTGTAGCAATACTGTGGCAATGGCCTGCAGCGCAAGGTATACCGAAGTGGTTCCCACAATGAGACTTGGTACAGTGGAAGTCCGTAGAGTTAGGGTACTCACAAGAGGTAGTTCCAGGAGGGTCCCGGAGAACGGGAACAGATAGCAGGCCAAGGCAAAAGGCCCTCTGAGGAGTGGAAAGCCAGAGACGAGGAAGAGCCCCCCCGAGGAGCGGGTACCCAGAGCGTCTCACGCCAAAGTGAAGTCCCTGGAACAGGAAGTCCGAAAGGATGATGCGGATTCAGCAACGAGGGAACTCCTTGCTAACTCGTCAATAGGCAGGGCCAGCCATTTTAAGTACAGCAGAGAGATGATGTCATCCGGAAGGGATGCCCCCGAGGTTCCCGCCATAACGTGTACAAGACTGGCCCGTGCGCGCATGCACCTAGGTGATCCCAGAGGGAAGATGGTGGTCGGCAGTGCCCTCGCTGTCCCGGGAACAGGTCGGCAGTGGTTGGTGAAGGCCGCCATTCTCCCCAATGATGACCAAACAGCAAAGAAAGAGGTGAGCATTAGTGGTCGCAGCCATCTGCAACCGATGGGCGTAACAAGGTCATTGTCAATACTGCCATACTGGTACCCTCTGGGAAGATAGTAGTCCCCAAGCGGCTGTGTGAAAATGTGTTGAAATGGACTTATGACTCATGCTTAGCAGGACACCCAGGAATCATCTGCACTCTTGAACTTCTCCTGAATCATTATTTGTGGCCCCAAGTAAAATCTGACGTAAAAAAGATATGTGGAATCCTGCCCTGCTTGTGCACCACACACCACTTGAGCCCTTTCTTTTTGTCTGCCATTTATAAAAGCTCCAATGCCAAATCTAATTTAATTCTGATGAAAAATTATTTTTAAGTTTTGAGGAGACTTACAAACAAAAAAAAATTAAAGAAATTAACAAAGAACATTTTATAAAAACCCTGTCAGAGAAGAAAGACAATAAGCGGTGTGAAGAGAGAGCCAAAAATGTTTTTTCATGCTAGCAGAAAAAAAAGATTTGGAAACTTGCATGGCAGCAGTTGCTTAAGAAGGTCCTTGCATGCTCAGAAAGACCCTTCTGAGCTCTGAGAGAGCTTCTCCTTCTCGGCATCATCAGATGACATCACTCCACTTATATATCTGATTCTTGCCTTGCTTGTCCACAAAGAAAACAAAATTTTACCTGCAGAAATGGCCTTTTACAAAATTACTCACCTGATAGATACATGGTTTAACTTATGCATATATATCTTGTTTGCTTGTAAATTTACCCAGAGTGACCAGATGTGTTCCTAGGGTTTGAGAAGGGGTTTAGATTTACATGTGTGCTTTTGGATTTTAAAAAGTATGCATATAAATTTCTAAAATAATTCTGTGCAGATTTTAGCAGACGTAAGCATGTGTGGATAGATTTGATGTGATAATATTCATAGCAGACTTATGAGCATAAATCTGCTTTGAAATTATTGAAACTTATGAGGTTATTTTCCAGGTAATTTTTGTTCAATGTTTCAAATTACTCACATAAAGAACAATTTTGAAATTATGGCTCTTTTCCAAAGCTTTTGAAGGTTAAAATGTGTTGGCTAAGGGTTTAATTCTGATGGAGATGAATATTTTATTGGGGGTTGGGGTAGTAGGGTGTTAGGGGATATTGTAAGATTGATATACAGTATATGTCTAGCCCGTGGATAGACTTATGGGCCAGATTCATTAAGGCTTTTCTCCCATTTTATGTCTATGGGAAAAACCCCTAGTGAATCAGGTACAGTTTGTTACTCACCTTTGGCAGGAAGGTTAAAGCATGAAATCAAATGTAACTAAATAAAATATACATTTTCAAAGTCATTTATATGGGTAAATAGCAATTTGCATGCATAAATTGGCTGTCTGAAAATTGTCCTCTTTCAATATAACTAAAAGTACATGCATTATTTTTTTACAGTAGACATATTAAGAAGAGGCATTTTGGGAGATGTTTAGGGTGAGATTTGAAAATAACACTTTCAAGACCACATACATTATTTTCCATGCAAAATCTAACCATATAAATAGCAAATGCAAAAGTCTGTGAATACTTTCTATCCAAAGCAAGTTTCAAAAGGAAAAAACACACGTACTTTCTCTTTGGATAAAAAGTACCCCAGACATTGTTCCAAAGCAGTCTGAAAAAGTCCTATAGCTCTTAGTTTCCATGCAGCCAGATTTAAATATTTTATCCCAGACACAGACAATTAAAATTCAAGTCATACGACATTGCTTAAGTATCAACACCCAACTCTGCAATATTTGGAGAAAAAATTAAACTGAAAATTTACCCTAGAAGTAGTATTTGACCCCTAAACTTGCATTCAGAAGTGGAATCTGCTATTTTTCTTCCCACACACTCCGTTTTCTTTGAAAAACCTTACTTCTTTCTAAAAGGTCTAAAAACTGTAATGTAATATTATATTTTGGAAGTGATCTTTAAAAATCTAATTCCCTCCTATTGCTCTTCATCTAATTCCAATCTTTCCATTTCACTTATTCTATACATATTTCTGCATTTCCTTCCATCCCCTATAAATATCCATCCTTTCTAATGAAATCCATTTCCATATTTTAACTAGCATCACCCCTTCAGACTTCAGTGTTTCAGCAGATCTCAATATCACCACACTCAATTACCCCATCAACATTAAATATTTTCCTTAAATATATCCAAGAATATCCTAAATTAAATTTGCAAATTCCTTAAATATATCCAAGAATATCCTAAATTAAATTTGCAAATTCCTCAAATTTGACCACCCCCTTATGCTATCATTTAAGATACATGCATACATTTTTACAACCCCTATAATGTAGAACATCCCCTAAAGTATGATATATACCACATCATGGAATTTTAAGCCCTCTCCTCCAAATTTTCAAAATGATCATTAAAAAGTTCAAAGATTAACATTTAAGGTCAAGAGTTATGCTTACAGTTGTATAAAATGTTGAAAATCTACTTGTTCACTGCATTTCCTAAGAAACTCTAGAAGCCTTTACATTTTATAAATCATTTGGGATTCCTTCTTGTTTTTACAGTTTAATTCACATTTATATATGTGTGTGTGTGTATATATATATATATATATAGATGTGGTAGTAGTTCTCAGTCTCAGATACAGATTCATCAATGATCACAAACTACGTATCATAAAATCATAGCAAGCACAAAATGTACAGTAGTTCTGATGACTCCCACATCATGTAAGACTCACTGTATCTCTCAACTTTTGACTGCCTCCTTTTCCTAAGCATATAAAACACCAAGCTTCCCTAATGGTTGACCTCCATTAAGTGTGCCACTTTTAAGTCAGTGCATAGTGCACGTGTTTTCATACTCCTTATAACACAAAATGATACTCCCATGAACGATCTCCATTACTTCATGTATTCTCATATTTTCTTCTCCATAATTTCTATTGAAGCCATAAGTTACTGGCAAAACTTATTGGTTCACATTTAAGTTACATGATGTATCAGCACATATCAGTAAAATGTCCATATTGACCTAGACTACTTCAATCCATTCTCCATATGCCCATTACATTTCAAAGGAAATCAACAGAAGATTGTCACATTCTTAAAGACATTACAGGACTCCAATTTGTTTTTACAGTATACTGTCACAATTTGACCACTGTTAAAAGTATGCCTGCAGACCTGAAACTCTCAAACAATACAATCTTCACAGGAACTAACTCAAAGTAATTCCTCATAAATCTCAGCTACTCCCAGATTTTCCTCAGTCCAGTTGTATTCAAGAACCTTTAATAACAGGGCAAATCAAAAATTAGCACGTAGTCTTTTAGCCAGGAGTACAGGACATAAAACTCACTGTCTCACTCTGGTATTCTCCGTTTGTCTCCTTCTGCACAAATGAAT